>NC_072418.2:47445416-48762500 GCF_028858775.2 Pan troglodytes
ATGAGGTCTTTGTGGGTCTTCTGGGCCAGCCCAGTTGCAGCTAAATGCAGCTGACTGAGTGATCCAAGACACTAAGGAGCACTAAGACGCTAAGAACTGTCCAGTGGGACCTGCCAAAATTCCTGGGTCACAAAATTATAAGCAAATAAAATGGAATACAGCATGACCAATGCCAGAATCATAAAGAAAAAGATAAACAAATTAATTTCATAAGATGTTTAGCAGGCCGGGTGCGGTGGCTTACACCTGTAATCCCAATACTTTGGAAGGCTGAGGCAGGCAGTTCACTTGAGGTCAGGAGTTTGAGACCAGCCTGGCCAACATGGTGAAACCCCGTCTCTACTAAATATACAAAAACTGGCCGGGCATGGTGACACGCACCTGTAGTCCCAGCTACTTGGGAGGCTGAGGCAGGAGAATCACTTGAATACAGGAGGTGGAGGTTGCAGTGATCCAAGATCATGCCACTGTACTCCAGCCTAGGCAACAGAGCAAGACTCCATCTCAAAAAAAAAAAAAAAAAAAAAAAAAAAGTTTAGCAAAAGGTGCCACATGATCAATAAGAATCTATACTATTAAGACTTCTTCCAAATCAGTAAAAGGTAGCCTCAACAGAAAAACAGACAAAGAAAAATGCACGTGCAACTATGAAGAAACTGCTGTGAATATACAAACAGATGCTCGCCTCTTTACGTCAAAATCAAACATCTATTTCTTTATCTGTATATATTAGAGACCATAAGTTCACATGGATACCTCCAATTACAATTCAATAACACATTTTATTCTGTCTAGCTTTTCTCCTTTCTTTATGTATACTTTCTTTCTCTGGCTCCCATTTTCCTCTTTATATTTACTTATTTGCTCAAGCCCTGTACATAACCAACATCCTGACCACATCGGGTGTTTTTGTGACAGTCACAGTCATTAGTCTGTTGCTAATGACTCCAGCTCTGGCAGCCCACTGGCCAAGAGCTTCATATATTCTTAGAAGAAGTATAAATTGATACAACCCTCCTGTATTGGCTATATATTAAATATCTGTATTTATAAATACTGCTTTATTTTGAAATCCTTAAAGATTCACGAGAAGTAGCAAAAATAGAGCCACACTCAGCTTTCCCTGGTAATATCATATATAACAACAGTACATTGTCAAAACCAGGAAATTGAAATTTTGGTACAATATTATTAATTCATGTACAGAGTTTATTCCATTTTTATGTACACTCTTTTATTTTTGTTTTTTTAAAGGCAATATTTTTTAAAGTGTAATGTAACATCCATTAAGTCTGCTTGTAAGTACTTATCCTTAGGAAATAACATAAAGTACATCAGGATGCATATACAAGAAACCTCATTAGCAAGTTACATTATCATAGCAAGATGGGAAGGGAGATTAAATGTCCACTAGGAAGTGCCTGGTTAAATAAATTATGCTTTATTCAGATGACTGAATATTATTTAGCAGCCAAGAGAAGAAATAAATTTGCATGTACTGATACATATAAATAATAGAAAGATGTCTATAATATATTGCTGAGTGAAAAAATGAAGAACATTATACAGAAGATGAATAGATTTCTATAAAATATAAATATGCACGGAAAAATCTGGAAAGATGTTCTCAAAAGCATTAAAAGGAGTTATTCTTTGAAGGGGTAGAACTGAGGAGCAGGTTCACTGTCTCTCTTTTAATGCTGCATCCATGTTTTTCAAAAGCACTTATTTTAATTAAATATTTGGAAACCAGGAAAGGTGCTTCCCTCTTTAAAAATCACCTTGAAACAACGCAATTCCTTTGTAGTGTCCTCAGGTTTTTTCCTACAGGATACAATAATTCAGTCTGTTAAATGATAGCCCATTCAAGGATACTTTGCTCCTCCTCAAATCAAACACTGAAAAGCAACTACTGCTAATTTTTGATAACTCATTTCTTTAGAAGCCATTGGATCAAAAACTAAAAGAAAATAAAAGTGGCCAGGTGCAGCAGTTCATACCTGTAATCACAGTGCTTTGGAAGGCTGAGGTGGAAGGATCACTTGAGCCCAGGAGTTTGAGCCCAGCCTCAGCAACACAGTGAGGCTCCCCTGTCTATACAAAATATATAAAATAGGCCGGGCACGGTGGCTCACACCTGTAATTCTAGCACTTTGGGAGGCCGAGGTGGGCAGATTGCCTGAGCTCAGGAGTTCGAGACCAGCCTGGTCAACATGGCAAAACCCCATCTCTACTAAAAATACAAAAAAAAAAATTAGCTAGGTGTGGTATACCTGTAGTCCCAGCTACTTTGGAGGCTAAGGCATGAGAATCACCTGAACCGGGAGTTGGAGTTTGCAGCAAGCTGAGACCATGCCACTTCACTCCAGCCTGGGCGACAGAGTGAGACTCCATCTCAAAAAATAATAAAGAAAGAAATAAATAAGCCAGGCACGGTGGTACGTGCCTACAGTCCCAGCTACTTGGGAGGCAAAGGTGGGAGGATCACTTGATGTGGAGAGGTCAAGGTATAAGTGTGTCAATTTTTTCTCCTTATCTATCTAGAAAATATTTTACTATTACAGTAGGAATGGTTATTAAAAATGGCTAGCATTAATGTATTTAAAGGTAGGAAAGGATTCTCCAAACCTAAAAACACCACTGTATATTTACTGGGTAGGTTGTGAGGTTCACAATAAGTATCAAAGAGCCAGAGCTGCTGCAATGTAAAGAAGGCCCAATGTGAAAGCCAAGAGGTTGTGTTGCTTGCATTACTACCACACATACTACAACAGTTAAACTGCCGTTTTATTTTTTGTAGAAGACAGGGTCTTGTCATGTTGCTCAGACTGGTCTCAAACTGCTGGTCTCAGTGCCATGACAGTTTTGTCAGGAAGTTACCCTCTATGGTCTAAAAAGGAGAGGAACCCTCAGTTCTGGGAATTGCCCACCCCAGTCCTGGAAAACTCATGAATAATCCACCCCTTGTTTAGCAGAAAATCAAGAAATAACCAAAAAATGGGCAACCAGAAGCCCCTGGGGCTGCTCTGCTTATGGAGTAGCCATTCCTTATTCTTTTACTTTTTTTGTTTGTTTGTTTGTTTTGGTTTTGGTTTTGGTTTTGAGACAGAGTCTCGTGCTGTCCCCAGGCTGGAGTGCAGTGGCGTGATCTCAACTCACTGCAACCTCCGCCTCCCGGGTTCAAGTGACTCTCCTGCCTCTGCCTCCTGAGTAGCTGGGACTACAGGCGCACATCACCACGCCCAGCTAATTTTTGTATTTTTTGTAGAGATGGGGTTTCACCATGTTGGCCAGGATGGTCTTGACCTCTTGACCTTGTGATCTGCCCACACTGGCCTCCCAAAGTGCTGGGATTACAGGCGTGAGCCACCGTGCCCAGACTACTTTTAAAAATAAACTTGACTGAAAGAAAAGAAAGAAAAGAATAGAAGAGAAGAGATGAGATAAGAGAAGAACAAGAGAGAAAGAGAGACAGAGAGAGAGAGAAAGAAAGAAAGAAAGAGAAAAGAAAAGAAAAAGAAAGAAAGAGAGAGAGAAAGACAGGAAAGAAAGAGGGAAAAGAAAGAAGAAAGAAAGAAAGAAAGAAAGAAAAGAAAGAAAGAAAAAGGAAAGAAAGAGGGAAGGGAAGGGAAAGAAAGGGAAGGGAAGGGAAAGAGGGAAAGGAAGGGAAAGAAAGAGGGAAGGGAAGGGAAAGAAAGGGAAGGGAAGGAAAAGGAAAGGAAAAAGGAAAGAAATAGGAGAAGGAAGGAAGGGAGGGAGGGAGGATGGGAGGGAGGGAGGGAGGATGGAAGGGAGGGAGGGAGGGAGGGAGAGAGGAAGGAAGGAAGGAAGGAAGAAGAGAAAACAAAGAGAAAAGAAAAGACAAAACAAAAAAAACTACTGGTCTTAAGCAGTCCTCTTGCCTCAGCCTCCCAAAGTGGGATTACAGGCGTGAGTCACCACAACTGGCCTAAACTGCCTTGAAATTGCTGCATGAACATTACAAAATAGCCCAAAATGCCAGAAAACAAAAATAAAACTCACAATGCCAAAAAATAGCCACAACCAAACTACAGATGGTACAAGGGAGCCACAAGTTTTGACCCCAAACTGTTAATGGATTCAATCTTATCTGGCCTGAAAGAAAAATTACATTCCTGATATACACCCATGACAAATACATCTTTTCTTAAAAAATGCCTGGGAAATGAGAAAAGTTACTCAAGAAAGGAAAATTTGTAAATGCTAACCTGTATTTTAAGTTATTACAATCTCCTTCAGATAATATCACACTGTCAGTTAATTTAAAAAAAAAAAGCTAATATCAGTTAAGAAATAATACCAAGAATTGGACAACTTAATGTTTCTCTCAGCAGGTACTTGGCAGAAACAAAATTCCAAAATGTCACTATCTGCCATAACTGCTAAAACTATTATACTTGGAGAATATGGTTGCACCTCCTCTTGAATGAAAACTGTTTTTAGCACCTTTTTGTTTAAAAGTTTTCACAAGAAAACAAAAGAAAGCTCATCTTTCCTCAAGGTAGACGCTGGATGAAATGTCCTTCCTTGCCCTGACCCCAGCAGTCAACTCTATACTTTACCCTGCATTCATATCTTCACATCACATATATTCTTCTACCTTTGGCTTTTTATTTAACTCTTCCACTAGAGTGAGTTTCATAAGAGCTGAGATCTTGTCTGTCCTGTTTACCGTGGCTCCACCGTGCTTAGATCACTACTGACACATAGCAGGCTCTTCATAAATGTATGCTGACTATAAACAGCCACTAGGAGAAGGGACATGGAATGTGCTACCTGTAACTTTGCATTTGTCCCTGGGGTCCCTGGAGGCACTAAAGCAAAGCTGAGCTCAAGCCCCTCCCTTGGTTAGAGGAAATCTTTGTTGGGTGCCTTTTCTTTGCAGAAAATTCAAAGTGTCAGTATCCAGAACCTGCTCCCAACTTACTCTTACAAACGAAATGCTCAGAAACAAGCTTGCAACAAATGCATGTGAGCCCGTGCATGCATGCACACCCACACACCCTGAATTTTTCCCTAGGTTCTACTCACTTTGGATTACTGACCATTTTAGGAATATTTCCTGAATTTACATCTTAGCTCCCTCAGTTTCCTTCAGATAATGTCAATGTAATCTATCATTTGCCTAGTATTTTTAGTAATACATAGAATACTTCAACACAGAATTTCCATCTCACAAAATCATCTAAACTTTTTTTTTAAGAGCTAGGGTCTCATTTTGTTGCCTAAGCTGGAGCACAGTGGCACCATCATAGCCTACTATAGTCTTGAACTCCTGGGCTCAAGCTATCCTACTGTCTCAGCCTCCCAAGAAGCTGGGACTACAGAGGCACGCCACCACAACTAGCTAATTTTTTTGTTTTTATTTTCTGTAGAGGTGGGAGTCTCACTATGTTGCTCAGGCTGGTCTTGAACTCCTGGCCTCAAGTGATCCTCCCATGCTGGTCCCCCAAAGTGCTGGGATTACACGTGTGAGCCACTTTACCTGGCCTAAACTTTTTTTTTTGAAGAAAAGAGTAATATGTCTATTCTATTTCACCAATGCAGAAATTAATGGTAATAAGGTTTAGTAAGCTCATTTAAGTCCACTGATTGCCTGACACAAACTCTTCTGCTTTCCATTGTCTTACCAAAGTCTGTCTAATCACCCAAGGCCCAGATCAAATGCCACCTCCTCCATGAAGCGTTCCCAGATAGCAGAAAACTTCATCTCTTCTTCTCTCAGGACTTCTTAGCTTTGCTGGCCCTTTACTATACCAGTAAAATTATTCTCTTCATATTACTACCATTTCTATATACCTGTCCCCTGGGTCCTGGGTTCTATATTAGAAAGCACTGTATATTTTTTATCTTTGTATTCTCCTCAGTATTGAGTAGGAGCACAATAAAAGTTCTCTGCATTTGACAAGACTAGAGACACGTGCAGAGTTTGGGACACAGGAATAGAATTAAAAACTTTTACTCTACTTTCTGTATGCTCTGGAGCATCTTTAAATTACCCTCTTGTTCAACAGTCACCTCTCTAGGTCATAAAGGAGCATTTCCCTTTTTCTTTGCAGACTTTACGAAATGGGAACAGGAATTAGACTGTTGACTTGCACAGAGAAAAGGGTTGTGGGCAGGAGATAATAATTGTTCCTTCTGTAATGTATGTGGGACCCCATGGGACCCACAGCAGGGGGAAAGAGAAAAGCAGAGCTATCACGGAGTGACCTGTCCGCTTCATAGTGAGACAGTGGTCAAATCAGACCTAGGGCTAGGGCTATTTGCTCACCTATAAATAGAGACGACCAAATATTCCTTTCCCAATCTGAGGCATTCTTGGGGCAATAAAATGAAGTTTCTAATCAAATCACATAAGTATTACTGGACTCAATTCTCAGAGCTTTGCTTTGGGGGTCTACTGGCAGGAAACCCTCTGTATCTGTGAGAACATTTAGAAAACACAGGCGTCACACAGGCAGACTTCTTGGTGTGTTTCCATCTCTTCCTGCCCTGGGAGCTGGAAGGTGGAGCTCACATTTCAGCTCAAGGGATATGGCGTCCACAGGGCCCATGTGGGAGGCCCTGAGGTTTCTTAATCACCAAATCTAGAAGGCGTAAAACCAATCTTCACAAACTACAGCACTGGAAAGAAGGTTCCCTTCCCTGATTTTCTCAGAAATCATCCTGACAAGAGGATCCCTTTAGTCCTCATGCACAAGAAAATTCCCTCTCCTGCCCCACCTTATCATCCATGAATAATTCTCACTGTCCTGAAATACACAGAATAGACCATCCACATAGGGCCACCAACAACCTGCACAACTTCGAATGTTGAGAATGACAGTGGATGGGTGAGATTCTACCACCTACTTGGCAGCAGTTTTGGTCTCAGTCCCTGAAGGCAGGTAGGGCTCAGAGTTGGCTCAAGGCCTTCGCTGGACCAGCTGCTACTTCCCTGTGTATGAGCCACTAAAATCTCTAAGGTGATGCCCCAATACCCAGATGGTTTCTTCCTAGATCAGCTCACTGGACTCATGGCCTTCGTTCAAAGCAAAGACTTTGGCTCCCTTGATTTTTCTCTCCCTTCCAGGGTCCTAATATCCTTCAGGTCCAAATCAAGTACTTGTTCATCTTCTGATAATAATTAAAATTAACTAGAGGACATTCAGAGTTGAGAAGTATGGTAGCCAGACTCAAAGATGGCTCCCAAAGACCCTTACTACCTAGTATTCATGCCTTTGTGTAGTCCTTGCCCAATGGTACCAAGGTGGGTCTGTGTGACCAACAGAATATGGAAGAAGTGATGGTGTGTCACTTCTGAAATCAGATGATAAAAGACATTGTGGCTTCATCTTGATTGTGTGCAACTAAGTGCTCTTGCTCTCTCTTGCTCTCTCTCTCTCTCTCACTGGGATCACCTGCTCTGGCAGAAATCCACTGCTATGCTGTGAACACCCTGGAAAGAGGCCTCTCTGGTGTACAGCACCTCTTGCCAACAGCCATCTGAGTGAGTTTGCAACAATATCCTCCCACCTAGTCAAGCCTTCAGAAGTCAGCAGCCCAGACAACAACTTGCCTGCAACCTCATCAGGGACCGTGAGCACCAGAAACAACCAGTTAAGCTGACCTGGATTCCTGACCCTCAGAAATTGTGTGACAAAATAAACATTGGCTATTTTAAGCTGCAAAATTTTGGGGTACGTAATAACAGATAACTAATACAACAAAGAGGATGTTTTTGCTCTCCCTATGTAGCCTTGGAAAGTATAAGAAGCGCGTTTCTGGTTGTGAGAACTAAGTCATGCAGGGCAGTGCTGTCTGCCTCATCTTTCCCCACAGTGCTTTGCACAGGGCCTTACACTGGTTAGGCAGTCAATAAATATGTGACAAAAGTCATTTAATGAACAGACTTCTAATTCAGCTCACAAAAAAGAAAATGGTAAAAGGACCATTAAGAGTCCCAGAAAACACCTAGTGCCTCGCTTAAATTAGAACACCAATGACCACATCAAAACACATTCTACCAGCCAGGCACTGCGGCTCACCCTGTAATCCCCGCACTTTGGGAGGCCAAGGTGGGAGGATGGCATGATCCCAGGAGTTCGAGACCAGCGTGAGCAACACAGCGAGACCCTGTCTCTACAAAAAATAAAAAATAAAAAAATTAGCTGGGCATGGTGGTGTGCACCTGTAGTCCCAAATACTCAGGAGGTTGAGGTGCGACGATCACTTGAGCGCAGAAATTCCAGGCTGCAGTGATCTATGCTGGTGTGCCATGTACTCCAGACTGGGTGACAGAGTGAGACACTGTCTCTTAAAAAACAACAAAATAACAAAAACCCACACATTTTACCTGTAGTTTTGATAAAGATATAAATGTAAACTTATATTTGCTTAACTCTTTCTAAAACAATTGCACATGTATACATGGAATCCCATACAAAACATTTATATCAATGCTATTTGTAACAGCAAAAAAATATAACACTAAAGAGCCATTAACAATAAACCCATAAAACCTGTAACATATTTAGAAGGTGAAATGTGGGCACTAGGTATGCGTAGTGGTATTAGGATGTCACTGCTCCCAGCCCTCCATGGACAGACAGGGAATCTGTGTGCACACATACGCACACCGATACAAGCACACATCTCTATATATTTCTAGATTAATGTGTACTGAAAACCATGAGCCCACAATAAAACCTCCAATTCCCACTGCACATCAGAGTCCACTCAAATGTTCTTTCTTGCCATATCTGTACCTCCCTGATTTGATGGCAAGGCGCCTGGCTCCAGTCCCTTATATATACACTTACTTATCTGATCTAGCCCCCTGTAGGTAGCTCCTCTCCCATTTCCACAATGATGCCTTCTCCCTATGGATGCTTTCCCAGACTCCCTGGGCTCTGCCACCCCACACTCGGCCACCCTCTGCCCAGGGGAGCTCCTCACCCTGCTTAGACTTTGACTCCCCAGGCTAGGCTGCCCCATCTCTCAGACTCACTCCTCTGCCACTTGGACTTGGACAGCCCATGTCAGGCCACCCCACTGTGTCAGTACCCTCCACACGCTGCTGGGCTCTGACACCCCTGCAGGCCACCCTCATGCATGATGCCCTCAACATACTCATGCTCTGACATGCCACACCAGGCTGCACCTGACCCCCAACACAGGTGCACATCTCACCCCACTCTGGCTCCAACACCCCATCTACCATGGACACCTGCTCACTGCACTTGGACTCCAACTACCCACAATGAAGCACCCCCTCTCTGGATGCCTTGCTCACCTGCTCTGACCCCGTCACCCCACACCAGATCTCCATATATGGACACTGGCCTCAGCCACTTGGGCTCTGACACCCACATTGGGCTGCACCACGTGCACAAGTGACTTCTTCATTCCACTTGGGCTCTGACTATGCTGGGATGTCATCCTGTGCAGATGCACTCCTCACCCTGCTTGGTCACTGACACCCTGCACATGGACACTCTCTTCACAGCAGGCAGTCCTGACAACTGTAGGTGCCCCCTAACACTGCCCCACCTCATGGCTTCAAGGCTGACTTGTTCAGGAAGAGAAAGGAGAAGCTCTAATTTAACCGTTTTAAGAAATTAAGAGTTTTCAAAGAATATTTGCGGTGGGAAATGTTCTAAATTGTTAACTTGTTTTTTAGAGACAGAGTCTCTCTCTGTTGTCCAGGCTGCAGTGCAGCGACACAATCATAGCTTACTACATCCTAGACCTCCTGGGCTCAGGTGATCCTCCCACCTCACCCACTCAAGTATCTGGGACTATAGGTGGACACCACTATCCTGGCTAATTTTTAAAATTTTTTATAGAGACAGGGTCTCACTATGTTGCCCAGGCTGGTCCTGTACTCCTGGCCTCAAGCAATCCTCCCACCTCGGCCTCCCAAAGTACTGGGATTATAGGTGTGAACCACTGTGCTTGGCCAATTGTTAATATTTTTACCTTAAAGTGTACTGTACAAAAATATGAAAATACAAGCCAGGTGTGGTAGCTTATATCTGTAATCCTAGCACTTTGGGAGGTTGAGGTGGGAGGATGGCTTGAAGCCAGGAGTTCGAGACCAGCCTGGAAAACATAGTGAGGTATCGTTTTTACAAAAAATTTTTAAAATACACACACACAAAAAATATTAGCCAGGCTTGGTGGTGCCCACCTGTAGTCCTACCTATTCAGGCGGCTGAGGCAGGAGGATGGCTTGAGCCCAGAAGTTTGAGGCGGCAGTGAGCTAGGATTGTGTCACTGCACTCCAACCTGGACGACAGAGCAAGACCCTGTCTCAAAGAAAAAAAAAAAAAAAAGAAGAAAGAAAAGAAAAAGAAAATACAGATAAATAAATGATAAAACGACTACAGATAATGTTTAACTGATTGCTATATTTATAGTCTTCTAACATATTTTCTATATACCCAAAAACTATATCCCTTTTTAAAAAGTGATGATTTCTAAGTGCAATTTACTTAACATAGGTAATAAATAACTTTTTCTGTCATTAAATTTGCATTATCATCAGTTTCAATGGCTACAGTGTATTCTATTTCATGGTCTTATCGTAATTCATTCAGCTATCCTCTTACATTGCACATTTAGTATATTTCCAATTGTTCATTCTCAAAGCTGTGAATTGCTGGCCAAAAGGGAATCAGCATTTTAAGGGCTTTTGATTCAGGATGCCAAATTCCTTCCAGAAAGAGTTATCTGGGCTAAAAAGGTGAGGCAACTAGCAGGGAGATTCATAAAATATATAGTAAGTGTTAGAAGCCTGATGGCCATGAGGGCCCCAAACCCCCTAAAAGGCTGCAAAGAGAGTCAGGGAGGAGCCACAGCCTCCCAAGCTGAGAGGGTCAGGCTGCAGACAGACCCAAGCTCTGGGTCTCCACTCACTTGTGCACAGGCCTTCGGGGGCTCTGGGGGCTTCTCATCCTGCTCTTCCATGCTCTCCTCCAGGCACAGCAGGGTGCTGAGGTCCTGAGCTGCACTGAGAGAAGCCCCAAGTAAAGCATGAAGATGTAGGTCTGCCGGAACCGCTGGGCCCCCCACCCCCATTAGCCCCTGCTCCCAGGATGCAGGATGCATTCCCATAGCAAATGCACTTCTGGAGGTTCCTGCCAGCTTCCTGCCCAAATACCTGTGTATGTACTGAGAGTCCCTCAGTCCCTCTCCCAGGCCAAGTTTCTGCAGCTCCAACCTGGTTCCTCCACTATCTTGGGCCCCTGGACCATCTACCTGTAAGCCCAGCTTGTGCCCAACATGGCCTTCTGCCCACCACCAAAGTCTGCAGCACCAGTCCATCCCTCTCCTATTCCACTGGGCCCTGGGATCCCCACAAATATCAGGCATATCGAGGACCCCCTGGTGTTCACCCCATCCTACCCCTACCAACCTCAATCTACAGCCCTAAGCCAGCACTTCTTCCTAGGGCCAGAATCACACTCACTGCCTAACTGCATGAAGCTGGTGACACAGCTCCACTGCTCCCAGGAACTGATTCAACAACTGAGACTGATCCTACCGTTCCATCAGCCAGACCTGTCCCTCCAGCAACTCAGCACAGAGGGCCACCCACATCCTGCTCAAATAGCCAAGCATTTATGCACAGAGCTCAGCTATACCCACATCCTGTTCCCTCCACACTTCTGGGGTCCACTGGTTCCTACTCGAACAGCACCAGCCAGATTCCCACCCTAACACCCTCCCAGGCCCTGAATTTGTAGCTCTAAACCAGTCCCTCCACCAACTTGGGTATACTCAGGCCTGAAACTACAACAAGGCCTGCATAGGGCTGGGGGCCTCCAACAGACACCAGCACAAGCCAGACAAAAGCAGCCCTACCCAGGCTCTAAATACATGTCTCAGAAGCTCAGGTGCCTCTGTACCAACTAGGTGTTTCGGGATCCAAGACTAGAGAGGCCCCTGGCAAATCCTACCCTAGGCACCCCACCCTCTGCACCCCATCTCTCCCACTTACTCTCTCCCCTGCTCCCACCATATTCTCACGCAGCATAGCGTAGGTTCACAATGCAGCTGTTTCCTGAAATTGCACCCAAACTGTTTCCTCCACCTTACTCCACAGCCCCCTGCTTGAGCCACACCTGCCCAGATTCTGACCAAACATCTTTCAGGGGCACCTGTGGCTCAGGAAGATCCTGTCTTTCCACCAAACTGGGCACCATCAGGCTGTGATCAGGGTTCCAATCACACAAAGACCCCAGCACCCTCTGTCTAAAACTCATCTCCGGCCTCCTGTTTCCCAACCAAACACCGGTGTGTGTGCACAAGGGGTGCCTGACACAGTCCCGCCCCTCTGCAGCTGCTCCCCCCACACACCTGGGCATCCTCAGGCAGAATCAGGGTCCTAGGACTGCCCATGCCTCCCCAATCTGCCCAAATGCCAGCACATGTGCAGAGTGTTGCTGGAGCAGCCCCGTGCCTCCTAAGACCAGATCCAAACTGGAGCCCCCAGGCCTCTATTCCACAGCCACTGCACACGGGCCACCCACCTAGACTCCCTCCTACTGATACAGCCACAGAGCAGGTTCGTGCTCACAATCTGCATCCAGGACCTGGCTCCTCTGCCCGTCTGGGGGCACACCATGCTCCTGAGTCAACAATCTACATCCCTCACCCTGTGTCTCAACCTGCCTGGGACATCTCAGGTACCCACAGCCTCTGTGTAGGTTCTGGGGTCAACTGCCCCACTATTTGCCTGCAGCCAGGACACTACAACAACTAAACAGTAGCTTGAGCATACAGCTCCATAATCAGCCCCAGGACTTGGGCACTCGCCAGCGTGGGGGTTCTCAAGCCAACGATACAGCAGCTCAATGGGAACTGGGCCCTTTGGCCTTCTCTTGCCCAATCATGACGGCCTGGGTGTTGTGCAGTCAGCTCTTCCCGGGACCAAATCTGCAACACAGACTCTGTCCCTCTACTAACCTGCACATTCTCACGCCTGCAAATAGCGTACCCAAGTAAAGGTCTCAGCAACACCTGCTTCATAACGATGCTGGCAACATACTGCTTCCTCCCCAGCTACCAATTTGATGGCAGCTGTTGCAGCTCTGTCCTTCCTGGACTTAAATTCTGTATCTCCAACCCGGAGTCTCTGCCCATCTTGAATGCTCTAGAGCTCTGCACTATCCTACATAGGTCCCTACTATCAGTTCAAGTTTCTGTTTTCCATTCAGACACCCCCAGGACGTGCAGGGGGCCCTCTGCCCGGAACCTGTTTCTAGGCCCTGATACCCTCCTTCAGCCTGGGAGTTTGCTGCCCATGGGTAATTCCCACCAAGGGTTCACTAGCAACACTGCCTCTTCTGGGACAAGAATCTGCAACTCCAATCTGGTCTCTCCACCAACCACAGCGCCCCCAGACCTTGGAGAAGCGCGTTGTCTGCTCCAGGGGCCCAGAGCCACCTGCTCGGAATCTTACCTACAACCTTTTGCTTCCTACCCAAATACCTGATCAAGAGTAAAGGGACAGTGGCACAGCCCCTCCTCTCCAGAAACCACAATCTGCAATGGAGCACTCCATCAACCCGGACATCCTCAGGCCTCCACTAAATAAGCCCGGCATTGGAGGAGGGGAGTTCTCAAGATGCCCCCTTACATCAATGCGTGTGCCCTGTGTTCCAGCAACCTGGGCATCCTCAGGCCCCAGACAAGAGCACCACCTGACCAAGCACCCGCGCATGCACGCAGAGGACAGTCGCGGAATATACAGCTGTATCAGTAACTCCATCAACCCCGGTGACCCGAGGCTAAAGCGCCACCCGCACAGATACCAGGTCTCCCCGCTACACTCACCACCGCTTCCAGCTTCCCGCGTAGACCCTGCGCATGCGCGCATCGGACACCAAGCGCTGCCCCACGCCCCTACCAACCTGGGCGTCCGCTGGCCCGCAGCCCAGGCTGGGCCTGTCACCGCCTCAGTGCCTAGCACGGCTCTGCGGCAGGACGAACTCGGGTTAAGCAAGCCCCTGCCCCGATTCTGCAACACGGCCGACTCGGGTTAAGCTAGTTCGGTCCCCTCTCCTAGTCAGCATCCGCAAGGCCGCTGGGGGTTAACTCTGAAGGGCCGAGCTGCTCGGCGACAGCAAGCGTCCGCGCGCGGGACGATGGCTGCTCTTGTGGCCGAACCCGGAAGTGCATTTGGGCTCGGAGAGCCAGAACTACAATTCCCAGAAGCCTCCGCGGCGCGGGCGGTGAGTGGGCGGGGTTCCGGCTTCTCCAAGGAAGTGGGGCGGGGGACCCGGCCAGAAGCTAAGCTGGCGTCCGCGTCCGGGGCCTGGTGGGGCGCCGCATCTGGGCATGTGCAGGTCTAGGGGGAGCACTAAGACCAGCCGCGGGGCCGGGAGGCCGAGGCCAGTGCAGCGACGCGTGGGAGTCGCTCTGGCGTGACGTCAGAATCCCATAGAAATGGCGGGGACCCTTTCTGGGTGCCCCCTGCCTGTCAGACGCTGCGCGCGACCCCTTGTCTCCTCTAGTCCTAGGGGAAACCTGTGAGACAGTTGCGACATCCCCATTTTACAGTGGAGGGAGCGTCTACCGAACCCTTCAGGAATCTATGTTTTTACATTTAATAATACTAAAATATAATCATTTTATTTTTAAATTTTGAGTTCTTTCTCTGCCTATAAGGCCTGAAGGATCTGTTCCCCCCACCTCTCCCCTTTTCTCTGTTTTTGTTTTGTTTTGTTTTGTTTTGTTGTTTTGAGACGGAATTTCGCTCTTGTCGCCCAGGCTGGAGGGCAATAGCGCGATCTCGGCTCACTGCAACCTCCACCTCCCGGATTCAAGCGATTCTCCTGCCTCAGCCTCCTGAGTAGCTGGGATTACAGGCGCCAGCCACCACGCCCGGCTAATTTTTGTATTTTTAGTAGAGACGGGGTTTCACCACGTTAGCCAGGTTAGTCTCCAACTCCTGACCTCAGGTGATCCGCCCTCCTCGGCCTCCCAAAGTGCTGGGATTACAGGCGTAGTCCCCTTTTCTCTTTGCCCTCATTTCTTGCCCATTTGCTTGGCACATTTTCCCCATTCTCCAACAGATCCAGCAGACTCCAGCCCCTGGTCGTTTTCATGTGCTCTTTGCACTCCCTAGCAGCCTCTCCTGAGGGATTCATTTGGCTCTCACCGTCTGGTCATTAGGGGAATATCATCTTCTCATGAGGCATTGCCCCACCACCCGTTGTGAACTTGCAAGAAAACACTTCCCTCCCCACATGCTCTGTGCCTCCCCCTTCATCTTTTATTTTTTTTCTCTGAAGAACTTTTCACTATCTAGCACACTATATATTTTAATTATTTATTTGGTCTACTGTCTGACCTACCACTACGATGTCAATTCCATAAGGAAAAGCATTTGTATCGATGTTGATCACTGCTGCATCCCCAACACCTAAAAAAAAAAAAAAGAGACCTGGCACATAATAGATGCTCAACAAATATTCGTTGACTAAATAAAGGTTCCTGTCTCTGTATTAAACACTTTAATATTTCATTACCAAGCCCAATCACCCTATGAGGTAGTTGTGTTAATTTTCATCCTACCAGGGAGGTAGCTGAAAATTGGAGCCCTGCTGTATGAAAATACATAATTTTTTAGTTTTTAAAATGCTTGTCAAAGCACTCCTGTAGTTTTCTTCACGTAAATTCTGACCTTTAAAAACAATGAATTATTACTATTTGAAATGTAATCTCTATCCCCAAAGCTTCTTATTATTGGTTATTGTGGTTGATCTTTTAAAAAATACTTATTTTGTATCTGGTTAACCTACTGCAATGTTATTAATTCTTACAATACTCCAGTTGACTCTCTTGGCTTTTCTATTGAGACAGTTATCTTCAATTTCATCTTTTCCTTACCAGCATTTTAAATTAGACGTTCTCTTTCATGCTGGATTATATTGGCTACCATTTCCAAAAAAGTATTACTAAAAGAGGCATTCTTGTTTGTGTTCTTTTAATGGACATATCTCTGAAGTCTGAGGGTTAAATGTGACATCGGTTTCTACATTGAAGTAAGTAGCTTATTTTTTTAACCTTTTATTTTGTAAATTTCAAAACAAAAGTAGGGACTCAATTAATGACTCCCCATGACCTATGTCATCCAACTTAAATATTTTCACT
This sequence comes from Pan troglodytes, assembly GCF_028858775.2. Lineage (NCBI taxonomy): Eukaryota > Metazoa > Chordata > Mammalia > Primates > Hominidae > Pan > Pan troglodytes. Next base: position 47,461,584 of record NC_072418.2, read on the forward strand.
CAGTCTTGTTTCATCTGTATTTCCACCTATGTTGTGCATTTGAGACCAAGAAGTTGAACTCTAGAGTCCATGCTCTTAACTTTTACATTATGTTGCCCCTTGTCTACACATCAATATCTTTCCTCTACATGCAAGCAATACTAAGTTTGCAAACAAAACGGAAAAAGTTCATATGTATTCACAAAAAAGCAAAAAAAAAAAGCCTTATAAGTAAATTTAGTAAGATAAATATGTCATCTGAAGAAACCCTCAAAACCTTACTGAGAGAGAAAAATGGACAAATAGAAACGCCGTGTTGCTAGCTGTGTGTTGTAAAGATGTAAAATCTTGCAGATTGATCTGCAAATACAAATATGACAAAATCAGAATGGGATGCTTTGAGTGTTAGGTCGTCTTCCTTTTTTCACTTCATTTATTCTTCTGCTAATTGTTTAAGATATTCAGAAAATAGGCCAGGCGCAGTGGCTCACACCTGTAATCCTAGTACTTTGGGAGGCTAAGGCAGGCCAATCATGAGGTCAAGAGTTCGAGACCAGTCTGGCCAACATGGCAAAACTCTGTGTCTACTTAAAAAATACAAAAATTAGACAGGCATGGTGAGGCACGCCTGTAATCCCAGCTACTCAGGAGTCTGAGGCAGAAGAATCGCTTGAACCTGGGAGGCAGAGGCTGCAATGAGCCAAGATCACGTTGCTACACTCCATCCTGGGCAACAGAGCAAGACTCCATCTCAAAAAAAAAAAAACAATTTTCAGAAAATAAAGCGTTAGTACTATGTAATGTAAAACTGACTTTGTTTATCTGTCTTTTGTTTAGTCTTTTTTATTTTCTTTCACAATGAACAAGGTGGTAATGTTTACTTCCAGGAACCTATAAATCCTGACTTAACCTGAATATTACAGGGACTTTAGAAGAGTTACCACTGCTGGGCGCAGTGGCTCACGCCTGTAATCCCCGCACTTTGGGAAGCCGGAGCAGGAGGATCACTTGAGCCCAGGAGTTTGAGACCAGCCTGGGCAACATGGCGAAACCCCGTCTCTACAAAAAATACAAAAATTAGCTGGGCCTGGTGGCACAAGCTGTAGTCCCAGCTACTCAGGAGGCTGAGGCAGGAAGGATTGCTTGAGCCCAGGAGGCGGAGGTTGCAGTGAACAAAGATTACGCTACTACACTCCAGCCTCAGCGACAGAGCCAGACCCTGTCTCAAAATAAATAAATGAATAAATAAAAATTTTAAAGAGTTACCACTCAGGAACATTCTAGAAAGATGCCCATCTAATCTAGAGATTTATCTGTCAACTGTCGGGAAGAGCTGAGACCAAAGTTTATATTAAGATTCTGTTTATTGGCCATGAATTGGATAAGGGATCAAGATACAGTGAAGAGCAAGAAGATTATGAATCCATTTACTATAAATACTAGAAAACAAAGTAAGAGTCACGAGAGGGTAGAAGGGCATGATCTGTCTCTAGGATGTCAGGGGGAGGGGGACATTTCTTGGCAGGGAAGAGGAAAGTTCCCAGGGTTCAAATAGGGTGGTGTTTCTGGTACTACTGAGTGCAACCCTTAAGATCCTAATTCCGGTCTCTTGTATCACATCTAATGATTAATTTTTAAAATCTGAATTAATGTTATCATCATCATGATAGCCATTCAGCTCCAAGGATAGCAACAACCCATTCTGAAAACTCTTCATTTCCAGGAGTTTTCAGTGTTGGTTTCCCCCTGTGTTAACAGTCCTTTTTTTTTTGTCTCCTTTGCTTGATCTCTCCTGTAAACATCAGAGGAACCCAGGAATCAGCTGTCAGCCTGTCCCTTGCCTTGTCTTCATCCACTCTGCTCGGGGTTGACATAACAGGCCTATTGCTCAAACTCTGTAAGTTCCCCAGAAGGTCCTGTTTTCCTGACTAGCCTTTGGGCAGCTCTGGGAACTGAGCTCTCATAATGTTCTATCTGGTAAGAGTGCTTTTGTTTGCCTGAGGCCTTGAGCCATGCTGTACCACTTTGTCCAGATGGTTTATACTAACAATGTAGTTTATGGAGGAACATCTGCTTTCCTTCTAGGAGTCTGGAGCTTCAGTGACTGACCCTTTATAAAAACCATGGACACCGAGGTTTAGGTGAGCTTCCCTCGATGGCAATGCTTCACACACGTTGTCACACATCATTGCTGGGGGATTTCCCATGTGCTGTGGTTTGGATATTTGTCTCCTCCAAAACTCATGTTGAAACTTAATCCCCAGTGTGGCAATATTGAGAGGTGGGGGTTTTTAAGAGGTGATTGGCTCATGAGGGTTTTGCCTTCATGAATGGATTAATCCACTCATGGACTAACGGATTAATGGGTTATCATGGGAGTGGAACTGGTAGCTTCATAAGAAAAGAAAGAGAAACATGAGCTAATATGTTACCACACTCAGTCCCCTTGGCATGTGATTCCCTGCACCACTTCAGGACTCTACAGAGAGTCCCCACCAGCAAGAAGGGCTCTCACCAGATGCAACCCCTAGACCTTAGACTTCTAAGCCTCCATAACTGTAAGAAATAAATTTCCTTTTTAAAACAAATTACCCAGATTTAGATATTCTGTTATAAGCCAAAGAAAGCAGACTAATACACCATGTGACTCCACTGAAAGAGAACACTTGGAAGCTGGTGCAGGGTATCCTCCAGACTTCACCCCATGCACCTTTTCCCTTTGCTAATTTTATTCTCCATCCTTTTGCTGTAATAAACTATAACCATGAGTATAACAATTGGGTCCTATGAATTCCTCTAGAAAATCTTTGAGCATGAGGTGGTCTTGGGGACCCCCCTGACAGAGGAGCTCATCCAGCCCCATAACTTTAAGTCCCACTGACAAATCTCAAATGTGTATCTCCAGCCATGATCTGTCTAGATTTTTATGAACAATTGCCTACTTGATTCTGCAACTGATTCTTGACATGTCTAAATTCTTGACATGAAGCAAATTCTTTATTTCTCTCCTTATCCCAAAGTTTCTCAGAAAGTGACCTGCCAATCATCCAGTTGCCCTGGCAAGAAACCATGGAGATATCCTTGTCTCCTAACTCTCTTTACCTTCAGCAAATCTCATTCTGACTCTCTCCGCCCCTGCAATTCTCAGGATTCTAAGCATTTCATGCCTACCTCTCCTCAGGAGCCTCAATCCATCACTTCACTACGTGTTTTCTCCTTTTATTAAGAGCTCTTAATTTCTTAAGAGCTCCTTGTTCCTTATCTTCTATCATGATTTGAAAAGCCACTTCTTCTCTGACACCTGTCTTTGTCCCCTACTCCTCTCTGGCTGACTCAGACTCACTCTTCTCTCTGGAGTCCACCAACAGTGTTTGCTCATCCTCAGCCTGCAACTATGATATCCTAAGCTGTTCAGTCTCAAACCTTGGTCCTCTAACTCTAGATCCACGGGCTGCCATTTTCACCCTTACTATTGCTTTGAAAAAAAATATGAGTCAAAATCTAAGATTCTATGGGAGCCAGGGCCTGACCAACCCATTGCAGTAGAACATCACAAGGTCTACAGAGATGACAGAGAATGACTGGCTTATAATATGCACTTAATAAATGTCATTAAATATATGATCAAGCATGGTTTCTCTAGGACTCCTGGAGAAAAGATCTCTGCTTCCGTTAGACCGAGGGGTTGATTTGGATGTAAGTGTTGGGCTCTGGATTCACAAGCTCCTGTTAAACAAAGAGAAAATGTGAGCTCCATTTGCTAGGTGGACCCTCCCAGTCTACTCACTGTAGTCTGGGGCCCAAACAGCCTGGAGCTTTCCTTTCTTTGAAAATTCCAAAAATCTTCCTCCATTCTCATCACACTTTAGTAACACTGGCACATCTCTGTTCCTGGAATGGCCCATGTACTTCCCCACTGTGGTAAACAGACTCTAAAGTGGTCCCCATAATCCCTGCCTCCTGGTATTCATTCCTTTATGTAATCTCCTCCCCTTGAGGGCAAGACCTGTGACTTGCATCTAACCAATAGAATATGGCAAAGGTGGCAGGATATACATGATTGCATGTATGTGATTCTGTTACATAAGATTATGACTTCTGTCTTGGCTTGAAGAAGCAAGATGCAATGTTGTGAGCTGCCTATGGAGAGGGCCACATGGCAAAGAACTGAGGCTGACCTCCCGCTGACAGTAAGAAACTGAGGCCCTCATTATGACAGCCTGCAAGGAACAGAATGCTGCTAATGACCACATGAGCTTGGAAGTGGATCCATCCCCAGCTGAGCCTCAGGTGAGACCTGGGCTTTGACTGGCACCTTGATTATACAGCCTTGCAGAAGAGCTAACTAAGCAATGCCTGAACTCCTGACCCACAGAAACTGTGAGATAATGAATTCACGTTGTTTTAAGCTGCAAAGTCTGTGGTAATTCATTATACAGCAACTGATAACTCTACACCCACTTCAGGGCCTTTTTCACTGATGCCTCTCAGGTTGGAATGTTTCCTTCCATACTGTTTACATGGTTTGCTCCTTCTAATCCCTCCAGAATGTAGCAGACACTGAGTTGACTGACCTAACCTTCTTCCCCACACCACCTCCCTTGCTTGCTTCTATTGAAGAGACTGGGAATGTTAGTGTACCACTTTCTCAGCCTCTGTTGCTACAAGGAGCACCATATGACATTCTGGCTAATGAGAAATAAGAGGAAGCTTACTAGGTGGGATTTCTGGGAAGACCTTTTGCCCAACTAATAATAAGAAACAAACATGGCTCCCCTACGCAGACACTGGTGAAGAGAGGGACTTAGGTGGCTAAGTTTTTACCAGTTCAAAGCTGATTAGAGAGCTGACAAACCTAAACATGATCCATACCATGGCCTGAACCAATCTGATTCTTCTATGGAGAATTTGAACCTAGAAATGCTTAAAGGGCAGCAGAAGATGTTGTTATATATACTCTGAAGTTATAGAGAAGCAATGACAAGGAGACTTACATAGAAATTCAATCTGGATTGAGAAGAATGAGATGAATTCATAGATTAGTGAAAATAAGAAACTGTATAATAAGAGAGAAACAGCTTCTTGATAGCATTCGAGTTGCCAAGAGGCCCAGGAGTAATTTCTGAAATTGAGTTATCTGATATTTCTCAGTGTTCTCTCAATTAATCCCCATTTGAACTACATTCAAAGGGTTTAACTTTCTTAACATTAAAAATTCTTGACTAAGATATTAATATATGAAACATTCAGCCAGGTGCAGTGGCTCGCATCTGTAATCCCAACACTCTGGGAGGCCAAGGTAGGATGATCACTTGAGCCCAGGAATCTGAGGCTGCAGTTGGCCATGATGGCACTACTGCACACAACCTGGGCGAAAGAGCAATACCTTGCCTCAAAAAAATAAAAAGGTATATAGGATATTCACATTTTTCAAGAATAGTTCATCTGTCTGTTAGGCTAAAATCTACCCCTCGTTTACCTATCCTCTATGGTAATTTATATGCCCTATGGAACAACAAGAAACACATTTATCCCTCTACTTGAAGCCTGTCAGACGCTAAAATATTGGAGTTCTCTGTCCCTAAACTTTCTCTTTTCCAAACCCAGTAAAACCTTGTCAGTGGGACATGGATTTGAGCCCCTGTTCTGGCCTCTCTCTTATTCCTCCTCTGGATAAACTGACTGGTCACTGGCTTGTTCAGAATATAGAATCTGAAGTCCATTCTTGGAATTGGAGTAATCTGGCTGTCCTGATGACAGGGTTGAGATCACTTGCATTCTCTAAAATAATTCTACTAGTCCTTAGAACTATGGAGCCATCACTTGACTGCTCTAAACTTGTTATTGGAATTTTGCTTAAGCCTGGATGAACTAATAGTTTTCTTCTTTTTTATCTTTTTCTTTCTGAGACAAGGTCTTGTTCCGTTGCCCAGGCTGGAGTACAATAGCTCGACCTCAGCTCACTGCAACCTCCGCCTCCCAGGCTCAAGTGATTCTCCTGCCTCAGCCTCCCAAGTAGCTGGGATTACAGGTGCCTGCCACCATGCCCAGCTAATTTTTGTATTTTCAATAGAGACGGTTTGACCATGTTGGCCAGGCTGGTCTCGAACTCCTGACCTCAAGTGATCTGCTCACCTCCACCTCCCAAAGTGCTGGGATTACAGGCGTGAGCCACCGCGCCTGGCCCAGTTTTCTTCTTTTTGAATGATGTAACTAATCATACCTCTCTGTTTTATTGTTACCAGGAAGCTTAGAGACACATAAGAGATATAGTGGCAGATATCACGTAGGCCCAGTATATATTTTTACTTTTTACCCATATATTGACTTCTTGCTATTGTTAAAAATATTTTTTCTGATTGTAATTTCTATTTCTAATTTAACACCATTTTGTAGTGTTGTATATAAACTGCTTCAAATCTTCCATGGGAAAAACTGCTTCAAATCTCCCATGAGAAAAATGTGGGGAAGTAAATATCATGAATGAAATGAAAGATTGGAAAGGAAAGGAAATGAATGAAAAGGAATAGACTATTTAGGAATGTAACTGAAAGAGATGGCAAAGGCATAAATGAAATGGAGGGAAATTGAATAGGACAGACAGGAATACAATAAAAATTAAAGGCAGAGAATGGAGTGAAATAAAATGACATGATGTCCAAAGAAGTGCAAATGAAAGAAATTAAATGAAAAGGAAAATTGTAACAGAAAGAAAGAAATAAAGTAAAATAAAATGGAGCAGAAAAGAGAGTAATAAAATAAGGTGATGAGGGGAGAGAAATGGAGAGGAAATTAGAGAAAAGTAATATAGTAGAAGGAAAGTATAACATTAAAGAATAAAAATAAAGCAACAAAATTAAAAAAAAACAGAAAAGGGGGGAAATGGAATGCCATGGAATATAAAATAATGAAATGAAATGAAACTGAAATCAATGGTATAAAGAGTAGGAAATGCAAAGGACTGGAAAGAAATGGAAAGAACTTAAATGAAATGAAAAGGAGTGGAATGGAATGACTTGAAAAGAAGAAATTAAATGGAAAGCTTGAAAAGGAAAGTAATAAAGACAAGGGGATGAAGTGCCATAAAGGGCATGAAGGGAGAGGATGAAGTGAGAAAACATGGAGTAGAATGGAATGGAATAGAATAGAGTGGGGTGGATTGGAAAGAAATGAAAAGGGAAAGGAATTGAAGGGAACAGAGGGAGAGGAATGGAAAACAGTGAAATAGAATTGAATGAAAGGGAAGGGTATGGAGAAGAGAAAGTGAATGGAAAAGAAAGAAGGGAATGGGAAAAAAGAAAAAGTGAATGGAAAAGAAATATAAAGAATAAGAACTGGAATGCAGTGGAATGAAATGAAAACCAATCAAATGGAAATGAATGTAAATAGGGACATTGCCTAGGAAGGAATGGAGAGGTAGGAAATAGAATGGATGAAATGGATTAAATATATGGATGGAAATAAGAAGACTGAATTGGGATGGGAAGAATAAGAATGGAAATGAAATAAAGTCGTGGGGTGGGAATTGAGTGGGCTGGAATAAAACAGAGTGTAATGGAAGGTAAAATAAATGAATTGAAAGGAATTAAAAGAAAAAATAAAAATGGATAAAATGCAATAGAAAGAAAGGAAAAGAATGAAAAGGAATGAAATAAGAAAGAGATGGAAAGGAGTGTAAAGGGATCAAACAAAGCTGAGTGAAATGGAATGAAAAGGCATGGAATGAGCCAGGCAGGGTGGCTCATTCCTGTAATCTCAGCACTTTGGGAGGCCAAGGCGGGCAGATCAATTGAGGTCAGGAATTCAAGAGCAGCCTGGCCAACATGGTGAAATCCCATCTCTACCAAAAAATACAAAAATTAGCTGGGTGTGATGGCTCGTGCCTGCAGTCCTAGCTACTTGGGAAGCTGAAGTGGGAGAATCCCTTGAACCTGGGAGGCAGAGGTTGCAGTCATCAGAGATTGAGTCACTGCACTCCAGTCTGGGTGATGGAGCAAGACCCTGTCTCAAAAAAAAAAGAAAGATGAAAGGAAGGAAGGAAGGAAGGAAAGAAAGAAAGAAGGAAGGAAGGAAAGAAAGAAAGAAAGGAAGAAAGAAGAAAGAGAAGAAAGAAAATAAAAGGCATGGAATAGAGTAGAGTGAATGGGAAGAGCTGGGATGGGGGGAAATAGAGTGGAAGGAAATAAAACCCAATGGGATGGAAAGAAAGTGGCAGAGTGAAGTGACATAGAAATACAGAAAATGAATAAAGCTAAATGGATAGAAAGGAAATGGGTGGAGTGAAACATGGAATGCAATAAAACGGAGTGCGTTGGAAAGGAATGAAGTAAAACTAACTAGAAAATGACATGATGGAAATGGATAGGATGGAATTGAGAAGATTTTTAAAGGGAAATTTTTCTTCATAGTTCATCCTACAGACTCTTTAGTAGGGAAGAAAAAGCAGATTGGTGACAGATTTCCACCTGTCCAAAGACTCAGTGTGGCATAAACATACCTCATAGATTGACTCCATGTTTTTTGGCACAGTGGAGACCAATCTGAATGGGGGCATCAGAGGTTTGGGTGGTGGCTTCCAGGGGCTGAAAGAATTGCCTCCACGGCTTGCTGAAGGCAGCTTCGTCTGCAAGTAAGCAGAGAAATTAGGCAGGGCCCACAGACACAGATTGCCAGGAATGTACCAACTTACACTCTTCAGGGACCGAGAGAGTGGAAGGAATCTGTTCAGGTTCTTGCAGAGAATCAGAGGTGGAAGCAGGGTTAGAACCCAGGCCCTTGCCCTGGCCCAGAACTCTCCTTTTTCCTGCTGGATCTGCAACCTCTACTCCCAGCCTCCTTTTCACCCCAGCATGTGCTGGTCCAGTACCACCTCATTGGCAATCCAATTCCAAGCCCTGGAGGTGGAAGGAACGAAAGAGGATCCAGGGTCATGGCATCTGACCCAGCACTCTGTGAGGCCTTAGGCTACTCTCTTCCCATCCCTGGCCCTGTGATGTGCCATGAAAGGTTTAGACAAGATGATCTCTCAGGCTTATCACATATAAAATTTTCAGATTGTCTTTCCTTCATAGATTCTTTAACCAAACCCAGCAGGGCCAATGTACCTCATAGGTCTCCTCTGGAAGGTCTGATGGTCGCATCTGGGGAAAAACAAAGTTGCAGAGAGGTCATAGGGCTTGGAATAGGGGCTACCCCAAGAGATGCTCAGAAATAGCTTTGGCCTCAAGGGCAGTTATAGCACTTCTGATTCCCAGAGGGCTCAAAGCTAGGAATTGTCATGTCAAAGAATAAGAAGACGAGGAGAAGAGATGAAAAAACCCGGGAGGGTCTTGAGATCCTCAGAGAAGTCAGAGGAGGAGATGCAGAGAGACTTAACCTGGCACTGGGTTTTCTCAAAAGATCATGCCAGCCCCCACCCTAACAAGTAAGACTATAGCGGCCTGGTCAGGGGATCAAGGAGGGTTCCCTCTGCAGCATCACTCACCAGTTCGACTCTGATCCGTCCCTGAAGCTGGGATATATTGCAATACTCAGGACTCAGGCTTTCTAGAAAAAGTGAATCTCAGTCAGGAGCTGGAGTTCGAAAGAGATATGGGGCAAGGGGCTGTTTTTCCAGGACCCCTGACCCCAGGAAGGAAGTGCAGAAATCCTTCCCAGGACTCCCTGTCATATTTCCAGTGAGCTTGACCAGGAATGTCCTGGAAATCAAGTTCTGGGTTAGGTAAGGCTGTTTGGTGACACAGATGAGGGGAGAAATCTAAATTCTAGCCCAGTTTTGACACTGGGTCCTCTGTAGCCTGGATTTAGCCCTTTATCCCTAATGGCCTTGGTTTTTGTCTCTGTAAAATGGGGCTGGATTGGACAGTTTCTAGAAAGCCTTCCATATCAAAAGGCCTATCCTTCCAGAATCCCAGACCCAGAGATGGCAAATACGTTTCATTTTGTCTTTGGTTAACTCTAACCCATCAGTAGAGGGCACTCGAGGCACTCTACTGAGATACGTTATGAGGCTGGATTTGGATTCAGCAGGAAGGAGTGTTGTGGTTGATTCATTCTGTCTACAACAATCAGTTAAAAAAGTCTTCTGAGATTGAGAAAGGAGAGAATTCCAGCCTGTTGTCCTGCTTTTGCCGGGACTGTTGGAACAGGCAGAACCCATCAGAGGGCTTGACTCCAATCTCATCCAAATTCCAGATGGGAACACAGAGGCTCAGAGTGGACAGGGCTTGCCCTGATCATACAGTGACCTGGTGGCAAAGCTGGGAGCCCCCAGCACCAGCCTCTTCCCCAGCCCTCACCCCTGCCCCAGGCACCAGCCACCATAGAGTCACTTACCGGAACTGGGCTCTGTGGGGTGCTCCTCCTTCGGGATGGGTTGTGAGGTCTCATGACTGGGGTCCTCTGTTGTTTTCCTTGAGGGCCTGAAACCCCAAAGCCCTCATTATTCTGTGCCTCTAGTCCTTGCCCATCTCCACAGGTTCTGCCCATATCCCATGTCCATTCTTGAACAATGCCCACAACTCTCTGAATTCCCCAGGTGCCAGACAAGACTCAGCACCATGGTCAGCAACACGCCCGGCAAGCGCCCCCTGCTGGCCACATCCCCATCCCCATCCCCCTCCCTGTATCCCTGTGTTACCGTCTGGCATTTCTGATGTAGAGAAAATAGCCCAGTTCTGAGGCCACAGCAATGACAGCCAGGATCCCGATGACAATACCAGCGATGGCCCCTGAGGACAGGGAGGAGGACTGGGGACCTGGGCAAGGAGACAGAATCAAGACCCAGGCTTGACACACCCTCATCCCTGCTCCCAGCCCGTTCCCAAGCTTGCAGCTTTTTCTCTACTGACATTTTGTGAGCACTTGTTTTCCAGTCGTTGGGAGGTATCAGATTGTGGTTTTTGGTTTTTGGTTTTGCTTTTTTTTTTTTTTTTTTCCAGACAGGGTCTTGCTCTGTCACCCAGACTGGAGTGGAGTGGCGTGACCTCAGCTCACTGCAACTTCCAGGTTCAAATGATCCTCCCACCTCAGCCTCCCCTAGTAGCTGGGACTACAAGTACCTGCCACCATGCAGGCTGATTTTTTGTATTCTTTGGTAGAGAGGGGGTGTTTCACCATGTTGGCCAGGCTGGTCTGGACCTCCTGACCTCAAGTGATCCGCCCACCTCAGCCTCCCAAAGTGCTGGGATTATAGGTGTAAGCCACTGCACCTGACCTCAGTCTGTGGTATTAACAGCATCATTTCTAAACTAAAACATCCAGTTTCTGCGTCCAAATTTCAGCAGTGTGACTTTGGACATGCTACTTAACCTCTCTAGGCTTCAGTTGTCTCTTTTGTAAAATGGGAACAATAGGGTTTATAGGGCTTCTGGAAAGATTAAACATACATGTATTCATTTTCTATAAATATAGTGTTTGTTTGGAGCCATGGAAAGTGATCAGTAAATGTTGGCCATGATGACAATGTCAGTTAGGATAATGGATCAAATATGGCTTTGCCTTTCATTCCTCCCAGAAAAGAGGCACAGACCAGAGAAAAGAGCTTTGGCAACCAGAAACCCGGCTTTCACTTAGAGCCCCTTGACTCACTGGGGCCGTGTGACCCTGGACAAGTGAATTCATTTCTGAGTCTCACTTCTTCATCTGTAAATAGCACAGGATGTTTGCAAAGATGAGATGAAATCATGAATGTTAACATCTGGCACATACTAGGTGATTAATAAATGGCAATTGTTTTCATTAATATTGACCTGCCGATTGCCCATCTCACTTCTGCCTGAACCTCTCTCAAAAGGGTGGAATCGAGCCACTGAGTTAAGAACACAGCTACAAGGCTCAGGAGGCTGAGGAAGGAGCTCTGCTTTGGAGGGGCAGGAGGGAACTTCCCGGGGTGCTTCAGGGATTCTTAGTTTCATTCTCTGCATCTCCATTTTTTTTTTTTTTTTTTTTGAGATGGAGTCTCACTCTGTTGTCCAGGCTGGAGTGCAATGGTGTGATCTCAGCTCACTGCAACCTCCACCTCCCTGGTTCAAGCAATTCTTCTGCTTCACCCTCCCAAGTAGCTGGAATTACAGGTGTACACTGCCATGCCTGGCTAATTTGTGTGTGTGTGTCTATTTTTAGTAGAGATGGGGTTTCGCCATGTTGGCCAGGCTGGTCTCAAACTCCTGACCTCAGGTGATCCACCTGCCTCGACCTCCCAAACTGCTCAGATTACAGGCATGAGCCACCATGCCTGGCCGCATCTCCATTTCTTTATATGCCAAGCAAGGATAAGAATTCCAAACTCTATAGACTTTTTAAAAATTTTTTTAAATTTTTAAATTTTAAAATTTAAGGCCAGGCTGGAGTGCAGTGGCACGATCTTGGCTCACTGCAACCTCTCCCTCCTCTGCAACCACTGCAACCTCGCTGCCTCCTAAGTGATTCTCCTGTCTCAGCCTCCTGAGTAGTGTGATTACAGGTACCCACCACCACGCCCGGCTAATTTTTGTATTTTTAGTAGAGATTGGGTTTCACCATGTTGCCCCGGCTGGTCTTCAACTCCTGACCATATGTGATCCACCTGCCTCAACCTCCCAAAGTGCTGGGATTACAGACTTGAGCCACAGTGCCCGGCCTCTATAGACTTTTGAAGGGATTAATGAGATCTTGTATAAAACTACCAGCACAGTGCCTGATACATACCAGATGCTTGACAAATGGTGATGATGGTGATGATGATGATGATAATGATGATAGAAGCTGCTATCTAGCAAGCTCTAAGCACCAAGAGACCTTCATACATGATCTCATTCAAATCCTACAATATCCCCGTGAGCATCAACTGAACTCACTGCTGCCTTCCCTGAGCCTGTTGCTCCATCCATCAAATGGTCTTAATAAGACCACAAGATTGTTCTGAAGATTAAATGAGGTAATTTGGAAGTTGATATAAATGGTGTCCTAGGCTTAGTGAACAACTTGAGGAGGCCAGCCTGGTTTCAAACCCCAATGACAGGATTTGAGTCTATAGGTCTCAGTTTCCCTTCCTGTACAATGAAGAAACCAACAGGCTCACCTCAAAACTGGCTGACAGAGAGTACCCAAGAAGTGTTTGCTGATATTATATATGGGAAAGTTGGATTCAGACATGTGGCACAGGCTCAATAAATAATAATTTTAGGCTGAGCTTGGTGGCTCAAGTCTGTAATCTCAGCACTTTGGGAGGCTGAAGCGGGACAATCACTTGAGCCCAGGAGTTTGAGACCAGCCTATGCAACATAGGGAGGCCCCGTCTCTACAAAAAAATATAAATAAAAAATTAGCTAGCTGTGGTGGTGCACACCTGTAGTCCCAGCTTCTCAGGACGCTGAGGTAGGAGGATAGCTTGAGTGTGGGAGGTTGAGGCTTCAGTGACCCATGATCATGCCACACACACAAAAAAAGGAATAATTTTATTTGTTTAACAAACACAATATGCCAAGCACTGCCCTAAGAACTTTACAAATGTTAACAACCTTCAACAACCCTAAGAAATAGGCAGAATTATTATGTTTTACAGATAATAAATCAGAGGCCCAGAGAGGGTAAGTAACTTGTCCAAGGTCACACAGCTAACAAGCATTGGAGAAGGATGTGAATCCCGGTGAAGAGTGACACTGTTGCCTTCTCAAAGAACTAAAGACAGAGATACAGGGACTTCCTGCCAGTCATGTCCAGTTGTTATTAACATCATTTCCGATTCCCCATATAGCTCACTCCTTCCCTCACTGGGTATATCTCTGACTCATTGTCCTTCTAAGCAACTCTGAAAGATAGGCATCACGATATGATTTGGCTGTGTCCCCACCCAAATCTCATCTTGAATTGTAGCTCCCATAATTCCCAAGTGTTGTGGGAGGGACCTGGTGGGAGATAATTGAATCATGGGGGTGGTTTCCCCCATACAGTTCTCATGGTAGTGAATAAGTCTCACAAGATCTGATGGTTTTATAAAGGGTTTCCCCTTTTGCTTGGTTCTCATTCTCTCTTGTCTGCCACCATGTAAGACATGCCTTTTGCCTTCCACCATGATTGTGACACCTCCCTGGCCACGTGGAACTGTGAGTCCATTAAACATCTTTTTCTTTATAAATTACTCAGTCTTCAGCATGTCTTTATCAGCAGCATGAAAATGGACTAATACACATCACAAACCCAATTTACAGGCAAACAAACTGAGGCTCAGAACAGCTTGGAGAGTTTTCCAGGGAACACAGCAGGAAGTACAGGTTCTACATTTCCCTGAGCATTAGGGGTTGGGATTCAACAGCTGTGGACTGAGAACCTGCTCAGGCAGTGTGGAGACTGCCACACTCCAGCCCTCGGTAGGGGTAGACTAGGTAGCTGGGACCAGCATCAGGAAAGGCCCCTCGGGTCCTAGGAGAAGGCGACCCTGAGAGACTCACCTACCACCTTGACCAGGACTGAAGCGGAGCGGGCCAGGCCAGTGAGAGAGTTGGAGGCTGTGCAGTTGTAGATCCCGTCGTGTTCCCAGGTCAGAGCCCTGATGATCAGCTGCTCACCCAGGTGCTCCCCGGTGGAGTGTTCAAGAGTCCAGCGATACTCGGCGCCTGGCTTGGACTCGGCCCAACACTGCAGGGTCAGGCTGGAGTTGAGCTCTGCCTCTATGGTGCTGATCATCTCAGATGCTGACTCCCTGGTGATGTGCACTTGGTCAGGACCATCTGTGTGTAAAGCCAAACGTGATGCACCCTGGCCCCCATCAGCGAGTCATCCCATTCTGCCCCATTCACTTTCACCTTGGAATTTCAGTAAAATAAACAGAACATGCTCCCTTTTCCTCCTTAGCTCTCTGACAAGCAGAGTGTGGTCCACAACACTGGGGGTGGGGCAGATCAAAACAAAAACAAGGGCCAGGCACGGTGGCTCATGCCTGTAATTAATCCCAGCACTTTGGAAGGCCGAGGCAGGCAGATCACGAGGTCAGGAGATCGAGACCATTCTGGCTAACATGGTGAAACCCCATATCTACTAAAAACAGAAAAAATTAGCCGGGCGTAGTGGCACGCACCTGTAGTCCCAGCTACTCGGGAGGCCGAGGCTACAGAATTGCTTGAACCTGGGTGGTGGAGGTTGCAGTGAGCCAAGCTCATGCCACTGCACTCCAACCTGGGCGACAGAGCAAGATTCCATCTCAAAAAAAAAAAAAAAAAAGAAAGAAAAAAAAACTGCCTTTGTAAAAGTTAATTCAAAGAAGTGTTTTAGGTCACCCAGGCATCAGAAATTGTTGCTAGGCCAAGTGCAGTGGCTCACACCTGTAATCTTAGCACTCTGGGAAGCCGAGGTAGGTGGATGTGAGTGGAACTCCTGAGACCAGGAGTTCAAAACCAGCCTGACCAGTGTGGCGAATCACGTCTCTACTGAAAAATAAAAATAAAAACTAGCTGGATGTGGTAGCACATGCCTGTAATTGCAGCTACTCGAGTGGCTAAGAATCACTTGAACCTGGGAGGCCGAAGTTGCAGTGAGGCAAGATTGCGCCACTGCACTCCGTCCTAGGTGATAGAGTGAGACTCAAAAGGAAAGAAGAAAGAAAGGAAGGAAGGAAGGAAGGAAGGAAGGAAGGAAGGAAGGAAGGCAGGAAGGCAGGCAGGCAGGCAGGCAGGCAGGCAGGCAAGAAGGAAGGAAGGAGAGAGAGAGAGAGAGAGAGAAAGGAAGGAAGGAAGGAAGGAAAGGAGGGAAATTGTGGCTGCGTCCTGTGTATATAATCCCTAACTTCTAGTACTGTGTATTCTCAATGGTATAAACACGTACAAATTTTCTTTGTAATGTCAGAGGGGATCATTGTCACTTTTCTCTTCCACCACATATAAGAAGGAAACAAATGAAAGTAGTTGTTGGATTTCTCATATAAATTAAAAGAGTTTAGGCCTGGGGCCGAGGCTCATGCCTGTAATCCCAGCACTTTGGGAGGCTGAGGCAGGGAGATCACTTGAGTTCAGGGATTCAAGACCAGCCTAGGCAACATAGTAAGACCCTGTCTCTATTTAAAAAAAAAAAACCTAAAAGAGTTTAAGAGTCATACTTTACTTAAATTAATGTAAAATACTGGAAAGGATGCAAAAGGTTGCTAATCGAGACATTCTAGGAGGGGAGGAATACCCTGACTCTGCTCCCTCCTAAACATCATTTGAACCTGTTCATTTCTCCCCATCCTGACCCCATTGCCACTTGGATCCCTCACCTGCATCCCAGCTCCTCCTGGTCTCCCCATCCCAGTCTCATCCTCCACACAGCAGCCAGAGAAGTCTTCCTAAGTACTAAAGTATCACTGTCCCTCCTGTGTTCAGAACCCTCTGTGGCTCCCCAGTGCCCTTAGGACAAAGCCTATGTCTGATGAGGCCATTTACAATTTGATTCTTACAGACTCCCTCCAGCCCCACCTTTCCACACCTCTTGCTCTCATTCAGGAATTAAATCCCACTCGGAGATTCCATCCTTGTTACACTCTCTCTTGCCTCAAGGCCATCGCACACTCTCTTCCCTCTGTCTAGAATGCTCTTCCCTGACTCTGCTCTAAGCAGCCTACTCCTACTCATCCTTCAGCTCTTATGGTGGACATCCCCATTCATGATGACCCTTTGCAACATCCCCCAGATGGAGGCTTCCTTTGGGCTCCCCATACCCTCCCTTTCTCCCCCGAGGTCCCATTTATCATGCTGTGTTTTATCTGCCTGCTTAGTGACCTCCCCATCCCCAGCAGGCTGTGAAAGCTGAAAATCATGTCAAGTGTCAAATGCCCAACATGTTGCTTAGCACAGAGAGAGCACAAAACATATATTTTTGGTTTAATGACTGAATTGAAAAGGAAAGAGGAGTGAGCAACAGAGAAGTGTAAAGAGGAGCAAAGACATGTACTTAACCCCTACCTCTGTGTTCCCTACTGCTTCCCATGTATGAAAGTGCACCCCTCCTTTCTCTCCCTGCAGAAACCTCTTCTCCCCCAATCTTCTCCATCTTGGTTCGTGACTCCTACGTCCTTTCGGTGGCTCAGGCAATAAACCTTAGAGTCATTCTTGACTCCTTTCTTTCTCTTTCACCTAATATCAGTCAGTAGCATATTCAAAATACATCCACAGTGCAACCATTTCTCAACACCCGACAGTTGCCATTCTGGTCCAGCCCTATCATCTCTTGCTGCGCAACTCTGGCCACCAGGAGAAGCTCTTCAAAGACCTCCAACGGCAGAAATGTAATTGACCAAGGGCCCAATTGCTGTGCCCCCAAATCTACTCCCAGCCCTTCCACAGGCTGCACCCTGCCAGTACCTGAGTGCATCCAGGAAACTAAGGCAGGCCCCTTCCTGGGAGATATGGAAGGTCCCAACAGCCATGATGGGTGTTCCTTCAAGTGCATGGTTATCCAGGTGCTTCCATTCAAGTCTCTGTCCCTCACCCTGTCACTCGGGGTCACACTTGCATCTCAGTCTCTCAGTCTGATGGCTCTCCCAGCCTCCCTGCAGCTGCCTCCCTAGTTATCCTCACAGGAGCATTTCCCCTAATAAAACCCTTGCAAGAATAATCCCGTTAATCCCACCGTGGGGTCTGCTTCTCCAAGGATCTGGACAAATACAACTCCTTCTCTCACTCCCCCTCTCCCCCACTTCTATGTTTGCCTCCCTGTAGACAAAGGCCAGTGAGACCCTGTGAAAGCCTAAATCTGGTGGTGTCCCTAAGCCTTATCACCTGCTTCTCTGTTTATGGTCTGGCTTCTCCACTAGAACATAAGCCCCCTGAGGGCAGGCACTTGGCCCTGTCCAGTGCCCAGATTCATGCCTGACACAGAGCAGGAGCTCAATAATCATAGCATGAATGACTAGAAGGAAGAACTTAAAGAGAAGGAGGGAAGCAGGGAGATGGGGAAGGTCCAGGCCCTGGGTGACTCACAGTTGATGGTCAGCTCAAGGGGCTCACTCCGGGCCCGGCTGCCCCAGTTCCAGACCTCACAGGCATAGGGCCCTGTGTCATTCCGCTGGAGGCCATGGATGATTAGGGTCCTGTTGTCAGCTGACAGCTGCAGGTGCTCACTGGGCAGGAGGGGCTGGCCACTTAGGAACCACTGGACATTCACACTCTGATTGACGGTTTGGCAGGTCAGGTCCACAGACCTAGCATTCTCCACAAGGTTCAGGCTTGAAGGCACAACTTGAGGCATGGTCAGTGTTTCTGGAAACACGTGGAGATACACAGTCAGGTTAAGGGAGATTTCCCTCATCTCCTGCCCTTGTGGGGCCCACAAGTTTTTCCAGGAGTGTGTGTGTGTGTGTGTGTGTGTGTGTTATAGGTGGTGTATATGATTTGCATAATGCTGGTGTGCAGGGTACGTGTATGTCTTTTGTGGATGAATGTGTGTCGTGTGATTATTATGTGAATATGCAATGAGTTTTGTGTGTATGGAGTGTGTGTGGTGTGTAAGTGTTTTGAGTCTCTTGTGTGTGTTGGGTGTATGCGTTGAATATGAAGTATGTGTGTGGTATACATATGCACTTTGTATGTGAGTATATGCTATGTGTATATATTTGTTGTATATGAATGTGTGTGCTGTGTCTGTGGTATTGTGTTATGTGTTTGTGTTGTGTGATGTGTGCATATGCTCTATGTGCTGCATGTGGTATGTGTATGCATTTTGTGTGTGCATTGTGTGTCTGTTGTATATATGTGTTGAGGGTGTTGACTGTATGGTATATGGTGTGTTTTCCATGTTGTCCATCTTGAGTGTCTGTGATGTTGAATGGTTGTAATGTTTAGTAGGTGCTGAATGTCAATGATATGTGTTGTGTGTGTCCATTAGTGCATATTAGGTGTATATATATTTTATGTGAGTGTGTCATGTATATGTGATCTTGTTTGTTGTGATGTGAGATATGTATGTCTGCGTTTTGTATGTCATGTGTGTTGTATATGTGTTGTATGTGTGAGCATTTTGTGTCTGTGTTGTGAGTTTGTGTATATGTGTTGTGGGTTTGTATGTATATGCTGTGTGTATATGTGTATGTGCTGTGGGTTTGTGTGTATGTGCTATGGGTTTGTATGTGTTGTGGGTTTGTGTGTATGTGTTGTATGTCTGATGTGTTATGTACTTTGTGATGAGTGAGTTGTACACCTCTGTTGTGTGCATGCTATATGTGTGTATGTTTTGTGTGAGTGTGTGTTGTATGTCTGTGGTATTGCACAGTTGTGTACGTATTATATATGAGTTGTGTTGTGTGTATTGTACATGCACGTGAGTGTGCTGTTCATGTGGGGATATTATCTGTGTGTGTACGGAGTGTGTGAATGTTGTGTTAGTGTTTTTAAATGTAGACAATTAAACCCCCCATCTCCAGACAGTCAAATTGTGGGCAACCCCTAGAGAGCCACCAGGGTCTCGTGCAGGATGTACCAAGCCAGGCAAAGGAGCCAGTGTGCCCAGCCTTCCCTGTAGTCGGAGCCCTGCTGCATTGGAAATCCCCCTGGGTCCTCCTCAAACTCTGGGGTATTGGTGTAGCTCACTGGCTCTTAAGATTTTTTTTTTTTTTTAGACAGAGTCTTGCTCTGTCGCCCAGGCTGGAGTGCAGTGGCGTGATCTCAGCTCCTGCAAGCTCCGCCTCCCAGGTTCACGCCATTCTCCTGCCTCAGCCTCCTGAGTAGCTGGGACTACAGGCGCCCACCACCACACCTGGCTAATTTTTTGTATTTTTAGTAGAGACAGGGTTTCACCGTGGTAGCCAGAGTGGTCTCAATCTCCTAACCTCCTGATCTGCCCACCTCGGCCTCCCAAAGTGCTGGGATTACAGGCGTGAGCCACTGCGCCCGGCCTCTTAAGGTTTTTTTTCAGAGTTCAAGATCCCTTCAAAAATCTGATGACAATCCTAGATCCTTCCTCTAGAATACAGCGCAAACATTTTGCATGCAACTCAATGTCATGCAGGGATTTCTCCCTCACACAGTATCCAAAGGCCCTGGATTAAGAACTCCTGGTTCCTTCTGACATGGCCAGCATCTGACGCTCAGAAGAATGAAGGAGAGGAACCGGGAAAGGAGACTCACCAAGTACTCGGACCTTCAGAGTACCCAGGCTGGACAGGTGGGTGGCACTGTTGGACACCAAGCACCTGTACAGGCCCTCATGTTCTCTGGACACAGCATGGATGGTGAATGTTCTCGTGGTGTGAGACAGAATGGAGTCAAGGAGAAACCAAGTATAGGCACAGGGTGGGTGAGACTTTGTTTCCGCCAAGAAGGTCACGCTGGAGCCCTCCATCACCTCAACCACCTCCCCACTGGCAACACCAGACTCCAATTTGATTTCAACAGGATCAGGACCATCTGAGAGGACAGGAACAATTACAGCAGTAACAACAGCATCAGCAACAGGTCTCTTACAGAGGTCTTTAATGGATCAATAAATACTTTATTTCCCTCCTCCCCACTCAAAGGCTAGATCAATTGCAAACGAGGTACAGCAGTCAGATGGAGATGAAATGTCAGCCTCATCCCTGGGTAAAGCAAGATTGAAAGACACGTCTAAAGTATGCCAGCTGAATGGTTATTGTAGCTCACACCTGTAATCCCAGCATCTTGGGAGGCTAAGGCAAGAGGATTGCTTGGAGCAAGGAGTTTAAAACCAGTCAGGGCAACATACCAAGATCCCATCTCTACAAAAAATTTAAAAATTAGCCCGGTGCAATGGCTCATGCCTGTAGTCCCAGCTACTCGGGAGGCTGAGGCAGGAGGATCGCTTGAGCCCAGGAGGTCGAGGCTGCATTGAGCTATGATTGCACCACTGCACTCAGTCTGGACAGCAGAGTGAAATCTTGTCTCGAATGAATGAATGAATGAATGAATGAATGAATGAATGAAGTGAGCCAGCTAATGTTCTTTGCTCACCCCTATCCAGGCAAGGTTTTGGATCAAACGCCTGAGGTTTGGGAGCTCAATTTTAGTTGAGCTTCACATTAAGGCATACAGGCATGAGCCATTGCACCGGGCTAATTTTTAAATTTTTTGTAGAGATGGGATCTTGGTATGTTGCCCTGACTGGTTTTAAACTCCTTGCTCCAAGCAATCCTCTTGCCTCAGCCTCCCAAAATGCTGGGATTACAGGTGTGAGCTACAATAACCATTCAGCTGGCATACTTTAGGCATGTCTTTCAATCTTGCTTTACCCAGGGATGAGGCTGACATTTCATCTCCATCTGACTGCTGTACCTCGTTTGCTTCACATTAAGTTGGAGGTTTCCAGTAGAATCCAAGTAGAGATGTCAAACAGTTATATGTTTGAAGTTCAAAGGTAGACAAGTCCGCATCTGGATGGTATTTCAAGCTGTGAGACTGAACGAGGCACTAAGCAAGTGAGTGTCAGTGAGGGGTTGGAGAGAATGGAAAAGGACTCACACTTCACATCCAGGAAGATGGGGTCGCTGCTCTGGCTCAGAAGGGCATCTCGAGCTTCACATTGGTAAGTCCCTGAGTCCTCCCGCTGGACAATGAGGATGGTGAGGATCTTGCCATCCTTGGACAGCTGCATGCGCTCATGGAACACAACGGAGAGGTTGTTGGAAACCCAGTGGATGGTAATGTTGACGTCCTTGGTGATGCAGTAGAAGGTCGCCATGTCCTTCTGCTCTATGGCAGTGCCTGGGCTGACTGCAATGGAAGGCTTGGCCAGCTCTGAAAGCAAGCGAGGGAGACAGAGGCAGAGACACAGGTAGAGGAAGAACAAACAAGACATAGTCACAGAGGGACCCAGAGAAACAGGACTAGATTGGAATTGCCAGAAGACTCTCTGGAGTTGGATGCCTGGGCTTGAATGCTGGATCTACTGCTCATTCTTGGTGTCATCTTCGGCAAGTTACTTCCCCTCTCCAAGCCCCATTGAAAGTGATTGTGCAAGTGAAGCAGAGGGTCTGGGACCTGACAAGGAGTCAATCAATGTCAGCTGCAATGACAATCAAGCTTACAACATGGGTGCCAGCAAGGGCCCCCTATCCACTCTTTTTCTTTATTGAAACAGGGTTTCATTCTGTCACCCAGGCTGGAGTGCAGTGGTTCAATCACGGCTCACTGCAACCTTGACCTCATGGGCTCAAGCGATCCTCCCACCTCAGCTTCCCAAATAGCTGGGACTACAGGTGTGCACCACCAAACCTGGAGGATTTTTTTTTTTGTACACATGGGGTCCCCCTATGTTGCCCAGGTGGGTCTCAAACTCCTGGGCTCAAGTAATCCACCCACCTCAACCTCCCAAAGTGCTGGAATGACAGGTGTAAGGAACTGCACCCAGCCCCCCTACCCACTTTTTAGCCAACTTTGCCCACCCCAGCCATGACAGCCACAGCCCTCCCTCTTTACCCCTGACCCCTGGCACAGCTGACTGAACCAGTTGTTGCTGGACCCTGGCTGAGCCAATCAGATTCGTCCTCTGGGGACTTTGGGCGTGAGGTTCGGAAGAGGGATCTCCATGGAGGCAGAGATCAGAATGACCGTCTTGTTTTCTGGCCCCTACCTCTGGATCTGCCATGAATCTGGGGTGTCCTGGGGGTCCCAAACACAGGCAGAACAACATCCTCACTTTGGGTGGCATCAAGTGGGTTGGCATTGAGGGTGAGCTGGGCTGCAGCTGGAGGACTCCATACGGTACAAAGTGAGGCTACAAGGGGAGAGAGGAGGCATTCAGGGAGGGAGAGGTGTGTTGGGGGTTGCCCGGCTAAGGTCTTCAGAAGCACAGGGAGCTCTGAGGCCATAGGACTGGCATTCCACCCACAGAGACCTGAGTCCTACTCGTTACTTACAGCTATGTGACCTGCAGCATGTTTTCTTGTTTGTTTGGTTTTTGTTTGTGTATGTGTTTTTGTTTTTGTTTTTTGAGGCAGAGTCTGGCTCTGTCACCCAGGCTGGCATGCAGTGGCGCAATCTCAGCTCATTGCAATCACTGCCTCCCAGGTTCAAGGGATTATCCAGCCTCAGCCTCCCAAGTAGCCGGGATTACAGGCACAGGCCACCATGCCCGGCTAATTTTTGTATTTTTAGTAGAGATGGGGCTTTGCCATGTTGGCCAGGCTGGTCTCGAACTCCTGACCTCAAATGATCTGCCTGCCTCGGCCTCCCAAAGTGCTGGAATTACAGGCATGAGCCACTGTGCCAGCTGCAGCATGTTTTTGTCCTCTCTGAGCCTCAATCTCCTCAACTGTAAAATGGGCATACTATCACCTGCTTCCTAGGGTTGTTGTGGGGGTGGTAATGAATATTGGCAAACTTTGACTGGGCCCCCTGATAGTCACTGTGTTCTCTCCAATGATGTGCCCTCTACTGGAGACACATGATGGTCCCTGTATTCCACATAGAGGAAAAACCGATGCTCGGAGAGGTGATGTCACTCACCAAGATGGTATTGTCAATGGCAGAAGCTAAACTTGAACCTGGCCTGCCAGGCCCTGAAGACTGTGCTCTCAACACTGTAATTCCTCCTGTCAGCCCAGAGATGGCCACACAGCCAACCCTTGATTAACAGGTACTTCTACTGTGATCTTGGTGAAAAATATTGACTTTTGTTACTTCCTCTGATGTGCCCCAGGCAAGATTTCACTTGCATGGGGAGGAAAGGAGAACAAGATAGCAGAAGTTTCCAGTTTTCAGCGGGGTGTGGTGGCTCATGCCTGTAATCTCAGGACTTTGGGAGGCTGAAGTGGGAGGATCACTTGAGCTAAGGAATTTGAGACCAGCCTGGGCAACATAGTGAAGCTCTGTCTCTACTAAAAATTTTTAAAATTAGCTGGGGGTGTTGGCCCACATCTGTAGTCCCAGCTACAGTCTGAAATGGGAGGATCACTTGAGCCTGGGAGTTTGAGGCTGCAGTGAGCTATGATTGCACCATTGCACTCCAGCCTGGGTGACAGCAAAATCCTGTCTTAAAAAAAAAAAATAGAAACACACAAAAAAATGAGTTCCCAGTTTTCCGTTTGATCATTCTGCACACCACTACGGGGGCTTCAAGAGACTATGGGACCTGGCGCGGTGGCTCATGCTTGTAATCCCAGCACTTTGGAAGGCGGAGGTGGGTGGATCACTTGAGGCCAAGAGTTCGAGACCTGGTCAACATGGTGAAACCCCGTCTCTACAAAAAAATACAAAAATTAGCCGGGTATGGTGATGTTCACCTGTAACCTCAGCTACTTGGGAGGCTGAGGCACAAGAATCTCTTGAACCCAGGAGGAAGAGGTTGTCGTGAGCCGAGATTGTGCCACTGCACCCCAGCATGGGTGACAGAGCTAGACCTTGTCTCAAAACAAACAAAAACACGAGACTTTGCTGGGGCCCGACCCCAGCAGCTGTGCTCACACGCAACTGACCTCATCTCTCCCATGAGCTCAATTAACACAGACCTCTGCACTTCTCAAAAGGGCCCCAATGTGGCCCAAACACTGCCCCATTCCCTGCCCAGTGAGTGAATAAGGGCACGAGCTCTTAGGAACAAATATGAACTCTGTCACTTACTAGCCCTACTATCATGGGTAAGACTTTCTCTTTGTGAGCCTCAGTTTCTTCCACTGAAAAATGGAGATAATAGTAGAACTCAGCTCATCTGGTGGTTGTGAAGGCTGAGTGAGATATCAAATGTGGCATGCTTAACACAGTTCATAGCAAATATTCAGCCACCATGATGGCAACGATGATGATGATGGTGGTCTTGATGATGAGTTCTTGTGTCTGTGGTTTCTCTGCCTCAAATGCTATTAGAGGTTAGGCTCACAGCCTCAGAGCCTGACCACCTGGGTTTGAATCTCATCTTTGCCATTTATTTGGGCAAGTGATGTTACCTATCTGAGCCTCAGTTTCCCCATTTGAAAAATGGCGGTAGTAACAGTTCCAGCCTCACTTAACTGTCATAAGGATAAGTGAAATGATGTGAGCAAAAGCATTGATGGGGCCTCATCATACCCACCCGAGACAGGAAGCCTCTCTGTGGAAAGCCTGCCGCAGCCCCTTCCCTCTGGCTTTCTTCTCACAGGGTCCTGCCGTTGTCCCCCCCAGGAAGAGGCAACATTTACAGACTCACTGTGGATGCGGCTGATAACTCTCAGCCTCCCAGGACTACAGAGCCCCTGCACCCTTCCAGGGTTAGCCAGGAAGCGCCGGCCCAGAGAAGGAGAAGCTGGTCTCAGGGACACACAGCAAGGCTGGGCTGAGCCCTCACCTCTGCACATGACCTGTTGCAAAATCATGTCTTCACTTCCAAAATACTTTTTTCATCAAAATATTCTAGTTTCTGCCTTTTGTCTCAGATGCCTTCTAGGCAGAAATTTCACATCCATCCCCATCCTGATCCGTGGACCTGGCCACTCAGGGCTGGCACAGCCTCCCTCCACCTGGCTCTCATCTGCTTGTCTGAATCTCTGTGATACTCCAACTCTCTCCCCGCGTTTCTGAATCTATTTCTGGCTATGTCTTTACCCAGTTCTTTCCCTGTCTCTTTGTCCTCTGTCTCCCTCTCTTTCTGCCCCTTCCTGTTTTTCCCACTGGTATCTTTTCTTTCTTTATTTCTTTTCATTCTTTCTTTCCTTTCTTTCTCTCTCTTTCTTTCTTTTTTCTTTTTCTTGACAGAGTCTTACTCTGTCACACAGGCTGGAGTGTAATGGCACAATCTCGGTTCACTGCAACTTCTGCCTCCCAGGTTCAAGCAATTATCTGCCTCAGCCTCCCGAGTAGCTGGGATTACAGGTGGCCGCCACCACACTCAGCTAATTTTCGTATTTTTAGTAGAGACGGTTTCACCATCTTGGCTAGGCTGGTCTTGAACTCCTGACTGCGTGATCCACCCGCCTTGGCCCCCCAAAGTGCTGGGATTACAGGCGTGAGCCACTGTGCCTGGGCCCCACTGGTATCATTTCTAAGGTTATTTTTTCACCCTTTGTCTCTGTCTCTCTGCGTATCTTTTCTCCCTGTATTTCTCTCTCTCTCTCTTTCTCCCTGGGTGTCTGGTTCTGTGGCTGTGACTCCATCTTTCTCTGTCTCTCTCTCTTTCTCTGTGTACACAGACACACAAACACACATCTTTGTCTTTCTCTCTTGTCTCTGGTCTCTGTTTATGTCTCCTTCTGTCAGTCTCTTGCATCTGTATTTTTTTCTGTCTCTGTCTCTCTGTGTCTGTTTCTCTCTCTGCCTCTGTCTCTCTTTCCTCAAGTGTATACACACACACACACACACACATACTTACACACACCACTGACAAATATACATATATCTTTGTCTCTCTCTTTGTCTCTGGTCTCTGTTTATGTCTCCTTCTGTCTATCTCTTTCGTATCTATCTTTATTTCTGTATTTCTCTTTATTTCTTTTTCTTTCTTTCTTTTTTTTTTTTTTTGAGACAGGGTCTTGCTGTGTCAAACTAGAGTGCTATGGTGTGATCTCAGCTCACTGCAGCTTCCGTCTCCGAGTTCAAGGTTCAGGTGATTCTCCTACCTCAGCCTCCCAAAAAGCTGGGACTATAGGAGTGTACCACCACACCCAGCTAATTTTTGTATTTTTAGTAGAGACGGGGGTTTGCCATGTTGGCCAGGCTGGTCTCGAACTCCTGGCCTCAAGTGATCCGCCCACCTCGGCCTCCCAAAGTGCTGGGATTACAGATGTGAGCCACCACGCCCGGCCCTAGCTTTATATCTGTATCTGTCTTTATTTCTGTCTCTGTCTCTGTGTCTCTTTTCTCTGCCTCCATCTCTTTCTCCTCGAGTGCACACACACACACACACACCGCTGACAAATAGATGCATACAACCTCCCTCCTCCCCCATCTGAAGGAAGCAGGGCACTCACCTGAGAGCAGGATTCCCATCCAGTGGTGTCCCCATGAGTCAGCAGGCCCCATGGGTCCCGGCACCTGACTTCAGTGTGCCAGGCCGTCTGTCGCCCCGGCTTGCACACACAGATACAGTCCTCACTCCAGCTGTAGCCCCTCCACCTCCCTTCTCTCCTCTCCCACCCTGCTACAAACTCACACGCACTGCAGTAACTGCAGCTTCCAGGACAGACAGGGGTGGTGGCAGGAAAGTAACTTTGACCCCACCTCTGCCCTCCACCCCCAGGGCTCACTTTCCTTCCCTGCCCAGCACAGAGAGCGGGAAGTCCAGGAACCCTGGAGACCGGGAACTGCGATTACGATAGTCAATAGCAATGATAATAAAAAACAACAATGACCAGCTCCTTGTCCCCGAGAGCTTAATAACCAGGCCCAGTGCCAAGTTCATTATAAGCAGCCAATAAATATTAAATGAGCTGGAATCATGCTTGTAATATAGATCCTGGTCATAAACAAAAGCTCTGGAGTCAGACCAGCAGGATTCTCAGACTGAGCAGGACTGGGGGACCTCCAGGAGGAGCCTGACGTGGTCTTGGGAGAAGGGGCAGGGAGGGCCTCCTGGAGGAGTGGACATCTGAGCTGAAACTTCGAGAACATAGTAAAGGTTCCATATATAAAAGTTACTTAAAAAAAAATCCCTATGAGCAAGACAAGCTGGTGGGCTTTGACAGTGTATAGACCCAGACCCAGAAGATTTAACAGAACCAACCAGCTGAGGGAACTATCATTAATCCATGTATCCATCCATTAATTTAACAAATACTTCCTGAATTCTCTTCCTTTTTTTTTTTTTTTTGAGATGGAGTCTTGCTCTGTTGCCCAGGCTGGAGTGCAGTGGCATGATTTCCCCTCCCTACAACCTCCACCTCCCAGGCTCAAGTAATTCTCCTGCCTCAGCCTGCCTAGTAGCTGCAACTACAGGCGTGCACCTCCACACCCAGCTAATTTTTGTATTTTTAGTAGAGACAGAATTTCACCATGTAGCCCAGGCTGGTCTTGAACTCATGAGCTCAAGCAATCCACCCACCTCAGCCTCCCGAAGTGCTGGGATTACAGACGTGAGCCGTCTCGCCCAGTCCTGAATTCTCTTCTGTGCTGACCCCTGCTCCTGGTGGTAATGGGGACACAGCTCTGACTAAGACAGCCCCAACCCTGTTCTCACAGAGGCTCACAGTCCAGTGGGGGAGACAGAACTGTCCCCAGACAGTGACAACCCAGAGTGGGCAGGGCTGGGATGGAGGAATTCAAAGGGGGTGCCTGGCTCAGCTTCAGGATCAGGGAGAGCTTCCTGGAAGAGGGGACATGGTAGCTGAGACCTGAACAGCATAGGGGTGAGCCAGGGGGAGCAGCATGTGAAAAGTTTTTGAAATTGGGGCACAGAAGGAAGGTCAGGTGGGTCTAGAATAGAGGAAGTGAGAGAGGATGGGTGATTCAACAGGAGGCTTAGAAAACTCTGGAACTGTTACTTAGGGTATGAGGGGCAGCTTGGCATTGCAAGAAAGAGATCGTGACTCACTCAGCTGCCTCGTTTTGCTGCCCTGCTTGCGTCTTGCTCCTGCTACAGGCAGTCACAAAGTATCTGCCCTGATAAAGCATAAGGCTGAGCCAGCTGGCTCTGGAGCCAGAGTGCATGGGTTCAAATCCTGACTCCCCGACTTGCTAACTGGGTGGCCTCAGCAGGTCAGCTCCCCTCTCTAGGGACTACTTTCCTCAGCTCTAAAATGGAGATGATGCCCAGGCACACTGGCTCACATCTGTAATCCCAGCACTTTGGGAGGCTAAGGTGGGAGGATCACTTGAGCCCAGGAGTTCAAGACCAGCCTGGGCAACATAGTGAGACCCCATCTCAATTAAAATAAAATAATAAAGCAGAGTAGATGATGATGCTTTTGTCTCCTAGGAAGCTCTGTGGTTATGAGCACTTGACCTCAGTGTGCCAGGCCATCTGTCACCCTGGCTTGTGGCACCATTTACAAGCACTAGGCTAGCTGGCTGCCTGGGCTGGCAAGACAGTCCTTTACATCCCAGCCATGGTTCATTGGGAAAAATTTGTCACCCTTGCATGCTTCCGTGTGCTCCATCTGCAGACTGGGAGAAATCACAGACTCCCCGCACAAGACGGTTGTGAGGATCGAATGAGTCAGTGCCAGGAAAGTGCTCAGAGCAATGCCTGGCACAGCGTAAGCCATCAACAAATGCGAATTCCCACTGGATGTCATGACTGCCCTGCATCATAATCTCACTGCAGCCCTGTGAGGGGGTACGCATTCACTCACTCTGTCACTACTGTGGACTGAATGTTTGTCTCTCTGTCATTCAGATGTTGAAGAAATCCTGATCCTGCATGTGATGGTTTTAGGAGGCAGAAACTTTGGGAGGTAATCAGGTCCCTCCCAATGGGATTAGTGCTCTTATAAAAGGGACCTCAGAGAGCTCTCTTGTTCACTTTCCACCACGTGGGGAATGCAACAAGAAGACGGCAGTCTGTCACCCAAGAAGAGAGCCCCCACCAGAACCTGACAAAGCTAGCACCCTCATATAGGCCTTCCAGCCTCCAGAACTGCATGAAATAGCTTTCTGTTCTTTACAAATCACCCACTCTGTGGTCTGTTCTAGCAGCCCGAACTGACCGAGAGCCACTCAACATATATTTCATGAGTGCCTACTGTGCCTGTTCTAGGTGCTGGGGACATAGCAGGTAACGAGACCATCAGACAAGGCCAGGTGCAGTGGCTCATGCCCATAAATCCAACACTCTGGGAGGCCAAGGTGGGATGATTGCTTGAGCCCAGGAGTTTGAGACCAGCCTGGGCACCCCTCTCTACAAAAAAATTAAAATAAAAAAAAAATAGCAGGCATAGTGGTGCGTATCTGTAGTTGCAGCTATTCAGGAGGCTGAAGAGGGAGGATTGCTTGGGTCTGGGAGTTCAAGGCTACAGTGAGCCATGATCGCACCACTGCACTCCAGCCTGGGTGATGGAGCAAGACTCTGAAAAAAAAAAAAAAAAGAAAGAAAGAGAGAAAGAGAGAAAAAAGAAAGAAAGAGAGAGAAAGAAAGGAAAGAGAAAAAAGAAAGAAAGAAAGAAAGAGAAAAGAAAGAAAGGAGGGAGGGAGGGAAGGAAGGAAGAAAGGAAGGAGAAAAAAAAAGAGTGGGGTAAGGAATATGATTATTCCATCCCATAGTTAAAAACACTGAAGCTCCCAGAGGTGAGATGATTTGGATAAAGTCACAGGGCATCTCAGGCCCTGGCCCTCAACCTCCATGTGCGTGTGCCTTTTTCCAAGGGCCCTTCGCTGCCCCCAGCCCCACCTTTCTGTACACCCAGATCAATGAACACCAATGTGGCCACATCACCCCGCCACGCCTTCAGACTCTATGGGTCCCTGTACTGAAGGCGCCTGACCCAGACCAGCCCAGCATTCAAGGTCTCTGCCACCCACCTCGTTCTTCCCAGAATGTCTGAAACTTCTGACCACCCACCTTCTCCTAAGCCAGCTTCCCTCCCCACCACCTCTGCCCTGAGGCACTCTCCCCTCTTCCCCTCCTCCCTACCCAAGACAACAGAGCTGCTGCTGGAATGAACTTCCCAAATCTGCCCCTTCATGCAAAGGCAGGGTTTCCTCTCCTGAAATTCCCACCAATTCACCCACTCAGCCCCCAGGGCAGATTCTGTTTTTTGCTGCCCCAAGGAAAGAAAGGGACTTTCTGGGCCCCTCCCTGTAGCACAACTTCCAATTATTTCCAACAGGTGAAAATAAACCAGGTCCTCTCCACTTCCCACCCTTACCTACCAGGTCTCAGCCATGTAGGCTGGCTCAAAATTGTGTCTTCCCACGGGACTGACCTCCCAGCCCAGGATGCTGCCCTATGACTGTGCCCTCACTGAGGCCATTCACTCAGCAAAGATTTGTATGGCCCTACTATGTGCCAGGCACTGTTTCAGGTATCAGGGCATGCCAGCAAATGAAACAAATAGAGATCTCTGCCTTTATAGAAATGACATGTAATGAGTGCTGGGAGGGGAGGAGGGAGACAGATAATAATTGAGATACGTGGAAAATAACTGGCTGGGCACGGTGGCTCATGCCTGTAATCTCGACATTTCGGGAGGCTGAGGCAGGAGGATCACTTGAACCCAGGAGTTTAAGACCAGCCTGGGCAACGTAGCAAGATCCCATCTCAAAGTAAATAAATAAATGTGCTTTTTTAAACATTTAAAAACATGAAAATATTAAAATTAATTTTTTTAAAAAAAAATTAGAAAACGTAGCCAGCCACAGTGGCTCATGCCTGTAATCCCAGCACTTTGGGAAGCTGAGGTGGAAGAATCACTTGAGCCCAGGAGTTCAAGACCAGCCTGGACAACATAGGGAGATCCCCATCTCTACATAAGATCAAAAAGTTAGCTGGGTATGGTGGTGTGTGCCTGTACTCCCAGCTACTCAGAAGGCTGAGGCAGGAGGATCACTGCCTGGAGTTTAAGACCAGCCTGGGCAACATAGCAGGATCTCACCTCAAAGTAAATAAATAAATGCTTTTAAAAAATTTAAGAATGCAAAAACATTAAAAATAAAAAAATAATAATTAGGAAATGTGGCCAGGCACAGTGGCTCATGACTGTAATCCCAGCACTTTGGGAGGTTGAGGTGGGAGAATTGCTTGAACCCAGGAGTTCAAGACCAGCCTGGGCAACATAAGGAGAACCCATTTCAACACAAGATCAAAAAGTTAGCTGGGTATGGTGATGTGTGCCTGTACTCCCAGCTACTAGGGAGGATGAGGCAGGAGGATCACTTGAGCCCAGGAGTTTGAGGCTGCAGTGAGCTATAATCATGCCACTGCACTCCAGCCTGGGTGACAGAGTAGCTGGGATTTTGTCTCTAATATAAATAAATGAATAAATAAGTGGAAAATTACTAAACTATCTATGATGTTGGAAAGTGAAGTGTGCCATGGGGGATGAGGGCAGGCAGCGTCAGAGTGCCAGAGTGGGCACGCAGGATTCAATGCTAAAGCAGGCAGTCTGGGTAGCCCCATGGAGTTTTAAGCAACGACTTGAAGGAGGTGAGAGGGCAAAATATACATACATTTGGAGGTTTCTAAGAATTAATTCACTTCTGAAAAAAAAAATGCAGGCAGAGTCCCAAGGAGCCATTCCCTGCTTCCTGCATTTAAATAACTGAGTTTTCTATTTGCTGCCACAATAAATTCCTCCAGACTTGGCAGCTTAAAACAACATAAGTTTATCCTTTTGCAGTTCTGTAGATAGAAGTCCAGGATGGCTAAATGACTTCTCTGCTCTGGGCTTTATGGAGCTAAAATAAAGGTGTTGGCAGCTGAGCTCTTAATGGGGGAGCTTTGGGAAGAATCTGCTTCCAAGCTGTCATTCAGGCTGTGGTTGGCAGAATCCAACTCCTTGGTATTATAAAGCTGGAAACCTGTTTCTGCGATGGTTGCCAGCTGAGGGCTGCCCTTAGCTCTGGAGGCCTCTCTCCTGTCCTTGCCTTTGAGCCCGTACATCTCAGAGCCAGCAACGCCACAACAAATCCTTCTTGGGCTTGGGATCTCTCTGGATTCCCTGTCTGCTGCATCTCTTCACAATTTTTTCTTTTTAGAGACAGCGTCTCCCTCTGTCGCCCAAGCAGTGGTGCAATCATAGCTCACTGCAGCCTTGAACTCCTGGGCTGAAGAAATCCTCCTGCCTCGGCCTCCAAAAGCACTGGGATTACAGGCATGAGCCACTGCACCAGGCCCTCTGTCTGCCACCTCTCTCTTCTGCTTCCAGCTGGGGAAAATTATCTGCTTTGAAGGGCTTGGGTGATTAGGTTGGACCCCCCTGGATAATCCAGGATAATCTCCTTATTTTGAAGTTTGTAACTGTATTAGTCCGTTTTCACACTGCTGATAAACTGGGCAGCTTACAAAAGAAAGAGATTTAATGGACTTACAGTTCCACATGACGGGGGAGGCCTCACAATCATGGCAGAAGGCAAGGAGGAGCAAGTCACATCTTACATGGGTGGCAGCAGGCAAAGAGAGAGCTTGTACAGGGAAACTCCCCCTTATAAAACCATCAGATCTCATGAGACTTATTCACTCTCAGGAGAACAGCACAGGAAAGACCTGCCCCCCTGATTCAATTACCTCCCACCAGGTCCCTTCCACAACACACGGGAATTCAAGATGAGATTTGGGTGGGGACCACAAAACCTAACCACATCAGTAACCTTAATTACATCGGCAAAGTCATTTTGCTTTTGTAATGTAACATATTCACAGGTTTGTTCATTGTTTATGGCTGAGTAGTATT
The DNA here is from genome assembly GCF_028858775.2 of Pan troglodytes. Classification (NCBI taxonomy): domain Eukaryota; kingdom Metazoa; phylum Chordata; class Mammalia; order Primates; family Hominidae; genus Pan; species Pan troglodytes. The sequence goes on from NC_072418.2 coordinate 47,494,753, forward strand.
CCATGGTGAATATATATCACAGGTTCCAAGAACTAGGACGTGGGCACCTTTGGTGGGGGGTCACTATTCTGCCTACCATAATGACATGATGTGAAAGCAGGAATGTCTAGAGTTCAGGCAGCCATTCTGAGACCATGAAGTAGCAAGTTCAGCAGGATATGCAATGCACTGAGGGTGGAGGGATGGATGAGAGGATATCACTGAGCCATGGAATAAACCTAGGGCATCTTGCAAAATGACAATTATGATTTTTGCCACTGTGATCCAGGTTGTCTTTGGTTTGCAGCTGAATGCATTCTACCTGGCTCCTTTCCAGATCACCATTGGAAGTGTTTATTGGAAGACCTTGCATCAAAACCCTGATCTTTCAGAAACGTAGAGTTTGTAGTAGTGTTCTTTTTCTTAAAGGGTGCTAAAACTTGTAAAATCGACTTTGAGAAAGAGCCTACTCAAAATTACTCCTCTGTTTAAACAGAGATTCCAGTCTAAGCTCCCTTTTATCCCATATGGGGAAACTAGGGCCCACAGGGTACAGTGAAGTTTTTCTCCAGGGTTATAGAACTGAGTCTTCTTGGAGCATCTGGGAAACTCAGTTTTGTACTGTTGACTTTTTGTGCTTTTCCTGTGTACAAGAAGCAAGATCAGTATAAATGGGAAAATAAATAATGCAGATCCAGGTAATAGAATCCCAACATCTCAATGACATGACTAAGAATTTATACACAAGAACCCCTACACACACACACACACACACACACACGCAACACATCATCATCGTCGTCATCGTCATCCTCATCATCACCATCATCATTATCCTGCCCCCTGCAGCCTCTACACCATACTTGTTTCCATGACTCCTTAAATTCCTAGAGTGGCACAGAAAACAGACAAAAGATTAGCTCACAGATGCTATTTTATTAAACTCATGATGCCCACTGACATAGAAAGGGACATATCTTTTCTCAGTCATGGTTCAAAGGAGTAAACTTTCCCAGAAGCTTCTCCAGCTAAGATATTCTCCCCTCACCAATATAACAATTTCACTAACACTCTCCCACTTCTACCCACTCCATCATCATAAGCATCCACATCCCACTCTACCCAGTCAGAGCTATGACTTCTTCTTCTAGAACTTGGGACACCACCAATCAGAGAGTAAAATACTTTGGATCTTCCAAGTAACCTGCGGGATACTTTTTTTTTTTTTTTTTTGAGACGGAGTTTCACTCTGTCACCCAGGCTGGAGTGCAGTGGCACGATCTCAAGTCACTGCAACCTCCACCTCCCAGGTTCGAGTAATTCTCCTGCCTCAGCCTCCTCAGTAGCTGGAATTACAGGCACCCACAACCACACCTGACTAATGTTTTGTATTTTTAGTAGAGATGGGGTTTCACCATGTTGGCCAGGCTGGTCTCGAACTCCTGACCTCAGGTGATCCACCCACCTTGGCCTCCCAAAGTGCTGGGATTATAGGCATGAGCCAAGCGCCCAGCCACCTGCAGGATGCTTTTAAGTTCACCTCAAGATCGTGCACTAACAATTTTGTAAGGTGCTTAGCTCTTGTCTCACTACTAGGAAGAAAAGAGTGTCCAATCTTGCATTATCAAGCCAGCCATGAAAATTCCATTTAAGGGAGATGGTGGGGACAAAGAAGCATGGATGAGGGTCAGACAGAGTTCTGTGGTAGGAAAATGAGAGGCTCCCAGGAGCTGAAGGATGTTAGAGATCAACTGATAACATGAGGATATTAGCTAATGCTGCCAAGGACTCTGTACAGACTCCTCAGCCTCCCAAGTAGCTGGGACTACAGACACATGCCATGGCACCCAGCTAATTTTTTTTGTAGTATTTCAGAGGGGAGTCTCTCTACGTTGCCCATGCTGGTCTCGAACTCGTGGCCTCAAGCAATCCTCCCACCTCAGCCTCCCAAAGCACTGGGATTACAGGCGTGAGCAACCGTGCCTAGTCTGAACTGTGAATTTTTGAATGCAAAAGCTGACTGAGCTACTTGAGCCACAGCCCTTAGAGAGTTACACATAATATGCAAAGAAGGAATGCAACATAAGAAAGGGTATTCTACATCATAACACTTGTTTTGTTTGTTTGTTTTTTTTTTTGAGACAGAGTTTCGCTCTTGCTGCCCAGGCCAGAGTGCAGTGGTGCCATCTTGGCTCACCGCAACCTCCACCTCCGGGGTTCAAGCAATTCCCCTGCCTCAGCCTCCCGAGTAGCTGGGATTACAGGCATGTGCCACCACACCCAGCTAATTTTGTATTTTTAGTAGAGACGGGATTTCTCCATGTTGATCAGGCTGGTCTCAAACTCCCAACCTCAGGTGATCTGCCCGCCTCAGCCTCCCAAAGTGCTGGGATTACAGGCGTGAGCCACCGCGCACAGCCAACACTTCTTAACTGGTGGAGTAAACGTGTGGAGGTGGTCTGTGAAGCTACAAGGTAAGTCCTAATCATCATGCAATCCCCTGTCTAAAGCATTTTTGTTTTAAAACAGGAAAGAGATTGGGGAGTGCTTACAACCTTCTACCTTTCAATGAAGATCACCTCAAATCTGTTAAAATAGCTGGCTCAGTGTCTCTTTTTGGCCTTGGGAGGAGTTGAAATCTCTGGTCAGGGTGTTGAAGACTGGTCACAATGCAGTTGACATCTCCATGCCTCTGGAAAATATGAAACCTTGGCTCAACCCTACCCAAGAAAGGGACTTTCTGTTCTGGCCTCCATAGCCAGAAACGCCTCTGCCTCCCCCAGCTGTGGAAGGAATACTTGATTCCCAACTCAGGGTCAGCTGCCCTTACTCTCTGCTCAATTCCTCTTTTTTCTCTGAAACAAAATATTTGGGCATATTTCTCGATACCCTCCTTTCCCTAAATCACCTCCAACATCCAATCAATCACCAACTCCTAAGGGTTCCAATCTTTGAAACTCATTAACCTTCTTTTCTGCCCCCTTTTCTCCATCCGCATGACTTTACCCTAGGCAATACCTCCATCTTCTCTCGTCTGTAAAACTGCTCTGAGTTCCCCAACCCTGACCCCCAGCCTCCCTGTCAGTATACTTAACCCCTCCAACATGCCCACCACAATTCTGGCCACCTTTCCAAATCCCAGCTCTGAATTAGAGTCTCTCTCTCTCTCCTCTAAACAGAGAGGCTCAAAGACCCCCAGCTGACCCTACAAGAAGTCTGGGATACTGCCATTCTTTCCTGGTAAATCCCCTCCCATGATCCCTTACTGTCCACAGGGTGAACATGTAATTCTTCAGTCTGGCATCTGAAGCTTCTGAAGCATCTGGAGGTAAGTATTTCATCCTTACCTTGCTGAGCTGAACTCCACAGGATTCCTGGGCTGGAGAGAAGGAAAGAAGAGTTAAGTCCCAAGAGGCGAGTGGAAAAGGTGTCTTCCTCTGCAGCTAAGCCAAAAGCAGGCTGTCTTCATCCCACCTTCTGAAGGAGTGAAAGGGGGCAAAAAGTTGAGATCTCTGCTTCCTAGGCGAGTCCGAGGTCCCAGAGAACCTGAAGGTAGAGCAAACCTCGTGTTATCATGGTGAATAATATTGGCGTCCATCCCAGGAAACTGAGCTAATGCTCTCTGCCCAGATGTGCACAGGGACGACACACCACGAGCGATCTTGGTCCCATCCCACCCCTATTCTGCTCCAGGCTTCAGGTAGCACAGTGGTTAAGGACCCAGACTCTACAGTGAGAGAGAAATGGGTTCAAAGCTCCCCCAGCTCCTCTGCTCACCGTCTATGTGACCTCGAGCATGAGACAGAGCCTCTTTAAGCCCCAGTTTCTTCTTCTGCGTAATAGGTGTAACCCTAGCTCCTCCCTCCTCGATGAAATGAGGAGACGCTGAATGCAGTGGCTCAGCAGAGGGTGAAATACAGCAAGCCCACAGGAAATGGGGCTGCAGTCATTTGTCTTTGCACAACTGGTAGTAGGATGGAGAGTGGACGCTCAAAGATACCAGGTCCTAACCCTTGCAACCTGTAAATGTTACGTCATAAGGAAACAAGGTTTTTGCAGATACGATTAAGGATCATGAGATGAGGATGTCATCTAGATGATGCGAGTGGACAGTAAATGCCATCACGAGTTTCCTCATGAAAGAGTAGAGGGAGATTGGACACCCACAGAGGAGAAGGCAATGTGAAGAGGAGCAGAAGGTGACCCGGACACAAGTCACAGAATGCCACCAGCCAGCAGAAACATGACTGCAGCAGACCCAGGGTCCCACGCCCAGAAACCTCCAGAACACCTCAAGGGAATTGTAAACCAGCAAGAGATAGCTTTACTTTTTTTTTTTTTTTTTTTTTTTTTGAGACAGGGTCTCACTCTGTTGCCCAGGCTGGAATACTGTGGCATGATCATGGCTCACAGCAGCCTCAAACTCCTGGGCCCAAGCGATTCTCCCATCTCAGCCTCTTGAGTAGCTGGGACCACAGGCATGTGCCACCACATCCAACTAATTTTTTGTATTTTTGGTAGAGACAGTTTCACCGTGTTGCCCAGGCTGGTCTCGAACTCGTGAGCTCAAGTGATCCACTTGCCTCAGCTTCCCAAAATGCTGGGATTACAGGAGTGAGCCTCTGTGCCCAACCTAGGTAGTGATATTTATGATTAGCCACGCCATAATTATAATATGATATTATACCTAGGGTTTAGCGGACACTATATAAATGTTAGTTGTAACTAATAATGGTTATTTCAACAATATTATTAATAGACAAATTTAGTTACCATTTACCATGTACAGACATTAGCTAAGTCCTGATGATGCCGGTGAATTGTCTCCACAACTATAAGGTAATGGCTACCTTTATCCCCATTTCACAGGTGAGGAAACTAAGGCAATAGTGGTTAGGACACCCTTCCAAGGTTGCCACTGCGAGGAGCTGGTGACAGAGGGGTCTGAATTCACTTCCATCTGACTCAAGAGCCCAGGATCGAACTCAGGACAAATGGGTGGTGCCCCAGCGCCAGTGCTGACTGCCAGTTCCTGAGCAGGTTCTTCCCCTGCAGGCCCACCCACTGGCCCTCAGTGCCCCTGGTCCCTGCCAGTGAAGTTTGCAGCTCCCAGATAAGTAGCCCCCTCTGGGATCCCCACTCAGTCCTGGCTCCGTGACCTCTGAGGGGCCCAGAGCTGGTACCTGGGACCTTATGACCCCAACACAGTAGCCAGCAGTCCCTGTGAGCACCACGCTGATCAGGACACTCGAGGCAATCCCTGCGATGCCTCCAGCAGGAATAGTGGTCCTGAGTAAGGCCGGCTGCAGTTCATCCCCAGGAACCTGTGCAGGAAAGAGAGAGAGAAGGAGAAAGAGAGAGAGAGAGGGAGGGAGAGGAAGAGAGAGGTGTCAGTGCTGGGGCTCTGGGTTTCAGGTCCTCAGAGCTGTTCCCTCCATGTGCTCAATTCGAACCCTCCTCTCCCACCATTTTACAGATTGGGAAACTGAGGCCCAGGGAAAGGAAGCGTCTGTACCAGATAATAAATATAACACTCACAGATGACAGGAATAATGTCTGGTAAACTATATTATCTCATTTATTCCTCGAGACAACCCTATGAGGAAGGCATTGTTAATATCCCCATTAAAGAAACAGGCGCTGAGAAGTTAAACTACCCATCCACCATCACACATGGGGTAGAGTTAGAATTTGAAACATGTTGATGCCAGAGCTTACACTCTGAACCTCTGCACTATGTGGCCTCTGAGGATCACATTCATCCATTCCTCATTCAATGAACATTTATTTAGCACATACTGTGTGTGCCAGACACCTTTTTAGGCACTCGAGGGATATTGCAGAAAACAGAACAGACAAAATTCCTGATGTCCTAGAGCTTACACTTTAGGAGGGAACTGAGACATAAAACACACAATGAGGGCCAGGTGTGGTGGTTCACGCCTGTAATCCCAACACTTTGGGAGTCCGAGGCAGGCGGATCACGAGGTCAGGAGATCGAGACCATGCTGGCTAACACAGTGAAACCCTGTCTTTACTAAAAATACAAAAAATTAGCCGGGCATGGTGGCACGTGCCTGTAGTCCCAGCTACTCAAGAGACTGAGGCAAGAGAATCATTTGAACCCAGGAGGCGGAGGTTGCAGTGGGCCAAGATTGTGCCGCCGCACTCCAGCCTGGGCGACAGAGTGAGACTCTGTCAAAACACACACACACACACACACACACACACACACACACACACACACACACACACACACACACAATGGAGCAAATATATAAAGTGATGACAAGCATTATAAAGGAGTAGAATAAGATGCTATTCGAGGATCTCACAGGAGGACCAGACTTAGTCTGGGGAAATCAGGGAACGCATCCTGGAGGAAGTGACATTTAAGCTGAGATCCAAAAGACAAGTCCAAGATCAGCTGGTAGAGGGGTTAGTCTCCTGAGCAAAGTGGCCAGCATTCATTCATTCATTCATTTATTCATTCAGCAAGCTGTTCTAGGCACTGATGATACAGCAGTCAACACAACAGACAAGGTCTCAACCGTCATAGATCTGGCCACCTGGATGGAGAGATTGATGATAAATAATTAGGCCCTAATAATAATTAGGGCCTGGCATGGTGGCTCACACCTGTAATCCCAGCACTTTGGGTGGCCAAGGCCAGTGGATCACCTGAGGTCAGGAGTTCAAGACCAGCCTGGCCAATATGACAAAACCCCGTCTCTATTAAAAAACATACAGCCAAGTTCAGAAGGACCACCCAACTGACCTGCAGACTTACAAGCTGTAACAAATTCTTATTGTCTTGAGCCACTGGGTCTTGGGGGGGGGGGCATTTTATGCAGCTTTGTTGAGGTACTATATGATTGACCCAAGCCCCAGAACCCACTTATATCAGGCAAGAGACTCTGAGCCATTATCACCATGGCATCTCAACACCCACCTGAGATCTGGATCTTCCCATTGACTGAGCTGCAGAGGTAAGTGATGCTGTTGGAGGCCTCACAGGTGTACCTGCCCTACTGGTCCAGAGTGACCTCAGAAATGACCAGGTGCTGGGTGGCAGGGCCTGGCCTTCTGTCCATCTCCCAGTGGTACTGGGCAGGGGGGTTTGAGTCAGCAAAGCAGGACAGGGTGAGGGCTGCCCCAGCTGTGACCTCTGGGTCTGGAGGGTTGACCATAGGAGGGTCTGGGCCATCTGCAGAGAATTGAGAAGATCAGGCCAGAGGGAAGAGGAAAGGCCTTTGTCCATATCACAATGCATTGGCCATTGTCTCAGATGACACTCTTCCATCCCCCTCCAGTGCACAACTGCATTTGACACTGTTGGCCATCTCCCTTCTAGTTGCTTTCTTGTCCCCTACCACCACCACCTCCCCATACCATATTCTCTACTTCTACTGTGCAGCTAGAGGTATCCTTTTCAAAGCTTGTTCAAACCTGCGTCACATCATGTCCCTTCTCTGCACAAACCCTTCTTTGGCTGCTGTCTCATGCAGGGTAAAAGCCAAAGCCCTCATCATGGCCCACAGGCCCTGCACAGTCTGTCTCATTACCTCTCTTGGGGCAAGACAGTCCTCTTCTTCCTCACTCTCCTTCTTCCCTTTACTTCAGCTACTATGACCTCCTCTCTCAAAACCACACTCCCACCCCAGGCTTGGCATTTGCAGTCTCCCTTCCACAAAATCTCCCCTTGGTGCCCTCTCTCACTTTGTCCAGGACAGACACTTCCAGCTTTGCCAACAGAACCAGCTAAACTTCAGCCGCTCCTTCACCCCTCAACCACACTCCTATGCACATCTCCACCCATCCTTTATCAGGCCCTGGACTCACATGTAACTTTGATGAGAGTGGGGTTGCTGATGCTGCTGGTGGCTGAGTTCCAGCTCTCACACTGGTAGACCCCCGTGTCATTCCTGGTGATGTTCCACAGAGTCAGTGTTCTGCAGTCCAGGGACAGCTCCCTGTGGCCACCAATGAAGAGCTTCTGGCCATTGACATACCGGCGGATAGCCACAGTGCTCCTTGGAGGAAGGCAATGCAGACTGATGGAATCCACATGCTCCACTGGGGCTAAGTTACTGGCTGTGACATTGGGCTGAGGAAGTGTCTCTGCAGGAAAATTAGAAAGAGGTAGAAATGCTGAGTCCTGCCCAGATCATGGGCTTAGAGAAGAACACCCTTAGGGAACACCCTTAGGGCTGAAGGAATTCAGCACACTTGCCAATCATCCATCCATGCACCTGTCCATAAGTCCATCTACTCTCCACCAACTCAGCCTTTCCTACATTCATTCACCCAATTGTTCACTCTTCCAGTCACCCTTCTATTTATCCATCCACCAATTTGTCCCTCAATCCACCCATCTATCCATCCGTCATCCATCCATCCATCCATCCTATCCATAAATCTACCTTCCCATCTACCTACCCACCCAGGGATGCATACATGCACCCATCTTCTCAATCATTCACCATTTTTTTCACCCATTCGTCCACCCAATCATCTTTTCCAATCACTTACCACCCACCTAAATTCGCTCATCCATCTATCCCTTCATTTACCCAATCACCTATTCATTCATCACCCAATCACCTATTCATTCATCCACCAATCCATCCATTGATCTTCCCTTCTGTCTGTTTACTTAATAAATTAACACTTCTGGAGCACCAAGTATGCCCCAGGCTTTGTGCTAAATGCTTAACAGACACAATCTTATATCCTCATGCTTATATTTCAAGAGAAGAGTGGATTTTAACCCATTTCACAGGTGATAAAACTGAGCAAACAATAAGAAGAACCTTCATCAATTGAGTACTTAATTTGTAGTAGATGTTTTATGTGTGTGATTCATTAGACTTCACAACAACCCTGTAAATCCCCATTTGGAAAATGAAGAACCTGAGGCTCAGGGATGATCCATGACTAACCCAAGATGAGGACATTGATCAATGGGGGCAAATGGGATTCACGCTGCCCATCTGCCTGCCTCTTTCCTTTCTCGCTGACCTGCATTACACCCAGGGTGATCTCCCACACAGCTGAGTTGTACCCTCTGTAGCTCCTACGAGTCACCTTGATGTTGAGAGGCACTGTGCTATAACATCCTTTTATTCTCCTAAGTCATAATCACACCATACAAATAAGAAAAGGATCTCAGAAGGGTAACCATTGAAAGCAAAAAGTTTCATCCCTAAATAACTTTTATACCAATATTTTTAAAAATTTGGAGCAAGATAGCACAACTCTTCTTTATAAAGGAAAATACGTATGCAGTAATTTATAAGAAACAGATACTGGAGGCCAGGCACAGTGGCTCGTACCTGTAATCCCAGCACTTTGGGAAGCCAAGGCAGGCGGATCACCTGAGGTCAGGAGTTCGAGATCAGCCTGGCCAACATGGCAAAACCCCGTCTCTACTAAAAACACAAAAATTAGCCAGATGTGCTGGTGCACAGCTGTTATCCCCGGTGGCTGAGGCAGAAGAATCACTTGAACCCAGGAGGCAGAGGTTGCAGTGAGCCAAGATCGTGCCACTGCACTCCAGCCTGGGTGACAGAGTGAGACTTGTCTTAAAAAAAAAAGAGAGAAGAAAAAAAAAAGAAATAGGTACTGGGAATGAACCTGTAAGAGGGTATAATAAAATATTAGCAGTGGTCATTTCTGAGAATGTAGAGTTTTTACCCTTTTCCTTTTTAAAAATATTTGTATGGGTAATTTCTCTTACACTGGATATACAGTATGTATTCAATAAAGAAATAATCAGAAGTAGGATGTAATGTGGCTCTATATTAATTAACAGAAAGATATTAAAGATTAAAAGATGACATTTAAAAACAGTTTAAACAATAATAAGTATAGTCTAATACTATTTGTTGTTTAAAAATACATATATTTGGCCGGCCACAATGGCTCACACCTGTAATCCTAGCACTTTTGGAGGCCAAGGTGGACGGATCACTTAAGCCCAAGAGTTTGAGCCCAGACTGGGCAGCACAGCAAGACCCTGTCTCTACAAAAAGGACAAAAATTAGCCCAGTGTGGTGGCATGTGCCTGTAGTGCCAGCTACTTGGGAGGCTGAGGTGGGAGGATCAATTGATCCCAGGAGGTTGAGGCTACAGTGAGCAAAGATCAAACCACTGCACTCCAGCCTGGCAGACAAAGTGAGACCCTGCCTCAAAAAAAAAAAAAAAAAAAAAGACCACACACATATATTTGAATGTATATACAAAAACAGAGGAATTATAGAAGCCCTGTGGCTTTTTCTGGGAGGCTTACTGTGGACAACATTTTTTGCCTTCTTGCCCATCTATATGATTTACTTTTTCTACAATTATTGTGAAATTTATTTAAAATGTGAAAAAGGTGGCATATAATATTTTTAAAGCAATCCTATCAATGAAAAGTCATTTTGTTGGTTAAAGAATGTAAAAATTTATTCTGCATAACACAGGTTAGAAAAATCTTGCTGAATATATAAAGAAGTGAAACAGCAAAGAAAAGAATTCTAAAAAACAAAACCAAACCCAAATTCACCAATGAAGTCCTGGGGCAGAGAAGAATTTTTCTCTTATTTTTTTTTCTTTTTCTTTTTTTTTTCTTTGATTTTGAGGATTTCACCATTAACCAATAACCCTCAACCCTGGCTTCATACCTGAGACAGTGATGATGGGTGTCCATACTGCTGTGCAAGCCGGAAAGGGAGTTGGAGGCCTTGCAGGTGTAGACCCCTGAGTGTGCCCTGGAGAGACTGGGCATGAAGAGGGTCTGGCCCTCCCACGTGGTGACCCCACTGAAGCTCCATGTGTACTGGGCAAGGGGGTGGGAGTAGGCTAAGCAGACCAGAGTGAGGTTGGAACCAATCACAAAATCTGGGTCTAGTGCGGCCACGATGGGGGTATCCGGGTCATCTGAACAAGGAGAAAGACTTCCTAATTAGGAAGAGCATGAGAAGTAAGGACCACCCCGCTAGATTGCACATTTCAGCTCAGTGTTGGAAGCCTGACATGTTGAGGGAGGCACACAGCACCACAATGTAAAAGTTTGTCAAAGGAAGGAAGGAAGGAAGGGAGGGAGGGGAGGGGAGGGAGGAAGGGAGGAAGGGAGGAAGGGAGGAAGGGAGGAAGGAAGGAAGGGAGGGAGGGAGGGAGGAAGGAAGGAAGGAAGGAAGGAAGGAAGGAAGGAAGGAAGGAAGGAAGGAAGGAAGGAAGGAACCATGGCTGGCAGTAGCCTTCCTCTTGTGTCTATTACCCTCCTTGATCTTTGAAGACTGTCAGCTCCATGAGGACAGGGATATGCTTGTCAGTTATGTTAACTGCTTTGACTAGAAATAACACCCAATACACACAGCACACAGTGGATGCTCAGTAGATGCTTTCCCAAAAGTAGAGGGACAGAGGGGCAGAAAGAGAAAAACACGTGGGTTCAAGTTCTTATCTTTCTTCTTGACCACGGTGAGATCTTGGGTGTGCCCTTCCCCTTTCTTAATCTCAGTTTTCTTGTTTGTAAAATGTGGTGTCTCTGAAAGTCCTTCCAGTTCTGCAAATATTTATGTTGTCAAGTCTGGAATTTCTGGGATCTTGGCTTCCTACAATCTCCATCTACCTTTGTACCTGAGATTGAATGGGTCTGAAAGTCCTTAATCGGGTACATAGTAGAAACTCAATACATGCCCCTTAAATAAATAAATGATGATAAACTTCTGAGAGAATAGTCATTGTAAACGTCTATTAAGCACTTAGTGTGCAGAGCAGTGGAAAAGAATAAAGAAAAAAAGAGAAAAAAGAGAAGCACTTGCTATGTTCCAGGCACTATTCTAAGTTCCTTAAATGAACTAACTCACTTAATCCTCATAATCACCCAATGAGATAGATAATATTATGATTCTCACTTTGCAGATGAGAAAACTGAGGATGTAGAAAAGTGAAGTGACTTGCCCAAGGACACCTAGCTAAGAAATAGCAGGGACGGCTGGGCGCAGAGGCTCACACCTGTAATTCTAGCACTTTGGGAGGCTGAGGCAGGAGGATTGCTTGAGCTTAGGAGTTCGAGATTAGGCTGGGCAACATAGTGAGACTTTGTCTCTACCAAAAGTTGTAAAAATTAGCCAGGCATAGAGGCATGTGCCTGCGATCCCAGCTACTCCAGTGGCTGAGGCAGGAGGATTGCTTGAGCCCAGAAGGGCAAGGCTGCAGTGAGCTATGATCCAGCCACTGCACTCCAGCCTGGACAACAGAGTGAGACCATGACTCAATAAATAAATAAATAAATAAAAGAAACAGAAGCACTAGGATTTGAACCAAGGCAGTCTGTAGAGTCTCTGATTTAAACACTAAGCTATAAATCATGGATGAACCAGTAGATAGTTGGGCTGGAGGTTCTGTGTGGATCAGAGGTGAGTTAGAGCAAAGAAACCCAGACTTACAAGCCACGCCAACCACGAGGGCTTCACTGAGCCTGGATCCCAGGTGGTTCCTGACCTCACAGTGGTAGGTGCTGGAGTCATTGCGTGTGACTGTGAGGATGGTGAGGACCCTGCCATCTCTGGAGATTACTGGTCCATCCCCTTCCTGAATCACCTCAAGGTTCAGAAACCACTGGAATGTCCCATCATTGGAGAAATGCATGTCAAATTCAAGGAGTCTGTGTGCTCCACAGGGGCCAAGTTCTGGGCTTCCACCGGGGGCTGGTGCAGCTTCTCTGGGGAGAAGGAAAGAGAAAGAATGGCGTTATAGGACAGGGGAGGATCTGGAACCCTAGGAATGATCAGCAGCAGGAATAGGCTGGGGACCTTGGAAACACCATTGTTGGCTTTGCTGTTTCCAAGATGACCAATAAGCGCGCGCGCGCGCGCACACACACACACACACACACACACACACACACACCCAACAGCTCTACTTTCGGAAGTTCTTAAGGGTCTAGAGATCCCAGATCCTCTCCCCAGAAATACACCCAATAACACACACACCACACAAATACCTATATATTTGTATATAATTTCAAGGGGTTATGGGGCACTCTAAAGACCAACTTTAGATTTCAAGTGAGGAATCTTATACCTAGATTACAAATTAGTAAATATTTTTCTTTTTTGAGACAGGGTCTTGCTCTGTTGCCCAGGCTTCAGTGCAGTGGCACTAACACGGCTCACCGTAGTCTCAACCTCCCAGGCACAAGCGATCCTCCCGCTTCAGCCTCCTGAGTAGCTGAGATCCATGCATGTCACCATCCTCAGCTACTTTTGAAAAACTTTTGTAGAGTGGGGTCTTGCTGTGCTGCCCAGGCTGGTCTCAAACTCCTGGACTCAAGTGATTCTCCTGTCTTGACCTCCCAAAGTGCTGGGATGACAGGAAGTAAATATCTTTCTTGAAGTCAACTTAGAAATACAAGTTGAAAGTTACACATGTTTATATAACTTTTGACCCAATGGTTACACTTTTTAAAACGGTTTTATTGAGGTATAATAAGCAAATAAAAATGTTGTATGTTCAAAGTGTACAACTTGATGTTTTGATAGTTGATCTCTACAATCAAGCTAATTAACATATCCATCACCGGCTGGGTGTGGTGGCTCAGGCCTGTAATCCCAGCTCTTTGGGAGGCTGAGGAATGTGGATCACCTGAGGTCAGGAGTTTGAGACCAGCCTGGCCAACATGGTGAAACCCCATCTCTACTAAAAAATACAAAAATTAGCCAGGTGTGGTGGCATGCACTTGTAATTCCAGCTACTTGGGAGGCTGAGGTGGGAGGATCTCTTGAACCTGGATGGTGGGGGTTGCAGTGAGCCGAGATCATACCACGACACTCCAGCATGGACAACAGAGTGAGACTCCATCTCAAAAAAATGAAAAAAAAAAAAAGGAAGAAAGGAAAAAAAACTGCTGGATGCTTGCTTGCATTGCTTCCATTGCTTGCACTGCAAGCATTATCTCATGTACTACTGGTATCACCCTGTGCTGTAAAGACTATTAATATCCCATTTTACAACAGGTAAACTGAGGTTTATGTTGGGTAAGTGAGTTGTGAAAAACCAAGTTGTAAGTGGGTGAATCATTTTTAAACTCAGGGCTATGTGACTCCAAACTTCATAACCACTGTGAAATAAATACTATGTAGAAAAATCTATTTTTAAAAAATCTCAGAAAATGAAGCAGGCACAGTTTTCCCTATTCCATCCCCTGAGCACAGTTAAAAACCTTGGATATTATCACTTCTACATTGCTGGTGGGAATGTAAACTAGTACAGCCGCTATGGAAAACAGTGTGGAGATTCCTTAAACAACTAAAAGTAGAACTACCATTTGATCCAGCAGTTCCACTACTGGGTATCTACCCAGAGGAAAAGAAGTCATTACACAAAAAAGATACTCGCACACGCATGTTTATAGCAGCACAATTCACAATTGCAAAATCGTGGCACCAACCCAAATGCCCATCAATCAACAAGTGGATAAAGAAACTGTGATATATATTCATATATATATAGTCATATATATAGTCATATATATTCATATATATTCATATATATTCACATATATATTCATATGTATATATTCACATATATTCATATATTCATATATTTTCATATATAGTCATATATACATGCATATATACACGCGCATATACATGCATATATACATGCGCATATACATGCATATATACACATTCATATATACATGCATATATACACATTCATATATACATGCATATATACACATTCATATATATTCATATATACATTCATATATATTCACATATATATTTATATATATTCATATATACACATATAGTCGTATATATATTCATATAGTCATATATATATTCATAGTCATATATAGTCATATATATTCATATATTCAGTCATATATATTCATATATTCATATATAGTCATATATTCATATATAGTCATATATATTCATATATAGTCATATTCATATATAGTCATATATTCATATATATATTCATAGTCATATATTCATATATATTCATATATATAGTCATATTCATATATATTCATATATAGTCATAGTCATATATATTCATATATTCATATATATTCATATATAGTCATATAGTCATATTCATACGTATATTCATACGTATATTCATACGTGTATTCGTGTGTATTCGTGTGTATTCGTGTGTATTCGTATGTGTATTCGTGTATTCATATGTGTATTCACATATATATTCGTATGTGTATTCGTATATATATTCGTATGTGTATTCGTATATATATTCGTATATGTATTTATATATTCATATATATATATGAATGATGGAATACTACTCGGTCATAAAAAGGAATGAATTAACAACATTTGCAATGACCTGGATGAGACTGGGGACTATTATTCTAAGTGAAGTAACTCAGGAATGGAAAACCAAACATCATATGTTCTCACTGATATGTGGGAGCTAAGCTATGAAGACACAAAAGCGTAAGAATGATACAATGGACTTTGGGGACTTGGGGTGAAGAGTGGGAGGGGAGTGAGGGATGAAAGACTACAAATAGGGTGGAGTGTATACGGCTCAGGTGATGGGTGCACCAAAATCTCACAAATCACCCCCAAAGAACTTACTCATGTAACCAAACACGACCTGTACCCCAATAACCTATGGAAAAATAAATAAAATAAAATAAAGCAATAGAGAAAAAGCCTCAAAAATATGAACAGAACATCATTGTTCTATGGGAATAATATCAAGCAGTCTATCACAGGTGTAGCTAAAGAATAAATAAATAAATAAAATAGACTCGGAAAGGAGGAGAGAATATGGCAGACTGGCTGCGGATCTCAAGACCGGAGAAAGGACATGGTGGTGAGTTTTCTGGACTTTCTTTGCACCTCACAGATCCCAGACTGGGAGCTGGAGAACCTGGCAATCTAGAAATGCCAATGAGTGTAGATCCAAAAAAGGCTCAAGCAAAGCCTGCTCTAGCCAAAGGACAAGAAGCAGCAGCCTGACAAGATTTGCTAAAGACAGCAAATCTTTACAAGATAATCACTTTGCTGCTGTGATATCCCACAGAAAAGCCTGGACATTTACCCTTGCCAGCTGTACAGAGACACCCATTCCCTCCACCAGGCTGAATAAGCAGCTAGGACTGTCATCCTTGCCCAGCAGTAAGGAGCACCAACCCTGCAGTGTCCATTGAGGCCACTAGGGAGCTGTAACCAGACGTCTCTGCCCCTTCTAGGCAAGATGGTATCAGAGGATGTCTCAGTGGGAAGCCTAAACTCTGCTAACTGCCCAGAGTAACAGTTGCCCCGCCCCACCTGGAATGTCAACAGAGGCCAAATGGGGAACCTGGACCTCCATCCCCACTGGTGTAACAAGACGGTGCCCTTTTTGCCCCACCAGCAAGATGTCAGAGGAGACCTGCTATAACAGAAGATTTAAATGAGATCCAGCGTCTCATAATTTCCAAAATGTCCAGGGTGTTGTTGAAAATCACTTGTCATACACCTACCTGTAATCCCAATACTTTGGGAGGCCAAGGTGGGAGGATTGCTTGAGCTCAGAAGTTCGAGACCAGCGTGGGCAACATAGTGAGACCTCCGTCTCTACAAATAAAATTTCAAAAAATTAGCTGGGTGTGGTGGCATACGCCTATAGTCCCAGCTACTCGGGGGACTGAGATGAGAGGTTCACTTGAGCCCAGGAGCTCGAGGCTGCAGTGAGCCGTGATTGCACCACTGCACTCCAGCCTGGGTGACAGAGTGCGACCCTGTCTCAAAACAATAAAATTTCAAAAACTGATACTGAGTTTCTATAAAATTGTAAGAATTCACTACACTGATGTTAGAATTGTCTTAAAAGAATCTTAGAGCAGCCAACATAAAAATGCTTCAATGAACAATTACAAACACTTGAAATAACCAGAAAGTCTCAGCAAAGAAATAGAAGATATGAAAAAGAAAAACCAGAAAGTCTCAGCAAAGAAATAGAAGATATGAAAAAGAACCAGACAGAAATTTTAGAATGGAAAAGCACAGTAACAGAAATTTTTTAAAAACTTAATGTTTGAGCCCAGCTGCAGAATGGAGATGACAGAGATAAAAATCAGTGCAGATAAAAGTTACCAAATCTGAACAACAGAAAGAAAATAGACTGATAAGAAATGAAGAACAGAACTTTGGGACCTGTGGGACTTTAACAAAAGAGCCAACATTCATGTCATTGGAGACCCAGAAGGAAAGGAGGAAGTGGGTATAATGGCTGGTTTCCCAAATCTGGTAAAAGACATACATCTATGGAATCAAGAAACTGAGTAAACCCCAATGCCAGCGTGGTAATCAGGATTCTAAATATAGTCCTTCCAGATTTCTGTTCCTGATTGTTCAATCAAATGCTAATCTAGGTATTGCTTTGAAGGGATTTTGTAATTAAAGCCCAAAGTCAGCTGATCTTAAAATACAGATCATCTGGGTGGGCCTGACCTGATCAGGTGAGTCTTTTAAAAGCAGATCAGATGAGAAAGTCAGAGAATCAAAACACAAGGAGGATTCAATGCATCCTTGCTGTCTTTGAAGATGCAGGGGTCAATGTGTGAGCAGGGTAGAGTGGCCTGCAAGAGCTTAGAGCACCCGCAGATGACAGCCAGCAAGGAAACAGACCTCAGTCCTACAACTGTAAGAACCTGGATTCTGGCCAGGCACAGTGGCTCATTCCTGTAATCCCAGCACTTTGGGAGGCCGAGGCAGATGGATCACGAGGTCAGTAGATCGAGACCATCCTGGCTAACATGGTGAAACCCCGTCTCTACTAAAAATACAAAAACTTAGCCAGGCATGCTGGTGGGTGCCGGAGCTTGCAGTGAGCCGAGATCGCCCCAGTGCACTCCAGCCTGGGCAACAGAGCGAGACTCCGTCTCAAAAAAAAAAAAAAAAAAAGAACCAGGATTCTGCCACCATCTGAATGAGCTTGGATATGGGTTCTTTCCCAAAGCCTACAGGTAAACCCCAGCCAACTCACATCACACCTTGATTTTGACCTGGTGAGAGAACCCAGTTGAGGACACTTGGACATCTGAGGTACAGAAACTGAAATAGTAAATGTTATTCACTGTCTTAGTTCACCCAGAATCAGACTCTGCACTAGAATGTAAGTGCAATTAGTTTATTATTTATTTACTTTTTTGGAGATGGAGTCTCGCTCTGTCGCCCGCCACCACGCCAGGCTAATTTTTTGTATTTTTAGTAGAGACAGGGTTTCACCATGTTAGCCAGGATGGTCTCGATCTACTGACCTCGTGATCCACCTGCCTCAGCCTCCCAAAGTGCTGGGATTACAGGCGTGAGCCACCACACCTTAGTGCAATTAGTTTATTTTGGAGAAAGCATTGGCAGAGGTGTGGGAAAGTAAGTAAGGGAAAAGAAGGAAGCCATATAGAAAAATTAGCTCTATAGAAAACTGGAGCTCACCTCTGAAAACTGGTACAAAACACACCTCTGAGGGCCGGGCGCAGTGGCTCATGCCTGTAATCTCAGCACTTTAGGAGGCTGAGGCAGGCAGATCACCTGAGGTCGGGAGTTTGAGACCAGCCTGACCAACATGGAGAAACCCCCTCTCTACTAAAAATACAAAATTAGCCCGGCGTGGTGTCACATGCCTGTAATCCCAGCTACTCAGGAGGCTGAGGTGGGAGAATCACTTGAACCCGGGAGGCAGAGGTTGCGGTGAGCCAAGATCGTGCCATTGCATTCCAACTTGGGCAACAAGAGCGAAACTCCATCTCAAAACAAAACAACAACAAAAAATAAAACCACCTCTGAGTTGTTCCCCCTAAGTTCAGGGGAATATATCTACCAATTCCTTCTTGGTGTTAGTTAATGGTCACTCCCAGGATGTTAATTTCTCTGACATTTTCAGCCTGCCCTCAGTTGGGGCTTGCATCCTCTTGTACTCAGAGAAATCAGAGAGGCACAGACACTCATGGAAGGGGTTGCGGAAGTACTCACCACTCTCTTTCAGTCATTTCGAGAATTTCTCTTCTTTCATCATTCAGTCGTCCTGAAAGTCCTGTGTGTCAATAATAAATTACACCCACTGAAAGGAAGATGTATATTTCCATTTCATGGCCTTTCATTTTCTATTAGTGTCCCCTTCATTCCACTCCATCTTAGTATTAGAATGATTCTACCAGTGTCTTTCTGGAAAATAGGTGTAGGAATAAATTTATTCTAAAAAATAAAACAACATCTACGCAAAGAGGTCTTAAAACCTTCATAATTAGTTCTATAAAACAATTAACTCCAAGAAGTAATGCTGAATGCTTTCCAAATGCATACTGACAGTAAGAAAACATTATCAAATACCCACATTTGCATTTTTTCTAGACATGGTTACAGACCTAAATCCCTCAGTTGATCAGCTTGAGGGACCAAATAAATCTCTGTTATCGGTATAGCAACAGCACTTACTTGTTTTGTAGCAGTCAGGGCATACCAAAGTAAGATCAAAGAAAAAATAGAATCTCAAGAAATATATTTCTCAAGGTAAACCCTCACCAAATTATAATTGAATGATTAGTCGGGTATAATTTTAGTAGAAAAATTATAGGAAAAAAAAGACAGGACAAAATATGATAATTGAGTTGGCAAAGATCAACTCCTAAGCAGCTAATTTAGTGTTCAATAAAACCCAAAAATGCAGAAGCATGATTTTCCCATTCATAGTATGTTCACATACTATAAATGAGTTATTTTAACCAATTTAGAAGTAAGACCTGGCCAGGCACTGTGGCTTACACCTGTAATCCCATCACTTTGGGCGGCAAGACAGGTGGATTGCTTGAGGCCAGGAGTTCGAGACCAGCCTGGCCGACATGGCCAAACCCCGTCTCTTACTAAAAATACCAAAATTAGCTGGGCGGGGTGGTGCATGCCTGTAATTTCAGCTCCTCAGAAGCCTGAAGCATGAAAATCATTTGAGCCTGGAGGCGGAGGTTGCAGTGAGCTGAGATTGCACCACTGCACTCCAGCCTAGGCAACAGAGGGAGACTCTGTTTAAAAAAAAAAAAAAGGCTGGGCACGGTGGCTCACGCCTGTAATCCCAGCACTTTGAGAGGTCAAGGCGGGTAAGGTGGGTGGATCACAAGGTCAGGAGTTCGAGACCAGCCTGGCCAATATGGTGAAACCCGTCTCTACTAAAAATAAAAAAATCAGTCAGGCATGGTGGTGTGTGCCTGTAATCCCAGCTACTCAGTAGGCTGAGGCAAGAAAATTGCTTGAACCCGGGAGGCGGAGGTTGTAGTGAGCCGAGATCCTGCCACTGCACTCCAGCCTGAGCGACAGAGCAAGACTCTATCTCAAAAAAAAAAGGAAGTGAGATATAAGTATTGTATTGTATCATGATAAAGCAATTATTTGGCATTACACTTTAATGAATTTTATCCAATCAATTTGCCTTTGTAGACACAGAGTGATTCATGTAATATGACATGTAGCATAATTAAGTTTAATCTCTATAATAATGGTTGTTTATCTGTAGGCTATAGTTGTAAAAGAAGAATAAATAAATAAAGCAATCTATCAATCTTGATCAAACAATGTAGCCCACAGTTGATTCAGATGTTACAATAATGTAGTTGGTACAACTCACTGGGCAGCATATACCATGAGCACTAATGAAAAATAAAAATCATGGCAAGGCGCGATGGCTCATGCCTGTAATCCCAGCACATTGGGAGGCAGAGGTGGGCGGATCACCTGAGGTCAGGAGTTCGAGACCAAGCTGGCCAACATGGCGAAATCCCATCTCTACTAAAAAACACAAAAATTAGCCAGGCACAGTGGCGCATGCCTGTAATCCCAGCTACAGGGGAGGCTGAGGCAGAAGAGTCGCTTGAACCCAGGAGGCAAAGGCTGCAGTGAGACGGGATCGTGCCACTGCACTCCAGCCTGGGCAGTAGATTGAGACTCTGTCTCAAAAAAAAATGAAAAATGAAAAATGAAAATCAACTGCATGAAAGTCAATTCAGTTTATGCCTAGCCTTCATTAAAGACCAACAAGAAAAAATAACAAAAAAACAAAAAATAAATGTTTCAGTGAAAATCTCATTTGGGCTCTCATCTTCAGGACAGAGTATAGATGGAAAATACATGTTTGATGTAATAACTGATCTTGTGATATACCTTTATGATGGTAAATAGTTGATATATTAAGAAATAATAGTAAAATAAATGTTATTTTAAGCCTCCAAATTTGTGATAATTTTGTTAGGCAGCAAAAAAAAAAAAAAAAAAAAAAAAACTAATACACCCAAACAGAATAAACCCAAATGAATCTATGCCAGGGCATATCATAATCAAACTGTTGAAAGCTAAAGATGAATTTAAGATCTTGAAAGCAGTGAAAGACAAATGATACCTTACCCATAGGAAGAAAACAATTTCAATGAAAGTAGATTTCTCATCAGAAACTATGAAAGCCAGAAGAAAGAAGCATAACATTTTATAAGTTCTAAAGAACTGTCAACCCAGAATTCTATAACCAGCGAATGAAAAAGATGTACATTTATATATATACATATAAAATATGTATATATGTATATAAATGTATATACATTTATAGGTATAAATATAAAATATGTATATATGTATATAAATGTATATACAATTATATGTATATATTATGTATATAACCATTCAAGAATGAGAGAGATGTACATTTTAAAATAATTAAAAGAGGCCGGGTGGGGTGACTCACTCCTATAATCCCAGCACTTTGAGAGGCTGAGGTGGACAGATCACTTGCGGTCAGGAGTTCGAGACCAGCCTGGCCAACATGGCAAAACCCCATCTCTACTAAAAACACAAAAATTAGGCAGGCTTGGAGGCTGAGGCAGGAGAATTGCCTGAACCCAGGAGGCGGAAGTGCAGTGAGCCAAGATTGCGCCACTGCACTCCAGCCTGGGTAACAGAGCAAGACTCCATCTCAAAAAATAAATAAAATAAAATAAAATAACTAAAAGAGTTATTGAATTGTAATTGCATTTGGATTGGAAATTGGATCTAATTGTAAATTGGATCCAAGAGTAACTGGATTGTTTGTAATACAAATGATAAATGCTTAAGGGAATGAGCACCCTGTTCTCTATGATGTGATTATTCCACATTGCACGCCTGTATCGAAACATGTCATGTACCCCATAAATATATACACCTACTATGTACCCATAAAAATTAAAATAAATTTTTAAAAATAAAATAAAAAAGAATTCAGGAAAAACCAACACATTCTCAGATGAAGGAAAACTAAGAGAATTTGTTGCCAGCAGACCTACCCTAAAAGAATAGAGAAAGGGAGTTATTAAAACAGAAAAGAATGGTAAAAGAAGGGAATCTGGAACATCAGGAGAAAAGAAAGAGAAGGAAGAAAAGAAAAGGAGAAAGAGGGAGGGAGGAGAGGACAGAAAAAGGGGAGAGGAGAGAGGAAGGGGTTTTCTTTTTCTTCTCGAGTTTTCTTTCCCTTTTTTTCCAGAGGATCTTCACACCTCTAACTGAATTTTCTAAATTACATTTAATAGTTAAAGGAAAAATTGTAACACTGTCTGATGTGATTCTCAATGTATGTAAAGAAAATATTAAGACAATAATATTATAAATGATTATAAATGGGAGAAGATAATGGTATTAAAGGGAGGTAAGGTTTCTTTCTTTTTTTTTTTTTTTTTTTAAACTGTGTCTTGTTCTGTTGCCCAGGCTGGAGTGCAGTGGCACGATCTTGGCTCACTACAACCTCTGCTTCCCGGGTTCAAGAGATTCTCGTGCCTCAGCCTCCTAAGTAGCTGGGACTACAGGCACGCGCCACCATGCCCGGCTAATTTTTGTATTTTTAGTAGAGATGGGGCTTCACCATGTTGGCCAGGCTGGTCTGGAACCTCCTGGCCTCAAGTGGTCCGCCTGCCTCGATCTCCCAATGTGCTGGGATTACACGTGTGAGCCACTGTGCTGGGCCTGGCCCTGAGGTAAGGCTTCTATATTTTGTTTGAACTGGTAAAATGTCAAAACCAATAGGCTGTGATAAACTCTATACGTAATACCTACAGCCATTGCTAAGAAGTCTATACAAAGAGACACACTCAAAAACATTACAGATAAATAAAGAGATTCTAAAAAAATATTGAGGTGACCCATAAGTAGGCAGGGAAAAGGAAACAGAAAAACAAAAAACCAAAAAACAAACAGAAGACAAAAAAAATGAATTGGCAGACCTAAGTCCTAACATAACAATAATTACATTAAATTTAATAGCCTAAATATACCACTTAAAGGATTTATATTTACAGACTGTATTTTTAAATGAGCCAGTTAAATGATAGCCACAACAAAATTACTTCAAATATAATCATACACACAGGTTGAAAAGGATAAAAAAAGATATACTATGTCAATATTAATAAAAGGAAAGCAAGAGTGGTTATAGTAGCATCAGATAAAGAATAGAGCAAAGATAATTAGCAGGGACGGAAAGGAACGTAATGATAGAAGAGTCGCTCCACCAAAAAGATGTGGCAATCCCAAATGTGTACACACCAAACAACGGAACTACAGAATATGTGAAGGAAAAATGGACAGAACTGAAATGAGAAACGCATAAACTGACAATTACAGTTTGGGACATCAGCACTACTCTCAACTATTGATAGAACAACTAGACAAAAAAAAAAAAAAAATCAGCAAGGATAGAAGAACTCAACACCACCAGCAATCAAGGTCTAATTGACATTGACAGGATATTTCACCCAACAACAGCGAAATACACATTCTTTCCAAACATTCACAGAACATATACTAAAATAAGCCATGTCCTGGGCTAGAGAACCTCAACAAACTTAAAAGAATTGAAACCATACAGGGTGTTCTCTGACCACAGTGGAATCCAATTAGAAATAACAGGAAGATAAGAACAAAATCTCCAGATACTTGGAAGCTGAACACTACACTTTTAACTAAGCCACGGGTCAAAGAAAGTCCTGGGGGAAAACAAAAATACATCGAACTGAATGAAAAAGAAAACACAACACATCAAATTTTGTAGGATGGAACTAAAGCGGTGCTTAGAGAGAAGTTTATAGCACAAAAATGCTTACAGTAGACAAGAGGGAAAGTATCAAACTGATCATCTAAGCTCCCAACTCAAGATATTAGGAAAAAAAAACAAAAACAAAACCCAAATCAAACAGAAGAAATAAAATAGCAAATGACAAAAATCAATAAAATTGAATAGAGAAAACCAACAGAGCAAAAAGTTGGTTCTGGCCAGTCACGGTGGCTCACACCTGTAGTCCCAGCTAGTCGGGAGGCCGAGGCAGGAGGATCACTTAAGCCTGGGAAACTGAGGCTGCAGTGAGCAGTGATTGCACCACTGCACTCCAGCCTGGGTAACAGAGTAAGATCCCCTCCCCCTAAAAAAGATGGTTCTTACAAACAATCAAAATTGATGAACCTCTAGCATTATTGAGAAAGAAAATAATGAAATTACTTATCACCAATTTATCAGAAAATTAATCAGTCACCAACGTCAGGAAAGAAACAGTGGATATCATTACAAGCCTTGCTGACAACAAAATGATAATAAAGGATTGAAACAAACAGCTCTACTCCCATAAATTTGATAATTTACCTAAAAAGAATTAATTCCTCAAAAAAGCAAAAACTACTGTGTCCGGAATTGGTAGGTTCTTGGTCTCACTGACTTCAAGAATGAAGCCGTGGACCCTCGAGGTGAGTGTTACAGCTCTTAAGGTGGCGTGTCTCGAGTCTGTCCCTTCTGATGTTCAGATGTGTTTGGAGTTTCTTCCTTCTGGTGGGTTCGTGGTCTCGCTGGCTCAGGAGTGAAGCTGCAGACCTTCGCAGTGAGTGTTACAGCTCTTAAGGCAGCGCGTCTGGAGTTGTTCGTTCCTCTCAGTGGGCTCGTGGTCTGGCTTGGCTCAGGAGTGAAGCTGCAGATCTTCGCAGTGAGTGTTACAGCTCATAAAAGCAGCGTAGACCCAAAGAGTGAGCAGTAGCAAGATTTATTGCAAAGAACAAAGCTTCCACAGTGTGGAAGAGGACCCGAGCGGGTTGCCTGTACTGGTTCAGGCAGCCTGCTTTTATTCTCTTATCTGGCCCCACCCACATCCTGCTGATTGGTAGAGCCGAGTGGCCTGTTTTGTCAGGGCGCTGATTGGTGCGTTTACAATCCCTGAGCTAGATACAAAGGTTCTCCACGTCCCCATCAGATTAGTTAGATACAGAGTTTCCACACACAGGTTCTCCAAGGCCCCACCAGAGCAGCTAGATACAGAGTGTCGATTGGTGCACTCACAAACCTTGAGCTAAACACACGGTGCTGATTGGTGTATTTACAATCCCTGAGCTAGATATAAAGACTCTCCACGTCCCCACCAGACTCAGGAGCCCAGCTGTCTTCACCTAGTGGATCCCGCACCGGGGCTGCAGGTGGAGCTGCCTGCCAGTCCTGCGCCGTATGCTCGCATTCCTCAGCCCTTGGGTGGTCGATGGGACTGGGCTCCGTGGAGCAGGGGGTGGCGCTCTTCGGGGAGGCTCAGGCATGGCGGGCTGTAGGTCCCGAGCCCTGCCCCGTGGGAAGGCAACCAAGGCCCGGAGAGAAATCGAGCGCAGCGCCGGTGGGCCAGCACTGCTGGGGGACTCAGTACACCCTCCGCAGCCACGGGCCCGGGTGCTAAGTCCCCCATTGCCCGGGGCCAGCAGGGCTGGCTGGCTGCTCCGAGTGCGGGGCCCACCAAGCCCACGCCCACCCGGAACTCCAGCTGGCCCGCAAGTGCCGCACACAGCCCCGGTTCCCGCTCGTGTCTCTCCCTCCACACCTCCCTGCAAGCTGAGGGAGTGGGCTCCGGCCTTGGCCAGCCCAGAAAGGGGCTCCTACCGTGCGGTGGGGGGCTGAAGGGCTCCTCGAATGCCACCAAAGTGGGAGCCCAGGCAGGGGAGGTGCCGAGAGCAAGCGAGGGCTCTGAGGACTGCCAGCACGCTGTCACCTCTCACTACCACCACTAACCCAATATGAAATAGAGAATTTGAATAACCCTACAACTATTAAGGAAACTGGTTTTTAAATTTTAAAACTCCTGAAAAGGAAATCTCCAGGCCTCAATAGTTTCACATGAGAACTGCCACTTGATCTAGCAATCCCACTACTGGGTATCTACCAAGAGGAAAAGAAGTCATTATACAAAGAAGACACTTGCACACACATGTTTATAGCAGCACAATTCCCAATTGCAAAAATGTGGAACCAACCCAAATACTCATCAATCAACGAGTAGATAAGGAAACTGTGGTATATATATATACATACATACATATATACACACATATACACACATATATACACATATATACATATATACATACATATATACA
Source organism: Pan troglodytes (assembly GCF_028858775.2). NCBI lineage: Eukaryota > Metazoa > Chordata > Mammalia > Primates > Hominidae > Pan > Pan troglodytes. Next base: position 47,521,146 of record NC_072418.2, read on the forward strand.
TATATATACATACACACATATATATATATCATGAATACTATGGAGTCATAAAAAATGAATTAATGGCATTCACAGCAACCTGGGTGGGATTGAAGACTATTATTCTAAGTGAAATAACTCAGGAATGGAAAACCAAACATCGTATGTCCTCATTGATATGTGGGAACTAAGCTATGAGGATGCAAAGGCTTAAGAATGATACAATGGACTTTGGGGACTCAGGTGGGGGAAAGGTAGGAAGCGGATGAGGGATAAAATACTACAAAGTGGGTTCAGTATATACTGCTCCGGTAATGAGTGCACCAAAATCTCACAAATCACCACTAAAGAACTTATACTACCTATTCCCCAAAAACCTATGGAAATAAAAAAAGATAAGAAAAGAAAAAAAAGTAAATGTGAAAATATAAGCTACAGACTAGGAGAAAATATTTGCAAATCATAAATCTAATAAAGGACACCTATCCAGAATATGCAAATAACTCTCAAAACTCAACAGTAAAAACAAAACCAAACAACAACAACAATCTATATTTTTCAGTGAAATCTCTCTTCCCGGTACCGCACAGTCATGATTACTGTAGCTATATAATAAATTTGGAAATCAGGGAGAGTGCTACCTCCTACTTTATTCTTTTTTTTTTTCAGAATAGTTTTAGTTATTCAGTTCTTTTCCTTTGCACACAATCTTCTCTTCATCGAAGAGCGACTTCACTGAAAAAGATACACAAATGGCAAATAGGCACAGGAAAAGATATTTAATCAACATCATTAGCCATTAGGGAAAAGCAAAGTAAGACCACGATAAAACATTAACTACATACCTATTACAACGACTAAACTTGAAAACAATCACAGCGACGATATGAAACACTGCCAAGGATGCAGGGACACTGCATCTCCCACACCTTGATGATGGAGATGTAAAATGGTGCAGCCACTTGGGAAAATAGTTTGGCAATTTCTTTAAAACACTAAACAGATACTTAGCATATGACTCAGCCATTGCACCCCTGAGCATTATCCCAAAGAAATAGAAACTCAAGCCAGGCACGGTGGCTCACGCCTGAAATCCCAGCACTTTGGGAGGCCGAGGCAGCAGATCACCTGAGGTCAGGAGTTCAAGACCAGCCTGGCCAACATGACAAAACCCTGTCTCTACTAAAAATACAAAAAATTAGCCAGGCATAGTGGCAGGTGCCTGTAATGTCAGCTACTCAGGAGACTGAGGCAGGAGAATCAGTTGAATCCGGGAGGCGGAGGTTGCAGTGAGTAGAGATCGCACCACTGCACTCCAGCTTGGGTGACTGAGTGAGACTCTGTCTCAAAAAAAAAAAAAAAAAAAAAAAAAACAGGTCCACACAAAATCCTATAGGTGAATGTTTATAGTAGCTTTATTTGTAATGCCCAAAAAACAAAAACAGCCAAGTTGTCTTTCAATAACTGAATGATTAAACAAACTGGAGTACATGGAAAAGTGTTCAGTAATAAAAAGGAATGAACTATTGATATATAACTACATTTGACCCTTGAACAACATGGGCTTTAAGTGTGCGAGTCCACTTACAAGCAGATTTTCTTCTGTCTCTACCACCCCTGAAACAACAAAACTAACCCCTCCTCTTCCTCCTTTTCCTCTGCATGAAAACAACGGGAATGAAGACCTTCATAATGATCCACGTCCACCTAATGAATAGTAAACATATTTTCTCTTTCTTATGATTTTAATACATTTTTCTAGCTTACTTTATTGTAAGAATACAGTATATAATACACAGAACATGCAAAATATGGCTTTCATTCAACAATAAGCTATTAGTAATTAAATTTTGGGGGACTCAAAAATTAATTTCAACTGGGCGGAGTTCAGCACCCCTAATCCCCGCATTGTGCAAGTGCCAACTGTATTTGAATGGATTTCAAGGGCATTATGCACGAGTAAAATATTGAAGTCGCTCGCAAAAGGTCACATACTGTACAATCCCATTTATATAACATCCTTGAAATGACAAAATTATAGAGATGGAAAACAAATTGGTGGCTGACAGGGGTTAAGGATGGGGGAAAAGAGGGAAGTGGGTGTGACTATGAAAAGGTGGCACCAGGGAGAACTTTGTGGCGATAAAATCGTTTTGTAACTTGATTGCAGTGGCGTTTACGTGATCATGTGATCAATTGGAACTACACACACACACATTGCACCAGTATCATTCCTGATTGTGATGCTGAACTATAGTTATATAAGATGTATTCATTGGGGGAAACTGGATGAAAGGCACATGGGATCTCTCCGTGATACAATTTCTTTGCAACTTCCTGTGAATCTATAATTATTTCAAATTTTAAAAAGAAAAGCAAAATTAAAGATTTTACAAATTAAATCTGAAAGGAAATTAAGTGTTAATAATTGCCTCTTTGGGAGGTGGAAGTACATGAAATTTTTCTGTTTTGCATGCAAGTATTTTCTATAATGAACATATATGATACTTTGTTTTTATCACAGTAATTAAAAAAAAATCTTCCTCAAACCATGGTCATGAGAGGTCTACTCAGCTGCTTACATGTTCCCCTCCAGTGATGGCACAGGGGATGGCCTCTCCTAAAACAGCCCTAGGAGGATGGCCTCACAGATGAGGGAAGTGGGGAGAGCAGAGCATCTCCTGGCTAGGGACCTCTGAGTCATGCAGCAAGCATCAACCATTTGCAACAAAAAAAACCATGAGAAACATACACTTATTCACAATGCTGGTAGGAATGCCAAATTGTATCATTGCAATGCAGTGAGGATGGGGAATACCTAACAATTTATGTATGGATCTGCTTTTCAAACCAGTTACCCTATTTCTAGGGAGTTCACCTGAAGAAGCACCTCTGGCAATATGAAAACACATGCCCACGAAGTTATTCATTACAACACTGTTTATCACTGCAGAATATTGGAAACCACCTACATGCCCAAGCATAGGAGAGTAGCTGAATGAATTATGGTACCTCTACACAATGGAATGCTGCTGTAACAAAAGAATGAGGAAGATCTCCATGGCCTGATAAGAAGTGCCTTGCAGGACATTCTGTCAAGCGAAAAAAGCAAATTGCAGAAGAGCATATAGAGTATGCTATCGGTTGTGTAAGAAGGAATGATGAAACATACACATAGCTACTTATCTTTACACACACACACGAAGGATAAACCAGGAAGAAATGAAGTTGGTTACCCATAAGAGGTGAGAGGAAAATAAGGTGGAAGGAATATAGGAGGGAGTGACCCTTCTCTGAAATGTCTTTATAACGAGGTTTGACTTTTGAAAGCATGTTAATATTCTAAATGTTCAAAAAATAAAATTAAACAGGAAAACAAACTAAAGCAAATTAACCTAATTGTATTTCAAGTGAATATTATACTGAAGGGGAAGGAAGGAAGGAAGGAAGGAAATGTGAGAGGGAGGGAAACAGGGAAGGAGGGGGTAATAAATAAAAGGACTAACTCTAGTAATTTGCGTATATTTTACTATATACCCATAGTCTTTAACAGGGTTGGAGGATGGGAACTGCAAACAAATCCTGGATTCATTTCAGTAGAACTGTTTTTTGTAGTGGTATGGCTGATGCAATTGTAAGACTATGTTAAATATATTATATTGTTATAATGTATATAGATATATCAAATTATTATATTAAGCAAATGAGTAAATGTGTTAATGTTGGGAGCCAGGATTCTCACTGTGGAAGAAGGGACATGCAAATGGGAAAAGCAAAAAAGAACCTGGAATTAGGAGTGGTGGTGTAAATGCATGATTTCTAAAATATGCATAATTATGTGCATATATGGGCATATGTGTATGTCTGTGTGTACACATGCACATATTTTTCTAGTTCTATCCACTGAAAGAGCCTAAAAGCAAAGACACACAAGTAGCACCTAGCTCCTAGATCTTTGGTCTCTCATACCATTCCATGCTAAAAGGAAGCAGTGCTCTCCAGAGAAATGACTTATTCCAGGAGAGGAGCAGAATATGTACAACGTGAGCCCTGAATATCTTATTATGCCAGACACAGAGTGTTTTTAAAAAATCAGCATGTCCCAAGGGAGATGAAAAGGGCTCCCACTAGTCAACTTCAGAATAATTTAAGCACCCAAATATTAAGTACAGTAACAAGTTATAAACCATTAGAAAATAGAAATTAATGAGTCCTTACTGATAATAGATAATAGGTAGATGATAGATAGATAATAGGTAGATGATGATAGATAGTTTTAATTTTTAAATGGGGAAGTATATTCTTTAAAAATGGCAACACCATTAAAGATAAAGAAAGGCTGTAGAGGCCAGGCATGGTGGCTGGGATTACAGCCAGCACTTTGGGAGGCTGAGGCGGGAGGATCACTTGAGGCCAGTAGATTGAAACCAACCTGGGAAATATAGCGAGACCACATGTCAATGAAAAATAAAATTTTGGCTGGGCACGGTGGCTCATGCCTGTAATCCCAACACTTTGGGAGGCTGAGGCAGGTGGATCACCTGAGGTCGGGAGTTCAAGACCGGCCTGGCCAATGTGGCAAAACCCCGTCTCTACTAAAACTACAAAAATTAGCTGGACATGGTGGTGGGCACCCGCAATCCCAGCTACTCAGGAGGCTTAGGCAGGAGAATCTCTTGAACCCAGGAGGCAGAGGTTGCAGTGAGCCAAGATAGCACCACTACACTCCAGCCTGGGTGACAGAGCGAGACTCCATCTCAAAAAAAAAAATTATTTGAAAAAAGAAAACTTTTACAAATTAGATGAGTGTGGTGGTGCATGCCTGTGGTCCCAGCTACTCAGGAGGCTGAGGCAGGAGGATCTCTTGAGCTCAGAAGTTGGAGGCTGCAATGTGCTGTGATCGCACCACTGCACTCCAGCCCAGCTGACAGAGCAAGACCCTATCTCTAAATTTTAAAAAAAAATTAAAAAGATGAATTTTAAACAAGAAAGACTGTGGGAAAGTTTCAGATTAAAAGAGAGTAAAGAGGACACAAAATCCAGTATCTGACTAGAGACTGGATCCTGTACTGGATGGGGGAATAGGCTATAAAGGATTTTATTGTGCCAATTGACAAAGTTGGAATATGGATGATAGAGTACATAAAAGTATTTTATCCCTGGACATTTATGAAGGTGATAACTGTGGGTATGTAAGAGAATATCTTTGTTCTTAGGAAATACATACTGATGTATTTAGGGGTAAAGAGCCATGAAGTTTGTAATTTACTATCAAATGGAGGGAAGGAAGGAGAGAGGGAGGGGGAGACAGAAGGGGGAGAGAGAGCACAAATGATAAAGTAAATGAGAACAAATATTAACACTAGGTGAATCTGAATAAAGGGCATATGGGTGTTCTTTGTACTCTTTATTTTTGCAACTTTTTAAAATTTGAAATTATTTCCAAATAAACTGTTTCAAAATGCTATTATAGAAAAAACCAAGTAGCCCTCAGAAAATGTTTTTCCCCTAAACTCCCATCAACCACTTGGGAGTGCTCACTTCCCACACCCTTGGCAACACTGATTAGAATCACACTTGAAAAGTTTTAACAGGCTTATGAGTAAGGGACTGCCTTTATTACTAGAGTGAGATTGAACATCTTTTCATATCATGATTGACCTTTTATATTTCTTCCTCTGCAAACTGATTATCCAAATCTTTCTCCTGTTTTTTTCTATTGAAGTATTTTTTCTTATTGATTTGTAGAGACTCTTTATATATTGTATATATTATACAAGGATTTTATGTGATAATTACTTAAAAGGATTAGCACAGGGAAGGATACAGAATAATTACTCAGAAGAAGGATGCTTTGAGCATTGTTACTTTAATAATGAGGTGGGCGTGGTAATATTTAAATACTTAAATGTAAATAACACTGTAACGTAGTACTCAAGAACATGGGCTTTAGGGTTAAGCAGAGACTGGGTTCAAATCCCAGCTCCATGGGTGCCACTGGCCATGTTGTTACGCTCCCTGAGCCTCAGCTCCCCTACTCATAAATCTTATCTAAAAGTTGTAATGAAGAGCCCATGACATTCTATCTGCAAAGGATATACAATACTTAGTACACAGAAAGCACTTTCTAAATGCTATTATTAATTTTGCTACCAGAGAGCCTCCCTGCTGCTTCCCAAGGGTAATCCTTACCAGAGACAAGTAGCATAGCATGATGGCAACTGTTTTCACCAGAAGAGATGAGATGCAGGGTGTAGATGCCATTGTCAGATGCACGCACATCGATAATGGTCAGGGAACCATCAGCACTGCCTGTTTCCCTGCCAGTGTGGGCTGGTCCTGAGGTGTAGCCATGGCTGAAGAAGTTAAAATTGAGGATCTGGGTAACCTGATTGGTAGTTGCTCCTCGGAGCCAATTGTAGGAGATGAGATTCTGAGGGATCCCCTGGACAGACAGGGTGACGTTGCCCCCTCGACGGCCCAGGGAGGGATGGATGTGATCGTCAGCTGAGCAGACACCTGCTTCTTGCAGAGGCTCAGGAAGAAGGCAAAGGGAGGAAGCAAAGAGCACTACCACAGAGGCCACTTAGCAGCATTCGACAGTAGACTCAGCCACTGCTGGAGTCTCACTCATTGGAGTTAAACCGTGGGAGTGGGAAGAGCATGTGCAAAGGCCCTGAGGCAGGAGGAAGATCATTGTTTTTGAGGGAAAAGCAGGGAAGCCAGTGTGGTTGGAGTTGAGTAAGTGAAAATGAAAGAGGTAAGAGATAAAGTCAGAGAGGTAAGAGAGACAGATCACACTTACAACTGGCATTGACATTTTTGGCAAGACAATTATTCATCTTGTGGATCCGTCCTGTGCATTGCAAGGAGTTTAACACCACTTGCTCTCCCTACTACAACAGCAGCAGCTCCTTCCAGGCATTGAGACAACCAGAGAACATTCCCACACATTGTCAAATACCCGCTAGGGGGCAGTATTAGCTCTGGTTTGGAACATCATGCAGGCTCTTGCAGATGATTATACGAGTTTTTTTGTTTTTGTTTTCCTTTTTTTTTTTTTTTTTTTTTTGCCACAGAGTCTCACTCTGTCACTCAGGCTGGAGTGTGCCAGCATGATCATGGTTTACTGCAACCTCCGCCTCCCGGGTTCAAGTGATTGTCGTGCCTCAGCCTCCCGAGTAGCTGGGACCACAGGCATGCGCCACCATGCCCAGCTAATGTTTATATTTTTTTGTAGAGTCAGGGTTTCGCCATGTTGACCAGACTGGTCTTGAACTCCTGGGCTCAAGTGATGATCCTTGTGCCTTGGCTTCCCAAAGTGCTGGGATTATAGGCATGAGCCACCACACCAGCCTGTAAGGACTTTTCATTGTATTCTGAGGGAGTCAGAGAACCACTGGAGAGTTTTGAGTTAAAGATTAACACGATGTACCTCGTATTCTGATCATTCTGGCTGCAGATTGCACTGATTTTGGAGCTCAAGGGTAGAGTTGGAACATTGCTCAGCTCCACGAAGTGAGCTGCCATTCACATTGTAGTTAATGCAAATGCTACTTCCAGCAACTGTGCAGTGCACAACCCATACAGCTATATGTGGTGACCCCAGGCAAGGCAGAAGCAGGAGACACCATTTAGGAGGTGACTGCAACAATGCAGGTGAGAGATATCAGTGGGGAAGAAAATCAGAAATTATGATCCGTAACTGTTACCTGCAAGACAGAGCCATGTCCAAAGCCCACCACCTCTGCAGGGACCTTCCAAGGGGCCAGCCATGTTTCTTTGATGCCTCACCAGTCTAGCTGTCCTTCTGCCTCCTCCCAGCTGGAGGCCAGGCCTAGGGGAAGTTCAATAGTGTCTGAAAAGCCCCGCCCTCTATAGGGTCTTTGGTTTTACTTCCTCTCAGAAGACAGCCCATCAGTACTGCTCCCTGGATCCCACTCCCATTCACCCCAGATTCCACACTGAGAGTTTGGGGCAGGGTCCACTGGCACCAGTTTGGGTCTTACCAATTCTACAGATTCCTCCAGGCTCTGCCATCACAGAAGGTCCAGCCCCAGTGCTGCTTTGGCCAGAAAGAATGCTTGGCACTGCATTTGCTGACAAGGAGTGTGGCCTGTGTTTATCCCAGAGGCGGGTGAGGCAGCCTCCACTGGTTCCAGAGGTCCCCTCTGCCACCTGAGGCGCCAGCCATGCAGTGCTGGTCCTAGGTGGGGTTACAGAGGTATTGACACCAGCCTGGTCTCTGGGTTAATTTTTGTTAAGGGCCTGCAGCCCAGTGTGGAGGGGTTGATATTGCACAGCCTTGAAGGACATGGACATGAGCTTATCAGAACAAGTGATAGCAAGATAAAAGATCAAAGTAGCCTCTTTGCCTCAGATTCTGCATGGCAGCAATTTCCACCAGCAGGGTCCAAAGACCCAAAATGAACAAGGAAAGCAACCTCCTGAAGGGACACTTGGTAATCACCTTGATCCTTGGTTTTCAAAGTCTGCAGTCCACTTGGAAAGCAAGGTACAGGGGCAGAGAGAGTTGACAAATGTGTACTGCTTGATGAATATGGAAGAAACAAAGAAAACAGAAGTTTGAAAACCACCGACCTAGAATTTTTAAATGACGACACCCAGTGCTAGCGATCTCTGGAGAACAGTTTTGCAAGATGCATCCAAAAACATACACATGGACACTCTCTTTGACCCCACCGTTCCTCTTACATTTATCTTAAGATAATCATTATAGATATGTGAACATATTTACTTCTGGGATAATCATGACAGCATTGTTTATAGCAGGAAATAAAGTGGAAACAACATATATTCTGTCTGCAGAGAAACAGAAGCAATCTATTCTCTCTGTGTGTATATATACGTGTGTTTGTGTGTATGTGTATATATATATGTGTATATATGTATATATATGTGTATATATATGTATCTATATGTGTGTGTGTGTGTGTGTGTGTATATATATATATAAATACAACAACAAAACTGTTCACAAATGATCAGGTGCTGTCCTGTTACATGGTGAATGCATTTTATCTTTCCCACAGTCCTAGAAGTTAGATACAACTATCATCATCTCCATTTATCATATGGAGAAGTTGAGACACAGAATCACTGGCCCAAAGTCACATGGATGGTAAGAGGCAGAACCAGGATTTGAACCTTTGCAGGCTGGATCCACTGTTCATGCTCCTTCCCATTCCACTGTTTTACCTCTCAAATTTGGAAACATTATTCTACCTGCCAGTTGTTCAGCAGTTACTATCGCCAGGCATGTACTGAATTATCTCAGTTAATTCTCACTCCATGAAGCAGGATCTCTTGCTGTCCCCATTTTATAGATAGAAAAACTGACACTCAGAGAAGAAGAGTCATTTGTTCAAGTCATACAGTTAGTAAATGACAGAGCCAGTTACGCTGCAAGTTACCCTGGTTTCAAGGATAAGTGGTATGTAGGAAAAATACATCATGCTCTGAGAATTAGAGATGTTCTTCTGAAGATCTGATATTTCATCTGTGATCTAAAGGATGGGTCAGAATTAAGTAGACAAAGACAGTGAGGAAGAGTGTAATGACTGGAGCTCCAGCAGCCATTCTGAATGATGAACTGACTTAAGGAAGGAAGCTATGTCTGATACAATGGAACAGAAACATAGAAGGAGCTTGAGTGGAACAGCAATCAAAAGAAATTAAAGACTGTGTAAGCAAAAACTCAGTTGTATGTAAGAAAACCCAATTCCCCTTGAGGAAGAGAAACAGCTGGAGTCCTTTAAAATTAACTGCCTGTTTTTCTGTCTGTGGCTAGTGAGCCTTATTGCTCCCTTTCCCAGGCATTGTAAAGACTCTTTCTCTAGCTGTGTAGCTGCAAGGTCATTAGACAGATAATCTCAAGTCGTAAAACATGTTATTCCTTGAAAAGTAAGAAATAATGTAATGCATGTCTTAACCGAATAACTGTTTTTACTTCTTGCTTCCGTAATATGCTTCCCCCTGCACAGAACTCCCCCCACCCCACGAAATGCTTAAAAGGTAGCTTGACTCTTTGTTCGGGGTCAGTCCTTTGGATGTTAATCTGACTGGGTCGGTGCACCTAAATAATTAAATAATTCCTCCTCAACCCCTTGGTCCCTCTGATTCCTTAATTATCCCACAGCATGGGTACCTGGTGACCATGAAGTCACCAGACCACACTGAGATGTCTGTATCAGTTACCTATCACCATGTAACAAACCTCTCTAAAACCTAGGAACTTCGAGAGACAGACAAAAATGCACAAGACTTGTTGTGGCCTGGGCTCAGGACTGCCACTTTATTATTTCTACCTCATTGTTTTGGTCAAAGCAAGTCATGAGGTCAACCAAGATTCAAGGGTACAGGAAAACAGGCTCCACCTGTTTGTGGGAGAAGCTGTAAAGTCACATTACAAGGTGCTTGGATACAGAGAGTAGAGAATCGGAGCCGTGTCTGTGATCAACCAACCACAACTTATTTTACATGAGAGAGAACTACACTCCTTTATTAACTAAACCACTGTTATTTGAGTTTCTATTTTATGCAGCTGAACCAAATCCCCACCTGACATAAAGAGTGTTGCAAATGGAGAGAAGAGTGTAAGCAAAGGCCCGGTGGTGGGAGGCTCATGACACTTCAAATCACTGAAATAAGTGAGGGGGTGGACTTCGGGGTGAGAAGATAAAGTCAGGCAACCGCTGCCCACCAGCACGGTGTTTGCTGCTCTTCCCAAGAGAGACTCACACATTTGACAACAGTTGTTACCCACGCATCAGGTGGGTTCAGTCACTTGGCAGGTATCAATCCAATGACCGCAACCAAAGAGGATTTAGCATGGGGATTTTATTATTTGCAACAAGTAAAGAGCACACTAGGGATAGTTCCCAAAGCAGTAACCTCTCCGAACTGGGGTGCCGCCGACCTATTAGACTGAACAAAGGGGGGCAAACATGGGAATAAAAGACAAGAGACAAAGGAGTATATTTGGAAGAAGGGGTCAGGGGGCACCTTGCCTCTAGTGGACAAGCGCCCTGAGCTTTACACAGACCTCCGTATTTATTAGGCAAAAGAGATAGCGAGAAAGTGGGGGTGATTGTCGAGTAATTGTCAGTCGGGCGTTTGGTTCACAGCAGGCTTTCGAGACTGCATCCTTTGAGCAATAGGCGCTAATATCCTCAGTAGGTAACTTCAAGGAGCCTGGCACCAGGGAGTGATGTCCCTCAGCAAACCTTTTGGTGGCAGGGCAGTGTGAGTTTGCCCACATCCTGCATTCATGATAAACAGTTTGCTATTTGATCATATAGCCTCCAGCGGAATGCTGAGTTGGTCACGATCCCTTTGGCCTTTTCGGCTCCCAACACTGGGGGCAGGGTCAGGATTTTTATAAGCATAGGGTAAGGAGGCATGATGTGATTGGATCTTGCAATGAGGTGATGCCAGGAGGCATGATCTGACTGGATCCTGCCATGATGGTGTGATGCCAGGGCTTCATCTGTTTGGCTCCTGGATCCTGCCATGTTATGTCTGCTTCTTAATTCTGTCCCTGCTCCTTGGTCCAAACGCTTAGGTTCCCCTGTGGTTGCGTACTTGGTTCACCTGGGCATGCTCAGTTTATGTGACCTGAGGGTCCATGGCAACCTAAAAACAACTTACAACTTTGTTACATAAAAGTTGAACCAGATTGTACTGCTACATAATCACACTGTAACTTCTGGAGCAGGATCTGGTTCAGCCTGCATTTATTAAACACATGATGGGTGGTGGATCTAATGCTGCAGGAGTTAGGGATGAAGGCGGGGTCCCAAGTGTTAAGAATTTCCTGGCCGGGCGCGGTGGCTCCCGCCTGTAATTCCAGCACTTTGGGAGGTGGAGGCAGGCAGATCATGAGGTCAGGAGATCGAGACCATCCTGGCTAACACGGTGAAACCCTGTCTCTACTAAAAATACAAAAAGTTCACCGGGTGTGGTGGCGTGGCACGGCACGCGCCTGTAGTCCCAGCTGCTCAGGAGGCTGAGGCAGGAGAATTGCTTGAACTCAGGAGGTGGAGGTTGCAGTGAGCTGAGATTGTGCCACTGCACTCCAGCCTGGGCAACAGAGCAAGACTCCGTCTCAAAAAAAAAAAGAATTTCCGGCTGGGTGTGGTGGCTCATGCCTGTAATCCCAGCACTTTGGGAGGCCAAGGTGGGCGGATCACGAGGTCAGGAGTTCGAAACCAATCTGACCAACATGGTGAAACCCCGTCTCTACTAAAAATACAAAAATTAGCCAGGCATGGTGGTGCATGCCTATAATCCCAGCTACTCAGGAGGCTGAGGCACGAGAATCGCTTGAATCCAGGAGGCGTAGGTTGCGGTAAGCCGAGATCGCGGTAAGCCGAGATCGCGCCACTGCACTCCAGCCTGGGTGACAGAGCAAGACTCCATCTCAAAAAAAAAAAAAAAAAAGATGATCTTGATGGTTTAGGGTGTTGAATGGTGGCCCCCTAAAAAAAATATGTCCATCTAGGACCTGAGAATATGGCCTTACTTGGAAAGGGATCCTTGTGATGTAATTAAGTTAAAGATCTTGAGATGAAGTCATGCTGGATTGTCCAGCTATGCCCTAAATCCAATGACAAAGTGTTGTTATAAGAGAGAGAAGAGGAAGGCCGGGCAAGGTGGCTCATGCCTGTAATCCCAGCACTTTGGAAGGCGGAGATGGGCAGATCACCTGAGGTCAGGAGTTTGAGACCAGCCTGGCCAACATGGCGAAACCCTATCTCTACTAAAAATACAAAAATTAGCCAGGCATGGTGGCAGGTGCCTGTAATCCCAGCTACTCGAGAGGCTGAGGCAGGAGAATCGCTTGAACCCAGGAGACGGAGGTTGCAGTGAACCGAGATTGTGCCAGTGCACTCCAGCCTTGCAACAGAGTGAGACTCCGTCTCAAAAAAAAAAAAAAAAAAAGAGAGAGAGAGAGAGAAGAGGAGAAGACATGGTTACACAGAGGAGAAGGCCATGTGAACACTGGGGCAGGGACTGGACTGATGCAACCAACAGCTGAATAACGCCTGGGGCCACCAGAAGCTGGAAGTGTCAAGGGAGGTTCCTCCTAGAGCCTGCAGAGGGAGCTCGGCCTATGCACACCTTGATTTCAACTTCTGCCCTCTGGAGCAGTGAGAGAATAAAATGCTGTTGTTTTAGGTCAACAAGTTTGTAGTATGAGGTTGGTACAAAAGTAATTGCAGATTTTGCCATTACTTTTGCACCAACCTAAATAATTTGTCAAAACCACCACTGGAAACTAGTATGGTTGGTAAGAGAAACATGTCTGTGGGACCAGATAGTGTAATAGGCTGTTCAGGAGGGGAGGTGATGAGCTTCCTGTCACTTCAGGGTTAAGGATGGGGACCTTCTCAGGAAGTCTTGTTTTCTAATTGAGATTTCTTCCCCATCAGAAGCATCTCAAACCTAAAAGACATTAGGAGTTGCCTCTGTTACATGTCGAATACACAAACCAGTCTCCTCCCTTCTTACCTCCCCTCCTTCCCAACTGGTATCTTCCCTGCACAGCCCTCCAGGCCCCTCTTCCTCAAACGCCATTGTCCCCAGGACTTCAACGTCTACCCTCCCCCTGGAAACCTTTAGTAATATAAAATCACCAAAGCATCTTAAAACAATAATGCCCAGTGTGGGCAAGGATGTTCAAAAATGGGCACTCTCATGTACATTTCATGGCAGGCTACATTGCCACGATAATTTCAAAGGGCAATTTTATGCCATGTATCAAGAATTAAAATCTGACTTAGCTATTTTATTTTCAGGAATTCAGCCTGAGAAAATAACCTGTGATGTGCAAAATAAATTTATACACATGACCCTTCCTGATCTATCCATTGGCCCTGTCCCCAGTCCTGTCTTTTGCTGATCACTTGCTTGAACAGCACATGCCATTCAGATTAAACCCACATCATGGAGAATGTGCACTGTTTTTCTTTCCTCTGGGCTTTTTACATTTGTAAATTCCTGCCCTCCCCTTGCCAATTAACTCCTGCTGTTCCTTCCAGGATAAATTCAGATGTCACCTCCTCCAAGAAGCTTCTTGGCCTCCTGGGAGCAGATTGGGTACCTCCTCAAGGTCCCTAAGTGCCCTCCCTTATTGCTCAAAAGGCAATGCTATGGGGTGATTAACAGGGAAGATTCCAGAGCCAGTCTCTGATTCTAACACCTGCTTTATGTGGCTATGTGACTCTGTGACTCTGGGCAATTTACCCACATCTCTGGCTATTCTCTCTCTCTCTCTCTCTCTCTCTCTCTCTCTCTCTCTCTCTCTTTCTCTCTCTCTCTCTCTCTCTCTCTCTCTCTTTCTCTCTCTCTCTCTCTGTCTGTCTTTTGAGACAGAGTCTCACTCTGTTGCCCAGGCTGGAGTGCAGTGGTGTGATCTCGGCTCACTGCAGCCTCTGCCCCCCAGGTTCAAGTGATTCTCGTGCCTCAGCCTACCAAGTAGCTGGAACTATGGGTGCACACCACCACACTCGGCTAATTTTTTGTATTTTTAGTAGAGACAAGGTTCACCATGTTGGCCAGACAGGTCTCGAACTCCTGACCTGAGGTGATCTGCCCACCTCGGCCTCCCAAAGTGCTGGGATTACAGGCTCGAGCCACCATACCTGGCCTGTTTTCTCTTAAACACTTATTAATCGTTTGCTGTGTGCCGGGAACTGTTCTGTGTGCTTTACAAATGGCAATTCATTGAACTTCCCAACCGCCCTGTGAGGCAGGGGTTAGAGCTACCCATTTTGCAGATGAGGAGACTCAGGCCTTGAGAGTTTAAATGGCTTGTTGAAGTTCACACAGTGCAAATTGCAGAGCCAAATCTGAATCCATGGCATCGGCGACTATGCGGTGCTGCCTCTGGGCCTCCATCCTCATCTGGAAAATGGGGCCCATAGTAACAGTGTCATATCGTTTGGATGTTTGTCCCCTCCAAATCTCATGTTGAAATGTGATCCCCAGTGATGGATGTGGGCCTAGTGGGAGGTTTTTGGGTCATGGGGCAGATCCCTCATGAGGCTTTGGCACCATCTTTGCGGTAATGAAGGCATTCATGCTCTGTTCATTCATGCAAAAGCTGGTTGTTTAAAAGAATCTGGCAGGCCGGGTGCAGTGACTTATGCCTGTAATCCCAGCACTTTGGGAGGCTGGAGCAGGAGAATCACTTGAGCCCAGGAGTTCGAGACCAGCCTGAGCAACATGGTGAAACCCTGTCTCTACAAAAATTAGGCAGGCATGGTGGCATACACATGTAGTCCCAGCTACTTGGGAGGCTGAGGCAGGAGGATCACCTGAGCCTGGGAGGCAGAGGTTGCAGTGAACCAAGCCTGAACCACTGCACTCCAGCCTGGGTGACAGAGTGAGACCCTATCTCAAAAAAATAATAATAAATAATAAAAAAATAAAGGCTGGGCACAGTGGCTCATGCCTATAATCCCAGCACTTTGGGAGGCCAAGGTGGGCAGATCACCTGAGGTGATCAAGACCAGCCTAGCCAACATGGTGAAACCCCATCTCTACTAAAAATACAAAAAATTAGTTTGGCCTGGTGGTGGGCACCTGTAATCCTGGCTACTTGGGAGGCTGAGGCAGAAGAATCACTTGAACCCGGGAGGCAGAGGTTGCAGCGAGCCGAGATTGTGCCATCACACTCCACCCTAGGCAACAAGAGTGAAATTCCATCTCAAAAAAAAAAGAGCCTGGTATCTCTCTTGCCTCTCTTTCACTAGGTGATACTCAGCTTCCCCTTCACCTTCTGCCATGATGATAGGCTTCCTGAAGCCTCATTATGAGCTGAGCAGATGCTGCCATGCTTGTACAGTCTGCAGAACTATGAGCCTAATAAACCTCTTTTCTTTGTAAATTACCCAGCCTTAGGTTTTCCTTTATAGCAATGCAAAGCAGATTAATTCACAGTGCCCCCTTGTAGAGGAGCTGAGAGGACTAGACTGTTTATGTCAAGCTCCTGGAGCAGGGCCTGGCCCATCCTCAGTGCTCGGTAAGTATCAGAGAGTATCATCAGTTACGGGACTATCCTATTTTCCTACTTTCTTTATCGTTTCATCATTTCTGTTCATCATCGCCTAAAGCCTCCTGCCTACTATTTTCCAGGCTCTCAAAATGGGGTTTCTTTGATTTTCATAGCAGCCCGAAGGGGAAGTACAATCATTGCCCCATTTTGCAAATAAGGAAATTAATCAGAGAGGTCAAGTGACTTACCTCAGATCACACAGATGACAGAGGTGGAGCAAGAAATTAATTTGACTTGTCCTACTCAAAGATTCCCTGCCCTGCAAATTCCCCTTTAAGACATGATTGTTTAATAGAGTGAGTCTGGGACAATGCACATTTGTCAGGTACGCAGGCTCTGGGAAGCTGGAAATGGGACCAGCCAAGACTAGAGCTCTGATATAACCTCTGAGAAATGCCCTCCCCAACCCCAGTTCTCAGCCACACCCTCACCTACGAGCAACGCTCCCATCCAGGGCTCACCCCAGCCATGGGGAGCAACCAGGAACCGGGCCATGGGTCCTTTAGGAGTGCTTCCCCCTAGAAGGACATTGGTTTGCGGAGAACAGACTGCGAGAACCCCAGAGTGAGCCGATTTGTGTGTCCTGCCCGGAGCCCTAGCCCAGAGAGGAGACGGCCCAGCCTTCTGTCCCCATGATGAGGGCCGTGCCCATGGGGCATTGGTGGCCAGCCAGGGAGGGACTGGCACAGCCCTCTTCGGTTTACAACTGTTCAATGTCTCATTAACTTCTCTTTGGTCATGTCTCTGGCCCAGCATTCGTGCCCTTTGCTCTTCCCAATCATCCCCATGGTAGGCAAACGTGGGAGGGCAGGGGACTGCATGCTCCCCTCCTGGCTTCCTGCTGTATAAATGGGGAAACAGAGGCCCCAGGAGAGCAAGTGATCCCCCCAGGACCATACAAGGAGTCTGAAATCTGGCCCTGACTGGATTCCAGTCTTTGGCTCAAGCCTCAGCCAGAAGTCTCATCCTGCATATCTGGCCCAGTCTGAAGACTCAGGTGGGAGACAGGAAATGAAAATCTTCAGGAGCTTCAGGGAGGCTCCTTGGAAAGAAAAGGAAACTTGTATTTACTGAGAAACCAGCTTTGCCGATGCAACAGCAAATCCTGAGCTCAGCGTTCAAATTTCTCCAGAATCCAACCACTTCTCACCAGCTCCACCCGCACCAGCACCATCTCCCACATGGACCATTGCAGTAGCCTCCTCACTGGGCTCCCTGCTCCTGCCCTCCTGCTAACACCTAAGTTGTCTCATGTCCCTTGCCTGCTCAGAGGCTTCCTGTGGCTTCTGTCTCACTCAGGAAAATGCCTAAGTCCCAACACTGGCCTGCAAGGTCCATGGTCTGGCCCCATCCCTGCCCCACCCTTATCTCCCACTTCCTCCCTTACTCCCCGCTCTCCAGCCACACTGGCCTCTCCACTGTTCATCAACACTCGGGGCACAGTCCTGCCCCAGGGCCTTTGCATTTGCTTTACTTTCTGCCCCAAACACTCTTCCCAAGATAGCCACATGGCTTTCTCCTTCACCACAGTCAGGACCCTGTTCAGATGTCACCTCTTCAGAGAGGCCTTCCCTGACTGTCCTGTGTACAGCCTAGCACTTCCTGTCCCACCTGTCTGGTTTATTTCTTTCCAACACACTCATCGCCGTGTGACACTCTCCACTGATTTGTGTTTGTTGATTGCTCTCCCTAATATCAGCCCCTTAAAGGCAGGGATTTCTACCTGGTTTTTTTTATTCTATTTTATTTTTTTAGAGATGAGGTCTTGCTATATTGCCCAAGCTGGTCCTAAACTCCTGGGCTCAAGCGATCCTCCCACGTTAGCCTCCCAAGTAGGTGATTCTACAGGTGCAAGTGACTGTACCTGGCCCCTCTGCCTGTTTTTTTCACTCTTGTAAATGCCCAAAGCCTAGCGCAGTGCCTGGCACATGGTAGGTGTTCAATAAATATTTTGTGAATGAATGTGTGAGACCCTGCACTGAGCAGTTTAATCCAAATTAAATGCAAGTTTCCATCCCCATGGCCATCAGGCTAGAACAGAGAGGCTCAAAAAGCCCCCCAGCCACACACCCTATAAGGGGAGGAGTTGGTATTTGGACCCACATCTAATGCCAAAGCCTGCATTCTTAACCACTGCATTACACTGCTCCTGGATTTAGGGATTTTACTGATGAGACCCACAGAAAGTGTAATAGCCATCCCCACTGATGCCCCTCCCTTAGTTAACGAAGAAATCTCAAAGATAAGAATCAAAGGGCCAGGCGGGGTGGCTCATGTCTGTAATCCCAGCACTATGGGAGGCAGAGGTGAGTGGATCACCTGAGGTCAGGAGTTTGAGACCCAGCCTGGCCAATATGGTGAAATCCTGTCTCTACTAAAAATACAAAAATTAGTATTGGCATGCCTGTAATCCCAGTTACTTGGGAGGCTGAGGCAGGAGAATTGCTCGAAGTGGAGGTTGCAATGAGCCAAGATCGCACCAATGCACTCCAGCCTGAGTGACAAGAGCAAAGCTCCATCTCAAAAAGAAGAAGGAGAAGGAGGAGAAGGAGAAGGGGAAAGGGAAAGGGAAGGGGAAGAGGAGGAGGAGGAGGAGGAAGAAGGAGAAGGAGGGGAAGGGGAAGAAGGGGAAGGGGAAGAGGAGGAGGAGGACGGAAAAGAAGAAAAAAGAAGAAGAAGGAGGAGGAGGAGGAAGAAAGAAGAAAGAAGAAAAGGAGATGATATAGGAAGGATATAAGGACCCAGAGCAAGCCCAGGCACAAGCAGATGCCTTGAATATTCCTCCCAACTCTGAGCTGAGAAGTCGTCCCAGCTTGGCCGAGGGCAGCTCTGCCCCCTGTTGGTCACTCATGGCAATGGCCCCATTGGTGTCCCAAGACAACAGCGTTGACAAGGATAACCCAACTGGCAAGTGCTCAAAATCCCTAATATATACAGAGTTCCTGAAAAGCAACAGGAAAAAAAGAGACAATGCATGTTTTCTTTTAGATATAGGGTCTTGCTTTGTCACCCAGGCTGGAGTGCAATGGCATGATCATGTCTCACCACAGCCTAGATCTCCTGGGCTCAAGTGATCCTCCAGCTACAGCCTCCCAGGTAGCTGGGACTACAGGCCTGTGCCACCATGCTGGGCTAATTTTTAAAACTTTTTGTAGAAATGAGGTCTCACTATGTTGTCCAGGTTGGTCTCAAACTCCTAGGCTCAAGCAATTCTCCTGCCTCAGCATCCCAAAGTGCTGGGATTCAACACAATTTTTTAATTGGCAAAGTACATGAATAGGCAACTCACAGAGGACATCATCTTCAAATGACTATCAAACTTAAGAAGAGATAGGCAGCTTCACTAGCGATGGAAATGTATTTTAAAACCACCTTGGGATACGAATGTTTATATGTACATGGGGCAAAAAAAAGTGAAATATTAATTATATCCAGCAATGGGAAAGAGAACTGTTGTAAACACTGTTCAAGTATTTGGTGGCCATTCACTGGCACTGGCTTGTACCCCTGCTGAGCTTGGGGGACAAGGAGCCACAGTGCGGAGCTTTGGGCGTCCCAGTCCACACTTCTGCCTCTGCACTCTCTTTTATTCCCGTGTGTGTGTATCCCTCTGTTGTAACACCCTAGCTCTCAGCAAGTGACAGGAAAGAGTCTAAAAGGCAAAGTTAGGGACAGGACAGGACCCTGCACCTGTGTTAATCACACCCCTTCACCCTCCAACAGGGCAGAAGCAACTCTCAATGCTATATTGCCTCTCCTAGCTTTGGCTGCCATTTTGTTTTGTTCTGTTTTGTTTTGTTTTGTTTTTGTTTTTGTTTTTGTTTTTGTTTTTGTTTTTTGAGGCAGATTCTTGCTCTGTTGCCCAGGCTGGAGTGCAATGGCTCAATCTTGGCTTACTGCAACCTCTGCCTCCTGGGGTCAAGCAGTTCTCCTACCTCAGCCTCCTGAGTAGCTGGGACTACAGGCGCCTGCCACCATGTCCAGCTAATTTTTGTATTTTTAGTAGAGGTGGGGTTTCACCATGCTGGCCAGGCTGATCCCAAACTCCTGACCTCATGATCTGCCCACCTCGGCCTCCCAAAGTGCTGGGATTACAGGCATGAGCCACAGCGCCCAGCCTGACTGCTGTTTTTTAGGCTCCCTGTGGTGGTGGGGAGTGTAGGGGGTGGTCAGGTAATGCTAATGGAAGAGAAGGGCAGACCCCAAATCTCTCCCCACCCATGGCACCAGTCTTTCTACAATGGGAATGCTCCCACGACTTCACCCTCATCCAGAACCCAACCACCTTCTGTTGCCTCATTAGTCCTGCTTCCAGCTTCTGAGGCATCTCCAGGGCTAGTGCAGCGGAAAGAGCCAGCAGAAAGGCCTGGACTGCCGTGATGCATTTTACCTTGTTTGTAGACATGGACTGAAAAGCTGCAAGACCAGCAATTATAAATGAGAATACCAGCTAACCTGTGAGTGGTTACTCTGTACCAGGCACTTTGCTAGGCATGCCACATACATGATCTCCTTTAATAACATAACCCATGATAACCCATGATAAGCCAGGTGCGGTGGCTCATGGCTGTAATCCTAGCACTTTGGGAGGCCGAGGTGGGTGGATCACCTGAGGTCGGGAGTTCAAGACCAGCCTGGCCAACATGGCGAAACCCCATCTCTACTAAAAATACAAAAAATTAGCCAGGTGTGGTGGCAGGCACCTGTAATCCCAGCTACTCTGGAGGCTGAGGCAGGAGAATTGCTTGAACCCAGGAGGCGGAGGTTGCAGTGAGCCAAGATCGCACCAATGCAATCCAGCCTGGGTGACAGAGCAAGACTCTGTCTCAAAAAAAAAAAAAATAAAGTGAAGTAACATAACCCATGAAAAACCTATATCGTAATCTCCGTTTTACAAAAGAAGAAACAGATGCTCAGCGAGGTATAGTAATTTGCCAAATGTCACTCTGCTAGAAAATAGCTGAGCCAGAATTCAAACCCAGAGCTTGTACTTTGAAGCATTTCCAATTTGCTCTTTGAACCAATTTGGAGGCTTTCATTTCTGGAAGCCAGGCTGTTGACAGCTTTCACTTCTTATACTTTTTCCCACCTAGAAAGGTCTGGCCGGGTGCAGACCAAATATGATTCTGGTGTCAATTTGAACAGACTGACCTCAAGTCCACATGGACCCTTCAGGATGGTCCAACTGGGAGAAGCCCTGAGGGTCACACAGAAGGGCCTCTCCACCTTCAACAAGTCTCCTGAGGATGAGGGCAGTGCACTTACCACTCAGCAAAGCCACACATGCATCCTCATTAGAGGGGCACCCTCTCTGCTGGAGAACAGGCAAGTCTCAAAATTGGGGCTTAGTCCAGGAGGGTTCTTGCCTTTGCCCAGGAAAGAATTCAAGGGTGAGCTGGTGGCGTTAGACAGCAATCTTTTATTGCACAGTACCGCTCCTTGCAGAGCAGGGCTAACTCATAGGTAATGTGCTCAGAGCAGGCAAGGTAGGGACTGTTGCCAACTGTATTTATACCCACTTATACCAACTTTCACTTACATGCAAATTAAGGGGTAGGTCAATGCAAATTGAGAGGTGGGTCATTTAGAATTTTCTAGGAAAACGGTGGTAAATTCTGGGTGATTTCCACACATTTGTAAACTGTCATGGCTCTGGTGAGAATGTCTTGTGCTAATGCACAATGAGGGCAGCTAAGGATTGCTTTTGTTGCCATCTGCTGGTTCCTGCCAGTTTTTTCATTCTGTCCCTTCAGGACTGAGAAATAAGTCCTGCCAACTTATCTCCTACCTCCTCTTTTCCTCAGCCCAGTTGGGGATGGTGGGTAACTAAGAACCAGACTGGTTGGAAAAACATGCTGTGATTCAAACCTGTAATCTCATTCTGGATTTTTAAAGCAGACAAGCCAGTTGGACATGCCCAGTCTTTTTGCCATAAAACCCCAATGTGCAAGGCAGACCAGACCGACTCCATTCTAGCTGAGGAGCCCCTGGCTGGGCTGCCTCTGGTCCATATTATGCATCTCCTTATATCAAGTCTGAGCATTGTCTTCCAACCCAAGGAGTTCTTGAATGATGGAGCCCAGCCTCTTGATGGGTATTGGCACTCAAGCTGGGCTCCTGGAAACCCCACATGGCCGCACCCCTCTCCCATGATGGGGGAGAATCTCCTCCCTGGACCCTCCCTGTGGGGGCATCAGAATCTCTGGGGCAGCAACAGGGCTGGAAGAGAAGCCTGGACTTCTCCAGAAACTGTGTCTGCATGGCCAGCACATGTTTTCACTTCCCATGGGTATTTATATGAGTGAAGGGCAGATGTAGAGTATTAAGAGAATAAGGATCCTAAAAGCCTCCTTGGAGTCACCAATGTCCTCCACAGTCCCTACGACCTTTAACTCCTCAGCTCCCCTCACCCAGGGAAATTCCAGTCAAATAGACTGAACCACACAAGTGGCCAAATAATTTCAGGGAAGTTTAAACCCCTTTCAGATGCGCTAGTTGATCATATCTTGCCAGTTATCCTCAAGCTCCCCAAGCCTTCCAGCCACCTCCAATAACTTCATAGAAACCACTGGTTGCTAATGATCACGGAGTCCTGGACTCCTTTGAAAATGCATTGAAAGTTGTGTGATCCTGGACTGAAGCTTCAGGCCCTTCCTCAGAATATGCAGATGTATGCACGATGCTTCACACAATGTCAGGGATCCTTTCCAAGGAAATTTACACCCAGACATATCATCATCCAACTGTGGAAAATCAAACACAAAGAAAAATCTTGAAAGCATCCAGAGAAAACTAAACACATCACTTATACCAAAACAACAATTCAGATGATGGCAGATTTCTCATTAGGAACCATAGTGGCCAGAAGAAAGTGGCACTTTTTTTTTAAGTGAAAGCAAATTTATTTAGAAAGAAAAGGAATAGGCCAGGTGCAGTGGCTCATGCCTGTAATCCCAGCACTTTGGGAGGCCAAGGCAGTGGCTCACGCTTGTAATCCCAGCACTTTGGGAGGCCAAGGCTTGAGGCCAGGAGTTTGAGAGCAGCCTGGGTAACATGGGGAAACCTTGTCTCTACAAAAAATACAAAAATTAGCTGAGCATGGTGGTGCATGCCTGTAATCCCAGACACTTGGGAGGCTAAGGCATGAGAATCAGGAGGCAGAGGTTGCAGCGAGTCAAGATTTGCCACTGTACTCCAGCCTGGGCCACAGAGCAAGACTGTCTCAAAAAAGAAAGAAGAAAGAAAGAGAGGAAGAAAGGAAAAAAGAAAAGAAAGAAAGAGAGAAATGAAGAAAGAGAGAGAAAGAAGAAAGAAAGAAAGAAAGAAAGGAGGGAAGGAAGGAGGGAAGGAAGGAGAGAGAGAGAAAGAAAGAAAGAAAAGAAAGAAAGAGAAAGAAGAAAGAGGAAGAGAGAGAGAGAAAGAAAGAAAGAGAAAGAAAGAAAGGAAGGAAGGAGGGAAGGAAGGAGAGAGAGAGAGAGAAAGAAAGAAAAGAAAGAAAGAGAAAGAAGAAAGAGAAAGAAAGAGAGAAAAGGAATAAAAGAATGGCTACTCTATAGGCAGAGCAATGGCATGGGCTGCTCAACTGAGTACACTTACAGTTACTTCTTGATTATATGCCAAACAAAGGGTGGATTATTCATGAATTTTCCTGGAAAGGGGTGGGCAATTCCTGGAACTGAGGGTTCCTCCCCTTTTTAGACCATATAAGGTAAGTGCTAGATGTTGCCATGGCATTTCTAAACTGTCATGGTGCTTGTGGGCATATCTTTTAGCATGCTAATGTATTATAATTAGCACATAAGGAGCAATGAGCATAACCAGAGGTCACTTTTGTCGCCATCTTGGTTTTGGTGGGGTTTGGCTGGCTTCTTTACCACATCCTGTTTCATCAGCAAAGTCTTTATGACCTGTATCTTGGTGGCACATTTTTTAAGTGCTGAAAGGAAACAACTGTCAACCCAGAATTCTGAATCAAGTGAAAGCATTCTTTAGGTTTAGGAGTGAAGGTGAACATTGAGGTTAGCTCGGTTTCACTTTGAATATCTCTTAAATCCCCTATGCATGCAGTGAATGTGGTTTTATACATAAAATGTTGTACAGCAGTAGCTGTATGCATACTTACAGTGTGTACAGAGATGCTCAGTACCCAACAGGACAAATCTGCAAAATACAGCTTCACCATTGAACCATAGATGGAGCTGCTGCCTCAAATTAGAGCTGTATTTCCACCTGTTTCTATAGTTAAAATTTCATAAATTAAATGTGTGTATGATGCAAGTCTACTGCAATTCCTTTACTAGAGAGAAGCTGCAAGAACCAATGATCCCTGTTTCTTTATATTCATGCCCTCATCTAATTCCTTCCCCCTGAGTGTGGGCTGTACCTAGTGACTCATTTCTAATGAATGAAGTACAGCAGAAAGTGATGGCTGTCACTTCTCAAATTGGGCTACAAAATGGCTGTTGCTTCTATTTTCAACTTCTCTCTCACTCTGTCTTGAATCACTTTCTGAGGGGAAAGCTACCTGCCAGTAGCAAACACCATCTGAGTAAGCTTGGGAGCAGAACAATCACCCCATACCCTCATCCCAAGTTGAGCTTTTGAATGACACTGCAGCCCCCGTCCAGTAGCTTGATCGCATCAGAGGGAAAAGACCTGGCTAAGCTGAGCCCAGATTCTTGACTCAAAGAGACTACAAGATAACAAATGTTTTATTGTCTTAAGCCACTACCTTTTGGAGTAATTAGTCATACATCAATAAATAACTAATGCAGGTGGCCTTCTGGGACACAGAGGAGGATGGAGAAGGTTGAATATCAGAGAGCAGATCTTGGGGACAAAAACACAGAGTCCTCATCACAGGTTATCATGCGAGCCCAGAAAACAAGCATCTAACATCTCATCAATAATATGTTCCCACACACCACCAATACTTTTACCAAAAAAAGTACTAATAGCTAATATTTCAGTTTGTATTTTCTAAAATTGACTCCATATGGCTCTCCTTTGGTGGAAAAGGAAAAAGAAAATTTGTCTCTGTCATTAACTTAATGTGATGTGTCAAATTTTATTTTATTTTATTTTATTTATTTTTTGGAGCAGGGTCTCACTCTGTCACCCAGGCTGGAGTGCAGTGGTGCAATCTCAGCTCACTGCAACTTCTGCCTCCTGGGTTCAAGCAATTCTCATGCCTCACCCTCCTGAGTAGCTGAGATTATAGGCACACACCACCATGCCCAGGTCATTTTTTTGTATTTTCAGTAGAGACAGGGTTTTACCATGTTGGCCAGGCTCGTCTCAAACTCCTGACCTCAAATGATCCACCCGCCTCAGCCTCCCAAAGTGCTAGGATTACAGGCATGAGCCACCACGCCTGGCCAATGTGTCAAATTTTAGATGAGGACACAGAGAACAGGGCAGAGGACCTGAACTTTAATAATCATTCTCATATCAAATATAGAAACCACATTGTTACGGTTTAAATACTTGTCTCCTTCAAAATTCATGTTGAAACTTAATAGGCAATGTGGCAGTATAGAAAGGTGGGACCTTTAGGGGGCGATTGGGTCATGCAGGTTCTGCTCTGATGAATGGATTAATCCATTCATGGGTTAATGGGTTAATTAATTAATAGGTTATTATGAGAGTGGCATTAGTAGCCTATAAGAAGAGGAAGAGAGACCTGAGCTAGCATGGCCCCTTGTCATGTGATGCCCTGCACTCTATAGACTGCAGAGAGTCCACACCAGCAAGAAGGCTCTCACGAGATGTGGCCCCTTAACCTTGGACTTCTCAGCTTCCATGACTGTAAGAAATAAGTTCCTTTTCTTTATAAATTACACAGTTTCAGATATTATGTTATAAGCAACAGTTAGAAAATCTTTAAATCCACCTGGGACCTGGAAGCCCCCTCTGCGGCTTCAAGATGTCCTGCCTTTCTGAGCTAAACCAATGTATACCTTACATGTATCAATTTATGTCTTTGCCTATAATTTCTGTCTCCCTAAAATGTATAAAACTAAGCTATAACCCAACCACTTGGGCACGTGTTCTCAAGACTTCCTGAGGCTGTGTCATGGATCATGATCCTTAACCATGGCAAAATAAAATTCTAAATTGATTGAGACCTGTCTTAGATACTTTTTGGTTGCAGCTGCAACCAAATGTCAGCCAGAGTTGCTGTCTCATCTGAGGCTCAACTGGGGAAGGATCTGCTTGGAAACCAGGGCATTGGTAAGGGAGTAGACCACCCTTCATATTGTCTTATGTCCAATTTCTCCCTCCAAAGAAAGAAGAAGTAAAAACTAAAAGGCAGAAATGAAATCCACAGGCAGACAGCCCGGCGCCACACCCTGGGCCTGGTAGTTAAAGATCGACCCCTGACCTAACCAGTTATGTTATCTATAGATTCCAGACATTGTATGGAAAAGCATTGTGAAAATCCCTGTCCTGTTCTGTTCTGTTCTGATTACCGCTGCATGCAGCCCCCAGTCACATACCCCCTGCTTACTCAATCTATCACAACTCTCTCACACGGACCTCCTTGGAGTTGTAAGCCCTTAAAAGGGACAGGAATTGCTCATTAGGGGAGCTCGGTTTTTGGAGACATGGGTCTTGCCGAAGCTACTGGCTGAATAAAGCCCTTCCTTCTTTAAGTTGGTGTCTGAGGGGTTTTGTCTGTAGCTTGTTCTGCTACATTGGCAGCATTCAATTGCTAACTGGTTGTAGGACTGAGGATCTCCATTTCTTGCTGGATTTTGCCCACATGGGCCTCCCAACACGACCACTTGTTTCCTCAAAGCCAGCAAGGGAGAGAGTCTCCTGGAAAGATGACTCTATGTTACAGAATTGCCAGAGGTGTTCAGACCAGAGCAACTAATACAGGAGACAGAAATTATTTAGGCAGATAGTGAGGGCAAAAGAGGTCTCAGCAGAACTTCCCTTCTAACAAAAAGTAGCCCAAGAAATCATTTTTCCTAACAAAGAGCAGCCTGAAAAATCGGGCTGCAAACATAAATAAGGAAGCTAGAAGCTTGCATGGGGGAGAGCCAGCAGCTGCACCAATAGAAAAGGGCTACCTGGGAGGGGAACATCACATACTCGGACCTGTCAGGAGGTGGGGGGATGGCGGGGAGAGCATTAGGACAAATACCTAATGTATGCGGGCTTAAAACCTAGATGATGGGTTGATAGGTACAGCAAATCACCATGGCACATGTATACCTATGTAACAAACCTGCATGTTCTGCACTGTCATGCACGTCCATGTGAAGTGACCACCAAACAGGCTTTGTGTGAGCAATAAAGCTTTTTAATCAGCTGGGTGCAGGCAGACTGAATCCAAAAAAGGAGTCGGTAAAGGGAGATGGGGTGGGGCATGTTCATAGGATTTGGGTACATAGTGGAAAATTATAGTTAAAGGGGATTGTTCTCTTGCGGGCAGGGGTGGGGGTCACAAGGTGCTCAGTGGGGAGCTCCAGAGACTAATTGTCCAGGAGAAGGAATATCACAAGGTAATGTCATCAGTTAAGGCAGGAACCGGCCATTTTCACTTATTTTGTGGTTCTTCAGTTGCCTTAGGCCATCTGGATGTATACATGCAGGCTTGGGCTCAGAGGCCTGACGTGCACATGTATCCCAGAACTTAAAGTAAAATAAAAATAAAAATAGATTCTAAAAAAGAAAGAAAAGGGCTACCTGGGGGGCAGGCATGTCCACCATGAAAGCTCCATCTTCCCTTTTTTGTTAGCAAGTATACAGTAAGAAAGAAATGGATAACATTGTGCAGCTCAGGCTGAAAACCCACCTGCATAATAAGACTGGGGTGGGGGCTGCCAGAAATTCATGTCCTGTGCAAATGGAACACCTGGTCCTAACCAGTTTCTTACACCCTATGTAGAGTAGGTACTGCCTCCCCACCAGCTCATCTATAAAAACCCCTGCATTTCACCATGGACCAGCAACCTATTTTTCTGGGACCCCCTCTCTGTAACAGACAGCTATTCTCTCTCTTTTGCCTATTAAACTTCTGCTGTCAACCTCACTCTTTTCTTTCCCCCCAGGGGAAAGTGTAAACGCAGTCACCCACTACCACAAATTATGCAGTAACCTCACTCTTTGTGTGTCCGTGTCCCAGTTCTCCATGGCCGTGAGACAACAAACCTCAGGTGTCACCTCAGAAATGAGGCCATTTCACAACTTCATCTTGTACAGGAGCTGGGTAAAATAGGGCTGAGACTTCCTGGGCTGCATTCCCAAGAGGTTAGGCATTCGTAGTCACAGGATGAGATAGGAGGCCAGCACAAGATAGGAGGCAAGCACAGGTCACAAACACCTTGCTGATAAAATGAAATGTGGTAAAGAAGCCAGCCAAAACCAAGATGGTGACACGACTGACCTCTGGTAGTCCTCACTACTCTAATTATAACACATTATTAGCCTGCTAAAAGACACTCCCACCAGCATCATTACAGTTTACAAATGCCATGACAATGTCCACAAGTTATCCTATGTGGTCTAAAAAGGGGAAGAACCCTCAGTTCCAGGAAATCCCTGCCCCTTTCCTGAAATACTCATGAATGACCCACACCTTGCTTAGCATATAATCAAAGAGTAACTAAATGTACTCAGCCGAGTAGCCCATGCCACTGCTGTGCCTATGGAGTAGCTGCTCTTTATTCCTTTACGTTCTTAAAAAACTTGCTTTCACTTTACTCTATGAAAAAAATAGGCTGGGTGCAGTGGCTCATGCCTGTAATCCCAGGACTTTGGGAGGCTGAAGCAGGCGAATCACTTGAGGTCAGAAGTTTGAGACCAGACTGGCCAACATAGTGAAACCCCATCTCCACTAAAAATACAATAAATTAGCCAGGTGTGGTGGTGTGCGCCTGTTGTCCCAGCTACTCGGGAGGCTGAGGCAGGAGAATTGCTTGAACCCGGGAGGCGGAGGTTGCAATGAGCCGAGATCGTGCCACTGCACTCCAGCCTGGGCGATAGAGTGAGACTCTGTCACACACAAAAAAATAAAAATAAAAATAAAAATAAATGTATGGACTGCTTTGACGAGTGGAAGTAATGCCCTCAACTACCCTAGTGAGGTCATAAGACAAAAATAAAATAAATAAAAATATAAAATAATAAAATAGAAATAAATGTAAAATAAAATAAATACAAATATAAAATAAATGTAAAATAAAATAAATACAAATATAAAATAAATGTAAAATAAAATAAATACAAATATAAAATAAATGTAAAATAAAATAAAAATGAATAAAGTAAATTAAAATAAAAATAAATTATTTTATTTTATATGTTGAAATAAAAAGGTTTTATATGTTGAAATCCTAATGCCCAAGGTGATGGTATTTGGGTCAGTGATGAGATCATGAGGGAGGAGCTCTCATAATGGGATTGGTACCCTCTTATAAAAGAGACCCCAGGGAGACCCTCATCCCTTCTGCCATGTAAGATCCATCCAGTGCACCGAGAACTGGGGTGCTTCAAAATGAGCAAGGATCGTGTTGGTTCTCAGAGCCAGATTTGGCTCCAGCCCCTTTAGCATTGGCCCCTTGCCTGCTGAGTTCCCTCAACCAGGCTTGCCTTTCCTTCTGTTCTGCACTCCCCACCCACTCCTGCTGGCTGGAACTCAGCTGAGCCTTCATAGCTGAACAACGAGTGAATGAATGAATGAACAATTGAAGACCCAGCTTCCTGCTTCAAGCAGGAAGTCACCCCCAGAACACTGGGCTTTCCCATCTTCTGGCCCAGACAGCATCAGTCTTATCTCCTTTACTGACCATAAATTTCCCAAGCACAAACATGAGGCCTGACACATGTGGACGTCCCCCTCTGCGTCCCCCTCTTATTGAATTTATTTTCTGTGCCAGGGACTTTACACGCCATGTGTCACTGAGTGCTCACAATGACACAGTGAGGTAGAAGTTATTGTCATCCTTCCACAGAGGAAGAAAGAGGATCGTGTGCACAAAGTCACCTGCCCAAGACAGTTGGAAGGACAATGCAGGTGTAAGCCTAGGACATTGATGTGGAGCCCCAGAAGAACATGTATTCTGGCCGGGCACGGTGGTTCATGCCTATAATCCCAGCACTTTGGGAGGCCGAGGGGGGTGGATCACCTGAGGTCAGGAGTTCGAGACCAGCCTGGCCAACATGATGAAACCCCGTCTCTACTGAAAATACAAAAAAAATTAGCTGGGCATGGTGGTGGGCACCTATAATCCTAGCTACTCAGGAGGCTGAGGCAGGAGAATTGCTTGAACCCGGGAGACAGATGTTGCAGTGAGCCGAGATCTCGCCACTGCACTCCAGCCTGGGCAACAAGAGCGAAATTCCACCTCAAAAAAAATATTCTATAGGCTTATATATAAGCCTATAGAATAGGGCAGCTTCACTGTGTGCTTTTTTTGCAGTGTGAAAAACATGCTTTCATGAAAGGATTGACTAAGGGATGTGGAGCAGAGGAAGGAGCAATGAGGTACGCCTGGGGGTAGGGGCACTTTTAGAAGAGGTCATAGTTAGGGGCCAGGGACGGGAGAGTGATCACCAGGAAAGAAAGGAAAGGGAGCTGCCTTTGGGGGCAGCCAGGAGGACTTGAGTGGGGCTTAGGAGGAAGGCAGCACTGGGATATTTGTTTGGCCGACCCATTCAACAGCTATTCCCAGACCCGATGGCTCAGGCTTGTAATCCCAGCAATCAGGGAGGCTGAGGCAGGAGGATCGCTTCAGGCCAAGACTTCCGGACCAGCCTGAACAACAAAACAAGATGGTGACTTGTTCTGTCACCCAAGCTGGAGTGTATTGGCATGATCTCTGCTCACTGCAACCTCCACTTCCCAGGTTCAAGAGATTCTCCTGCCTCAGCCTCTGAGTAGCTGGGATTACAGGCACATGCCACCAAGCCTGGCTAATTTTTGTATTTTTAGTAGAGACAGTGTTTCACCATTTTGGCCAGGCTGGTCTCGAACTCCTGGCTTCAAAGTGATCTGCCTGCCTCAGCCTCCCAAAGTCCTGGGATAACAAGCATGAGCCACTGTACCCGGCCTCAAAAATTCTTTTAAAATAGGCTAAGTGTGGTGGCGCACACCTGTGGTCTTGGGAGGCTGAGGTAGGAGTATCTCTTGAGCCCAGGAGTTTGAGGTTACAATGAAGTGATTGCTCCACTGCACTCCAACCTGGGTGACAGAGCAAGACTATGTCTCAAAAAAAAAAAAATTAACGAGCACTCCTGCCAGTTGGAACTCAGCTGAGCCTTCATAGTTGAATGTTGAATGAAAGAATTAATGAATTAATGAAGCCAGGCACTGTGCTGGGTGCTGGAGATGTGGCAGGGTGCAGGACCAAGTCCCTGCCCTTGAGGAACTGACGTCCAGCTGGGAGACAGCCAATGAACAAGGCAAATGGGTAAATTACAGGGTCTGTCTGAGGATGGTCAATGCTATGGAGAAGGCAGGAACGGGGAAGGGAGATGAGAAATGTTACAATGCTAGGAGGTTAGAGGAGGAGATGCTTGAGCAGACCTGGAGGAGGTGAGGGAAGAAGCCAGGGCAGATCTGGGAGAGGACCGTCTAGACGGGAGGGCGTCCCAGGGCAGAGGTCCACTTGGAGCTGGAGGGTAGCCTGGCTGTGTGAGGAACAGGGATAGACGGTGTGGCTGGAGGAAAGTGAGTGAGGGGAGAGGGTAAAAAGAGAGGGCGGAGAACTGCAGGGCGGGAGGGGGTGGGTGTGGATTAGACAGTCACTGTGGACTTTGGCTTTGACTCAGCCTGAGACTGGAGCCTTTGAGCAGAGAAGGGGTGAGATATGATTTAGGCTGTTTGTTTGTTTGCCTGTTTTTGAGATAGTGTCTCACTCTGTCACCCAGGCTGGAGTGTAGTGGCAGGATCACAGTATCGGCTCAAGCAACTTCAACCTCCCAGACCCAGGTGGTCCTCCCACCTCAGGCTGCCAGGTGTGCGCCTGTAGAAAATATTTGCAAATCATATTTTTTCTTTCTTTCTTTCTTTCTTTCTTTCTTTCTTTCTTTCTTTCTTTCTTTCTTTCTTTCTTCTTTCTTTCTTTCTTTCTTTCTCTTTCTTCCTTTCTCTCTCTCTCTTTTTCCTTCTTTCTTTCTTTCTCTCTCTTTTTCTTCCTATCCATCTCTCTCTCTTTCTTTACTTCTTTCCTTCTTTCTTTTTCTTTTGAGAAAGGGTCTTGCTCTGTCACCCAAGCTGGAGGGCAGTGGTGCAATCACAGCTCACTACAGCCTTAAACTCCTGGGCTCAAACAATCCTCCCACCTCAGCCTCCCGAGTAGCTGGGACCACAGGTGCGTGCTGCCCCATGCCTGGCTAATTTTTTAGATTTTTGTGAAGATGAGTTCTCACTACGTTGCTTAGGCTGGTCTCAAACTCCTGGGCTCAAGAAATTCTCCCAACTCAGCCCCAGAAAGTGCTGGGATTACAGATGTGAGTCACCATGCCCAGCTGCACATCATATTTCTGATAAGAGATTGATATCCAGAATATATAGAAAACTTCCAGAATGCAACAATTTAAAAAAAAAACCCAATTTTTTTAATGGGCAAAAAGAACTTGAATAGACATTTCTCCAAAGAACATAATAAATGGCCAATAAGTACATGATAAGATACTCAACTATCCCTAATCATTAGCGGAAGACACATCTAAACTACAATGAGATATTGCCTCGCAGCTACTAGAATGGCTACCATCACAAAAACGAAAATAACAAGGATTGGCGAGGATGTGGAGCAGCAAACAAGGAAACCTGGTGTGCTGTTGGTGGGAACACAACCTAGTATGGCTCTTGTGGAAGACAGCATGGCGGCTCCTCAAAAAATTAAAAATATAGGTTGGGTGTGGTGGCTCATGCCTGTAATCCCAGCACTTTGGGAGGCACTTTGAGAGAGAGAGGGACAATGAGAGAGAGAGGTCCCTGAGGGGATTTGAGCCTCTGGTTCTGGGTGTCTCTGTGCTCTCCTATCTTGGAACTCATTTATAACAAATTTCCCTTTGTGTGTAAACTGCCTCAAGTTGGACTCCTGCCATATAGACCCAAAAGAACCTTAAGTGCTACACCTGCCCTGACAGGATGCATCCTGCATTCCTCCTCCCAGAGAGAGCCTTTTGTCAAGACTAGCTTCAGCTGCAAGTAACAGAAAACCCCAAAATCAAATGGCCTCAACAAGATGGAAGTTTCTCTTTGATATAAATGGAGTCTGGAGGTAGAGAGTTCAGGGCAAATGTGGCAGCTTCATAATCTGGGGACACAGACTCCTTCAATTATTATTGGCCTGTCATCTTCAGTACATAACTTGGGGTCCAAGATGGCTGCCAGAGCTCCAGCCATCATATCCACATTCTGTTCAGTAGTGAAAGGGTTAGGAACAAAAGCTATCTTTAAAGCCAGCTCCTGGTAACCTCATATAACACTTCTACTTCTATCTATTGGCCAAAAGTCAGCCACATGGCCACACTTAGCTCCAGGGAACCTAGAGAATATATTTTTTGCTGGACTCCCATGCATCCATTTAAAAATCAGGGTATGTATTACCAAGGACATAGAGGATATGGACATCAGAAGCATCTCTTCCAAAAACTTCTTCCTTCTGTAGAGATGGTGGGCATCCTAAACCTTCAGCCCCTGAGGGTCTCTAAACTGAAAAGTTTCCTGACAGACATTTGGAGAACTGATTCCACCAAAGACTATCCACAGTGGGCCAGTGGATGTCACTAACCTGGAGCAGATGGCAACCTGGGGAACAGGCCCAAGGCCAAGCAGCCATTAATCACCTTTTGGAGCCCAGCCAGAAGAAACTCTTGATAAGAATCCTAGCCCCAGCCAGGACAAGGTCCCTGTCCTGCCCAGCTGGGAGCCAATGTGAATCAACAATCCACTCTTCCTGTGTGGCAGCCAGAGGGAGTGTTTACCTGGTGATCTTCAGGAACTGTAAATGGGGTGAGTTCCGATCTTCACCTCCCCAACCCAGAGATGAAAGATCCAGTCTTGCACCCCCATCTAGACGAGCCCTTATCCTACCATTGTCCTCACCCAAAATACACACCTCCACGACCAGGGGACACCATTCACACAGAGCACAATAAATGGCTCCCATCAAGGTGGGCAAGGCACTGGTCCTGATTCTGGTCCACAGCCACCTGGGATGAGAAGGGGATGTAAGAGCTAGATTGAGTGGGGTATCCCCCACTGTATCCACTTCCAGAGAAGGGCAGGGCAAGGTGGAGCAGGATGAGATAGAACAATAACAATAGCTTCTATATATCATTCACACAAGATAGATTACCCTTGTCACAGCCCAAATGACAGGGTCATTGTAGACAAGCAACAGGAAGAATTTGGTGGCAAATGGAGGACAGTCTAGGAGAAGAGCAGAGGGCAACCTGGCCCAGGTAGCACATAACTATTCTCTCAGGCATACCTGTTAGGGTCCTGATCAGCTCTCTAGATGAGTGAGAATTGGGAGTTGGGAGCAGAAACCGTTGGGTATTCTTTGGACAGTTGGAGAAAAGGGAAAGAAGAATGGGCATGGGACCTTGTTCTGGCCAATGCCTAGTGAGAAGAAGTCTGCTGGGGGCTGATGGGAGAGATTTTATTGGATCTTGAAGAGAACTAGGAGCAGCAATTCCCCTTTTGTGTCTCTGGATGCGGCTGGCCACCATCTTGGACTGGGAGGGAAGTCACCATGAGAGGACAACCTGCTGAGGCTGGGGTAGGAAGATGAAGAACCTGGATCTTTGGTGTTATTACTGAGCCATTGTATTAACCAACCGAGGAACTGCCCTTTCATTGGAATCCCTGCTACACAGGATAATACACGTCAGTGTTTTAAACCACTTCGAATTGAGTTATCCATTTTGTATGGCCAAAAGCATCCAAAGTCATGTTTGAGGGGCTGGTTTTCTCGTCTAAACACAGCCCCAGCTCAGTTAAGCATAGGATGGGATGAGGAACAGGAACACAGGAGGCAAGGAGGAATGTCCCTGAAAATGTTTGTAAATGTGGGGTCGACACCAAAAGGCAGAGGCGAAACTCAATTAAAACTTAAAGACTGCAAGTTGTCACCATTGTAGACGTCTCAGCTTTGCAAGAAGTCAAGAATTTTCCAAATGCCACTCTTCAAGAGGCAATTGGGCAGATGTGGATATTATTCCAAGATATGGGAAAACCTAATGTCACCATTAACCTTTGAATGAGATGCAGCTGAAAGTGACAGATTCTTGAGTCCAAATGACTGGCCCAGATTCTCAGGCATCCTAGCACAGCACAACCGAAGTTGGCACTTTTCTTTCCTACTTTGTTTATTTATCTTGGGGATGCAAAACGCTGCATGCATCATCTTCTATTTATTAGTAATCCTGTTACTCCTATTTCTTTCCCATGTTGTTACATTTTTACCGTATTAGAGCTGCTGCTTTGTTCTCCTCTCAATACCAAAAAATGTGATTGCAAGATTTTGCCTTGAAACTCTGGGCTGTTGTAACTCCTGGAAATAAAAATCTCAGCAGCATAAAAAGGAGAAAATCATTCTCTCTTCTGCAACTATAGAAAAGCAGACACTCTTTCCCTCATAAAACCTTCCTTGTAAATGTGGTTCTCACAAAGGAGTCCTATAAGACACCCAGACTTCAGAGACTGCTCTTGTTGCATCCTGCAACAGCCACCTCTAACTTCCCAAAGCTGGGCTGATTGTCTTCATTTCTAATTTGTATTCCTGGTAATGACACTCCTTTTTCCTAAAAAGTACAAAGAATTATGAGTTTTCATTGGCCATTCTCCCTTCCCCTACCCTCATAGAGCTAAAAAGACCACCCAGGACTCTGCTAGAAATTTTTATTAAAACATATAGATAATGTAACAGTCTTGTCTCATTTAAATGAATATTTTCCTTCATGCTGATATATGGCTGGTGGCTGAAAACAGCAAGATGAGAAAATTGCTTTCATTTGGAATACTATTGCACTTGTGTTTCCTAAGATATTTCAGGGGTCGGTCTGGTGTTAGGACATTCACGTGCTTCTGATTTGATTGAAGATTGAATTAACTTAAATTCTTTTTTTTGTTGTTTTTTACTTTTTTTATTTTTTTAAAGACAGGGTCTCACTCTGTCTCCTGGGAATGGCTGGGACTGGAGTGCAGTGACAGGAACCGTAACTCACGGCAGCCCGGAACTCATGGGCTAAAGCAATCCTCCCACCTCAGCCTCATGAGTAGCTGGAACTACAGGCACTAGCTAACTGCCTAGCTAACTTTTTAAAAAAAATAGATGGAGTCTCACTATGTTGCCCAGGCTGGTCAGGAACTCCTGGCCTCAAGCAATCCTCCCACCTTCGCCTCCCAAAGCACTAGGATTATAGGTGTGAGCCCCTGCACCTGGCCTAATTCAATTTCTCAGAAGGCGAAGGGGACAGATCCATCCCTGGGAAAGACATCTGACTGTTCTATGATGGAAAAGAGAAAGGACTCTGACTCCATTAGTACCCCACGATGATCTGAAGCTGCGAAAGTGACCCATCAGAGGAGCTGCTGTCTCCACCATCACAGGGAGGTGGGGAATCAAAAAGCTGCTGCTGTTGCTGCTAACTGGAATTGTCGGCTCCAGACCTCTGCAGGGCTTGCTGAATTCACACAGGCAAGAGCCTCTCAAAACACACTGGTGATGATACAGAAGATAGAAAGAAATTATTTAGGCAGATAGTAAGGGCAACAGAGTCCTTGGTGGAATTCCTCTTTAACAAAAAGCAGCCCCAAAATCATTTCTTTTCTAAACAAAGAGCAGCCTGAAAAATTGAGCTGCAGACATAGATAAGCAAGCTGGAAGCTTGCATGGGTGAATGCTGACAGCTGTGCCAATAGAAAAGGGCTACCTGGAAGCCAGGTATGTTCAACCTGGAGGCTCCATCTTCCCTTTTCTTTGTTACCACATGTGCGGTTAAAAAAAAAAAAAAAAAGCAGGCAACATGGCACTGGCCAGGTAGACAACCCATCTGCGTAATGAAGCTGGGTGGGGCAGCCAGCTTCTTTGCGCGCTATGCAAACGGCACACTTAGTCCTAACCAGTTCATCATGTGCTATGCAAATGGCACACCTGGTCCGACCAATCTTTCGTGTCCTATGTAAATCAGACACAGCCTCCTCAATCTCATCTATAAAACCTTCTGCATTTCACTGCCAAAGTGGCAACCTATTTTCTCCAGGACCCCTCTCTGTGCAGAGAGCTCTTCTCTTTCTTTCACCTATTAAACTTCCCCTCTTAATCTTACTCTGGTGGTCCATGTCCTAGTTTTCTGTGGCTGTGAGACAACGAATCTCGGGTATTTACCCCAGGCAATGACACTGTTTCAGTGGTATCTCAAAAAAAATCTAAACGGGTGTGGTGGCTTACATTTGTAATCCCAACACTTTTGGAGGCCAAGGCAGGCAGATCACTTGAGGTCAGGAGTTCGAGACCAGCCTGGCCAAAATGGCAAAACCCCATCTCTACTAAAAATATAAAAAATTAGCCAGACATGGTGGCGGGTGCCTGTAATCCCAGCTACTCAAGAGGCTGAGGCAGGAGAAATGCTTGAACCTGGGAGGCAGAGGTTGCAGTGAGCCGAGATCGCAATCACGCCACTGCACTCCAGCCTGGGCAACAGAGCAAGACTCTGTCTCAAAAAAAAAAAAAAAAAGAACCTTAGTCTCCACAACAACTTATCTTATCCCGGACACTCCTTTCTATTGATTCCAGGTCTTGAGATGATAACTTAACTCTTTCAACCAATTGCCAATCAGAAAATCTTTGAATCCATTTATGACCTGTAACCCCTCTGCCCCACTTCAAGTTGTCCCACCTTTCCGGGCTGAATCAGCGTATACCTTACGTGTACTGACTGATGTCTGCCTGTAACTTCTGTCCCCCTAAAATGTACAAAATCAAGCTGTAATCCAACCATCTGGGGCACACAGTCTCAGGATTTCCTGAAGCTGTGTCATAGGTCATGGTCCTCACATTTGGCTAAGAATAAATATTTTCAAATATTTTAGAGTTTAGCTTTTTTCATCAACAAATGACATCCTTAGTCCTGGCCAGAAGTCAGAACCAACTGAGAGAGAGAGACAGATCAGCATGTCATCAGTATTTCCTAAGCAATACGCAATATCAGGGAATGTGGCCAAGCTGTGTAGCCCAATGGGTTTGTCATCACCTCCTTTGCTTCCTGTCACCTCCAATCTAAATATCAACATAGGATGTAAGTTTGGATGCTGGTGATAGATTAAAAATAACAATGGCTTAAATTCCATAGAAATGCATTTCTCTCTCCTGTAACAGTCCTAGCTGGTATGCAGTTCTGCTTTGTGAGGGTATCATGAGTCTGTGCTCTTCCATCTTGTTCTCTGCTATCCCTATGATGCTGAGCTTGTAAACCAAAAATACAACTCAAAGCCGCCACCTACCACACACCTAAACCATCTGAACGGACTCCCTCCTTGGCCAGGCCACTCCAAATTTAACCTGAAAGACTGGTTCAGCCCATGACGGGTGGGATGGGGGTTGGGGTTGGATGTGCTGAAGCAGGGTTGTTCGTCTTGGGTAATACCCGAGATTCGTTGCCTCAAGCCAATGAAATCAAGGATGTGGACACACAAGGAGTGAGGTTAGGAGCAGAGGTTTAATAGGTGAAATAAAGAGAAAATTTTGCTGTCTCCTGCAGAGAGAGGGGGTCCCAAGAGGGTTTTCCGGTCCATGGTGAAGTGCAGGAGGTTTTATAGATGAGTTTGAAAAGGCAGTGTCTGATTTACATAGGGCACAAAATATTGGTCGAACCAGGTGTGCCATTTGTATAGCATGCAAAGAGCTGGTTAGGGTTAGGTGTGCCTTTTGCATAGCTCCTAAAAAAGCTGGCCACCCCACCCCAATCTTTTATTATGCAGATGGGCTGTCTACCTGGCCTGTGCCATGTTGCCTGCTTTTTTTTTACTGTACATGTGGTGACAAAGAAAAGGGAGGATAAAGCCTCCATGTTGAACATACCTGGCCTCCAGGTAGCCCTATTCTATTGGCACAGCTGCCGGCATTCACCCAAGCGAGCCTCTAGTTTGCTTATCTATGTTTACAGCTCAGTTTTTCAGGATGCTCTTTGTATAAAAGACGTGACTTTGGGGCAGCTTTTTGTTAAAAGGGAAATTCCACCACAGACTCTGTTGCCCTTACTATCTGCCTAAATAATTTCTTTCTAGCTCCTGTATGAGTGCTTCATTATGGCCTCATCCCTTTTGGAGTTCAGGAAAAACAGACCAGCATTTAACATCGACACAGACCTGAAGTCTGATAAGAAACATTTACAATCCATTCTCTCTGAAGGCTGCTACCTGGAGGCTTCATTTGCATCATAAAACTCTGGTCTCCACAACCTCTTATCATAACTCAGACAGTCCTTTCTATTGATAATAACTCTTTCAACCAATTGCCAATAGAAAAATTTCTCAATCGACCTATATGGAAGCCCCTCCCCCACCACTTTCAGTTATCCCACCTTTCTGGACTGAACCCATGTATATCTTAAATGTTTTGATTGATGTCTTGTGTCTCCCTAAAATGTATAAAACAAAGCTACACCCCAAACATCTTGGCCATATGTTTTCAGGGTCACCTGAGGGCTGTGTCATGGGCTATGGTCACTCATATTTAGCTCAGAATAAATCTCTTAAAACATTTTACAGGGCCAGGCACAGTGGCTCATGCCTGTAATCCCAGCACTTTGGGAGGCCAAGGTGGGCAGATCACCTGAGGTCAGGAGTTCGAGACCAGACTGGCCAACATGGTGAAACCCTGTCTCTACTAAAAATACAAAAAACTTAGCTGGGCGTTGTGGTACACCCCTGCAATCCCAGCTACTCGGGAAGCTGAGGCACGAGAATTGCTTGAACCTAGGAGGCGGAGGTTGCAGTGATCCAAGATTGTGCCACTACAGTCCAGCCTGGGTGACAGAGCAAGACTCTGTCTCAAAAAATGTACATATTTTAGAGGGTTTTCATCGACACGCTTGTTCCCAGGGCCCCTAGCGTGTCGCACACTTGTTCCCAGTTCCCCCAGCATGTCCCCACTTCCAACTGAAGGTAGGGAAAACAAGAAAGGGAGACCTTTATTGAAGGGCGTGACCCAGAAATGGCACACAACTCTTCTGTTCACATACCATTCACCAGAACATGCTCACGTGACTACAGCTGCTGCAAGGAAGGCTGGGAAATTTAGTCTTTATTCCAGGCAACCATTGGCCAAACTTAAACTCCTCTAACTATGAAAGGACTCATAGATTGGGGAGACACCACTAGCTTCTCTGCCATATATATTTACAACCCCAATAGTTGCTTCCTCTGCTAAGGCAGGTACATTATCACATAGTAGGAGGAAGCAGACCAAACTGTAATCGTTCTGGAGACAGGTAAATCCAAAAATGGGAGGAGAGGATCTGAGCCAAGTAAGCTCATTTTCTTCTCCCAGACTCATCCATCTCATAGCAGGGGACAAAAGCCAAAAGTTTTATTCCAACTTCAGATTTCTAACTGGGGCAGTATTAATATTTTAGCTGAGACAAGTTTCTGTTGTATGGGACAGTCCCACCTATTATTGCAGGAGGTTTTGCCCAATAAATGTCACTACTGTTTCATCCTCAGGCATTGTGACAACCAAACTGTAGGAAGACGGGCTGGGCACAGTGGCTCATGCCTATAATCCCGGTGCTTTGGGAGGCTGAGATGGGAGGATTACTTGAGGCCCTGAGTTCAAAACCAGCCTGAGCAACAAAACGAGATCCCATCTCCACACACACACAAAAAATCAAATTGTAGGAAGAGATTTCCAAAACCTCTAGGAGGGGCAGGGGATGCCTTCGACTGGGAAATATAGGGGCATTTGTAACCACACCAGACCAATCTGATTCAACTTTTATGTAACAAAGCTGTAAGTTGTTTTTCAGTTGCCACGGACTCCCAGGTTGAAGGTCCGTAACCTAAGCATGCCCAGGTGAACCAAACGTGCAACCTTGACTGGAACCCAAGTACTCAGACTGGGAAGTGAGGATTGAATTAAGAAGTGGACACTGCATGGCGGGATCCAGGATCCAATCACATTGAGCCCTGGCATCACCCCAGGGCACGGTCCAATCAAATCATGCCTCCCCACATCACCTCATTACAAGATCCAATCAGATCATGCCTCCCTGCAAATAATTACAAATGTAGTACGAGAAACACTGAGGTTTGGGAAATGTTCACAATAAGGCAAGATCCAATCAGATCATGCCTCATTACCCTTGGGACTATAAAACCTGTCCCAACCCCTAGCTCAGGGAGACGTATTTGAGCCTGACTCCTATCTCCTTGCTTGACAGCCTTGCAATACACTTTTCTGTCTACAAAATCCCAAGGTTGGCTGGGCGCGGTGGCTCACGCCTGTAATCCCAGCACTTTGGGAGGCTGAGGCGAGCAGTTCACGAGGTCAGGAGATCGACACCATCCTAGCTAACACGGTGAAACACCGTCTCTACTACAAATACAAAAAATTAGCTGGGCGTGGTGGCGGGCACCTGTAGTCCCAGCTACTTGGGAGGCTGAGGCAGGAGAATGGCGTGAACCCGGGAGGCGGAGCTTTCAGTGAGCCGAGATCGCGCCATTGCACTCCAGCCTGGGCGACAGAGTGAAACTCCATCAAAAAAAAAAAAAAAAAAAAATTCCCAAGGCTTTGGTGTGTGGCTTTCCATTGTGTGCAGGCAAACAGACCCAGTTCAGGTCGGTGACATGTCCTTCTCATAGAGATGTGAGAAATGTAGGATTCCCTCACACAGGGCAGGAGAAATGATGACTGATGGTACAGGGACTCAAGGAGCCGGGAGAACAGGTCTTGACCTTGAATGTCAGTAAATTCATTGTCTGAGAATGGGAGGAAGGAAGTGAGACTGGCTCACAAGTTTATGGGTGGGGGCAGGAAATAAAATGTGTTCAGACCCAGTGAGTGAAATTTAACCAGAGGAAGCTGAGCTGGGTCTCGGGTATAATTATGAGTGATCTAGGCTTTGTATATGGCAGTGAAGGCTGGAATGGCTGCTGAGAAAATTGGAACCAGGAACTGACCAACGAGAAATAAACAGATTTCCAGAGATTGGTCAGGGTCTGTTTGAAGCTGGGCACATGGATTTGTGGAATATGATGAGGTTTTTTTTTTTTTAAATAACCCAATCAATCTTTTATTTTTTAATTTATAGTAACCCCCTTTTATTTTTTGCCTTTGTTAAATGCCCAGACATGCCACAGTACCAAGCATTATCAATACCAACTCACATTCCTTTCCTTATTTAAAAAAAAAAAACTAACTTTCTAACTCATTACAAACACCCCTTCCCCTTTCCTCTCCACTTTCTTTTACGTGCCCACCTTATCTAAAAAAAAAACCAAACGTTTAGCCAAACAAAATTAGTTTAAATTGTACGACCCAACCCCAGCCAATGGGGAAAGGGTAAAAGAGCAAGACTTGCATCAAAAATAGACTCTCGTGCACCTTTGCTCAGGTATGCTCTCATGGCAACTGGCCAAAGAGACACCCACCCCTCTGCACAAAAATAAAATTGCTTTGCTAAAAATCCTTTGTTCAAGTGTTCAATTTCCTTAAA
The DNA here is from genome assembly GCF_028858775.2 of Pan troglodytes. Taxonomy (NCBI): domain Eukaryota; kingdom Metazoa; phylum Chordata; class Mammalia; order Primates; family Hominidae; genus Pan; species Pan troglodytes. Next base: position 47,563,891 of record NC_072418.2, read on the forward strand.
ATTTTAAATGTTATTCCTAACAGATTCAAAGTGGTTCCAGGATGGAAGGGCAAGTTCAACCTGTTTGTTCCTTCAACCTGGAATGCTCTTCCCCACAGCCCCACACTCTCACCCAACACCGACCTCTCTTCACCTATCACAGAGCCAAACTCGGGATCCCAGGTCCAAATCCCTAAGTCCAAATCCTGGTTTTGCCACTTACTTGAGCGTGAACTTGGACAATTTCTTTAACCTCCATGAATCTCTGTTTCCTCATGTAAAAAAATGGAAGCAATTTCTACCAGCTAGGGATGTGAGGAGACCCAAATGACTTTAAAAGGTTGTTGCACTTAAGAACACAGCCTCCAGAGCCTGATACCTGGTTCTGCCCAGTTATTCAGCAGCTTCGTGGCCTGGATAAGTCACTTAACCTCTCTGAGCCTCAGTTTCCTTTTCTGCAATAGGAGAACGGCAGCACCTGCCTCACAGCGTTGTTGAAAGGATAAAAGAGCTAAATGATGTAAAGTGTGAAGTTACATAAACGAATATATGTAATGCTAATCTATGCAAAGAGTAGGACTGGGCTCAGAGCCAAGTTCTCCATAAATACTAGCAATTGTCATGACTATTTCCTCCATATGGGTTCCTGCTCTTTCAGTGACACACAAAAAAATTCCACATGGTATGTGGACAGATATGTTTTATTTTCATTTTGTTACTGTCATCTACATTTAAATATAATTAGCATATTCATATATAATTTCATGGGTGTTATTGTTTAAAAAAATGAGTGAACTTATTTTAGATGAGTCATTTTAAAGAAAAATGTTGAGTAAAGAAAAGTGTAGCCGGAGGCCAGGCACAGTGGCTCACGCCTGTAATCCCAGCACTTCGGGAGGCCGAGGCAGGTGGATCACTTGAGATCAGGAGTTCAAGACCGGCCTGGCCAACATGCTGAAACACCGTCTCTACTAAAAATACAAAAATTAGCTGGACATGGTGGTGGGCGACTGTCATCCCAGCTACTTGGGAGGCTGAGGCAGGAGAATCGCTGGAACCCAGGAGGCAGAGGTTGCAATGAGTTGAGATCACACCACTGTACTCCAGCCTGGGTGATAGAGCGAGACTCTGTCTCAAAAGAAAAAAAAAAGGGTAGCCAAGTGCAGAGGCTCAGGCCTGTAATCCCGGCACTTTGGGAAGCCAAAGCAGGAGGATCACTTGTGCCCAGGAGTTTGAGACCAGCCTGGGCAACATAGGAAGATCCCAACTCTACAAAAAAATTTTTTAAATTAGTCAGTCATGGTGGTGTGTGCTGTAGTCCTAGCTACTGGGGGGGATGAGGCAGGAAGATCACTTGAGCCAAGAGGTCAAGGCCGCAGTGAGCTGTGGTCACACCACCGCACTCCAGCCTGGGCTACAGAAGGAAACCCTGTCTCAAAAAAAAAAAGAAAAAGAAAAGTGTAGGTGATGTGTGCATATGGAAAGAATTACGAATGTGGTATGAGAAACACTGAGGTTTGAGAAATGTTCACAATTAACAAAGCGGGACATCAGTTAAAGCTGTGAAAAGGATCTTATTCAGTAACCACTGGCAGTAGGGGAAAGAGCTGAGCTCCGTTCAGATTCCTGCAGAGGTGGCTGGGTGTCTAGAAGGCAGAATGAGGGATGGGGAGAGAAGGGCACTGCAAGTAAAAATCATAAAAAGTTGGCTGGCTCATGCCTGTAATCCCAGCACTTTCAGAGGCCAAGGCAGGTGAATCACCTGAGGTTAGGAGTTCGAGACCAGCCTGGCCAACATGGCGAAATCCCGTGTCTACTAAAAACACAAAAACTAGCTGGGCGTGGTGGTGTGCACCTGTAATCCCAACTACTCAGGAGGCTGAGGCAGGAGAATCGCTTGAACCCAGGAGGCAGAGGTTGCAGTGAGCCGAGATCATGCCACTGCACTCCAGCTTGGGCAACAGAGCAAGACACCATCTAAAAAAAAAAATTGTACAGTGTCAATGGGATTCAGCCAGCTGTGTCTGCTAGCTGGCAATTGTCATAGCTAGAATTCTATCCTCCCGCAGAGACTGGGAGATGGAGGTCCTCTCCTTCTGACAATTCTATTTCAAAGGAATGGCTTTCAGATCCTCTAGAAACACCCCTGAGTTGTAGGATACAGATACATATACACACATGTCTAAAAAAGGAAGGAGTCATAATTGTAGGCCCTTCTTAGTAAATGCTCTGAAAAGGGAAATTAGGGGTATATTGCCAGATATTGGCTAGGTCAGACAGTAAATTCTCCTGGCAAGGTAGAGCTTTCTTGGGTGGTATTTTAACTGGGGGCTGGAGTCATCCTAAGAACACGACCTTATGCTGCTAGATGCCCTGCTAAACTTTGATCATCTCTTTCTTTCTTTTCTTTTTCCTTTTTTTTTTTTTGAGACAGAGCCTTGCTCTGTTGCCCAGGCTGGAGTACAGTGGCTCAATAATAATTCACTGCAGCCTCGAACTCCTGAGCGCAAGCAATTCTCCCACCTCAGCCTCCCAAGTAGCTAAGACTACAGGCACATGCATGCCACCATGCCCAGCTAATTTTTTTATCTTTTTGTAGAAATGGGGTCTCATTATGTTTCCCAGGCTGGTCTCAAACACCTGGCCTCAAGCAGTCCTCCTACCTCAGCTTCCCTAAGTCCTGGGATTACAGGCATGAGCCACCACACCTGGCCTTGGTCATCTCTTAATGCAGAGGTTTACATGGAGTTCTGCAGTCCTCAGAAACAGTGACCTGCTAAGTTCTCCTCGTCCTGCAGGGGTCAGCTTCACCGTCTCTTCCCCAGAGTCTTCCCTTATCCAGCCTGAGTCTCAGCTAGATTGAGAGTCAGATCCTTTCAAAGCTCTGTTTTTCATCTTTCCTTTCCATTAAAGTTCTTTCTTTTCTTTTCTTTTTCTTTTTTTTTTTTTTTTTTGAGACCGAGTTTCACTCCTGTTTCCCAGGCTGGAGTGCAATGGCATGATCTTGGCTCACCACAACCTCTGCCTCCTGGGTTCAAGAGGTTCTCCTGCCTCAGCCTCCCGAGTAGCTGGCATGCACCACCACGCCCAGCTAATTTTGTATTTTTAGTAGAGACAGGGTTTCTCCATGTTGGTCAGTCTGGTCCAGAACTCCTGACCTCAAGTGATCCGCCTGCCTCGGCCTCCCAAAGTGCTGGGATTACAGGTGTGAGCCACCGTGCCCGACCTCAATCAAAGTTCTTTTGGGATTTAAAGTAACTGAATCCCAAAACAAACTGACTTCAGGGGAAACAATGAGAATACACAGACCAGCATAGCACACAAGCTGAAGGATCAGTATGGACATCAGGCACAGCTGAATCTAGGTGTTTAAATGATGCCATTAGAAATCTCTCTTTCTGTGCATTGACTATGCTTTCACATGTGTTGGCCTCGTTTTTAGGCAATCTCTCTACTCATGATAGAAAGGTGGCCCCCAGCAGCTGCACACTGAGATCTCTTCAGCTCAGCAAACCCGGATGCAAGAAAAAATGCTTTTAGGCTGGGTGCGGTGTCTCATGCCTATAATCCCACCACTTTGGGAGGCCGAGGCAGGTGGGTCACTGGAGGCCAGGAGTTCAAGACCAGCCTGGGCAACATAGTGAAAGACTGTCTCTACTAAAAATATGAAAAAATTAGCTGGGCATGGTGGCACATGCCTGTAATCCCAGCTAATCCGGAGGCTGAGGCATGAGAATCTCTTAAACCCAAGAGGTGGAAGGTGCAGCAAGCAGAGATCACACCACTGCACTCCAGCTTGAGCAACAGAGCAAGACTCTGTCTTTAAATAAATAAATAAAATTTCAAAAACAGAAAAAAGAAAAATTGCTTTATTCCCCAGAGTTCCAATAAAATCCGTAAGAGATTGCTTCTCCTTGGCCTGTTCTGAGTGCCACGCCCAGGTCTCCAAAAATCACTGTTGTCAGGGGATGAAGTGCTCTGATTGGCCAGTCCTGGGCCCCTCACCTCCCTGGAGCCATGAGGAGGCTGGTTTCCAAAAGAGAACTCCAGGTGCTGTTACCTGGATACAAGAGAGTACTGGCTGGGTAGAAACCCCGGAATCCTTACAACATAATGGTTATTAACTGCATCGTAAATATTTACTTTTTCCTACAGTGGTCTCCTGACCTAGCTAATCACTCCAGCAGAGGCCTTCAGACCAACCATAAAAGAGGCACTTTAGCAAATGCTAATAAAGAAATAACTGTGTCACCTGATAACGACTATTATTAGAGACTTATGGGTGAACCTTAGCCCCTGGGTGGAACCTGAACCTCTCTGGGAGGGAAAAGAATGAGCTTCTAAGTCAGAAAGATCTGAGTTCAAGTCTGAACACTCCCATTTCACTCACTTGCTCTTCATTCATTTATTCACTAAAAAGAAAACATGTAGGCTGGCTAGGTGGTTCATGCCTGTAATCCCAGCACTCTGGGAGGCTGAGGCAGGAGGATCACTTGAGCCCAGAAGTTTGAGACCAGCCTGGGTAATATAGTGAAACTCTATTTCTACAAAAAGAAAAAAAATTTAATTGGCTGGGAATGGTAGTGTGAGACTGTAGTCCCAGCTACTCAGGAGACTGAGGCAGGATTATTGCTTGAATCCAGAAGGTTGAAGCTGCAGTGAGCTATGACCGTGCCACTGCACTCCAGCCTGGCTGACAGAGTGAGACCCTGTCTCAAAAACAAAAACATGTATTGAGCACCTGTTATATGCAAGGCACTGTTCCAGTCACTAGGGACATAGCCACGAGCCAGACAACATCCCTGCCCTCCTGGATCTGATATTCAAGTTGGAGAGGTGGGACTAAGGAGGGAGAGACAGATAATACAAGTGGACAAATAAATAAATCATCTAAAATAGCGGTAAATGATGTAAAGAAAACAAAACAGTGTGGCTTGCTAGCAAAGAGGTGGGGAACTGAGTTGCAGCAGGCATTAAGAAAGGCCTTTTTGATAGGGTGATGTGTGTGAATTAAGCCAAAATAATAAGATACAGTCAGCTTTGAGATGACATGAGTAAGGTTCTAAGGAGAGGGAACGGCTCATGCAAAGCCCCTGAGCTGGTGCCTCCAAAAACTGGCAGAAAGCCCCTGTGAATGGCTGTGTGATGGTAGGTGAGTTACTTAGCCCCTGTGCACCACAAGAAAATGGGGATGCTCATATCTACCCCTCGAGGTTGGTATGAGGATTCAAATTAGGCAACCCTGTTACAAGGTTAATGCTGTGTCCGGCATATAGTAGGTGTTCAATAAACACCAGCTATTAGTTTGAGCAATATAATTATTAATTTGAGGAGGAAAGAATGGACCTGGGGAGTGAGAAGGGTGAGGAAAAAGTAGCTAGTGTAGCTTATCCTTCTAGAATCTAAAATTCAGGATATAGTCTGAGCAAGCTCCTGATAACGGGATTCTAAACATGCCTCCAGGACATCCTAGACACCAAATTATAATTAGCATTGGCTTCATAGTGACTGCCATTCGTTGAGCGCCTACTACGTGACCAGGCACTACTCCAAGCACCTTGTGTCCACGGCCCCGTCTGACTCTGGGGCAGGCACTATTATTAACGCCTCCATTTTACAGAGGAGAAAAGCTGTGGTTCAGAGTCCAAAGCCCCGTCACCTCCTACCAGGTTGACCTTTGGCCATTCCTTGCCTTCGATGTGAGTGATAGGAGCGGGCGATTCTGCTTCTCCCTCCATCTCCCGGCGGGGATTGTACGGTGAGAGAATGAGAGCAAAACCTCAGAGCCCCCTTCCCAGGAACCCTGTCCCAGCCTGGTCCCCACCCACCACCACCACTGACCCGATGCTAGAGAAGGATGCGGCTGGAGGTGACTTCCCAGCCAACTTGGTGTAAGTCATGTGGGGAAGTGGCCAGGGTAGGGCATGGTCATCGTGAGCAGGGTCCTGCAGGGTGAGGCCGGGGCTGCAGACGTGACTGTACAGGTCTATGAAGACCCCATGTGTGATGAGGAGACCTTCTCTGCACAGTCCCTGGACAGAACATGAGATGAGGGGTCCTCTGGACGTCAGCTCCGGCCACACGCCTACCTGGAGGAAGCTGCTTTTAACAGGTGCGTTGGAGACAGCGGCTTCACCACGGGCCAGGGACAAGGAGGAGAGTGTCTCCTTACAAGTCCAAGTCGCCCCCACTCAGAGCATTGACCCTGTCAATTTGAGGCCCATGCAGCTCAGGCACCCAACTCATGAGAACTCTTGAAGGCCACTCCGCCACAAGAGATGACCCTACTGGCTTCTTTTAGGAAGAAGGGAAGTGGGGCGCAAAGAGGAGAACAGGTCACCTACCCAAGATCACAGGGCTGGCAAGGGGCAGGATCAGAATTTGGGACCCCAGCCCAGCCCCCTTCCACCAGAATGCCCTGTCTCACCCCTGCAATCCGCAACTTAGTAATAATACATATAAATAATAACAATCATAAAATAATAACAGCCGTAATAGAAGGTCACTGTAAGATCTATATACCAGCCTGTTTGGGGTTTTTGTTTTTTTGTTTTGTTTTGTTTTGAGACAAGGTCTTGCTCTGTTGTCCAGGCTACAGTGCAGTGGCCCAATAATGACTCATTGCAGCTTCAACCTGCTGGGCTGAAGCCGTTCTCCTGCCTCAGCGTCCTGCGTAGCTGGGACCATAGGTATGCGCCACCAAACCCAGCTAATTTTTTTATTTTTAGTAGAGATGAGGTCTTACTATGTTGCCCAGGCTAGTCTCGAACTCCTGGGCTCAAGCGATCCTCCTGCCTCGGCCTCCCCAAGTGCCAGGATTACAGGCGTGAGCCACTGCACCCAGCCTGTCAGCCTGTTCTAAGTGCTTTCCTATAGTAGCATTTACCTCTTATCACAACTCTTTGAGATCAGAGCTGTACGATCCCTATTTCACAGAAGGCGAAACTGAGGTTCAGAGAGGTCATGTGCCCTCTCCAGGTCACACACTTGGAAGTGGCAGACTGAAGATTTGAAGCCAGATGGGCTGGCTTCCCAGACCACACTTTCCAGAGACCACACACATCTGCCTCTCAGATAGTGAATGAATTGCTTCCTTATCCAGGTCTTAAAAGTTCACTTCTGAGTTGGGCGCGGTGACTCACACCTGTAATCCCAGCACTTTGGGAGGCCAAGGCAGGCGGATCACGAGGTCAGGAGATCGAGACCATCCTGGCTAACACGGTGAAACCCCGTCTCTACTAAAAATACAAAAAATTAGCCAGGCCTGGTGGCGGGCGCCTGTAGTCCCAGCTACTCAGAAGGCTGAGGCAGGAGAATGGCGTGAACCCGGGAGGCGGAGCTTGCAGTGAGCCGAGATCGTGCTACTGCACTCCAGCCTGGGCGACAGAGCAACACTCCGTCTCAAAAATAAATAAATAAAGTTCAGTTCGAGCCGGGTGCAGTGGCTCACGGGTGCAGTGGCTGGGATTACAAAGTGCTGTAATCCCAGCACTTTGGGAGGCCAAGGCGAGCGGATCATCTGAGGTCAGGAATTCAAGACCAGCCTGACCAACATGGAGAAACCCCGTCTCTACTAAAAACAGAAAATTAGCTGGGCGTGGTGGTGCATGCCTGTAATCCCAGCTACTTGGGAGGCTGAGGCAGGAGAATTGCTTGAACCCGGGAGGCGGAGGTTGCGGTTAGCCGAGATGGTGCCATTGCACTCCAGCCTGAGCAACAAGAGCGAAACTCCATCTTTAAAAAAAAAAAAAAAGTTCAGTTCCATGTAATTTTAAAACCTCAAAGTCCACCTAGTTCAAAGCTTTGCTCTGTCCCCAGCTCAGGCAGGTGTCACACTGGAAGGAGGAAAGGGACGTGGTGGGCCTCTTCCCTATTTTGTCAGAGCTGTTGTCTGAGGCCTCTCTCAGGGCGGAGGGCAGAGGGGAGGAAGGAAAGAAAAGCAGGTGGGAAAGTTTCTCCTAGGCTGCTGTAGTTTTGTGATGGAAACACGGCATGCTGTGTGTTGCTGGATCTTCCTGGGGGCGGGGAGGGTGGGGTACTTTGGAAATTGGCTGTGCCACTGGATAAAACAGCAACCAGTTTTTAGAAAGTGGTTTACAACACGTTTGCAAAGTGAGGTGGGGGAGCTTACAAAACATTGTCCAAAGGAAAACAAAGCCACAGTGCAACGAACTTCAACTCTGTAAATACAAAATGTTCTCTTGATAACAGCAGGTACCTCAAGAGTGTGACCAGGACAATCGTAGGGGTGGAGGTCAAAGGGATATTTGGCTTTATATGGGTCTACTTTTTTTTCCTAAGGAGAAGCTCTTGAGTGATTAAAAATTAATTTTAAAAATTATGAAAAACCTTCAAAGAAAATATACTCCCCAAAGTGGTTATCTGAGTATTAGGCTTAAGGATTTGTTTTACTGCTTTTTACTTTACTTTCCAAATTATTCTATAATGAGGAGCAGACGTTGTTTTTTGTGATGCCTTGTAAGAATTGCTGAACATAATTCTACTTTTTGTTTAAAAGAAATAGAAACAGCCAGGCGTGGTGGCTCACACCTGTAATCCCAGCACTTTGGGAGGCCCAGGCGGGCGGATCACAAGGTCAGGAGATTGAGACCATCCTGGCCGACATGGTGAAACCCTGTCTCTACTAAAATACAAAAAAATTAGCTGGGCGTGGTGGCGCACGCCTGTAGTCCCAGCTACTCGGGAGGCTGAGGCAGGGGAATCACTTGAACCCGGGAGGTGGAGCTTGCAGTGAGCCGAGATTGCACCACTGCACTCCAGCCTGGCGACAGAGCGAGACTCCATCTCAAAAAAAAAAAAAAAGAAGAAGGAAATAGAAACAATAACAAGCATAAAGCTTGAAAAAAAACAGTAAAAGTTTCCAAAACACAGTGTTTATTTCTAGGAGTCTAAGTTTTATGCTATAAAAATGGAAATAAATAAATATATATATATGAGTATATATGAGTAATACCATATATGTAGAGAGAGAGAGGGAGAGAGAGAAAAAGAGAGAGAGAGAGGGAGAAAGGTCTTGCTCTGTCACCCAGGCTGCAGTGCAGTGGCAGGATCATAGCTCACTGAAACCTCAAACTCCTGGACTTGAGGAATCTTCCCACCTCGGCCTCCTAAGTAGCTGGGACTACAGGCGCATGCCACCATGCCTAGCGAATTTTTTATTTTTGTAGAGACAGGGCCTCACTCAGTTGCCCAGGCTAGTCTTGAACTTCTGGCTCAAGTAATCTTCCAGCCTTGCCCCGCCCCTCCCCCCGCCCCCGCAAAGTGCAGGATTACAGGTGTGAGCCAACACACCGGCCTACTCTTATATTAAAAAAAAAAAAAAAAAAAAAAAAATGCCTATCAGGAGTGAAAGGATTAGGGTGTGGTGCCCAAGAGACGCAGGGTTTCTTTTTGGGGTGATGAAAATGTCCTTAAATTGATTGAGGTGATGGTTGCCCAATTCTTTGAGTATACTAAAAGCTCTTGAATTGTACACTTTAAATGAGTAAATTATTGGCTAAGAAAGTAGATTTTATGTGTTCTCACCACAAAAAAATAAGTGCATGAGGTAATGCATATGTTAATTAGCTCAATTTAGCCATTCCACAATGTATATGTATTTTAAAACATCACATTGTACACCATAAATATACACAATTTGTATTTGTTAATTTTAAAAAGAAAAAATAGTGGCAAGGTTATAACTTAATCAGTGTCCAGAACAAACTTATGTCACCCTTTAAAAATGTACCATTCACATTGATTTATAACCCATTATTATTTCTAAATAAGGTGGTGAGAAAATGTTGGGTGAGGGGTTGGGTAGGAGTAAATGGAGCGAAGCAGATCCCAGAACCAGAAGACATTAGTAGTATATGGAGAGAGACACTCAACAGGAGCTGTGGGCTGGAACAGAAGGACCCAGCCAACTGTAGGACTAATCCCTTCAAGCTTACTCCCCCGCTGCCCTCTCCTCTTCTGCCAACGTGCCCACTGACAGAAACCAACCAGCAGCAAAAGGTAAGGGGACCCCAACAACACAGCTCAGAGAAGTCAGCCTTTCAGGCAGCAGAGTGGAGCAGAGAAGGGTAGAAAACCAATTTTTGCAACATCCAGTATAATATACGTGCGTGCTTCAAGGGGTCAAGGAGAGGAATCAATGATTTGATACACATTCAGCACTTAGAACAGAGTCAGGCTTGTGGTGGGTGCTAGTGAATGTTCTCTGTTATTTCTACTTTACTTTTATCATTATTGTCACTGTCATCAACTCTTGATGCTCTACACTCACTCTCAGTGGCTTGAGAACGGTCATTTGCAGGGATAGCATTTCGCCTTTGGTCTCACTTGCTCCCCTCGTCTCCTCCTCCTTCCCTGCTCTTCCAAGGCGCCCTGCTCACATCCTGCACCTGCTCTGCCTTCTCGGAGCTGCCCTTCTCGGCACAGCTGAACACCTTGACCGAAGGAGCCAGTGTCCATCTCCCTGTCCCCGGAAGGCTTGAAGGCATTCTCACCACGTCTTGGTTCCGAGGGTATGACGCCCAGCCAGCAGCCATGATATTCTCCCCGAAGGTCCTCCCAGGACCTGCTCACACTGGCCAGGAGATGCGGGGAACCCAAGGCAGCCTGGTCATTAGAAAATGACGGCTCAGGACTCGGGCAGCTACACCGTCGTGCTGGAAACCAGCAGGGGACACAGGAGTGTGACGGAGCAGATCCATGTCAAGAGTGAGTGGGGCCCCGCAGTGGGAGGGGCTGACTTCTCAGAAGGCAGACCCACTGGACCTCAGAAGAGCCCACCAGGACACTTTGTGTGCTGGTTATCCATTGCTCCCCAATAAACCACCCCAAAACTTAAAACATCAATCACTTATCTAGCTGGACAGTTGTTGTGTTCAGCTGTTGGGGTGTCTGGGTGTTGGCTGGTCCAGAATGACCTCCTTCATGTGCCTGGCCATGGACCAGCTGGTGGCTGGAGTGATGGGGATGAGTGGGCCACATAGCCTCCCAACCTCCAGCAGGCTATCCCAGGCTTGTTCACTCAGCAATGGAAGAGGAACAAGAGGTAAAGCTGCAAAACTCCTTCAGGCCCAGGCTCAAAACTGACCACCATCACTTCTGCCACTTTCTATTGGTCAAAGCAAGTCACATGGCCAGCCCAGCTTCAACAGGAAGGAAATAGGCCCCACCTCTTAAGGAGAGGAGTTGCAATGTGTTGTGGCTATTTTTTGTCATTGTGTTAGATTGTTCTTCCAGTGCTATAAAGACATACCTGAGACTGGGTTATTTATTTAAAAAAAAAAAAAGAAGAAGACGTTTGATTGGCTCATGGTTCCACAGGCGGAAGCGTAATGCCAGCATCTGCTCAGCTTCTAAGGAGCCCTCAGGGAGCTTTTAATCATAGCGAAGGCAAAGGAGGAGCAGGTGTCTCCCGTGAGAACAGGAGCAAGAGAAAGAGAGAGTCAGAGAGGAAGTGCCACATTTTACAACAATCAGATCTCATGAGAACTCACTACCATGAGGACAGCACCAAGCCATAAGGGATCCGCCCCGATGGCCCAAACACCTTTACTGAGGCCCCACCACCAACACTGGGGATCGCATTTCAACATGAGATTTTGGCAGGGATAAATATCCACATTATAACAGCCAAGACTTGCAACAGACATTCATGAGATACGCATTCATCATCACTTGGGAAAGGTAGAGAAGGTCTGGTAGCAGCCTTCAACCTCATCTATATTTTTATCACCTGGACTCAAACTTTCATATCTGAATTAGGAAAACAAAGCCCTGAGAGTAACCAGACCCATCCTCCTTTTAGAAGATAGTCCAGAGACTGTCTTAGTCGGCTCGGGCAAAATACTCTAGGCTTAATCAACAGAAACTTATTCCCTCACAGTTCTGAAGGATGGATTGCAAGATGAAGCTGCTGGCAGGTTTCATCTCCTCTGAGGCCTCTCTTTTTTGACTTGCGGAAGGGTGCCTTCTCATTCTGTCCTTGCATGGTCTTTCTTCTGTGTGTGCACATCCCTGGTGTCTGTGTGTCCAAACTTCCTCTTCTTATAAGGGCACCAGTCAGGTTGGATTAGGACCCACCCTAACAACTTCATTCTAACTTAATCACCTCGTTAAAGACCTTATCTCCAAATACGGTCACATTCTGAGGTACTGGGGGTTAGGGTTTCAACATATATGTTTGGTGGGGACTCAATTCAGTTCATAACAGAGATCAACTTAGTTAGGGTTCAGATTCTGATGCTCTAACAAAGACTCAAAAAGTTCCAGTGTCGGCCGGGCGCAGTGGCTCACGCCTGTAATCCCAGCATTTTGGGAAGCCGAGGCGGGCAGATCACGAGTTCAGGAGTTCAAGACCAGCCTGACCAACATGGTGAAACCCTGTATTTATTAAAAATACAAAAATTAGCCGGGCATAGTGGCAGGCGCCTGTAATCCTAGCTACTCAGGAGACTGAGGAAGTAGAATCGCTTGAACCTGGGAGTCGGAGGTTGCAATGAGCCAAGACCATGCCACTGCACGCTTAGAACCCCACTTCTGCACAGAGGGGTTTTTACTCCCCTCCCAGAGAATTTATGGACCGCTGAGGTTCATCCATCTGTATTTCTGTGATTTGATGACTAATTTTGTGTGTGTGTGTGTGTGTGTGTGTGTGTGTGTGATGGAGCCTCGCTCTGTCGCCCAGGCTGGAGTGAAGTGGTGCAATCTCGGCTCACTACAACCTCCACCACCCGGGTTCAAGCGAGTCTCCTGCCTCAGCCTCCTGAGTAGCTGGGATCACAGGCGCCCGCCACCACGCCCGGCTAATTTTTATATTTTTAGTAGAGACAGGGTTTCACCATGTTGGCCAGGCTGGTCTCGAATTCCTGACCTCAGGTTATCCACCTGCCTTGGCCTCCCAAAGTGCTGGGATTACAGGCATGAGCCACCGTGCCCGGCCTGAAGGCTAATTCTTCTAAAGGCCTGGCTCCACACCTTCGCCTATGCCATTCTCAGTCCGAAGGGCCCTTTCTAAAGAGAGGGGTTGCAGGAACTCACGCTCGGTGGTGCAGGCTGTGTGGCCAGAACTCCCTGGATCAAATCCCTCTGGCATCTGTTATGCCCGAGTCCCTGCAAAAAAGTAACTTTCTGTTTTGCCCTTCAGTTTCCCCATCTGTGCAATGAGGTCATAGTGGAACCTACCTCATAGGGTGACTGTGAGGAGTAAGTGAGTTAATCAGTGCTAAATGCCTACAACAATGCCTGACAAAGAGCAAGTAAATGTTAGCCCTGGCCAGGTGCTATGGCTCACACCTGTAATCCCAGCAGTTTGGGAGGCCGAGGTGAGAGGATTGCTTGAGCTCAGAAGTTCGAGACCAGCCTGGGCAACATGATGAGACCCCCCCCCTCCGCCGCCTCCGCCCAATCTCAACAAAGAATTTAAAAATTAGCCAAGCCTGGTGATGTGCGCCCATAGTCCCAGCTACTCAGGAGGCTGAGATGGAAGGATCCCTTGAACCCGGGAGGTTGAGGCTGCAGTGAGCTGTAACCTTGCCACTGCACTCCAGCCTGGGGGACACAGCAAGACCCTGTCTCAAAAAAAAAAAAAATAGCCCTGTTTGTTTCAAAGGACTTGACTTCTTTGAACCTTCCTTTTCTCATCAAAATGGGAATAAGGCCAGGCACAGTGGCTTACACCTTTAACCCCAGCACTTTGGGAGGACAAGGTGGGTGGATCACTTGAGCCCGGGAGTTCAAGACCAGCCTGGGCAACATGGTGAGACCCCATCTCTATAAAAAATAGCTGGATGTAGTGGTGCACGCCTGTAATCCCAACTACTCTGGAGGAGACTTTGAGCCCGGGAGGTGGAGGTTACAGTAAGCTATGATTGCACCACTACACTCCAGCCTGAGTGACAGAACAAGACCCTGTCTCAAAAAAAAAAGGAATAATAATAATTACTTCATAGGATTGTTGTGAGGATTAAATGAATAAATCCAGTGGCTTTCATAAGAAATGCTTTTCACATCATGTCCAGTATATCCCACAACTAACCAAAAGGCAAGCGTAGTAACAGTTATTACTATGAGTAATGCTCTCTGATGTTTTCTATAATATTTCTTTTCATGTTTTGAATGTTGATCACAGTCTACTAATGATTTAGACACCTGGACATGGTTCTTGCATGCAGTATAACAAGCCATGGATTAACACGTGTGCTTGGCTCATAGTAAGAGCCCAATCCATGGCCGGGTATGGTGGTTCATGCCTGTAATCCCAGCACTTTGGGAGGCCGAGGCGGGTGGATCACCTGAGGTCAGGAGTTTGAGACCAGCCTGGCCAACATGGTGAAACCCCATCTCCACTAAAAATACTAAAATTAGCCGGATGTGGTGGCGGGTGCCTATAATCCAGCTATAGAGAGGCAGAGGCAGGAGAATTGCTTGAACCCAGGGGGCAGAGGTTGCAGTGAGCCAAGCTCCAGCCTGGATGAAAAAGCAAAACTCCGTTTCAAGAAAAAAAAAAAAAAAAAAAGCCCAATCGAGGTGGCTGTTATATTGCCTCTTGTTTGTACACCTAGTGGGCTCTTTCTCCTCCTTCAAGGCTTAACTCAGACACCTCCTCCAGGAAGCCTTCCATGAGCTCTCTGGTTGTGCTAAAGTTCTTTTCACTTATAACATTGCATTGAAATCAGAAATCAGCTCTAAGTGGAAGTTCCCAGCACAGTCTGGGAGTTCAAATCCCAGATGTGTCCCTACTAGACCACGAAGCCTGGCCCTAATGAGCCCCAAACCTCAGAGCCTTTCACCTGAAAAATGCAGACAAGAAGTGGGGACCTCTTGGGTCACCTCCTCGCTGGGCTGTTTCCACTCCTGCAAACTTAAAGTCAAGTTCTCACATGATAGCCAGAGTGAGCCTGTTCAAACCTAAGCCAGCTCACGTCCCTCCTCTGGGCAGTCCTCCCATGGGTCCTACTGCACTCAGAGTCAAAATCAGAGTCCTCACCCTGGCCCAGGAAACCCCAGCATGATCTGCTCCCATTATCTCTCTGACTTCTTCTCCCAGCCCTCTCTCCCTTTCCCTCCTCTCTATGCCCACCTTGGCTCACACCCATCTCAGGGCCTTTTACTTGCTGTTCCCTCTGCCTGGAACATTTTTTTCTTAGGAATCCACATGGCTTCTTCCTCTGCTTCTTCAGGACTCTGCTCAAACATAACCTCCCCAAAGAGGTCCTCCTTGACCCATCTTACCTGAAACGGGCTTACCCCACCCCCAGTCCAACCCCACAGCCCTGTGCAGTTTTCCTCACAGCCCTTACCACCACTATATATATTTGTCAGTTTGTTGACCCTCTCCTCACTCAATCGTAAGTTTAATGAGGGCAGCAACAGCGTCTGTTTAATCACTGCTGAGCCCCCGAGTCCTAGAGCCTTAGAGTCCTAGATTTGGTTCACCCAGATCCAGAGGCGAGGATTCAAGGACAGATAGTCTGTTTGGGAGGTGCAAGGAACTCCAGAGTGGGGAAGTTAGGCAGAGAAGGCAGGAAATAATAAAAGCTGTGTTCCCAAGCTGGTTACCATGGGCAACTGGAGCACAGTCCCATTGGGGAACTCAGGCCCTGGTGTGGAATGACTCTGCAGAGTTATCCCACATAGCAGAGAGGGAGCTGGGGAATTTATATACCAACGTGTCCTGGCATTGTGGAGGGCTGCTCCCTGATGTGCTCATTCCCCAGCACTTCCAGCCTGCTGCCTCCATGGGCAGAGTAGGCTTTGGCCACCAGTGAAAGTCCTCAGGCAACGGGATGCAGGTGCTGGCCGTTGGAAGTGGGAAGGGCAAGGGGTTGGACTGGGGGCACCGGGCACAGACCAGGCTCTTCAAACACATTCATGGGTGAATTAATTTATGAATGAACACATGAAAGAATGGATGTCTCTATGGTGGGCAGAAGAAATGCCCAGCTTTTCTGAGTGGACTCCACTCTTGTGGCCTTGTCCCCTGTTTGCACAGACAGCCTCCAACTAATGCCACTGAAGACATTCCCAGCTGCTATCCGGGTAGTCATCCAGAGTGAGCTCAACTATTCTGTGATCCTGCAGTGGGTGGTGACAATGGACCCTGAGCCCGTGCTGAGCTGGACCTTCAATGGGGTGCCCTGTGGGATGGGAGAGAAGCTGTTCATCCGACGGTTGTCCCGGGAGCAGCTGGGCACCTACATGTGCATAGCCACGAACAGCAAGAAACAGCTGGTCTCTGAGCCTGTGACCATCTCGCTGCCAAGTGAGTCCCCCATTCCACCCCACCCCACCCCACCCAAGAGCCCTGCACCCTCTCCAGCCTGTGGCAGCCTCTCTGATTCCATTGAGCCACCTACTATGAGCAGTCCCCTGTGAGACCCTTTATAGGCAAAATGTCATTCCAATGTTCCATCCACCTGGCGGACTGTGGATTATTAGGCCACTTTCTTCTTCTTTCTTCTTTCCTCTTCTTCTTCTTCTTTCTTCTTCTTTTTCTCTCTTCTTTCTTCTCCTTCTTTTCCTCCTCCTCCTCCTTCTTCTTCCTTCTTCTTCTCCTTCTCCTTCTTCTCCTTCTTCTTCTTCTTTTTTTTTTTTTTTTGACAGAGTCTTGCTCAGTCACCCAGGCTGGAGTACAGTGCTGTGATCTCAACTCACTGCAACCTCTGCCTCCCAGGTTCAAGTGATTCTCATGCCTCAGCCTCCTGAGTAGCTGGGATTACAGGCATGCACCACCACATCTGGCCTATTTTTGTATTTTTAGGAGAGATGGGGTTTCACTGTGTTGTCCAGGCTGGTCTCGAACTCCTGGGCTCGAGTGATCCACCCACCTTGGCCTCCCAAACTACTGGGATTACAGACATGAGCCACCTCGCCCAGCCAATTAGGCCATTTTCAGATGACAGGCTGAGGCTCAAAGAGGTTAACTATGATGAAAGCCCAGCTTAGGATCTGGACCAGGCTACCTGGGTCCTTGGCTCCAACCATTTGCTGGTTACATGAACATGGGAAGCCTCTTTGCCTCTCTGAGTCTCAGCACATACCTACAAAAAATGCAGATCAAAATCTAAGGAGTGGGCCAGGTGCAGTGGCTCACACCTGTAACCCCAGCACTTTGGGAGGCTGAGGCAGGAGGATCACTTGAGCCCAGGAGTTAGAGACCAACCTGGACAACATAGTGAGACCCTGTCTCTACCAAAAAAAAAAAAAAACTAAAAATTTAATCAGGCATGGTAATGCCACCTGTAGTCCCAGCTGCAATGGGAGGATCACTTGAGCCCAGGAGTTTAAGGCTGCAGTGAGCTGTAATCGCACCACTGCACACCAGCCTGAGTGACAGAGGATGACTGTCTCAAAAAAAAAATCACCATTGTCATCATCTAAGGAGTGGTTCAAAGCAATGGCTTTGGAATTTGAATCCCTGGCTGTGTGACTCTGAGCCAGTGCCTTGACTTCTCTGTGCCTCAGTTTCCTCATCTATAACACTGGGAAGATAATAGTGCCTACCCCAGTGTGTAGTTGTGAGCACTCAATGAGATAAGCCGGTGGATAGCTTAAAACAATAATGTCTAGCACTATCGAACACTAATGAGTGCTCAATAACCATGAGCCAATAACACTGTTGCAATTAGCATTGTCATTATTAATTGTAGCTATTACCATATACAGTCGGTATATGGAGCCCTAGGTGGCAATCAAAATGACAGCAAGTTGTTGAGATCAGAGAAGTGGTTTGGGACCTGGTCAAAACTCAGTTCAGTCCCTTTTCCCGTGCCTTCCTGGCTGGGTAACTTAGCGCAAGTGACTTCCCCTCTCTGAGCCCCAGTTTCCTCATATGTATAATGGAGGTAATCCTATATACCTCTTCAGGGTTGTTATAAGGAACGAAAACAAGGGGTGACTGAGTTTGGCAGAACAACTGTCAGGCAGCAGGTGCCTTGAATAGCAGCGGTTATGGTGAACATTGTTTTTAGTGTGTTATTCATGGAGGGACACATGGTGATATGGTTTGGCTGTGTCCCCACCCAAATCTCATCCTGAATTGTAGCTCTCATAATCCCCATGTGTCATGAGAGGGACCCGGTAGGAGGTAACTGAATCATGGGGTCAAGTTTTTCCCATGCTGTTCTCGTGATAGTCAATAAGTCTCACGAGTTCTGATGGTTTTACAAAAGGCAGTTCCCCTGCACACATTCTCTTGCCTGCCGCCATGTAAGACATGCCTTGCTCCTCCTTCACCTTCTGCCATGATTGTGAGGCCTCCCCAGCCATGTGGAACTAGGAGTCCATTAAACCTCCTTTTTTTTAATTAAGTACCCAGTCTCGGGTATTTCTTCATAGCAGTATGAAAATGGACTACCATGGCTTGGAGTGAACTAGAGGTATGCAGAGGAACTGGCCAGGAGAGAAGAGAGGGAGGGTATTTGGGGTAGGAAAGAATGCATGAGTCAAGGTTCAGAGCTGGGACATGGAAATGGAATGCGTGATGGGAATCTCAGCTTGGCTGGGTCCCAGAGAACCACCTCACCTCCCTGGCCAGGGTCCAGTGGGAGCTTCAGGGCTGATGCACTGGGGGAAAAAATGTAAATCTTATATCACCTAGTGACCCTGATATTCATTGAGAAGGACAATACTTCCAAGACCTCCTTTGCTCATTCATCAACTGCCCAGGAAATGTTTATGAGCACTTGCTGTGTGGCCAGCCCACACAGCTGGGAACACTCTGGTGACCAAGACAGCTGCAGCCCCGCCTTCACAAGACTTACAGTCCAGTGTCCACAGACAGTGATCACCAGAGTGGGCAGGGCTGGGATGGGGGAGCCCAGAGAGCTATGAGACTCAGCCTAGGAGTTAAGGAGGGCTTCCTGGAAGAAGGGACACCTGAGCTGAGAATTATGCTAGCTGGCCAGGTACAGTGGCTCATTCCTGTAATCTCAGCACTTTGGGAGGTTGAGGCGGGTGGATCACTTGAGGCTAGGAGTTTGAGACCACGCTGGCCAACATGGTGAAGTAGATGGTGAAGAAGATGGTGAAACCCCATCTCTACTAAAAATACAAAATTTAGCTGGGAATAGTGGCATGTGCCTGTAATCCCAGCTACCAGGGAGGCTGAGACACAAGAATTACTGGAACCCAGGAGGTGGAGGTTGTAGTGAGCTAAGATTGTGCCACTGCACTCCAGCCTGGTGACAGAGGGAGACTCTGTCTCAACAACAACAAAAAAAGGAATTATGCAAGCCAAGAGAGAGAGATGGCATTCCAGAGAGAGAGTGCAGCATGGACAGGCCTGGAGGCAAGAGAGAAAGGAAGGGATGAGCTTGGAAAATTGAGTGGAGTCCAGGGTTGCATGGCTATAAAGGCAGGGCAATGAAAGAGATGAGGCTGGCCAGGTGGCAGGGCCTCGAAGGCTAAGGTGAGAAACTGACTTCTGCCCCAGGGTGCTGGGAAGCCACAGCAGGGTTCTGAGCAGGGGAGGAACAGGGTCAGGTGTGAGCTTTAGAAAGATCCTCCTGGCTTCCATGTGGTAGGAAGGTGGATGGGCGCTGGACTAGGGCAGGACAGCAGGGAGGAGAGGGGGCCAGAGACCTGGAGGATGGAAGAGAAGGATGGATTGAAGAGACACTTGGGAGGGGGAATGGCAGGAGGGAGGGGTGCACAGGGAGGGCGGGCAGATGGCTCCTCCAATCTCACCCCTCCTTGGTCCCCAGAACCCATCATGCAGCCCACAGAAGCAGAGTCCATGGAGCCGGACCCCACTCTGTCCCTGTCAGGAGGCTCTGCCATCGGGCTCCTTGCGGCTGGGATCCTGGGAGCCGGGGCACTGATTGCAGGCATGTGTTTCACCATCATCCAGAGCCTAAGGTACCTCTATCCCTCACCCCCGTCCACTGGGCAACATCCACTCAGCCCCCATGGGGCACAGAGCTGGCTCAACAAGGAAACAGAGATGAAACCAACACCCCCATCAGGGAGGGTGATAGCGACTCCTGAGGAGCCCATCTGACTCACTGGTTTCCAAAATGGGATCACAGCAACAAAGAGATAGAAGAGGACACTAGAGCTGGGCTGTCTGGCTTCAAGTCCCAGCTCCGTAACTTACTAGCAGTGAGGCTGTGGGCAAGCCACTCCCCTTCTCTGTGCCTCAGTTTGCCCATCTGCAAAATGGGGATGATAATAATAGCATCTGACTCTCTGGGTTGTTGGGTTGGGTTGTTGTGAGTGAATTTTTCTTTTTCTTTTTCTTTTTTTTTTTTTTTTTTGAGATGGAGTCTTGTTCTGTTGCCCAGGCTGGAGTGCAGTGGTGCGATCTCGGCTCACTGCAACCTCTGCTTGCCAGGTTCAAGCAGTTCTCCTGCCTCAGCCTCCTGAGTAGCTGGGATTACAGGTGCATACCACCACGCCTGGCTAATTTTTGTATATTTAGTAGAGACAGGGTTTTGCCATGTTGGTCAGGCTGATCTCGAACTCCTGACCTCGTGATCTGCCTACCTCAGCTTCCCAAAGTTTTGGGATTACAGGCATGAGCCCCTGCACCCGTCCAGTGAATGAATATTTCTAAGAAACTTAAAGCAGTGCCTGGAATGTGGTAAGTACTATGTTCGTCCTCTCTACACATATCTGCAGAGTGACCGCTCTGTGCCAGGCACTGAGGATACCGAGGGAAGAAACAGCAGAAAGTCCCTGCCCTCATGGAACTTGCATCCTGGTCGGGGACACCATCAAGAAACACAATGAATGAGTGAAATATAGATAGTATATTGGATGGGCCAGGTGTAGTGGCTCACACCTGTAATCCCAGCCCTTTGGGAGGCCGAGGTGGGTAGATCACTCGAGCCCAGGAGTTTGAAACCAGCCTGAGCAACATGACAAGACATCTTGTCATCTCTCTCAAAATATAAAAATTAGCCAGGCATGGTGGCATGCACTTATAGTCCCAGCTACTCAGGAGGCTGAGATGGGAGGATCACCTGAGCCCAAGGAAGTCAAGACTGCAGTGAGCTAGGATCATGCCACTGCACTCCACACTGGACACAGAGTGAGACCCTGAATCAAAAAAGTAATAATAATAAATCTTTTAAAAAAGATAGTATGTTGGATGAGCGCTAAGGAGAGGAGTGAGGCTGGGAAGCAGGACAAAGATTGTGGAGTGGGGTGGCATTTAACGAGTCAGGGAAGGCCTCCCTGGGACAGTGACATTTGAACAAAGGGAGGGAGTGGGGAGCCACGTGAGGGTCTGAAGGAATGGCATATCCAGCAGAGGGAACAGCAAGTGCAAAGGCCCTGAGGCAGGATTGCCTGGCATGTTCAGGAAATAGTAAGGAGCCCAGGGTGGCCAGAGTGGTGTGAAGAATGGGCAGAGAAGTAGGATGTGGGTCA
The DNA here is from genome assembly GCF_028858775.2 of Pan troglodytes. Lineage (NCBI taxonomy): Eukaryota > Metazoa > Chordata > Mammalia > Primates > Hominidae > Pan > Pan troglodytes. The sequence goes on from NC_072418.2 coordinate 47,585,260, forward strand.
GAGAGGGAGTAGGGAGGCAGGGGAAGGCAGCTAGACCCTTGCATAAGGCCTTGTAGGCTCTCTGAGCACTTGGCTTTTGCTCTGAGTGAGAAGGAAGCCATGGAGGGTCTAGTGCAAGGGAAGGATGGCATCTGACTTATATTTGATCCTATATGTTGGCTAGTACTACAACGCTATTAATATCTTACCATCAGCAAGGCATGGTGGCCCACATCTGTAATCCTAGCACTTTGGAAGGCCAAGGCAGGAGGATCACTTGAGCCTAGGAGTTTGAGACCGGCCTGGGCAACATAGTGAGACCCCGTCTCTACCAAAACTAAAGTTTTTTTTTAAATTAGCTGAGTATGGTAGCACGTACCTGTAGTCCCACCACTTGGGAAGCTGAGGTGGGAGGATTGCTTGAGCCCAGGAATTTGAGGCTGCAGCGAGCGATGATCGTGCCACCACACTCCAGCCTGCTTGACAGAGCGAGACCCTATCTCTAAAAACTAAAAAAATAATTTTTTAAAAAAACTTGATCTTACCATGTATTGAGCACCTATTCTATGCTTTCTTTTTTTTTTTTTTTTTTTTTTTTTTTTTTTTTTTTTTTTTTGAGACGGAGTCTCACTCCATTGCCAGGCTGGAGTGCAGTGGTGCAATCTCGGCTCACTGCAACCTCCACCTTCTGGGTTCAAGTGATTCTCCTGCCTCAGCCTCCCAAGTAGCTGGGACTACAGGCAGGCGCCACCATGCCCAGCCAATTTTTGTATTTTTAGTAGAGACGGGGTTTCACCATGTTGGCCAGGATGGTCTTGATCTCTTGACCTCATGATCTGCCTGCCTTGCAAAGTGCTGGGATTACAGGCATAAGCCACCAAGCATTACTCCATTTAATCTCCATAAGAGCTGGGGAGGTGAGGGGGCTGTGGTAGGGGTGAAGATCTCATTTCAGTCCAGAGAGTAGTGATCTGCCCAGGGCCCACAGCTGGAGAGAAAGGATTCAAGCCTAGACTCCTGCCTGCCACTTTGTTCTAGCTCCTGTCTACACTGCCTTTTCCACCATCAGTAACTGTACAGACCTCTGTAATCTATGTTGTGAGGAAGAGAAATCTGTAGGTGGTAGTGGTTTAGGGAGGCATTGTGGACCAGCTGGGAGGAACTGGGGCCAGGTCTCCATCCATGAGTCCTGCACACAACCATCTAGGGGCAAGGGAGGGCCAGCCTGCAGCCTCGGCCACCCAGATTGCCTTCATCATTGTGGCAGCTCCGATGTCCTGGCCCCTCAGCACGTACCAGGTGCTGAAAGCCCCAACTCTCAGGGCTAGGTGCTATTATTGTCCTCATTTCCCAAGTGAGTAGAGCTAACGCTCAGAAAAGCTCATTAACTTGCCCAAGGACGCACAGCGAATGAATGGCTGGCCCTGAATCAAACCCTGATCTAAGTCTACGGAGGGGAAAGGTGAGGAGTCAGGCTGGCATGAAAATCCTCACCCAGGCACCTCAAGTCCCTGCCCTCATGAGCAGGCAAGAAGGGTCACTTTCTGTCTTCCCCGCCCTTGTGGCCAAGACCTATTTAGTTGTGAGCAACAGACTCCTGGGACAAGGCCAATGGGGGCATCAGCTGGAAGGAGCTAGCCTCGTCCAATCAGCTGTGACCTTGCAGATGAGGCCACGTGTCATGGACATGACTGCCTTGACCCTCCCAGTGAGGAGGAACATTTCTCAGAAAAGAAGTGTATATGGGCTAGGCAGGAACCCCATGCATGCCTACCATGCCCACCAAGGGCCAGGAGAGATCCCCATTGTTTGTAGTTGAGGAGAGGGACCTGAAGCCAGGCTACTTATATTCACATCTCAGCTCTGCTGTACATGACCTTGTGGAATTTGGGGGAGCCCTTTAACCCCTCAGTGGCTCATCTGTAAAACAGGAATATGGCTGTGTGTGGTGCTCACAATTGTAATCCCAGCACTTTGGGAGGCTGAGGCAGGAGGATTGCTTGAGTCCAGGAGTTTGAGACCAGCCTGGGCAGCATAGCGAGACTCATGTCTCTACAAAAAGAAAAGAAAAGAAAAGAAAAATTCGCTGGGCGTGATAACACATGCTTGTGGTTCCAGCTACTCGAAAGGCTAAGGTGGGAGGATCGTTTGAGTCTGGGAGTTCGAGGTGGCAGTGAGCCATTATTGCTCTACTGCACTCCAGCATGGGGTGACAGAGTGAGACTCTGTCTCAATAAACATTTTTTTTAATTGAAAATAAAAATTAAAAACAGGCTGGGCACAGTGGCTCACGCCTGTAATCCCAGCACTTTGGGAGGCCGAGGCAGGAAGATCTCTTGAAGCTAGGAGTTCAAGACCAGCCTGGCTAACAAGGTAAAACCCCATCTCTACTAAAAACACAAAAATTAGCAAGGCATGGTGGTGCATGCCTGTAATCCCAGCTATTTGGGAGGCTGAGGCAGGAGAATCATGCCAAGACCAGCTCAGTCAGGGAAACTCTAACCCAGCGGTGCTAGAAGAATTAAAGACACAGAAATATAGAAGTGTGAAGTGGGAAATCAGGGGTCTCACAGCCTTCAGAGCTGAGAGCCTCAAACAGAGATTTACCCAAGTATTTATTAACATTAGCATTGTTTCTATAGATTTTAGATTAACTAAAAGTATCCCTTACGGGAAACATAGGGATGGGCTGAAATAAAGGCATGGGTGTGGCTACTTATCTGCAGCAGGAGCATGTCCTTAAGGCACAGATCACTCATGCTGTTGTTTGTGGTTTAAAAATGCCTTTAAGTGGTTTTCTGCCCTGGGTGGGCAAGGTGTTCCTTGCCCTCATTCCAGTAAACCCACAACCTTCCAGCGTGGGCGTCATGGCCATCATGAACATGTCACAGTGCCACAGAGATATTGTTTATGGTCAGTTTCGGGGCCAGTTTATGGCCAGGTTTTGCGGGGGGGCCTGTTGGTGCAATTTAAGCTAAACATCCCTTTAGGGGACCAATTAATAATGATTCCATAGGAATCGTTGTGCAGCACCTCTGCCTGTTCTGCAATGCAATCTTCCTAAACAAGTATGTTCATTTTTTCTGGCCAGGTTCAATTTTGTTACAAATAGGTTTTTGAGGGCAGTATGCCTCAATTATAGGAGCAGATTCATTATGGTAAATACTGAGATGAGAAAGCACATGTAACTGTGTCATAGAGTGATTACATCCAGGCATTATTGCCAGCCAAGATTGATGAATATGCCTAATAAGTATAATTGTTCTCTGTGTCAGCCCTTCTTTAAGGAATACTCACGGCAATGGTGATTACCACTATCATAGCTACCATTACTCATTCTGAGTGGGTGTCCCGCTTTCCTCAGGTTTTCTTCCATCATCTGTGACAGCTTCTTGATCTGTCCCCAGCTGGGTGGCTGTGTTCGACGGGTGTTGCTTGTGACAGTTGGGGTCCTCCTCAGCATCAGCCTCGACATGGCTGCAACCGGGGGGTCCTCAGGATCCTCCCGGAGTCTCTTCCTTGGCATCTGGCTCATGCTAAAATTTCAGGTGTCTTGATGGTATCCAAATCAGCTGTTCATGTTGGCCTGGAGAAACACAAGCATAACCAACACCCCAAGTTATTATTTTACCTACTTCCCAACTTTTTGTTATTGGATCTCTCCACCAAACCAATTGTTCTGCTTCTGTCTTTGCAGCTGGTTTCTGTAGATGCTGTTCAGCTGCTGATAACATCTGGCCTTTGGGCAGGCTCGAAAAATTTAAAGTTAATAATGCTAGACTCAATTGTGTATGGGCTGTCCCATAATCCCTGTTTCTCCCTCTTTTTTGTTTTTGTCATCAGTTGTTCATCTGTATGAAATCATAACTGAGCATTTTCAATTAACTGTGTGGAATGAACCACGTATGAAGAATCAGAAATCATATTAATAGGCATATCAAAAGGTGTCAATACCTCAATTACACCTACGAGCTGCGCTTTCTGAGCTGAAGTATAGAGCGTCTGGAAAACTTTACTTTTCAAGCCAGAATAAGAAGCTGTACTATTACTAGACCCATCTGTAAAACAATGAAAATGCTTAGCAGGCTACAGTATGTAAATGCAAACCGTTCACAGTCTTGCTCAGCTAAGGGATAGTAAAGAAACAGTCTTTTAAATCTATGACTATTAAAGGCCAGTTTTAAGTCCTCTGAAGCCTCCAGTTTCTCTTTACTCAGCGGCCACTGTTCTAACCATTTTAAAGGTATAGGTTCTGGAAGCTTAACAATGGCTGCCATCAAAAATGATATTCTAATCTTTGGCGGGAACTTTGTCTTTCCGCTTGAAGCGGTTCTTTCAAACCTTGCAAAATTTTTTCTAGTCCCATGCTAGGGACATGCCCCATTTCATGCATCATATGTTGATTTTGAAGGATATATAATTGTTCTGGAGTTAGAACTTGTGCTCCCCATTGTTGTAATAAATCTTTCCCCCACAAAGTTATAGATACAGAAGTTATAATTGGTTGAATAGTCCCAAGTTGTCCATCTGGCCCTTCAAAATGCAAAATATAGCTATTTTGATATACTTCAGGGGCTTTACCAACTCCAACTACGTTAAATTGAGTGGGTTGAATTGGCCACACGGACGACCAGTGCTGTAGAGAAATGATTGAAATGTCTGCTCCTGTATCTGCCAAACCTTTAAATTTCTTTCCCTGAATAGTTATTTCACAGGTGGGATGTTTATCAGTAATTTGATTTACCCAATAAGCTGCTTTGCCTTGTTTCTTTGTGCTTCCAAATCCTCCTGTTCATTTAATTTCACTTTTCCCCATTCCCACATATGGCACAATCAGGAGCTGTGCTATGCGCTCTCCTGGCTCTGCTTTCCAGGGAACAGAAGTAGATATAACAATTTGAATTTCCCCATTGTAATCTGAATCAATGACTCCTGTATGTATTTGTACCCCTTTTAAATTTAAACTAGACCTTCCTAAAAGTAATCCTATTGTCCCCGCTAACAAGGGTCCACAGACTCCTGTTGGGACCTTTTACGGGGGTTCCCCAGGCAGAAGGCTCACAGCTTTTGTGCAGCATAAATCTACTGCGGCACTACCGGCTGTGGCGGGGGACAGACATCGTACGGGTGTGAGGGAATGGCCTGAGCTGGAAATGCCCCAGTTTGGAATGGGGCCCGGGACGGGCCCCTCATGGCGTTTCCTGAAATCAGGTTCCCTTCTTTATCAAACTTAGAGTGACACTGATTAGCCCAGTGTTTTTCTTTTTTACATTTTGGACATATTTCAGACTCAGCAGTTTTCTTTTTTCCCCTATCTGGCAGCTGACTTGCTGATTATTTCTACATTCTTTTTTAGTATGAATAGCTTGTTTAAATTCTTTGAGTAATTTACAAGGAAAAGGCTCAAATGTAGCTATAATATTTCCCTGTTGATCTGGGAACTGCCAAGCCTCTAAATCACCTTCTCTTCTAGCTTGCTGGATTCCTGCCTGAATAGAACTGACAGCAGTCGCTCCAGGCGCTGCTCGAACAGTCACTGGGGCAACTACTTTTCGCCCAGCGTCCTCCAGAAAAGAAAGATCTGGAGGGTCAGGCCACTGTTTATGGCCAGTTTTGGGGCCAGTTTATGGCCAGATTTTGGGGGGCATGTTCCCAACAGAATCTCTTGAACCTGGGAGGCGGAAGTTGCAGTGAGCCAAAATAGCGCCACGGTACTCCAGCCTGGGCAACAGAGTCAGAATGTCTCCAAAAAAAAGAAAAAAGAAAAAAGAAAAAAAAACCCAGGGATGTGATTATACTTCCCTCCAAAGACAGGAGTGAGGATTAAGTAAAATGGTGGGAGTCATGAGCTGTGAACAGTGCCTGGAATGTAATGAGCCTTCAATAAACCTCAGCCATGTGATGATGATGATTGTATTAGTTTGCTCCAGCTGCTGTAACAAAAATGCTACAGACTGGGGGGCTTAAACAACAAAAATTTATTTTCTCACAGTTCTGGAGGCTGGAAGTCCAAGATCAAGGTGGCAGCCAGTTTGATGTCCCATAGTGCCCCTCTCCATGGCTTGCAGAAGGCCACCTTCTCGCTGTGTCCTCACGTGACCTTTTCTCTATGCTCATCCCTGGGGTCTCTTCCTCTTCTTGTAAGGATACCAGTCTTATTGGATCAGGACCCCACTCTTATGATCTCATTTAACCTTATTGTGTCTGAAGAATCTATCCCCAAATATAGTCACATTGGAGGGTTAGGACTACATATTAATTTGGGGAGCGGATAATAATTCAGTCGATGATTCTTATTCTCTCTCTCTCTCTCTCTCTCTGTTTCTCTCTCTCTCTCCACTGCAGGACTGACAGGCAGAGAATAGGAATATGCAGCTGAAATGTGGGCAACTCTCCTGTCAGCTCAAGAGGTAATACCAGGAAGGGTGTGAAGGAAATCCTAGGTTTGGGAACAGAAAGTTCTTGGGCGGAGACTCCATATGTGATTTCCTCCCTCCTGGTTCCCTGGTCATTTGTCTGTGAGATGTTCCCCTCCTGTGGAGAGCTCCAGGAGCTGCTTTTCTCTTCTTTTGCCAACTGCCAGCACCCCATCTGCCCAGCTCATCAAATTCCTGGAAGCCACCTAAACAAGCAGTCTATATTTCACAAACCTCTTGGGCTCCATGCAAAAGAAACTCACTGACGTAGCTCAGGAAGAAATAAAATGAACAGTTTAATGTAAGGACCTATGAAATTTTTCAGCAATCCATAGGTGTGAGTCAGCATTTGCTTTGTAACAAATTGCCTCCCCAAAATTCACTGGCTTGAAACAACAGCCATTTATTTAGCTTGCAATTTCATGGGTCATCCATTTGGGCTGGGCTCAGCTGGGTAGTTCTTCTGGTCTCTGCCAGGCTCGCTCCTGCATCTGGGGTCAGTTGACAGATTGCCCAGGGGCTGTCTGGACTAGGATAGCCTCATAGCTGGGACAACTGGCCTCTCCTTCATGTTGTCTCTCATCCTCCAGCAGGGTGACCCAAGCTTGTTCACATGGCAGAGGCAGGATTCCAAGAGTAACAGCAGAAACTTCAAGGCCCCTTAAGTCTCAAGCTCAAAATGGACATGCCATCACTTCTGCCACAGAAAGGATTTCATTGGCCAAAGTTACATGACTGGCCAAATTCAAGGGATGGGGAAGTTGACTCCACCTCTTACTAAGAAGGGAAAAATCTGTGGCCATTTTTGCAATCTGCGAAGAAATGTGGAAGTACACACAGCTCTCTCTGCCAGCCTCCCCCACACACACACTTCACCCCCACCCCAAGCCCTTACAATTCCTTTCCTCCTGCATGTGGAATTTACAGTTCTCTGTCTCTCTCTGCAGATGGGTGCTTTGTACTTCTCTATCCACGTGGGAAAAAACCCCATCCCACAGCTTCCAAGTCTACAACATCTCTGTTCAAGGGAACAACCCAACATAACCAGACTCCCTTTGCCCTGTTTCTGAAACACCTGAAGAAAACATCTGATGGGTTGACTCGGTGCCATCCTTGGTCCCATCGCCGTGACACATTGTGCAAGCAAAGCATCAGAGGCCCATCCCTGTCTGTGGGAGCTCAGTGCTCAGAAAACAGGGGGGAGGTTTTACCTTGGAAATTGGCCAGACCCCAAAATATGTCTTTTACACATGCTGCTTTTTTTTTTTCTTTTTCAAAAAGAACCAAAAAATAAATTAAAACACCACCACTTCTGAATGGTTTCTCATGAAGCCTCTCTTCCTGAGAGTGGGAGAGGCATGTTTGCAAATAAGATCAACCTTTGAGCTTTGCACTGTTCAAGTTTAATACCTCTCCATAGGAGGATCCTGACAGATAGCAGGCACAGGGCACACAAGTATGGCTGAAACTCCTCTGGGGGATATATCTCACATTTGAGGAAAATTCGGTGCTTCTGTGACCAACACAGAACCACCTAACATGGCATTCTGCTTAGCAATAATAGTAGCAGAACTGAGTCCAAGTCTTGTCTGTTGAGGGCTCTCCATGTGCCAGCCACTGACTATTTACCTTACATGATTAATGTGTCATAGCAGGCCAGGTGCAGTGGCTCACACCTGTAATCCCACCACTTTGGGAGGCCAAGGCAGGTGGCTCACCTGAGGTCAGGAGTTCAAGACCAGCCTGGCCAACATAGTGAAACCCCGTCTCTACTAAAAATACAAAAATTGGCCGGACGTGGGGGCACGTGCCTATAATCCCAGCTACCCGGGAGGCTCAGGCAGGAGAATCACTTGAACCCAGGAGGCAGAGGTTTCAGTGAGCCAAGATCATGGCCACTGTGCTCCAGCCTGGGTGAGGGAGTGACAGTATCTCAAAAATAAAATAAAATAAGTAAGAGATGTTAGCCAGGCACGGTGACTCACGCCTGTAATCCCAGCATTTTGGGAGGCCAAGGCGGGCAGATCACCTGAGGTCAGGAATTCAAGACCAGCATGGCAACATGGTGAAACCCTGTCCCTTGTTATCACAGGAATGGGGATGTGGCTTGTGTGCTGCCTAATCTTGCCTCGAACTAGGTGTACCTGCGTTCTTTTGCTTATGGCTTTACCCTTGGTTACCCTAATTCCCTATTCTCCTGCCTCAAGAGGTGACCACAGCAGCCCTGGGCCTGCCCTCCTAGGGCTTATAGTACAGTGAGGGAGACAGACCTGTTCCCAGTGATGACCCAGAGTCATCACTCCCCTCTGGGAGGCCGGGGGGGAGTCTTAATGGAGACTGGAGGATCCAGGAGGGCTTCCTGGTGAGGGAGGGGTGGTCAGCTGTACTAGAGAACAACATTAAGATCATTAATAACAAGAGCAGCCAGATGGCCGGGCACGGTGGCTCACGCCTGTAATCCCAGCACTTTGGAAGGTGAGGCAGGCAGATCACGAGGTCAGGAGATCAAGACCATCCTGGCTAATACAGTGAAACCCTGTCTCTACTGAAAATACAAAAAATTAGCTGGCGTGGCAGGAGCCTGTAGTCCCAGCTACTCGGGAGGCTGAGGCAGGAGAATGGCGTGAACCCGGGAGGTGGAGCTTGCAGTGAGCCAAGATCGTACCACTGCACTGCAGCCTGGGCAACAGAGCGAGACCCCGTCTCAAAAAAAAAAAAAAAAAAAAAAGCAGCCAGGTCTTCTGGTTGGAGTTGGTGTTTAGGAAAAATAAAATTTAAAAATTAAAATTTTTTTGGCCGGGCACAGTGGCTCACAGCTGTAATCCTAGCACTTTGGGAGGCCGAGGCAGATGGATTGACTGAGCTAAGCTCAGGAGTTCAAGACCAGCCTGGCCAACATGGCGAAACCTTGTCTGCTAAAAATGCAAAAAAAATTAGCCAGGCGTGGTGGTGCGGGCCTGTAATCCCAGCTACTTGGGAGGTTGAAGCATGAGAATCGCTTGAACCCGGGAGGCAGAGGTTGCAGTGAACCAAGATTGTGCCACTGCACTTCAGCCTGGGCAACAGAGCAAGACTCTACCAAAAATAAAAAAAAATTTTAAATTATTTAAAGAGCAGCCATGTCTCCATAGTGGTAATTGTCAGGCATCGCACCAAAGAGCTTTAATGCATTCTTATCAAACAGTCCTCCCACTTCAGCCTGCCAAAGTGCTGAGATTTCAGGTTTGAGCCGCTGTGCCATGCTATGCCCATTTTTCAGGTGAAGAATCATAAGCCCCAGGAAACATCAATAATAATTGCTGAGCAGTTAAATAAATAACTTTTTAAACCATATAATTTCTTTCTTTTTTTTTTTTTTTTTTTTTTTTTTTGAGACAGAGTCTCACTCTGTTGCCCAGACTGGAATGCAGTGGCACGACGTTGACTCACTGCAACCTCCACCTCAAGTGATTCAGCCTCCCAAGTAGCTGGGATTACAGGTGTGCACGACTACCACCCAGCTAATTTTTGTGTTTGTAGTACAGACAGGGTTTCACCATGTTGGCCAGGCTGGTCTTGAATTTCTGACCTCAAAAGTGTGGGGGAAAGAAAGAGAGATCAGACTGTTACTGTGTCTATGTAGAAAAAGGAAGACATAAGAAACTCCATTTTGATCTGTACTAAGAAAAATTCTTCTGCCTTGAGATGCTGTTAATCTGTAACCCTAGCCCCAACCCTGTGCTCGCAGAAACATGTGCTGTATTGACTCAAGGTTTAATGGATTTAGGGCTGTGCAGGATGTGCTTTGGTAAAAATGTGTTTGCAGGCAGTATGCTTGGTAAAAGTCATTGCCATTCTCCAGTCTCAAGTAACCAGGGACACCATACACTGCGGAAGGCCGCAGGGACCTCTGCCTAAGAAAACCTGGGTATTGTCCAAGATTTCCCCCACTGAGACAGCCTGAGAGATGGCCTCGTGGGAAGGGAAAGACCTGACCGTCCCCCAGCCCGACACCCATAAAAGGTCTGTGCTGAGGAGGATTAGTGAAAGAGGAAGGCCTCTTTGCAGTTGAGGTAAGAGGAAGGCATCTGTCTCCTGCTCATCCCTGGGAATGGAATATCTCGGTGTAAAACCCGATCGTACATTCTATTTACTGAGATAGGCGAAAACTGCCTTATGGCTGGAGGTGAGACACACTGGCAGCAATACTGCTCTTTACTGCACTGAGATGTTTGTGTAAAGTCAAACATAAATCTGGCCTACGTGCACATCCAGGCACAGCTCCTTTCCTTAAATTTATCTATGACACAGAGTCCTTTGCTCACATGTTTTCCTGCTGACCCTCTCCCCACCATTACCCTATAGTCCTGCCACATCCCCCTCACCGAGACAGTAGGGATAGTGATCAATAAATACTGAGGGAACTCAGAGACCAGTGCCGGTGCAGGTCCTCACTTGCTGAGCGCCGGTCCCCTGGGCCCACTTTTCTTCCTCTATACTTTGTCTCTGTGTCTGATTTCTTTTCTCAGTCTCTCGTCTCCACCTTGTGAGAAATACTCAGAGGTGTGGAGGGGCAGGCCCCCTTCAAAATGATCCACCCACCTCAGCCTCCCAAAATGCTGGGATTACAGGCATGAGCCACCATGCCCAGCCACATATAACTTATTTCTAAATAACTTATTTAACTAACACCACATGTTTTTATGACCCCCTATTTTATGGATGAGAAAAAAGAGGCAAGAGAAGCGATACCAGTTGCTTAGGATTCCCAGCTACCAATTAGTGGAAGCAGAATTTGAACCAAGGGAGTCTCTGGAGCCCTCGTTCCCAATCTCCCTTTCTTCTTCTTCATGTCTTTCTTTCTCCCCCTGCTCCCAGGCCTCCTACATCACACCCTTGTGGACAAAGCTTCACATCTGACATTTTCTTTTTTGGGGTGGACAGAGTCTCACTCTGTCACCCAGGCTGGAGGGCCGTGGCGCAATCATGGCTCACTGCAGCCTCAAACTCCTGGGCTTGAGGGATCCTCCAGCCTCAGCCTCCCAAGTAGCTGGGACTATGGGCATGTGCCACCACACCTGGCTAATTTTTTAATTTTTTGTAGAAATACAGGGGGTGGGGGCATATCTGAAATTTTTAAACCTTCCCTGACTGCCGTGAGCATTTCTGGGTAGAAGCCACTCCACGCCCTTACTTTGCTGGCGTGAGTGCTGGACAGCAATTTGGCAACATCCTCTAGACCACAAATGTGCATGGCCTTTGGCCCAGCAAATCGGCTTCTGGGAATAAATATGACACACACTGTTACATACGTGGGAAATGCCATGGACATGATGACCCAGGGAAGCACAGTTTGCAAGTACAAAAGGGCTGGAAACACCCAAAAAGCCCATCCCCTGAAGACAATTTCAAAAATGACGGTGCATTCATGTAATGGAATAGTACACATTTGTGAATGAATGAATGAGGTAGCTCAATATATCTGCCTATGGGAAAATCACCAAGATATGTTGCTAAGTGAAAAACAGAAAGATACAGAATAATGCTACCATTTTATTTTTTAATGGGAGAGGGAAGAATAAGGAAATGGATTCATATTTGCTTAGTTACACAAGCTTCCTGATGATCCTTTTGGATCCAGAAGTTTGAAAACCACAGCATCAAGAGGATGTCCATTGGGCATGGTGGCTCACGCCTGTAATCCCAGCACTTTGGGAGGCTGAGGAGGGTGGATTGCCTAAGTTCAGGAGTTCGAGACCAGCCTGGCCAACATGGTGAAACCCCATCTCTACTAAAAACACAAAAAAAATTAGCTGGGTATGGTGGTGCAGGCCTGTAATTCCAGCTACTTGGGAGGCTGAGGCGCAAGAATCACTTAAGCCTGGGAGGCGGAGGCTGCCGTGAGCCGAGGTCATGCCATTGCACTCCAGCCTGGGAGACAGAGCAAGACTCTGTCTCAAAACAAATAAACACACAAAAAAATAAGATGCCCATTGGAGATCTCCATTCACTATTTTATCAGATGATATTTCAGCACTTGAGTGAAGAAAATGTCTACAACTGGTCCAAACACTCAAGGAATTTAGACTCTTGACAGAGAAACACACAGAAGCAAGCAGATATGCCCCGAAACAAACTTGCTTTTTCTTCTAAGCCTGCTTCTTCAGAGCAGCCTCTGACCCTCCAGGGCCCTGAGAGGAGTCCCTGGAGCCACAGGAGCTTGGGAGCCCAGAGAAGTGGGGGAATCCCAGATGGTGACAGCATCATCCAGAGGAGGAACATAACGATGGCCACAGATTCCCAATTTGGAAATAACTCAGCAAAACAACACTGACAGAAAATTCAGAGATTTCCAAGAGACTAGCCTCCCTGTTTCCATTTAGAAATTCACCTACATACATCCAGGGTGAGAGACCCCAAGCATCAAATGTGTCATACACAAGCATCAGATCCAAGTTAGAGAGGGCACCCGGGGACAGAAACCTCCAAGCCAGCCAAAAGCCAAAGGAAGGATTTTACAGAAAGATACAGGAATGTGGGGCCAGGCACAGTGGCTCATGCCTGCAATCCTAGCACTTTGGGAGGCCGAGGTGGGAGGATCGCTTGCGGCCAGGAATTCAAGGCCAGCCTGAGCAACATAGCGAGATCCTATCTCTACAACAAATTTAAAAACTAGCTGGGTGTGATCACATATGCCTGTGGTCCCAACTACCCAGGAGGCTGAGGCAGGAGTTGAGCCCAGGAGGTGGAGGCTGCAATGAGCAATGATGGCGCCACTGCACTCCAGCCTCAGTGAAATAGTGAGACCCTGTCTAAAAATAATAATAAAAATAAAAAACATATAAAGATGTCAGAGCACAGGGACCAGAGCTGTTAGTCGGCCTCATGGAGACCCTGGCCAGGACAGACACCTCTGGGGACCAGGAAGTCTCTCAGTTTCTGTCTCTGAGGGTTTGGCTCTCTGAGTCTCTCTGTCACCTCTCATTTCTCTCTCATCTCGCTCTGTCTATGCTGTGTCTCTATCTCTTTCAATCTCTCTCTGTCTCTGTCTCCCAGCCCTTGTCTCTGAGTGTGTCTGTTTCTCTCTCATTTCTCTCTCTCTTTCTCTCTCTCTCTTTCTCTTTCCCTCCCTCCTCCCCTCTCCCTACTGCAGGTTGGTCCATAACCCTTATCTTCCCCAGACCTGATGGAGTTCTGGTATTAATCTGTTTATGGTCTGTTTCCCTCCACTAGAACAGGCTCTTCATTAAAGGCAGAGATTTTTGTCTGTCTTATTTTCTGCTGTATACCCAGTGCCTGGGATACTGGCTGGCTCAATAAATATACGCTGAATGAAGAATGAATGAATGACCATTCTCATGAACATTATTATTTGATGCCAACCGTAAAGCAACAATAATAATAATTGTCACTGCCACTGCTGCTATTGTTGGTATATCTGCTTTTTATTTAGTACAAACTATATCCCCGAAATTGAGCTAGGCAGTTTCTTGTTTAAGTTTTACAGACCACGCTGTGAGGTAAGTACTGTTAGTATGCCCTTTTTTCTTTTTTTTGAGACAGAGTCTCACTCTGTCGCCCAGGCTGGAGTGCAGAGGCCCGATCTTGGCTCACTGCAACCTCCGCCTCCCGGGTACAAGTGATTTTCCTGTCTCAGCCTCCCCAGTAGCTGGGATTACAGGCATGTGCCACCATGCCGGCTAATTTTTGTATTTTTAGTAAAGATGGGTTTTTGCCATGTTGGCCAGGCTGGTCTTGAACTCCTGGACCTCTGGTGATCCTCCTGCCTCGGCCTCCCAAAGTGCTGGGATTACAGGCGTCAGCCACTGCGCTTGCTCCCCCAGCCCCCAAACTTTTTTTTTTTTTTTTTTTTTTTTGAGACAGGTCTGGCTCTGTCACCCAAGCTGTAGTGTAGTGGCGCAATGGTAGCTCACTGAAGCCTCTAACTCCTGGGTTCACACAGTCCTCCTGCCTCAGCCTCCCAAAATGCTGGAATTCAGGCCTGAGCCACCGCGCCCTACTATGCCCATTTTTCAGATAAAGAATCTGAGGGCCCTCGAGGAGAAACCACTTGCCCAACGTGAGCCCTGGTCTTGTCTGACCCCAAAGCCCATGGGAAGTTTAGGCTGCGTGGAAGGACAGCCTGGTGGGCTCAGGATGTGTCCCATCACGAGTTGGAACCTCAGCTCTGCCACTCGGCAACCGCAAGCCGTTAGTAAGTTGCTGAATCTCTCCGTGTGCCTCCGTTTCCTCACCTGGAATGTGGGTGACCTCACACAGGAAGCCGCCTCTTCTAGTGGGCACCGACGGGGCGAGCGCGCGTCTGCAGCGGGACTGAGCGCCGGGAGAGACCTGCGCAGGCGCAGGCGCGCGGGGAGGGCCAGCCTGGGTGGCCCACCCCGCGCCTGGCGGGACTGGCCGCCAACTCCCCTCCGCTCCAGTCACTCGTCTGGAGCTTGAAGAAGTGGGTATTCCCCTTCCCACCCCAGGCACTGGAGGAGCGGCCCCCCGGGGATTCCAGGACCTGAGCTCCAGGAGCTGGACTCGCAGCGACCGCGGCAGAGCGAGCGGGCGCCGGGAAGCGAGGAGACGCCCGCGGGAGGCCCAGCTGCCCGGAGCAACTGGCATGGCCCGAGCCATGGCCGCCGCGTGGCTGCTGCTGCTGGTGGCGCTACTGGTGCTGTCCTGGCCACCCCCAGGAACTGGTGAGTGACCCCCGCGCAGTCCGGTGGCCCCTGTCTGGCTCCCAGCTCCGCATCCAGGCCGGGTACTCGCCCCCTTGGGTTCCCGAAGATGACGGCGCCGCCCGGCGCCACCCACCCCCCATCTCTGCCCCGGGGTTGGAAGGAACACGGTGCGAGGGTGCGAGGGCAGGACCCTCCTCTTGGCCACCCGGAGAGCGGTCGGAGTTGGGTACAGAAATTCCTCGAAATTGGCAGCAACACGGGGTGGGAACAAGACCCTCCTCTGGGCCCCTCGGAAAGGGGATGGAGTTGGGTGAGGAAATTTCCCAAAAAGGCAAGTGAATCCCGGAAAATCAGCAGATGGTGACGCATGCCGGATTACCTTACCCAGGTTCCTGCTCAGCATACCCAGGCCATAACCCAGCAGCGTGCTGGCAGGCTGGGTCTGGACGGAGAGGATGGTTGATGTTGGGGAGGAGGACAGTGGGTGACACTTGACACCATTACCCCTCTGACCCCCAATGTCTGACTCCGAGGGCCTGGCCATTCATTCATTCTTTCATTCTTTTTTTTTTTTTTTTTTGAGACAGTCTCACTCCATCACCCAGGCTGGAGTGCAGTGTCCTGCTCTCGGCTCACTGCAGCCTCCTCCTCCCGAGTTCAAGCGATTCTCCTGCTTCAGCCTCCCGAGTAGCTCGGATTACAGACATGTGCCACTATGCCTGGCTAATATTTTTGTATTTTTAGTAGATACAGGATTTCACCATGTTGGCCAGGCTGGTCTCAAACTCCTGATAAATGTATATATTATATATTATTATTATATATTATATGTTATAGTAATATATAATATATTACAAAATATATAATATATATTATAGTAATATATAATATATTATAAAATATATAATATTATATATTATAGTAATATATAATATATTATAATAATATATAATGTTATATATTATAATAATATATTATTTATGTATATTATATACTATATATAATAATATATAATATGTACTATGTATTATTATATAATTGATAATATATAATAATATATTTCTTAATAAATATATATTAAATATATTATATATTTATAACATATATTATTTATATAATAAATAATATATATTTATTATACATTTAAAGAGTAAATAAATAACATATTTTTATTTATTTATATATTTTGTGTGTATATATATATATATATATATATATATAGTGCGTGTGTGCATGTACGTGTGTGTGTGTATGAGAGAGAGAGACAAGGTCTTGCTTTGTTGCCCAGGCTGGAGTGCAGTGGTACAATCCCGGCTCATTGCAAACTCGACTTCCCAGGCTCAAGCGATCCTCTCACTGTGGCTTCTGGAGTAGCTGGGATTATAGGTGCTCACCACCACACCTGGCTAATTTTTTTTGTATTTTTGGTAGAGATAGGGTTTCGCTATGCTGCCCAGGCTGGTTGCAGCCAAGCACAGTGGCTCATGCCTGTAATCCCAACACTTTGGGAGGCTGTGGTGGGAGGATCACTTGAGCTTAAGAATTCAAAACCAGCCTGGGCAATATGGCAAGACCCCATCTCTACAAAAATAATTAACTAAATAAAAATTTAAAAATAAAGAATGCATAGGACCATGTTTATTAGTGTCAATAAGCGCTGTCACATTTTGAGGACCTACTATGTGCTAGGGCCCTTAGCAGAAAGATTTTTATATAGGACCTGGGGGATTAGAGGTCAGTCTCTGACCACCCAAGTTCAAATCCCACCTCTGCCACTAAACCTCTGTATGACTTGGAGGACACTATACTCTGTGTCAGTTTCCCTGTCTGTAAAATGATGTTAACAGTAGTGCTTGCCTCAGGGGGGCTATTTGAGGATTAAATGCCAAGATATATGTGAAGCACCCAGAATAGCCCCTGATCTGTGTCAGCACCCTGTGAGTGTCCACTGTTCTAAGTCTCATTTTACAAACTAGGAAAAAGAATCAGAGAGGTTAAGTAACCGGCCTGAAGCTTCACAGCAGAAAACTGAAGGGACCCAAAACTCCTGGGCTATAATTGCCTTCCTCTGGTGCCTCAATCCCCCACATTCTTCCAACCAGGACCCACCCAGAGTAATAATGCAGCGTTTCATGGATTTGAAGACCCAGGATTTCTCCCCATTTTCTACACTGGGGACATTCTAACCCCTAATGGCAAGTTGTGCTATAAATGACAACAGTCATGGTATGTGAAACCTACGACACTGGTGCGATGAAAAAGTTCTGGGCCAGGTGCGGTGGCTCATACCTGTAATCCCAGCACTTTGGGAGGCCGAAGTGGGAGGATCACTTGAGGTCAGGAGTTCAAGACCAGCCTGGCCAACATGGTGAAACCCCATCTCTGCTAAAAACAAAAATACAAAAAGTTAGCCGGGTGTGGTGGTGGGAGCCTGTCATCCCAGCTACGCGGAAAGCTGAGGCAGGAGAACCACTTGAACCCCAGAGGCAGAGCTTGCAGTGAGCAGAGATCGCGCCACTGCACTCCACCTGGGCGACAGAGAGAGACTCCGTCTCAAAAAAAAAGAGAAGAAAAGAAAAAGTTCTGGCGCTATATAATAGTAACGGTTGCACAGTATCGTGAAATGTACATAGTGCCACTGAACTGTATGCTTTAAATGACTTAAATGGTAAATTTAGTTTTTTAACCACAATATTTACCACAATTTTTTAAATCAGTGATGTTGAGATTCAGGGAAATACGGTAATAATAGAAGAAATACGGTAATAAATAGCCAAAGTGAAGGAGCACGGCCAAGTTGCAGACCATCCCAGACTCCCTTACCCTCCTCGCCTGCCATGGCCCCAACTACTGCCCCAGTCCCCCCTCCCCCCACACCCCACCGTCCACCGGGGCTCCAGGGCCCCAGCGTGCAAGTGCACGCCCAGGTGCCCGGGCTCCTGGAGCCCCTCCCTATCTAGTCCAAGAACGCCCCGGGTCTGACACCTTCTCTTCGGTTCTCCGCAGGGGACGTCGTCGTGCAGGCGCCCACCCAGGTGCCCGGCTTCTTGGGCGACTCCGTGACGCTGCCCTGCTACCTACAGGTGCCCAACATGGAGGTGACGCACGTGTCACAGCTGACTTGGGCGCGGCATGGTGAATCTGGCAGCATGGCCGTCTTCCACCAAACGCAGGGCCCCAGCTACTCGGAGTCCAAACGGCTGGAATTCGTGGCAGCCAGACTGGGCGCGGAGCTGCGGAATGCCTCGCTGAGGATGTTCGGGTTGCGAGTCGAGGATGAAGGCAACTACACCTGCCTGTTCGTCACATTCCCGCAGGGCAGCAGGAGCGTGGATATCTGGCTCCGAGTGCTTGGTGAACAGGGGGTTTTGGGGAGGCTGAATGAAAGGCAGAGACTTGGTGGGAGGATCAGGGAAGTTGGCAAAGAGCGGGGAGGCCTGGGAGGGAGGGAGAGTCCCTCCACAGCAGATCCCCTGAGGACAAAAGGAGGGGACAGCGCAATGATGTGGGGTGGGGTGGGGGGACGTGAGTGGGGGGAGGGGCTGCAGGGCAGGAAGAAAGCAGAGATCTCAGGGAGTAAAGACCCCCAAGCCTGGGATCAGAAAGCCCTGAGGGAGGGGGAGGGGTATATTGGAAAGGGAGCTGGGAGGGGACTGGGAAGGAAGGGAGGAGGCCTGGGTGGCCTCTTCTGGGTCCCTCCTTTCCTCATCTGTAAAAGGGTTGGTGACAATAGCATCACCCTTGGAAAGCTGTCCTGAATGTCATCACTGCCTAGGAAAGAGTCTGTCTGCCCCCTTGGGCTGTGTACCCATGAGGGCAGAACCGGGGCTACTTTGATCACTGCTGGGCCCCAGCACTTTCCACCAAACAATATTTATTGAGCACTTATTATGTGCCATTCTAAGAGCTTTACCTGCATATTCTCATTGCCTGTGATTCCATCATTATCCCCTGTTGACAGACAAGGAAACTGAGGCACAGACTTGCCCAAGACCAAAGCTGCAGCCTTAGGGCAGCGGCGCTTCACCGCTGGCCCATGTGAGCCCCTTAGAGCTGTCGGTTACTGTTACTTTATCTGGTAAAGAAGGAGAAAGTTGAAACAGACAGACAGGAAAGCAAGGATCCTGATACCCAAAAGAGGAGGGGATCATTTTCATGAGCTCCATGAAGCCTTCCTCTTGGAACTTGAGCAAGAAGTCTCTGTGCCTCAGTTTCCTCATCTGTGGGATAGGGATCACCATGAGGATTCAAAAAAACTGACCCTTTTTTTTTTTTTTGAGACAGTTTAGTTTTGTCGCCCAGGCTGGAGTGCAGTGGTGTGATCATAGTAGGTCCTCACTGCAGCCTGGAACTCCTGGGCTCAAGGGATGTTCCCACCCTCCCTGTAGCTGGAATTACAGGAATGTGCCACCATGCCCAACTTGTTTTCTGTTTTTGTTTTGTTTTGTTTTTAAGCTTATGTGCCAAGAACTATTCCAAGCCTGTATGAGAAACTCATGAAATGTCAAGGGCTTGGAACTGTGCCTAGCATACAACACCCAACCAAAGGCAGCTCTTGTCACTCCAGCAAGCCTGGGATTCCGGGTATCATGGTTTAGGATGAGGGTAAAACAGAAACAGTGAGTCAAGTTAAGGAGAAATCTTCGGTAAATAATACAGGTAATGATGGGGAAGGAAGTTCCAGGTTTGGGAATCACCAGGATGATGATTAAGCGATGGTCAAGGTGGTTTTGGAGTCAGACAGACTTTATGTGAAAGCCCAGCTCTGCTGCTTACAGCTGTGTGACCATGGGCAAGTCACTTCCCTTCTCAACTTCAGGGCTCAGGCTTCCTCTCCTCCACTGAGCCCCAGACCAGGATAACCCCCTTTGGGTTTCCCCTTCCTAGCCCTGCCCTCTCCGAGTCATCACTGCCTAGGAAAGAGTCTGTCTGCCCCCTTGGACTGTGTACCCATGAGGGCAGAACCGGGACTATTTTGGTCACTGCTGGGCTCCAGCACTTTCCACCAAACAATATTTATTGAGCACTTATTATATGCCATTCTAAGAGCTTTACCTGCATATTCTCATTGCCTATGATCCCATCACTATCCCCTGTCAACAGACAAGGAAACTGAGGCACAGACTTGCCCAAGACCACACAGCTGCTCAGGGACACAGCTGGGATTTAAACCATGCCATTCTGTATCTTTTTTTTTTTTTTTTTTTTGAGACAGAATCTCACTCTGTCGCCCAGGCTGGAGAGCAGTGACACAATCTCAGCTCACTGCAACCTCCGCCTCCTGAGTTCAAGCAATTCTCTGGTCTCAGCCTCCCAAGTAACTGGGATTACTGGTGTGTGCCCCCATACCCTGGCTAATTTTTAGTAGAGACAGTTTCTCCATGTTGGCCAGGCTGGTCTCAAACTCCTGACCCCAAGTGATCCACCCACCTCAGCCCCCCAAAGTTCTGGGATTATAGGCGTGAGCCACCCCGCCCAGCAACCATGCCATCCTGTACCCTTAATGAATGCCCCCTTCTGCCACGGAGGGGTTCATTGAATGACTTGTTGCTTTTGTTCCTCTTCCCAGCCAAGCCCCAGAACACAGCTGAGGTTCAGAAGGTCCAGCTCACTGGAGAGCCAGTGCCCGTGGCCCGCTGCGTCTCCACAGGGGGTCGCCCGCCGGCCCAAATCACCTGGCGCTCAGACCTGGGCGGGATGCCCAATACGAGCCAGGTGCCAGGGTTCCTGTCTGGCACAGTCACTGTCACCAGCCTCTGGATATTGGTGCCCTCAAGCCAGGTGGACGGCAAGAATGTGACCTGCAAGGTGGAGCACGAGAGCTTTGAGAAGCCTCAGCTGCTGACTGTGAACCTCACCGTGTACTGTGAGTGTCCCCAAGTCAGCGATGGCAAGAACCCCTGCCGGGCTGCCCCCACCACTGTCTACACTGACTCCCCAAGGCACTGTAGGCATTGCTTCCATCATCTGCACCGGCTCCTCTGACTCCTGTCTACACGACCCACCACCATTGTCTGCACCAGCTCCCCTGGGCCGTAAACAACACTGTCCCTATTGTCTACACCAGTTTACTTGGGCCATAGTCAATGCTGGTACCCAGACTGTCTGCCCTGGCTCCTCTAGCGGCTGTCTGCACGGATACCTGACACTCTGTTGACTCCCTTGAGCACAGTCTACACTGCCCCTAAACTGCCTACACCCATTTCCCCAGGCAAGTATCCACAATGACCCTCCCCACATTGCTACACTGGTTCTTCTGGCCACGATCAACACTGCCTCCCTTATTGTCTACACCCACTCCCTTGTCCTTTTCTTTCTTTCTTTCTTTTCTTTTTTTTTTTTTTTTTTTTTGAAATAGAGTCTCACTCTGTTACCCAGGCTGCAGTACAGTGGCATGTTCTCGGCTCACTGTAACCTCTGCCTCCCAAGTTCAGGTGGTTCTCCTACCTCAGCCTCCCAAATAGCTGGGATTAAAGGTGCACACCACCACACCTGGCTAATTTTTGTATTTTTAATAGAGACAGGGTTTCATCATGTTGGCCAGGCTGGTTTCGAACTCCTGACCTCAGGTGATCGGCCTGCCTCAGCCTCCCAAAGTATGCTGGAATTATAGGCATGAGCCACTGTGCCCGGCTTTTTGTTTTGTTTTGTTTTTCCTTTGGACAGGGTCTCGCTCTGTCACCCAGGCTGGAGTGTAGGGGCATGATCATGGTTCCTACAGCCTCACCCTTCCAGGCTCAAGCAATCCTTCTCCCTCAGCCTCCCAAGTAACTGGGACTACAGGTGCAGCCACCATGCCCAGCTAATTTTACAGTTTTTTTCTAGAGAGAGTTTTGCTATGTTGCCCAGGCTGGTCTCAAACTCCTAGGCTTAAGTGATCCTCCCGCCTCAGTCTCCCCAAGTGCTGAGATTACAGGCGTGTGCCACTGCACCTGGCCCCTTGTCCATTTTCTACACTGCCTTACCATTGTCTACACTGGCTCTCCTGGGCCACAGACAGCACTAACCCCATTGTCTACACCACCTATTTTGGCCACCAGCTGTGGGGTGTTTTCACTGTCTCCCATAGTGTCTACACTGGCTCCTATGACCACTGTCTATGTAAACACCCCACTTTTTCTACACTGGTTCTCCTAGGCACTCTCTAAAGTGCCCCCCGACACTGTCTACACTGACTCCCTGGAGAACTGTCTGCATTCACCTCCCACATTGTATCGACCAGTTCCCCTGAGCCACGATCAACTGTCTCCGCCGGGTGCTAGTTGCACTGATCTTCTCACATTGTTTGTGCTGGCTCCCCTAAGTAGTGTCTGCAGAGTCCCCCAGTGTAGTCTCCATGCTCCTCTGCCCAATATTGTCTACACTGGCTCATCTACAGGCTATCCAGTCTCACCCCACATCACCACACTGGCCTCCTTGTGTTCTGTCTGCACAGCCCCCTGACAGCATCTGTCCTGATTCTCCTGCACAGCGTTACCTCCACCAGCTCCCTCATGGCATCATCGACATTGACACCCACACATTTATCTCCACTGACAGCCGCAGGACTCTCTAACCAGTGCTGTCTAACAGAAATAGCATGCAAGCTGCATATAGGATTTTAAATTCTCCAGCAGCCACCCCATTAAAAAATTAAAAGAAAGAGGCCAGGCACAGTGGCTCACGCCTGTAATCCCAGCACTTTGGGAGGCCGAGGCAGGTGGATCACCTGAGGTCAGGCATTCAAGACCAGCCTGATCAATGTGGTGAAACTCTGTCTTCACTAAAAAATACAAAAATTAGCCAGGCACGGTGGCGGGTGCCTGTAATCCCAGCTACTCGGGAGACTGAGGCAGGAGAATCGCTTGAACCTGGGAGGCGGAGATTGCAGTGAGCGAGATTGCGCCATTGCACTCCAGCCTGGGCAACAGAGCAAAACTCCATCTCAAAAACAAGAAAAGAAAGAGATGAAATTTATTTGTTTATTTATTTATCTATTTATTAGAGACGGGGTCTTACTCTGTCACCCAGACTGGAGTGCAGTGGCACAGCTCACTGCAGCCTCAACCTCCTGGGCTTAAGTGATCCTCCCACCTCAGCCTCAGTCTCCTGAGTAGATGGGACTACAGGCGTGTGACACCATGCCTAGCTAATTTTTGTTTTTGTTTTTGTTTTTTTGTTTTGTGATGAAGTCTTGCTCTGTCACCCAGGCTAGAGTGCAGTGGCACGATCTCAACTCACTGCAGCCTCCGCCTCTTGGGTTCAAGCGATTCTCCTGCCTCAGCCTCCCAAGTAGCTGGGATTACAAGCCCTGGCCACAGTGCCCAGCTAATTTTTGTATTTGTGGTAGAGACGGGATTTCACCATGTTGGCCAGGCTGGTCTCAAACTCCTGACCTCGTGATCCACCCACCTTGGCCTCCCAAATTGCTGGGATTACAGACGTCAGCCACCGCACCCGGCCTATTTTTATTTTTTCTGGAGACAGGATCTCCCTATGTTGCCCAGGCTGGTCTTGAACTCCTGGGCTCAAGTGATCCTCCTGCCTCAACCTCCCAAGGTACTGGGATTACAGGCATGAGCCACTGTGCCTGGCCAAAATTAATTTTTAATAATTGCCTTTACTTAACCCAATATACCTAAAATATTATTTCAACTTGTAATTGTTTTTTAAAAATTATTCTTGAGATCTTTCCCATTTATTTTGTCCTAGTAAAGCCTTTGAAATCTGGTGTGTATTTCGGCCTGGCTATATTTCGAGTGCTCAGTAGTCACATGTGGCCAGTAGGTGCCATATTGGACAGCACAGATCTAGACTAAGCTCCCACATCATCTACACTGGCTCATCCAAATACTGTCTACACACATACACAGAGCCTGTCTTAATTTCGTCAGCTCCCGGGGACACACTGTATATGTGGGGGTGATCTCACCCCCACCACCACATTTTCAACACTGGCCCGACAATATAGCATCTGCTGTAATATTCCAACACCCTGTCTACACTGAGCCCATCAGTAATTTCCACACAAGCTCTTCTAGACATCATTCATACTGTTCCTCCCACCATTGTCTATACTGCTTACTCCCCGCCAGGCAATTGGTACACAGATTCCCTCAGGTACTGTCTATACTGGAGTCCCTCAACACTGTCACTGGGTCTGAGCGAGGAGGAGATCTACACTGACTCCTACCCCTCGCCCCCGAATAAAACCCTGTCCCATTGGCCTGCCCCCAAGGACATTGAAAGGTCTTCGCTGTCAATCACGTATGGGATGGCTGAGCAGCAGCCTAGAGCAGGGTTATCTGGGACTCTTTCCTGCAGGACTTGTCAGAACCTTGAATACACTGCTGTGTGTTGTGAGTGGTCATTGCCTATGAGTGAGAAAAGGAGGAGGCATTTTCCTGCAGGACACCCAAGACATGCCTGGTCCAGGCTACCCAGGAAAGCTAGTGGAGAAAAGCAGCTCCTCAGAAGCCTTCTCCATGTCCCCACTGACCAAGGACTCCCAGGCTTCTGCTCTCTGTGGCACCCCATCTACCTAGACTCCTCCTAGGCCTCTCCAGCTCCCGCTGTTTTCCAAATATCCCCAGGCCTTTTCCTGCAGTGTCGTGAATCCCACGTAGCCCCAGGCCCCCCAAAGCCTCCCAGTCTCTGAACCTCTGTATCCATTTCCTGCAGACCCCCCAGAGGTATCCATCTCTGGCTATGATAACAACTGGTACCTTGGCCAGAATGAGGCCACCCTGACCTGTGATGCTCGCAGCAATCCAGAGCCCACAGGCTATAATTGGAGCACGTGAGTCCTGGGTCTCAGGGAGGAGGGGCTGGGGGTCTGGATTTCTAGGACTGAGGGAGGAGGGGCTGGGGGCCTGGACTCCTGGGACTGAGGGAGAAGGGGCTGGGGGCCTGGACCCCTGGGTCTGAGGGAGGAGGGGCTGGGAGCCCGGACTCCTGGGTCTGAGGGAAGAGGGGCTTGGGGTCTGGACCCCTGGGACTGAGGGAGGAGGGGCTGGGCCTGGACCCCTGGGTCTGAGGGAAGAGGGGCTGGGGGGTCTGGACCCCTGGGTCTGAGGGAGGAGAAGCTGGGAGCCTGGACCCCTGGGTCTGAGGCAGGACGGACTGGGGCCTGGACTCCTGCTGTAAGAGAGGAGGGAGATTCAGAAAAGAAAAAAAGAGGAGGTTGACTTCGGGCCCCCAGTGGGGGGCATCTCTGTTTTGACATCTCTGTTTTGCGGTTGAGGCGTTTAGCAGGTGGTTGAATCCTGGCTGGTGGATGCACCTGCTTTTTGGGGTGTGCCTGCTCTGTGCCCGGTACTTCCCCCGAATCCCATGTGACCCCATGCTGTGCACAGTCGGCAGCTGTTGCCCTGCCCAGGTTAAAGACCAGCCACGAGAGGGCAGAAGCGGCCCTTGAATCAGCGCCCGGCTCCAAAGCTGGTCCTCCGCCTCTTGGCCAAGCTTGTCTAACCTGCAGGCCGCATAATTTGTAAACTTTCTTAAAACATTATGAGACTTTTTTTTTGCGAATTTTTTTTAGCTCGTTAGCTATCGTTAGTGTTAGTGTATTTTATGTATGGCCCAGGACAGTTCTTCTTCCAATGTGGCCCGGGGAAGCCAAAAGATTGGACGCCCCCACTCTAGACTGTAACCACCTCACCGTCACCTTGTGTAACCTACTTGGTTATCTCTGGACGGAGCAAGTACTATATCCCCATTGTCTAGATGAGAAAGTTGAGGCTCACAGCAATAAGATTTCCCCAGATTCACACTGAGGCTGAGATCAAGAGCAAGGTAAGAAAAAGGCAAAGAGATAATACATAATTTTATAATACATAATTTTACATAAATTACATAATTTTACTGAACCGCCCTTTTTTTTTAAAGAAGGGGCTCTGTCACCAAGGCTGGAGTGCAGTGGCGTGATCATAGCTCACTGCAGCCTGGACCTCCCTGGGCTCAGGTGATCCTCCCACCTCAGCCTCCTGAGTAGCTGGGACTACAGGCACACGCCACCACACTCAGCTAATTTTGTTGTATTTTTTTGCAGAGACAGGGTTTCACCACATTGCCCAGGCTGGTCTGCAACTCCTGGGCTCAAGCAATCAACCCACCTCAGCCTCCTAAAGTGCTGGGATTACAGGCGTGAGCCACCTCGCCCAGCCTTAGGTCTTTTTCCTTATTACAAAAATAACTTGTGTCCACTGTAGAAATATCAAACAATTTAGTTATGAGCAAAAAGAAGAAAGTAGTGCCTATAGTCAAGTGTACCCAGCCACCTCCAGAAATACCCAGTGACCCCTTATTATACATCCTTCTGTCTTTTTTCTCTCTGTTTCTACACAAAGACTGGAATTATGCTGTACATATAATTTTGAACCTTTTCGTCTGTCTTGTGAATACCTTTCCGTGTCAAAGCACATAGATCCACAACTCCATTTTCCCCCACGTTGTATTAGGAAGACTGTCAAACATACAGAAAAATCATAGGAATTTTCCAGTGAACACTGAAGATTCCACCACGAGGATTCCCCCGCTAACATTTTACTGTGCTTGCTTTATCACGTTTCTGTGATTCCTTCAGTCCCTCTATTCATCCATCAATCATATTATGCATTTCAGAGCACCCCCAGCTCCCCTGCTTTTTTTTTTTTTTTTTTTTTGAGGCAGGGCCTCACTCTGTTGCTCAGGCTGTAGTGCAGTGGCACAATCACAGCTCACTGCAGCCTTGAATTCCTGGGCTCAAGCGATCCTCCAGCTTCAGCCTCCCAGATAGCTGGGACTACAGGCACACACCACCACGCCTGGCTAACCTGGCCCCTTTTTTAGTGTTGCTGGGATTCCATCACTTTAAAAAAAAAATTCAAAGAATAGAGACAGGATCTCACTATGTTGCCCAGGCTGGTCTCGAACTCCTGTACTCAAGCAGTCATCTCACCTGGGCCTCCGAAAGGGCAGGGAAGGGATTCCAACATATGTGGATGTCATCAGTTATTTAACCAGTCCCTAGTAGAGGACACAGATGTCATTTTCCATTTTCAACTCTGCAAATGCCATGGCGGTGTCCATCCCCACTGGTCACTTGTCAGCAGTTGTCCATGGAAGGAATTGCCGGTCAAAGGTTTTCAACTGGTGTGATGGTGCCTTTACTGTCCTGCCTCAAAGCACCGCAATTCAGGCTCTTGAGCCAGATAGCTGCGTTTGCATCCCAGCTCTGCGGAGCACCCAAAGCCTGATGCTTCCATCTCCTCCACCTCTGTTCATTAAACCAGTGTTCCTTGACTACTTACTGTGTGCCGGGTGCAATTAACCAACATACGTTGGTCAATAAAACAGACCAAATTTCCTCCCCATATAGAGCTTCCATTCTAGTGGTGAAAGAAACAAGAAGCAAGATAAAGTGTGTAGTGTGTGTGCAATGGTGATAAATACCGTGGAGAAGATAAAGCAGAGAAGGGAATGGGACTGGGCGCCATGACTCATACCTGTAATCCCAGCACTTTGGGAGGCAGAGATGGGAAGATCACTTGAGGCTAGGAGTTCAAGACCAGCCTGGCCAACATGGCGAAACCCCATCTCTACCAAAAAAGATACAAAAATTGGCCGGGTGTGGTGGCATGCACCTGTAGTCCCAACTACTCAGGAGGCTGAGGTGGGAAGATTCTATGCACCCAGGAGGTGGAGGTTGCAGTGAGTCAAGATGGTGCCACTGCACTCCAGCCCGGGTGACAGAGTGAGACGCTGTCTCAAAAAAATAATAAATGAGAAGGGGATGGGAAGGGTGATCATCACAGTTGAAATAGGGTGGCCAAGTGAGGTGTTACTAAGGTCACATCCCAGCAGAGGCCTGAAGGAGATGAGGGTGAGCTCTGCGGGTGCCTAGGGGGAAAGCATTCCAGCAGAGGGAACAGCATGGGCAAACCCATTTCTATCCATCAGTCCCTACATAAGCAAACACCCTGGACACCTAACTGGAGAGTTTGAGGACCAACAAAGAGACCACTGTGGATGCAGAGGCGGGAGCAAAGGGGAGAGTAATGGAAAACGTGGGCAGAGGTAGCAGGGGCCAGATCACGTGGGGCCTGTGACACCAGAAGACTTCGGTTTAACTCTGAGCCATGCTAGGCCGCCAGAGGGTACTGAGCTGAGGTATGGGAACTGACTTAGGGTTCACAGGCGACCTCTGGTGGCATGTGGGGAACAGACGAGGGGGCAAGGGCAGAAACGGAGCCCAGAGGGAAGGCGGCTGCTGGGGGCCGGGATGCACAGCGCCAGAGCAGGGAGGTACCGTGGAAGCCCTGAGGAGAGGTGGGATTCTGGATGGATCTTAAGGCAGGGCCGACATGATTGGCTAATGGGTTGGGTGTGGGCATGAGAGGAAGGGAAGAGTCGGGGGGGGGCCTCCAGAGTTGCTCTCCGCTTATGCTATAGAGGGCGTGAGGGTTTCTGGGCACGTAGTGAGTGCTCAATCACTGTCACTCTGGACCTGCAGCAGAGGCCACCTCCTCACCTTTCTGTCTCTCCCAGGACCATGGGTCCCCTGCCACCCTTTGCTGTGGCACAGGGCGCCCAGCTCCTGATCCGTCCTGTGGACAAACCAATCAACACAACTTTAATCTGCAACGTCACCAATGCCCTAGGAGCTCGCCAGGCAGAACTGACCGTCCAGGTCAAAGGTGAGGAACTCCCTGGGTGGGAAGAACAGGGACCAAAGGAAGAGGTCGAGGCAGGGTTCCCTCTCTAATGCTCTCTGTCTCCCATCCTTCTCCTAAGCCTTCTCACAAAAGGACCAGTGGGGCCAGCTTTACTCCCCTGTTAACTCCATACCTATATCACTGGTACCGTTGTTCAGCTGCCTGGATACACTCCCTCCACACACACAGGTTGGGATAGATGTGGAATCCCTCTCTCTCAGGGACTCAGGCCTTTCCAAATGTATTAGGCAGACCTCTATCAATTGCAATTGACAGAAACACAAAGTAGTCTAAGCAAAAAAAAACAAACAAAATAGGACTTTATTGAAAATTCACCTTCAGGTATGGTTAGATCCAGGGGCTCCAACCATGTAACCCAGGAACTTTTATTTTATACATCTCTTGTCTCTGCTTTTCCTTATACTGGCTTTATTCTCAGGCAGGCTCTGAAGCAAGATGGCCCTCAGCAGGGACAGGCTCACATTCTACCAGAATGGCAACAGCAGGAGAAAAAACATACCACTTTCAATAACTGCAGCCAAAGTCCCAGGGCTGGCTCTCATTGGCCCAGCTTAGGCCACAGCCCACCTATGAACCAATCATAGCAGCCAGGGAGAATGGAATATTCTGATTGGCCAGGCCTGTGTCAAAGTCCCATTCTAGGCACCAGAGGGTGGGATCCATTCCACCTGAATTAAATAGACTGAGGCAGTGGAGTGGTGGCTCCCTAAGGAAATTCAAGATGCCATTTCAAGAATGAGGGATAAACCCCAAGAGTTTCCTTACCTAAATACCTGTTTCCTTCTCTTTCAGAGGGACCTCCCAGTGAGCACTCAGGCATGTCCGGTAATGCCATCATCTTCCTGGTTCTGGGAATCCTGACTTTTCTGATCCTGCTGGGGATCGGGATTTATTTCTATTGGTCCAAATGTTCCCGTGAGTTCCTTTGGCACCGTCATCTGTGTCCCTCGAGTGAGCATCACCAGAGCTGCCGTAATTGAGCACCTACTATGTGCTGGGCTCTGTGCTGAGTCCTTCCCGTGTGCCTCTCACTGAATCCTCACCCCACTGCCATGAGGTTTCCCCCATTTGACTGATGAGGGTGCAGAGCCAGGGAGTCTTATTCACCGGTTCATTGATTACATTTACAAATATTATTTACAGAGTGGGAGAAGAGCGTATAGGGTCTTAATGCCATGGTAGGGACTTTGGAATTTAATTCAGGTGATGTGGGAGTCCCTGCCAGATGGATGGAGGGTGAAATAATGCTTAACCCCTCAGCCTTACTCCATCTGCCTTGTTCAGGAGTGACTCCTAGGAGGAGGTGGCAGGAACTGGCACCTCTGATCCTCAGCTCTAAAAGGGTCTGATGCTTTCACACCTCAAGAGATTTGCACAGGCCGTCCCCTGCCTGGAGCACCCTCCCATGGCTCCTTCTGGAGAAGTGTGCCAGCTAATTCTGTAATCAGAGGAACGATACTTTGCTGAGCACTGTCTACATGCCACTTTGTATGTATAACCCCCTCGATTTTAATTTTATTTTTTTTATTATTTATGTATTTATTTATTTATTTTTGAGACAGGCTCTCACTGTCGCCCAG
The DNA here is from genome assembly GCF_028858775.2 of Pan troglodytes. NCBI lineage: Eukaryota > Metazoa > Chordata > Mammalia > Primates > Hominidae > Pan > Pan troglodytes. The sequence goes on from NC_072418.2 coordinate 47,615,595, forward strand.
GCTGGAGTGCAGTGGTGCGATCTCGGCTCACTGTAGCCTTCACCTCCCAGGTTCAAGCGATTCTCATGCCTCAGCCTCCCAAGGAGCGGGGATTACAGGCACGCACTACTATGCCCAGCAATTTTTGTATTTTTAGGAGAGACAGCGTTTCGCCATGTTGGCCAGGCTGGTCTCAAACCCCTGGCCTCCTGTGATCCACCCGCCTCAGCCTCCCAAAGTGCTGGGATTACAGGCATGAGCCACCACACCTGGCCTGTACAATCTCCTTGAATGCCCACAACCACCCAGCAAAGTGGTTCTCCCGTGAGCCCCATGTTACAGAGGAGGAAGTATTTGCTTTGAGAGATGAAGTTACCTGCCAATGGTCAAACAGCTGGAAATGGTTGTTGGGGAGAAGAAGCCAGATCTTTGACTACCAAGCTTTTCCTTCAACCACTAAACAAAGCTGCTCCCTTACAACCCAGGCGGATACTGCCTCGTCCAGGAAGCCCTCCCTGACCCCCAAGCATGAGCCAAGCATCCACTAGGCTCTCCCACTCCAGCCTTGCCCATTCTGGGTCATCACCGTGGGGGACTTGTTTGTCATCCCCAGTGGACTGTGAGCCCCAAGAGAGCAGACCTGAGGCTGTCACTGTCATGACTGTGTCCCCAGGACCGCCTATCACTGGGCCGGGCATAAAAGAGGCACTCGAGGAAGTGTTTGCTGAGTGATTCAATGTGTCAACTCCAGAGCCAGACTGCCTGTATCTGGGCCCTAAAGCTACTGCTTGATTAGTGATGTCACCATAGGCAAATAGCTTAAGCTGTATGACTCAGTTTCCTCATCTGTAAAATGGGGTGATGGTACCTAATAATACAGTAAAGCACTTAACACAGCAGGTGGCACATGGTAAGCCACATACTGGGTATGTATTAGGTATGATTGTTATTGCTATTATTACTATTATAGTTATTATTAACATAAACTGCACAAGAGCAGGCTTTTTGTTTGTTTGTTTGTTTTTGTTTTCATTTTGTTTTGAGACAAGATCTTGCTCTGTTGCCCGGACTGGAGTAGTGCAGTGATGTGATCTTGGCTCACTGCAGCCTCAACCTCCCGGGCTCAGGTGATTCTCCCACCTCAGCCTCTCGAGTAGCTGGGATTATAGGCGTGCACTCCCACGCCTGGCTAATTTTTTATATTTTTAGTAGAGATGGAGTTTCGTTGTGTTGCCCAAGCTGGTCTCAAACTCCTAGACTCCAGCAATCCGCCCACCTCAGCCTCCCAGAGTGCTGGAATTATAGGTGTGAGCCACCACGCCTGGCCAAGAGCAGGCATTTTTATCTGTTTTGTTCACAGCTGTGTCCCCAGCACCTAGAATGTACCTGGCACAAAGTAGACATTCACCATTTGCTGAATACTACTACTATTTGCTAAATAAACCCCTGTTGAATAGTCTAGGAAACTGAACACAGAGAGGTTAAGTCACTTGTCCAAGTTCACACAGCCCCTAAAGGACAGAGATGGAATTTGAACCCATCCATCTGGTTCCAGAGCCAGGCTCGATATTTATGGATATTTCATAACCAAGTGAATAACTGGATGGCTAAATCCTTAGAAAGCACACCCGCCATCCCTGTCTGACACATGTGTATACCATTAAGGGAAATGGCACCACCATGTAATAGCAGAGGCAGAACTTGACATTTTCAGGGCCCTGACACCCAGGCATGTCTTCTTCCCATGCTTCCCAGCATTATTCCTTCCTGACGACTTCCCCTGCTATTTCCCCAGGTACGGAGCATGCCAGCGCCTCAGCTAATGGGGTAAGTGCAGTGTTGGAGCTAAGGAGGGTGTGGGGTCTGCACGAACTACAGACCAGACGTCTTCAGATGCCCACGGCCCGGCCTCAGGAGCCTGGGTCTTTTCTCCTGGTGCCTCGAGCAGCATTTCCCAACCCTTCCTGCTGGGTGGAATCCCCTGTAGAGTTTGCTAAGACGCAGCCCCAGACAGTCTGGTCTGTGATGGGGCCAGGGAATCTGCATTTTAATATCTGCTCTCTCCCCCCCGCCCCCCGCCCCTTCAATTCCACCCATGGCCACACCTTGAGAAGCACTGCCCTGGCTTCCAGGGAGAGAGGAGGGGACAGGCCTGCAGTTCTTTGCACATGGGGCTTCAGTGGGAAGATGTTTGATTTTGTTCAAAAGAGCCCCAAGGCTAAAATTTGAAAACCCTCTTCTAGCATGTCTCCTATTCAGCTGTGAGCAGAGAGAACAGCTCTTCCCAGGATCCACAGACAGAGGGCACAAGGTGACAGCGTCGGGACTGAGAGGGGAGAGAGACTGGAGCTGGCAAGGACATGGGCCTCCAGAGTTGGACCCGACCCCAATGGATGAAGACCCCCTCCAAAGAGACCAGCCTCCCTCCCTGTGCCAGACCTCAAAAAGAGGGGGGCAGGTGCAAGTTCATAGGTCTCCAAGACCACCCTCCGTTCATTTGCTAGAAGGACTCACTAGACTCAGGAAAGCTGTTAGGCTCACAGTTACAGTTTATTACAGTAAAAGGACAGAGATTAAGATCAGCAAAGGGAGGAGGTGCACAGCACACGTTCCACGACAGATGAGGCGACAGCTTCCATCTGCCCTCTCCCAGTGGAGCCATATAGGCAGCACCTGATTCTCACAGCAACATGTGACAACATGCAAGAAGTACTGCCAATACTGCCAACCAGAGCAGCTCACTCAAGATCTTTGTGTCCAGAGTTTTTTGTTTGTCTTGAGACAGGGTCTGGCTCTGTTGGCAGACTGGAGTACAGTGGTGAGATCACAGTTCATTGCAGCCTTGACTTCTCAACGCCAAGTCATCCTCCCACCTCAGCCTCCTGAGTAGCTACGACTACAGGTATGTGCCACCACGTCTGGCTAATCTTTTTATTATTTGTAAAGTCGAGGTTTCCCTGTGTTGCCCAGGCTGGTCTTGAACTCTTGGCTTCAAGTGATACTTCTGCCTTGGCCTCCCAAAGTGCTGAATTAAGCAGCTCACCATCCACACGGCTGACCTCATACATCAAGCCAGCACCGTGTGGCCCAAGACCCCCACCATAAATCACATCATTAGCATGAACCACCCAGAGTGGCCCAAGACTCCCAGATCAGCTACCAGGCAGGATATTCCAAGGGCTTAGAGATGAATGCCCAGGAGCTGAGGATAAAGGGCCCGATCTTTCTTTGGGCAAGGTTAAGCCTTTACTGCATAGCAGACCACACAGAAGGGTGTGGACCACCAGAGAATTTTGGTAAAAATTTGGCCTCTGGCCTTGAGCTTCTAAATCTCTGTATCCGTCAGATCTCTGTGGTTACAAGAAACAGCCACTGACCCTGGTCACCAGAGGCTGCAATTCAGGCCGCAAGCAGCTGCCTGGGGGGTGTCCAAGGAGCAGAGAAAACTACTAGATGTGAACTTGAAGAAGGTTGTCAGCTGCAGCCACTTTCTGCCAGCATCTGCAGCCACTTTCTGCCAGCATCGGCAGCCAGCAAGCTGGGACTGGCAGGAAATAACCCACAAAAGAAGCAAATGCAATTTCCAACACAAGGGGGAAGGGATGCAGGGGGAGGCAGCGCTGCAGTTGCTCAGGACATGCTCCTATAGGACCAAGATGGATGCGACCCAAGACCCAGGAGGCCCAGCTGCTCAGTGCAACTGACAAGTTAAAAAGGTCTATGATCTTGAGGGCAGACAGCAGAATTCCTCTTATAAAGAAAACTGTTTGGGAAAATACGTTGAGGGAGAGAAGACCTTGGGCCAAGATGCTAAATGGGAATGCAAAGCTTGAGCTGCTCTGCAAGAGAAAATAAGCAGGACAGAGGATTTGCTCTGGACAGAGATGGAAGAGCCGGGAACAGAGAAGTGTGGGGAAGAGATAGGAACCAGCAGGATGGCAGGGGCAAAGGGCTCAAGGGTGAGGAGGCCAGTGGGACCCCACAGAGTTGGGGAGATAAAGGAACATTGGTTGCTTTGGTGGCACGTAAGCTCCTTGTCTGTCTCCAGCACCCAGAATCTCATTAAAGCTTATTTATTGTACCTCCAGCGGCTGCGTGCAATGGGGTCTTTTGTGGAAATCAAGGAGCAGACAGGTTTCATGTGTACTGTCACCACGTGGGATGGAACCAGAGGCATGGAAGCAAGATGCTAAATGAAGAGGGCCATAAGGGCTGGGATTCCCAGGCACCTTAGGAACAGCTTGTCTTTTTTTTTTTCCTCTCCAAAAAAAATGTTTAAGGGACGGTGTCTCCTGTCACCCAGGCTGGAGTGCAGTGGCATGATCATAGCTCATTGCAGCCTCTAACTCCGGGGCTCAAGCAATCCTCCCACCTCAGCCTCCCAAGTAGCTGTGACCACAGCTGCCCCTCACCATGCCAAGCTAATTTTTTTAATTAGATAGTACATAAACGTCCCAAAATTAGAAGTTATAAAAAGACATGAGGGATCCATTCTAATTTGTGTTTGGAGTGTAATGGTCCAGCTCCATTCTTCTGCACATGGATATCCAGTTTTACACAACACTGTGAATGTAATGAATGCCACTGAATCATACACTCAAAAATAGCTAAAATGGCAAATTGTCTGTTATCTCTTTTTAACCACCATTTTTGAAAATTAATTATACCAAAAAACCATTGAATAGTGCACTTTATTTATTTATTTATTATTTGTTTATTTATTTATTTATTTTAGAAATAAGAGTCTCACTTTGTTGCCCAGGCTGGAGTGCAGTGGCATGATCATGGCTCATTGCAGCCTCGACCTGCTGGGCTCGGGCTATCCTTCCATCTCAGCCTCCCGAGTAGCTGGGACTATAGGTGGGCGCCACCCCACCTGGCTAAATTTCTTTTTAACTTTTGTAGAGATAGGCATATCGCTATGTTGCCTAGGCTGGGCTGGAACTCCTGGGCTCAAGTGCTCCTCCTGCCTTGGCCTCCCAAAGTGCTAGGATTACAGATGTGAGCCACCGCGCCCACCCTGAACCTTACTTTTTTTGCTCAGTTTCTGGTAATTCAGAGAATGCCTCCTGAGTTGTTCTACACCCACCTCATATTCCATCGGAGGGATGTACAGGGCTTTTTTAACGAGGCCTCTAAGGACAGGCATTTGTATCATTTCCAGCCTTTTACTATTACAATGTTGTAGTGAATAACTTTACAGACTGTCATTTATTTTACTTTTTTTTTTTTTATTTTAGAGAAAGGAATCTTGCCATCTTGCCCAGGCTGGTCTCAAATTCCTGGGCCCAAACAATCCTCCCGCCTTGGCCTCCTAAAGTACTGGGATTTATAGGCATAAGCCACCGTGCCTGGCCAATGCACACTGTCATTTAGCTCATGTTAACACCTGAGTGTAGGACACACTCCTGGAGGTGGAATTGCTGGGCCAAAGAGTATGTTTCTTGTCATTGTGATAGATATTGACAAATGAACCCTCACAGAAGTTGTGCTGAGTTCTGTTCCCACCAGCGACGTAGGCGATGACCTTTTTCTGGAGGGAGGGGGCATCCTTGGAGTCCACAGAGCCAGGAATGGAGAGTGGGCCCAGAATTTTGGTATAGATGTTGTATAAACTTATAGTAAGGTTAAGAAAACCGCAACTATCCTTATCAGAGGCTTGGCGGGGGGCAGGGTATGATGGAGATCATAAGGAGGCTAAAACACTCCACACCCTCCCTCTGCATTGCTCCTGCACGGGAGTCGGGAATCTTTTCAGGTTGATACGATCTCACCTTGAGGAGCTGTGAGGTCCCAGAAGCCTCTGGGTTGCAGATTGCTTGGGGTGAAAATGTCTGTGCTACTGAAATCTAACTTTTTAAAAAAAATTACGGGCTGGGCGCAGTGGCTCACGCCTGTAATCCCAGCACTTTGGGAGGCTGCAGCGGGTGGATCACTTGAGGTAAGGAGTTCAAGACCAGCCCATAGTGAAACCGTGTCTCTACAAAAAAAATTAGCCAGGTGTGGTGGTGCATGCTTGTAATCCCAGCTACTCAGAAGGCTGAGGTGGGAGAATCCCTTGAACCCGGGAAGTGGAGGCTGCAGTAAACCATGATCGAGTTACTGCACTCCAGCCTGGGTGACAAGAGCGAGACTCTGTCTCCAAAAAAAAAAAAAAAAAAAAAGAACTGGATTGTCTGGCTCTACTCCGGGCACGGCATGCAGGCCCAGTTCTGCTGCTCTGCTGTTTGTTCTGCTTTCCTCCACATATTGGCATCACCCTCTGGTGCCAAGATGGCTGCTGCATTCCAGGCATCACATCCAGACTCAGACCCAGAGAAGCTGCCCATCCCTACCTGGGTGAGCCTTTGTAGGAACGAGAAACCGCATCCAGCAGCAGAAACCTCACCCAGCAGCGTCTTTTCCGGTCTCATTCACCAGCGCCGCCCACCGCTCAACCAATCCCTGGCCAAAAGAATGGGACCGCCTGGAAGGCTGGACCAAACAGGACCTGCCCTCTGGGGCTGGGGAGAGGCCCAGATGAAGGCTGCAGGACAGGATGGACTCCTAGACCTCTGTTACCAGCAGTGACTACCTCTGTCTGGGTGGTTGGAACATGTTTGAATTTTATTCTAAGTACTGTATACAAGTTCTGCAATAAACCTTGACTCTTCTTTTAATAATGCAAAAGGAATCGAAGTGATTGTTTGAAAGGGAGAGGAAGAAAGAGAGAGGGAGGGAGGGAAGAATGGAGGGAGGCAGGGAAGGAGACAGACAGAGTAGAATCCAGCCACCGGAAAATCCAGAATAGCTGGCTTTGCTTAATCCATGCCTGGAAATAACTGCTGGGTTTGCAACAACTTCTCTCCCGGAGACAGACCAAGGAAACTACAAAACTGCAGGAAGGATTGCAGGGCCGGGCACAGTGGCTCACGCCTGTAATCCCAACACTTTGGGAGGCCGAGGTGGATTGGATCACCTGAGATCAGGAGTTCGAGACCAGCCTGGCCAACATGGTGAAACCTCGTCTCTGCTAGAAATACAAAAATAAGCCGGGCGTGGTGGCGTGCGCCTATAGTCCCAGCTACTCGGGAGGCTGAGGCAAGAGAATTGCTTGAACCTGGGAGGTGGAGGTTGCAGTGAGCTGAGATCGTGCCACTGCACTCCAGCTTGGGCGACAGAGTGAGAATCTGTCAGGTGGATTCTGAGGGTACTCTGACCCCATGAACCCAGCATGAAATCTTCCAGGCATTAAGGAACATTGAGGATGTGGAGGATTGGAAATCCCTCCGGGGAAAATACACTTCTCTTGAGCAGGGTCACGAGGGGTGGGGGCAATGTGGGAGGTGGGGCAAGTCCAAAGACAAGGTCAACAGCAATAATAATAATAACAGTGACAGGCATTTGTTGCTTGTTGGCCGGGACTCTTGCATACGGTTCTCCCAACATCCCTGTGAGGTGGTAATGCTTATCCCCATTCTCCAGGGGAGGAGGCTGAGGCCCAGAGAGGTGAAGTTGTGTGCCACAAAATACCCCAGCCATATGGTGGTAGAACCAAGTTTTCAGCCAGACTCACCAGCTCACAGCAGAGCTGCCCTGGACTCTACAGCCATTCAGTGTATAGCTGGGCCACTCCATCCTTCAAGGCAGTTCAACGTCAAGATTCCTGATTTGCCTCAACCTGGGGCCTCTAGAAGATACCATCACCCCCGACAAGCTGAAGACGTGTGTCCGGAACACTCAGACACACACAAAGTGCTATGGATACACCACACCCCGACCTAGCTGTCTCTTCCTGATGGACCTCACTGGGTAGAAATGCCTGGCACCACCTGCCTCAGATCCCTAGGTCAGCTCTCGCTCCCCAATAGAAGTTTCTGAGATGATGATGAAAACGTTCTCCATCTGTGCTGTCCAATGGAGTAGCCACTGATCACTTGAGGCTAGTGAGCACTTGAAGGTGGCTAGTTTGAGGAACTGCATTTTTTAATGCATTTTAGTTACTTTGAATATATATACACGTATATACATTTATATATACATATTCATACACATACATTTTACATATATTTTATATGTATATGTAATATATATAAATTATTATATTTATATATTTTTATATATAAATATATAATATATATTATATAAATATATAAATATATATTATATAAATATATAAATATATATTATATAAATATATAAATATATATTATATAAATATATAAATATATATTATATAAATATATAAATATATAAATATATATTATATATTATATAATATATATAAATAATATATATTATATAAATATATAAATATATATTATATATTATATAATATATATAAATAATATATATTATATAAATATATAAATATATATAAATTATATATATTTATATATAATATAAATATATATAAATTATATATAAATTATATATAATATATAAAATATATATAAATTATATATAATATATAAAATATATATAAATTATATATAATTTATATATAAATATATATAAATTATATAAAATCTATATAAATATATATAAATATATACTATATTATAAATATATATTTATATAATATTTTATATATTATATATTTATATATATTTATATAATATTTTATATATTATATATTTATATATTTATATAATATTTTATATATTATATATTTATATATTTATATAAATATTTATATTTATATTTATATATATTTATATATATATTTATATATTTATATATATTTATATTATATATTTATATATTATTATATATTTATATTATATATTTATATATTATTATATATTTATATAATATATTTATATATTATATATTTTATAATATATAAATATATTATATATTATATATATTAGTTATATTATAATATAAATATATATGTATATAATTATATATTTATATAAATATATGTATATAATTATATATTTATATAAATATATATGTATATAATTATATATTTATATAAATATATATGTATATAATTATATATTTATATACATATATTATATATTTATATAATTATATAATTATATACATATATTATATATTATAATATATTATATATTATATTATATATTATAATATATTATATATTATATTATATATTATATATTATATTATATATTACATATTATATGTATATATAAATATAATATATAATATATAATTATATATAATGTATATTATATATAAAATAATATATAAATATTCAATTTTTTTTTTTGGAGATGGAGTCTTGCTCTGTTGCCCAGGCCGGAGTGCAGTGGCACAATCTTGGCTCACTATAACCTCCACCTCCCAGGTTCAAGTGATTCTCCTGCCTCAGCCTCCCGAGTAGCTGGGATTACAGGCATGCGCCACCACGGCCAGCTAATGTTTGCATTTTTAGTAGAGACAGGGTTTCATCATGTTGCCTGGGCTGGTCTTGAACTCCTGACCTCAAGTGATCTGCCTGCCTCTGCCTCCCAAAGTGCTAGGACTACAGGCATGAGCCACCACGCCTGGCCTATTCAGTATATTTTTTTGAGACAGGGTCTCACTCTGTTACCCAGGCTGGAGTGCAGTGTCATGATCAAAATTCACTGCAGCCTTGACCTCCCAGGTTCAACAATCCTCCTGCCTCAGCCTTCTGAGTAACTGGAACTATAATTGAAAGCCACTAAGCCTGCCTAATTTTTTAAATTTGTTTTGTGTAAAGTTGGGGTCCTACTATGTTGCCCAGCCTGGTCTCCAATTCCTAGGCTCAAGCAATCTTCCCACCTCAGCCTCTCAGAGGGGTAGGATTACAAGTGTGGGTCACCTGTGCCTCCCTAAATTTATATTTAAATAGCCACATATGACTAATAGCTATGATATTAAACAGCATAACACTAGACCCTCCATTATCCAAGGTCTGTTGATCCAACCAACAGAGCACATTTGATCTCTCCTACCTCCCAGCCTCACACACACATGCCCCACACCCTCCTTCCTGGCTCCACTCACCCAAGATATTGCAACCTCCTCAATACACCTTGATGACTATCTCAGCCTCCACATCCTTGCATTGCTATTTATGCTGCCTGGTGCACCTCATGCTGCCTCACCCCATCATCTGCCTCATTTCTACTCTTACTCCAGGTCTCAGCTCAGATGCCCCCTCCCCCAGGAAGCCCTCCCTAGCCGTCAGGTTGAATGAGGTGTATCTCCTTGGGCTCTCCCAGACTCCTGGGCTCCTCCATCCCAGCCCTGATCACTCTGGATCATAATTGTGTGAGAGGGGTCTGCCCCCCCAAACCCTACAGGATTGTGTGCCCTACTGTGGACAGAGGGCAGAGCAGAGGTGGTCTCAATCATCACTGTGTCACCAACATCACCCAGCACACACAACTGGGCACTGGGAATGTGTGCTGGAATGAATGGAGGATGCTTTTTAAAAACTAGGCTAAGCCAGGTATGGTGAGTCACATCTGTAATCCCAGTACTTTGGGAGACTAAGGTGGGAGGATCACTTGAGCCCAGGAGTTCAACACCAGCCTGGGGCAACATAGTGAGATCCCATCTCTACAAAACATAAAAAAATTGGCCAGGGATGGTAGCACACAACTGTGGTCCCAGCTACTCAGGAGGCTGAGATGGGAGGATTGCTTGAGCCCAGGAGTTGGAGGCTGCAGTGAGCAATGATCATGCAACTATACTCCAGCCTGGGCAACAGAGCGAGACCCTGTCTTAAAAAAAAAAAAAAGAGTAACACACTTGGAATAAACATGATCCATAAAAGTACAAAACATACACTCTGGGGCTGGGTGCAGTGGCTCATGCCTATACTCCTAGTACTTTGGGAGGCCGAGGCAGGAGGATCATCTGAGGTCAGGAGTTTGAGACCAGCCTGGCCAACATGGCAAAACCCCATCTCTACTAAAAATACAAAAATTAGCCAGGCATGGTGATGCATGCCTGTAATCCCAGCTACTCAGAAGGCTGAGGCAGAAGAATCACTTGAACCTGGGAGGCGGAGGTTGCAGTAAACTGAGATTGTGCCACTGTACTCCAGCCTGGGTGACACAGCATCTAAAAAAGAAACCACTCCAAAAACTACAAAATATTCTTGCAATTATAGGTGACATATTTAAATGGTAAGACAACCAATGTTCATGAATGGAAAGACAGAGCAAGACCCTGTCTCAAGAAAAAAAAAAAACAGGCTGAGCGCGGTGGCTCACACCTGTAATCCCAGCACTTTGGGAGGCCAAGGTGGGCAGATCACCTGAGGTCAGGAGTTCAAGACCAGCCTGACCAACATGGAGAAACCCTGTCTCTACTAAAACTACAAAAGTAGCCGGGCGTGGTGGCGCATGCCTGTATTCCCAGCTACTCCCTGAGGTGGGAGGATCGCTTGAACCCAGGTGGCAGAGGTTGCGGTGAACTGAGATTGCACCATTGCACTCCAGCCTGGGCAACAAGAGCGAAACTCCATCTCAAAAGAAAAAAAAAGAAAAACACAAAGCTAAGAGCTTTTTTTTTTTTGAGACGACGTCTCGCTCTGTCACCCAGGCTGGAATGCAGTGGCGCGATCTCGGCTCTCTGCAACCCCTGCCTCCCAAGTTCAAGTGATTCTCCTGCCTCAGCCTCTCCAGTTGCTGTGATTACAGGTGCCCACCACCACGCCTGACTAACTTTTGTATTTTTAGTAGAGACAGGGTTTCACCATGTTGGCCAGGCTGGTCTCAAATTCCTCACCTCGTGATCTACCCACCTTGGCCTCCCAAAATGCTGGGATTACAGGCGTGAGCCACCGCACCCAGCCTGCCTCAGAGCCTTCAAGTGAGTCAGCCACAGGTGAAATCCCACCTCTGTCTATTGGCAGACTTGCCTCTTTTCCTGGGCCTCTGTTTCCACATCTGTGCAATGGGAACAGTTATTTATGGTGGCTGCTGAATGAGGCAGTGTGTGTTTGAACAAACCCAGGGGAATTGTTCAGAGGCTGTTATGAGTATTGCTACAGTGACTGCTGTTGTAGTCACGCTGAGTGAGAAAAAGAGGTTGAAGAGGGTCAGGGGAGGAGTCCTGGGAAGTTCCCCAGTCACCCTGAAAAACTGGTTCAACCTCTTGTCTGTGCTCCCATCCCAGGGAGTATAGGTGGAGCCTCCAGAGCCCATGGACAGGGCATGCTGGGGCTGGGCCAGCCCCAGCGGTGTCTCTAAGGCACCCCTGGGATCCCCACCGAGCTGGCCTACTTCAGACAGCCAGGGCCCTCTGGCCCCCTTAGTGTCCAGCTCGTGGCCCCTTGGCATTTCCACAAGACGCCAAGATGGAGATTCCCATGGGGACCCAGGGCTGCTTCTCAAAGAGCCTCCTGCTCTCAGGTAAGGAGGAAATAGACCCTAAAGGCCAAGGGGAGAAATGGGGACTCAGCCCAGAGATTGAAGTTTCCTCTTAGAAGTAGGGAAAGATTACCTGAGAGGATGAAATTAGAATAAGATGGGGGAGGGGCAACAGAATCACAGCCTCATTGCCATTTTATCTATGGAATTTTCTATAATGTTAGGACCATGAAGGCAGGAATTTATGTATGTTTGGTTCCCTGCTATATCTCCAGTGTCTAGAAATTGAAGGAAGTTTAGATGTATTACATATAGTTGGTATTATAGCTTATATATTACATATGCCTATAAGTATTGGTTGAATAAATGAATGAATGAATGAATTCAGAGAGTCCATGTGTTTAGAAGCAGGCCACACAGCATCTCAAGGTAGAAAAACCTCTGGATCAATAGGATGGCAAATCTGTGGTAACCATACCTGTGTTCCCACTCCTGCACCCAGGGCAGACATCACTAATCAATCCCAGCATTGTTTCCAATGAGCAGCACTCAGAGTCCTTGCTCCCCGCTGAAGATCTGTATCTAGAGAGGAGCATGCCGTGGTCCCTGGCAACACCCCTGATCTCAGCCCTTCCCTGTAACTTCCCACAGCCTCAATCCTGGTCCTCTGGATGCTCCAAGGCTCCCAGGCAGCTCTCTACATCCAGAAGATTCCAGAGCAGCCTCAAAAGAACCAGGACCTTCTCCTGTCAGTCCAGGGTGTCCCAGACACCTTCCAGGACTTCAACTGGTACCTGGGGGAGGAGACGTATGGAGGCACGAGGCTATTTACCTACATCCCTGGGATACAACGGCCTCAGAGGGATGGCAGTGCCATGGGACAGCGAGACATCGTGGGCTTCCCCAATGGTTCCATGCTGCTGCGCCGCGCCCAGCCTACAGACAGTGGCACCTACCAAGTAGCCATTACCATCAACTCTGAATGGACTATGAAGGCCAAGACTGAGGTCCAGGTAGCTGGTAAGTGTTAGGGTCTGGGGATGAGGTAAGGAAGCTAATGAGCCCTGAGCAGCTACCATGCACCAGGTGCTGTGCAAACACCATTTCATTTGGTCCTCTCATTCATTCACTTGACACATATTGAGCGTCTACTGTGTACCAATCCCCAGAGATAGTCTTTAACCCTCACATGCATTAACTAATAAAATATCTATGAAATGCCTGCCTTGTGCCTGACACTGGAGAATGCACCATCTCATTTACCTTTCACATGCACTAACATTAACCAAATTTTTATCGAGCACTTACTGTATGCCTGGTTGTGAGGAATGCATCCCTCAATCTTTATGTTTATAAAGCGAGTATTTACTGATGAATCCACTCGGGGCAAAGTGTGAGGGAAAGGGTGGTGGGCAATAATGACAGCTGGCATTTCTTGGGTGATCGTTAAGAGCCAGGCACCATCTTAAACATTTTCCCTAAAGCATAGTTTCTCAGCTTCAGCACTACTGATGTTTTGTATTGGCCAGTTCTTACTAGTAGAGGGTTTGTGCATTGCAGAGATTTCAGCAGCACCCCGGCCTCTACTCACTAGGTACCAGTAGCAGCTTCCTAGTCATGCCAACCAAAAATGTCTTCAGATATTACCAAATGTCTCCACCCTGGGATAAGACTCACCCCTGGTTGAGAACCACTACTCTATATTTACTCATTTTTACCTTAAAACAACTCCATGAGGCCGGCGCCATTATTGTCTCCATTTTACAGATTGAAAAATGGAGGCACGCAGTGGTTATGACTTGCTGAGTAAAGAATACGAACCAGAATGATGTGACATGGGAAAGGAGGTCATCAGGGAGACCTCACTCAAGAAGTGACCTTAGAGGAGAGACCAGAAGAAGGTGATTGAGGGAGGGAGGTGCTGTGGCCCCTTGCCATTTCCACAGGACACAGATCCCCTTAGAATTTATATGTTGAAATCCTAACCTCCAAGATGATGGTATTAAAAGGTGGGGCTTGGGCCTGGCACGGTGGCTTACACCTGTAATCCCAGCACTTTGGAAGGCTGAAGTGGGTGGATCACCTGAGGTCAGGAGTTTGAGATCACCCTGGCCAACATGGTAAAACCCCGTCTCTGCTAAAAATACAAAAATTAGCTGGGCATGGTGGTAGATGCCTGTAATGCCAGCCACTTGGGAGGCAGGAGAATCACTTGAACCTGGGAGGCAGAGGTTGCAGTGAACCGAGATCATGCCACTGCACTCCAGCCTGGGCAACAGAGCAAGACTCCATCTCAAAAAAAAAAAAAAAGTGGGGCTTGTGGGAGGTGATTAGATCATGAGGGTACAGCACTTGTAAATAGATTGTATGCCCTTATTTTTTTTTTTCAATTTAAAAGCAAGATTGTGGAGACAGGGTCTTACTGATATTGCTCAGGCTGGTCTCAAACTCCTGGCCTCAAGCAGTCCTTCCACCTTGGCCTCCCAGTGCTGGGATTACAAGAATAAGCCACCATGCCCAGTCTCAGCTCACTGTAACCTCCACCTCCTGGGCTCAAGCAATCCTCCCACCTCAGCTTCCCATGTAGCTGGGACTGTAGGCGCATGCCATCACACCCAGCTAATTTTTTTTATTTATTGGTAGAGACTGGGTTTCACCATGTTGCCCAGGCTGGTCTCCAACTCCTGAGCTCAGGCAATCCACCCACCTCGGCCTTCCAAAGTGCTGGGATTACAGGTGTGAGCCACCACCCCTGGCCCCTAGTTAAATTTTAAAATGAGTTTTGGACAGTGAATAGAAAAAAATTTAGAGAAATGGATGAAATAGGCAAAAGTCAACTCAACATACGCATTAATTTGATTACACAAATCTGCATAAAATGACACTCTGGTCCGGTTGAAGATAACAGTCCTTACTTCACTTGTGGAGCCTGAAGTGGCTTCTCCCCACATTTCCGGGGTTCCCAGGTCACAGGTGCCCCCTTTGGAAGCTGCACAGCGTGGTCATTAAGGAGTTCAGGTGGCCTGGGTATGATCCCAGCACTGCACTTATTGTGAGCCATCAAGCAAGTCAATTTACTGTTCCATGCCTCAGTTTCCTTATCTGTAAAATGGCACAGAGCTTACTTCTTTGTTGGATCATTGAGAGAACAGCGTGTGTGTGTGTGTGTGTGTGTGTGTATTTCAAACTTCATAACAACCCTAAGAACTAGGTATTCATATTATCCTCATTTCACAGACGAACCAAGTCACAGAGAGATTGAGTAATTTGCCCAAGGCCACACCGCCAGTGGGCAGCATTAGGATCCCATAGTCTGTGAGCTTAGCTGCCAAGAAGGGTTGGAATAGAACAGATGTCCAGCTTGAGAGTAAAGCTGGGAGGTCAGAGGGTAAGAGCCAGGTAGGCGTGGTCTTAATTCTAGCAAGTCCAGTTTAAGAATCCTCCGAGTCCCCTACATCTCCTGCAAAACACAGCCCAGAACCTCATCCTTCTGCTGAAGGGATTCAGGTATCATCAACCGAAGTGAGAAAAAGCAAAGCAGATTGGGTCTGGGCTCGGTGGCTCACGTCTGTAATCCCAACACTTTGGGAGACCAAGGCAGTAGAATTACTTGAGTCCAGGAATCTGAGACCAGCCTCGGTAATTTAGTGACACCCCTTCTTTACAAAAAATTTAAAAATTAGCCAGGAGTGGTAGTGTGTGCCTGTAGTCCCAGCTACTTGGGGGACTGAGGTGGGAGGATGGCTTAAGCCCAGGAGTTGGAGGCTGCAGTGAACCGTGATCATGCCACTGCATTCCAGCCTGGGCAACAGAGTGAGACGCTGTTTCAAAAAAAGAAAAAAGAAATCAGTTTGATGGGGTAGGGTTGGGGAGCATGTCAGCAAGCCGATTTTGGATGTGCTGAGGATCGTATGAAATCCTAGGGAAGCAGCAACATCGAGATATAGGACAGCTAAGGAGTTCCATCTGGGACATGTTGAAATTTTTTTTTTAATAGAGATAGGGTCTCACTATGTTGCCCAGGCTGGTCTTGAACTCCTGGGTGCAAGTGATCCTCCCCCCTCGGCCTCCCAAATTGCTGGGATTACAGGTGTGAGCACCACGCCCAGCCCGCTGGGACATGTTGGATTTTATGTGCCACCCAGATGGTTGGATACTCAGATCTGAAAAGCAGGAGAAAGCTCTGGGCTGGAAATAGGAAACTGCACCTCAGTTCTCCATGCAGTCACTGATATAGTCGGTGAGGGACTGGGGGAGCCCTCAGGAGACATCGCACAGTCCCCCCTCTCTCTTTCTTTCTCTCACCCCTCAGAAAAGAATAAGGAGCTGCCCAGTACACACCTGCCCACCAACGCTGGGATCCTGGCGGCCACCATCATTGGATCTCTTGCTGCCGGGGCCCTTCTCATCAGCTGCATTGCCTATCTCCTGGTAACAAGGAACTGGAGGGGCCAGAGCCACAGGTACAGGGTCCCCAAGTGTCCCTCTCCTGTCTCCTCCCACTGTCTTCTCAAGCCCCATGGATTCTTCCACAAGTCACATCATCCGGCTCATACACAATCTCATCAAATCTTGGAACTCCTGGGGTGAAAAGGATCTTTCTATCCTGTATTAAACAGAATTCTGCATTGCAAGGGACAGAAAACCTATTCTTAAACTGACTTACCAAAAAGAAGGAATTTTAGTCAGGGTCTCGCTCTGTCACCCAGGCTGGAGTGCAGTGGCACAATCACGACTCACTGCAGCCTCAACTTCCCCAGACTCAGGTGAGTCTTTCACCTCAGCCTCCCAGGTAGCTGAGACTACAGGTGTGCACACCAAGCCTGGCTAATTTTTTTTATTTTTGTAGAGATGGGGTTTTGCCCAGGCTGGTCTCGAACTCCTGGGCTCAAGTGATCCTCCAGCTTTGGCCTCCCAAAGTGCTGAGAATACAGGCATGAGCCACTGTTCCCTGCCCAAAAAACAAGGAATTGTTTAATACTACATAACTTATTAACTTCAGGTAGGGCTGCATCCAGGGGCTCAATGTTCTCAAATGACTCCTTTATATACTCCTCAACTCTGTATTTTTCTTCGGTGGCTTCATTCTCAGGCAGGCTCTCCCCTGTTGCCACAAGATCACTCCCAGGGGGCCCAGGCTCATACTCCACTGGTTTAGCCATTCCTAGCAAGGAGACCACCTTGTTCCTGGTAGTTCCAACAAAAGCCCCAAGTCTACCTCTCATTGGCTTAACTCAGATCACATGACTTTTCATGAACCAATCACTGTGGCCAGGGGTTGGTGGCCAGGGAAAGCTCTGATTGGCCAAACTTGGGCTATTTGTGCAGCCCTAGAGACTGGGCTAGATCCAACTCCGTTTAATCAAGTGGATTGAGAGTGTGGACCGGCTCTCCAAAGGAAAACTGATTGCTATTGTCAAAGAAGGGGAGTGGACAGCGGCAGGCACAGCTATCAGATGCTACCTACTTCTATGTAGTGGGGGAGAGAGAGAGAGAGAGAGGGAGGGGGAGGGGGAGAGAGAGAGATGGGGTCCTGTTTCCCCCAGGGAGAGTCTATTCGTGAAAAATTCCTTTCTTATGACATCAGCGTCTTCAGAACTTTGTCTCTTGAAATTGATTCTGAACTGATTGTAGATAAGATGTCTAATTTTTCTGCCACTCACTAGTTCCCAGAATATGAAAGCAGCAATTTTGTCTCCTTTCTCAACTCTTCCTTATGTGCCATGGATTCTGTTTTCTTCTTCTTCTTTTTTTTTTTTTTTTTTTTTTTGAGACAGAGTCTTGCTGCAGTGTAGTGGCGCAATCTTGGCTCACTGCAACCTCCACCTCCGGGACTCAAGCAATTCTCGTGCCTCAGCCTCCCAAGTAGCTGAGACTACAGGCATGCACCACAACGCCCGGCTAATTTTTTGTATTTTAGTAGAGATGGGGTTTCACCATGTTGCCCTGGATGGTCTCAAACTCCTGATCTCAGGCAATCCGCCAGCCTCGGCCTCCCAAAGTGCTGGAATTACAGGCGTGAGCCACTGCGCCTGGCCTATTTCTTTTTCTTTTTTAAAGAGACAGGGTCTTGCTTTATCACCCAGGCTGGAGTGCAGTGGCATGATCATAGTTTACTGCAGCCTCAGACTCCTGGGCTCAAGTGATCCTCCCACCTCAGCCTCCTGGGTAACTGGGACCACAGGCCTGTGCTACCACACCTGGCTAATTATCTGTATTATTATTTTTTGTAGAGATGGGGTCTTGCTATGTTGCCCAAGCTGACCTCAAACTCCTGGCCTTAAGCGGTCCTTCTGCCTCAGCCTCCCAAAGTGCTCGAATTACAGGCATGCATCACCATGCCTAGCTTATTTTTTACTTTTTGTAAAAATAAGATCTCCCTGTGTTGCCCTGGCTGTCTTGAATTGCTGGGCTCAAGCCATCCTCCCATCTCAGCCCCCCAAGTAGCTGGGACTACAGGAGTGCACCATTTCCAAGCTTTTTCTTCTTCTTCTTCTTGTTTTGCTGTTGTTGCCCAGGCTGGAATCCAGTGGCGCGATCTCGGCTCACTGCAACTTCCGCCTCAGGGGTTCAAGCGATTTTCCTGCCTCAGCTTCCTGAGTAGCTGGAATTACAGGCACCCACCACCTCGCCTGGCTAATTTTTGTATTTTTAGTAGAGACAGGGTTTCACCATGTTGGCCAGGATGGTCTCAAACTCCTGAACTCAGGCGATCTGCCCACCTTGGCCTCCCAAAGTGTTGGGATTACAGACATGAGCCACTGAGCCCAATTACTATTTTTTTACTCAAAACCGCACACACACCTTCCACCCCCTCCCCCCTCTCCATTTTCCTTCATAGGGAAGGAATGTTGCTCTCTGATATTCTACTGTCAATGCTTTATTCCAATTTTCTTCCCCTCTCTTTCCACCCTAGACTGCCTGCTCCGGGGGGCCAGGGATCTCTGTCCATCTTGTGCTCGGCTGTATCCCCAGTGCCTTCAGTGACGCCCAGCACATGGTTGGTGCTTGTAAATACTTATTTAGTGAATTAACAAACTTGCTATAGTGGTGTCAAGAGTACTTTTGTTTTCAGAGTCAAAGTCTCACTCTGTTGCCAAGGTTGGGGTGCAGTGGTGCGATCGTAGCTCACTGTAGCCTCGACCTCCCTGGTTCAAACTATCCTCCCACCCGAGTCTCCCAAGTAGCTGGGACCCCAGGTGCGCACCACCACACCTGGCTAATTTTTGTAATTTTTGTAGAGACGGGATCTCACTTTGTGAGTCAGGCAGGTCTCAAACTCCTGGCCTCAAAAAAGTCTCCTACCTTGGTCTCCCAATGTGCTGGGAGTATAGTCATGAGCCATTTCACTTGGTTCCAGTGTACTTTTAAAATTAAGGGTATTCAGGACGGGTGCAGTGGCTCATGCCTGTAATCCCAGCACTTTGGGAGGCCAAGGCAGGTGGATCACTTGAGGTCAGGAGTTCGAGACCAACCTGATAAACATGGTGAAACCCTGTCTCTACTAATAATACAAAATTAGCAGAGCATGGGCCGGGCATGGTGCCTCATGCCTGTAATCCCAGCACTTTAGGAGGCCGAGGCTGGCGGATCATGAGGTCAGGAAATCGAGACCATCCTGGCTAACACGGTGAAACCCCGTCTCTACTAAAAATACAAAAAATTAGCTGGGCGTGGTGGCAGGTGCCTGTAGTCCCAGCTACTCGGGAGGCTGAGGCAGGAGAATGGCATGAACCCGGGAGGCGGAGCTTTTAGTGAGCCGAGATTGCACCACTGCACTCCAGCCTGGGCGACAGAGCGAGACTCTGTCTCAAAAAAAAAAAAATTAAAATAAAATAAAATAAGCCGAGCATGGTGGCACACACCTGTAATCCCAGCTACTTGGGAGGCTGAGGCAGGAGAATTGCTTGAACCCAGGAGGCGGAGGTTGCAGTGAGCTGAGATCACGCCATTGCACTCCAGCCTGGGCAACAGAGTGAGACTCTGTCTCAAAAAATTAAAAAATAAAAAATAAATAAGGGTATTCAAATGAATCTATGTAAAGAGAAATATTAAGGAAATCATAAGACAGGTGGATGAAGCAGGATCATTTAGGTGATCTCTGTAAATGGTGATGTCTGGGGAACACTATTCATTGGCATAAGGTGGTGGCTAGGGAAACTGAGGGATTGCGGATGGGGATTATGGAAGAAAAGTCTGGGATAGTTCAGGCCTCATCCTAGCTCACTCTGAAGGAGAGACCATGTGGCTTTCAGGGACCTGGTGGGATTTCCAGCTTCTCTTAAGTCTCTCTCCACCCGCCTGAGTGTCTCTCTATCCTAATATCAATTCCCTCTATGTGTCCCCAGGATGGCGACCACAGAGAAGCCAGAATTGGGCCCTGCTCATGATGCTGGTAAGGCGGGAGCCCCAGATCTCACTACCTAGCCCTCCTCTCAGCTCCTCCCTTCTCCCCTATAGCCACAAGCCCGCTTATTCTCCCTCACTCAGAGGCCTCCCAATGCACCTGCCCCGAGACCTCTCTGGGGCCCCCTGAACTCACCCACATAATCTGAGGGCATCGGCACCCACCCCAAACCTGCTTTTTCTCTTCTTCTCAGTGGCTAGCATCCCCATCCCATCATGCAAGTGGATCCCATCCACCTCCACAGGCCACTACCAGCCTCCTAGACCCCCCACACCCAGCTCCTCACTGGTCTCCCAGCCTCCAGACCCCTCCAACCCATCCCAGGACAAGGTCTTTCTAAAATTCTGATCCTGTTACTCCTCTGCTCAAAGGCCCTCCATGGCTCCCCTGTGCCCTTGGGACAAAGTTTAGTCTCCTTAACATGGTTCTCAAGGCCCTTCACAAGACAGATCAAACACAGTTTCTGAAACACAGCTGGCTCTCTCACCAGACCTCTGCACTCACCCTCTCCTGCCTTAGCTTCACTCACTTCTCTCTACTATCTCAGATGCCCCCTCCTCCAGGAAGCCCTCACTGAGTCCTAGGCTACTTAGGCACCCCGTCTTGGGCTCCCACCCGCCCCCAGTCCCCCGACTCCAGCCCTAAACACTCCAGGTTGTCACTCTGGAGACTGGTCTGCGTCCCCCACTGGACTGTAAGTCCTGGAAGGGCAGGCCTGGGACTGTCGTGGTCAGCACTGTGTCCCCAGCACTGGGTTTGGCTAGAAGAAGCGTTTGCACAAATGTTAGTTGAATAAATAAATAAATGAATGTCAACAGGCAGTCAGAGTGGCCTGTGGGGCCCATGTGTCAGCTGGTACCTCCCCTGTCCCCTGTTTCAGGTGACAACAACATCTATGAAGTGATGCCCTCTCCGGTCCTCCTGGTGTCCCCCATCAGTGACACAAGGTCCATAAACCCAGCCCGGGTGAGTCCCGTCCCCAGCCTCTCCCCTGAAGCCAATGCTAACAGGCGCCTCCTCTCTGAGCTGGCTGTGGTCCTCTGGGCCATCTTGACACCAGGTTTGGGAATCTCAACTCTCTATATATTGTTCCCTGTTCTTAAAAATCCTAAGGAAAAGAGACTGGAAGGAAACAGCACAACAGAAGCAGCATTTGTCTCTGGGGTGTGGAGGCTGGTGGGTGGGTTTTATCTTCTTTTCTTTTATACTTGTCTGTGTTTTCTGCACTGAGCAGCCACTCCCTTTATAATGGGGAGGTTTTATATATATATAACGAAAGGTTTATAAAAATGAGTCATTTAGGCTGGGCGTAGTGGCTCATGCCTATAATTCTAGCACTTTGGGAAGCCAAGGTGGGTGGATCACCTGAGGTCAGGAGTTTGAGACCAGCCTGGCCAACATGGTGAAACCCCGTCTCTACTAAAAATACAAAAAT
This sequence comes from Pan troglodytes, assembly GCF_028858775.2. Classification (NCBI taxonomy): domain Eukaryota; kingdom Metazoa; phylum Chordata; class Mammalia; order Primates; family Hominidae; genus Pan; species Pan troglodytes. The sequence continues at coordinate 47,637,715 of NC_072418.2, forward strand.
TAGCCAGGTGTGATGGCACATGCCTGTAATCCCAGTTACTCGGGAGGCTGAGGAAGGAGAATCGCTTGAACCCAGGAGGTGGAGGTTGCAGTAAGCCGAGGTCATGCCACTGCACTCCAGCCTGCGCGACAGGAGCGAGACTCCATCCCAAAAAAAAAAAAGTTATTTAGATTAAATAAAAAGAGAAACTTAGCTGGGCATGATGGCTCACACCTGTAAATCCCAACACTTTGGGAGGCCAAGGTGGGAGGATTGCTTGAGGCCGGGAGTTTGAGACCAGCCTGGGGAACATAGCTAGACCCCATCTCTACAAAAATTTAGCTAGGCATGGTGGTGTGCACCTATAGTCCCAGCTACCAGGGAGGCTGAGGAGGGAGGATCACTTGAGCCCAGGAGTTTGAGGCTGCAGCGAGTGGTGATTGCACCACTGCACTCTGGCCTGGGTGACAGAGCAAGATCCTGTCTTTTTCTAAAAAAGTGAAAAATAAGAGAAACATAAAACACTAAGGCTAAGAGCTTAGAACCAGAGGTGTTGACAGGGGTAGACTGAGAGTTAATGGAGTGGTTGACGGGCCACTGGATACCACACGAAGCTGGGGCCCAGTGCCCATTTGTCAGAGGAGAACGCTGAGGTGTAAGGAAGCTAATCCCCTCTGCCCAGGGGCCTCACAGTCTGGGAGGGGTGATGGGGACTTGGAATCTGAGACTGTCCTAGCACCAAAGGTCAAAGGTTAGAGGGTGGGGGTTGCCGAGCGCCCACCCACCTGTGTCCTTCCCTTGCAGCCCCTGCCCACACCCCCACACCTGCAGGCGGGGCCAGAGAACCACCAGTACCAGGTATGGAGCTGGGAGCTGGGAGGGGTGGTGGGGATCCCACGGATCCAGGAGCCCCGAAGCTGGGGTGGGGAGGGGTCAAGACAACTGAAACTGGGGGCTTTCCTCCCCTCGTCCCCGCAAGCCTCACGGTCTCTGCTCTCGGAGAAGCCCAAACCGCCTCCCTGAGAAACCCTGGCAAGTCCCTTTTCCTCCCAAGGCTGCAATTTCCTTCTTTGCAAAAGGGATCCAAAACCTTGAACTTGCACAGGAGGAACAAGGCCCAGAGAGGGACAGGGGATTGCCTGGGGCCACACAGCCAGTCAGGTCTCCAGTGAAACCCCACCGCAGAGCTCAGTCCCTCTCCATCCCCTCCTGTCAGCTGTCTGTCCCTGTAGTTCTGTCTCTCTCTCTCAGTGGCCTACATATGTCTGTATGTCTGTCTTCCCCTTTCTTGGACTCTCTCTCTCTCTCTCTCTTTCTCTCTCTCTCTCTCTCAGTTTCTCTGGCTGTGTCCTTTTTAATCTGTCTTTCTCTGTTTCCAGTTTGTTCATGCTGCCTTGTCTAAGATGCATCTCTTTACATGTCTTCGTTTCTCTGCATCTCTGTCTCTCTCTCTCTCCATTCTCTGTCTCTCCTGCCTCTTTGTCTCTGTCACTGTGTCCACCTCATTTCTTGGCTCTTCCAGGACCTCTTGTCTCTGCATCTCACTCTCTTTCCACCTTGCTCTTCCATTCTCTCTGCGGGTTTCTCTCCATCTCACGCTGTCTCTCATCCTCTGTCCCTCTCTGTCTCCCCAAGACTCTCCCCCTCCACCCAGTCATAATTCTGTTCTCTCTTCCCCCCAAGCAGGACCTGCTAAACCCCGACCCTGCCCCCTACTGCCAGCTGGTGCCAACTTCCTGATGGGTCCTGGGCCAGGCCAGCCAGGGAGAAGACAAGGCCCCAGCCCTCCTCTGGGAGCCTCACACCTGAGACCAGCAGGACAAGGCCATCGGGGGCTGTGGGGCCGATGGGGTGGACTCAGCCAAAGACTCAGCAGCACATGGGGCAGGTGTCCTGGCAGGGGGACAGGAGACTGTAACAGGCCCAGGTCCCTGTGCAGCCCCTGAATGCACGCCCACCTTCGGTCTGTTCCTTCAAGCAAGCTGGCCTGGGCCATGTGCATGTGAAAGGCAGGCTCTGGCCCCTTTCCATGCCAAAGTCCCCCAAGATCTGGATATCTGGGGACAAGATGGTGGCCTCAGGCCTGCCTCCCAGGCAGTTGGCTGGGCTCCCAAATGTCTGTCCTCAATGCCCTACCCCAACTCCACTAGTGACCCTCAGAGTCTTCTCCCCTTAGGACAAGGCAGACACCCCACCATGCGGGCCTCAGGTGGCAGAGAGGCCCAGCCTCACAGGCCTGTGGCCCCACACACCAGTCCCAGCAAGGTGACCACGGCTGCCGGACCCCTTCCCTGTTCAGGCAGGCCCAGCCCCTCTCAGAACCCGCTGCCAGCTGCTGGTCTTGGCCCCCACCCTGAATCTCACTGAGTCCCTCTGGGCAGCAGCTCCCTTCTCCACCCCACCCCAGCCCGCATCCCAAATGTGGCCTCAGCTTGTCCTCCCCTTCCCCAAACTATGCATTCATTTAGCAATAAATGAGCCTTTGCTGTATGCCAGACCCAGTTCTAAGCTCTTGCAGCCCTGGTAGAAAGCAAAACAAAAACTCCCGCTTTCCCAGAGGGTCACTTGGCAGGGGAAAGAATCAGGAAATAAAATAAATAATGAACATGTGTTGTCTGTCAGATGGGGATAAGTGTATTGGGGAAATGGAGGGGGGTCGAGAGTATTGGGGGACTGAGATTTTTAATTAGGGCACAGAGATCCTCGCTGAGAAGGTGACAAATGAGCAAAGACTTGTAGGAGGGGAAGAAAGGAGCCATGTGGGGCTCTGGAGGAAGAGCATTCCAGACAGCGGGAATAGCCAGTGCAAAGGCCCTGGGGCAGAAGCATGCCTGGCATATTCAAGGAGCAGCAAGGGGGCTGGGCATGGTGGCTCACACCTATAATCCCAGCACTTTGGGAAGCCAAGGCAAGCAGATCATTTGAGGTCAGGGGTTCAAGACCAGCCTGGCCAACATGGTGAAACCCCTTCTCTATTAAAAATACAAAAATTAGCCAGGCATGGTGGTGGGCACCTGTAATCCCAGCAACTGGGGAGGCTGAGGCAGGAAAATCACTTGAACCCGGGAGGCGGAGTTTGCAGTGGGCCAAGATCGTGCCCCTGCACTCCAGCCTGGGTGACAGAGCAAGACTCCACCTCAAAAAAAAAAAAAAAAAAAAAGAGCAGCAAGGAGGCCAGTGTGGTGGAGAGGGTGGGGAAGGAGGAAAAGGTGGGTGGAAGTTGACGTCAGGAGATGGACGGAGGGGCACATGGCGCAGGGCCAGGTAAGGCACTGCCGAGACTGTGGCTTTGAGGGGCAGGGTGCTGTGAAAGGCGAATAACGGCCCCCCAGTGACGTCTACATCCTAATCCCCTGTGAATGTTACGTTATATGACAAAAGAATGCAGCCATGATTATGTTCAGGATCCTGCTTTGGGGAGATTATCCTGGATTGCCCTGGCAGGCTCTTCATGTAATCACACAGATCCTTATAATCAAGAAGGACACAGGAAGCGTGAGTCAGAGGGGCTGTGACAACAGCCCTTTGAAGACGGGAGAAGGAGCTGAAAGTCAAGCAGCACTTCAGAGTCAGAATGATTGAGTGTGAGAAAGAGTCCATGGGCCATTGTGAGTGTTGAAGATGGAAGGGGGCCTTGAGCTAAGGAATGCAAGAAACTTCTAGAAGCTGGAGGAGGGCCAAGCTCAGTGGCTCACGCCTGCAGTCCCAGCACTTTGGGAGGCCAAGGTGGGAGGATCGCTTGAGGCCAGGAGTTGGAGACCAGCCTGGGCAACATAGCAAGACCCCGTCTCTTAAAAAAAAAAAAAAAAAAAAAAAAACAGAACCGAGGGTGGTGGCTCATGCCTGGAATCCCAGCACTTTGGGAGGCCGAGACAGGGGGATCACCTGAGGTCAGGAGTTCAAGAATCAGCCTGGCCAAGATGGGGAAACCCCATCTCTACCAAACATAGAAAAATTAGCCAGGCGTGGTGGCGGGTGCCTGTAATCCCAGCTACTGGAGAGGCAGAGGCAGGAGAATCGCTTGAACCCAGGAGGCGGAGGTTGCAGTGAGCCAAGGTTGCACCATTGCACTCCAGCCTGGGTGACAGAGCGAGACTCTGTCTTTAAAAAAAAAAAAAAAAATCAGAATTGAGGAAAGGCAAGAAAATGGATTTTCTTCCTACAACCTCCAGAAAGCAACACAGTCCCGCTGAAACCTTGGCTTTAGTGCAGTGAGACCCATTTTGGATTCTTGACCTCCAGAACTATAAGATAACAAACTTGTGTTGTTTTAAGCCACTAAATTTGTGGCAATTTTTTACAGGAAACGGGAAACTAATCTAGAGGATGAGGAAGAAATCACAGAAGGAGAAGTTGCGTCTCATGCTGACTCAGTATGCAAATACTCTCTGGGAGACTTCTCCATCCTCAGACCGCTCCAGACACCGAATGCCTGGGCCTTTGACCGCCTTGCTAAGAGGGTCAACCAGGCCAGCCAGGTAGCCAGGGCTCAGGGCTAGGAGTGTGAGGGAATTCCATCTTTTCTCTCTCTCTCTCTTTTTTTTTTTCTTTTTTGAGACTTTTCTTTTTTGAGTCTTGCTCTGTCGCCGAGGCTGGAGTGCAGTGGCGCGATCTCAGCTCACTACAACCTGCGCCTCCCAGGCTCAAGCAATTCTCCTGCCTCAGCCTACCAAGTAGCTGAACTACAGGTGCACACCACCTCACCCGGCTACTTTTTTTTTTTTTTTTTTTTTTGTATTTTCAGTAGAGACGAGTTTCACCATGCTGGCCAGGCTGGTCTCAAACTCCTGGCTCTGCAGACAGGAGGACTGAAATCCATGGTGGCAGACGCCTATAATCCCAGAACTTTGGGAGACCAAGGCAGACGGATTACTTGAGGTAGGAGTTCAAGGCCAGCCTGGCCAACATGCTGAAATACAGTCTCTACTAAAAATACAAAAATTAGCCGGGAGTGGTGGTAGGTTGAGACAGGAGAATCGCTTGAATCCGGGAGGCAGAGGTTGCATTCAGCCGAGGTCATGCCACTACACTCCAGCCTAGGCAACAGAGCAACACTCTAGAACAAAACATTGACAGAATTTGTTTCTGGTTTGGATACAGGGGATTGGAGAGAAGAGTGTGCCAATAATTGGTTTGTTCATCAATTCAATGAAGATTTATTGAGCATCTGTTGTGGACAGCCCTATTCTAGGTTCTGGGGAGACAGCCATGAATGAGACAGCGATGGCTGCTTTTGGAGAGCTGACCTTCTAGTGGGAGACAGGCCACAGAAAAACAAAGCACATGGAACATAATGTCAGGGATGACGATGCTGTGAAGGAATGGAGCAGGTGCTAAGAACCTACTGGAACGGGCATGCTTAAGAGGTGCTGGAGAGGGTCAACTCTTGGGTGACTGCTTCGAGCAATGGGAGGGTGGGGAGCAAGGGTGTTGTACACACTGCGACAGGGCCAGGTTTGCAAAAGAAATCAAGACATGGCCACACAAACACTTCTGTGTGACTGTTCACAGCAGCATTATTCACAATAGCCAAAAGGTAGAAATAACCCAAATGCCCATGAACAGACGAATGAGTTTTTTTGTTTATTTGTTTTGTTTTGTTTTTGTTTTTGAGACAGTCTTACTCTGCTGCCCAGACTGGAGTGCAATGGCGCAATCTTGGCTCACTGCAACCTCCACCTCCTGGGTTCAAGCCATTCTCCTTCCTCAGCCTCCAGAGTAGCTGGGACTACAGGCGCCCACCACCACGCCTGGCTAATTTTTTGTATTTTTAGTAGAGATGGGGTTTCACTGTATTAGCCAGGATGGTCTCGATCGCCTGACCTCGTGATCCGCCCAACTCGGCCTCCCAAAGTGCTGGGATTACAAGCGTGAGCCACCGCGCCCGGCATGGTATTTTTACTGTATCTTTTCTATGTTTAGGTACACGAATATTTATCATTGTGCTACAATTGCCTACAGTTTTCAGTGCAGCCACAGGCTATGCAAGTTTGTCGCCTAGGAGCAATAGCCTGTACCTATACCCTAGATGTGTAGCGGGCTCTACCATCTAGGTTTGTGTAAACACATTCTGTGATGTTCACACAACAGTGAAATCGCCTAAAGACTCATTTCTCAGAACATATCCTCATCATGAAGTGACGCATGGCTGTATTATCCAGTGGAACATTATTCAGCCATGAAATGAAGCCCTGACACATACTGCAGCAAGGATGACCCTGAAAACGCTGTGCTAAGTGAAAGAAGCCAGACGTAAAGGACTCCATATGGTAGGGTCCCATTGTTATGAAATGCCCAGGCAATTCATCAAGACAGAAAGTGGATGTAGTAGTTGTTGGGTTGGGAGGAAGGGCGGAATGGGGAAGTGACTGCTCATGGATACAAGCTTTCTCTTAGGGGTGATAGGATGTTCTCAATGTTTTGTTTGTTTGTTTTCTTTTGTTTTGTTTTGTTTTTTGAGATGGAGTCTTGCTCTTTCGCCCAGGCTGGCATGATCTCGGCTCACTGCAACCTCCGCCTCCCGGGATCAAGCGATTCTCCTGTCTCAGCCTCCCGAGTAGCTGACATCACAGGTGTATGCCACCACACCTGGCTAATTTTTGTATTTTTAGTAGAGACAGGGTTTCACCATGTTGGCCAGGCTGGTCTCGAACTCCTGAGCTCAGGCAATCCGCCCACCTCAGCCACCCAAAATGCTGGGATTACAGTCATGAGCCACGGCATCCAGCCATGTTCTCAAATTGGTTGTAACGATGGCTGCACAACTCTGTGAATATACTAAAAGCTATTGAATTGTACACTTTATTTTGGTTTTGTTTTCATTTTAAGAGACGGGGTCTTGCTCTCTCACCCAGACTGGAGTGCAGTGGTTGCGATCTGGGCTCATTGCAGCCTCAACCTCCTGGGCTCAAGTGATCCTCCTTCCTCAGACTCCTGAGTAGCTAGGATTACAGGCGTGCACCACCACGCCCGGCTAATTTTTGTATTTGGTAGAGACGGGGTTTCACCGTATTGTCCAGGCTGGTCTCGAACTCCTGACCTCAAGTGATCTGCCTGCCTTGGCCTCCCAAAGTGCTGGGATTACAGGTATGAGCCATGGCACTCAGCCCGCATTGTATACTTTACATGGATGAATTGTGTGGTATGTGAATTACACCGCAAAACCGTTTAAAAAAGAAGAAAGGGTGGAGCCTTTCCGAACCTATTCTGGTTCAGGGGCTGCCAGATTCGCAAAATATTTTTTAAAAGAAAGAGAGAAATGGGGTGGGGGAGGGAGGAGGAGTGTGGGGGGGGGGAAGAGGTGGAGAAAGAAAAGAAAGAGAAAAAAAAGAAAGAGAGAGAAAGAAAGCGGGGAGGAAAAGAGGGAGCGAGGGAGTGGGGAGAGAAAGCAGGCGGGTTTGAGAGGTCAGTACTGAGTCGGCAGGAGGGGATAGCTGGAGACCGGGGTCGGGGTGTGTGAGTGGGGACAGTGAACATAAGTGCATCTTGTAGCACCTGATTCATTGTCACTCCAGAAATGTCACCTTCTTTCACTGTTTGGGGTTTGTGCTTATTGGGTCGTCACTATTGCCAGACTTGCTGCAAGAGAGGGTCAGCCCTGAGCCAGCAGGGGGCAGCAGAGCACCACACAGATCATGCACAAGCGCTGCAGCAACCTTGAGCCCCCCATGCGCCCACCCTGTCTCTGCCCCTTTCTTTACCCCTCTGGGAATCCAGAGAGTCTATCCAGCTCCAACCCCAAACCTGGACACCTCCCTCCCCACTCTCACGGCAGGCACCAGGCCCTGCCCTCCAGGCCTCTTGAACTTGGCCTTCTCCAGTACCTGCAGCCCAGCCCTGGGCCAGGCAGCTTCTCTCCCCTCCCTGCCCCAGCCTCCCGCCTGGACTCCTCCCTACTCCCATTCTCCTACCACACAGCAGCCCAAGGGATCTTTCTAAAGCCCAAACTCAACCTAGCCCCTTCCTGCTCAAAACCATCCATGGCTCCCCAGTGCCTTAGAGTCCAAGCTCCTCACCACTGCCTCCAACGCCTGCAAAGTCCAGGGGACGCTCAGTCTCATCTCTCAGCACCCACCGCCCTCTCACCTTCACCCCTGGTCTACAGTCCACCAGATTTAACTTCTTTCTGTTTCCCCACACACTGTGTACCATCTCACTTCCAGGCCCTTGCACACCCCCAGGCACACAGCTCCACTCTTCCTGCCCACCCCATTCACCCTCCAAGTCTCAACTCATACACCTCCTCCTCCAGGAAGCCCTCCTTGACCTCCAAGCTGGGTCAGATCCCTCTTGTGAGCTCACCCACCCCAGCCCCGCCCAGTCTGGGCCATCACTGCCTGGGGATGGGTCTGTCCCGCTGAACTATGAGCCCCATAAGCACAATTGCTATCTCCATCACTGAGGGGCTCCCAGCACTGACCAGCACAAGGCAGAGGCCCAAGGAGTGTGGATGCTCATTATACACATCCTTCCCTTTCCCAACTTAGCAGTCCCCATTCATTCATTGACAAACGTTTATTGAGCAACTACTATCACCAAACTCTGTTACATGAACTTGACTGGCATGAGAGAGGTGAAGATAAACCAGCCCAGCTCCTACTCTCAGGGAGCTTGAGGTCTAGTAGGGGAGATGACCTGGAACTCAATGTAATAATAATAATTAATAATAAACATTACCGAGCACTTATTATACGCCATGCACTATGCTAAGGGCTTTACATTTATTCACTGATATCCTCACAACGGTTCTGAGTGAAGTTTTGCCATTGAAAGTAATGGCAAAGCCAGGCGCAGTGGCTCACTCCTGTAATCCCAGCACTTTGGGAGGCCAAGGCGGGCAGATCACCTGAGGTCAGGAGTTCGAGACCAGCCTGACCAAGATGGAGAAATCCTATCTCTACTAAAAATTAGCTGGGCATGGTGGTGCATGCCTGTAATCCCAGCTACTCGGGAGGCTGATGCAAGAAAATCGCTTGAACCCAGGAGGCAGAGGTTGCGGTGAGCTAAGATCGCACCATTGCACTCCAGCCTGGGCAACAAGAGTGAAACTCTTGTCTCAAAAAAAAAAGTAATGGCAAATTGGCTGGGCGCAATGGCTCACTCCTGTAATCTCAGCACTTTGGGAGGCCGAGGCGGGCAAATCACAAGGTCAGGAGTTTGAGATCAGCCTGGCCAACATGGTGAAACCCATCTCTACTAAAAATACAAAAAATTAGCTGGGTGTGGTGGCAGGCGCCTGTAATCCTAGCTACTCAGGAGCCTGAGGCAGAAGAATCACTTGAACCAGGGAGGCAGAGGTTGCAGTGAGCCGATATTGTGCCACTGCCCTCCAGCCTGTGGGACAGAGCAAGACTCCGTCTCAAAAAAAAAAAAAAAAGTAATGGCAAAAGCCGCAATTACTTTTGCACCAACCTAGTACTGTGATTATCCCCATTTTACAGATGAGGAAACTGAGGTTAAGTAAGTGAAGCTGACCAGGCAAAGCGGCTTATGCCTTTAATCCCAGGACTTTAGGAGGCAAAGGCAGAAGGACCGCTTGAGCTCAGAAGTCCAAGATGAGCCTGGGTAACATAGCGAGACCCAGTCTGCACACACAAAAATATTTATTTATTTACTTTCATTTATTTATTTATTTATTTATTTTGAGATGGAGCCTCTCCCTGTCACCCAGGCTGGAGTGCGGTGGCACGATCTCAGCTCACTGCAACCTTTGCCTCCTGGGTTCAAGCGATTTCTGGCTTATTTTTGTATTTTTAGTAGAGACGGGGGTTTTACCATGTTGGCCACGCTGGTCTTGAACTCCTGACCTCAAGTGATCCACCCACCTCGGCCTCTCAAAGTGCTGGGATTACTGGCGTGAATTACCGCACTGGGCCAAAAATATTTAAAAATTAGCCAGGCGTGGTGGTGTGTGCCTGTGGTCCCAGCTACCTGGGAGACTGGGGTGGAAGGACTGCTTAACCCCAACAGGTCAAGGCTGCGGTGAGCTGTGATTGTGCCACCACACTCCAGCCTGGGCGACAGAGCGAGACTCTGTCTCAAAAAAAAAAAAAAAAGGTGAGGTCACACAGGGTATCAGTGGACAAGCTGAGAACAAAACCAAAGTTTCTAACACTGAAAATTTGTCTTCTGCTCATCCCAGCCTGAAAGGAAGGTGAACCAAGATGCAACCCATGCCCATTCAAGTGGGGTCTGTGTGTCCAGGCAGAGGTGTCTGCCCTCTACAAAGGGCACAGGGGAGAGAGTGATGCTTAACCCAAAGGAGGTCTCGCTGATGGTGGAATTTCAGGCACCGTGTTTATGTTTGGCCTAATTAGCTTGAGACCAGTGTCCTTGACGGGAACTAAGACGCCCCCCACACCCATCCCCGGCTCCCAGGCTCTCTCCACCCAAGTTCTGCCCACCAGGGCACACTGCTTCCCTCTGCCACCTCCTCTTCCCACGAGCCCTGGTACACCCTAGATTCTCAGGGCTGTGGCTCCTTGCTTTACAAATGAGTAAGTTGGTGGCAGGGAAGGAAGTGGGCTGGGCCATGACCAAGAGTCACTATGATTCACGGGGAAAACCCTGCCCTCCCGATTCAACTCTGTGTGCAAAAAGGTTTTGTGCGGGTTCCTAGGGTCGCAGGGTCAATGGATGTAGATAGACCACTAGAGGTATACACAGCCCTCTCACCACTGTCCACCAACTCTCCCACCCCCCGGGTCTGCCTACAGCCCTGGATGGGGATCCTGTACCGGGCGGGGAGGGTTGGACAGGTGTGAGTTGAGGTGTTGTTTACATGTTGAACACACTGGGGTTCCAGGTAAGTTTCCGTCAGAAGAAAGCACTTCACTGCTGAGGCAGAAATTTCAAAATATTGAACCACTTTTCGATCCTGGCAGAAGGGAATTTTCCCAGGGTGATAAAAGTGTTCTAAAATTAGATTTGAGTGATGGCTGCCCAAAAGGAATTATGATATTATTCAAGAAATCATGGCTTTGCTGAATAACTGAAAACTCGAACACTGAGCATTTGAAGATATTAAGGAATTGTTGATTTTTATGTTCGCTGTTTAGGTGAAATGATAGCATTGTGAGTGTGTTATTTTTAAATGAGTCCTTATCTTTCAAAGATACAGGCAGAAATAGCTATAAAATGATCTGATGGCTGGGATTTGCTTTCAAATAATACAGGAGAGGGCCGTGGGTGAGGAGAGGGAACCAGATTGCCTATGAGCTGAGCGATGGGTATGTGGTTGCGAGGGCAGACACCATTCTTCTATCTGCTTTCGATGGGTGTGTAGAATTTCCCATAATAAAAAGTGGTTTTTAAATTGTTTTGACCATTGGCCTCGCGCGGTGGCTCATGCCTATAATCCCAGCACTTTGGGAGGCAGAGGCAGGCAGATCACTTGAGGGCAGGAGTTCGAGACCAGCCTGGGCAACCTGGTGAAACCCCATCTCTATTGAAAACACATAAAAATTACCCGAGTATAGTGGCATGCGCCTGTAATCCCAGCCACTCGAGAAGCTGAGGCAGGAGAATCGCTTGAACCCGGGAGGCAGAGGTTGCAGTGAGCTGAGGTCGTGCCACTGCACTCCAGCCTGGGCAACAGAACGAGACTCCATCTCAAAAAAGAAAAAAAAAATTGTTTTAACCACTCTAAAGGAATGAGAAAAGAATTCTACAACTTTTGTTGTTGTTGTTGTTGTTTTTTTGAGACAGAGTCTCACTCTGTCCCCCAGGCTGGAGTGCAGTAGCGTGATCATAACTTACTGCAGCTTCCATCTCCTGGGCTCAAGTGATCCTCCTGCCTCAGCCTCCAGAGTAGCTGGAATTACAGGCATGTGCCACCATACCTGGCTAATTTTTTTTTTTTTTTTTTGAGATGAAGTTTCACTCTTGTTGCCCAGGCTGGAGTGCAATGGCGGGATCTTGGCTCACTGCAACCTCTGCCTCCTGGGTTCAAGCGATTCTCCTGCCTCAGCCTCCCCAGTTGCTGGGATTACAGGCATGCGCCACCATGCCCAGCTAATTTTGTATTTTTAGTAGAGACGGGGTTTCTCCATGTTGGTCAGGCTGGTCTCGAACTCCCGACCTCAGATGATCTGCCTGCCTCGGCCTCCCAAAGTGCTGGGATTATAGGTGTGAGCCACTGTGCCCAGCCTTTCTTTTTATTTTATTTTTAGTAGAGATGGGACTCACTATGTTGCCCCGGCTGGTCTGAAACTCCTGGGCTCAAGCAATCCTCACACCTCAGCCTCCCCAAATGCTGGGGTTACAGGAGTGAGGCACCATGCCCAACCCAGGCCTAACCATAATTCTAAATCCAAGTCCAACCCCTTCCCACTTTCCTGAAGGGAAAAATGAGGTGCAGAGAGAGGAAAGAACCCCTAACCAGGTCCCTTTAGGGTCCCAAGAGAACCCTGGCACTCTCTGCTGGCCTCCATCCCCCTAACTCTGCCCTTCACTTCCTCCCCTCCAGCACCTTCCAGAAAAGCTCTAGGTGGCTAGTCCCCCTCTGACCACCTTCTCCCACTTTCCCCTGCCCCTCACTCAGCTCCAATCACACCAGGCTCCCTGCTGTCCTTATGCTCATCAAAGCCCCTCCTGCCCCAGGGCCTTGAATTCACTTGTACCTTCTACCAAAAACACTCTCCTCCCACACACCCACAGGCTCCCTCCTCTGTCGCCTCCTTCAGGCCAGAAAAAGCGCCACCACCACCACCTCCCAAACTAAAACAGCAACCCCTGCTCCTCTCTATCCACTTGCCCTATTTTATTTAATTTTATTAATTTTGAGACACAATCTCACACTGTTGCCCAGGCTGGAGTGCAGTGGTGCAATCTCAGTTCACTGCAATCTCCACCTCTTAGGCTCAAGCAATTCTCCCACCTTAGCCTCCCAAGTAGCTGGAATTACTGGTGCACACCACCACCACGCCTGGCTAATTATTGTATTTTTTGTAGAGACAGGATCTCACTGTGGTGCCCAGGCTGGTCTCAAACTCCTGGCCTAAGCGATCCGCCCACCTTGGCCTCCCAAAGTGCTGGGATTACACGCATGAGCCCCTGCACCTGACCTATTTTACTTTTTATAGCTTTTATCTCTGCCTGACATTAAATGCCATATCAGGTTTTTTTTTATTATTATTATTGCCCATCTCCCTCCAATAGGATTTAGCCCAACAAAGGAAAGGATGTCTCTGTGCAAACAGCCTGGTACATAGTCCATGCTTGACAAATATTTGTTAAATGATTGAATGGCTTGGAAAAACCCAGATGAATGAGGTGAGGAGGTTGGGGACGGGTATCCAAGCACAGGGAACAGCCTATGGAAAGGTCTGGAGCTTCTCCGATCCACCTGCCTCCTCTCCTGCATGGAAGCCTAGGTGCTTTTTTTTTCTGAGACAGAGTCTCACTCTGTCACCCAGGCTGGAGTGCAGTGGTGTGATCTCGGCTCACAGCAACCTCTGACTCCCGGGCTTAAGTGATTCTCCTGCCTCAGCCTCCTAAGTGTCTGGGATTACAGGTGCCCACCACCACACCGCGCTAATTTTGTATTTTTTTTAGTAGAGGCAGAGTTTCTCCATGTCGGTCAGGCTGGTCTCGAACTCCCGACCTCAGGTGATCCACCCGCCTCGGCCTCCCAAAGTGCTGGGATTATAGGCGTGAGCCACCGCGCCTGGCCACCTGGGTGTTCTTTCTAGGGTCAGGAATTAAGGGGACATTTGGTCCTTTCTCCCCAAGAACAACCTCTCCAGGCCCAGCCAGAGCCAACTCCAGGCCTTGACAGGCCGGCACAGGAAGCCACACCCTGAGCAAATATGACGGCCCCCTCTGCCTCGCCCAAGATAAGGGGAGGTTGAAAGGGGTTTGGAAACCTGCTTCAGCCTAAGACATTAGCTCCAGCCAAACCCTCAGTCTCAAGGCCTCCCCATCCCTGCCCAGAGAGGACAGGACAAGGATTCTGCCACGGAGGCCCAAGTCTGACGTTTTCATCTAATACATATTGATGATGTCAGTGGTGGGCAGGGTCTTGAAGAGCAGATAAAGGAGTTCCCAGCCTCCCTCCCGCTCCCAAGGGAACTAAGTGACTGGTGAGACAAGAGGGCTGGGCGGGCAAGGGGTGACCCTGACCAAACAAGGTCATAGACCCGTGTCCCCAGATGGCTATGCAGAGAAGATAAGACTCATCTGCTCCAATCTTATGAGGCAATGGCCCGGGGCCTCAGTTTACTTGTCTGCAAAATGGGTTTTCTTGGGGGTGGGCAGCGGGGAGATGGATAACAGGAAAAGCTGAAGCTGTCAAAAAGAATAATGGGCCAGGCATGGTGGCTCACACCTGTAATCCCAGCACTTTGAGAGGCCAAGGCAGGTGGATCACTTGAGGTTAGGAGTTTGAGACCAGCCTGGCCAACATGTCAAAACCCTGTCTGTACTAAAAATATTAAAATTAGCCAGGCATGGTGGCGCGTGCTTGTAATCCCAGCTACTCGGGAGGCTGAGGTGAGAGAATCGCTTGAACCTGGGAGGTGGAGGTTGCAGTGAGCCAAGATCGCACCACTGCACTCCAGCCTGGATGACAGATCAAGACTCCATTTAAAAAAGAAAGAAGAAGAAAGAAGAAGAAAGAAGAAGAAGAAGAAGAAGAAGAAGAAGAAGAAGAAGAAGAAGAAGAAGAAGAAGAAGAAGAAGAAGAAGAATGATATCAGCAGAATACATCTACAAGCTGACCACTTCTCCCATCCCTGGTTCAGCCGCCACTACCTCCTGCCTGGTCCAGCACTACCCAACAGGAGCAAGAGTGGAGCCACAAACACAATTCAACCTTTTCCAGCCTCATCTCATGAAGAAAGGTGAAACGAATGTATTTAACACAACATATGCAAAATGTCATTTCAGCACAGAATCAATATAAAAAACTGATTATCTGTTTTACATGATTGTGTATGCATGCGCTTTTTTTTTTTTTTTTTTTTCTTAATGAGACAACAAGGTCTTGCTCTGTCGCCCAGGCTGGAGTGCAGTGGTGAGATCACAGCTCACTGCAGACTCAACCTCCTGGGCTCAGGCGATCCTCCTACCTCAGCCTGCCAAATAGCTGGGACTACAGGCGTGCAACACCACTCCTGGCTCATTTTTAAATTTTTTTGTAGAGACGTGCTCTACGCTGCCCAGGCTGGTCTCGAACTCCTGGGCTCAAGCCATCCTCCCGCCTCAGCCTCCCAAAATGCTGGGATTACAGGTGTGAGCCACCGCGCCCAGCCCCCCTTATTGAACCTCTACTCCAATGTCACTCTGACAATGTCGCCTCGCTGCCCTGCATAAGCCAGTGCCCCAACCACCTCCATCCCTTCCCCTGCTTTATTTTTCTCCACAGCATTGTCCCCACCTGTTCTAACACTGCTCATGTTTGTATTCGTCTATTAACTGTCTCCCCAATCAATAGGTCAGCTCTATGTCTACCGTATTCACGGCTGTAACCCCACAGCGCCTAGCGCAGTGCCCGGCACATAGTAGGTGCTCCATAAACATTTGTCAAATGGTGGAGGAACAACGACCACTGTGCCCCCAGTACATGCTCTGAGGCAGGCCCAGCACGGAACGCTCCATGTGCCTATTTTGATCCTCAGAAGAGTCCCAGGGAAGTCAATGTCATGACCACCCTCCACCCACTGCACAAACAGGAAAAAGCCCCTGCCCACAAGAACCCCGTCTGCTTTCTGCGCAGCCCGGCGGCACACAGCAGGTGCTAAAGAGCCTGCAGCTCTTGATTGAACCAAGGATCTGGGCTCACAGCCGGGAGCACCAGAGGAGGGGCCAGGGAGGTGGAGGATGGGGGCAGACTGGGAAGGGTGGGTGTGACGCTGCAGGGCCTCTAGAGCCCGGCCTGGTCACACTCTGCAGGCAGACAGCAGATCACCAGGAACCTGAGCCTCTCTGAAGACTCCTCTCTCTGTGTCATCCACACCTGGTGTCCAGTTCCACAAACATGCTGTGAGCCTCTGCTCTGTGCCAGGTGATTTGCTGGGCAGTGCTGGGGACACAGTGGTGACAGCCCAGCCGTGCCCAGCTGAGGCTCCCAGGCCAGTGGGGGAAAAAGACCCAGCCCCAGACAGCGAGAACCCAAGGCAGTCAGGGCTGAGACAGAGAATTCCAGGCCCTGAAGTCCAGGAGGGCTTCCTGGAGGAGAGGGTTTGGGGAAGGCAGTGGAATAGAGCAGAGGGAAGCAGGGATATTCTGGGTAGAGTGCAAGTGAAACAGAAGAACTGAAGCAGAGGGTTCCCGGAAGCAAGTGGTATTCTATGTAATGGTCAGGTGGGCAGGAGTCAGGCCGGGCAGGGCCTCCTGGGCTACAGTGAGGAACCTGGGCTTCCTCCCAAGGGCACTGGGGAGCCACAGCAGGTTCTGAGCACGGAGGGGCAGAGGCAGGTTTTTGTTTTAGAAAGAGCCTCTGTCTGCCATGTGGAGGGGCAATGGGAGTCGGGGAGACCAGGGCTAGAGACTAGGGAGGAGGCTGGTGGGGAGACAGGAGGACCCAGGCAAGGTGGGGTGGTGGGGTGGTCACCTAGACCAGGGCAGGGGCTTCAGGGAGGGAGAGAAGATATACGTAGAGTCAGTTGCCAGAAGGGGTGGCGTGTTCAGGGAGTAGGGGGAGGCATCAGGGATGAGGCCCCAGGTCTCTTTTCCCAGTGATGAGGTAGTGGCGCCTTCCCTGATAAGGGCACCAGGGGAAGAAACACTTCTGGGGGAAGATGCCAAGGTCAGTTTGGGACAAGGTGAGTGAGAGGTGCCCAGGGACATCAGGGAGGCATCCTGACTGATACTGGGATGAGGTCCCAGTGCTCTGGGCCAGGACGGAGAAGAGTGAGGTGAGGTCACAGGTGGGGAGAGGGGAGCAGGAGGCGCCAGGACATCCTCTGTGCCTCTCACCTGGCCTCACCCGCACCTCCTCAGGGCCTCCTCCCCCATGTTAGAGCCCTGCCCCACGAGGGCAGCCCAGGACACAGTGCTGGAGGCAAACCAGGACAGGTGAGCACAGGTGTGGCCCCCTGCCCGGAAGCAGGCTGCAGAGGCCTCAGAGGAACCAGGACTCAGAAGCCATCAGGATGCAGGTGATAAGAACACAGCTATCAGCAGCTCTGGCACCACAACCCCCTCGGCTCCTGCCCAGCATCATCTCAGAGACACCTTCCCTGTTACCCTCCCTCCACCCCAATTTAAAGTAGCAAACCAGGCCAGGGGCAGTGGCTCATGGCTGTAATCCCAGCACTTTGGGAGGCCAAGGTGGGAAGATCACTTGAGGCCAAGAGTTTGAGACCAGGCAGAGCAACATAGCGAGATCCCATCTCTACAAAAAATAAAATGGCAAATCCCCTTTCTGACTTTATTTTTCAATCTGACGTGGAAGATATTTACCTTTCCTTTATTTACTCCGCAAATGTCGGCCCCTGAGGGCAGGGATTTCATCCGTCTTGTGCACGGCTGCATCCTCAGCGCCTAGAACAGCACCTGGCAAACAATAGGTGCTCATTCAGTATTTGTCCAATAAGTGAATGAGTGATTTACTGAGCATCTACTCTGTGCCAGTCGTGATAAGTACTGTACTTCACGTGTGTATCTACTTAATCCTTTCAACAGCCCTGTGATGTGAGTACTATTGTTTTCCCTGTTTTACAAATAAGGAAACTGAGGCTTGGCAGATTCCATAAATTGCCCAAGGTCCTGGAGGTAGGAAACAGTGGAACTATGTCCAGAGCCTATACTTTTTTTTTTTGAGATGGAGTTTCACTCTTTTGCCCAGAGTTCAGGCAATTCTCCTGCTTCAGCCTCCCAAGTAGCTGGGATTACAGGTGCCCGCGACCACATCCAGCTAATTTTTGTACTTTTAGTAGAGACAGGGTTTCACCATGTTGGCCAGGCTGGTCTTGAACTCCTGACCTCAGTTGATCCACCCACCTCGGCCTCCCAAAGTGCTAGGACTACAGGCATGAGCCACTATGTCCGGCCATGAGCCACCACGCCCGGCCAGAGCCTATACTTTTAATAACAGGCATACCAATCACACCCACGTCCACCAGGCCCTGGCTTAAATCCCTGACTTGTAGCCTCTCACTAACTGCTGTCAACAACCCTGAAGTAGGGTCCATATCATCTCTATTTTTTTGTTTGTTTTTGAAATGGAGTCTTGCTCTGTCACCCAGGCTGGAGTGCAGTGGCAGGATCTCGGCTCACTGCAACCTCCACCTCCTGGATTCAAGCGATTCTCCTACCTCAGCCTCCCTAGTAGCTGGGATTACAGGCATGTGCCACCATGACCGGCTAACTTCTATTTTTTGTTTTTGCTTTTGTTTTTTGAGATAGAGTCTCACTCTGTCACCCAGGCTGGAGTGCAGTGGTGTGATCTCAGCTCGCTGCAACCTCCACCTCCTGGGTTCAAGAGATTCTCCTGCCTCAGCCTCTCGAGTAGCTGGGACTACAGGTGCACACCACCACACCCAGCTAATTTTTTATATTTTTAGTACATACGGGGTTTCACCATATTGGCCAAGCTGGTCTCGAACTCCTGACCTCGTGAGCCACCTGCCTTGGCCTCCCAAAGTGCTGGGATTACAGGCATTAGCCACCACACCCAGCTAACTTTTATACTTTTAATAGAGACGGGGTTTCGCCATGTTGGTCAGGCTGGTTGCAAACTCCTCACCCCAGGTGATCTGCCCATCTCAGCCTCCCAAAGTGCTGGGACTACAGGCACCTGCCACCACGCCTGGCTATTTTTATTATTATTATTTTTAGTAGAGATGGGGTTTCGCCATGTTGGCCAGGCTCATCTCGAACTCCTGACCTCAAATGATCCGCCTGCCTTGGCCTCCCGAAGTGCTGGGATGACAGGCGCGAGCTACTGCACCCGGCCATCATCTCTATTTATCAGAATAATAAATGGAGACTCAACAAGGGACTGTCCCCAGCCCCACTTTGGGTAAGTGCAGAGCTGATGTCAAAACTCAGCTCTCCTTGGCCCCAAAGCCTCCGAATACGCCCATTTGACAGAGAGGGGAAAACAAGGCCTCCGAAGTGGGAGAAAGAGAATGTGAACTTCTGAGCACTTTGCAGGAAGCCAACAAGAAGGAGAGCCCCAAAGAAAGCATGTGGCCATACAGCTTCCTGCCCTTCTGTCTGGGTTTGCACACAGAGCAGGGCTCAAATCCCCTCTCCCTGCAGGAACCCGGACAAGTGGGAGTCCCCACCTAGCTCATCTCCATCTGCAAAGGGGGGTCCTAAAGGTGCCCACTTTACAGGGTTGTTTTGCCATCCACTGAGACAACACCTGTAGGTCCCCTGCACTGGCTGGGGCTGGGAAAGGTGCAGTCACCTTTTACTGATTTTATTCCTTGGTGACTCCCAAGCTCTCTGAGGAGGCCACGGGCCTGAGTGGTTGGTAAGAACTACCCGAAAACCTTCCCCTACTTTTCCTCTATTCTCCTCGGTGACCTGGTTCCTCTCCCAGTACCAAATCCAGGCCCTCGGCACAAAGAGGGTTAGGCGGCTGCCCCAGGAGGCCTGCCCAGGTCACGGCCTCTGGCCGGTGCCCGCCACACCCACCCTGGTACCCAAACCGGGCCCCAGATCCTTGGTGACTCGATCCCTCCAAATTCAGGTGATCTCCCCTGGCTCCAAATCACCAAACCCTCCCAGGTCCTGCGGCAGACGGAGCCGAGCCCCAACCAGGAAGGGAGTCCGAGCACTGGGACTTCAACGCCACCATCTCCAAGACTCAGTGTGGGGTGAAAGATGGCGCTGACTGGGTACAGCTGGCTGCTCCTCAGTGGTGAGCGAGAATGGCACCCCCCAGCACCTCAGCCCCCCGAGGACCCCAGGGAGGGGAGGGGACCCCCAGTCTGAGAGAGGGAAGGTGTGAGCAGAAGTCCAGCGTGCTAGGGAGGGAGGGCAGCCCTGCTTCACACCGGCACAGTTTACCCCTCCAAGAGGCATCTGCATTGGGCAGGCTGGGGACAGCCACCCAGAGAGGTTTTCAGGGTGGGCTTTGGAGATTTCTAAGCCCAGGGCACAAGCCAGGACAAGGGAGCCGCTGTTGCTCCTTCATTCCTGCAGGTTTCTGTTTTATCAGCTATGGAAGCCTTGACGAGGCTAAACTCTTCCCAGCAGCTGTTTCTCCCGGAAGATGTAGCTTGGGGCAGTTGCCTTTCCCTTCTCAGCCTCTGTGTACCTACCTGTGAATGGGGCCTCACTGACAGGGTCATGTAAAGGTCATTATAAGCAGCACCATATATGCCGTGTGCCCGGAGCTGTTCTGAGAGCTTCTCATGTGTTTAAAACCACCTATGAGGGGCCGGGCACGGTGGCTCACACCACTAATCCCAGCACTTTGGGAGGCCGAGGCGGGCGGATCACCTGAGGTCGGGAGTTCAAGACCAGCCTGGTTAACATAGTAAAACCCCATCTCTACTAAAATACAAAAAATTAGCTAGGTGTGGTGGCACATGCCTGTAGTCCCAGCTGCTCGGGAGGCTGAGGCAGGAGAATCACTTGAACCCAGGAGGTGGAGGTCATAGTGTGCCGAGACTGCACCACTGCACTCCAGCCTGGGCAACAAAGCAAGACTCCATCTCAAAAAAAAAAAAAACCCCAAACCACCTATGAGGGAGGCCCACACGTGAACCGCACTTCATAGGGAGAAAACGAGGCTCAGAAAGGTGAAACCATTGGCCGCTGTCACACAGCCAGAGAGTGGCAGGACTGAGGGCTAGACCCAGAGCCCCTCACTCCTAGCCACACTCTAACAGCCTGGAAAGTACCAGAAAGCTGGCCAGCCATGTCAGTCCTTTTTACGTGAGCACTGTCACAGCCGCCCGTTCCAGGCATTCAAACCCAAGCAGCCCCGACCAGCTCATCGGGCTTGGGGCTGATCTGCTTGGTTGAGAAGGAAAGGGGTGGAGTGTGTTCATCTTACCCCTGCTTTCCGCTGTAGGCGAGCTTGGAGAGGCAGAGGTAGAGCCCCAGACCGGGAGTCAGGACCCAGGGGGCAGGCCCTGACGTCCTACGTGGGGCCATACAATTAGCCGGGCTGGATACGCAGCCGGATCTCGCGAGACTTAGTTTGTAACTGTCACGATGGGAAAACCCTTTGGGTCCGGCTTAAAGCCGCAGGTCCTGTGGGCCGAGCACTTGCTTTGCACTTGCTGTATGCAAGATGTGATGCTAGATCCTTGGCACAGTCCATCAGACCCAATCCTCACAATACACGCCTCCCTCCCTCGGACTGAGTCCCTCCCTGGGACTGAGCTCCTGCATCTGACTAACATGTATTGGGCACTTACTGTATACCAGGCATTGTAAGCATGGTATGTATACAGAATCCTTACAACCTTACCAGGCAGGTAGACCTGTCATCCCCATGTGAGAGTTGGAAGAACAGAAACACAGAGAAAGACAGTGTACTCGAAGCCATGCAGATAAACTCCCAGAAAGATTAGGTGGCTGAGATGTTGAGAGTCAGAGTTGCAGGTTCGAATCCTGGTTTTGCCTGTCCTCATTTACACAGAGGACATTGGGCTGAGGACGTGCCCCGAGCCTGAGTCTCTTCTTCTGTCAAATGGGGCGATTGATCAAACCTGCCTCATCCAACCCCTCTGACTCCTCTTCCTCAGCCACATTCCTGAATGTGGGGGCCGAGATCTCTATCACCCTGGAGCCTGCCCAGCCGAGCGAAGGGGACAACGTCACGCTGGTCGTCCATGGGCTTTCGGGGGAACTGCTCGCCTACAGCTGGTATGCGGGGCCCACACTCAGCGTGTCATACCTGGTGGCCAGCTACATCGTGAGCACAGGCGATGAGACTCCTGGCCCGGCCCACACGGGGCGGGAGGCTGTGCGCCCCGATGGCAGCCTGGACATCCAGGGCATCCTGCCCCGGCACTCAGGCACCTACATCCTGCAGACCTTCAACAGGCAGTTGCAGACCGAGGTGGGCTACGGACACGTGCAGGTCCATGGTGAGACACCCCCCAACACCCGCCTCTGCCCCAGCTGGGCCTTCCCATCTCCTTCTCAATCCTTCTTTTAAAAAAAAAAAAAAAATCCAACAAATCATCAGGGAAACCATCAGGGAATAAGTTTCTAAAATAACCTCAAAATGCTCACCTCCTTCAAGATGGCCTCCAGGATTAGACCTGCCTCCTAAAACCATTCTTTGTCCCTCCGGCTGAGGGTGTAGGGGCCCAGCCACAATCCGGCCATGCCCCTTGTTGGGGGAAGGGAAGGCCCTCAGAGCAGGTGGTGTCCGGCCCCCTCCCCCTCTGTCTGTTGCCCCCACAGAGATCCTGGCCCAGCCCACAGTCTTGGCCAACAGCACAGCGCTGGTGGAACGTCGAGACACCCTGCGCCTCATGTGCAGCAGCCCCAGCCCCACCGCCGAGGTCCGCTGGTTCTTCAACGGTGGGGCCCTGCCCGTCGCTCTCCGCCTGGGCCTGTCCCCTGACGGCCGGGTGCTGGCCAGGCACGGCATCCGCCGGGAGGAGGCCGGCGCCTATCAGTGTGAGGTGTGGAACCCGGTCAGTGTCAGCCGCAGCGAGCCCATCAACCTGACCGTGTACTGTGAGTCCTCCTGGCCCCACCGGAGATACCCAGTGTCCAAACCTCATGGATGGGGAAACTGAGGCCAGGAGAGGGGGCCTAAGGGCACACAGCGAGTCAGCAGGCAAGCTGGGGTTGGGGACCAGGGACCCCTCTTAAAGTGCACTTGCCCTCGCCAGGTGCAGTGGCTCACGCCTGTAATCCCAGCACTCTGGGAGGCCTAGGCGGGAGGATCACCTGAACCCAGAAGTTTGAGACCAGCCTGGGCAACATAGCAAGACCCCATCTCTACCAAAAAACATAAAAATTAGCCAGGCATGGTGGCACATGCCTGTAGTCCCAGCCACTCAGGAGGCTGAGATGGGAGGATTCCTTGAGCCCTGGAGGCCGAGGTTGCAGATGCAGTAAGCTATGATTGCACCACTGCACTCCAGCCTGGGCGACAGAGCAAGATGCTGTCTCAAAAAACAAACAAACAAACAAACAAACAAAAACAACAAACAAAAAAATACACTTGCCCCATATCCTAAAGGACTTCTACAGACCACCTTTACTATTGAATAATCCTTCAGTTAGGAGCAATATCTACAGAGAAAACAGGGCCAATTGGTTTGAAAAGGGAGCAGGGGAGGGAATAGTGTAATGGGAGGGGACACAAAATTTAACAACATAACCAAAGCATGCAGTCGTTCCCAGGAGCAGCGATGTGCAGTGTGGAATCCTGGGAAAATAAATCACCAAGGTACATGAGGACCCATGATGTAGAAAAACTTAGTGCCTACAATCCTAGAATCTTACAACCAGAGAATTCCAGACTTCAGAAGCACTGAATTCCAGACTCTGAGAATCTTAGAACCTCTAGACGCAGAGATTCTTAGAATCTTAGAATCTAACCCTGAAATCTTAGTCTAGAATCTTAGAAACATAGATTTCTAGAAGCTTAGAACCTTAGAACCTAGAAGCACCAATTCTTGAAGCCCTAGAATTCTACACTCTTAGAATGGCTTTGTCAGAAAAAAAAATCATTTAGGCTTTTTTTATTTGTCAATGGAGCCATAGATTTCAAAAATACCTTGAAATATTATCTGGCCCAACACATTCTTTTTACAGGAGAGAAAGGTGAGATCCTCTGAGAGGGAGTGATTCTCAAGATCCTAGAACAAGTTAGAGTTAAGGCCAGAGCTTTTTTTCCCCTCCACTAGGCCAAGATATTCCCAGGGACCTAGCTTGGTGGAGAGAAAACCAGGGGTACCAACCTCCACTCCTCCTTCCCTCTACTGCCCCATCTATCTCCCTCCTGCCCTCACAGTTGGCCCAGAGCGTGTGGCCATCCTCCAGGATTCCACCACCCGCACAGGCTGCACCATCAAAGTTGACTTCAACATGTCCCTCACCCTGTGGTGCGTGTCCAGGTCCTGCCCAGAGCCCGAGTATGTGTGGACCTTCAACGGGCAGGCCCTAAAGAATGGCCAAGACCACCTCAACATCAGCAGCATGACAGCCGCCCAGGAGGGGACGTACACATGTATTGCGAAGAACACCAAGACCCTGCTATCTGGATCTGCCTCAGTCGTGGTCAAGCTCTCTGGTGAGTCACCCCCAGCCTGACCACCCCCCAGTCCCCATGGAGGCCTCATCAGGCTGTGAAGGTTAAGCCACCATTTGCCCAACAGAGAATTGGAACATGGTAGATTCACAGTTCATTCATGAGCTGTGACAAAGTGGCATATCAAGCAGATCTGTTTGCATCTGGGTCTAAAGAGAGACAGCCCGTGTCCTGTTCACCTAGAGAACAAATGGCAAACCATTGTGGGTTGACAGAGTGGAAAATCACTCAGATATCACTTCAGGTGGGTGCCACTGCTCTAAATTCAGTCACCAGCTGTTTAGGGGCTTGACCCACTACCCGCCCCCACCCCACCACACAGACAGCTGAAATTCTGTGCAGCCAACTAGACTACCCAGTTATCTGACCCAGATGATGGGTATACACACACACACACACACACACACACACACACACACAACTGAAGAATCACAGCCAATTGCTGGCAAACGGAGAAACAGCTGGGGAGGCATTGTCATCTTGCTTCTGTCCTAAAATGACCTGAGGGCTGGGGCAGTGCAGGCAGCTGGCATTTCAGAGCCATTGGGATCCTCAGGAGACATTTTCTCATCTTCCGGGGATGCTGGCTTTGAACATTAAGGCCTCATTAATTCCACCTCGGTTCCTTCCCAAGTGGCCATCATCCCCCGGGGGACAGTGGGGAATGGTCGTTCCCTCCCTCCCACTAACAGGCTGGGTCTCATCCAAGGGGTGGATTTTCACCCAAAGCAGAAATGGCATCCCCAGAGGTAAGTGTGACTCCCGCTCCACTCATCTGGGGCTTTGGCAGCTGGTCTTGACAGGAGACAGGGGGATGGACCAGATGACCTCAGGCGCCACCCCAAGCCCTGTCTGTGCAGTCCAAGAAGGGGGGTGTCCAAGGTATGCAGGTATGTGCAGGGAGTGGATACAGTGCCCCCAAGGGCTTCTAGCACTGTCAGCAACTCTGTGGCAGGTGCTGGGAAAGACACAGAAGAAAAGGAGACGCCACCCTCCCTCCACCTTGGGAGACTAATCTGATGGAGGAGACAAGGCCTCTGTCCTTGGAGAGATGATCCTGGGACAGGGAAACATGGCTCCCTTATTCAAGGAATTGCTGCTCAAAGAGAAGAGGCAATGCCTCATCCTTCATGTCAGTAATGAGGGAGATATGACAACCCACCCTCAGTGAGCTCCTAGTCAGATGGAGGAGACACAGTCTGCACTTGGGGAGAAATTTCCCTCTGATGGGGAGACTTGGTCTCTAGGAGACATGGCCCTGTTTTTTGAGCATTCCTAGCCTGATGGGGTATCCACCTTTGGGGTACTCCTAATCTGATGGAGGAGTACAGGACCCCACTTTCTAGGAATTTCCAGTCTGATGGAATAGACATTTCCCTCTAACTTCCAGGGTCCCCAACTTGATTGGAAAAACTCAGCAACAATTTAGAATTTCTCAATCTGATGGAGGAAACAGGGCTGCCGCCTTGTAGGAATTTTCAATCTGATGGAGGAGACATGCTGTCACCCTCAAGAATCTTTCAATCTGATGGAGGAGCTATGGCTTACACATTCTGGGGTCTCTCGGTCTGACAGACACAAGTCCCAACCATCTCATGGGGAAGACATGGTCCCCATTTTCTGGGATTTCCACTCTGATAGGGGAGACATGGCCCCTATATTTTGGGAATTTCCAATCTGATGGAGGAGACATGACCCAACCCTCTAGGGTCTTCCAGTTTGATGGGAGAGACACCTCTCAAAGGCTGGGAATTTGTAGTCTGATAGGGGAAACACAGACCCCAGCAGACACTATTGGGACCCAGAATCCACCTCCACCACCGCACAAGTCACCTCCTTCCTCAGTCTCCTTCCCAGCACCCTACATGGGGAGTGCCAGCCAGCTGCGGGGAGGCCAGCAAGGGTTGGGAAGGGGACACCATGCCAGATGCAGACCAAACTGACCCAGCCCGCTCGCTCTCTCCCCAGCTGCAGCAGTTGCCACGATGATCGTGCCCGTGCCCACCAAGCCAACGGAGGGCCAGGACGTAACACTGACTGTGCAGGGCTACCCCAAGGACCTGCTGGTCTACGCCTGGTACCGCGGGCCTGCCTCCGAGCCCAACCGGCTGCTCAGCCAGCTGCCGTCAGGAACCTGGATTGCAGGCCCCGCGCACACAGGCCGGGAGGTGGGCTTCCCCAACTGCTCGCTGTTGGTGCAGAAGCTGAACCTCACAGACACTGGCCGCTACACACTCAAGACCGTCACAGTGCAGGGCAAGACTGAGACACTGGAAGTGGAGCTGCAGGTGGCCCGTGAGTGTGTGGGAAGGGGCAAGGCGTGCCCCTTTTTAGACAAGGGCTCCCAAAAGGAGCCTTGGCTTCCTCCATCAGGCTGGGGGACATAGACCAAAGATGGATACCCATCCCCCATCAGGCTGAAGGAAGCAGCCTTGTCTCCTCCGTCTAACTTGGGGGTCCCCAAATAGGGTTCTGCCTCTTCTATCAAACTAATGACCTACACTGTGGGTAGACAGGCCTCCTCCATCAGACTGAGGGTTGCTAAAGGGGACCCCCATGCCTTCTCTCTCAAATAAGAGGTGCAGCAGACTGAAGGTTTTAAAAGAGAAGGCATAGTCTGATGGTGGAGCATCCTTTTTCCTGCAGACAGGTGGACCCTAAAACATAGGGTCCATATTGGGGTAATGGGTTAATTATAGGAGTTTACCTCTCCTATCAGACTGCAGGCAGAGAATAAGGATGAATCAGGCCTCCTTATTCAGACTGGGAGATCCTCTGCAGTGGGGATCATGTCTCCTCCTTTCTATTATTGTGAGGGCAAAGTTTCTATCATCAGATGGTGGAGTTTCTCTTTCAAACTGAAATAAGGATGATTGCTCCATTAGGATGGAGGCCTGTAGGTGTGGAAGTTGTGTCTCCTCACAGAATGGAAGTTCCCAGATGTTGGGGACCATGTCTCCCCATCAGACTGGGAGCTCTTAGAAGTCAGGAACAATGTCTCCCCCATTGGATTGGGAATTCCCAAGTGTTGGAGACCATGTCACCTCCCTCAGACTGGGAGCTCTCAGATGTTGGGAACCGTGTCTCCCCATCAACTGGGAGCTTCTAGGGTCAGAAACTATGCCTCCTCCATCAGACTAGGAGCTCCCAGAGTCAAGATCCATGTCTCCTCCATCAGATTGAGAGCTCCCAGAGTTATAGACCATGTTTCCTCCATCAGACTGGGAGCTCCCGGAGTCAGGGACTATGTCTCCCTCGTCAGACTGGGAACTCCAGGAGTGAGGGTCCATGTCTCCTCCATCAGACTGGGAGCTCCCAGAGTCAGGGACCATGTCTCCTCCATCAGACTGGGAGCTCCCAGAGTCAGGGACCATGTCTCCTCCATCAGACTGGGAGCTCCCAGAGGCAGGGACCATGTCTCCTTCATCAGACTGGGAGCTCCCAGAGTCAGGGTCTATGTCTCCTTCATCAGACTGGGAGCTCCCAGAGGCAGAGACCACGTCTCCTTCATCAGACTGGGAGCTCCCAGAGGCATGGTCCATGTCTCCTCCATCAGATTGGGAGCTCCCAGAGTCAGGGTCTATGTCTCCTCCATGAGACTGGGAGCTCCCAGCGTCAGGGACCATGTCTCCTCCATCAGACTGGGAGCTCCCAGTGTCAGGGAGCATGTCTCCTCCATCAGACTGGGAACTCCCAGCATCAGGGAGCATGTCTCCTCCATCAGACTGGGAGCTCCCAGAGTCAGGGACCATGTCTCCTCCATCAGACTGGGAGATCCCAGAGTCAGGGTCTATGTCTCCTCCATCAGACTGGGAGCTCCCAGCGTCAGGGAGCATGTCTCCTCCATCAGACTGGGAGCTCCCAGAGTCAGGGTACATGTCTCCTCCATCAGACTGGGAGCTCCCAGCGTCAGGGAGCATGTCTCCTCCATCAGACTGGGAGTTCCCAGAGTCAGGGACCATGTCTCCTCCATCAGACTGGGAGCTCCCAGAGGCAGGGACCATGTCTCCTTCATCAGACTGGGAGCTCCCAGAGTCAGGGTCTATGTCTCCTTCATCAGACTGGGAGCTCCCAGAGGCAGAGACCACGTCTCCTTCATCAGACTGGGAGCTCCCAGAGGCATGGTCCATGTCTCCTCCATCAGATTGGGAGCTCCCAGAGTCAGGGTCTATGTCTCCTCCATGAGACTGGGAGCTCCCAGCGTCAGGGACCATGTCTCCTCCATCAGACTGGGAGCTCCCAGTGTCAGGGAGCATGTCTCCTCCATCAGACTGGGAACTCCCAGCATCAGGGAGCATGTCTCCTCCATCAGACTGGGAGCTCCCAGAGTCAGGGACCATGTCTCCTCCATCAGACTGGGAGATCCCAGAGTCAGGGTCTATGTCTCCTCCATCAGACTGGGAGCTCCCAGCGTCAGGGAGCATGTCTCCTCCATCAGACTGGGAGCTCCCAGAGTCAGGGTACATGTCTCCTCCATCAGACTGGGAGCTCCCAGCGTCAGGGAGCATGTCTCCTCCATCAGACTGGGAGTTCCCAGAGTCAGGGACCATGTCTCCTCCATCAGACTGGGAGCTCCCAGCGTCAGGGACCATGTCTCCTCCATCAGACTGGGAGCTCCCAGAGTCAGGGACCATGTCTCCTCCATCAGACTGGGAGCTCCCAGAGTCAGGGAGCATGTCTCCTCCATCAGACTGGGAGCTCCCAGAGTCAGGGAGCATGTCTCCTCCATCAGACTGGGAGCTCCCAGAGTCAGGGACCATGTCTCCTCCATCAGACTGGGAGCTCCCAGAGTCAGGGACCATGTCTCCTCCATCAGACTGGGAGATCCCAGAGTCAGGGTCTATGTCTCCTCCATCAGACTGGGAGCTCCCAGCGTCAGGGAGCATGTCTCCTCCATCAGACTGGGAGCTCCCAGAGTCAGGGTCCATGTCTCCTCCATCTGACTGAGCATCCCCAGAGGTCTGAGTCCATGTCCCTGCAGCAGGGCCAGGTTTCCCCCATTAGCTCTCAGACACTGGGGATGAGATCATTCCCCAAGTCTGGAATCTTGCCTCCCCCAGCAGACAGAGCACTCTCAGAAGCCATGTCCCTGAGTCCAGGATGGTGCCTCCCCTATCACTGGAAATTTCCAGGATCAAGGACTCAACCACTGCCAGTCACCCACTTTCATCCAGTCACTGATCAAACCCTGGTTTTCTGGGTCAGTGTTAGGGGAGAATGCTGTTCAGTGGCAGCAGGCCACCCCGGCAAAGCCTTGGGATTCCTTTTCACCCATTCTCTCTTCTCACAGTCAACCTCCCTCCCTCGCACAAGGACCAACGCTACCTTCCTGAACCTGAACCTGGCACAGGCTGAGCGTGGGGTGGATTGGGCCACTGGGTGGCCCGGGGTGGGCAGGGGAGCAGAAGGGGTGGGGGCACTGGGGACCTGGTCCTCCATCTCTCTGACAGCCTCCTTCGCCCCCTCACCCCATATGCCCCCACAGCCCTGGGGTAACAGCGTGACCCTGGAGACGTCCAGAGAGAAGAGCTCTTCGCACCATCCTCTGGTCCTCGCCCTCTGAGTGGGAACCGCTCCCCCACAGTGAGGATGCCAGGCTGTGGTCCTGCTGTTCTCCTGCCTCCACCCTAGAGCTAGAGCCACAGGGCCCCACTCCCTCTCTGAGCTGTTGGGGAGCCACCGAGGCCATAAACGTCCTGGTTAATGCACACGTGTGTCAGCCTCTCCTTCCACCACCGCTAGCCCCGCCATTTCCTGGTGGCCACACTCATTTCCTTTCCCGCCCAAGACTTTTCTCAGTCTGGGTGTGCACGTGCAGGAGGATGGGCCCAGATCACCGTGCTCCACACCCCACTGCTGGATGCCAGGGCCTTGTGCCCCTCCCGCAGTGCTCCAGGTTATATGTGAGAGTCCTGCTCCCCAGCTGGCCAAGGACTGCCCCTCTTGGAGCACCAGCATTCTGTGGGACATGGCTCTTCCCTACACTGCACCTCATTTTGTCACCTGGGCCCCGAAACAGGGCTGCTTGTGCTCAGGAAATGACCATATTTTGCAAGAAGTCTTCCATCACCTTCTGGTAGTCCTCACCCATTTAATCAAAGACACAACTTTGTCCTGGGATTCCCCGCATGTCTCTCAAACATTATCTGCCCAACCCTGACAATATCTGCTTCCTTCTGCAGCCACAGGAAAGGCCCTGTGGATGGATGAATGCAAGCGGGGCAGAGATAGAGGCCAGGAGTGGAGAGCTGGGAAGTGGGGGCCAGAATGAGGGTGTTTTCTAACTCGTCTCATTAGTGGGAGCCACAGGCTCCACCCAGCCGCAATGCCCCACTGGAAACAGGCTCTTGGCATTGGTCAGGAGTGGTGATGGCCGAGTCCAGGCTTAGAATAGAAAGACAGGTTTGGGCAGAGACGAGAAAGGCCCTTTTGGGGATGATTGTGTTGAGTTGGGGTGATGGGTGGTGAAAGACCTCCAGAAAGAGGGTTATAAAATCTGGATCAAAATCCTGCATTTGCCACGGATTCACTAGAGCCTCAGTTTGCCCATCAGTAAAAAGGTGTGGACTTGAGGTGGACCAGACTTTTCCAAACCATTTTTAAAAGCCTCAGAGCCCTTTCTTCAAATACAAGTTTACATGGCAGGTCAATTTATTATTAATATTTAAAATAGCAATGCAACAAATATAGCCCCAGCACAGTGGCCCATGCCTGTAATCCTAACGCTTTAGGAGGCTAAGGTGAGAGAAACGCTTGAGCCCAGAAATTTGAGACCAGCCTGGGCAACATGGCAAAATCCCATCTCTATTTTTAAAAATAAATAAATAAATAAAACCAACTATAGATACCAATTCAATAGCTATACTCGTCTCCCCCAAAATTTCTATAGAATTGGAAAAAAAAATTCCTTAAATTTAAATACCACTGGGATTAGCCAGACATGGTGGCGCGTGCCTATAGATCACTTGAGCCCAGGAATTTGAGGCTGCAGTGAGCCATGATTGCACCACTGCACTCCAGCCTGAGCAACAGAGTGAGACTACGTCTCATAAAAAATGTTAAATTTTACAAATAAAAGGTAACACTTGGGGCCGGGCGTGGTGGCTCACCCCTGTAATTCCAGCACTTTGGGAGGCCGAGGCAGGTAGATCACAAGGTCAGGAGTACAAGACCAGCCTGACCAACATGGTGAAACCCCGTCTCTACTAAAAATACAAAAATTATCCAGCCGTGGTGGCATGCACCTGTAATCCCAGCTACTCAAGAGGCTGAGGCAGGAGAACTGCTTGAATCTGGGAGGCAGAGGTTGTAATGAGCCAAGATCGCGCCACTGCACTCCAGCCTGGGCAACAGAGCAAGACTCCGTCAAAAAAAAAAAAGTAACACTTGGACTACAGAAGCAACTAAAATACAAGATATCAACCAGAATCAAATGACAGTAAAAGCATCATATACATCAAACCTGTGGGATATGGCCACAGCCATCCTTGAAGAGAAAAATGATAGCTTATAAGCATTGAGAGTACTAAAGGAAAAAGACTTGAAAATGAATAAAACAAGCTTTCTACTCAAGAAACTAGAAAAAGTCCACAAAATGAACCAAAGAAAAAAGCTAAGGAATGAAGAAAGGTAAAAGCAGAAATAGATGAAATGTAAAACAAAACATGGCCAATAAAACCTAAAGCTGATTCTTTGAAAATGTCAATGAAATAGACAGACTTTCTGCAGGTATGGTCAAGAAAAAAAAAAAAAACAGAGAAGTATAAATAAGAAACACAAATAATAAAGAGCCAAGGAGATTAATATATAAAATAAAAGGCCCTGGGGTGGGCGCTGCGCTCACACCTGTAATCCCAGCACTCTGGGAGGCTGAGCCAGGAGGATCACTTGAGCCCAGGAGTCCCAGACCAGCCTGAGCAATGTAGCAAGACCTCATCTCTACAAAAGTTTTTCAAAAATTACCCAGGAATAGTGGTGCATGCCTGTAGTCCCAGCTACATGGGAGGCTAAGGCAGGAGGATTGCTTGAGCCCAGGAGGCCAAGGTTGCAGTGAGCTGTAATCACCCTACTGCACTCCATCCTGGGCAACAGAGCAAGACCTTGTCTCTAAAAAAAGAGAGAGAGAAAAGAGAAACTGGTCTGGTTGAAGCAAAGGTTGCTCAATAAATATACATTGACTGAAGAGGGATCTGTTGGTTGCTCCCCAGCCCACTGCCCTCCCTGCTTCCATGACACAGGCACTGCCTCCCTCTCTAGAAGCTGAAAATGTCAGGTACTCACTTTCCCAAACTGCCTTGCAGCTGCAAGCAGCCATGTGACCAATTCAAGCCCATGAGGAAGGAGAGAGCCTAAAGTTCCGCCCACTGACTCCACCTCACCGGAGGGGACCCTGAGGGAGCTCTATGGAGTTTGAAAGCTATTATCTAAATTAGTGGTCTCCATTGTGGGGCTTCTAGCTGGGACGTGAGGATGGACTTGAGCCCATACGACTAACCCCAACACTATCCAGCCCAGAAAGAAGAAATAGCGTCCATATTACCACCTTCACCCCACCCCCATCCACCCAAGTTCACATAAAAACTTGACATAGATGTGGCTAGAGTCTAGATATAACAGTTAGAAATTCTTGGCCGGGCGAGGTTGCTCATGCCTGTAATCCCAGCACTTTGGGAGGCCGAGGCAGGTGGATCACGAGGTCAGAAGTTCAAGACCATCCTGGCTAACACGGTGAAACCCCGTCTCTACTAAAAATACAAAAAATTAGCCAGGTGCAGTGGCGGGCACCTGTAGTCCCAGCTACTGGGGAGGCTGAGGCAGGAGAATGGCGCAAACCTGGGAGGCGGAGTTTGCAGCCAGCTGAGATCATGCCACTGCACTCCAGCCTGGGCGACACAGCAAGACCCCATCTCAAAAAAAGAAAAAAAAATTAGCTGGGCGTGGTGGCGGGTGCCTGTAGTCCCAGCTACTTGGGAGGCTGAGGCAGGAGAATGGCGTGAACCTGGGAGGCAGAGCTTGCAGTGAGCCGAGATCACGCCACTGCACTCCAGCCTGGGTGACACAGCGAGACTCCATCTCGAAAAAAAAAAGAAAGAAAGAAAGAAATTCTCTTCAGTGGCTAGGCTGGGCACTGTAGCTCACACCTGTAATCCCAGCACTTTGGGAGGCCGAGGTGGGCTGATCATCTGAGGTCAGGAGTTCAAGACCAGCCTGGCCAATATGGTGAAGCCCCATCTCTACTAAAAATACACAAAAATTAGCCGGGCATGGTGTGATCAAGAAAAAAAAAACAGAAGTATAAATAAGGAACACAAATAATAAAAAGCCAAGGAGATTAATATATAAGATAAAAGGGCACCTGTAATCCCCACTACTTGGGAGGCTGAGGCAGAAGAATTGCTTGAACCCATGGGGCAGGGGTTGCAGTAAGCTGAGATCATACCATTGCACTCCAGCCTGGGTAACAAGAGTGAAACTCAATCTCAAAAAAAAAAAAAAAGAAAAGAAAAGAAATTATCTTCAGTGGCTAGTAAGAAATATTGGAACTAGCATAAACAATTAGACAGAATAGATATACAGGGAGTAGCTTATATGGCTAGAAGATTATTTTTCTCAAACGTAAAAAATCTCCAGAAGCAGATTGTTCAGAGCTAGAATGGAGGCCCTGTAGTGTCATCAGGGACACAGCTCCTTCTATTTTTCTGTTCCATTATCCTTACCTTGGGGTTTCCATCCTCTCCATCACCTCATGGCCCAAGATGGCTGCTGGAGTCACAGCTGCCTCATCCATGTTCCAGGCAAGAAGCAGAAAGAAGGGGACAAAGGGAAACAAACAAACAAAAAAACTCCCCCTAGCCAGTTTATGGACTGTGCCCCTTTTAAGGGAACTTTACCTAAGGCCCATCCAACAACCCCTGCTTAGATCTGATTGGCCAGCTCATAGTACCATGGCCACCCTAGCTGCAAGGGAGGCAGGAATTGCAGTCATTGCCTTGGGTATGTTGCTGCCCCAATTAACATCAAGGTTCTTGTATTAAGAAAGGTAGCGAGAATGGGTCCCGGGTGGGCAGCTGGCAGGCTTGGCCACTCCAAGCCTTGGAACTTCTACCTCCTCAGCTAGGCAAAATGGCCTTCCTCACCTGAGCCCAAGGAGTAAGAGTCACAGCCCCCATAGCAGGGGTTTGAGAAAGATAGGAGCTACTGCTCTGAGCTGTGATTGTGTGCAGTTGATGCAGAATGAGGCCAGCAGGAGGGGCAGAAGGAGGGAAGGAGAAGCAGCTCAGGTTTCTAGGTCAAGCAAAATCCCATAGCCTCAGGGTGTGGTGGAGGCTCAAATGTCCCCAAGACCAGGTCCTCCGTCCCTCTGGGCATCTCTGTGCTCTTTTACTGAATTATCTCAAGTAGTACAATCCCCTTCATTAAGAGTCTAGGAAAGAATAATAACAATAACCACAAAATAATAATCACTCCTATATCTCGAGCGTCAGTGTATTAGTCCATTCTCACATTGCTATAAAGACATACCTGAGACTGGGTAATTTATAAAGAAAAGAGGTTTAATCAGCTCATGATTCTGTGGGCTATACAGGCTTCTGCTTCTGGGGAGACCTCAGGAAACTTACAATCATGGCAGAAGGTGAAAGGGAAGCAAGCACGTCTTCACATGGCCGGCAGGAGAGGAAGGTGGGGTGCTACACACTTTTAAACAAGCAGCACTAGGGGGATGGTGCTAAAACATTAGAAACTGCCCCCACGATCCAATCACCTCCCACGAGGTCCCTCCTCCTACACTGAGGATCATAACTGGACATGAGATTTGGGTGGGGACTAAGAACTAAACCATATCAATTGGTTTTATCCGTTTTCACGCAAGATCTCAATTCCTACAGCAGCTCTTAAGAGAAGTTACTATCATTCCCCCAACTTACAGGTGAGGAAACTAAGGCACAGAGACTTGAAAACTTTGCTCCAAGTCCCACAGTTCCCATGTGTCCTAGCTGGAGGTGCTGGTGGGGGAGTCCTCTCCATTCTTCAGCAGGGCAGAGGGTTTCAGGGCACAGCTCTGAGGTCAGACAGAACTCTTTTTAGCTGTGGGAACTTGGGTACATTGCTTGCTTTTCCTCCTTGTAAAATGGAGATGATAATACTGCCCCTGCCTCCTAGGATTGTTGAAAAGATCACATTAGTTAATACAAGTAATGAGCCTGAAACATGGATGCTCAATAAATGCCTATGACCCAGACTAAGGTGTTAGATTTTAACAACAGGCAGATAGAAAAAGCAAAGATAACATTTTTCTTTTTCTTTTTTTTTTTTTTTTTGTTTTTTGAGACGGAGTTTTGCTCCTGTTGCCCAGGCTGGAGTGCAATGCATGATCTCGGCTCACCACAACATCTGCTTCCTGGGTTCAAGCGATTCTCCTGCCTCAGCCTCCCCAGTAGCTGGGATTACAGACATAAGCCACCACACCCGGTTAATTTTTTTTTTTTTTTTTTTTTTTTTTGGCATTTTTAGTAGAGACGGGGTTTCTCCATTTTGGTCAGGTTGGTCTCAGGTGATCCTGACCTCAGGTGATCTGCCCACCTCAGTCTCCCAAAGTGCTGGGATTACAGGCATGAGCCACCGCACCCGGCCATTTTTTTTTTTTTTTTTTTTTTCCAGACAGGGTCTCAGCATTATCCAGACTGGAGTACAGTGATGCAATCATGGCTCACTGCAGCCTCCCAAGCAGCTGGGACTACAGGCATGAGCCACCACGCCGGCCAATTGTTGCATTTTTTGTGGAGTCAGGGTCTTGCTCTGTTATCCAGGCTGGTCTCAAACTCCTGGGCTCAAGCAATCCTTTCACTTCAGCCTCCTAAAGTGCTGGGATTACAGGTGTGAGCCATCACACCCTGCTTCAAAGATAACATTTGTCCTGGCGAACTTAATCCTACTAAGCAGGTTTGCTTCGATTTATGTAATATATGATGTTCTTTACATTGTAATCACTGAGATTTGCTGACAAAAAGTAATAATAGGCCGGGCGCGGTGCCTCATGCCTGTAATCCCAGCACTTTGGGAGGCTGAGGCAGGCAGATCACCTAAGGTCAGGAGTTCGAGACCAGCCTAGCCAACATGGTGAAACCCCATCTCTACTAAAAATACAAATAATTGCCAGGTGTCATCGTGTGCACCTGTAATCCCAGCCACTTGGGAGGCTGAGGCATGAGAATCACTTGAACCCAGGAGGCAGAGGTTTCTGTGAGCGGAGATTGCACCACTGCACTCCGGCCTGGGAAACAAAGTGAGACTGCATCTCAAAAAAAGAAAAAAAAGTAATAGGCAGATCACAAGATCAAGAGATTAAGACAATCCTGGCCAACATGGTGAAACCCTGTCTCTACTAAAAAACACAAAAGTTAGTTGGCCGTGGTGGCACATACCTGTAGTCCCAGCTACTTGGGAGGCTGAGGCAGAAGAATTCGCTCGAACCCAGGAGGCGGAGTTTGCAGTGAGCCGAGATCGTGCCACTGCACTCCAGCCTGGAGACAGAGTGAGACCCTGTCTCAAAAAAAAAAAAAAAAAAGTAATAAAAGCAATAATAATAAATGTGTATGAGCTTTTAGAAACACGATGCTCATCATCGCAGGTTCCAGGGTAGGTGCTCTCAGCACAGGTTCTCTGACTTGCTCCTCAAAGCTTCCCTTTGAAATGGAACTATTAATACATTTCCCAAATCTCCTAGGTGTTTATTAACGTAAACATCCCTGCGAAGAGCACTGGCTAACGCCTGTTATCCCATCACTTTGGGAAGCTGAGGCAGGAGGATCACTTGAGGCCAGGAGTTCAAGAACAGCCTGGGCAACATTGCAAGACCCTATCTCTACAAAAAAAAAAACAAAAACAAAAAACAGAATTAGTTGGGCATGGCAGTACTTGTCTGTCATCCCAGCTACCTGGGAGGCTGAGATGGGAGCATTGCTTGCGCCTAGGATTTTGAGGCTGTAGTGAGCTGTGATGGTGCCATTGCACTCCAGCCTATGAGACAGAACAAGACCCTGTCTCAAAAATTAAAATAAAATAAAATAAGTTATATATCCCAGGCTTCTGCCTGGCCCCAGAAAACCTGTCTCTCCAGGGTGGGGACTTGAAAGAATTTTCTTTCTTTTTTTTTTGAGACGGAGTCTTGCTCTGTCATCCAGGCTGGAGTGCAGTGGCGTGATCTCAGCTCACTTCAACTTCTGCCTCCCGGGTTCAAGCTATTCTCGTGCCTCAGCCTCCCGAGTAGCTGAGATTATAGGCGCCTGCCACCACTCCCGGAAAGCAGAATTTTTAACAAAGTGTCTAGGGAATTTTTGTTAGCTGGGAAATTGGGGGACTCAGATGCAGAGACTGTTTGACAAAAAAAAAAAAAAAAAAAAGGAAAGTGAGACACCACAAAGAAGAGGAGGTGACTTGCCCAAAGTTACTCAGCCAGAAAGGAGCAGGGCCAGGATTTGGCCCAGAGAGGAGCAGGAACTAGTCCAGGGTCACGGAGCAGGTTTCAGATGAGGGCTGAGACTGGCGCCCTTCACTGTCCCGAGCAGGTCTGCAGTGGCTCCTCGCCTCCCCCATTAAGCCACGAAGCTCTGGTGGCGCCGGGGGCCCTCAGGTTCCACCAG
Source organism: Pan troglodytes (assembly GCF_028858775.2). NCBI lineage: Eukaryota > Metazoa > Chordata > Mammalia > Primates > Hominidae > Pan > Pan troglodytes. Next base: position 47,675,518 of record NC_072418.2, read on the forward strand.
CCGTGGGTGGGGAGGCAGACTATACCCCTCTCAGCCCCAATCCCTTCCCCCTCACCCAAGCTGCCTTTTCTCAAATAACCACACTGGGGAGGGCAGGGAGTCGGGGTGACCTTGAGGCCAGAATACACAATGGCCCAGTCCCTCTCTGGAGCCCTGCCAGGGAGAGGAAGGAAGCCTGCCCTGTTTTTTTCCATGGACTGGAATGTTGATTCAGGATGGAGAGCAGGGAGGAGGGAAGGGGGAGGCGGGAGAGAGAGAAAAAAAAAAGGAGGAAAGAGAAGGGAGTAGGAGGAGGGTGGAGGAGGGAGAAAAGGGGAACAGGGCAAAAAGGGAGAAGAAGGAGGTGGAGGAGGTGGAGGAGGAGGAGGGATGGGGAGGAAGAGGAGAAGAAAGAGGAAGGAGACAGAAGAGGAGCATGGAGGAGGGGGTGCCAAGGCCAGACTTTGGGAACCAAGGAGTGAGCCCCATCAGCTTCAGCCCATCCTGACACACAGTGTGGAGAATGCAGAGTCCAGAGAGGGCACCCCAAATCTGCAAGGTTGCACAGGACCAGTGCAGCCAAAGGGCCTCACCTGTGCGGCTGCCTCCTGCCTGTGGAGGCAGGAGCTCCCTGAGTCCTCACAGAGACCTTCAGACGCAGGTGTCATGTTGCATGTTTCTCAGAAGAGGAGACTGAGGCGCCCAGAGGTAAAGCCACATTTCCTGGAGCATCTCCCCTTCGGATCGGACTCCAGGGTCCTTACAATGGTCTGCAGGCCTGCCCGCCCCTCATTCCCTTCATCATCTCCTCTCCTTCACTCACTGCAGCCACCCTGGCCTCCTGGCTATTGTTTGAACAAATCAAGCAACTCCTTCCTCAGGGCCTTTGCACTGGCTGTTCCCGCTGCCAGGAATGTCCTTCCCTCAGACACCTGCATCAGGTCTCTGCTCAGGTCTCTGCTCAGATGTCACCTCCTCAGAGGGGTTCCCTGTATACCCAAAGTTGTCTGGCTTTATTCTTCACAGCATTTATCACTTACACAACTAACCCAACTTTACATTTTATATTTCTTTTTTTTTTTTCTTTTTCGAGACAGAGTCTTGCTCTGTTGCCCAGGCTGGAGTGCAACGGCACAATCACAGTTCACTGCGGCCTCGAACTCCTGGGCTCAAGCAATCCTCCTGCCTCACTCTCCTAAGTAGCTGGGACTACAAGTGCTCACCACCATGACCTGCTAATTTTATATATATATATATATATATATATATATATATATATATATATATATTTTTTTTTTTTTTTTTTTTTTTTTTTTCCCTGAGATGGAGTCTTGCCCTCTCGTCCAGGCTACTAGAGTGCAGTAGTGCAATCTTGGCTCACTGCAACCTCCACCTCCCAGGTCCAAGTGATTCTCCAGCCTCAGCATCCCGAGTAGCTGGGATTACAGGTAACTGCCACCAGGCCCAACTAATGTTTGTGTAGAGATGGGGTTTCACCATGTTGGCCAGGCTGGTCTTGAACTCTATCTAGAATATACAATATATCAAACATTTCAACACACACACAAAAATCTGACTTTTTTTTTTTTTGGAGATGTAATCTCAATCTGTCACCCAGGCTAGAGTGCAGTGGCATGATCTCAGCTCACTCCAACCTCTGCCTCCCAGGTTCAAGTGATTCTCCTGCCTCAGCCTCCTGAGTAGTTGGAACTACAGGCTTGTACCACCACGCCCAGCTAATTTTTGTATTTTTAGTAGAGTCGGGGTTTCACCGTGTTGGCCAGGCTGGTTTCAAATTCCTGACCTCAAGTGATCGACCCGCATCGGCCTCCCGAAGTGCTGGGATTATAGGTGTGAGCCATCACGACTGGCCATTTTTTGCCTTTTTGATGACATCTTGCTCTGTCATCCAGGCTGAGTGCAGTGGCACAACTATAGCTCACTGCAGCTTCCAATTCCTGGGTTCAAGCAATCCTCCCACATCAGCCTCCCAAGTGAGTAGCTGGGACCACCACTGTGCACCACCACACCTGGCTGTTTTTAACTTTTTGTGCAGACAGGGTCTCGCTGTGTTGCTCAGGCTGGTCTCGAACTCCTGGCTTCAAGCAACCCTCCTACCTCTGCTTCCTAAAGTGCCAGGATTATAGGTGTAAGCCACCATGGCTGGCCAACAATATAATTTTTTAAACAGGCAAATTATCTTAACAGACATTTCTCAAAAGAAGACATACAATGGCCAAAAAGTATATGAAAAAATACTCAACATCATACTCATTGGGGAAATGCAAATCAAAACCACAATGAGGTATTATTTCACCTGAGTTAGGATGGCTGTCATCAAAAAGACAAAAAATGGCCAGTTGTGATGGCTCACACCTGTAATCTCAGCACTTCGGGAGGCCGATGTGGGCGGATCACTTGAGGTCAGGAATTCGAAACCAGCCTGGCCAACATGGTGAAACTTCAACTCTATTTTTGTAAAAATACAAAAACTAGCCAGGCGTTGTGGTGCAAGCCTGTAATCCCAGCTACTCAGGAGCCTGAGGCGGGAGAATCACTTGAACCCAGGAGGCAGAGGTTGTGGTGAGCTGAGATGGCGCCATTGCACTCCAGCCTGGGCAACAGAGAGACGTTCCCTCTCAAAAAAGAAAAAAAAAAAAGGAGCAGGGATTCAGCTTTGAGGGCCATGGCGAGGATTTTGGCCATCACCCCAAGTGAAGTAGGAGCCACAGAGGCTGGATGGGTTCTGATTCAGCTTCTTTTTTTTTTTTTTAGATGGAGACTTGCTCTGTCGCCCAGGCTGCAGTGCAGTGGCGCAATCTCGGCTCACTACAACCCCCGCCTCCTGGGTTCAAGTGATTCTCCTGCCTCAGCCTTCCCAGTAGCTGGGATTATAGGCATGTGCCAACTCACCCAGCTAATTTTGTTGTTGTTTTGTTTTGTTTTGTTTTTTGAGACAGAGTTTCACTCTTGTCTCCCAGGCTGAAGTGCAATGGTGCCCACTCAGCTCACTGCAACCTCTGCCTCCGGGGTTCAAGTGATTCTCCTACCTCAGCCTCCTGAGTAGCTGGGATTACAGGCACGCACTACCACGCCAAGCTAATTTTTGTATTTTTAGTAGAGGCGGGGTTTTGCCATGTTGGCCAGGCTGGTCTTGAACTCCTGACCTCAGGTGATCCACCTGCCTCAGCCTCCCAAAGTGCTAGGATTGCAGGTGTGAGCCATCATGCCCGGCCCTGATTCAGGTTCTAACAGGATCCCTCTGGCCATCAGGTGGAAAGAGACTGTTGGGGGCAGAATTGTAAAGCGAGGGACAAGAAGAGTCAGGGGTCTCCAAGCTTTGAGCCTGAGCCACTGCAAGGATGAAGCTGCCATTTCTGAGGCCAGAAGGCTGCAGGCAGGGCTGGGTTGGAGGTTGGAATGAAGATAGGTCTTGTTTGAGGCCAATGAGGAGGGAGCCTCACCCAAGGCACACAGGCTCCAGGCGGGAAGTTGGCGACAAGTTGTGGACTGTGGTTTTCACCCACCTCATGGGGCCCCCTCATCCTCTCCCCCAACTTCCCCTCACGCCCTGGTGGAGCCAGCTTTGTTTGTTTCCCCCCCATCATCCGTTTCATGATGGGGAAGACTGGTTTTCCCCTAACCCAACAGACACCTCTTCCCTCAGCCTGTCCCTGACCCTCCCACCTCGGGAAGCCCCGAGCGGGCCTCCCAGAATGTCCCGGCAGGAAGGGGCTGCTGCTACCGTTCATCCAGCCAGATGAACCCCAAAAGGGGAAGTGGGTCACCCGTAGTCACCCGGCTCATGGTCAGCTTGGGACTTCAGGATCTTGTCTCTTCACTGCACCCACCCCAGCCCTGGGAGGCTTTCCATGCACGCTTCTCATTCTCCCCACATTTCACACGAGAAAACAGGGGCTCCAAGAGAGGCCCACACTCACCTAAGGAGCTCCAAAGATAGGGGCATCTGGATTTGAACCCAGGTCCTAGCAGATGTTGTTAGCTCAGAGGAGAAGGCAGAGAGGGTGAACAGAACCCAGCCCTGCCCTCCCAGATCCAGTGGGAAGGCAGACTTGTCCCCAGGTAATAATGGCCCAGCAGTGTTCACAGCCTGGGATGGAGGAGCCCAGGAGGCTGCAGAAGCTCAGAGCGCATGCCTGACCCAGCCTGGGGTCAAGGAGGGCTTCCTGGAGGAAGGGACAGCTCATCTGTTACCTAGAGGATGAGTGGGAGTTACTAGGTGTAAATAGTGCAGGGAGAGGGAAGAGTATGTGCAAAAGCCTAGGGTTGAGAGGAAACCTAGGGGCTCCAGCAAGGTGCAGCGGCTCATGCCTGTAATCCCAGCACTCTGGGAGGCCGAGGCGGGCGGATCATCTGAGGTCAGGAGTTCAAGACCAGCCTGGCCAACATGGTGAAACCCTGTCTCTATTAAAATACAAAAATCAGCCAGGCGTGGTGGCGTGCACCCATAATCCTAGCTACCTGGGAGGCTGAGGCACGAGAATTGCCTGAACTTGGGAGGTAGAGATTGCAGTGAGCCAAGATCACGCCACTGCACTGGCAACGAAGTCAGATTCCATCCCTCTCTCTCTCAAAAAAAAAAAAAAGCGAGGGGGAACCTAGGGGCTTCTAAATCCGATCGTGTCCTGGCCCTGATTAAACTCTCCTACGGCTGCCCTGGCAAACTCTTTAGCTTGGCATTCATTCATTCATTCATTCACTCTTTCATTCCATAAACATTCCCTGGAGTGCATTGTCAGTGTCAGGCCCCAGGGGAACACAGCAGTGACCACGACAGCCCCACCAGACCATGACCCTGACCAGGGGGCTCACGAGGGCGGAGACATCTACTCCAAGACCTGAAGGAGGAGTAGGAGAGATGCTGGGGAAGAGGCAGCGAAGGGTGTTCCTGGCAGAGGGAACAGCCTGTGCGAAGGCCTGAAGGTAAGTTTTGCATATGATACCTTTGAGAAACTACTTATTGTTCAACTGAAGCATAGGGTTGTTCAGAAGAAGCCAGCCTTGTGGCCGGGTGTGGACTTCCTCCCAGGGCACCAGGGAGCCACTGCAGAGTTGTGAGCAAGGGACAGACAGAGGTAGGCTTGTACTTCCAAGAGACTCCCCCAGCTGCCACATGCAGGGTGAATGGAGTGATGCACAGAATCCAGTTTCAGGGGTAGTTTGGTACTTGGACCCAGGTCCCAGGGAGAGAGTCCAAGGAGCCCTTCTCTGGTCTTCCAAGGAGCCGCTCTCCCCAAGCTCCGGATGGAAGGCGTGCCCATGGCAACCGCTAGGTGGTGCCCGTACACCACCAGCCAGGTCTTTTTTTGCCAAAAGTAGATCAGGCCCAGAGCTGGGCAGAACTGCCCCTGGGTCAGGAGAGCAAATCCTCTCTGTCTTTTGGTCCTGGCTCCCTGGCCAGGCATCCTGGGGCCATTTGACTCCCAGGCTCAGGAAGGAGCTGGCTGAGCTGCAGTGAGTATGTTCTTCGTCTCTTTCCTCACCTTGGAATCTCAGACGGGAGCACCCTGGCTCCCACTTCAGACAGGAAGATTCTTACCTCCCTCATCAGACTAGCAGGCTCTTTGTCTCCCCACCAGTTTGAGGGGCTCCCCATTTCTATCATTCGTTTGGAAGCTCATCAGCTCTCCCAGAAGGCATGGGAGCCCTTCAACACCCCCATCAGACTAGGACTACCCGTCTCCCCCATCAAATTAGAACTGCATTGTCTCACACATCAAAGTATCACTCCTGGCCAGGTGCAGTGGCTCCCGCCTGTAATCCAAGCACTTTGGGAGGCCGAGGCAGGAGGATCACCTGAGGTCAGAAATTCAAGACAAACCTGGCCAACACGGTGAAACCTGGTCTCTACTAAAAATACAAAAATTAGCCAGGCGTGGTGGTGTGCGTCTGTAATCCCAGCTACTCAGGAGGCTGAGGCAGGAGAATCGCTTGAACCCAGGAGGCGCAGGTTGCAGTGAGCCAAGATGGCGCCACTGCACTCCAGCCTGGGCGACAGAGCAAGACTCTGACTCACAAAAATAAATACATTGTCTTACACATCAGAATGTTGCTCCTTACCTCCCCTGGCAGACTGGAAATATAGACTGGACACTCGTTCTTGCTGCACAGGACTGGAGCTTCTTGTCTTCTTCATTGGATTTGGACAATCCTGTCTCCCTCATGGGTTTGGTGAGAGCTCCTTAGTTTCCTTATTTTTCCCACTGTGTTGGGCCACCTTGTCCCCACCATCAGATTGGGGAACACCTTGTCTCCCAGTCAGACCAGAGGGGCGGACTCCTCTGCCCTTGCAAAGGTTCCTAGGTCCTTCTTACATCCATAGGAGGAACCATGCCTATTTTACCAAGAGGGAAACTGAGGCACAGAGAAACAAAGCACCACTTCTCTGTCCAGCTGCAGATGCCTCCACCTCCCCCTCCGCCCACTCCTCTGCCCCTGCCCTCCCCCGCCCCCGCCCCTGCCCTGGGTAACTCCCCTGGCACCGGGAGTAGGGGAATTTTGCCCTGCTGGCCTCTGCACCAACCACCTCCCCTTATTGGCAGCGTCGCCACCAGTGGCGGCCCAGGGTTAAAGTCCGGAGAGAGCTCGGGGCGTGAAGCGGATAGGGAGGGAGGAGTGGCGCCCAACCCAGAACGGGGACTCCCCGGAGGTCGAGCCAGCCGTCACGCTGCTGGGAGGAGAGGGGATGGGCAGGGCCGTGTCCCATGGTAAGGTGTGGGTTCAATCCTTCCTTTCTAGTTCCCGGCTGTGTGGTCTTGAACCTGGAACTTCACCCCAACTGGGAGCCTCAGCTTCTCCAGCTTTAAGGAGTCAGGGGCGTGAAAATGTCCAAGCTCTGGAGTCAGACTCCAGGAGTTTGAATGCTGGCTCCTGTAACCTGCTGTGTGAGATCTGGGGCCAGCGAGTGTGTGTCTCTCTCAGCCTCAGTTTCCCCAGCTGTGCAATGAGGATACCTAGTGGGTGGTGGTGAACGCTCCATGAGTTTACACACAAGAAAACCTTGGGACAGTGGCTGATAGTGGCGCCAGCAAGCCAGCATGCACCCCACCCTTTCCTTCCAAGAAAATTGCCTCCTAAATCTATGATTGGTAAACTTCACCCCTCCCTCTTTGACCCACCTCCTAACCCAGGCCACCTGGTGTCTTGCTGCACAGCTGGTCTCCCTGCCCGCACCACACCCAGAGGCGTCCTTGGAAACCCAACCCTGACCCCTGCTCAGAATCTGCCATGGCTCCCCAGTGCCCCCAGGAGAAAGCCAAGTGCTGTGCCACAGCCACAGCCTGACCACTCACTGCTTGTATTTTTTTTTCTTTTTCTTTCTTTTCTTTTCTTGCTCTGGCCCCAGGCTGGAATGCAGTGGTGCCATCATAGCTCACTGCAGCCTCAACCTCCTGGGCTCAAGCAATCCTCCCACCTCAGTCTCCTGAGTAGCTGAGACTACAGGCACATGCCACCACACCTGGGTAAATTTTCAAATTTTTTTTTTAGCGATAGGGTCTCACTCATTGCCCAGGCTGGTCTTAAACTCCTGGGCTCAAGCGATCCTCCCGCCTCAGCCTCCCAAAATGCTTGGACTACAGGTATGCACCACCGCGCCCAGCCTCCTTTCTGGTTTTCTAATAAAGCCTTTTGTTCACCTCCTTCAAACACTTCCCCATGCTCTTCAGGTCTCAGCTCAAACAGGCCAGGCCCAGTCCCCTGGGTCCTCTCTGTCCTCCGTCTCCTGGTTCCCTGTACCTCTCCAAAAGCCCCCACCACCAAAAGAAGTAAAGATGTAGGGCCGGGCGCGGTGGCCTACACCTGTATTTCCCAGCACTCTGGGAGGCTGAGGTAAGTGGATCACCTGAGGTCACGAGAAGCAATTGAACCCCAGAGGCAGAGGTTGCAGTGAGCCGAGATTGCGCCACTGTATTCCAGCCTGGGCGACACAGAGAGACTCAACCTCAAAAAAAAAAAAAAAAAAAAAGGTGGCTGGGCAAGGTGGCTTATGCCTGTAATCCCAGCACTCTGAGAGGCCAAGGCAGGCAGATCACTTGAGCCCAGGGGTTCGAGACCAGCCTGGGCAACATGGTGAAAACCCGTCTCTACAAAAAATACAAAAATTAGCTGGGTATGGTGGCATCTCTACTAAAGAATACAAAACTTAGCTGGGCGTGGTGGCATGCACCTGTAATCCCAGCTACTCAGGAGGCTGAGGCATGAGAATCGCTTGAATCCGGGAGGTGGAGGCTGCAGTGAGCCAAGATCATGCGACTGCACTCCAGCCTGGGTGACAGTGCAAGACTCTGTCTCAAAAAAAAAAAAAAAAGTTCCCACTCTGGTCCAGCCACCATCACTGAAGGCCCGGACCATGCAGTCACCTCCTCATGGGACTCCCTGCCTGGGTCCTTGCTGCACCTCCACAAGGACCTGTCTTTCCCCCACATGCAGCCACAGGGATCCTGTTAACACCTAAGTCATCAGAAGGCTGAGGCGGGAGGATCACTTGAGCCCAGGAGGTCGAGGCTATAGTAAGCCAAGATGGCACCACTGTACTCCAGCCTGGGCAACAGAGTGAGACCCTGTCTCTAAACAGTAATAATAATAACAAATTAAATTAAATTAAAACCTGGCCTGGGCATGGTGGCTCATGCCTGTAATTCCAGCACTTTGGGAGGCCGAGGCAGATAGATCACCTGAGGTCAGGAGTTGGCCAACATGGTACCTGACCAACGTGGTGAAACCCTGTCTCTATTTTAAAAATATAAAAATTAGCTGGGCCTGGTGGCACATGCCTGTAATTCCAGCTACTCAGGAGGCTGAGGCAGGAGAATCGCTTGAACCTGGGAGGCGGAGGTTGCAGTGAGCCCAGATGGCGTCACTACACTCCAGCCTGGGCGACAGAGCGAGACTCTATCTCGAAAAAAAATTAAAAATGAAGTCAGATTATCCCTCCCCTGCCCAGAACCCTCCATGGCTCCCATCTCCCTCTGAGTAAAAGCCTATGTCCCTACGGTGGCTCATAAGATCCTGAGCCATCTCCTTGCCACCCTTCCCCTCTCCCCATCCTCCCTTCCACTCTCCCCCAGCTCATCCTGCTCCAGCTACACTGGCCTCCAACAGCTGTTCCGACCCACCTCTGGGCCTTGGCACTTGCTGTTCCCTCTGCCTAGAATACTCTTCCCCCAGATGTCCACATGGTTCATTCCCTCCCCTCACTCAAGTCTTAGCCCCAAACGTCATTCCTTGGAGGGCCTCCCTTGGCCACCAGATTTAAACAACAGCTTCCACTTCCTACGCTCCATCTCCCTCATTCCCTCACCAGTTTTATTTTTCTCCATAGCAAATACATGGCATTGGCTGTATTTTCCTTGTCTTGTTGACTGTCTCCTGGATGGATGGACGAGTCTGTGGCTCCCCAAGGGCAGGAATCTTAGTTGTTCAACACCAGGGCAGGGCCTGAAAAACCTGTTAGCAGAGTGAATGAATTGTGTGTGTGTTTTGAAAAGGTAAGGTGTTCACAAGTTCCAAAATTCAAAAAGGACCAAATGGCAGTGAGCTGTCACTTCCCCACCACGACTCTGCCCCTCCCTCCCCAGTCCTGTTCTCACCTCCCAGTTTCCGTTTTTTTGTTTTGTTTTGTTTTGTTTTGTTTTGAGACAGGGTCTCACTCTGTCACCCAGGCTGGAGTACAGTGGTGCCAGCATAGCTCACTGCTGCTTCCACATCCTGGACTCAAATGATCCTCCTACCTCAGCCGCCCTAGTAGCTGGGGCCATAAGCACGCACCACCATGCCCAGCTAATTTTTGTATTTTTGGTAGAGACGGGGTTTTACCATGTTGCCCAGGCTGATCTCGAACTCCTGGGCTCAAGTGATCCATCTACCTTGCCCTTGCAAAGTGCTGGGATTACAGGCGGGGGCCACTTTGCAAATGGTGCACAGTCTTGCTGTGGCCTGCATTTTCCCCTAGCAATACAGCAATACATCTGGAAAATCACAACGCATCAGCACCTTCTTCTTTTTTTTTTTTTTAATAATTGCATGCACAGTGTCGACTTGTGGACAGACGAGAGCTCTTGCCGCAATTGTTATTATATTTCAGGAGTGGTGTGGCGTGGTGCCTAAGACCTCAGTGTCATCTCTCAGACCCGGATTCACCTCGTAGCTCTACAGCCAGAACTCCCACAGGCTGCTGGTGGGCATGCGAGCCCCGAGCAGCCATTTGGAAAATGGTTTGCCCACTTCCCGCAAGGTTAAATACACACTTCCCATAGGATCCAACAATTGTATTCCTCGGTATTGACCCGAGAGAAATGAAAACCTATTTTCACACAAAAAAAGCTGTATGCACACACACTCACGGCAGCTCTGTTCGTAATTGCCAACAACTGTAAACAACCCAAATGTCCTTCAGCTTGTATGTGGATAAGCTAGCTGTGGTCCATCCACACAATGGAATATCACTCAGCAATGAAGACTAACTGCTATTGATACACACAACGTGGATGGACCTCAACTGCATTATATTGAGTGAAAGAAGCTATGCTCAAAAATTACAGTATTCAGCCGAGTGCAGTGGCTCACGCCTGTAATCCCAGCACTTTGGGAGGCCAAGGTGAGAGAATTGCTTGAGCCCAGGAGTTTGAGACCAGCCTGGGCAACATAGTGAGACCCCATCTCTATAAAAGTAATGATGATGATGGTGATGATGATGATGATGATAATGATAATAACTACATTACTCCATTTACAAGACACTCTGAAAAAGGCAAAACTAGAGGGACAGAAAACAGACCTGTGGTTGCCAGGGGTGGGGTGGGGGATGCGTGTGACCCCAAAAGGGCAGATGAAGGGTTTTAGGGGTGGTGGGACATATCCATATTTTGATTCTGGTGGTGACTACACAGCCACATGAGCCTGTCAAAGCTTAAAGAACTGCATGCCCCACAGGCACTTCGAGAGGCCAAAGCAAGAGGCCAGGAGTTGAAGACCAGCCTGGGCAACATAGTGAGACCCCATCTCTACCAAAAATACAAAAATTAGCTGGGCGTGGTGGCGTGCACTTGTAGTTCCAGCTAATGAGGAAGCTGAGGCGGGAGGATCCCTAGAGCCTGAAAGGTTGAGGCTGCAGTGAATGGTGATCGCACCGCTGCACTCCAGCCTGGGTGACAGAGTGAGAACCTTCCTCAAAAAAAAAAAAAAAAAGAAAGAAAGAAAGAAAAGAAATGCATGATGAAAAGAGTGAATTTTACTGTAGGTAAATTTGTCAATGATATATTTTTTTTAAGGACTACATACTCTGTAATCCCATTTACATGTCATCCTGGAAAAGCAAATTTATAGGGATAAAAAGCAGCCGGGTGTGGCGGCTCACACCTGTAATCCCAGTACTTTGGGAGGCTGAGGCAGGTGGATCACTTGAGGTCAGGAGTTTGAGACCAGCCTGGGCAACATGGTGAAACCCCGCCTCTACTAAAAATACAAAAATTAGCCGGGCGTGGTGGCAGGCACCTGTAATACCAGCTACTCAGGAGGCCAAGGCAGGAGAATCGCTGGAACCCGGGAGGTGGAGGTTGCAGTAAGCCGAGATCGTGCCACTGCACTCCAGCCTGGGTGACAAAGCAAGACCCCATCTCAAAAAAAAAAAAAAAAAGGCAGATATAGCTGGGTGTGGTGGCTCACGCCTGTAATCCCAGAAATTTGGGAGGCTGAGGTGGGTGGATCACTTGAGGTCAGGAATTCAAGACCAGCCTGGCCAACATGGTGAAACCTCATCTCTACTAAAAATACAAAAATTAGCCGGACATGGTGGTGCCTGCCTGTAATCCCAGCTACTGTGGAGGCTGAGGCAGAAGAATCACTTGAACCCAGGAGGCAGACGCTGCAGCAAGCAGAGATCGCGCCCCTGCACTCCAGCCTGGGTGACAGAGCAAAATGTCTCAAAAAAAAAAGAAAAAGAAAAGAAAAGAGGCCGGGCGCGGTGGCTCACGCCTGTAATCCCAGCACTTTGGGAGGCCGAGGCGGGCAGATCACAAGGTCAATAGATCGAGACCATCCTGGCCAACATGGTGAAACCCCGTCTCTACTAAAAATTCAAAAATTAGCCAGGCATGGTGGCGGGCGCCTGTAGTCCCAGCTACTAGGGAGGCTGAGGCAGGAGAATCACTTGAACCAGGGAGGCAGAGGTTGCAGTGAGCCGAGACCGTGCCACTGCACTCCAGCCTGGCAATAGAGTGAGACTCCATCTCAAAAAAAAAAAAAAGAAAAGAAAAAGAAAAGAAAAGAAAAAGCAGATTAGTGGCTGCCAGGGTCTGGGGACAAGGGGAGGAGATGACTGCAAGGAGGGCACAGTGGACCTTTTCCGGGCGCTAGAAATGTTCTATATCTTGATCAGGATATGACTAAATGATTGTACATGTTTATCAGAACTCATTTAGCATACTCCTTCTTTAATTTAATTTTAATTAATTTAATTGATTTATTTTTGAGAGAGTCTCGCTCTGTCACCCAGGCAGGAGTTTGGTGGCAAGATCACAGCTCACTGCAATCTCCACCTCCTGGATTCAAGTGCCTCAGCCTCCCAAGTAGCTGGGATTATAGGCATGCGCCACCATGCCCCGCCAAACACACACATTTGAAACAGGTGTATTTTATTGCATGTAAATTATACCTCAGTACAGTTGATTTTTAAAATCTAAACTCCTGGCCAGGTGCAGTGGTTCAGGACTGTAATCCCAGCACTTTGGGAGGCTGAGGCAGGAGGATCATTGGAGCCCGGGAGTTCAAGACCGGTCTGGGCTTCCTGGCAAGACCCTGTCTCTACAAAAAAAAAAAAAAAAATGCAAAAACTAGCAGGGCATGGTGGCACATGCCTGTAGTCCCAGCTACTCAGGAGGCTGAGGGGGAAGGATCACCTGAGCCCCAGGAGGTGGAGGCTGCAGTGAGTCGTGAATGCACCACTGCACTCCAGCCTGGGTGACAGAGTGAGACCCCATCTCAAAACACACACACACACACACACACACACACACACACATTTAGCTCCTCTTCCCCCTTATTGGCTGTGTGACCTTAGACAAAGCTCCTTACTTCTCTGTGCCTGGGTAAATGATGAGGGAGTTGGGAAGGAGGGAATGATCACTGAGGGCAGGTGCTGAGGTCTCAGGTCTCACTGTGGATTCATGCAAGAAACGTTTACAAGTGAAACAGAGGGGCTTTATGAGCTTTTAGAGTGGAACCAGAGACAGAGACCTGAGCAGCTGACAATGGCTCCTATGTCTCCAGAGGGCAGGTGGTGGGCTGAGCACTGTCAGGGCCTCACCTGCATCCCTTTGAACCATCGGGCACTCCTTTGCTGACCTGGAAAAGTGAGTGGAGCCATCCCTGGGATCCCAGAGGAATGGCATCAAGGGCACACAATTAAGAGCATTGTAAGCAAGCCTTGTGAACAGTCAGATGGGCTTGACAGCCCCGTGCCCAGAGGTCTCTGCTGTTTGGGGCAGTGCTGGATACACACAGCAGTGACAGCCCCAGGCCTGCCCTCACAGGCTCACACATGGGGAAGACTAGCCTGTCCCCAGACAGTCGCATCCCAGAATGTTGGGGCTGGCATGGTCAGGGGGCCCAGAGGGGGCTCCTGACTCAGACTGGAAAGAGAAATCAGGGAGGGCTTCCTGGAGGAAAGGCTGTCAGAGCTGGGGCCTGATGTGTTTATTGAGCACTTACTGTGTGACCTGGTTTGGATCTCCAAGAAAGAGGTATAGTTTTGAGGTTGAAGTGAAAGGGGTATGTATGGAAGGAGGATGGTGCGAGAGAGGCCTTGGCTAAGAGGCAGAAAGGGGTGTGGGTGGGACAGAGCCGGGGGGATAAGGCTGAAGGAAGGCGGTACCTGGTGTAGGTCCTCTGCGGCAGGATCCTGGACTTTCTCCCGATGATGGGGCTCAGGAAGGAGCAGCTTCCTCAGGTTCCATCCTGTGCAAAGGGAGGACCAGGCAGGAGGAGGTGGGGAGGCTGAGAAAAGGCCATAGAAATGAGAAATGGCTATAAGAGCCACCCAGGGGAGGGGACACAGGGAGGGTGAGGAGACCTGGGCCCCCGCTCCTTTCTCTTCTCTGTTCTCACTCTGAGCTAGACGGCATTGGCCGGGCAGCTTCCTTGTTTCTAAAAGTTTAAGATAAAGGGCAGGCAAGGTGGTGCATGCCTGTAGTCCCAGTGCTTTGGGAGGCCCAGGCAGGTGGATCACTTGAGCCTCCTGTTTGGAGCTGTAGTGAGCTATGATCACATCACTGCACTCCAGCCTGGGTGACAGAGCAAGACCCCATATCTAAAAATAATAATAATAATTAATAATAAATATAAATTTAAGATAGTGAATCTGGCCGTGCGTAGTGACTCATGCCTGTAATCCCAGCACTTTGGGAGGCTAAGGTGGATGGATCACCTGAGGTCAGGAGTTCAAGAACAGCCTGGCCAACAGGACGAAACCCTGTCTCTACTAAAAAACACAAAAAAATTAGCTAGCGTGCACCTGTAGTCCCAGCTACTCGGGAGGCTGAGGCATGAGAATCGCTTGCACCTGGGGGACAGAGGTTGGCATAAGCCAAGACCACACCACTACACTCCAGCCTGGGTGACAGAGTAAGACTCCATCTCAATAAAAATAAATAAATAAATAAATAGTGAATCTTAAGTTTGCCAAGGATGCATTTTTATCTCTCTTTAGTTCTTAAGACTCTGATCATTCTTCTTTTTTTTTTCAAGTTCCAGGGTATATGTGCAGGATGTGCAGGTTTGTTACATAGTAAAAATGTGCCACAGTGGTTTGCTGCACCCATCAACCCATCGCCTAGGTATGAAGCCCGTCATGCATTAGCTATTCTTCCTAATGCTCTCCCTCCCTCTGCACCCCTCCCCATCCCAACAGGCCTCGGTTTGTGTTGTTCCCCTTCCTGTGTCCATGTGTTCTCATCATTCAGCTCCCACTTATAAGTGAGAACACGTGGTGTTTGGTTTTCTGTTCCTGCGTTAGTTTGCTGAGGATAAATGGCTTCCAGCTCCATCTGTATCCCTGCCAAGCACATGATCTTATTCCTTTTCATGGCTGCATAGTATTCCACGGTGTATACATACCACATTTCTCTTTATCCAAGACTTCGATCATTCTTAATTTTTATTTTTATTTTATTTATTTATTTATTTATTTTTGAGACAGAGTTTCACTCTTGTTGCCCAGGCTGGAGTGCAATGGTGCAATCTCAGCCCAATGCAACTTCCTCCTCCTGGGTTCAAGTGATTCTCCTGCCTCAGCCTCCCGAGTAGCTGGGATGACAGCCATGCACCACCACGCCGAGCTAATTTTGTATTTTTAGTAGAGATGGAGTTTCTCCATGTTGGTCAGGCTGGTCTCGAACTCCTGACCTCAGGTGATCCGCCCACCTTGGCCTCCCAAAGTGCTGGGATTATAGGTGTGAGCCACCGTGCCTGGCCTAATTTCTTAAATTCTACCCATTTTTGCTCCTAAAGTTCTGTAACTGCAGGTTTACTTGATCCTTTGATACTAAGATTCATTCATTCAGTAAATACTTACTGGGCCTCTATTCTGCCCTAGGTCCTAATGATACAAGGGAGAATAAAATGTATAAAATTTTTGCCATGACAGAAATCACATTTACTGAGCACTCACTATGTGCCAAGTTTCATGCCAGGTGTACACATATAACATTACCTACATGATGAGTTACAGACTTCTATTATCCCCATTATCCAAATGGGGAAACTGAGGCATAGGGTTCTGGAATCCCTTGTTCCTAAAAATCTAGGATTCTAGAATTCCTCTCCTTCTCCTTCCTCTTCCTCTTCCTCCCTCCTCCTCCTCCCTCCTCCTCCTCTTCTTCTTCTCCTTCTCCTTCTCCTTCCCCTTCCCCTTCTCCTTCTCCTTCTTCTTCTTTTTGAGACAGGGTCTCACTGTGTTGCCCAGGCTGGAGTGCAGTGGCATGATCATAGCTCACTACAGCCTCAATCTCCCAAGCTCAAGAAATTCTCCCACCTCAGTCTCCTAAGTAGCTGGGACCACAGGCAGGGTCTCACCTTGTTGTCCAGGCTGGTCCCAAATTCCTGGGCTCAAGTGATCCTCCTGTTTCAGCCTCCCAAAGTGCTAGGATTACAGGCATGAACCACCGTGCCCAACCTAGAATTCTTTGCACTTAAGATTGTAAGGGTCTATAATTCTTTGTCCTTAAGATTCTCTTATGCTTGGATTCAAGTGAACAATGTATATAGGAAAAGGTGCTGAATCTCATTATTGATTCGGGAAATGCAAATTAGAACCACCCTGAGATTCCAATCCACACATACACACAGCAGGATGACTCATATTTTTAAATCTGGTAGATCCAGTACTGATAAAGATGCGGGGCAAGGAGAACTCACAGCGGACATTGAAGATGGGAGTGAGAATTGGCATAACCACGTGGGAAAAGTGTCTGGCCATGTCTTCTACAGGGGACACCCTGCAGCCTAACAATTCTAGTCCTGGAGAATGCAGAAAAATGCACGCTCATGAGCATGAGCAGTATTGGCCAAAACAGTCAGAAAGTGGAAATCAACCTTCTACCCATCAACAAATAATAGATTCAAAAATTGTGCTATACAGCCGAGCGCAGTGGCTCCAGCCTGTAATCCCAAAACTTTGGGAGGTTGAGGCAGGTGGATCACTTGAGGTCAGGAGTTCAGGACCAGCCTGGCAAACATGGTGAAACCCCATCTCTACTAAAAATACAAAAATTAGCTGGGCGTGGTGGCACACGCCTGTAATCCCAGCTACTCTGGAGGCTGAGGCAAGAGAATCGCTTGAACCCAGAAGGCAGAGATTGCAGTGAGCCAGGATCATGCCACTGCACTCCAGCCTAGGTGACAGAGCAAGACTCAGTCTCAAAAAAAAATAAAATAAAATAAATTTTGCTATATCCATGCAAGAGAATAGTATACAGCAATGAAAAAATAAACACACTCCAATAGATTCAAGGATATGAATGAAAAGCCGGGCAAGGTAGCTCACACCTGTAATCCCAGCACTTTGGGAGGCTAAGGGGTATGGATCACCTGAGGACAGGAGTTTGAGACCAGCCTGGCCAACATGGTGAAACCCCATCTCTACTAAAAATACAAAATTAGCCAGGTGTGGTGGTGCACGCTTGTAACCGTACTCAGGAGGCTGAGGAAGGAAAATCACTTGAACTCAGAAGGCAGAGGTTGCAGTGAGCCAAAATTGCGCCATTGCATTCCAGCCCGGGCAAAAAGATCAAAACTTTAAACTTTAGCTCAAAAAAAAAAAGAATGTGAATGAAATTCACAGACATAAAATTGAGTCAAAGAAGCCAGATCCAAGAGGTTGTACAATAAGATTCCCTTTAGGACAGGTATGGTGGCTCACACCCGCAATCCCAACACTTTGAGAGGCTGAGCCAGGCGGATCACCTGAGGTCAGGAGTTCAAGACCAGCCTGACCAACATGGTGAAGCCCCGTCTCTGCTAAAAATACAAAATTAGCCGGGCGTGGTGGCGCATGCCTGTAGTCCCAGCTACTCAGGAGGTTGAGGCAGGAAAATTGCTTGAACCCGGGAGGCGGAGCTTGCAGTGAGCCGAGATCGCACCATTGCACTCCAGCCTGGGCGACAATAGGAAAACTCTGTCTCAAAAAAAAAAAAAAAAAAATTAGCTAAGCATGGTAGCATGCACCTGGGGTCCCAGCTAGTCGGGAGGCTGAGGCCAGAAGATTGGCTGAGGCCAGGAGTTCAAGGCTCCAGAGAGCTATGGTCACACCCACTGCACTCTAGCCTGGATGACAAAGCGAGACCCCATCTAAAAAAAAAAAAAAGATTTCCTTTATTAAAAATTCAAAATCGTAGTAGTCGTAGGTAGCAAAAATATAAAGAAAAGCAAGAAAATTATACCATAAAAGACAAAATACAGGTCACCTTTCCAGGAGGGAGGGAGCTGTGAGGCATGAAGAGGCAATGAAGGAGCTTCTGAGGAACTAGCAACACTATTTCTCTTTTTTTCTCTTTTTTTTTTTGAGACAGAGTCTTACTCTGTCACCCAGGCTCGCGTGCATTGGCGCAATAGCAATATTGGCTCACTGCAACCTCCGCCTCCTCGGTTCAGCTATTCTCCCAGCCTCCAGAGTGTCTGGGACCACAAGGCGTGCACCACCATGCCCCACTAATTTTTGTATTTTTAGTAGAGATGAGGTTTTGCCATGTTGCCCAGGCTGCTCTCGAACTCCTAACCTCAGGTGATCCGCCCCCCTCGGCCTCCCAGTGCTAGGATTACAGGCATGAGCCACCGCGCCTGGCCCAGCAACACTTTCTTAACCTAACTGTTTCCTTTACAAAAGTCTCTGAAACAGAACAATATATTTTAATTGTACGCAATTCTCCCCATGTTATATTTCATAATTTTCAGGGATTTTTTTTTAATCCCACGATTCCAAATCTCTGTTCCTCAAATGACGTGGCTCTCCAGGGGGCGGTGGGCAAAAGTTCTGAGCCCTGGCATGGAGCCCTGGCACAGAGACCTGGTGCACGGTGCACCAGGAGCCCACAGGAGAATTTGGGATCTGAAACAGCAAATACAATTTGATTTTCCCAGAAGTGAGCAAATGTGCTGTGACTCTGTGTGACCACAGTGGGCTGAAGTGGCAAGTTCAGGGGTAGGTGATGTTCAGAGTACAGGCCACAAGCCAGCGCCTCCCTGCCCCCACCCCACCTCCTGCAGAGCGTGACGCCAGTAAGAGTGGTCATCTATTTCTCTTCCCACCAGCCACCCCAGAGCCTGGCTCTCCCTGGGAGGAGATGCAACCTCAACAATCCTGGGCCAGTCCCATTCTTTTTGGATGTGGAAATTGAGCCTGCCCAGGATTGCTTGGCTGAGAGGCTGCCGTGTTGGGATTTGCTCCTCACTTGCAACCACCTGACTCCACAGGGATGAGGCAGTAGAGACAGCCCTGCCCCATCCTCAGTATCCTGGGAATGTGTTGGAGGGTATGGGTGGCCCCGACTGGGACACTGGGATGACGGTTGGAAACAAGGGAGGTGAGTGTGCCATGTCCCGGCTCAAATGAGGAAGGGCCCAGTGTGACCTCGGCTTTCCCAGGAGCCTGAGGGACTTTTGCATCTGTATTTTTAAATGCTGGTGGCCACAGGGCAGGTTGTGGCCTTGAGTAGGGGAGGCACCGACTTCCAGGGAAAAGGCTGGAGTTTCAGGAAAGGGACTGTCCCTCCTGGATAGGCACCATGCTCCACCCTGCCAGGGTGGGCTTGAGAAGAGGGGCTTCTAATTCAACGGGAGGGCTCCTACTTAGGGAGTGGCTAGGCTGATAGGGGCGGCATGATTTCCCCCAACTCAAGTCAAGAAGGAACCACTAATCTGATGGAGGAGGCACATACCAGCTCCCTCCTGGGGAAATTTATATTTCCTAGTCTAATTTGAGGGACAAAACTTAATTTTACTCGGACAGCACTCCTAGTCCCAAGAAGGATTCAAGATTTACAGCGTAGTGAGCTCTAGTCTGATGGAGGAGGCAGGACCCAAACCCACCCACAGGGAGGTTTCCTATGAGGGTGGAGGCATGCCTGTTATCTTCAGGAAGCTCTAGTCTAGTCTGACATTCATCCAAATGTCTTCTGGGGAGGAGGGGCAAAATTACTCCCCTCAATTGAGAATCTAGACAGAGGAGGGAGTCATGCTGCCCCACCCCATTTTTTTTTTTCCTTTTAGATCTAGTCCTGAACCCAGATGCCCCATGCATCTTCACGGAACCGATGGGAGAAGCAAAATCCACTTTTAGAGATATCTAATCTGTGAAGAAGTCACACTTTCATTCTCAGGGAGATTCTGATCTGATGGAGGAGGAAGAATGCAATTCAAACCCTCAAGGAACTCTTACACTGATGGGAAACATGTCCCCACCTTGGGGGCCTCCAAGTCTGATGGCAGAGGTCTTCCTCCCATCCTTGGGAAGCTCTAGTCCAATGGGGGAGGCACTCCCCCACCATGTCAGCGCCTTCCTTCCCGTACCTTCTCCCTGCCCTCTGGCTGCCCGAATGAGCAGGGCAGGGGGCTTCCCCTCCCCACCTCCCTGGTGAATCCTAGAATCAGGGAACTTCTGCAGGAGGACACCACGGTTCCCCAGCCCTGGGACTTCCCTTTCTCCGTCAGCCCAAACCCAGGGCCTCACTGGGGGGGCCAGACATGCCTGCCCTGCTGATCATGGCTCACCTATCACCCCAGCCCCCATGACATCACCTGGTTATTGCATGTCCACAGCATCCCAGGCTCCGCGGGGACTTTCCATGCTTGACCTCGCCAGTGCCCTACCCTGAGAGGGAGGAGTTTGTCCCCACTTTACAAACAAAGCTTAGAGGGCATGGCACTCTTGCCAGAGGCCACACAGCCAGAAACTGGCAGAGTGGGGAACAGACCAAGTGGGTCTGACTCCAGAGCCCCAGCTCCTTAGGAAGGAGGATGAGGATGATGTACGTATACAGTCCTCATTTTCTGCCAGGCAATCCTGCCAAGGGCTATATTGCTGACTCACTAGCTCTTCTCGGCCATGGTGTTATTATTCTCATTGTCATTATTCTGTAACTCAGACAGGGAAACTGAGGCCCAAAGAGATAGATGAGTATGTAGCAGAGCCAATACTCAGTCAGGTTGTCTGACTCCAGTGCCATCGTCACAGCTCAGCTCCCCCAGAAGACAGATGATTATACGGAATTGGGCATGCGAAAGATTTATGGACCAGCCTGGGAAACGTAGCAAGATCCCATTTCTGCAGAAATTTTCAAAATTAGCCAGGCATGGCTGGGTGCGGTGGCTCACGTCTGTAATCCCAGCACTTTGGGATGCTGAGGCTGGCAGATCACCTGAGGTCAGGAGTTTGAGACCAGCCTGACCAACATCGAGAAACCCCGTCTCTACTAAAAATACAAAATTAGCCAGGCATGGTGGCACATGCCTGTAATCCCAGCTACTCGGGAGGCTGAGGCAGGAGAATCGCTTGAACCCAGGAAGCAGAGGTTGTGGTGAGCTGAGATCCCGCCATTGCACTCCAGCCTGGTCAACAAGAGCGAAACTCCGTCTCAAAAAACAAAAAGAAAAAGAAATTAGCCAGGCATGATGACACACACTTGTAGTCCCAGCTACTCAGGAGGCCGAGGTGGGAGGATCACGCCTGTGGTCCTAGCTACTCAGGAGACTGAGGTGGGAGAATCGCTTGAGCCCAGGAGGCTAAGACTGCAATGAGCTATGATTGCACCGCTGCACCTCAGCCTCAGCCTGGGCAACAGAGTGAGACCCTGTCTCTTACATACATATATATCTCTTAAATATATATATACACACACACACACACACACATCTTAAATATATATATGTGTGTATATATACATACGTGTGTGTGTATATATACATGTGTGTGTATATATACATACGTGTGTGTATATATACACACACATATACATATATACACATATATACATATATGTGTGTATATGTGTGTGTGTATATATGTGTGTGTGTTGTGTGTGTGTGTGTATGTATGTATGTGTGTGTGTGTGTGTGTATATATATATATATATATATATATATATATATATATATATATATGCAGGGCACAGCACCTCAGAAAGGAAAGGAGGAAGCAAGAGGAGTGAGCAAGGGGGACCGTCAAGTTGTAATGCCCCCCTACAGGAAGGCTCTTGCATTAGAGAAGTCCCACCCTGGTCAGAAACGGCTAGCACCTCTGAACCCCACCTGTCATTGGCTGGAGACTGCCCAGGAGACCATGCCCCAGCCGGTAAGCTGAAGCAGACCTCAAAGGAGTCAACTGCCAATGTCAGAGGCTGTCTGCTCTCTCTGCATGCCTGGCAGCAAGATCAAAAGTCCGTTTTTTTTTTGTTTGTTTTGTTTTGTTTTTTTAAATTTCTGAGACAGGGTCTCACTCTGTTACCCAGGGTGGAGTGCAGTGGCATGATCATAGCTCACTGCAGCCTCAGCCCCCCAGGCTCAGGCAATCCTCCCGCCTCAGCCTCCCAAATAGCTGGGACCACAGGCTCACCACCACCATGCCGGGCTAATTTTTATATTTTTTTGTAGAGGCCAGGCATGGTGGCTTATGCCTGTAATACCAGCACTTTGTGGGGCTGAGGCAGGAGGATCACTTAAGGTCAGGAGTTTGAGACCAGCCTGGCCAACATGGCGAAACCCCATCTCTACTAAAAATACAAAAATTATCCAGGATTGGTGGCATATGCCTGTAGTCCCAGCCACTTGGGAGGCTGAGGCAGGAGAACCACTTGAACCCAGGAGGCAGAGGTTGCTGCACCACTGCACTCCAGCCTGGGTAACAAAGTGAAACTTTGTCTCAAAAAAAAAAAATTTGCTGGGCATGGTAGTATGTGCCTGTAGTCCCAGCTACTTGGGGGGCTGAGCCAGGAGAATCTCTTGAGTCTGGGAGGCGGAGGTTGCAGTGAGCCGAGATCACACCACTGCACTCCAGCCTGGGCAACAGAACAAGACTCTGTCTCAAAAAAAAAAAAAAATGTACTTTTTTGTAGAGACGGGGTCTTGTTCTGTTGCCCAGGCTGGTCTCGAACTCCTGGGCCCAGGTGATTCTCCCATCCTGGCCTCCCAAAGCACTGGGATTAGAGGGATGTGCCGCCACACCCAGCCAACAGGTTTTTTCTTGAAGGGGGATGTAAGCTGCCTGTCTCTGTGGCTGCCACTCCCATACCTATATGAATAATAACAATCATTTTAAAATAATATCTTCCATTTACTGAGACTTTCCTCTGTGCCAGGCCTGTGCTGACGTGTGTGAATTCATTTGACTCTCACAACACCGCCGGAAGACATGCACTGTTTTTACCCTCATTTTATAGATGAGGAAACTGGGGCTCAGAGAGGGTAAATAAATCACCTGCCCAGGGTCACACAGCTGGTAAGTGACAGAACTGGGATTGGAACCCAAACAATTAGACAGGGCCCCATTCACAGATGAGGACACTAGCCCACTAGTACCTGATTGTCTACTGTCACCTCGCTGAGACCACTGTGACCTTCCTTCCTATGCCCCACCTTCCCAGACCCCCATCCACCCACCCAGGGCAGATGCTGATCTCCACACTCCCCCCACCGAATCACCCCTCTCTGATCAAGGCAGCTGGCAGGGGCGGCGGAGGGGGTGGGGGGACGAGGGTGTCCAGTCTCCCTGGCCTGCCAAGAGAGGATGTTGCAATCCTCTGACTCAGCGTCGTGCGTGCAGACCCAGCAAGAGGCAGAAAGGGGAAGATTAAGTCTTGGCTTAGGCCCCAGATGGGCTGATTCTGCTCAATGCCAGGAGCTCCCAGAGCTGCCAAGGCTCCAGGGTGGGGAGGAACCAGGAGGTGCAGGCCATGCTCCAGGAAGCTGGCCCGCATTCACCCGTGGGGGTGGGGCAGAGCAGCCTCAGGGAGCGGAGCCGTGTGGACTTCCAGCCCAGGGCCCAGACTGGAGGCAGCCTGACCTTGGGCATGTCCCTCCCCATCCAGCCCAGAGTCTCTGTATCCCTCTGTCTGCGGAATTCACTTGCTCTCCCTGAACCTCTCTGGAGGCTCTAGTGGTTGTTCCTCCTCAAGGGACTCTTAAGTCTAACTCTATTTTTTTTTCTTTTTTGCTTGAGACAGGGTCTTGCTCTGCCGCCCAGGCTGGAGCGCAGTGGCACGATCTCAGCCCACTGCAACCTCGGCCTCCTGGGTTCAAGCGATTCTCCTGCCTCAGCCTCCCGTGTAGCTGGCATTACAGGCGCCCACCACCACGCCCGGCTAAGTTTTGTATTTTTAGTAGAGACGGGGTTTCGCCTTGTTGGCCAGGCTGGTCTTGAATTCCTGACCTCAGATGACCCTCCAGTCTCGGCCTCTCAAAGTGCTGGGATTACAGGCGTGAGTCACCATGCCCGGCCCCTTAAGTCTAACTCTATTCCCTCCTGCTGCAATGCCATCCTCTCTCCACGCACGGACCCTCCCCATACCAGGAGGCAGCAGAGAAGAGTTCCAGGGTGCGAATCTCCATGGGTGTCCTCGGACATATGACTTTCCCTCTCCATGCCTCAGTTTCCCCATCTAAACCATTTCTTCCCAGGGAGAAGGGGCCTAGAATCAAGCTGGAAGGGCACGCCTGCAGTCTCCGAGACTCATGGCCACTTCTCCCAGGTCAGAAGCGTGCTGGGGTCACAGGGACCTGGCTTGAAATCTCAGCTCTCCCCAGTTCCTCACCGTGTGACCCGGGCAGTGAGTTCACTTCTCCGTGCCTGTTTCCTCCTCTATAAAATTGGGTTTTTAGCTGAATTTTCCTTACAAGGTGTTAAGAGGATTAAGTGGGCCAATTCTTAGTTGCAACTCAGCCCGGAGTGAATGTTTCTGTCTTGTCTCCTCTGTGAGTAGAAAAGGGTGAGAAGGAGGCCCTAGTCTGCTGGATAGGGTAAGGGTTAAGGCCAGCAGTGTGGAGACAGAAATGAACATTATTCATTCATTTATTCCACACACTTTTCTTATTTAATCTGCTCAGTAAGCCTGTGAAACAGGATCTGTTACCATCCTGTTATTATTATTATTACCATTATTTTGAGACAGAGTCTCACTCTGTCACCCAGGCTGGAGTTCAGTGGCATGATCATAGCTCACTGCAGCCTTACACCTCAAGCAATCCTCCCACCTTACCCTCCCAAGTAGCTAGGACTACAGGTGCCTCCTGAGCCCAGCTAATTTTTAAAAATTTTGTGTAAGCCTGGTGTGGTGGCTCACGCCTGTAATCCCAGCACTTTGGGAGGCCGAGGCAGGCGGATCACAAAGCCAGGAGTTCGAGACCAGTCCAGCCAATATGGTGAAACCTCGTCTCTACTAAAAATACAAAAATTAGCTGGGCATGGTGGCGTGGGCCTGTAGTCCCAGCTACTCAGGAAGCTAAGGCAGAAGAATCGCTTGAACCCAGGAGGTGGAGGTTGCAGTGAGCCGAGATTGCGCCATTGCACTCCAGCCGGGTCAACAAGAGCGAAACTCTGTCTCAAAAAAAAAAATTTTTGTAGAGACAGGGTGTCCCCTTGTTGCCCAGACTGGTCTTGAACTCCTGGTTTCAAGGGATTCTTCCTTCTACCTTGGCCTCCCAAAGTGCTGGGGCTACAGGAGCACACCCCATGCCCGGCCCCATTCCCCACTATTAAAGTCACAAGGGGCTGGGCATGGTGGTTCATGCCTGTAATCTCAGCATTTTGGGAGGCCAAGGCAGGTGGATCACTTGAGGTCAGGAGGTTGAGAACAGCTTGGCCAACATGGTGAAACCCAGTCTCCACTAAACATACAAAAATTAGCCGGGCATGGTGGCAGACGCCTGTAATCCCAGCTACTTGGGAAGCTGAGGCAGGAGAATTGCTTGAACCAGGGATTGGAGATTGCAGTGAGCCAAGATCATGCCACTGCACTCCAGCCTGGGCAACAGAGCGAGACTCCATCTCAAAAAATAAAAATTAAAAAATAATAAAGTCACAAGGAAGGCACAGAGAGGGAAAGCCACCTGCCTAAGGTCACATAACTAGCACATGGATGAGCCAGGGCTCAAAACTATGTCTCTAAGCCCAGCATGTTGAATTCTATTTTCCCCAATGAAGCAGGTCCTGCTATTGAAAACACAGGATATTTGATGATGACAATAATAATATATAATGTTATATTATTATTATTATTATTATTATTATTATTATTACAAAACTAATAGCAGCTAAATTGCATTGAGAGCCTTCTATACATCAGACGCCATGGGACAGAGTCATATTTTCTTGATGTGATCCACTCTACAGATGAGGAAGCTGAGGCTCCACGAGGTTAAGTAACTGCCCCGAAGTCACAAAGCTAACGATCA
This sequence comes from Pan troglodytes, assembly GCF_028858775.2. NCBI lineage: Eukaryota > Metazoa > Chordata > Mammalia > Primates > Hominidae > Pan > Pan troglodytes. The sequence goes on from NC_072418.2 coordinate 47,701,450, forward strand.
GGAGACAGGACTTGGACCCAGGCCTCAATTCAAAACAAAGTAGGACAAGGAAGCCAGATGCGGTGGCTCACGCCTGTAATCCCAGCACTTTGGGAGACCGAGGAGGGAGGATCGCTTGAGCCCAGGAGTTTGAGAACACCCTGGGCAACACAGTGAGACCCCCTGACTCTACAAATTGTTTTTTTTATTAGCCAGTCATTGCGGCACATGCCTGTAGTCCTAGCTACTTGGGAGGTTGAGGCAGGAGGATCATTTGAGTCCAGGAGTTCAAGGCTACAGTGAGCTATGATCTCACCACTGCACTTCAGCCTGGGAGACAGAGCCAGATCCTGTCTCAAAAAAAAAGCAGGACAAGACCCAGTAATTGAGCCAGATGGGAACTTAGGCCCTGACCAGACCTACTCTCTCCTCTTAGAAAGGGAAATTGAGGCCCCTGAGAGCAAGAAAGCTGCCTCAAGCCTACAGACTTCCAGATGGAATTTCGTTTCCCTCTCAGGACTTTGAGCAGGTAAATTCCTGGCCTTTCCTCCCCCAGGATGGGTTGGGGAAAAAGAAGCAGCAGCTGGGGAGGAGATCTGAACAGGTACAAAGGGCGGCCTGCATGAGGGGAAAGTGGTTAGACACCAAGCAGAACTTCCGGGCCTCCTCTGGGAAGTTTCTAAGACTCATCCAGGGGCTGCCCCTGCGGGTGGGGGCCCTCCAGAGGCCAAGGCCCAGAGAAAGGAGACCCTAGTCCTTTCCGCCTGGGGTGCAAGGAGCCGGGGGAGGGTGGGGGTGGCCATCCTGGTTCCGCATCCTCCGTTCCCGACATTGGAGGGAGGCTGCTGTGGGAGCTGGGACTTTCCTGAGAGCAGAAGATTCTGGGAAATTAGAGACAGCTGCAGGGCGGGGCTGCCTCCCAGCCTCCCTTCCCTTCCCTCCCCTTGGTCCCTGCTGGCTCCGGAGGCACGCCTCTCCACCCCTCCACCCCACCAGCTCCTCCTCCCCTAGTCCATGCCTTCCACCCTCGGACCCTCAGATCTTTTCCCCTGAGCCTCTTTCTTCTCCCTCAGATCTGGCCTCTACCCTCAGACTCTCTCCAAATCTTCTTTCCTCAGACCCTTCTTTCCCCTCCAACTCTCTCCTCCTCCCTCAGAGCTGCGTCCCCTCACTTAGTGCTTCTCAGACTTCCTCAGACTGTGCCCTCTCCCTCAGATACTCTCCCCTCCCCTCAGACCCTCACCTCCTCACTCAGACCCTCACTTCCTCCTTCAGACCCTCACCTCCTCCCTCAGACCCTCACCTCCTCCTTCAGAGCCTCACCTCCTCTCAGACCCTCACCTCCTCCCTCCAAACCTCACCTCCACCTTCAGACCCTTACCTCCTCCTTTAGACCCTCACCTCCTCTCTCAAACCCTCACCTCCTTCCTCACATGCTTATCTCCTCCTTCAGACTCTCACCTCCTCCCTCAGACCCCCACCTCCTTCAGACCCTCGTCTCCTCTCTCAGACCCTCACCTCCTCCCTTAGCCCCTCATCTCCTCCCCCCAAACCTCACCTCCACCTTCAGACCCTCAGCTCCTCCTTCAGACCCTCACCTCCTCTCTCAAACCCTCGCCTCCTTCCTCAGACTCTTATCTCCTCCTTCAGACCCTTGTCTCCTCCCTCAGACCTTCACCTCCTCCCTCCAAGCCTCGCCTCCACCCTCAGAACCTTATTTCCTCCATCAGACCCTTACCTCCTCCAACAGACCCTGTCCTCCTCCTTCAGATCCTCTCCCCCTCCTCCCACTAAACCATCTACTTCTCTCTCAGACCTATCTTCCTTCTTCAGATCCTCCTCCTTCTGACCCTTTTATCCCTCTTCCAACCTCAGAGAACCATCAGCACCCTCTCTTCCAGCAGCACCGTCTCTCCCAGCCCTTCGAAGCCCCCACCGGACCCATCACATCTTCTCCCCTCTACAGTCCTGCTAGGTTGGAACCACTGCACCAGCTGCCCTGGGATGCCAGGAGTGGGACAGGCTTGGGTGTCCTTCCCACCCTACCTCTGAGGGTCCCCACCCTAAGCCTCACCCCTCCAAACCTCAGCTTTCCTTTCTGTGCATTGGGATAGTGCTCCACACCCCTCTCCTGTGTCTGAGGGTCCCCAGGGGTGGGGTTGGATGGGCAGGGAACACAGCCCCCAGCCTGTCCAACCGAATTCCTCCCCTCTTCCCTTGCTGTGGCCCCCACAACACCAGCAGGCAGGGGTTGCCATTGGTCCCATTTTCCAGAAGAACAAACTGAGTCTCAAGGCAGGGGATGGCTTGTCTGAGGTCCCACCGGGAGCAAGGGGTGGAGGTGGAATTAACACAGGTCTGTGCTCGGGATGTTTCGCCATGAAGGGGGATAAGGGAGATCCAGAGAGAGGTAGAAAGGAAGGGAAGGGGTGAGGCCTCTCCACACAGCCACTTCTCACATCCTGGGTTAACGATCCACTCGGGTGGGGCCCGAGTCCGGCCAAAGTCCCTTCCCGGGGCCCCAACACCCACTTTCAAGGTCCCAGGGGACACAGAGACAGCAACAGAGATGGGGAGACAGAGACAGAGGGCGGGGCAGGAGACAACCAGAGGGAGGTCAGGCAAGTTTCGAAGACAGAAGGAGACCGGGGGAGAGAACCAGAGAGACGCCGCGTGCCCCCTGGGCAAGTCCGGGGTGCAGCCCCCATGCCCCGCCCCCTGTGTCCCCAAAGCCTCCCTCTCCGCCTCCTGTGACTCAGTGACCCGGACTCAACCCCAGCGGCTGCCCCGCCCCCAGGGAAATCCGGGAAAGCCCCGGACCTTCGGGGCCCCACCCCGGGGCGGGGAGAGGGAGAGGAGGGGAGGAGACGGGGAAGAGTCCCGCCTCCCCCTTCCCTCCCTCCCATCTCCAGCCTGAGTCATGCCCCCAACTCGCCTAGCCTGTTCCCCACCCTTCAACCCCTCCTCGAGGTGGGAGGGGAAGTCGGGGGGAAGCCAAACTGCTCCCCGCTCCTGCAGCACCGGCCTCGGTCGCGCTGACTCTGGCCTGGTGTCCGTGTCTCTTGCTATCTCTCTTTCTCTCAAGATCTCTGCGCCTGTCTCCATGTCTCTTTCTCTCTGTGCACCTAGGATTTTCCGAGCACCCACCCCGGTGCCCCGCGGGCCCCGGCTGGGGGCAGGGCCCCCAACGCGTGCAGCGACACAATCAGTGGAGCGCTCCCCACCCTCACCCCACCCCCAGCCCCTTTAGACCCACAGCTGATGAGGCACGTGGAGTGGCAGAGATGGAAGAGGGGAGGGAGAGGAATCGTTCCTGGCCGCCTGCCGAGTGCCAGTCCCTGCCCCGGGTGCGTCTCTTCACTCCCACTAAGGAGGAAACGGCTCAGAGAGGGGAAGTGTTTGGCCAAGGTCACCCAGCGAGTAAGTGGGAACCGAGATTCCAAACCCCGTCCCAGAGATGCCAAGGCCTCCTGAGAGACAGAGAAGCAGACAGCAACTGAGAGACAGAGAGATGGTGACAGACACAAAGAGACAAAAGAGAGAGACAGAGACGGAACAGAGCACACAGAGACAAACGCGGGGTTGCGGAGAGAAACACCTACTCAGACAGGAGAACCAGAGAGACAGTTACAGACTCAGAGATAGAGATGTTGAGAGATAGGGCCAGAAAGACAAAAACAGAGGCAGAGAGACTGAGAGCGGCCCTTGGCAGCAGGGGTGGGGACACCCCCCCACCCCCCGACCCCGCCTCCTCTCCCCCCACCCCTCCTTTCCTCTCCCTCCCCCGCCGAAGCCTGGCTGCCCCAGGCGCCGCGGGCCGGGAGGGGGCAAGCGGGGCGCGGCGCGGGCGGGGCGCAGGGCAGGCTGCACCGCAGAGCGGCGGGAGCAGCGGCGGGTCCAGGAAACCCCTGGGGCGTACGGGTGGCCCCGGGGGGGCCGGGGGCGGGGAGGCGGGCGGCCGGCACCGCCCCGGCCGACAAAAGTCCCTTCAGTTCAGCCGGCTGCAGGGGAAGTCCCGGCGCCCGGCGAAACCACCCTCCCGTGCAGCCGAGCCCAGCCGCTCTCCGGCCGCCGTCCCCGGCGGCCCCATGCCCCGATGCCCCGCGGGGGCCATGGACGAGGGGCCCGTGGACCTGCGCACCCGGCCCAAGGCCGCCGGACTCCCGGGCGCCGCGCTGCCGCTCCGCAAGCGCCCGCTGCGCGCGCCCTCCCCGGAGCCCGCCGCTCCCCGCGGCGCTGCGGGCCTTGTCGTCCCCCTGGACCCTCTGCGCGGCGGCTGCGACCTGCCGGCGGTCCCCGGGCCCCCCCACGGCCTGGCCCGGCCGGAGGCGCTTTACTACCCGGGTGAGTGGCCCCCGAGGGTCCGGGCCGGGTGGGATCCACACAGAGCATAGGGTCACCAGAGCCAGGAGGCAGAGCTCGAGGCACAAACCGGTGTCTCTCCAGGGACCTGGGGGCCAAGAGGATATAAGCCCAGGTTCCAAGGATGTAGATATGAGGTCATCGGGGAGCCAGTAAGCTGTGCCTTGGGATCTGGGGATTGGGGGACCCTGGGGGGCAAAGCCCAGGGGCTGAGTGACGTGGGGGGGGGGCCAGGGACAATGCCCAGTGGTACAAATATGGGGGTGTCAGGGAATCAGGGCACAGAGCCTGGTATCCTAGGGGCAAAAAAGTACAAGCTCTTAAGCCAGATGTGTAGCGTTATGAGGAAGCTGAGCTGGGCTGGAGAAACTGGGGTTCCTTGTATCCTGATATTAGAATCAAAGGGAGTCAGGGTAACAGAGACTGGGGTTCTAAGGAGACAGATACTGAGGATCTCAGGATGTCACAATCTCAGGAACCAAGATATCTGGAGACATGGGCATTATGAAAACAGAGATGGGGTTCTGAGCACCCCAATATCTGGGATCACAAGGATCCAAGGAAATGAACCAGAGCTCCAGGGACCCAGATACCAGGGGGTCTTGAGGACCCAGGAGAACAGAGACCCGGGTTTCTGGGTACTCAGTTATGTGGGGCCACAAGTGATCAGGGTCCTATTCGAGGTCAAGATCAGGTGGGCAGAAGGGATCAGGGGACTGAGGATCCTAAGATTGGGTAATTCTGAGACTTTGGGTAATTTAGAGGCAGGATGAAAAATTCAGGGGTCTCCAGACAGAAAGTCTCAAGGCCTCAAGGCCTGGTATTGGAGATACGAGGACCTGGAAACTTGGGAGTTCAAGAACAGAGGGCCCACAAGGATCAGCAGATGACGAAGACCACACACTCTTCTCTCCATCCTATCTCCATCCCTGATCTCAAGAAGGGGTGTCCTCTACCACAGCTGTGGCCACGTCACCATCCCCAATTGACCCCCAAAGCTGCAGAGAGCCGTTCTACAGAGCCCCAAAACTTTAGGTAGTTTCTGCACCCTCCACCCCATCAGCGTGACAGCTGGAGAGCCTCAAGCTATGTGCATCAGGAGTTCTGCCACGGCCTCCCAGCTTTCCTATTCCAAGAGTGAGAAAGCAGGCCTCAGTTTTCCCCGTCTGTGTGATGGGTTGGTATGGATTTGCCTGCTGCCATGGTCCCCTCGCCTTTGTTTGTTTGTTTGTTTTTGTTTTTGTTTTTTAAGACAGAGTTTTGTTTTGCTCTGTCGCCCAGGCTGGAGTGCATTGGCGTGATCTCGGCTCACTGCAACCTCCGCCTCCCAAGTTCAGGGGATTCTTGTGCCTCAGCCTCCCGAGTAGCTGGGATTACAGGCATGCACCACCACACCTGGCTAATTTTTGTATTTTTAGTAGAGACAGGGTTTCACCATGTTGCCCAGACTGGTATTGAACTCCTGACCTCAGGTGATCCGCCCGTCTCGGCCTCCCAAAGTATTGGTATTAGAGGCATGAGCCACAGCGCCCGGCCTGCCGTGGCCCCTTTTTAAACAGTTTGATCTAAAATTACCCATGCGTGGTGGTGAGCATCTGTAATCCCAGCTACCTGGGAGGTTGAGGCAGGAGAATCGCTTGAACCTGGGAGGCAGAGGTTGCAGTGGGGCAAGATCGTGCCACTGCACTCCAGTCTGGGCAACAGAGCGAGACTACATCTCAAAAACAATTTGAACAGGCTTCTGGTAACACCTCCTCTCTGCCTCCACTCTCCCCAAACCCACTCTACATTTATCCCACACCCTGCACCCAGCAATTCATCAGCCACAAAATCACTCTGCAGACAGTCCCTGGGGTCCCCTGCTAGGTGATGATGGGTGCACCCTCTGTTCTTAAGGGACCCTTTGTCTGATTGGAGATTGAGGTCAGAAGATAAGTGACAATGAGGGTGACCAGCCCTAGAGGGAGAGGAAGCTGCCAGAGCCCAGAGGAGGGACGTGGAAGGGGGTTTGTTTTAGGCCCTGAGGACCCTGTATGGGATGCAAAAGGGACCCAGGAGAAAGGGCAGGTGACACCACAGGAGCAAAGGTCTAGAAGTGGGGGGTGGGTTGAGGGTCTGTGGATGTGGCCTCACCCATGTCCCTTCTCTGTCCTCCATTGTCCAGGAGCCTTACTGCCTTTGTACCCCACTCGGGCCATGGGCTCCCCGTTTCCTCTGGTGAACCTGCCTACACCCCTATACCCCATGATGTGCCCCATGGAACACCCCCTTTCTGCTGACATCGCCATGGCCACCCGTGCAGATGAGGACGGAGACACGTGAGTGACAGTCCCCTATTAAGGGGAGGGGTGGTTGGGAAGACCAGCCATCCATAACACAGGGCCACTCAGCTCCCAGTGGACCTGAGTCAGAACTCGGTCTCCACCACAGGCTGTGTGACCTTGAGTAAGGCCCTTCCCTGCTCTGAGCCTCAGTTTCCTCCTCTGAAGAATGGGCACCTTGAGAGCATTTACCTCCTAGGCCACTATTTTTGTTTGGTTTTTGTTTTTGTTTTTTTGAGACAGGGTCTCACTCTGTCGCCCAGGCTGGAGTGCAGTGGCACGATCTCAGCTCACTGCAACCTCTGCCCCCCAAGTTCAAGTGAGTCTCATGCCACAGCCTCCCGAGTAGCTGAGACTACAGGTGCCCACTGCCAAGCCCGGCTAATTTTTGTATTTTTTGGTAGAGACAGGGTTTCACCATGTTGGCCAGGTTGGTCTCAAACTCCTGACCTCAAGTGATCCACTCGCCTTGGCCTCCCAAAGTGCTGGGATTACAGGCATGAGCCCCAAGCCCACCCCTACAACACTATTTTTGGAACGGTGGTCTTTAGATATTTTGTCACAACCTAAAAACAAGAAAGACAGTTCATTGATTAACTTACTATATGAATTATACATGTAAAACTATCACTGGGCCTGGCATAAATGTTGAGTAACTGTTTGTTAATATTACTATTATTTTATCTCAAACCCAGCACACACACACACCACACGCACATAAATTAAAATTAAAATTGCACAAAATGAAACAATACTCGCCCTTACTATGTGGGTTCTACTGTGACATTTTCTTTTTTTCTTTTTCTTTTTCTTTTTTTTTTTTTTTTTCTGAGACAGGGTCTCGATCTGTCACCCAGGCTGGAGTGCAGTGGTGCAATCATAGCTCACTGCAGCCTTGATCTCTTGGGCTCAAATGATCCTCCCACCTCAGCCTCCTGAGTAGCTGGGACCACAGACACTACCCCCACACCTGGCTAATTTTTGTATTTTTTTTTTTTTTTTTTTTTTTTTTGTAGAAACACGGCAGTCTTGCTATGTTGCCCAGACTGGTCTCAAACTCCTGGGCTTAAGTGATCCTCCCACCTCAGCCTCCCAAAGTGCTGAGATTACAGATGTGAGCCACCGAGCCCAGCTTACAGCTTTACTTTGCCATTTTCTATTCTAGTCGACTTCATTGTTTCATGGTCACAGCCCACTACATTAATTTGAAGATCCCCTAAATTGATTTCACAACCCCCATGGTTTATCACCTGCAGTCTGAAGAACATGTTTGTGAGGCTGCTGAGAAGTCCTGCACGGGAGGGTTTGGTCTGTGCCTAGCACATAGTAAGCACTCACTGCAATTGATCATCATGATTCTTATTATTCTATTGACCTGGGTTGGAATCTCAGCGTGGCCACGTTCTACTCCCTCTGTGCCTCAGTTTCCCTCTTTGTAAAAACAGGAACCATCGCGTGTGAGGGTCTCTGGGAGGAAGAAATGACATGATTTATACAAAGCACTTCTGTGAGAATTAGTTTGAGGCCTGGAAACCACAGGTAGAGATGAACAGGCCTATTTCTGCAGAGAAGTAGCAGAGGGCTGCTCCGCCACTGGCCCACTGAGTGATTTCATGTCCCTGAGTCTCAGTTTCCCTATTTGGAAACTGGGTCTCATAATAGCACCTATCACAATTAGGATTCAGTGAGATCTTGCACACATGTATTAATGCAGTGCACAGAACAGGGCTGGGCAAACAGTAAGTGCTCAATGCATGGAAATGGGTAATGTTTGAGCAGAGCTCCCAGGGTGGTTGCAGGCCATCTCCAGAGCCCTAGCAGGAGAAAGTGGCCGAGATTATAAAGAGCTAATAAAACCTAGTTCCCTCCCCTTCTGGGTACCTCTGGGGGGTCATCTATGAAACGGGCTTAATTAGTCTCTGCCCCCAGGGGTGAGCTGTCCATGCTGTTGAAAAGCAGGGTGCTTGCCAGAGGCCACCCGGCCCACCAGTCTCCAGCCCCAGGCCCTCCCCACACCCTCCCTCCCCGACTCTCCCCCAAGGCAAACACTTCTGCCTCAGCTGCCTGCTGGGGGAAATCCCTTCCCGCAGAACTTGACCGCAACCCAGCTGCTCTGCCTCCCCCACGTCAGCACCCGTCACTCACTCGCAGCCTCCCCCCTCCTGGCGCTTCCTCCAACCTTAACCCCTTCCGCTGGGGCTGAGACTTTACCGGAACGGGCAGCGGCCCGGCCCCAGCCTGCGCCACCGGCTCCACTTCACACCCGCGGGGGAGGGCAGTGGGGGCGAGGAGGGCGGGGGACGCTAAGTCTGGGTCCCCGCAGAAGCCAAAAGGTTGGGAGGCTGGGCTTCCATCTCCTCACAGGCGGGTACGAGCCTTGGGGCATTTGGACCCCCAAGAGGTTAGGGACTGGGCAGCCAGAAACCTGGGGAGGGGGCAGGAAGGCGGGGGCGGGGGGGGGGGGGTGATGTTCTGATTCTCAGAAGGCAGAAGTTGGGGAACTGTATTCCTTAATCTCCGAGGGGATGAGGAGCAGCTTGGCAGCTTGGGGACCTGGCACTCAGAGGGGCTTTACGGGCAGGACCAGATACAGAAATTTGCAGAGTCCCTTGTTCAAAACTTAAGAATTTCACGACAGCGGCAGCAGGACGTTGGGCAGGTGAAACTGGTCACGCCAAGGGGCCTGAAAGTCTGTGTTCCCAAAGGGCCAGGGTTTGAGGCGCTGTATTTCTGGGTCTCTGAGGGGACAAGGACAGGCAAGGTAGTTTGGGATCCTGGAGCTCTGAAGGACGGGGGAAGTCCTTATTCTTAAAGAAGAGTTAGGGCTATTTCTGGCTCCCAAGAGATGTTGGGGGTGGATGCCGGGATAAGGAGGACTTGCAGCCAGCTGGAGCCTGAGCTCTGCGGGGTGGAGTTCCAGAGGGTCCCCCAGGCGGGAGGACTCGGGATTATGCGCCCCCCTACACACACACACCTCGAGGGAGCTAGGTCTTCTTGGGCTGGGCACTCCCTTCCCCCGCGCCATTCGAGGATGGAAGTTGGGGTGCCAGGGGTGGCCAGGGTAGATCCCCGGCGGGACAGGCTTCCCTCCCCCGGGAGCAGGAAGCAGAGCCCCGCCCAGCAGACCTGTTACTGGAAGTCCGAGGGCTGGGTCGCCCCTCCCGTCCCCACTTCCTCCAGCCCCGCCCCACCCCCTGCGGCCCGCGCGTTTATGGGAACTCAGGCCTGGACGGTTTCTCTGAAATCATTCGCTGCGTCTGCCCTCACTTAACCCTGGCCGCCCCGAGAGGGACCCAGGCCAGGCGTCCTGGGAGATGCAGAGAAGGGGGGACCCTTCCCAGGGACCCCGGCCCCTCCCTCAACATTTTATTTTTAAATTTGGCTTTCACGGATTAGGAGTCAGGTTCAGCGATTCACCTGCGTGATCTCACCCTGGCATGTGGGCGCTGTACTTTACATAAGAGGAAACTGAGGCTCCGAAAGGCCCCCGTGGCTTTGCCCTAGCACGCGGCTACGCTAGGAGGGGTTGTGGCCCAATTTGCAACTCTGGCCCCAGGATTTCTGCACTTCCATCAGAACCACCTGGGAGGCTAGTTTAAACTGGATTCTAGAGACACATTCCACAAGAGAAACGGGTGCTGGTGAGAAAGGAATTACTTAGTAAACTTTAAATAAAGATCCTGCCGCCCACTGTGTACACGCAGTCCTCCTTGGGTCCTCCACTCTGTCCCCCACCCCATGCAAACATGCACAGGCGTGCACAAGCACGCACGCACGCACACACACCAGTCTCTGAATAGCTGTTCTAGGTTGGGGTCTCTGGAAACTGAGCAGGAAGTTTATTGGAAATGCTCTCCATCAACACCTGTGGGATGAAGGAAGCCCATCTGGGCAGAGGGAGAAGTTGAGCTGCTGTGTCGCCACCACACGGCCTCAGCTGTCCCGCAGGGAATATTGAAGCTGGAATGGCCTTCAGCATTGGGGTCAGGAGGCTAGGCCTTCTATGCTGGCATTAACCAGTGACTGGATGCCATTGAAGGGCAGCTGCCCTTGATTCACATGGGGCGTGACCTTGGACAAGCAGCTCTCTTGAGTTGAGGGTAATTCCCAAATGGTCTGAAAGCTGACAATCTTCCCAGAAGCTGAGGGAGTGAGTCCTTCAGTCTGGAAGGGGGTTCTGGACTGTACAGCCTCCAGAACAATGGCCCCATCCCAGTTTGTCCTCACCTCCCTTTTAGTCAAAACTTTTGTTCCAGACTGGGCGTGGTGGCTCACGCCTGTAATCCCAGCACTTTGGGAGGCTGAGGCAGGAGGATCACTTGAATCCAGCAGTTAGAGACCAGCCTGGCCAACATGGTGAAACCCTGTCTCTACTAAAAATACAAAAGTTAGCTGGGCGCGATGGCACACATCTGTAATCCCAGCTACTCAGGAGGCTGAGGTTGGATGATCGCTTGAACCTGGGAGGCAGAGATTGCAGTGAGCACAAGATAGCACCACCGCACTCCAGCCTGGGTGATAGAGCAACACTCCGTCTCAAACAAATAAAATAAAATAAAATAAAAGGGTCCCTCTGGCTGTTGTGTGGGGGACAGACAGTAGAGCATAGGTGGAAGCAGAGAAGCCATGAGGATGGAACTGTACTAGACCAGCAGAGAGCCAGTGGTGGCTAAAGCAGGATGGAGGGAGCGGATGGTAAATCAGGATGGAGGGAGTGGGTGGGGAGAAGTGTTTGAATACTGGGGACATTTCCAAAGTATTCAACACATTGGAGTTAGCATTGCCAACAGCATGAGGGTGAGAGGTGAACAGCCCCTAATGCCTGTGATTCCTTCACTCCCCCACCCCCAGGCCTCTCCATATTGCTGTGGTGCAGGGTAACCTGCCAGCTGTGCACCGGCTGGTCAACCTCTTCCAGCAGGGGGGCCGGGAGCTCGACATCTACAACAACCTACGGCAGGTGAGGCTGGGTCTGAGGGAGGAGGGCTGGGGCCTAGACTCCTGGGTCTGAGGAGGGGGGCTGGGGCCTGGACCCCTGGGTCTGAGGGAGGAGGGGCTGGTGCCTGGACTCCTGGGTCTGATGGAGGAGGGCTGCAGGCCTGGGATCCTGGGTCTGATGGAGGAGGGCTGCAGGCCTGGGCTCCTGGGTCTGAGGAAGGAGGTCTGGGGCCTGGGTTCCTGAGTCTGAGGGAGGAGGGCTGGGGTCCTGGGCTCCTGAGTCTGAGGGAGGAGGGCTGGGGGTCTGGACTCCTGGGTCTGAGGAAGGAGGGCTGGGGTCTGGACTCTAAGTAGCGAGGTGCTCCAGGCTTCTGGTTCCTGGGGAAGAAGGGCTCTGGGGCCTCTGACTCCTTGTTCCCGAGAGGGAGGGGACCTAAAGACCTCCTAGTGAGGAGGGAGGGGGCTGGGGACCCAGAATTCAGGTACTAGGGAAAGAGGAGGTTGGAGGCCCAGTCTTCTGGGTCCTGGGGAAGGAGGAGCATGGGGCCCGGACTCTTGAATCTGAGACAGGAGGTGTCTCAGGTTTCTGTTCCTGGGGAAGACTGCAGGATGAGGAATAAGGGTTCAGAAAACCTGAGGGAGGCAGGACTAGAGAGCAGGGCTGGACACAGGTCCCTCACAGTCACTGTTCCCCAGACACCGCTCCACCTGGCTGTGATCACCACATTACCGTCTGTGGTCCGGCTCCTGGTGACAGCTGGTGCCAGCCCCATGGCGCTGGACCGCCATGGCCAGACGGCCGCTCACCTGGCGTGCGAGCACCGCAGCCCGACCTGCCTGCGAGCCCTGCTGGACAGCGCAGCTCCGGGCACGTTGGACCTGGAGGCCCGCAATTATGACGGTAAGCATTTACCGCGGGGCACCGCTGGGCTGTCCAGCGGACCTGGAGTTCATCAGCGGCCGCAAAGCCCGGGCCTAGGTTTCACCGAGCCCTCCTCTCCCTCAGGGCTCACCGCCCTGCACGTGGCAGTGAACACCGAGTGCCAAGAAACCGTGCAGCTCTTGCTAGAGCGCGGTGCCGACATCGACGCAGTGGTGAGCGCGCACTAGGAGCTGGGAGGGAGCGGGGCCTTAGCAGGGGCGGGGTCTTGGCGGGGGCGGGGCCAGTGTGGGGCTGGCGTGGGAGAGCGCCCGGGTGGGGTGGGGCTTGGAGTATCAGACCCAAGAGAGAGGCTGGACCCCGCGAATGGGATGTGGACGGGATGCGGGCCGCCGGCTGCTGGAGCAGAGCTTGGAGAAACTAAGACCTTCCCTCCCCGCCGCAGGACATTAAGAGCGGCCGCTCCCCGCTCATCCACGCCGTGGAAAACAACAGCCTTAGCATGGTGCAGCTGCTGCTGCAGGTGCGTACAGCCCCCCTGAACCTCGCGCCCACCCTATCCTCTGACCCCAACCCGGCTCTGGCCTCAGCGCCTAGCTCTGACCCCGCCTTCCACTTCTGGCTCCGGCTCCGGCTCCTGCTCCGCGTCCAGCTCTGATCCTTCCTTTAAGGCCTAGTTATCTCGACCCTCGGGCTCCACGCCCCTGGCTACAAACTTGTCCCATTCCTCCCCTGCCACCTCAACGGCCTAGGCCCCGCCCTGCGATGGCCTGGCTGACCCCGCCTTCCAGCTAGGCCCTGTCCACGCATTGTCCTTCCCCCCTCCAGCCCCCCCGACTCCTTGGGGCGCGGGCCTCGGTGTCCAGCTCCGGTTAATTCATCGCCGCCAACGCAGTCCCGCTTGGCCCGCCCTTGGCTCTCGCTCCTACCTTCCTGTGACCCCACCCCGATCCGGTGCCGCCCCACGTGCCGGCCACCCACCCGGGCCTCCAGCCTCTGTTCCCTTGCCCCGGGTGGCCCGCGCGCCCTCCTGACCCGGCCCTCCCGTCCCGCAGCACGGCGCCAACGTGAACGCGCAAATGTACTCCGGCAGCTCCGCCCTGCACTCAGCGTCCGGCCGCGGGCTCCTCCCGCTGGTGCGCACGCTGGTCCGCAGCGGCGCTGACAGCAGCCTCAAGAACTGCCACAACGACACGCCGCTCATGGTGGCGCGCAGCCGCAGGGTGAGCCGGGGCAGCTGTGGACATGCCCCTTGCACACGTGTGTCCGCGGGCTGGTTGCAGGCGAGTGTGCCAGAGCGCAGAGGAGTGAGGGTGTCTGTGCCGTTGCGTGGAGGGGAGTGGGTGAGCCTCTGAAAGCGCGGGTGTGAGTTCCAGAAATGAGGAGAGACTGGCACCAAGAAAAAAAGTGCCTTGCCCATCTTTTCCTACTGAGAAATGGAGAGGCCACCACCTGGATCCAGTGAGCTAGGAGGGATAGGAGAGAGGACTGTGAGGCATGGGTGGCTCTATGGTCACGCCCATCTTCCTATAGGTCATCGACATCCTGAGGGGGAAGGCCACCCGGCCTGCTTCCACCTCCCAGCCAGACCCCTCCCCTGACCGGAGCGCCAACACCTCCCCCGAGAGCAGCAGCCGCCTCAGCTCCAATGGTGAGAAACCGTTCCCAACCTCCAGCCCTGGCGCCTCCTCCCTCAGACCCAGGAATCCCAACCCACAGCCCCTCCTCCCTCAGATCCAGGAGTCCAGGCCCCTAGCCTCCTCCCTCTGACCCAGGAATCCCAACCCATAGCCCCTCCTCCCTCAGACCCCTGGCCCCTCCTCCCTCAGACCCCCCAGCCCCTCCTCCCTCAGACCTCAGCCCCTCCTCCTTCATACCCCCAGCCCCTCTTATCTCAAACCTCAGCCCCTCCTCCCTCAGACCCAGGAGTCCAGATTTCCAGACCCTCCTCCCTCAGACCTCAGCCCCTCCTCCCTCACACCCCCAGCCCCTCCTCCTTCTGACCCCCGGCCCCTCTTCCTTCAGACCCAGGAGTCTAGGTCCCCAGATGCCTCTTTCCTCAGACCCGGGAGTTTAAATCCCCAGCCCCTCCTCCCTCAGACCCGAGTCCAGACCCCCAGCCCCTCCTCCCTCAGACCCCCAGCCCCTCCTCCCTCAGACCCAGATCTCAGGCCCCAGCCCCTGCTCTCTGGGTCTAGCCTCTCACCACCCACCCCTCTGTCTCTCTTCCTTCCTCAGGTCTTCTCTCCACATCACCATCCTCCTCACCCTCCCAGTCTCCCCCCAGGGACCCCCCTGGATTCCCCATGGCTCCTCCCAATTTCTTCCTTCCTTCCCCATCTCCACCCACCTTCCTGCCCTTTGCTGGGGTCCTCCGAGGCCCTGGCCGGCCGGTGCCCCCCTCCCCAGCTCCAGGAGGCAGCTGAGGGGGATGGGGGGGCAGATCTTGGACTCATGAGGAGGGGCCCCCCTGCCCTGTGGGGTCAACCCTTCTGGAAACTGTGAAGATCTCACTCTGCCCCCCCCCATCTTCGGGACCAGGATTTGCACAGAAGCACATGCACCTACCCATACACCCCCTCTTCTGAGCACAGATGTTCCCCCATCTCGCTCCCTCCCAGGACTCTGACCCCAGCATTCTCAGGCACCAGTCCCTGTCCGGAATGCCACCCACATCTTTCATTTCCATGTCCCCTCCCAGAGCTGGTGGACCCAGGGAACAGCCACTCCCCTCCACTCTCTACCAGATAACTGAGGAGGGGAGAGGTGGGCCGTAACGGGCACGGATCACGATGTAAATTATTAAGCATTTTGGTTGGATTTCTTTTGTAATAAACTATTTTTGTACCATATCCCTTGGGTGCATGGGCCTCTTTCATGAGATGGACCTGGCGGAAGTGCCTTCGTGTGTGTGCACACCCGTGCACTGAATCCAGTTGACTCCCAGAGTGATGTTGTGAGTCTCAGACAGACAATCTCCGGTGTGTCACTCTGGGACTTCTGGTGTGTTTGGTTGTGAATGTTGCCATCATTGTCACTGTACCATTGTTTCTAAGGAGGACGTGGTGTGTGATATCTTTTTTTTTTTTTTTTCAAGACAGAGTCTTGCTCTGTCGCCCAAGCTGGAGTGCAATGGCACGATCTTGGCTCACTGCAACCTCCGCCTCCCCAGTTCAAGCGATTCTCCTGCCTCAGCCTCCCGAGTAGCTGGGATTACAGGTGTGCACCACCACACCTGGCTAATTTTTGTATTTTTAGTAGAGACGGGGTTTCACCATGTTGGTCAGGCTGGTCTTGAACTCCTGACCTCATGATCCTCCTGTGTCGGCCTCCCAAAGTGCTGGGATTACAGGCATGAGCCACTGCACCTGGCCGGTGTGTGATATCTTTCCAGGGCACCCTGTTGGATTCCATAGTGACCCTGGGCATGTGTGTTTCTGTAGTGTGGGGGTCCTGGTGATAACCCACAGCTGACTTCAGCCCCAATCGTCTCTGGCTGTCCGAGTGCGTGGTGCTTGGGAGTGTTCCTAACATTGAGATCTGGGGTGATGCTGTGATTGTTGCCCTGTGACTGCCTCACATGGCGTGAGGCAGTTTTACTTAGTGGTTCCACGGGGCCCCTCTAATGGACCACATCTGTGGTTTTGTTGTTGTTGTTGTTTTTGGGGGGATGGAGTCTCACTCTGTCACCCAGGCTGGAGTGCAATGGTGCGATCTCGGCTCACTGCAACCTCCGCCTCCTGGGTTCAAGAGATTCTCCTGCCCCAGCCTCCAGAGTAGCTGGGATTACAGGCACCCACCACCATGCCTGGCTAATTTTTGTATTTTTAGTAGAGACGGGGTTTTGCCACATTGGCCAGGCTGGTCTCAAACTCCTGACCTCAGGCGATCCGCCTGCCTTGGCCTCCCAAAGTGCTGGGATTACAGGTGTGAGTCGCCGCGCCCAGCCACACATCTGTGCTTTGACTCTGGGGTATGCCTCTGTGTGTCAGTCGGGGTTTGTAATGGTTTCCTGTTGCCACTATAACAAATCACAAATTCAGTGGCTTGAAATGATGCTAACTTTTTTTTTTTTTTTTTTTTTTTTTGAGACAGAGTCTCACTCTGTCACCCAGGCTGGAGTGCAGTGGCACAATCTCAGCTCACTACAACCTCCACTTCCCTGGTTCAAGCCATTCTCCTACCTCAGCCTCCCAAGTAGCTGGGACTACAGGCGTGCACCACCACACCCCGTTAATTTTTTGTACTTTTACTAGTCACAGGGTTTTGACATGTTGGCCAGACTGATCTGGAACTCCTGACCTCAAGTGATCCACCCACCGCAGCCTCCCAAAGTGCTGGGATTACAAAAGGTGTGAGCCACTGTGCCAGCCAAACAATACTAATTTATTCTCCTACAGTTCTGGGCATAAGAAGTCCAAAATCGGCCGGGCGCGGTGGCTCACGCCTGTAATCCCAGCACTTTGGGAGGCCGAGGCAGGCGGATCACGAGGTCAGGAGATCGAGACCATCCTGGCTAACCCGGTGAAACCCGGTCTCTACTAAAAATACAAAAAATTAGCCGGGCATGGTGGCAGGCACCTGTAGTCCCAGCTACTTGGGAGGCTGAGGCAGGGGAATGGTGTGAACCCGGGAGGCAGAGCTTGCAGAGAGCCAAGATCGCACCACTGCACTCCAACCTGGGTGACAGAGTGAGACTCTGTCTCAAAAAAAAAAAAAAAAAAAAAAAAAAGTCCAAAATTGAGGCCAAGCCCGGTGGCTCACACCTGTAATCCCAGCACTTTGGGAGGCTGAGGCAGGAGAATCCCCTGAGACCAGAAGTTTGAGACCAGCCCGAGCAGTATAGTGAGACCCTGTCTGTACAAAAAAAAAAAAATTAGCTGGGCATGGTGGCAGGCACCTGTAGTCCCAGCTACTCGGAAGACTGAGGTGGGAGGATTGCTTGAGTCTGTGAGTTCGAGGCTGCAGTGAGCTATGATCGCACCACTGCACTCCAGCCTGGGCAACAGAGTGAGGCCCTGCCTCAAAAAAATAAGTAAAAGAACCATGGTGTCAGCATCTGCTTCTTGTGGTGAAGGCTTCAGGCTGCTTCTACTCATGGCAGAAAGCTGAGGGAACCACACGTGTGTGGGGATCACGTGGCAGGAGGGGAAGCGAGAGAGAGACAGAGAGAGAGAAGAAGTGCCAGCCTCCCTTTAACACCCATCTCTCGTGGGTGTCAATGGGGAGAACTCATTCACCCGCCAGGGAGGACATTAATCTATTCATGAGGGACCTGCCCCCATGACCCAAACACACCTCACATCAGGCCCACCTCCAACCTTGGGAATCAAAGTTCTTTTTTTTTTTTTTTTGAGACAGTGTCTCACTCTGTCACCCAGGCTGCAGTGCAGAGGCCCAATCTCGGCTCACTGCAGCCTTTGCCTCCAAGGTTCAAGCGATTCTCCAGCCTCAGCCTCCCAAGTAGCTGGAATTACAAGCATGCACCACCATGCCCAATTAATTTTTGTATTTTTAGTAGAGACGGGGTTTCACCCTGTTGGCCAAGCTGGTCTTGAACTCCTGACCTCAAGTGATCCACCCGCCTCGGCCTCCCAAAGTGCTGGGATTACAGGTGTGAGCCACCGTGCCAGGCCCAAATTTCTTCATTTTTTTGGACACAGAGTCTCACTCTATCACCCAGGCTGGGGTGCAGCAGGAGATCCTAGCTCACTGCAACCTTGACCTGGGTTCAAGTGAGGGGATCAGATTTCAACATGAGGTTTTGAAGGAAAAAATATTCAAA
This sequence comes from Pan troglodytes, assembly GCF_028858775.2. Classification (NCBI taxonomy): domain Eukaryota; kingdom Metazoa; phylum Chordata; class Mammalia; order Primates; family Hominidae; genus Pan; species Pan troglodytes. Next base: position 47,719,715 of record NC_072418.2, read on the forward strand.
CCATAGCACTGAGTGTTTTTTGTTTTTTTATGGGGTTTTTTGGTTTGTTTGTTTGTTTAATCTGTGGGGGCATCTCTGGGTCGTCATGTGAATTGCTGATAGTGAACATTTAATCCCCATCACTCTGTAATGTAGTTGCATCTGTGGGGCCAGCTGCCTTAACAACTTCCTGGATGGCATCACTGGGGTCTGTGAAGGGCTGTGTGTGTGCACACAAACACTCATGCACACACACTTCTGGATGGCCTGTGTGAGCACTGACTGGGTGACCTGTGTGTGCCTGGCCCGCCTGACTGGGACGTCCATGCGTCTTTCTGTTTGCAACTGTGTTTCAGTGTTTCTGACCCAGACCCTGTGCTCTGGTATCTCTGAAGCTGCCAGGCTTGAAGGGCATGTTAATGTCCTGTTGCTGGCCAGGCATGATGGTTCATGCCTGTAATCCCAGCACTTTGGGAGGCCGAGGCGGGCAGATCACTTGAGGTCAGGAGTTCGAGACCAGCCTGGCCAACATGATGAAATTCCGTCTCTGCTAAAAATACAAAAATTAGCCAGGTGTGGTGGTGTGCACCTGTAATCCCAGCTACTCAGGAGGCTGAGGCAGGAGAATAGCTTGAACCCAGGAGGCAGGGGTTGCAGTAAGCCAAGATCACGTCACTGCACTCCAGCCTGGGAGACAAAGCGAGAGTCCATCTCAAAAAAATAAAAATTAAAAATTAAAAAACCCTGTTGCTGCCATGCAAACTGCCACAAACTAGGTGGCTTAACACAACAGAAATGTATTCCTTTACAGTTCTGAAGTCCAGAAGTCCAAAATCAAGGCGTCGGCAGGACCGCACTCACCAAAAACTGTAGGGGAGAATCCTTCCTTGCCTCTTCCAGCTTCTGGTAGCCCCAAGCATTCCTCAACTTCTGGCTGCATCAGTCCAGTCTCTGCCTCTGTCTTCACATGATCTTCTCCTTTGTGTGTCCATGTCTTCTTCTCTGTCTCTTATGAGGACATTTGTCACTGAGCACAGTGGCTCACACTTGCAATCCCAGCACTTTGGGGAAGGCAAGGTGGGAGGATCACTTGAGGCCAGGAGTTCAAGACCAGCCCAGACAACATAGCAACACCCTGTCTTGAAGGGAAGGGAAGGGGAAGGGAAGGGAGGAAAGAGGGAGAGGAAGGAAGGAAGGAAGGAAGGAAGGAAGGAAGGAAGGAAGGAAGGAAGGAAGGAAGGAAGGAAGAGAGGGAGGGAGGGAGGGAGAGAAGATTATTTCTATGTTTCCTGGTCAACATAGTGAGACGCTGTCTCTACAGAAGATCAAAAAATGTGTTGGCTGAGCATGAGCCTGGTGGTGTGTGCCTGCAGTCCCAGCTACTTAGGAGGCTGAGGTTCAAGCGTCACTTTAGCCCGGGATGTCAAGGCTGCAGTGAACTATGATCACGCCACTGCATTCCAGCCTGGGTGCCAGAGGGAGATCCTGTCTCTTGTTTTGTTTTGTTTTGTTGTTACTAAGTCTCACTCTGCTGCGCAGGCTGGAGGAGTGCAGTGGTGCAATCTCTGCTCACTGCAATCTCCGCCTCCCAGGTTCAAGCGATTCTCCTGCCTCAGCCTCCCAAGTAGCTGGAATTACAGGCATGCATCATCATGCCCAGCTAATTTTTAATTTTATTTATTTATTTATTTATTTATTTGAGATGAAGTCTCGCTCTGTCGCCCAGGCTGGAGTGCAGCGACGCAATCTCAGCTCACTACAAGCTCCGCCTCCTGGGTTCACGCCATTCTCCTGCCTCAGCCTCCCGAGTAGCTGGGACTACAGGCACCCGCCACCACATCCAGTTAATTTTTTGTATTTTTAGTAGAGACAGGGTTTCACCATGTTGGTCAGGCTGGTCTCAAACTCCCGACCCCAGGAGATCCTCCTGCCTCAGCCTCCCAGAGTGCTGGGATTACAGGCATGAGCCACCGCACCCAGCCAATATTTATGTTTAATCCTTAGAGCAACTTGCAGGTTTGCTCCAAGGTTTAAACATGAATACTAGTCAAGCTAATTGTGCTCCTCTCCTCCTATGCAGTGGCGGCAAACAGCAGTGCCCTCAGTAGTATACGCAGCCTGCTGCGTGTAGGGGTGGCCTTAAGAGACCTTGGAGATAGCCCTTTCCAATGTATGTTCATGTTTCTGATCTTGACCTCACCCCAGTCTAGACTCCAGACAGGTATGCGAGGCGCCTTTGGAAAGCCCCAGGGTGTGGTGGCCAGGGTTCACATTGGCTAAGGCATCACGTCCATCCGCACCAAGCTGCAGAACATGGAACATGTGATTGAGGCCCTACCCAGGGCCAAGTTCAAGTTCCCTGGCCACCAGAAGACCCACATCTCAAGGCGGTGGGACTTTACCAAGTTTAGTGCAGATGAATGTGAAGACACGGTGGCTGAGAAGTAGCTCATCCTGGATGGCTGTGGCATCAGATACATCCCCAATCATAGGCCCCTGGAATAGTGGCGAGCCCTGCTTACTCACACCCACCAATAAATCCTCCTTCCTGTCCAAACCGAAAAAAAAAAAAAAATGAACGGGACACAGTGGCTCACGCCTGTAATCCTAGCACTTTGGGAGCTGGAGGTGGGCAGATCAATTGAGCCCAGGAGTTCAAGACAAGCCTGGGCAATATGGTAAAACCCTGTCTCTCCAAAAAAAAACAAAAATTAGCCGGTATGGTGGTGCACGCCTGTAGTCCCACCCACTGGGGAGGCCGAGGTGGCAGGATCACTTGAGCCTAAGAGGTCAAGGCCGCAGTGAATCAAGATTGCGCCACTGCATTCCAGCCTGGGTGACAGAGAGAGACCTTGTCTCAAAAAAGAAAAAAGCAGGGGGGGTAATAAATTTTGTGCAATACTTATTACAGGCCATGGTGCTGAGTAAGAGCTTCATAAACGGGAATTGCTGTTGCCATCATCTAAGAATTTTTGACAGTTTTGAGGTCAGAGGACACACAGTAGAGATGATGAGACCTATTCTTTGTCCTGGTGGAAAAATGGAACAATGAGGTCATAGCCTAGATGTGTGTTTTAGCTACATTTTTTTATTCCACGGTTGTAATTAAATTAAATAATATAGCTGGGCATGGTGGCACACACCTGTAGTCATAGCTACTCGGGAGGGAGGCTGAGGCATGAGGATCACTTGAGCCCAGGAGTTTGAGACCAGCCTGGGCAATGTAGTGAGACCCCATCTCTTGAAAGAGTGAAGTGACTCACATCTGTAATTCCAGCACTTTTGGAGGCCAGGGCAGGAGAATTGCTTGAGCCCAGGAGTTTGAGATCAGCCTGGGCCACACAGCAAGATCCTGTCTCTACAATAAAAAAAAAAAATTATATTAGGTGCCTGTGGTCCTAGCTATTCAAAGGCTGAGGCAGGGCGCAGTGGCTCACGCCTGTAATCCCAGAAGTTTGGGAGGCCGAGACAGGCGGATCACAACGTCAGGAGATCGAGATCATCCTGGCTAACATGGTGAAACCCCGTCTCTACTAAAAATACAAAAACAAAATTAGCGAGGCGTGGTGGCAGGCACCTGTAGTCCCAGCTACTCGGGAGGCTGAGGCGGGAGAATGGGGTGAACCTGGGAGGCGGAGCTTGCGGTGAGCTGAGATCGCACCACTGCACTCCAGCCTGGGTGACAGAGGAGACTCCATCTCAAAAAAAAAAAAAAAAAAAAAAGGCCAAGAGGAGTTTGAAGCTGCAATGAGCTATGATTGCACCACTGCACTCCAGCCTAGACAACAGAGAGAGACCCTATCTTTAAAAAATATATAAAACAAAGAGCCTGAGTAACATGGCAAAAGCCTGGGTAACATGGCGAAACCCTATCTCTACAAAAAAAAAAAACGCAAAAATTAACCAGGCATGGTAGCGTGCATCTGTAGTCCCAGCTACTCAAGAGGCTGAGGTAGGAGGACCACTTGACACCGAGAGGTCACGGCTACAGTGACCTACGATTGCACCACTATGCTCCAGCCTGGGTGACAGAGTGAGACCCTGTCTTTAAAAATATAATAAATAAAAGAAGAAATATAGTAGCTTTTTTTTTTTTTTTTTGAGACAGAGTCTTGCTCTGTCACCCAGGTTGGAGTGCAGTGGCAAAATCTCAGTTCACTGCAACCTCTGCCTCCCAGGTTCAAGCGATTCTCCTGCCTCAGCCTCCCGAGTAGCTGGGATTACAGGCGCCTGCCACCACGCCTGGCTGATTTTTGTATTTTTAGTAGTGATGGAGTTTCGCCATGTTGGTCAGGCTGGTCTTGAACTCCCGACCTCAGGTGATCACCCACCTCGGCCTCCCAAAGTGCTGGGATTACAGGCATGAGCTACCACGTCCACCCAATAGTAGCTTAAATAAGATGAAAGTCTATTTTTCTCTCATGTAAAGGCCCAGCGAACACCCGCATCTAGAATAGTAGCCAAGGATGTCAGAGATCGAGGCTCCTTCTACCTGGTTGTTCTGCTGCCCTCACCTCACACTTCCATTGTGTGGTCCAAAATGGCTGCTCCAGCTCCCACCATCACATCCACATTCCAACCACTGGGAAGAAGAAACAAAAGTCAACCGCATGCCCCTACCTTTAAAGCTACAACCCAGAAGTCATACACATCATACACATCACATCCTATTTGGCCAGAATTTAGTCACATGACCACACCTATCACAACAGAGGCTGGGAAATGTGGTTTTATCTGGGCAGCATGTACCCAGCCAGAACTCAGGGGTTCTGCTACAAAAGGAAGAGGAGAGAATGGTTATTGAGGGGCCGCACATGTATCTGTCACAACCAGGGCTCTGCCACCAAATGACTAAATGACTCAAGGTGAAGTGACTTCACCACACTGAGCCTCAGTTTCCTCACCTGTAAGAAGGGAATCCCCCCGACCCCTTGGGGTTGATGGGTTGTTGGGCATTTAATGAGAGTGTGAGTGTCAGGCACTTAGCCCAGAACCTGGCCCATCATCAGCCTGGAGTGTGTTGGAAGTCCTCTTGTGCTTGTGGGTCTAGGCTGTGGGTGATGTGGCTTTTCGTGTATGAGAAACCGTCCCCGGGCTTGAGAGCTGAACCCAGCACTGAACTTTATAAGTAACTTCTCTAAAACAAGGGATCCGGCCTCTGTACACATGGAAATCCCCTCTCAGCCTCCTAGACCTTGGGACTAGGCACATGTCCTTCCACAGTCTTCCCCCTTCCGCTGGAGAAAGGCAGACCCCAAAGATGGAGGAAGGGTCCTGCTTGGGGTCTCCAGCCTCCCAGCCTTCACAGAATTAAGCACTCATAGCCTGGCCAACATGGTGAAACCCCGTCTGTTCTAAAAATACAAAAATGTGCTGGATATGGTGGCACACATCTGTAGTCCCAGCTACTAGGGAGACTGAAGTGGGAGGATTGCTTGAACCTGGGAGGGGGAGGTTGCAGTGAGCCAAGATCGTGCCACTGCACTCCAGCCTGGGTGACAGAAAAATAATAATAATAATTTAATCACTCACCCCTCAACTTCCAAAGCTCCTCATGGGTGACAGTCCTAGCATTCCGGGGACAGCTCTAATGCCAGAAGTCATACCTTCAATGCATTTCTCGGGGCTCCACTCGCTTGTCCTCACCACATTGAGTAAGCCCAGAAAGACAGAGGACATCTCTCCTAGATGCGTGTGTGAAATCTGCCAGATTCTAAATGCCTGGGACATTCCAAAAAGTGACTTTAAGAGCATCGGCCGGGTGCAGTGGCTCACACCTGTAATCCCAACCCTTTGGGAGGCTGAGGTGGGAGGACAGACTGAGCCCTGGAGTTCAAGACCATCCTGGGCAACATGGGTAGACCCCGGCTCTAACCCCGAACATGGTGGCACGTGCCTGCAGTCCCAGATACTCAGAAGGATGAGGTGGGAGGATCGCTTGAGCCCAGGAGGTTGAGGCTGCAGTGAGCTGTGACCATGCCACTTTACTCCAGCCTGAGTGACAGCGAGAGACTTTGCCTCAAACACACACACACAGAGTCAGGGGACGGTGGCTTACACCTGTAATCCCAGCACTTTGGGAGGCCAAGGTGAGTGGATTGGCCAGGAGTTCAAGACCAGCCTGGGCAACATGGCAAAATCCCATCTCTACAAAAATTAGCCAGGTATGGTGGCACCCACCAACTTGAGAGGCTGAGGTAGAAGGATTGCTTGAACCCAGAGGCAGAGGTTGCAGTGAGCTGTGATTCAGCCACTGCACTCCAGCCTGGGTGACAGAGGGAGACTGTCTCAAAAAACAAAAAGAAAAAAAAAGAGTGTGAGAGGTAAACAGAACTGCACTCCAGCCTGGGCGACAGAGGGAGACTGTCTCAAAAAACAAAAAGAAAAAAAAAGAGTGTGAGAGGTAAACAGAACACATCTTTTTTTTTTTTCATTGTTTGTTTGTTTTTTGAGACGGAGTCTCGCTCTGTCGCCCAGGCTGGAGTGCAGTGGCGCGATCTCAGCTCACTGCAAGCTCTGCCTCCTGGGTTCATGCCATTCTCCTGCCTCAGCCTCCCGAGTAGCTGGGACTACAGGCGCCCGCCACCACGCCCGGATAATTTTTTATATTTTTAGTAGAGATGGGGTTTCACCGTGTTAGCCAGGATGGGCTCGATCTTCTGACTTCATGTTCCGCCCGCCTCGGCCTCCCAAAGTGCTGGGATTATAGGCATGAGCCACCGTGCAGCCGAACACATCTGTTCTTTAAGTGTGTTTTCAGACCTTCACATAAGCCAGACTTTTACTTTATAGAAAGGGAAACTGTGGCCCAGGGATGGAAGAGACTGACTTGGTGAATCGATAGGTCTGGGATTCCATGATTCACCATAACCAACCGACCAAATCTGTCAGCATTCTTGGGACAACCAGCATCGTGTGCCTCCTGATATCATGTACAGAGAAGGACACAGCATCACTTCTGTAACACTCCTGCCACCAGAATCTAATCACAAGGAAACATCACACAAACCCAAATCAAGGAGACCTTCTCCAAAAGAACTAGCCTATAATCTTCAAAAATGTCAATTCCATGAAAAACAAAGAAAGGCCAAGGAACCGTACCAGACTGAAGGAAACCGAAAAGATGAAAACTTTTTGCTATGACAGATAGTTTGGGGACAGCTGGCAATTTGCATACAGACTGCACTGTTGGATACTACTGTCACTGAGAAATGTACACTGCTCCTCTGTACTGTGGTGGTGTAAGAGAACGTCCTTACACTTGGAAATGCAACTGAAGCATTTAGAGGCAAAGGGACATAATGTCTGAAACTATTCTTGCAACTTCTCTGTAACTTTAAAATAATTTCAAAAGAAAAACAAATGATTTCAAAGTAAAAGTCATGGTTTAAGAGTCTGTGATTTTGGCCGGGCGCGGTGGCTCTCGCCTGTAATCCCAGCACTTTGGGAGGCCGAGGCGGGCAGATCACTTGAAGTCAGGAGTTCAAGACCAGCCTGGCCAACATGGTGAAACTCCGTCTCTACTAAAAATACAAAAAAATTAGCCAGGGGTGGTGAGATGCGCCTGTAATACCAGCTACTCGGGAGCGTGAGGCACGAGAATCGCTTGAACCCGGGAGGCGGAGGTTGCAGTGACTAGAGTTCGCGCTACTGCACTCCAGCCTGGGCGACAGAGCGAGACTCAGTCTCAAAAAAAAAAGAAAAGAAAAGAAAAGAAAAGTCTATGGTTTAAGGTTCTGTGTTTCCGAGGATCACTAAGTCTGTGCATGCATTTGTGGTCAGAGTCTGGGGAGCTGGGGGCGTGAATGGGCTGCTTCAGACACTGCTTTGAGGGTGTGACCAGGACCTGAGGGTGTGGTTAAGGTGTAGGGGTGGGGCTAGGCCCTTGGGGGTGTGACCACAGTCCCAGAGGCGTGGCCAGGGCCTCGAAGGTATGGCCATAGTTTGAGGCGTGGCCGAGAAACTCCGTTCCCAAGGGAGGTGGTAACCCTGTGCTCAGAGCGCCCTCTTGTGGCTATCCTCAGGTCTCCACTTTTTATTCAATAGCTTTATTTCGTTTTATTTTTTTCAACTTTCATTTTAGATTCAGGGAGTACATGTGCAGGCTTGTTACCCGGGTATATTGCATGATGCTGAGGTTTGGGGTACGATTGATCCCGTCACCCAGGTACTGAGCATAGTACCCAACAGTTTTTCAACCCTTGCCCCCTCCCTTCTTCCCTCCCCACTTTAGAAGTCCCCAGTTTCTATTGTTGCCATCTTTATGTCCCTGAGTACTCAACGTTTAGCTCCCACTTACAAGTAAGAATGAGCGGTATTTGGCTTTTTGATCCAGCCTAACTGTTTTATTGAAATATAATGTGTATGCCATACAATTTACCTCTTTAAAGTGTACAATTCTGGCCGGGCACGGTGGCTCATGCCTGTAATCCCACCACTTTGGGAGGCCGAGGTGGGAGAATTACTTGAATTCAGGAGTTCAAGACCAGCCTGGGCAACACAGTAAGACCTCGTCTCTATAAAAATAAAAATAAAAATTTAAAAAGTGTACAATTCAGTGACTTTAGTATATTCACAAAATAGTGCAATTATCACCAGACTTTTTTTTTTTTTTTTTTTTTTTTTTTTTTTTTGAGATGGAGTCTAGCTCTGTCGCCCAGGCTGGAGTGCAATGGTTCAATCTCAGCTCACTGCAACCTCTGCCTCCCAGGTTCATGCCATTCTCCTGTCTCAGCCTCCCGAGTAGCTAGGATTACAGGTGCATGCCGCCATGCCCGGCTAATTTTTTGTACTTTAGTAGAGACAGGGTTTCACTGTGTTGCCCAGGCTAGTCTCGAACTCCTGAGCTCAAGCAATCCACCTGCCTCAGCATCCCAAAGTGCTGGGATTACAGGCGTGAGCCACCATGCCTGCCTCACCAGATTCTATTTTAAAACAGTTGTTCACCCCAAAAAGAAACCTCATACCCATTAGTAGTCACTCCCTATTTCCCCTCAACACCCTTCCAGCTCTAGACAACCCATAACATACTCTCCCTTTTTTGTATTTTTGGACATAACATAGTTGTACATATTGTGGGGGTACATGTGATGTTTTGATACATGTATACAATGTGCAATGATGAAATCAGGGTAACTGGGATATCCATCACCTCGTTTATCTTTTCTTTGTGTTTAGAACATCACAATTATTCTCTTGTAGCTTTTTTTTTTTTTTTTTTTTTGAGATGGAGTCTCGCACTGTCGCCCAGGCTGGAGTGCAGTGGCGTGATCTCAGCTCAATGCAAGCTCCGCCTCCCGGGTTCACGCCATTCTCTGCCTCAGCCTCCAGACTAGCTGGGACTACAGGCGCCCGCCACCAGGCCCGGTTAATTTTTTGTATATTTAGTAGAGACGTGGGTAACACGGTAAGACGTAGTAACACGGGGTTTCACCGTGTTAGCCAGGATGGTCTTGTTCTCCTGACCTCGTGATCCACCCGCCTCTGCCTCCCAAAGTGCTGGGATTACAGGCGTGAGCTACTGTGGCCGGCTCCCCCTTTTTTTTTTTTTTTTTGAGATGGAATCTTGCTCTGTCACCCAAGTTGCAGTGCAACAGCACTATCTCAGCTCACTGAAACCTCCACCTCCCGGGTTCAAGAGATTCTCCTGCCTTAGCCTCCCGAGTAGCTGGGATTACAGGCGCATCTCACCGTGGCTGGCTAATTTTTGTTTTTTAGTAGAGAGGGGGTTTTACCATGTTGCCCAGGCTGGTCTCGAACTCCTGACCTCAGGTGATCTGCCTGCCCTGGCCTCCCAAAGTGCTGGGATTACAGCTGTGATCTGCCCAGGCTGGCCAGTGACTGGCTTCTTTCACTTAGCATTATGTTTTTTTTGAGATACTTCATTCCTATTAGCAGGGAGTGACATGCACCTGTGGTCCCGGCTACTCAGGAGGCTGAGGCAGGAGGATTGCTTGAGCCCGGAAGATCGAGGATGCAGTGAGCTGAGATTGTGCCACTGTGCTCCACTCTGGGAGACAGCACAAGACCCTATCTCAAAACAAACAAACAAAAAATCGTTCCTTTTAATGGCCAAAGAATTTTCTGTTGTATGAGCAGACCACATTTTGATTATCCATTCTTCAACTGATGGATATTTAGGTTGTTTCCACAAGTCTTTGGGTAGATATATGCTTCCAATTCTCTGGGATATATATATACACGTAGGAATGCTCTAGCCCTATGTTTAACATTTTGGGGAGCTGCCAAACTGTTTTCCAAAGCAGCTGCACCATTTTACATTCCCACCAACAGCGTAGAGGGTTCCAATTATTTCTCCATATCCTTGCCAACACTTGTGATTGTCTGTCTTGTTTATGACAGTCATCGTAGTGGGTGTGAAGCAGCATTCACTGTGGTTTTGATGTTCATTTCCTTAATGGACCACATTGTGGAGCATCTTTTCATGTCATTCACTTCATTTGTATCCACTGTGAGTCAAATCTGGAAAAAGAGTTATTATAGTTGCAAAGTGGATACAAAAAAACCTGTCAAATCTAGGAAAAGAGTTCATATAGTTGCAGATTTTTTTTCTTTTTTAGACAAGATCTCACTGGGTCATCCAGGCTGGAGTACAGCAACACAATCATAGCTCACTGAAGCCTCAAACTCCTGGGCTCCAGCAATCCTCCCACCTCAGCCTCCCGAGTAGCTGGGACCACAGGCAGCATCCCAGCACGCTCAGTTTTTTTTGTTGTTGTTGTTCTTTGTTTTTGTCTTTTTCAGACGGAGTCTCGCGCTGTCGCCCAGGCTGGAGTACAGTGGCATGATCTTGGCTCACTGCAGCCTCCGACTCCTGGGTTCAAGCGATTCTCCTGCCTCAGCTTCCTGAGTAGCTACGATTACAGGTGCGTGCCACCACACCCAGCTAAGTTTTGTATTTTTCGTAGAGATGGGGTTTCACCATGTTGGTCAGGCTGGTCTCGAACTCCTGAGCTCGTGATCTGCCTGCCTTGGCCTCCCAAAGTGCTGGGATTACACGCGTGAGCCACTGCACCCAACCATTTTTGGTTTTTTGGTTTTGCTTTGTTTTGTTTTTGTTTTTGTTTGTAGAGACAGGGCCTTGCTGTGTTGCCAGGTTGGTCTCAAACTCCTGGCTTCAACCGATCCTCCCACATCAGCCTCCCAAAGTGACAGGATTACAGGCGTGAGCACCACCCCTCTTCCAGCTTGTGGTGTTCACTGGTAATCTTTGGTGTTGTTTGGCTTATAGATGCATCACTCCAATCTCTCTGCCGCCATCGTCATATGTTGTGTGTGTGTGTGTGTGTGTGCACCTGTAACTGTATCCAAATTTCCTTTTCATAAGGATATCAGTCAGATCTAGGACCCACCCTAATCCAATAGATACTTATCCTGATCTGATTACATTTGCAAAGACCTTATTTCCATATAGGGTCACATTCATAAATTCCAGTGAACATGAACTTGGTGGGGAGGGGAATGATTCAACCCAGGCCACTCATTATTATGTGTTTATGACACACACTGTTGGTATTTGTGTCCAGTTCATTCACCTTAATTGCTGCGCAAGAGTTTATTGTGAGAGTACACCACAATTTATGTCAGGCTGCTGGTGGTGAACACCCACCTCGTTGCCACTTTCCTCCACTTCCGACAAGAATGCAATTAACATCCCTGAACATGTCTCTTGGAGTTTCTTAGGGCAGTATTTTTCAAACGGCCCAACAAGATCCATTAGTGGGTTGTGAAATCAATTTAGTGGGTTATAAACAATTGTTCCTTTAATGAAATGGAATGAAATAGAAGCTATTAGAGTGCATGCTCATAGTCGGAGTGAGAGCTCTTCTGTGAAACTTTTGCTTCAGGTGTCTATAGCTGTATTAATGTCCAGCAAAAGTGTTTACAAGCCACAGCTCTGAAAGAGGTAGCTGGACAAATGACCTGTCCATTTGTCCAAAGGTCTCGTGGATGCTGCTAAATTGCTCTGCAATGTAGTTTGTCCATTTGCACTCAGAGCAGCTCCTTGCCAATACTTGCCAGTCAACACTTTGAACTTTTTCAGGCTAATGGGTTTTCATCCTGTTTTGTTTTTTGTTTTGTTTTGTTTTCTGAGACAGTCTCGCTCTGTCGCCCAGGCTGTAGTGCAGCAGCATGATCTCAGCTCACTGCAACCTCTTCCCCCCGCCGGGTTCAAGCGATTCTCCTACTTCTGCCTCACAAGTAACTGGGATTACAGGCACACCACTATGCCCAGCTAACTTTTGTATTATTTTAATTATTTATTTATTTATTTTTATTTATTTATTTTTGAGACGGAGTCTCACTCTGTCACCCAGGCTGGAGTGCAGTGCTGCAGTGTTGGCTCACTGCAACCTCTGCCTCCTGGATTCAAGCGATTCTCCTGCCTCAGCCTCCTGAGTAGCTGGGACTGCAGGCACGCAACACCATGCCCAGCTAATTTTTGTATTTTGAGAGAGGGGGTTTTGCCATGTTGGCCAGGCTAGTCTCGAACTTCTAACCTCAAGTGATCCACCCACCTCGGCCTCCAAAAGTGCTGGGATTACAGGCATGAGCAACTGTGCCCAGCCTAATTTTTGTATTTTTAGCAGAGATAGGGTTTCACCATGTTGGCCAGGCTGGTCTCAAACTCCTGAACTCAAGTGATCCACCCGCCTTGGCCTCCTAAAGTGCTGGGATTACAGGCTACAGGCATGAGCCACCACACCTGGCCCAATCTATTTATTTATTTTTATTTTTTTATTTATTTTCTTTTTGGTTGTTTTTTAATTTAAAGAAAAATTTTAAGATTTTCAATTCCTACGAGATGGGGGTGGGGCTAAGGAGGGGCTCAGGGTGCATTGGGAGGTTCGGCTCTCATCCTATGCCCCCTACCCGCCGACCTCAAAGGACTTTTGAGAATTCAGTGTGCAAATGTTTGCAAAGCATTACACACAGGGCCTGATAGACAGCAAGCATTCAATAAATGCTAGCTATGGCCGGGTGTAGTGGCTCATGCCTGTAATCCCAGCATTGTGGGAGGCCCAGGCTGGAGGATTGCCTGAGCTCAGAAGTTCAAGACCAGCCTGTGTAACACAGTGAGACATCATCTCTACTAAAAACTAAAAAAAAAAAAAAAAAAGCCAACGTGGCAGTGCATGCCTGTAGTCCTAGTTACTAGGGAGGCTGAGACAGGAGGACCACTTGAGCCCCGGAGGTCAAGGCTGCAGTGAGGGGTGATCCAACAACCACTGCACTCCAGCCTAGGAGACAGAGCAAGACCCTGTCTCAAAAATAAAATAAAATAAAATAAAAGTTAGTTATTACTATTATTCTCTGATTCAAAGTTCTCTAGATATGTGCACATTTGCGATCAGAACTTGGCCTGGTCTGACCAGGCATGGTGGCTCACGCCTGTAATCCCACCTCTTTAGGAGGCCGAGCAGGCAGGATTGATTGAGCCCAGGAGATCCAGGCTGCAGTGAGCTATGATCAGGCCACTGCACTCCAGCCTAAGCAACAGAGCAAGACCAAGCAAGACCCTGTATCACAGGAAAAAAAAAAAAAAAAAAAGAACTTGGCTTGGCCTAGGACGGGGCGCGGCCAGAATGCCTTGCTTAGGGGCAAGGCCCACAGCGCCCCGATGGCTGCCCAGCGAGCAACTGAGCCACCAGGCTGATGTTACAGGTTCTACAGGTTGGGTGAAAGCCACGCCCGGCCACCCCTACACAAATGAGTTGCTCCCCGCCCCCACAGTCTTGAACCCCATCCTCCCGCCTGGCTTCTTCGGGACTCAGGAGTATGTTAACTCTGGCCTGATTTCTCCCATGCCACACCATTAGGGGGACCCAGAAATCTTGTTGCCAAATTCCTGCCCCCTCATACACCCACTTTCGAACCCTTGCTTCTAGGGAACCCAAGGGCCTGGTGGCTCTGTGCCTCCTTCCTCGGAGACAGAGAGAGAGCAATGCCTCCCTGACCGGTTCCTCCTTGAAATCTCAGTTATCTGACCTTTAATCCCATGCCACGACCGAAGACCCATACCTTCGACAAGGTGCTGTGTCCAAGTCCCACCTCTCGGTAGCTCCCAGCCCTTCCCCTCCCCTCTCCAAGAAGAGTCCCGTGGCAGGGCAAAATGGCTCACGCCTGTAATCCCAGCACTTTAGGAGGCCGAGGCGGATGCATCGCTTGAGCTCAGAAGTTCAAGACCAGCCTGGGCAACATGGTGAGACCCCGTCTCTACTAAAAATACAAAAAATAAAATAAAATAGCCAGGACTGCTGATGCGCGCCTGTGACCCCAGCTACTCAGGAGGGTGAGGTGGGAGGATCACTTGAGCCTGGGAGACAGAGGTTGCAGTGAGCTAAGATCTCACCACTGCACTCCAGCCTGGGTGAAAAAGCAAGACCCTGTCTCAAAAAAGAAAAGTCCCAGGCCTCCCCTAGCCCCTTGCCCCTCTCTGAAGGGACCCAGATATCCTACCTGCACTTCCCACCCACACACTGAGAAGCCCCCTCCTACCGCTACCCACCAAAGCCACCCTACCCTGCTCCTTTTTGAGAATCAAACTCAAATCGCACCAGCTAATTTTTTTTTCTTTTTTGTATTTTTAGTAGAGACACGGTTTCACCATGTTGGCCAGGCTGGTCTCGAACTCCTGACCTCAGGTGATCCGCCTGCCTCGGCCTCCTAAAGTGCTGGGATTACAGTTGTGAGTCATCGCGCCCAGCCACATTTTATTTTATTTTTAAAAATTTTTTAGAGATAGGGCCTCACTATGTTGCCCAGGCTGGTTTTGAACTCCTGGGCTCAGGTGATCCTTCCACCTCGGCCACCCAAAGTGCTGGGATTACAAGCATGAGCCACCGCTCCCGGCCTCCAAATCCCACCTCTTGAAGACCCACGTGCCAGGTCCTCCAGCCCCCGCCCCCTTTGGAGACACTGGTACCTGCAGGCCCCTCCCCGGTTCTCTAGGACCCGCCCTCTCCTTTCACTCTGGGCGAGGCCGCGCCTAACTCAGCCGCACCGGTCCTTCCCGGCACACGCGAGGCTCCCATGGCTCTGGCGGTGGCCCCGTGGGGGCGACAGCGGGAAGAGGCCCGCGCCCTGGGCCGGGCAGTCAGGATGCTGCAGCGCCTAGAAGAGCAATGCGTCGACCCCCGGCTGTCCGTGAGTCCCCCTTCGCTGCGGGACCTGCTGCCCCGCACAGCGCAGCTGCTTCGAGAGGTGGCCCATTCTCGGCGGGCGGCCGGCGGAGGCGGCCCCGGGGGTCCCGGTGGCTCCGGGGACTTTCTACTCATCTACCTAGCCAATCTGGAGGCCAAGAGCAGGCAGGTGGCCGCGCTGCTGCCTCCCCGGGGCCAAAGGAGTGCCAACGACGAGCTCTTCCGGGCGGGCTCCAGACTCAGGTGAGCCTTCGCCCCAGAACAAAGTCCTCTGGGGTGAGGCCCAGGTCTTGCTCCCAGCCCCTCCTCCCCCAGACCCAGGAACTCAGGCCCCCACCCCCTCCTCCCTCAGACCCAGGAACTCAGGCCCCCACCACCTCCTCCCTCAGACCCAGGAACTCAGGCCCCCATCCCCTCCTCCCTCAGACTCAGGGCTCCAGCCCCCAGCCTCTCCTCCCTCAGACCCAGGGGTCCAGGCCCCAGCCCCTCCTCCCTCAGACCCAGGGGTCCAGGCCCCAGCCCCTCCTCCCTCAGACCCAGGGGTCCAGGCCCCAGCCCCTCCTCCCTCAGACCCAAGAACTCAGGCCCCCACCCCCTCCTCCCTCAGACACAGGAACTCAGGCCCCCATCCCCTCCTCCCTCAGACTCAGGGGTCCAGGCCCCCAGCCCCTCCTCCCTCAGACCCAGGGGTCCAGGCCCCAGCCCCTCCTCCCTCAGACCCAGAAACTCAGGCCCCCATCCCCTCCTCCCTCAGACTCAGGGGTCCAGGCCCCCAGCCCCTCCTCCCTCAGACCCAGGGATCCAGCCCCCAGCCCCTCCTCCCTCAGACCCAGGGATCCAGGCCCCAGCCCTTCCTCCCTCAGACCCAGGGGTCCAGGCCCCAGCCCCTCCTCCCTCAGACCCAGGGGTCCAGGCCCCAGCCCCTCCTTCCTAAGGGAACCTGGAAAATGGGCCACCCAGTTTTCTCCTTCCTTGGGCACCCATGCCCTCAGCCCGATTTTGCCATTTCCTTGGTCACCCAGCAGCCCAATTCTGGTTCCCACTATCCCACTATCTCAGAATTCAGGGACCCCATGGGGTTTCCTACATTGAGGATAAAATAAAAGTTAGCTATTACTATTATTCTCTGATTCAAAGTTTTCTAGATGTGTGCACATTTATGATCAGAACTTGGCCTGGTCTGGCCGGGTACGGTGGCTCACACCTGTAATCCCAGCTCTTTAGGAGGCCCAGCTGGGAGGATCAGGCCTCAGAATGTGGAGACCCCATGGGCTCCTAGGTGGAGGAGAGGTAGATGGACACACCCAAAGAAACTGATCATTAGGCCCCCATCACGGTTTCTGCCTGGACTACCCACTTGGTCTTTAGTTCCTGAGGAACAGCTGGCTCCAGACCCAGGACCTGCCTGGAGGCCACCCCTCTGCTGTTCTGCACTGAGGAAGGAATCTCAGAGTGACCGGGCAGATGAGGTTTGGGGCTCAGAGCCCAGAACAAGGTCTAGTTCAGTGACCCATGCCACTTCTTTATATTAAATATTTTGTAGTGTCTCTTTTTTTTTTTTTTTTTTTTTGGACACAAGGTCTGGCCCTGTCGCCCAGACTGGAGGGCAGTGGCACCATCATGACTCACTGCAGCCTCCAACTCCTGGGCTCAAGTGATCCTCCCACCTCAGCCTCCCATGTAGCTGGGACCACAGGCGTGCACCACCATGCCAGGCTAATCTTTTTATTTTTTGGTAGAGAGGAGGTCTTGCTATGTTGGCTAGGCCGGTCTCAAACTCCTGGCCTTATGCGATCTTCGTACCTCAGCCTCCCAAAGTGCTGAGATTATAGGCGAGAGCCACCATGTCCAGCCAAGTGTTTCCTTAATTCATCCTGAAAGGACATGCAGAGGTTCAACAACCTACCCACCTATAGTTTTTTAATCACTATAATGCCCAAATTATAAGAGAGTGATCAAAGGAATTTTTTCATAAATATTATCTATGTTTTAAATGAAAATGCCAAGGCACAATTATTCTTGGAAGGCAGAGCTGACTAGTCAGACACTCGTACCTGTAGGTAGAACCACTGTCATACAGAATCAAATAGTCTTCCCTTAATATATAGGAGAGCTGGATTTCTGCAAAATTCAGCATAATTTTTTTTTTTTTTTTTTTTTTGAGACATGGTCTCACTCTGTTGCCCAGGCTGGAGTGCAGTGGCGCAATTTTGACTCACTGCAGCCTCTGCCTCCCATGTTCAAGCAATTCTCCTGCCTCAGCCTCCCAAGTAGCTGGGATTACAGGCACCCGCCACCACGCAGCGATAATTTTTATAGTTTTTATTAGAGACAGGGTTTCACCATGTTGGCCAGGCTGTTCTCAAACTCCTGACCTCAAGTGATCCACCCACCTCAGCCTCCCAGAGTGCTGGGATTACAGGCATGAGCCACTGCTTCTGGCCAAAATCTAATAAAAGCCATGTATATCGATTTTAATTTTTTTTTTTTTTTTTTTTTTTTTTGAGATGGAGTCTTATTCTGTCACCCAGGCTGGAGTGCAGTGGCATGATCTCAGCTCACTGCTACCTCTGCCTCCTGGGCTCCAGCGATTCTCCTGCCTCAGCCTCCTGAGTAGCTGGGATTATAGGCGGGCGCCACCACGCCAGGCTAATTTTTGTATTTTCAGTACAGACAGGGTTTCACCATGTTGGCCAGGCTGGTCCCAAACTCCTGACTTCAAGTGATCCACCCACCTCAGCCTCCCAGAGTGCTGGGATTACAGGCGTGAGCCACCACGCCCAGCAGGAATGGACTCTTACCTTACACTGTTGAGATAGAGTCCAGAGCCTTATCCCTGCAGGTGTTCCCCATGAGGGGAGGAAGAGGGTGTCAGTGGGAGCCCCAAGGATAGCCAGAGTCCTTGCCCATCCCCACAGGCGACAGCTGGCCAAGCTGGCCATCATCTTCAGCCACATGCACGCAGAGCTGCACGCACTCTTCCCCGGGGGAAAGTACTGTGGACACATGTACCAGCTCACCAAGGCCCCCGCCCACACCTTCTGGAGGGAAAGTTGCGGAGCCCGGTGAGTAAGCCCTTGTCCTCAGGGACCCTCAGCTCCCGGAGCCCCATCCTGCCCTGGCCCAGGGACCCAGGGGTCCAGGCCCACAGCTGCTTCTTTCCTGGAGACCCTCCCATCATAGGCTCTGGGAGGCCTCAGCGGTGTCTCCCCCACCCCTCTCCCACCCAGGTGTGTGCTGCCCTGGGCTGAGTTTGAGTCCCTCCTGGGCACCTGCCACCCTGTGGAACCAGGCTGCACAGCCCTGGCCTTGCGCACCACCATTGACCTCACCTGCAGCGGGCACGTGTCCATCTTCGAGTTCGACGTCTTCACCAGGCTCTTTCAGGTCAGGGAAGGCCAAGGCTGGGAGCTAGACTCGGGTCCAGGAGGAAGTAGAGGGCTGAATCCTGGATTCCTGGGTCTGAGGGAGGAGGGGCCGGGACCTGGACTCCTGGGTCTGAGGGAGGAGGGGCTGGGACCTGTACTCCTGGGTCTGAGGGAGGAGGGCCTGGGGCCTGGACTCCTGGGTCTGAGGGAGGAGGGGGCTGGAGACCTGGACTCCAGGGTCTGAGGGAGGAGGGGATGAGGGCCGGGACTCCAGGGTTTGAGGGAGGAGAGGGCTGGGGGCCTGGACTCTTGGGTCTGAGGGAGGAGGAAGCTAGGGTCCCAAACTCCTGAGTTCTGGAGAAAGAAGAGCTTGGGGTCTTGTAAAAGGGATATGCCTGAGGCCCACCATGGTTGTGAAGGAGGTGGTTGGATCCTCGAGCCCTAGGGACTACTTAGGGATGTGAGCTGCTTCCCTGGTCACTCCCTGACCCAAGCCCTGTCCCACCCCAGCCATGGCCAACACTCCTCAAGAACTGGCAGCTCCTGGCAGTCAACCACCCAGGCTACATGGCCTTCCTCACCTATGATGAGGTCCAAGAGCGTCTGCAGGCCTGCAGGGACAAGCCAGGCAGGTAAAGGGTCCAGGGCTCAGCAGAACAAGGCTGCAGGGCTCAGGGATCTGGGCTCTGGGCTGGTGCGTGGTGGAGCCCAGATGTCCTTCCAAGAGTGGGAACAGAGGTACCCAGGACCCCAGAGAGTTGATAACTCAGAGGCAGGACACTGAGTGCCCCTCCCAGCCCGCCTCTTCTCTCGAGGCCTCCTGTACTGTCCCATAATCCTGCAGCTAAGGGACAGTGCCCGCTCTAGCAAGGAGCCCAAAGACCCGCTTGAGGGTAAGGTCCGTTTCTGGTAGGTCAGAGTCATGTTGTACCATCTGTTCAGTATTTTGAGTATGAATTTCCCAACTGTTGGCATAGGAGACTGAAAAACAAGACATGAGAGTCCTTAAATTATTTCAACCAGGAGTTTTGAGCTGTTGGGTCCCCCTAGAGGGCTGAGAATTGAGCTGTCTAGATACCAAGAGAATAGAAGGTCAGGTTTGTGAGTCTCTGCAGGGCTGAGGTGCAGGGGTAGGACGGTGAGTGCATTAGCATTCTTCCAGTTACACTTCAAACTGATTTAAGGGAAAAGAAAAAGGAAAGAATAAATTCCTATAATTGAAAAGGCCAGGCCCCGCACAGTGGCTCACACCTGTAATCCCAGCATTTTGGGAGGCCGAGGCGGGCAAATCACTTGAGGTCAGAAGTTCGAGATCAGCCTGGCCAACATGGTGAAACCTCATCTCTACTAAAAATACAAAAATTAGGCCTGGCGCAGTGGCTCACGCCTGTAATCCCAGCATTTTGGGGGGCCGAGGTGGGTGGATCACCTGAGGTCAGGAGTTCAAGACCAGCCTGGCCAACATGGTGAAACCCCATCTCTACTAAAAATACCAAAAATTTAGCCAAGCGTGGTGGCGTGCGCCTGTAATCCCAGCTACTTGGGAGGCTGAGACAGGAGAATCACTTGAACCCAGGAAGTGGAGGTTGCAGTGAGCCAAGATCACGCCATTGCACTCCTGCCTGGGCAACAAGAGTGAAACTCCATCTCAAAAAAAAAAAAAAAAACAAAAATTAGCCTGGCATGGTGATGCGTGCCTGTAGTCCCAGCTACTTGGGAGGTTGAGGCACAAGAATCACTTGAACTCGAAAGGTGGAGGTTGCAGTGAGCCAGGATCCCGCCACTGCACTCCAGCCTGGGCAACAGAGCAAGACTCTGTCTCAAAAACAAAAAGGAAGAAAAGAAAAGAAGCCTAGGGTGTGGGTTTCAGGCACAGCTAGATCCAGGTGCTCAATGGCTACTGTCAGGAATCAGTTCCTGTTCATCCCCTTTCTCTGCTTTCCTCTGTTTGCTTCATTCTCAAACATGGTTTCTCCTCATGGTGGCAAATGACTTCTAGAAGTCCCAGCTGTGTACCCTACCTTCTTAGCAACCTCTGTAAGAAAGGGGGCACCTTGCTCTGACACTTGCAGCAAAAGTCCCAGAACGGACTCCCATCACTGTGGTCAGGGGTCCTGAAATGCACTGATTGGCCACCCCAGCCTTGTTTAAACTCCAGTGAAGTGAGGAGAGATCTCCAAATGGAATCAGGGCTGTTTTTATCATAAAAGAGCCAAGCAGGCAAAAACAGCATATATCCGCTAGAGAGGCAGGCAGGGGTCTAGCACATGCCGTTGCCTAGAGGATGGGAAGCTGGGGGTGAGGACCTAGACACCTGGATTCCCAACAGGCCAGGGGACTGGAAGTTCACAAAAGGGATGGCAGTGACCACTCCCTCACCCCATCCTACCTACCTCTCCCTCCAGTTACATCTTCCGGCCCAGCTGTACTCGCCTGGGGCAGTGGGCCATCGGCTATGTGAGCTCAGATGGCAGCATCCTGCAGACCATCCCTGTCAACAAACCCCTGTCCCAGGTGCTCCTGGAGGGACAGAAGGACGGCTTGTGAGTCTCCATTCTGGTAGGAGGAGGGTGTCAGCAAAATCTGGTTGGAAAGATCTTGCATGTTGTGCACTGCTGGTGGCCACCACGTTTGAGGGTGCAACCATTCACACAGGGGACATCTCAAATCTGCAGTACTACAAAATTCCAGCAGGTGGCAGTCAAAGGTCTTGAGGAAGGGGCGCCCCTGAGGTTCGCACAAAGTGGCCATAGATCGGGCCCAGCCACAGCTCCGAGGAGAAGTGTGTGGGGCATTGGGCACAACCGCAAGGGCTCCATTCCTTGGAACTGAGCTCAAGAGCGTTTGCTTCTATTTTCTTCCTCTTTTACTTTAGTTAATTTTTAAAAAATGAGATGGGGTTTCGCCATGCTGCCCAGGCTGGTCTGGAGCTCCTGGGCTCAAGCCATCTTCCCGCCTCGGCCTCCCAAAGTGTTGAAATGACAGGCGTGAGCCACCGTGCCCAGCCAGCTTTTGTTTCTAGATATGAGATCCTGCTCTAGAATCTAGATTGATGGGGCAGAAACAGAACTGGAGAACTTGCTAGACAGGTGTTTTTTGTTTTTTGGTTTTTTTTTTTTTGAGACGGAGTCTCGCTCTGTAGCCCTGACTGGAGTGCAATGGCGTGATCTCGGCTCACTGCAACCCCTGCCTCCCAGATTCAAGCGATTCTCCTGCCTCAGCCTCCTGAGTAGCTGGGATTACAGGCGCCCACCACCACACCCGGCTAATTTTTTGTGTGTGTTTTTAGTAGAGACAGGGTTTCACCATGTTGGTCAGGCTGGTCTCGAACTCCTGACCTCGTGATCCACCCACCTCGGCCTCCCAAAATGGTGATTACAGGCATGAGCCACCATGCCCGGTCCTAAGTTTTGGATTTTTAATAGAGATGGGGTTTTGCCATGCCAGGCTGGTCTCAAACTCCTGACCTCCAGTGATCTTCCCTTCTCGAACTCCCAAAGTGCTGGGATTGCAGGTGTGAGCCACTGTGCCCGGCCAGGAAGACAGGTTTCTTTTCAGAGTTTCACCTTTAGCCAGAACTTTCTTATCAGTCATATCTATATGACTACTGACATACGAGAGAGGAGATAGGAAGGTAGGTAGCTAGCTAGATAGTCAGATAGGTAGATAGATAGATAGATAGATAGGCAGATAGGTAGATATGCTGTTGATTATTTGCAATAATTATTATTAATTTTTTAATATATAATTTTTTTAACATTTTTGGTGGGGCACGGTGGTTCACGCCTGTAATCCCAGCACTTTGGGAGGCCAAGGCAGGCGGATCACCTGAGATCAGGAGTTCAAGACCAGCCTGGTCAACATGGTGAAACCCCATCTCTACTAAAAATTAAAAAAAATTAGCTGGGCGCAGTGGCGTGCATCTGTAATCCCAACTACTCCGGAGGCTGAGGCAGAATTGCTTGAACCTGGCAGGTGGAGGTTTCAGTGAGCTGATATCACGCCACTGCACTCCAGCCTGGGTGACAGAGCGAGACTCCATCTGAAAAAAACAAAACAAAAAAATTTTATTGTATATTTGGTAGAGATGGGGGTGGGGTGTGGCTCACCATGTTGCCTAGGCTGGTCTCGAACTCCTGAACTCAAGCAATCTGCCCGCCTCACCCTCCCACAGTGCTCAGATTACAGGTGTGAACCACACGCCTGGCCAATTTGTAGTAATTATCTTCTATAAAATCAGCACACACCCTGAATTATCGAATATCAAGCCGTTGCTCCCAGGGGAAATACATTCTTGGGTCCTGAGTAGCTAGGACTACAAGTGCACGCCACCACACCCGGCTGGGTCACCACATTTTTGTCAACCAATCACAACATAGTAACCTTTATGTATGTTTTCGTTTAAAGACACTTTATTCAAGGCCAGGCGCAGTGGCTCACACCTGTAATCCCAGCAATTTGGAACACCGAGTCGCGCAGAACACGAGGTCAGGAGATCAAGACCATCCTGCCTAACACTGTGAAACCCCGTCTCTACTAAAAACACACAAAAAAAATTAGCCAGGCGTGGTGGCGGGCACCTGTAGTCCCAGCTACTCAGGAGGCTGAGGCAGGAGAATGGCGTGAACCCTGGAGGCGGAGGTTGCAGTGAGCCGAGATCGTGCCACTGCACTCCAGCCTGGGCGACAGAGCAAGACTCCGTCTCAGAAAAAAAAAAAAGAAAAAAAGAAAAAAAAATTGACACTTTATTCAGTACCTATTGTTGGTTCACTAACATTGAACTCACAACCAACAGCAGTATAACTTGTGTCTCAGCAAAGCTTATACAACACACACGTTTTCTCCATAAGACACATCACAGCCTTCTTTCACTTAGGAACAGGAGACAACACTTCAGCTACTCTTGGGGACCATTTAAAACAGAAAAATCAGAGGCCGGGCATGGTGGCTCATGCCTGTAATCCCAGCACTTTGGGAGACTGAGGCAGGCAGATCACTTGAGGTCAGGAGTTCGAGACCAGCCTGGCCAACATGGTGAAACCTGGTATCTAGCCAGGCATGGTGGTGTATGCCTATAATCCCAGCTACTCAGGAGGCTGAGACGAGAATTGCTTGAACCCGGGAGGTTGAGGCTGCAGTGAGCCAAGATCACGCCTCTGCATTCCAGCTTGGGTGACAGAGTGAGATTCCATCTCAAAAACATAAAAATAAAGTCAATCATAAGCCGGGCGCAGTGGCTCACACCTGTAATCCCAGCACTTTAAGAGGCTGAGGTGGGTGGATCACCAGGCCAGGAGATCGAGACCATCTTGGCTAACACAGTGAAACCCTGTCTCTACTGAAAATACAAAAAATTAGCCGGGCGCAGTGGCGGGCGTCTGTAGTCCCAGCTACTCAGGAGGCTGAGGCAGGAGAATGGCGTGAACTCGGGAGGTGGAGCTTGCAGTGAGGCGAGATCGCACCACTGTACTTCAGCCTGGGTGACAGAACCAGACTCTGTCTCAAAAAATAAAAATAAAAATAAAATAAAGTCAATCATAGAAGTCCCTTCTTATTGGGTATGAGGACGCTGCATTTAAAATATTTTTCTAATTTAAAAAATTTATTTGCACCGGGCACGGTGGCTCACACGTGTAATCCCAGCACTTTGGGAGGCCGAGGCGGGCAGATCACCTGAGGTCAGGAGTTCAAGACCAGCCTGGCCGACATGGTGAAACCCCATCTCTACTAAAAATACAAAAATTAACCAGGCGTGGTGGCAGGCGCCTGTAATTCCAGCTACTTGGGAGGCTGAGGCAAGAGAATTGCTTGAACCCGAGAGGCAGAGGTTGCAGTGAGCCGAGATCACGCCATTGCCCTCCAGCCTAGGGCACAAGAGTGAGACTTCATCTCAAAAAAAAAAAAAAAAAAAATTTATTCGCCAAGCATGGTGGCTCATGCCTGAAATCCTAGAACTTTGTGGGAGGATCACTTGAGCCCAAGAGTTTGAGACCAACCTGGACAACATAGTGAGCCCCCATCTCAATAAAGAGAAAAAAAGAAAAAAAAATTAGTTACCGACAAGGTATCACTATGTTGTCCAGGCTGGCCCCAAACTGCTGGGCTCAAGCGACCCTCCCTCTTCGGCCTCCCAAAGTGCTGGGGTTACAGGTGTAAACCACTGCACCTGGCCAGTGCTTCATGTTTCTTTTGGTGGTTCTTTTTTTTCTGTGACAGGGTCTCACTGTCACCCAGGCTGGAGTGCAGTGACATGAACACGGCTCACTGCTGCAGCCTCGACCTCCCAGGCTCAGGTGATTCTCTCGCTTCAGCCTCTCCTGAGTAGCTGAGACCACAGGCACATGCCACCATGCCCAGCTAATTTTTTTAATTTTTTTTTTTTTTAGACATAGTGTCTTTCTGTGTTGCCCAGGCTGGTCTCGAACCCCTGGGCTCAAGCAATCCTCCCGCCTCAGCCTCTCAGAGTGCTGGGATTCAGGCATGAGCCACTGCTCCCAGCCAGGGCTGCATGTTTTATAAGCACTGTCTTTCTTATTTATTTATTTTTAAATTTTCTTTTTTTTTTTTTTTTTTGAGACAGAGTCTTGCTGTGTTGCCCAGGCTGGAGTGCAGTGGTGCGATATCCATTCACTACAATCTCTGCCTCCTGGGTTCATGAAATTCTCCTGCTCAGCATCCCAAGTAGCTGTGATTATAGACACGCACCTCCATGCCTGGCTAATTATTATTGTATTTATTTATTTATTTTGCTATTTTTAGTAGAAACGGGGTTTCACCATGTTGGCCAGGCTGGTCTCAAATGATCTGCCTGCCTTGGCCTCCCAAAGTTCTGGGATTACAGGTGTGAGCCACCGTACCCGGCCAGCACTGTCTTATTTAATCCATCACAAATCTTTGCCTCAGGCATGATCATGTCCATGTTACAGAAGGGGAAACTGAGGCCAGAAAGGTCGAGTGGCCCCAGCCAGGTCACACAGTGTGTTAGTGAGAGAGCCACTGTGGGGCCCAGGTCAGGGATCCTGCACTGCTCCACATGACAGGCCAGGCAGGGCCACTAGCCTCAGGGAGTCTGAGGGTCCAATATTTCATGTGGTATACATGTCGGGATAACTGGAGTAGCATTGAGGCATGCCAGATAGGCCGAGGAAATGATCCAGGGGGAGACCCAGGGAGCCCAGAGCTTGCTTCTCCGGTGTCCTGGAGCCCAGTGCTGAGATCTCGCCTACAACCCTGGTTCTCAGTCTCTCTGGTCCTTGCTGTGTGACCTTGGGCAAGTGCCTTTCCCACCCTGAGCCTTGGGTCACTGTCTCTGAGGGAAGAAGTGGTACAGGTGTTCTCAGAGGATCTTTCCATCCTGATATTATCAGATTCTAGGATTTGATCACTTTCATGATCTGTGACGCTAAAATCTGTTATGCTTGGGCGTGGAGAAGGGTGAGGTTCTAGAAGAGCTAAGCCAGAGATTTTCCTTTATTTATTTATTTTTTTTTGAGACAGAGTCTCACTCTGTTGCCCAGGCTGCAGTGCAATGGCATGATCTTGGCTCACTGCAACCTCTGCCTCCTGGATTCAAGCAATTCTCCTGACTCAGCCTCCTGAGTAGCATGCACCACCACGCCCAGCTAATTTTTATATTTTCAGTAGAGACGGGGTTCCACCATGTTAGCCAAGCTGGTCTTGAACTCCTGACCTCAGATGATCCACCCACCTCGGCCTCCCAAAGTGCTGGGATTACAGGCGTAAGCCACCACACCTGCCCTAAGCCAGAAATTTTCATATCGTTTTCTGGTTCTTAGTCTATCTCATCCTTGTTTCTGGAGCTTGAGTCACTGAGGTTTTGTGTGCCCTACCTTGGGAGTCTGAGGGGACATAGCCCTGCCCTGGGGTATCTGAGAAGACACAGTCCCAATTAGAGGCGGGTGGAGGGAAAATAAGCCCAGGCCAGCAATGGATTTGGGACAGATCCTCATCTCAGGGAAATATGGGGCCCTGTAGGGTGAAAGGTACTTGTTCATCTGGGGGTGGGAAATACTGGATGGCCCCCCAGTCCCCCTCTCTTCCCTTCCCCCAGCTACCTCTACCCAGATGGAAAGACCCACAACCCAGACCTGACTGAGCTCGGCCAGGCAGAACCCCAGCAGCGCATCCACGTGTCAGAGGTGAGACCCGCACCTGCACCCGCAGTCCCAGTTCCCTGACCCTGCCACCCCCACGTTGCCTTGGCTCAGAGGCCTGGGGTTGGAATGTTGGCTTGGTGGCTCTGTGACCTTGGGTAAATCACTTGACCTCT
This sequence comes from Pan troglodytes, assembly GCF_028858775.2. Classification (NCBI taxonomy): domain Eukaryota; kingdom Metazoa; phylum Chordata; class Mammalia; order Primates; family Hominidae; genus Pan; species Pan troglodytes. The sequence goes on from NC_072418.2 coordinate 47,746,516, forward strand.
CTGAGGCTCAGTTATTCTTCCGGAAAATACGGCTCCTCCTGCCTCTTTCCCAGGGGTGATCACGGGGATTAAATAAGGAACTGATGCTGCTGAGATCATCAGGACAGCTAATGCATTCGAGCATTTGCCAGTGATAGCCCCGTGCCAGCTCCTAATCTTCACAGCCACCCCACGAGTGAGAAAAACAACAATAACAAATAAATAATTTATTTTTTATTTATTTTTATTTTTAGAGACAGGATCTCTTCTGTCGCCCAGGCTGGAGTGCAGTGGTGCGATCATGGCTCACTGCAGCCTCGACCTCTGGGCTCAAGCAGTCCTCCCACCTCAGCCTCCCGAGCAGCCAGGAGTACAGGTGTGAGCCACTGCACCCAGCTAATTTTTGTATTTCTCTGTAGAGATGGGGTTTCGCCATGTTGCCCAAGCTGGTTTTGAACTCCTAGGTTCCAGCAATCCTCCCGCCTCCACCTCCCAAAGTGCTGGGATTATAGCCATGAGCCACTGTATCTGGCCCTAAATTTTTTTTAGTATAAATATATCCCGTGCAATATTTGGGACATCCTTATACTTCAAATTGTATTCACGGTTTACATGAAATTCAAATTTGGAGGCCGGGTGCCACCGCACCCATAATCCCAGCACTTTAGTAGGCCGAGGCGGGCAGATCACCTGAGGTCAGGAGTTCAAGACCAGCCTGGCCAACATAGTGAAACCCATCTCTACCAAAAATACAAAAATTAGCTGGGTGTGGTGGCTCACACCTGTAGTCCCAGCTGAGGCACTTGAGTTGGGAGGCTGAGGCACGAGAATCACTTGAACTCAGGAGGCGGAGGTTGCAGTGAGCTGAGATCACACCATTGCACTCCAGCCTGGGCAACAGAGTGAGACTTGGTCTCAAGAAAGAAAAAAAAAAGAAAGAAAGAAATTCAAATTTAGGTTAGGCACAGTGGTTCATGCCTGTAATCCTAGTACTTTGGGAGGCTGAGGCGGGTGGATCACTTGAGCTCAGGAGTTCAAGATGAACCTGGGCAACATGACAAAACCCCATCTCTATAAAAAAAATGCAAAAAATTAGCCCACCTACTTGGGAGGCTGAGGTGGGAGGACCACTTGAGCCTGGGAGTTGGCGGTTGCAGTAGGCCAAGATTGCGACCCTGCACTTCAACCTGGGTGACGGAGTGGGGCTCCGTCCCGCAAAAAAAAAAAAGAAAAGAAAAGAAAAAGAATGAAATTCAAATTTAGCAGCATCCAATACTTTTATTTGCTAAATCTGGCACCACTGGGTGTAGACAACTGGGGAGAAGTCTCATAACAAGGAGTGAAGACATGGCCGGGCGAGGTGGCTCACGCCTGTAATTCCAGCACTTTGGGAGGCCAAGGCGGGCAGATTACTTGAGGTCAGGAGTTCGAGACTAGCATGGCCAACATGGTGAAACCCCATCTCTACTAAACATACAAAAATTAGCCAGGTATGGTGGCTTATGCCTGTAGTCCCAGCTACTCAGGAGGCTGAGGCACAAGAATCGCTTGAACCTGGAGGCAAAGGTTGCAGTGAGCCAAGATCGCGCCACTGCACTCCAGCCTGGGCAACAGAGCAAGACTGCGTCTCCAAAAAAAAAAAAAAAAAAATGAGTGTAGACATGTAGGAGGCCATTGGACATGCCAGCCTTGGACTTAGGAGAGGGTTCAGTTCTGGCACAGAGGTTTGTTTTGTTTTTTTTTTTTTAAATAGAGACGGGGTCTTACTATGCTGCCCACGCTGGTCCAGAACTCCTGGGCTCAAGCATTCCACCTGCCTTGGCCGCCAGAAGTGCTGGGATTACAGGCATGAGCCACAGCGCCAAGATAGAGGAGGTGTGGGATTTTCTTTCTTTCTTTCTTTTTTTTTTTTTTTTTGAGACGGAGTTTTGCTCTTGTTACCCAGGCTGGAGTGCAATGGTGCAATCTCAGCTCACTGTAACCTCCATCTCCCGGGTTCAAGCGATTCTCCTGCCTCAGCCTCCTGAGTAGTTGGGACTACAGGCATGCACCACCATGCCCAGCTAATTTTTGTATTTTTAGTAGAGACGGGGTTTCAACATGTTGACCAGGTTGGTCCCGAACTCCTGACCTCAGATGATCCCCCGCCTCAGCCTCCAAAGTGCTGGGATTACAGGCGTGAGCCACCACAACCAGCCGAGGTTTGGGATTTTCTTCCTGTGGCCCAAGTTGTATCCCCATGGCTGACGCATGCCCCTCGCTGTCTTCTCTATCCTCTCACCTGCCAGGAGCAGCTGCAGCTCTACTGGGCCATGGACTCCACATTTGAGCTCTGCAAGATCTGTGCTGAGAGCAACAAGGATGTGAAGATTGAGCCGTGCGGGCACCTGCTCTGCAGCCGCTGCCTGGCTGCCTGGCAGGTGGGTCTGACCCCTGTGGCGCCTTCCCCTCTGGTCTCCCCCTCTCTACAGGGAAAGCCCCAAAAGGATCTCCATGCCTCATTGATCATATGGGGAAACCAAAGGCCAGAGAGGGCAAAGAGCTGATGGCAACCACTCAGGAGCCCGGCTCTCTTTCCCCAGGCCTGTGGTTCCATCCCACTCTGCACACACTGCCTCTGTTTCTCCCTCTCCGGCAATGTTATCAGTGGAAAGCTCTCCTTCCTTCTCTGCCTAGGTGATCCCCAGCCAGTGGCTTCACGTCTCTGAGCCTTAGCCTCGTCCCCTGGAGAACGGGGCTGAGAATAGTGACCTCCCAAAGGCCACAGTGAGGCTGGGCACGGTGGCTCACGCCTGTAATCTCAGCACTTTGGGAGGCCGGGGTGGGTGGATCACTTGAGGTCAGGAGTTCAAGACCAGCCTGGCCAACATGGTGAAAACCCGTGTCTACTAAAAAAAAAAATACAAAAATTAGACGGGTGTGGTGGTAGGGGCCTGTAATCCCAGCTGCTCGGGAGGCTGAGGCATGAGAATCACTTGAACCTGGGAGGCAGAGGTTGCAGTGAGCAGAGATCGTGCCGCTGCACTCCAGCTTGGGTGACAGAGCGAGACTCCGTTTTTTTAAAAAACAACAACAGCAAGGGCCACGTGAGGGTCTGAGCCTGGAAAGGCCTGGCCCGGAAGCTGTGGCCACAGCTCCATGGGGATCCCTGGCCTGTGTGCCCCCTCCTGACCTCGGCTCTGGTTCCGTTCCTCTCTCACCTTCTCTCTCAGCATTTCCCTCCACATTCCTCTGCTCTCCACGACTCCTCTTCTCTCCTTCCGTCTCCCTTCCTCTGTCTGTCTTCCCCACATCAATCTTTTGGGCGGGGAGCTCCTCGTTGGCCCAAGGGACAGGATGGAGAGCAGGGGAGCACTGACCCTTTCCCTCCCGACCTCCCCCAGCACTCGGACAGCCAGACCTGCCCCTTCTGCCGCTGCGAGATCAAGGGCTGGGAGGCTGTGAGTATCTACCAGTTCCACGGTCAGGCTACTGCTGAGGACTCGGGGAACAGCAGTGACCAGGAAGGCAGGGAGTTGGAGCTGGGGCAGGTGAGCAGGGCCAGCCGGGAGCTGGAATCCAAATTCCTGAGGCCTGAGTGGGGAGGGACTGGAGCCTGGACTCCTGGGTCTGAGGGAGGAGAGACTGGGGGCCTGGACTCCTGGGTCTGAGGGAAGAGGGGTTGGAGCCTGTACTCCTGAGTCTAAGGGAGGAGGGCTGGGGGTCCTGGACTCCTGGGTCTGAGGGAGGAGGGGCTAGGGGCCTGGACTCCTGGGTCTGATGGAGGTGGGTATGGGGACCTGGACTCCTGGGTCTGAGGGAGGAGAATATGGGGGCCTGGACTCCTGGGTCTGAGGGAGGAGAATATGGGGGCCTGGACTCCTGGGTCTGAGGGAGGAGAATATGGGGGCCTGGACTCCTGGGTCTGAGGGAAGAAGAGCTGAGGGCCCACACTCCTGGGTTCTAGGAGAGGAGGGGGCTGATAACAAGATTCTCAGGTCCTAGGGAACTGGTCTTTTGCTTCCGCAAGGGCTGGGGCTGTGGCTTTCCCTGGCTGTAACCCTCCTAAGTGTTCATACGTTGTCTTGGTCTCTGTTATATCTTGAGTCTAGAACAGTGCCTGAATGCTGAGTCCCAGGCAGGAGAACATGCAGGCGAGAAGAAAATGGCAGCTCACAAGCCCCTTCTCCTTCCTCTGTCCCCCCGCAGGTGCCCCTTTCGGCTCCTCCATTGCCCCCACGGCCAGATCTGCCCCCCAGGAAGCCCAGAAATGCCCAGCCGAAAGTGGTGAGTCAGGCGCTGGTCTGAGGTTGGGGGCTGGGGTCTCACTCACCTCCAGGGTCCCTGGTTCACCTGTGCACTCAGGGGTGCCAGGGCAGGGACTCATCCTTGGCACCCATTTCCAAGGCACATCCCCTCTGTGACCTCTTCCCTTGTTTTCATTCCCCCTCTGGGACTTTCTTTTTTTTTTTTTTTTTGAGACGGAATCTTGTTCTGTCGCTCAGGCTGGAGTGCAGTGGCGCAATCTTGGCTCACTGCAACCTCCACCTCCCGGGTTCAAGCAATTCTCCTGCCTCAGCCTCCTGAGTAGCTGGGATTACAGGCACCCACTACCACGCCCCGCTAATTTTTGTATTTTTAGTACAGACAGAATTTCACCATGTTGGTCAGGCTGGTCTAGAACTCCTGACTTCATTATCTGCCCCCCTCAGCCTCCCAAAGTGCGGGGATTACAGGAGTGAGCCACTGCGCCTGGCCTCAAGGACTTTCTAGCTCTCCTTCCAGCATCCCAGATGTGTCCTACCTCAGGGCCTTTGCATAAGCTGTTCCCTTGGCCTGCACAGTCTTTCCTGAGGCTTGCTTTCCCATCCCTTTTCAGGGAGGCCTTCCCTGACCACTCTGTTCAAGATAGCACCCCTAGCTGGGGTGGTGGCTCATGCCTGCAATCCCAGTACTTTTTTTTTTTTTTTTTTGAGAGGAGTCTCACTCTGTAGCCCAGGCTGCAGTGCAGTGGCATAATCTCGGCTCACAGTAACCTCTGCCTTCCAGATTCAAGCAATGCTCCTGCCTCAGCCTCCTAAGTAGCTGGGACTACAGGCACCCACCACCATGCCCGACTAATTTTTGGATTTTTAGTAGAGACGAGGTTTTGCCACATTGGCCAGGCTGGTCTCAAACCCCTGCCCTCAGCTGATCCACCGCCTTGGCCTCCCAAAGTGCTGGGATTACAGGCATGAGCCACCATGCCCGGCCTGCAATCCCAACACTTTGGGAGGCCAAGGCAGGAGGACGACTTGAGCCCAGGCATTTGAGACCAGCCTGGGCAACATCACAAGACCCCAACACTACAAAAAAATTTTAAAATTAGCCCAAAGTGGTGGCGCACACCCGTAGTCCCAGCTGCTCAGGAGGCTGAGGTGGGAGGGTCCCTTGATCCCAGGAGTTGGTAGCTCCACTGAGGCGTGATCACACCACTGCACTCCAGCCTGGGCAACAGAATGAGACCCTGTCTCTAAACCAATAAAGAAAAAAAAGAGTCTGTAATCCCAGCTATTAGGGAGGCAGAGGCAGGAGGAAAGCTTGAGCCCAGGATTTCAAGACCTTTCTGGGCAATATAGCGGGACCCCGTTCTCTAAAAAAAAAAAGAAAAGATGAAAATAGCACCGCTGTCCCTCGGGGCCCTGCTCTGCTGTATGTTCAAAGATCTTTCGCCACCCGGCAGAGCTTAGGGTTGGTTTTGTCGGCTTTTATCACTGTCAGGTTGCAACCTTCCTGCAGGTCAGGCCTTTGTTGTCTTCTCCATCATATCTCCAGAGTGCAGAACAGTGCCTAGCACACACACACATCATAGGTGCTCAATAAATAGATGCCAAATGAATACACTGAAGTGAGTCTCCCCAACAGCCCTATGAAGTCAAAAGTGTTCCTCTCCCGGCTGGGCGCAGTGGCTTATGCCTGTAATCCCAACATTTTGGGAAGGTGAGGCAGGTGGATCACTGAGTTCAGGAGTTCGAGACCAGCCTAACCAACATGGTGAAACCCTGTCTCTACTAAAAATGCAAAAATTAGCTGGGCGTGGTGGCGCACGCCTGTAATCCCAGCTACTTGGAAGACTGTGGCAGGAGAATCGCTTGAACCCGGGAGGTGGAGGTTGCAGTGAGCCAAGATCGCACCACTGCACTCCAGCCTGGATGACAGAGTGTGAGACCCTGTCTCAAAAAACAAACAAACAAATGAATGTTCCTCTCCCCATTTTCCAGAGGAAAAAAGTTCAGAGAGGTGACAGTACCTGCCCAAAACCACACAGCCTGAAAGAGGAGAAGCCAGCGTTGGAGTCTTTAAGGCCCCCAAACCATCTACTTATTTTTTTGTTGTTTCTTTGTTTGTTTGTTTTTCTTTTGAGATGGAGTTTCACTCTTGTTGCCCAGGCTGGAGTGAAATATTATGATCTCAGCTCACTGCAACCTCCGCCTCTGGGGTTCAAGCTAATTCTCCTGCCTCAGCCTCCTGAGTAGCTGGGATTATAGGCAGGTGCCAACACGCCTGGCAAATTTTGTATTTTTTAGTAGAGATGGGGTTTCTCCATGTTGGTCAGGCTGGTCTCGAACTCCCAACCTCAGGTGATCCGCCTGCCTCAGCCTCCCAAAGTGCTGGGATTACAGGGGTGAGCCACCGCGCCCGGCCTACTTATTTTTTAATAAGCCCTGTCCTGGCTTTCTTTTCTCCCTACACTGCCACCCCAGGATTTTTGGGACCCTGGATTGCTGGGGAGAAGCAGATCTCTTAGTATCTCCGGCTGAGTACACACAGGCTTCGATCAATACTGAGCTGTCTTCAAACAAACAGCTCAGGAAGTCCGGGAACGTTATTCGACCACAGCAAACAAGAGAGCCAGCAGGAAGCGGGGGGGTGGCGGTGAAACCAGCCAGGGAAGCTAAAAACAGATCCAACCTGCCGCCAAAAGCAAATGGAAACATTAGGAGGCACTCAGCCGGCTCCCAGAGGACAGTGATGGGGGACACAGCCAGGACAGCAGGCTGACAGGGACCTCGGGCCTGATGGTGACACCTTTGCCTAGGCCGTACCCTCCGCCTCCCCCACCCTTTCCTTCTCTCCCCAAACCCTGCCTGATTAAAATTCCAGTCCACTCCCACCTACTCTTTCATTCTTCAAAACATACCACAGAAGAGACAGCCTTGGGTTTGTTACTTCTCAGCAAGGCACTGTCATAACTTTTGTTGTTGTTGTTGTTGTTTGAGACGGAGTCTCACTTTGTCACCCAGGCTGGAGTGCAGTGGCACGATCTCAGCCCATTGCAACCTCCGCCTCCCAGGTTCAAGCGATTCTCCTGCCTCAGCCTCCCGAGTAGATGGGGTCACAGGTGCTCACCACCATGCCTGGCTAATTTTTGTATTTTTAGTAGAGACAGGGTTTCATCATGTTGGCCAGGCTGGTCTTGAACTCCTTACCTCCGGTCATCTGCCTGCCTCGGCCTTCTAAAGTGCTGGGACTACAGGAGTGGGCCCCGCCTGTCATAACTTTTGCTATGTGCCTGGCATTGCTTTTTTTTTTTTTTTTTTTTAAGATGGGGTCTCTGTCTAGCGGGGTGTGGTGGCGTGCACCTGTAATCCCAGCTACTCAGGAGGCTGAGGCAGGAGAATCACTTGAACCCAGGAGGCAGAGGTTGCAGTGAGCCAAGATAGCGCCATTGCACTCCAGCCTGGGCGACAGAGCAAGACTCCATCTCAAAAAAAAAAAAATAGGGTCTCTGTCAGCCAGGCTGGAGTGCAGTGGTACAATCACAGCTCACTATAGCCTCAATCTCCTGGGCTCAAGTGATCCTCCCTCCTTAGCCCCCAGAGTAGCTGGGACTACAGGTGCATGTCTCCACACCCGGATCATTTTTAAATTTTTTGCAGCAGTGAGGCTGGGGCTGCTGTGGACACTGGATGTGATGGGACTGTGTCAGTGGTCAGTGTCACCGTGGTTGTGATCTGTGTATGGTGCTGTGGCCCCTGGGGTTGCTGTCTGCACACTGCTGTTCTCCATCTGAGAAACCTCCCTTTAGGGGACGACACTGCCATTGAGCTGGATCTCATCACCCCACTGACCACTGAGGACCTCTCTGACCCTCAGTGTTTTCATAGGGAAAATGGGGACCAGCCTGACACAAGCCCCACAGGCTGGGTTTTTTTGTTTGTTTGTTTGTTTTAATGTTTTAATTTAATTAGAGACAGAGTCTCACCGTGTTGCCGAAGTTGGTCTCTAACTCCTGGGCTCAAGTGATCCTCCTGTCTCGGCCTCCCAAAGTGCTGGGATTACTGGCATTAGCCACTTCGTCTAGCCTCCCCATGAGTTTTGATGAAGCCAGCAAGCTCAGTCATCTCTAACCTGAGTCATATCCCCTCCCTCACCTCTCAGAAATCTCCACTGGCAGCCAAGCGCGGTGGCTCACACCTGTAATCTCAGCACTTTGGGAGGCCGAGGTGGGCAAATCCTTTGCTTGAGGTCAGGAGTTCGAGACCAGCCCGGCCAACATGGTGAAACCCCGTCTCTACTAAAAAATACAAGAATTAGCTAGGCATGGTGGCGGGCACCCGTAATCCCAGCTACTCGGGAGGCTGAGGTAGGAGAATCGCTTGATTCTCGCTTGATTATCGCTTCCGCCAGGAGGCGGAAGTTGCAGTGAGCCGAGATTGTGCCACTGCACTCTAGCCTGGGCGTCGGTGCAAAAACTCCGTCTCAAAAAGAAAGAAAGAAAGAAAGAAATCCCCACTGGCTCCCCAGGGCTCTAAGAACTCAAGCCAAAGTCCTCTCCACCGCCCAAAGACCTGGGGCTGGGGATCTGACTCTTCCCCACCTCTCTGATCTCCCCTACTCCACCTCCTTTCCAGCAACATTGGACCCTTGCTGCTCTTCTAACTTGCCAGCAAGCCCCCACTCACTCGGAGCCTCTGTCTGGATCCTTCTTGCACTCAGGCATCGGCTGGGTCATTCCCATCTCCAAGAGGCCTCCCTGGCATCTTCCCTCTCCCAGGCACTTTGAAGGACATGGACCTTGCTCTGGGACATTTCCTTGTTCAGGAGCTGATCAGTCACTGCGAGCCTCAGGTTCAGTGGAGCATCAGCTCCACCAGGACGAAGATAGTTTTCTGTCTTGTTCACAGCTGTCTTCTCAGAGCGAAAAACAGGGCCTTGGCCTGGCGCGGTGGCTCATGCCTGTAATCCCAGCACTTTGGGAGGCTGAGGCAGGAGGATGGTTTGAGCCCAGGAGGTCAAGGCTGCAGTGAGCTATGGTCCCATCACTGCACTCCAGACGAGGCAACAGAGCGAGACCCTGTTTTGCTTTGTTTTGTTTTGAGACAGTTTCGCTCTTGTTGCCCAGGCTGGAGTGCAGTGGTGCAATCTTGGCTTATGGCAATCCCCACCTCCTGGGTTCAAACGATTCTCCTGCCTCAGCCTCCCAAGTAGCTGGAATTACAGGAATGTGCCACCACCCCTGGCTAATTTCGTATTTTTCATAGAGACAGGGTTTCACCATATTGGCCAGGCTGGTCTCAAACTCCTGACCTCAGGTGATCCACCCACCTCGGCCTCCCAAAGTGCTGGGATTACAGGTGTGAGCCACCGCGCGTGGCCCCTGTTTTTTCGGTTTGTTGTTGTTGTTCTTGTTGTTGTTTTTAAAAAAGAAAGAAAAGGAAAGAAAGGGAGAGAAAGAAGGGAGAGAGAAAGGAAAGAGAGAGAAATAGAAAAAGAAAGAAAGGGAGGGAGGGAAAGAGAAAAAAGAAAGAAGGAAGGAAGGAGAGAGCGAGAGAGAAAGAAGAAAGAAAGAAAAGAAAAGAAAGAAAAAGAAGAAAAAAGAAAGAGAAAAGGAAAAGAAAATGAAAGAAAGGGCCTGACCCACTGGAGAGGCTTGGGAACTGTCTGTGGGGCACACAAGTGAGCAGAAGGGTGGACACATGGATGGACAGGCGGACAGACAAACTGCAACTTCATCCTACACGAGTTAGAGGTGAGAGGGAAAAGGCAGCATGGACTAGGGACAAGGCCAAAGGTCCTGTCAGATGGTGGCCGCCACCACTGTGTCACCCCTGTCCAGGGCCTGTGAAAGGACGTCCACCCAGGCTGCAGCCTAGCAGAGACATTTCTTAATCTCCTCCCCCCAGGCACTTTCAGCCCTCCCCAGTCTTCGGGCCCCTCTTCTCTTGCCAAGAATTAAGGCTGTGGCCTCAGCCGCACAGGAAGTCACCTCCAGCCCCCAGGTGGTCTGGGACTCCCAGGTCTAAGACAAAGGGGACAGGGAAGAGGGGCAGAGGGAAAGACTGGATGCCGGGAATCAACCGCCCTCTCAAAATATCTCCATTGCAGAGACTCCTAAAGGGGAACTCCCCTCCAGCTGCCCTGGGACCCCAGGACCCTGCCCCGGCCTGAAGGCCAGGTGAGTCCATTCCCTAACCCTCCCTGGCCCACTCCACCCTCCTCCACCTGGAGGTGACCTCATCTAACCCACCCCTCTCTCCGCCTACAGGGCACCGAGATGTGCTGCTCAAGGGAGCCCCAAGGGCTGGAAGGGGGTTGTGAAACCGAAATAAACTGCCAAGCCTGGTCTGTCCTCCAGGGTGTAAAGGAAGAGTGCAGTGGCCAGCAGGGGGCAGCAGAGGGCAGCAGGCACTGGGAAAGGGCCGTCCCCAGGCCTGGTCCCCACCTGAACAACAGGAGTCCAGGCCCCAGCCCCTCCTCCCTCAGACTCAGGAGTCCATACTCCAGCCCCTCCTCCCTCAAACCCAGGAGTCCATACTGCAGCCCCTCCTCCCTCAGACCCAGGAGTCCATACTCCAGCCCCTCCTCCCTCAGACCCAGGAGTCCATACTCCAGCCCCTCCTCCCTCAGACCCAGGAGTCCATACTCCAGCCCCTCCTCCCTCAGACCCAGGAGTCCATACTCCAGCCCCTCCTCCCTCAGACCCAGGAGTCCATACTGCAGCCCCTCCTTCCTCAGACCCAGGAGTCCAGACCCCCAACCCCTTCTCCCTCAGACCCAGGAGTCCAGGCCCCAGCCCCTCCTCCCTCAGACCCAGGAGTTCAGACCCCCAGTCCCTCCTCCCCCAGTCCCAGAAGTCCAGACCCTAGTCCCTCCTCCCTCAGACCCAGGAGTTCAGACCCCCAGTCCCTCCTTCCTTGGACTCAGGAATCCAGACCCTAGACCCTCCTCCCTCGGACCCAAGAGTTCAGACCCCAGCCCCTCCTCCCCCAGACCCAGGAGCCCAGACCCCAGCCCCTCCTCCCTCAGACCCAGGAGCCCAGACCCCAGCCCCTCCTCCCTCAGACCCAGGAGTCCAGGTCCCCAGCCCCCTCCACCCTCAGATCTTCAAATGGAATCTGGGGCCAGGCACGGTGGCGCACGCTTGTAATTCCAAGGCTTTGGGAGGCCAAGTGGGAAAGACTGAGCCTAGGAAGCTGAGGTTGCAGGGAGCTGTGATTGTGCCACAGCAATCCAGCCTGGGTGACAGACCGAGATCCTGTCTTAAAAAAAGAAAAAAAAAGAAACTGGGCCCCCAGCCTTCTCTGTGATACCCAGGAGTCCTGCTCTCAGGATTTAGAAGTCCAGAATCCCAAGTTTTCTGAGAATCGGGCATCCAACCCTCCTGCTTCATCATGGCAAAAAAAATCCCTGGACCCAGACCCAGATATCCAGGTTAAGTCCCTGGTCAAAAGGACCACACATTTCCCTGATGGTTATCCACCTTGCCTTGCCACGGTCTGTGCTCATCCCTCTCTCTGTCCTTCATTCCTCTCCGACATCTTTCTCCCAGAGTAACTGCTAACTTCCAGTCTAAATCTTGCTGAGGAAGAAGAGATACCACCTCATGATTCATCTTGGAGTGACCCAAGCCTCCCTCCACCTTGTTTAAATTGCCCCATTCCCGGAGACCTTGCCCTGTGCCCAGCGCTGGGCTGAGCAATGCTGACCAGGAAGCAGTGATCACTGCCCCACTAGGGCTCACCTTCCACTAGAGGAAAGAGACCTGTCCCTAGATAGTGATGACCCAGAGTGGGCATGGCTGGGGTAGGGAATCCCAGGGGGCTACAGGAACCCAGAGTGGGCACCTGACTCAGCCTGGGAGGTCAGGGAGTGCTTCCAGGAGGAGGCGATGTCTGAGCTGATACTTAAAAGATGATGAGGCCAGACGTGGTGGCTCATGCCTGTAATCCCAGCACTTTGGGAGACTGAGGCAGGCGGGATGCTTGAGCTCAGAAGTTTGAGACCAGCCTGAGCAACGTGATGAAACTCCATCTCCACAAAAAATTTTGGAAAAATTAGCCAGGCATGGTGGCACATGCCTGTAAGTCCTAGCTACTCAGGAGGCTGAGGTGGGAGGATGGCTTGAGCCTGGGAGGTCAAGGCTTCAGTGAGCCGAGATTGCACCACTGCACTCCAGCCTGGGCAACATGGCAAGACCCTGTCTCAAAAAAGAAAAGAAAATTTTTTAAATGATGAAAAAGTATTCCAATGGACAGGAGGCTTGAAAGAATGTATCAGGGCCGGGCGCAGTGGCTCACAGCTGTAATCCCAGCACTTTGGGAGGCCGAGGCAGGTGGATCATCTGAGGTCAGGAGTGAAACCCCGTCTATACTTTCACCCCAACATGGTGAAACCCCATCTGTACTAAAAATACAAAAATTAGCCAGGCATGGTGGCGGGCACCTGTAATCCCAGCTACTCGGGAGACTGAGGCAAGAGAATCACTTCAACCCAGGAGATGGAGGTTGCAGTGAGCCGAGATTGTGCCATTGCACTCCAGCCTGGGCAACAAGAGCGAAAGTCTGAAAAAAAAAAAAGGAAGGAAGGGAAGGAAAGGAAGGAAGGGAGGGAGAGAGAGGAAAAGGAAGGAGGGAAGGAAGGAAGGAGAGAAAGAAAAGAAAGGAAGGAAGGAAGGAAGAAAGAAAAGAAAGAAAGAGAATTATCACAGATTTAGTTCCAAGCAACAGACGCTACCTCAGGGGCAGAAAGGGAATTTATTGAGAGGATTTGGGGTCGCTCACAGAATCCCAGGAGTGAACTGGGGAATCAGGATTGGAAAGTGAGCAGGAAGAATCCTGGCAACTGGCCAGCAATGGTAACCCAGCCACAGTGACACCACAGAACCGGTCTGATGAGGCCATGCTGGCGATGGCCACTAGACACTGTAGTTGTCTCGCTGCCTCTGCTGCCCCAGAAATAGGATATGGCTGCTCTTCTCATTAGCTGTTGCTGGTAATAAATCACTTCACAACTTAGCCGCAAATGACAGCAATCATTGCATTAAGTCTCATGGTTGCTGTGGGCTGGGATTTGAAGAAAGGCGTGGCTGGTTTGTTTTGGCTCAGGATGCAAACAAACAGTGCAATCAGTGATGCTTGCCACAGGGCGGCTGGGGGTGCTGGACAAGTGGGCATCTCCCTGTGGTCTCAGGGCCTCCCCCACCATATAGTCTCTGCACTGGCCAGCTTGGGCTTCCCCACAGCATGGCTGCCTCAAGGTAGTCAAACTTTATATGGCCGCTGAAGACCCAGGCAGAAGCTGCATGGCCTTTTCTAGCTCATTTTGGGAGTTCCGCAACTTCACTTCAGCTGAATTCTGTTGGTTGTATGCAAGTCACCAAACTGCACAGATTTGAGAGGAGGGTGCCATAGACCCCAGCTCTTGATGGAAAGAGTATCAAGCTCTCATTGTGGAAACACATGTGGGATGAAAGACACTGTCACAACATGGCAAAACCCCATTCCTACAAAAAAAAAAAAATTTAACTAGGAGTGGTGGTGCACACCTGTACTCACAGCTACCCAGGAGGCTGAGGTGAGAGGATCACTTGAGCCCTGGAGGACGAGGCTGCAGTGAGCCATGATCATGCCATTGCACTCCAACCTGGGTGACAGAGCAAGACCCTGTCTCAAAAAGAAAAAAGAAAGAGATTGTTGTAGCCGTCTTTGGAAAACAGAATCTGTCCCAGCTGCCATGCATGGCTGGAAGAGATGGCCAATTCCTGATATTCAAAAGTGTGGAAGGATTTGCCAAGCTTAAGTCACCTTAGCTCCAACAGATGCAGGAAAGCAAACATCCATTCTTGTTGGCTTCAAGAGTGGGCAACAGAGGCTTTCAGACAGTAGGAATTTCCTTAAATGTGGGAAGGGGCTGCAGATGCTAGGTAATCCTTCCTGCAAAATATCTACTATAGCCCGCTCCTTTGGTTTTTTTTGTTGTGTTTTGTTTTTTAGACAAGGTCTCACTCTTTCACCCAGGCTGGAGTGCAGTAGCACGATCTTGGCTCGTTGCAGCCTTGATCTCCCCAGTTCAAGCGATCCTCCCACCTCAGCCTCCTGAGTAGCTGGGACTACAAGCACAAACCACCACCACCCCCGGTTAATATGTATTTTTTGTAGATACAGGGTTTTTCCATGTTGCCCAGGTTGGTCTCAAATTCCTGGGCTCAAGCGATCCGCCTGCCTCAGCCTCCCAACGTGCTGGGATTGTAGGTATGAGCCACCACAGCTGGCTTTGAATGTTCAGTATCAATAGGCCCTTTGCAGAAGTTCTTATCGAAACTTTCCCTGCACAACCGTCTCTCATTGTACAATCAAAAAATGCATTCACGCTGCCACCCAAGACAAAAAGTTTCAATAGTTCCACTTTCCAGATCTGAGACTGGAATCAGGGAAGAACCATTCCCCTCCAAATATGTCATTCTCCCCATATTCCACAAGCTGTGAGCTAGTTGTAAAGTTAATCGTCACACACTGTGTGAAAAATAATGGGAAAAAAGGTCAAGAAAAGATAGGTCAGCCAGGCGCTGTGGCTTCCGCCTGTAATCCCAACATTTTGGGAGGCTGAGGCTGGTGGATCACCTGAGGTTAGGTGTTCGAAACCAGCCTGGCCAACATGGTGAAACCCTGTCTCTACTAAAAACACAAAATTAGCCGGGCATGGTGGCGCATGCCTGTAATCCCAGCTACTTGGGAGGCTGAGGCAGGAGAATTGCTTGAACCTGGGAGGCGGAGGTTGCAGTGAGCCAAGATCACGCCATTGCATTCCAGCCTGGGCAACAAGAGTGAAACTCCGTCTCAAAAACAATGAAAAGGTAAGTCTGGCCAACCGTGATGGCCCACACCTGTAATCCCAGCACTTTGGGAGGCTGAGGTAGGAGGATCGCTTGAGCCCAGAGTTTCAGAAAAGATAAGCCTTGTTAGTTAAAATATGTGAGGATATACACCTGCGGCAGCATGGATGGAATTAGAACTTTTTTTTTTTGATACTGAGTCTCACTCTGTCACCCAGGCTGGGGTGCAATGGCATGATCTCAGCTCACTGCAACCTCTACCTCCTAGGTTCAAGCAATTCTCCTGCCTCAGCCTCCCGAGTAGCTGGGATTACAGGCACCTGCCACAACCCCCGGCTAATTTTTTTATTTTAAGTAGAGAGGGGGTTTCACCATGTTGGCCAGGCTGGTCTCGAACTCCTGACCTCGGGTGATCCGCCCACCTCGGCCTCCCAAAGTGCTGGGATTGCAGGCATGGGCCACCATGCCTGGCCATTTTTATATTTTTTTGTAGAGACGGGGTTTCGCTATGTTGCCCAGGCTGGTCTCAAACTCCCGGGCTCAAGCAGTCCTCCCGCCTCAGGCTCCTAAATTGCTGGGATTACAGACGTGAGTCCCTGCGGCTGACCTGGACCTCCGCTTTTACCCTAAGTGAGACAGAAGTCATGGGAGGACCCTGGGGCAGAAGAGTGACGTGAGTTGATTCACATGTAAAAGGAATCCTTCAGGCTGTTTTGTGAGAATAAATTACAGGGGACAAAGGCAGATGATGTTACAAGACTAGTTTCTGCAAGTCTGCAAGGGGCCACGGCTGCTGTTTTGGTGTTTCTGACTTTTCTCCTTCATACAGATGCCATAGAGTTCTCCTCCCTCACCCAGAACCTCAGATGGCTAGGTTCTTCTTTTTTTTTTTTTTTTTTTTTTTTGAGACAGAATTTCACTCTTGTTGCCCAGGCAACATGGTGCAGTGGCACGATCTCAGCTCAGTGCAACCTCCACCTCCCAGATTCAAGTGATTCTCCTGCCTTAGCTTCCTGAGTAGCTGAGATTACAGGCATGTGCCACCACGCCCAGCTAATTTTGTATTTTTAGTAGAGATGCGGTTTCACCATGTTGGTCAGGCTGGTCTCGAACTCCTGACCTCAGGTGATCCACCCACCTCGGCCTCCCAAAGTGCTGGGATTACAGGCATGAGCCACAGCGCCCAGCCTCAGCTGGCTGGGTTCTTGAGGGAGGTGGAAGTGGGGGATGGCTGCTGAGAGGGCATGTACCAGGGTCCAGCCCAAACAGAAGGTGCACAGGCTGGGGACAGAAGAGCTAGGGTATGGGTGTCGGTGCTCACAGTGTGTGAGCTTAACAGCACCTGGGACTGTCTTGGAGTGCCGCCGCATTCCCCGTGAATGAGTTTGTATTGTGTATCCTGGGATGCTCCAGTCTGGATGGAATCTGCACGTGAGCTTGTGTGCCTTGCAAACAAACCTACCCTGAGCACCTGCACTGTGTCTGGTCTTGTGCTGGGCGGGGTGCCCAGGGGAGGAGCCCTTAGCTCACCACAGTGATCAAGACATCCCTGGCCCTGCCCTCACAGGCTCACAGTCCACTGAGGGAGACAGACCTATCCCCAGCCAGGGACCCCCAGAGTGTGCCGGGCTCAGGTGGGGGAGCCCAGAGGGGGGACCTGACCCAGCCAGGGAAGGCAGAGGGGACTTCCTGGAGAAGGGGATGGTACAGTTAATCCTAAAAGGTCTTTCCCAATGTAACAGTTGCTCTGTAGGATGGATGCAGTGGCTCATGCCTGTAATCCCAGCACTTTGGAAGGCAGGAGGATCACTTGAGCCCAAGAGTTGGAGACCAGCCTGGGCAACATAGTAATACCCTGTTTCTATTACCAAAAAAATACAAAAATTAGCTGGACATGGTAACACAAGCCTATAGTCCCAGCTACTTGGGAGGCTGAAGTGGAAGGATTGCTTGAGCCCAGGCGGTTGAGGTTTCAATGAGCTATGATTGCGCCCACTGCACTCCCGGCTGGGCAACAGAGCGAGACCCTGTCAAAAACAAAACAAACAAACAAAAAAAACGTTGCTCTCCTGTATGACCAATGGATAAAGTAACCTTGACCAGTCTAATAACTCCCAGGCTGACCTGTAATCCAAGCCTTCTCTGTATGTCTGAGCAGGCAAAGCCCAGCTCCAGGGCTACCTCAACCCCCAGGCTGATCAGAAGCCTGGGTAACCTCTCCCAGTGTGGCCAGCGACCCCCCACCCTCCCACGTTCTGACCACTGTCCTGGGCAACTAGTGACATCTAGTGGGGGATTTTGTCCCAGTCTGACCTGGCCTGTAGGGGCCTTGGGCAGTCGGACCTGTGATCCACGCTTCCTAGCAGTGGCTGGACTCCTCCCCCTTCCCGCAGGTGCCCTGGCCTCTTCCCCTGCCCTCCTCACCTGCTCCGGCCAGCCTGACTCCTCCCCTCCCCACAAGGTTGGGAGGGAATGAAGGAGAGAGCGGGAAGGAGGAAGGGAGGGTGGCATTCCTGGGATTCCCTGGATAGGGGGAAGAGTGGGAGGGCCTTCCATGGGTGAGCAAGCAGAGAGGGCACCCCGTACCCCACCCCCAGCCCCATCATCGAAGCGGCCTAGGAGGACCTGGATTTGAAGACCATTGAAGATAAGAGATTAAACCGGTTGATTCCAGGCTACTGGTCAGACGAGGAAAGCAGCCCAGAGCACTGACCACAGGGGAAAACATCTCCGGGCATACTGGGAGCAGCTGCTGGGGGCCACTGGTCAGGCTGCGGGGGTCACTGGTTGGATTGGGAGAGGCCAGTGCAGGCCACTCGGACGGCACGCTTGGGGCCATTAGTTACACTGGGAGAGGCCATCGCAGGCCACAGGTTGCAGTGGGGTCCTCTGGTTAAAATCGACGATGCCAGCCCAGGCTGCTGGTCACAGTGGGGACGAGTCCCCAAGGCCCCTGGTCAGAATAACGAGGAGAGGGTCCGCGATTGCCTGGTGAGATCCCAGCTCGGGTCACTGGCTACACTGGTCGATCAGGCCCCCCGCTGCAGGCGCTGGTCAGTAAGCCCGGACAGCTCTAGACTTGGGGGCGGACGAGCCCCGAGCCTGGCCCCGTGCACTGGGAGGTCCGCTCCGGGCAGTGGGAGGTCCTGGCCCCGCGCCCGGGCATGGGGGGACGAGGGGGGCCTGGAGGGCGGGGCGGGGCGGGGCTGCCGGGGGCGGGGCCTCTGGCTCCCAGCCCCGCAGCGGCCGAGCTGCAGCCGGGGCTCAGTCTCCGCCGCCGCCGTGAACATGGAGCCCCCGGACGCACCGGCCCAGGCGCGCGGGGCCCCGCGGCTGCTGTTGCTCGCAGTCCTGCTGGCGGCGCACCCAGGTATGGCTCGGGCTGAGGGCAAGGTGGGACTGGGGAGAGGCCCCTGGGGACCCCGGGAAAGCGAGGAGAAAGGGCTTTACCCTGACCCCAGGAAGCAAAATGTGGGGACCCCAAGGAGGAGGGATATGGGAGTGTCGCCTTCCAGTGAGAGAGATCTGGGGACAGCCAGGCAGGAGAGCTGGGGATACCCAGGCGGTGGATCAGAGACAACCAGAGAAGTCAGCCCCCTTCCCACTCAGCACCCTGGAATCTGGGTCCCACCTGCCTCCTCCCTCAGACCCTGGAATCTGGGCCCCCAGCCCCTCTTTCCTCAGACCCAGGAGTCCAGGCCTCCAGTGGCTAGAATAGCTTCCCCCAGGGCACAGAGGATCAAAACCCCAGGGCTCTCTCCCTCAAAGGTCCTCAAGTTTTGAGAGGTCCAGGGACCCCTTAGAGAAGCGAGGACCATGTGTCCCCACACCAGCGATCCACATGTATTTAGGAGTTTCCAGAGTCTAGTATAAAGAACCCGCCTCCCTCAGGAAAGGGCTGGAGCACCAGCCCCGGGCAGTGACAGTGGAACAAAGTGTTTCCAAGTGACAGGCCCCCTTCCTGGGGCCTCAGCTACATTTACACACCTGCATGGGGATAGAAGGAGAGGAGGCCCGGGGCTGGGGGGTGGGGGTGGGGGTGCTGGGGACAGAGGGACAGAGAGATGAGAGAGATTGGGGAAGAGAGAGGAAATCTCTGCCTCCACTTGTCTGCAGATCAGACCCAGCCTTAGGCACCAGCCTGGACCCCGTCACCCCTCCCTGGGGACAGGCTGGGGCCAGAGGTGAGCGCTTGGGAATCCAGGCCCCTGGCACACTCATGGTCAACAGTGGGTCCCCAGGGGTAGGGCTGGGCCAGATTGAGCAGAGAAGGGAAGGGAGTTTCTAAGAAGCACTGAGAGCTGATGCCAGGATGCCAGCCCAGAGGGTGAGGGAGGGTGGTGGTTTTTCTACAAGAACTACTCCACCAGGCCCCAGCCTCCTCTTCCCTCTGATCCCAGGAGTCCAGGTGCCCAGCTTCCCAAGATCCTGGGCCTCAACCTTATCCTTTTGCAAGATGACTCGACTTATCCCGTTTGCTGTTGTATCAAACTGAGAGGGGGGCCAAGAGGCGGCTGGGGGCTCTGGCTCCAGGCCGGGCAGGTCTCAGCCAGCCTGTCCCTCCCACATTCCTGAAACCTGCCCAGCCCTGTCCCCCCTCACTGCCCCCACACACCCATCCCGCCTAAGCTCCGGGCCCAGCCGCAGCCCACACCCCAGCCCCTCACTCATGGGAGAGCGGAAGAGACCCAGGGACTGAGTGGTGCAGGTGCAGAGAGAGGCAGAGACAGGGACAGAGATGGAGACCCAAGAGGAGAGACACACGCAAAGGTGGAGACCAGGATGGAGAGAGACATTTATCCATCATCACAGAGGTGGCCCTGCCCAGGGTGCTGGAGGCAAATGGCTGAGCCAGGCCTGGCCCTGCCCTGGGGGGTGGCGTGTGCTCTGTTGGGATAGGCAAGGGCTGGTGCAGTATTACCCCAGGAGTGTTCAGCGGAGGCCACAGTGCCCTGTGCAGCCCAGAGGAGGAGCCCTGAGCTCTGCAAGTGCAGGGAGAGATGGATTTGAGACCCAGAGATGCAGGGAGAAGGGATGGAGGGCGAAAGGATCTCAGGGAGGAGGGGCTGGGGCCTAGACTCCTGGGTCTGAGGGAGGAGGGGCTGGGGCCTAGACTCCTGGGTCTGAGGGAGGAGGGGCTGGGGCCTAGACTCCTGGGTCTGAGGGAGGAGGGGACAGGGGCCCAGATTCCTGGGTCTGAGGGAGGAGGGGCTGGCACCTGGACTCCTGGGTCTGAGGGAGGAGGGGCTGGGACCTGGACACTTGTGTCCTGGGGGAGAGGGGACCCTGTCTGGAGGGCTCTTCCTGTTGGTGTGGTGGACGATAGCTCAGTTGCTCTCTTGCAGATGCCCAGGCGGAGGTGCGCTTGTCTGTGCCCCCGCTGGTGGAGGTGATGCGAGGAAATTCTGTCATTCTGGACTGCACCCCTACGGGAACCCACGACCATTATATGCTGGAATGGTTCCTTGTGAGTGCTTGGGGCTGGGGGGCCTGGAGTCAGGGCACAGCAGGGCAGCAAAGGTTCATTCTCTCATCAGTGCCTAAGGCCTGTAGAGATCCACCAAGCCACACTCCTTGTTACAGATGGGGTCACTGAGTCCCACTGAGGGGAAGGGATCTGCAAGGTGCCCCGTGTCTAGGCACAGCCAAGTCTAGAATGACATTGACCTGCTCTGGACTGCGGGCTCTTGAGAGAGAGAACAGAGACAGACATCAAGAAAGCAGAAGCCAGGCACGGTGGCTCACGCCTGTAATCCCAGCACTTTGGGAGGCCGAGGCGGGTGGATCACCTGAGGTCAGGAGTTCGAGATCAGCCTGGCAAACGTGGCAAAACCCCGTCTACAAAAATACAAAAATTAGCGGGCGTGGTGGCGGGCATCTGTAATCCCAGCTACCCAGGAGGCTGAGGTAGGAGAATCACTTGAACCTGGGAGGCGGAGGTTGCAGTGAGCTGAGATCATGCCACTGCACTCCACCCTGGGCAAAAAGAGCGAAACTCCATCTCAAAAAGAAAAAGAAAGAAAAAAAGAAAGCAGGAGACTCGAGGGGTCAGGGAGGACTAAAGAGGAGAGAAGGCCAGGCACGGTGGTTCACGCCTGTAATCCCAGCACTTTGGGAGGCCGAGGCGGGTGGATCACGAGGTCAAGAGATCAAGACTGTCCTGACCAACATGGTGAAACCCCGTCTCTACTAAAAATACAAAAATTAGCTGGGCGTGATGGCATGTGCCTGTAATCCCAGCTACTCAGGAGGCTGAGGCAGGAGAATCGCTTGAACCTGGGAGGTAGAGGTTGCAGTGAGCCGAGATCGAGCCAATGCTCTCCAGCCAGGCGACAGAGCAAGACTCTATCTCAAAAAAAAAGAGGAAAGAAAATGAGAGACAATCGGGAGAGGGAGAGACCGAGAGGAGAAGGGATGGGACCGGAATGAGATGGAGAAAAGGAGACAGGAAAAATCAAGAACTGATAGGGAATGGGGGCAGGAGAAGGTGGGGAGGGACAGAGGGACCAGGGAGACCCATAACAAGAGGAAAAGAGGCAGAGCCAGGAGCTGCAGAGAGAAAGGACCCAGAGAGAGAGAGACTGAGGAGCGCTGGGACACCCGGAGCTGAGAGCCTGCCCCGCGCCCACAGACCGACCGCTCGGGAGCTCGCCCCCGCCTAGCCTCGGCTGAGATGCAGGGCTCTGAGCTCCAGGTCACAATGCATGACACCCGGGGCCGCAGTCCCCCATACCAGCTGGACTCCCAGGGGCGCCTGGTGCTGGCTGAGGCCCAGGTGGGCGACGAGCGAGACTACGTGTGCGTGGTGAGGGCAGGGGCGGCAGGCACTGCTGAGGCCACTGCGCGGCTCAACGTGTTTGGTAAGTGTCCTCGGGCATCCCCCGAAGGGAGGCAGGCAGGGAGGGGCGCAGGGCAGGGGCTCCTGACGTGAACATCTTTTTCACAGCAAAGCCAGAGGCCACTGAGGTCTCCCCCAACAAAGGGACACTGTCTGTGATGGAGGACTCTGCCCAGGAGGTACCTCTCGGGTGGACCTTGGCCCCAGGGTCCTGGAGGAGGAGGGGACAGGGCCCTGGACCCCTGGGTCTGAGGGAGGAGGGGCTGGGGACCCCTGGGTAATAAAGGAGGAGGGGTAAGGCCAGGCGAGGTGGCTCATGCCTGTAATCCCAGCATTTTGGGAGGCAGAGGCAGGCGGATCACCTGAGGTCAGGAGTTCCAGACCAGCCTGGCCAACATAATGAAACCCCGTCTCTACTAAAGATACAAAAATTAGCCGGGTGTGTTGGTGTGCAACTGTAATCCCAGCTGCTCGGGAGGCTGAGACAGGAGAATCACTCGAACCCAGAAGGCAGAGGCTACAGTGAGCTAAGATCACACCACTGCACTCCAGCCTGGGCCACAGAGCAATACTCCGTCTCAAAAAAAAAAAAAAGAAGAAGAAAAGAAAAAAGAAAGGAAGGGCAGAGGGGGAAGACTCCTGTGTCCTAGGAAGGAGAGAGCTGGGGGACCCAGAATCCTTGGTCCCTGGAGGATGGTGCTGGAGGCCTGGACTCTTTAGTCTGAGTCGGGGACTAGGAATTCGGACTCCTGGGTCCTGAGAGAGTCGGGAGTTAGGAGCCCGGCTCATGAGTCTGAGTGGGGAGAACTCCTGAGAGAGGAGCCCCGACTTCAGAGTCCCAGCTCCAAGCCCAGGGCCATGCCCGTGTCTGCCTCAGATCGCCACCTGCAACAGCCGGAACGGGAACCCGGCCCCCAAGATCACGTGGTATCGCAACGGGCAGCGCCTGGAGGTGCCCGTAGAGATGAACCCAGGTGAGCAGCGCAGGAGCGCGGCGGGACGTGGGCTGGGGTGGGTGGCGGGGCTAGGGCCTGGCTGACTGCCACCTCCCCCGATCTCTCCCAGAGGGCTACATGACCAGCCGCACGGTCCGGGAGGCCTCGGGCCTGCTCTCCCTCACCAGCACCCTCTACCTGCGGCTCCGCAAGGATGACCGAGACGCCAGCTTCCACTGCGCCGCCCACTACAGCCTGCCCGAGGGCCGCCACGACCGCCTGGACAGCCCCACCTTCCACCTCACCCTGCACTGTGAGTCTGTCTGGCCTTTGACCTCTGACCTCAGGCTCCACACCTCATGAGGCCTGACCCTCCACCCGGGGGCTTCACACTCCCCTCTGACCCTCTGCCTCCCTACTTCATGCTAAAAAAAAATGTGCTAGTGCTGGCCACTGACCTCTGACCTCAATTGGTCGCACAAGCCCCATCCTGACCTCTGACCTCCGACCTCCACTTAGCACCCTGGACCCCATGAAGTTTATGACTAAATGGTGCTTTCCACCTTCTCACACTGAATCCGGTCCCCCTATGACATCTGGCTCCAAGTCTTACACTGACCCATCGCCCATACGGACCTCTGACTCTTGACCTATACCCTTAGTTTATTTCAACCTCTGAACTCTGGCACTCAGAATAAGTGTGAACCTGAGGCTTGAAACCTATGACCCGTAACCTTTGACCCGCCATAGCCCTCACCTGGGATGCAGGGCTGACCTCTCGCCTGTCCTCTAGCCTTGACCCTTCCCCTGATCACAATTCCCATCTCCCTGCCCTTCCCTTAGATCCCACGGAGCACGTGCAGTTCTGGGTGGGCAGCCCGTCCACCCCAGCAGGCTGGGTACGCGAGGGTGACACTGTCCAGCTGCTCTGCCGGGGGGACGGCAGCCCCAGCCCGGAGTATACGCTTTTCCGCCTTCAGGTGACCCACCCAAGGGTCCCTCTGGGATCCACCCCCCAGCCCCTGACCTCTGTGACCTACTAACCTGCATAACTTCTAATGTGGGACCTGGGAGGCCCCATGGCTTAGGCAGCCACCTGATCTGGTGGCCCACGAACTAAAAGGACCTCTGACCCCTGATTTGAGAGAGTCAGGACTTAGCATGCCACCTGACTTGATGGCCCCTGACCCTGATTCTGGCTTAGCATGACACTAACCTGGTGGCTTCTGACCTAGCATAAGCCCGCTGAACCGGGGTGGCTTCTGAACCTGGTTCCTCGTCCCCCGTCTCCCAGGATGAGCAGGAGGAAGTGCTGAATGTGAATCTCGAGGGGAACTTGACCCTGGAGGGAGTGACCCGGGGCCAGAGCGGGACCTACGGCTGCAGAGTGGAGGATTACGACGCGGCAGATGACGTGCAGCTCTCCAAGACGCTGGAGCTGCGCGTGGCCTGTGAGAGCCCTGGGGGAACGGGCGGGCAGGAGGGGCCCTGGCATCAGTGCCTCTGCGCCCTCCTCCCTACAGCCCTGAAGTTGCTCTGTCATCCCAAACACTCTGCCTTCAACCCTTTCTCTGCATTTCTTGGGGGTTTTTTTGGTTGTTTTTTTTTTTTTTTTTTTTTTTTCAGAGACAGGACCTGGCTATGTTGCCCAGGCTGGTCTCGAACTCCTCATGCGATCCTCCTGCCTTGCTCTCCCAAAGTGCTGAGATTACAGGAGTGAGCCACCGCATCTTGTCGAGAGCTCTTTCCGTAGCACAGACCTGACCCTCCTCTGCTCAGAATCTGCCATGGCTCCCCAGTACCCTTGGGAGAAGCCCAGGTGTCTCACCACGGCCTTCAAGGTCCACCTGGCCAGTTCCACCATTAGCTAGCTGATCCTTCTCCCCAGTCAAGGCTATCTCCTCATCACCCCTCAGGCTCCTCTGGTTCCTACCTTCACTGCCCATCCTTCCTACCGTCTATTTCTCACCAATCCCTTGAATCCCAGGCTTCTAAGAATGCTTTTCAGTTCATTCGCATCCAGGCCCTGGGGAAAGGCTGTATTCTCCCTTGGCACTTCTTACATATCCCTTCCTGGGCTAGACCCTGCGCCAGATGCTGGGGACACATCTGTGAACAAGACAGACCACCCCTGTTATTTCAGTAGGGGAGACAGATGGTAAATGCTAACTAAGCCCTTTCGTAACAGTAGTGTATCTACAGGTGATATCACCAGTGAGAGACAGCAGGAGAGGGGATTATTTTAGGTGGCGGGTGTTGCAGTCTGCTTTCCTGAGAAGCAGATTCTGACTTGGATGTTTTCAGGCAAGAAGTTTATGGGAAGTACCCTGGGTTCCACACCTCTTGGGTCTAGGGAGGTAAAGGAAGCAAGATTTGGCAAGGGGAGAAGTTGGACTGAAGTCTAAGGAAGGTCTCAGGCTGGGTGCAGTGGTTCATCCCTATAATCCCAGCACTTTGAGAGGCTGAGGCAGGAGGATTGTATGAGCCCAGGAGTTTGAGGCCAGCGTGGGCAACAGAGGGAGACCCCATTTGCACACACACACACAAAAATTAAAAATTAGCCAGGCATAGTGGCACACACCTGTAGTCCCAGCTACTCGGAGGCCCAGGTGGGAGGATCGCTTGAGTCTGGAAGGTTGAAACTGCAGTGAGCCAAGATTGTGCCACTGCACTCCAGCCTGAGCAACAGAGAAAGACCCCGTCTCAGGAAAAATAAAAATAAAAAAGTAGGCCGGGCCCCGTGGCTCATGCCTGTAATCCCAACACTTTGGGAGGCCGAGGTGGGTGGATCACCTGAGGTCAGGAGTTAGAGACCAGCCTGGCCAACATAGTGAAACCCCCTCTGTACTAAAAGTTAGCTGGGTGTGGTGGCATGCACCTGTAATCCCAGCCACTCAGGAGCCTGAGGCAGGAGAATCGCTTGAACCCAGGAAGCGGAGATTGCAGTGAACTGAGATCGTGCCATTGCACTCCAGCCTGGGCAACAGAGTGAGACTCCATCTCAGAAACAAATAAAAGAAAGAAAGAGGGCCTCAGTCAGCCCCACGGGGCACTTGGAATCCAGGATGGCCCTTCACAGTTGTCCCCAGTTGGGGTGAGGGGGCTGGGCCTTAATAACCTCTACATCAACCAGTCCTCAGAGGTGTGCTGGCCTTAGGCAAGGGGCTCTCAGCAGCTGAGGCAGCTCCCAGAGAGGGGTGACAGCTGCAGGCTGACAGCTGTCATCCTTCTTAGCAGCTGGTGGAATAAGTCCTTCCGTGCTGTAGGAAAGATCTGGGTGTCCACAATAGGGGAGGTCAGGGAAGCCTCTGAGAAGAGACATTTAAGTGAGACTCAGAAAAGCAGACAGCAGCCAGGCACGGTGGCTCACACCTGTAATCCCAGCACTTTGGGAGGCCGAGGCAGGTGGATCACCTGAGGTCAGGAGTTCGAGACCAGCCTGGCCAACATGGTGAAACCCCGTCTCTACTAAAAATATAAAAATTAGCCAGGCATGATGGCTGGCGCCTGTAATCCCAGCTACCCAGGAGACTGAGGCAGGAGAATCGCTTGATCCTGGGAGGCGGAGGTTGCAGTGAGCTGAGATCGTGCCACTGAACTCCAGCCTGGGTGACAGAGCAAGAATCTGTCTCAAAGAAAAAAGAAATTGGCCGGGCGCGGTGGCTCACACCTGTAATCCCAGCACTTTTGGGAGGCAGAGGCGGGCAGATCATGAGGTCAGGAGTTTGAGACCATCCTGGCTAACACGGTGAAACCCCGTCTCTACTAAAAATACAAAAAATTAGCCAGGCGTGGTGGCAGGTGCCTGTAGTCCCAGGTACTCGGGAGGCTGAGGCAGGAGAATGGCATGAACCCAGGAGGCAGAGCTTGCAGTGAGCTGAGATCCCGCCACTGCACTCTAGCCTGGGCGACAGAGCCAAACTCTCTCAAAAAAAAAAAAAAAAAAAAAAAAGAAATGCAGAGAGCTACAAAAAGAGCACTGCAAGTAGAGTGAGCAAGTGCAAAGGCCCTGAGGCAGGCCCCAACTTGGTCTACTCAAGAAAAACAGCAAGAGAATGGGGTAGCTGGGAGCACAGGAGGAATGGGGAAGAGTGGGAGATGGTTCAAGAGGTGGGTGAGGGCCAGACCAGGCAGCATCTTTTAGGCACCCTCAAGAAGTTTGGCCTCGATGCCAAGGGTACTGGGGAGCCACTGCAGGGTTTTATGCAGAGGGGAGGGATGACCAGTGGGTGGTTTTTTGTTTGTTTTTTTTTTTTGAGTCAGAGTCTCACTCTGTCACCCAGGCTGGAGCGCAGTGGCACGATCTCGGCTCACTGCAACCTCCACCTCCCAGGTTCAAGCGATTCTCCTGCCTCAGCCTCCCAAGTAGCTGGGACTATAGGTATGCACCACTATGCCCAGCTAACTTTTGGATTTTTAGTAGAGATGGGGTTTCACCATGTGACCAGGCTGGTCTCGAACTCCTGACATCAGGTGATGCACCCGCCTCGGCCTCCCAAAGTGCTGGGGTTATAGGCATGAGCCACCGTGCCCGGCCTGACCAGTGGATGTTTTAAAGAGGTCCCTCTAGCTGCTCAGTGGAGGATGGACAAGAG
Organism: Pan troglodytes; assembly: GCF_028858775.2. Taxonomy (NCBI): domain Eukaryota; kingdom Metazoa; phylum Chordata; class Mammalia; order Primates; family Hominidae; genus Pan; species Pan troglodytes. The sequence continues at coordinate 47,773,936 of NC_072418.2, forward strand.
GGAGGAGCAGGCTAGTGAAGAGGTGGTTGAGACAGTCAAACCTGGGGCCAGAGATGGCAGGAAGCCAGAAGATTTGTCCTGGGAGCAGACCAGATAAAGACTTGCTGAGGCCAGGAGCAGGGGCTCACGCCTGTGATCCTAGCACTTTTGGGAGGTCAAGACAGGAGGATCACTTGAGGCCAGGAGTTTGAGACCCAGCCTGGCCAACATAGCAACACCTTGTCTCTATTCAAAAACAAAACTTTGCAGAAAAGATGTTTGGGGGTAACAGGGAGGTTACCCCACAGGTTGGGGTTTGAGCAAAAGGTTTGTGTGCTAAAGTCACAGAAGGGACACCTTCCACACCTAAGGTTATTCATTAACCTTGGGCTCAGATGTCAGCTCTGAAGAAAAGTAATTGACTTGGGCATGTCAATGTTGGGGTTAGACTGCTAGATTTTTGGTTGGAGAGCCTGGATGGGAGAATGGAGATTTCATGGAGATGGGGTAAACCAGGAGGATTACTTGCTGTTCTCTGCTTCCAACTGTCCATTCATGTTTGCACCCCCGATCGCCCCTGGAGAGCCCCTAATTGAGTGGGTGGCGGTCTGGGAAGAGTGACGGACTGTCCCCCACTGCAGATCTGGACCCCCTGGAGCTCAGCGAGGGGAAGGTGCTTTCCTTACCTCTAAACAGCAGTGCAGTCGTGAACTGCTCCGTGCACGGCCTGCCCACCCCTGCCCTACGCTGGACCAAGGTGAGAGGGAAAGGAGCCCCCTCGGGCCCTGCACTCGCACCCTCCTCTCTCCCCTCACTCCTCGCCCTCTCACAGCGTCCTCCTCCTCCTCTGCCCTTCCCAGGACTCCACTCCCCTGGGCGATGGCCCCATGCTGTCGCTCAGTTCTATCACCTTCGATTCCAATGGCACCTACGTATGTGAGGCCTCCCTGCCCACAGTCCCGGTCCTCAGCCGCACCCAGAACTTCACGCTGCTGGTCCAAGGTTCAGGGGGCAGGGAGGGGGTGGGCTTGGATGGGGACAGTGTGGGGTGTGGGACCTGGACAAACAGGACGAGTTCCTGAGTCCCTGGCTGGGGACTCCATCTTCTGCTCGATTCCTCTCTTCTCTCTCTCTCTCCTCTCCCTTCACTTTCTTCCCATCCCCACCACCCACAGGCTCGCCAGAGCTAAAGACAGCGGAAATAGAGCCCAAGGCAGATGGCAGCTGGAGGGAAGGAGACGAAGTCACACTCATCTGCTCTGCCCGCGGCCATCCAGACCCCAAACTCAGCTGGAGCCAATTGGGGGGCAGCGTAAGGGACCTTCCTCTCCACCCTGAACCCCCTCTCACTCATCCAAGTATCACATCCTCCTTTCCACTTCCTGGGAGACTGGACGTCTTTCACCTCTGCCCTTGCCCCCACCCCTTGACCCCACCAGCCGGGGCCTGATCGGAGCCTCCACAGCCCGCAGAGCCAATCCCCGGACGGCAGGGTTGGGTGAGCAGCTCTCTGACCCTGAAAGTGACCAGCGCCCTGAGCCGCGATGGCATCTCCTGTGAAGCCTCCAACCCCCACGGGAACAAGCGCCATGTCTTCCACTTCGGCACCGGTGAGTGACTGAGGTGGTGGCAGAGGAGCCGGGTGTGGGGCAGACAGAGCCCACTGCCTGACCCACGCCTCTCTCCATCCTGTCCCTGCAGTGAGCCCCCAGACCTCCCAGGCTGGAGTAGCCGTCATGGCCGTGGCCGTCAGCGTGGGCCTCCTGCTCCTCGTCGTTGCTGTCTTCTACTGCATGAGACGCAAAGGGGGCCCCTGCTGCCGCCAGCGGCGGGAGAAGGGGGCTCCGTGAGTGGCCTGCTATCTGCAATGACCACCATAGCTTAACCCCATCCCCACCCTCAACCCCAAGCTCAACCCATAACTTCAACCACATCTTATCCTCCACCCCGCATCCCACCACATCCACCTCCATCCCCAACCCATCCTCATCCCCAACTACAGCCCCAAACCCAGCCCCAGACTAATCCACAGCCATCCCCAACTCATCCTCATACCCAACTACAGCCCCAAACCCAACCCAGGGCCATTCCCAAACCCATCCCCAAGCCAAACTCAACACCATCCCCTTCCCTAATCACCTCTCCTGCCCCTAGCTCAGCCTCATCCCCAACTCCATGCCTGTCTCCAATCCCAACCCTGCCCCCAATCTCCCCTCAACTCCAATCCATAACCCCCTTCAAACCATCCTCAACTAAGCTCCTCTCCAGCCCTGGCCACATCCCCATCCTCCCCCAACCTCCAGCCCCAACACCCATCATCCCCCTGAGCTCATCCTTAACTCCAATTTATCCTCCAAGCCTATCTCTCACCATCCAGCCCTCACCTAGCCATTTCCCAACCCTAGTCCTCCACCATCCCGAAGCCAACTTCACCCATGTCCCCATCCCCAATCTTGTCCCCATTCCTGACTCCAAATCCAACCCCTAAGCCTCCCCAAGCTCCTCCTATCTAACCTTGTCTCCAGCCCCAACCACATGGCCGTCCTCACCTCCAATCCGTAACCATCCCAGACCAATCCCAAAGCCAACTCCAGCTACATTCCCACCTCCAACCCCAATAGCATCTGCATCCCCATGCCCAACCCTAACCCCAGTGCCATTACCAGCCCCTACCCCATCCCTATGCCATCCCCACCCAGCACACCCCCATCCTCACCTCCATCCCCAGCCGCATCCTAGTCCCACCCACCCCCATCCTCAGTTCCTCCCCCTGCCGTGTGCACCTCCAACACAACGCCTCCGCCCGCTGCCTCCTCCCCGCAGGCCGCCAGGGGAGCCAGGGCTGAGCCACTCTGGGTCGGAGCAACCAGAGCAGACCGGCCTTCTCATGGGAGGTGCCTCCGGAGGAGCCAGGGGTGGCAGCGGGGGCTTCGGAGACGAGGTGGGTGAGGGCCTGGGCCCCCTGGTGAGAGGGACCTGCTGGGCAGTGGAGCACGCCCATGGGCACAGGCTGACCTCTCCATCCGCTCCCCAGTGCTGAGCCAAGAACCTCCTAGAGGCTGTCCCTGGACCTGGAGCTGCAGGCATCAGAGAACCAGCCCTGCTCACGCCATGCCCGCCCCCGCCTTCCCTCTTCCCTCTCCCTGCCCAGCCCTCCCTTCCTTCCTCTGCCGGCAAGGCAGGGACCCACAGTGGCTGCCTGCCTCCGGGAGGGAAGGAGAGGGAGGGTGGGTGGGTGGGAGGGGGCCTTCCTCCAGGGAATGTGACTCTCCCAGGCCCCAGAATAGCTCCTGGACCCAAGCCCAAGGCCCGGCCTGGGACAAGGCTCCGAGGGTCGGCTGGCCGGAGCTATTTTTACCTCCCGCCTCCCTTGCTGGTCCCCCCACCTGACGTCTTGCTGCAGAGTCTTGACACTGGATTCCCCCCCCTCACCCCGCCCCTGGTCCCACTCCTGCCCCCGCCCTACCTCCGCCCCACCCCATCATCTGTGGACACTGGAGTCTGGAATAAATGCTGTTTGTCACATCAACACCATCCTGTGGCCGGAGCTTCCTCTGGGAGTAGGGAGGGGAAGGGCGATGCAGGTGATTCCCTGCTCTCAGCTGCCCCCCCCAATCCGCCCCCTTGCAAGACCTCAGAAGACGCCTGATGTCATGGAGAAAGAAATGAGACAGGGCTGGGCACCGTGGTTCATTCTTGTAATCCCAGTGGTGGTGGCTCACGCCCGTAATCCCAGCACTTTAAGAGGCTGACACTGGAGGGTGGCTTCAGGCCAGGAGTTCAAGACCAGCCTGGGCAACATATGGAGACCCCATCGCTACAAATAATAATACTAATAATACAGAAATTAGCCAGGTGTGCCTATAGTCCCAGCTATTCAGGAGGCTAAGGTGGGAGGATTCCTTGAGCCCAGGAATACGAGGTTACAGTGAGCTATGATCACGCCATTGCACTCCAGCCTGGGTGACAAAGCGAGACTTCATCTCTAAAAAAAAAGAAGAAAACAAAAAGAGGCCAAGCTCAGTGGCTCAAACCTGTAATCCCAGCACTTTGGGAGACCAAGGCAGGGGGATCACTTTAGGTCAGGAGTTTGAGACCAGCCTGGCCAACATGGTGAAACCCCATCTCTACTAAAAATACAAAAAATTAGCCAGGCATGGTGGCACGAGCCTGTAATCCCAGCTACGTGGGAAACTGACGAGGAGAAAATCTTGAACCCAGGAGGCAGAGCTTGCAGTGAGCCGATATCGCACCACTGCACTCCAGCCTGGGCGACAGAGCGAGACACTCCGTGAAAAGAAAAGAAAAAGAAATGACAGCATGAGAGCGAGTGAGCACGCAGAGGGCGACTTAGCTGGCCGAGGGTGGACGGAAAGATGCCAGGTCCCGAGGGTGCTGGGCTTGGCCCCCGAGGACCAGCGTCTGCCTGGAGATGGGGTGCTGTCCCCTTAAGTAAAAGTTCCCAGTCTGTCTTGCCAGAGCCCCAGAGGGAATTGAAACTGGGCGAGGAAAAGCTCCCTCTTAGCTGTAGAGTCAATAGAATTAGGGATGGAGCCACCTCCTCTGGGGAGGAGTCCCTGGGGAAAGGGGGGAGCTGGGAGGAATCCAGAGAAAAGGGGGCCTGGGGCAGAGAGGACACACAGACATTACAAGGCCAAGAAAGAGGGACGTGAGAAAGGGATGGAAAGATTTAGGGGGAGGCAAGAGGGATGGGTTGGGAAGCTCCGAGAGAGCCCTGGAGTAAGAGACAAAAATAGATCTGGGGAGACAGACAAAAAGAGTAGTGGGCCAGGTCCAGTGGCTCATGCCTATAATCCCAGCACTTTGGGAGGCTGAGGCAGGAGGATCTCTTGAGGCCAGGGGTTTGAGACCAGCCTGATCAACATACCAAGACCCCATCTCTACAAAAAATAAAAAATTAGCCGGGCATGGTGGCACACGACTGCAGTCCTCAGCACAGGCAAGAGGATCACTTGAGGCCAGCAGTTCAAGACCAGCCTGGGCAACATAGTGAGACCCCATCTCTACAAAAAATAAAAAATTAGCCGGGCATGGTGGCACACGACTGCAGTCCTCAGCACAGGCAAGAGGATCACTTGAGGCCAGCAGTTCAAGACCAGCCTGGGCAACATAGTGAGACCCCATCTCTACAAAAAAATTAAAAATTAGCCGGGCATGGTGGCAAACACCTGTGGTCCCGCACTTTGTGTGACCAAGGCAGGTGGTTCACTCGAGGCCAGTAGTTCAAGACCAGCCTGGGCAACACAGCAAGACCACATCTCTACATAATTTTTTAAAGAGAAATACAGAGAAAGAAGAACTGGAGTTCAGAGAGATCATTGCAGTTGGAAAGGGAGAGAGGAAATGCAAGCAGCAGCCTAGAAGGACGGAGGAGGGTAGCGGGAGGTCAGCACGGGTGACTGGCTGGCGACCTCACCTCTCTGAGCCTTTCTTGTGCATCGAATGGGGATCAATTGCACTTTGGCCACGGCGGGCTGCTGTGAGGTGTCAGTGTGATCTTAGAGCCATGTGGGATGATGGGGGCACTGCACTCACACACCACCCAGGGCCTCCTAGCATTGCCTTCTCAAATCTCAGGCACGCAGCTCCACTCTCTGCTCTCAGTCACCTCAGCCACAAAGTGGACAGAGTGGGATCTGTCACCATAGGAAATTGTTCGGATGCCACAGAAGCCTCCTTCCTGGTAGGTAAACCAAGCAGCCTGCCCAGGCAGAAGAGCTCATGGGCCACGTTAAGGCGCTCAGATCCCATGGTTTATTGAATTCATTTAAAACAAACACAAGGTTATTGTTTGTTTTTCAACCGTGTGGTGGTAGGAAGTGTTCCTGACGGTTTTCCCATGGCAATAATTTACTCCTTGATTTCACCCACCACTACTGTGACAGCTTTCTCTCACTGATTCACCCAAAAGTGGGCTTTTCTTTGTCATTCATTTTTTTTTTTTTTTGATGGAGTGCAGTGGCAAAATCATAGCTCACTACCTCAAACTCCTAGGCTCAAGTGATCCTCCTGCCTCAGCTCGCTCTGCAGCTAGACCCACAGGCACACGCCATCACACCCAGCTACATTTTTATTTTTATTTTTTGTAGAGACAAGGTCTCAAACTCCTGGCCTCAAGCAATCCTCCTGCACAAAGTTTTAGGATTACAGGTATGAGCCACCATACCCAGCCTAAAAAAAAAAATTTTATTTTTTTATTTTTTTGAGACAGGGTCTCACTCTGTCACCCAGGCTGGAGTTCAGTGGCAAGATCTCGGCTCACTGCAACCTCCACTTCCCAGGCTCAAGCGATTCTCCAGCCTCAGCCTCCTGAGTAGCTGGGTCTACAGGCATGAGCCACCAACTCCTGGCTAATTTATGAATTTTTTGTTGAGACGGGGTTTCACCATGTTGCCCAGGCTGGTCTTGAACTCGAGCTCAAAATGATCTGCTTGCCTTGGCGTCCTAAAGTGCTGGGATTACAGGCCTGAGCCACTGAGCCCGGCCTCTAAAAAACTTTGTATTAACAACTTTCTTCTTCCAAAAAACCTGCAGTTCCCACTCTTGTCAATGTGTGTGAGGTACCCATTACTCCATACTTTGGCCAGCACTTGCAATTATCCTCTAAATTTTTGCCTACTTGATGGGTAACAAAATGGCTCTCATATTTGTGTCTCTTTTTTTTTTTTGAGACGGAGTTTCGCTCCTGTTGCCCAGGCTGGAGTGCAATGGCACAATCTCGGCTCACTGCAATCTCTGCCTCCTTGGTTCAAGCAATTCTCCTGCCTCAGCCTCCTGAGTAGCTGGGATTACAGGCACCCACCACTACGCCCAGCTAATTTTTTGTATTTTTAGTTGAGACGGGGTTTCACCATGTTGGCCAGGCTGGTCTTGAACTCCTGACTTCGTGATTCACCCACCTCGGCCTCTCAAAGTGCTGGGATTACAGGTGTGAGCCACTGTGCCCGGCCTAATTTTTAGGCGGGGTTTCACCATATTGGTCAGTCTGGTCTTAAAACTCCCGACCTCAGGTGATCCACTCGCCTCAGCCTCCAAAAGTGCTGGGATTACAGGTGTGAGACACCGTGCCTGGCCGATAATTTGGTCTTGAAGTCCCTTTCATGAGCATGGCCATAGACTCTGGCTTTGCCCTGCCTGGGCTCCAGGGGATTAGATCATAAGTGTTTACAATGTGCTTTTCAGCAGATTTTCCTTTATCCTGGCAGGCAGCCCAATGCCTAAGTGTCTGACTTGTACACAGGTGTCCCTCTCACAGGAAATGTATTTATACTGGCCAAGACCCTTTGTGGCTCTTATCTGACCTGTGTCCAGTTTATTCCTAACCAGGAAAGAGATTAGGTTCAGGTGTGTCAGTCAAGTGACACACAAAGGAGGCAACTCAACAAAACACATGAAATATCAGAAAGAGGCAGGGTGCAGTGGATCACGCATATAATCCTAGCTCTTCAGGAGGCCAAGGCAGGAGGATCACTTGATGCCAGGAGTTGGAGGCCAACCTGGCCAACATGGCGAAACCCTGTCTCTACTAAAAATAAAAAAATTAGCCGGGCGTGGTGGTGAGCGCCTGTAGTCCCAGCTACTCAGGAGGCTGAGGCAGGAGAACCACTTGAACCCAGGAGGTGGAGGTTGCAGTGAGCCAAGATCATGCCACTGCACTCCAGTCTGGGCGACAGAGGGAGATTCTGTCTCAAAAAAATAAAGGAAGAAGAAATAACAGAAGCAGACGCTGGACAGGGTGGCTCACACCTGTAATCCTAGCACTCTGGGAGGCCAAGGCAGGAGGATCAGTTGAACTCAGGAGTTCGAGACCAGCCTGTGCAACATAGCGAGACCCTGTCTCTATTTAAAAATAAAAAAAGAAGAAAAAAAGATATAACAGAAGCAGTTTATTACTTATGGATCCCAGAGAGAAAAGAGCAGCACACTTCCCTGGGCCAGTGGGAAGGGGGCAGCTGCCTGAGACATGCAGGCTCAACCAGCAGGTGGAGAGAGACCCCCCCAAAGCCTTTACTGGGGTCCAGGGCATGGCGGAGATGGAGTTCCCCAGGAGAGTTCTAACTGATGGGTTTAGAACAAGCAGGCACAAGAGTTCCACAGAGACACACTGTGATGGAGGTTGTCATATCTGCACAGTCCATTCATTGGAGGTGTGGGGATCAGTAGCGTGGGTCAAGTAGGTTGTATCTATCTAGCTGTCCCATACAGAGATGGTCCCATACAGGAGGAGGTGAGATAAAGCTGATACCTTGATCAACTCCAGTAAGAAACTGGAAGGAGAGCCGGGCATGATGGCTCACACCTGTAAACCCAGTGCTTTGAGAGGCTAAGGCAGGAGGATTGCTTGAGGCCAGGATTTTGAGACCAGCCTGGACAACATAATGAGACCCTGTTTCTAAAAAAGAAATAGAGAGAAGGAAGAGAGGCAGGGAGGGAGGGAGGAAGGACTGGGAGGAAGTATAGAGCTGGAAACTGTGTCAAGGATAACTAAGTCCAGATTTTGGCATGAGAAAGTTTAACATATTCAGAATGGATGCTAAGACAATATAGAATGATACAAATTCACCACAATGGCATATTAATTTGTTTTCATTTGAATTTCCATGACCTCTAGTGTGAAAACGGTGTTTCTCCGTATGTTCATTGGCCATTTGCTTTTCTTGTTTATGAACTGTGGTATACTCTTGCCTACTTTTCTCTTTTTTTTTTTTAACTTTTCTTATTAATTTGCAGGATCTCTCTACACACCAGGAATATTAACCTCTAATCTTATAAAGCTTTTATCTTAGGCTGGGTGCCGTGACTCACGCCTGTAATCCTACCACTTTGGGAGGACGAGGTGGGTGAATCACTTGAGTCCAGGAGTTCAAGACCAGCCTGGCCAACATAGCGAAACCCTGTCTCTACTAAAAATACAAAAAATTAGCCGGGCATGGTGGCGCATGCCTGTGATCCCAGCTACTCAGGAGGCTGAGGCAGCAGGGTTGATTGAGCCTGGGAGTTCGAGGCTGCAGTGAGTCTTGATTGCACCACTGCACTCCAGTCTGTGTGACAGAGTGAGACCCTGTCTTTACATAGATATAGACAGATGATGATAGATAGATATAGATAGATAGATAGATAGATAGATAGATAGATGATAGATAGATAGACAGACAGATATCCACATAGATACCTCAAACCTATTATGTCCCAAATCGACCTCCAGTCTTTCCTCTCGCATAAATGGTATCCCTGCCCTCCAGCTGGGTGAGCCCAAAACTTAGAATTTATCCTGGATTCCTCCATTTCCTTTACCTCCCACTCACATAACCCAAAGGCACATCCCATGGGTCCCCTCCCATACAGCTCTCTTTCCTGACCACTTATCCCCTGGCTTCCCATATTCAATAAACCTTTTAACTCTATACCCTGCCACAGGGCATAGAGCTGCAGCTAGCTCTTTCTACAAATGGTTTCACGGCCATCAGTCAAAACATACATCTTCTTTCACCTGGATCAATGCACTTATAAAAGCAAATGCTCAACAGCAATCTTTGATGGCTCTAATACTCACATCAATTAAAAATTTAAACGTTACCTTTCAGTCACCCTTCCCATCCTTTTAAAGTGGAATTCCTAAATCTAAAATGGTAAAAGTTAAAAAAAAAAATAAAACACCAAGCTCATATGGCTCTATAAAATACAGAATAACTTTAAAACGTATCTTATAGGTGGGGCCGGGCATGGTAGCTCACGCCTGTAATCCCAGCACTTTGGGAGGCTGAGGCGGGCGGATCACGAGATCAGGAGATCGAGACCATCCTGGCTAACACGGTGAAACTCCGTCTCTACTAAAAATACAAAAAATTAGCCGGGCGTGGTGGCGGGTGCCTGTAGTCCCAGGTACTCGGGAAGCTGAGGCAGGAGAATGGCGTGAACCCAGGAGGCGGAGCTTGCAGTGAGCTGAGATCATGCCACTGCACTCCAGCCTGGGCGACAGAGCGAGACTCCATCTCACAAAAAAAAAAAAAAAAAAAGAAATTATCTTATAGGCAATACTTTCACTTGTCAATTCTCTTTTTTTTTTTTTTTTTTTTTTTTTTTGAGACGGAGTCTTGCTCTGTCACCAGGCTGGAGTGCAGTGGCGAGATCTCGGCTCACTGCAACCTCCACCTCCCGGGTTCAAGCGATTCTCCTGCCTCAGCCTCCTGAGTTACTGGGACTACAGGCACATGCCATCACGCCCAGCTAATTTTTTTATTTTTAGTAGAGATGGGGTTCCACCATGTTGGCCGGAATTGTCTCAAACTCCCGAGTTCAGGTGATTGGCCCACCTCGGCCACCCAAAGTGCTGGGATTACAGGTGTGAGCCACTGCGCCCGGCCGATTTTTTTTTTTTTTTTTTTTTTTGAGATGGAGTCTTGCTCTGTGGCCCAGGCCGGAGAGCAGTGGCGCAATCTTGGCTCACTGCAACCTCCACCTCCCGGGTTCAAGCGATTCTCCTGCCTCAGCCTCCAGAGTAGCTAGATTACTGGCGCATGCCACCATGCCCAGTTAATTTTAGTAGAGACAGAGTTTCACCGTGTTAGCCAGGATGATCTTGATGTCCTGACCTCATGATCTGCCCACCTCGGCCTCCCAAAGTGCTGGGATTACAGGCGTGAGCCACCACGCCGGGCCAATTTTTTTTTTTTAAGATGTAGTCTTGTTCTGTTGCCCAGGCTGACCCATTGCTCTCATGTATGTTTGTTTGTTTGTTTTTGAGACAGGACCTGGCTCTGTCGCCGAGGCTAGAGTACAATGCAATCATGACTTCCTGCAGCCTCGACCTTGGGCTCAAGTGATCCTCCCACCTCAGATTCCCCAGTAGCTGGGACTACAGGTGCATTGCCCTCAGGCTCAGCTAATTTTTGTATTTTTTGTAGAGATGGGGTTTCACTAAGTTGGCAAGGCTGGTCTCAAACTCCTGACCTCAGGTGATCTGCCCGCCTCAGCCTCCCAAAGTGCTGGGATTATGGACGTGAGCCACCATGCCCTGCCTATAATTGCTTTTAAACATAATTTTATACTTTTCCAGGAGCCTCCTAATGCATACGTGTACTGCGTATTCTCGAAATTTATGCTTTTTTAAAACATAAACCAGGCCTGGCACGGTGGCTCATGCCTGTAATCCCAGCACTTTGGGAGGCCAAGGCAGGTGGATGATCTGAGGTCACGAGTTTGAGACCAGCCTGGCTAACATGGTGAAACCCCGTTTCTACTAAAAATACAAAAAATTATCCAGGTGTGGTGGTGCGCACCTATAATCCCAGCTACTCGGGAGGCTGAGGCAGGAGAATCGCTTGAACCCAGGGGGCAGAAGTTGCGGTGAGCAGAGATCGCACCATTGTACTCTGGCTTGGGCAACAAGAATGAAACTCCATCTCAAAAATAAATAAATAAAAAAATAAATAGCAGATTAGAAACCTGTCTGTGACTCAGGTTTTCTCATTTCTCTTAGAATAAAATTCAAACTCCTACAAAAGGCTGCATGCATAGTGCCTCTCTCTCTGCCATCCCTAGCTTCACTTTCCTTGCCTGCATCCTATCAGACAGTCTGTCTCTCCAGCCCTTGAATATTTTGTTTCTTTCCTACCTCTTTTTTTCTTTTTTTGAGACAGGGTCTCGCTCTGTCACCCAGGCTGGAGTGCAGTGGTGTGATCATAGCTCACTGCAGCCTCAAACCCTGGGGCTCAAGCAGGTCCTCCCACCTCGGCCTCCTCAGTAGCTGCAACTACAGGCATGCACCACCACAGCTGGCTAATTAAAAAAAAAAAAAAAAAAAAAAAAACTTTTACAGATGGGGTTTCTCTGTGTTGACTAGTCTGGTCTTGAACTCCTGGCTTCAAGAGATCCTCCTGCCTCAGCCTCCCAAAGCTCTGGGATTACAGGCATGACCCATCTCACCTGACCAGGACTCTCAAACTTACCCTTCATTTGTCCTGAAATCTTTCACTACAGATCCTCACGTAATTCATTCATTCTCATACTGCAGATTTTGGCTCAAAATAGCACCTAGGCAGAAATGTCTTTCAGACTCTCTTATTTTAAGGAGCTCTTGCCCCAAACCCACCCAAGTTACTTCCATCATCCTAAGTATTAATACTTTTGCTTGATTTTGTTCTTTTCTAGTTTCTGGGTTCTATGCATAGACCATTTTTACTAATATTCATATTTTCTTTTAAATACCTTAGAAAGATATTTTAGATTTCTTCATTTGAGCCATGCACATTCTTTGAAAATTTATCCTAAAATAGCTGGGCACCCAGCCCATCCCTTGAACCCAGGAGGTGGAAGTGGTAGTGAGCCGAGATTGTGTCGCTGAACTCCAGCCTGGGACACCGAGTGAGACTCCATCTCAAAAACAAACAAACAAAAAAATGTTGGGCACAGTAGTTCATGCCTAGTCCCAGCTACTCAGGAGGCTGAGGCAGGAGGATCACTTGAGGCCAGGAGTTTGAGATCAGCCTGGGCAACACAGCAAGACCTCATCTCTAAAAAATAATGTTAATGCTAACATATAACTTTGGTTCTGTTGTGATTGGCATATGGTTTATATTATACGTTTTTTTTTTATTTGAGACGGAGTCTCACTCTGTCGCCCAGGCTGGAGTGCAGTGGTGTGATCTTGGCTCACTGCAACCTCCATCTACCGGGTTCAAGCGATTCTCCTGCCTCAGCCTCCAGAGTAGCTGGGATTACAGGCACACACCACCACACCCAGCTAATTTTTGTATTTTTTTTAGTAGAGACAGGGTTTCACCATGTTGATCAGGCTGGTCTCAAACTCCTGACCTCGTGATCCGCCCGCCTTGGCCTCCCAAAGTGCTAGGATTACAGGAGTGAGCCACCGCGCCCAGCAAAAAGTTTTTTAAGTAGCTGAGTATAGTGGCACGAGCCTGTAGTGCCAGCTACTCAGCAGGCTGTGGCGGGAAGAGGGAGGCTGCAGTGAGCTATGATCGCACCACTGTACTCCAATCTAGGTGACAGCAAGAACTTGTCTCAAAAAAAACAAATAACTTCGGCCGGGCAAGGTGGCTCACACCTGTAATCCCAGCACTTTGGGAGGCAGAGTCGGGTGAATCCCCTGAGATCAGCAGTTCAAGATCAGCCTGACCAACACTGTGAAACCCCGTCTCTACTAAAAATACAAAAAATTAGCCGGGCGTGGTAGCGGGCGCCTGTAGTCCCAGCTACTCGGGAGGCTGAGGCAGGAGAATGGCGTGAACCCGGGAGGCGGAGCTTGCAGTGAGCCGAGATCGCGCCACTGCACTCCAGCCTGGGCAACAGAGCGAGACTCCGTCTCAAAAAAAAAAAAAAAAAAAAAAAAAAAAAAATACAAACAATTAGCCAGGCGTGGTGGCCGGTGCCTGTAACCTCAGTTACTTGGGAGGCTGTGGCAGAAAGATGAAGGCTGCAGAGAGCTGTGATCGCACCCCTGTACTCCAACCTAGATGACAGCAAGAACCTGTCTCAAAAAAATAGACAAATACATAAAATAAAATCGGAGTGAAGCTACCAATGTAATGTTGAGTGAGTGAAATGTTTCAGAAAATACTTTCTAGATCCTTGATGTTTAATACGGTATCCCTAGTCATATGTGGCTATAGAAACATAAACTACTTAAAACTAAATAAAATGTAGAATCTCATTCTTCAGTGACAATAGCCACTGTTCTACTGCTCAACAGACAATTGTGGCTTGTGGTTACTATATTGGACAGCACAGATATAAAACATTTCCATCAATATAGAAATTTCTTTTTTATTCTTTTTTTTTTTTTTTTTTTTTTTTGAGACGGAGTCTTGCTCTGTCACCCAGGCTGGAGTGCAGTGGGGCGATCTCGGCTCACTGCAAGCTTCACCTCCCAGGTTCACGCCATTCTCCTGCCTCAGCCTCCCGAGTAGCTAGGACTACAGGCGCCTGCACCACGCCCAGCTAATTTTTTGTATTTTTAGTAGAGACGGGGTTTCACCATGTTAGCCAGGATGGTCTCGATCTCCTGACCTCGTGATCCGCCCGCCTCAGCCTCCCAAAGTGCTGGGATTAGAGGTGTGAGCCACCGCGCCCGGCCCCCAGTACAGAAATTTCTACAGGGTAATGCAGATCTAGAATATGATCCCATTTTAAAATAAAGTCCATGGCCAGGCATGTTGGCTGATGCCTGTAATCCCAGCACTTTGGGAGGCCAATGCAGGTGGATCACCTGAGGTTAGGAGTTCGAGACAAGCCTGGCCAACATGGTGAAACCCCGTCTCTACTAAATCTACAAAAGTTAGCTTGGCATGGTGTCGGGCACCTGTAGTCCCTGCTACTCAGGAGGCTGAGGCGGGAGAATCACTTGAACCCAGGAGGCAGAGGTTGCAGTGAGCTGAGATCGCACCATTGCACTCCAGCCTGGGCAACAAGAGCAAAACTCTGTCTCAATAAATAAATAAATAAAATAAAATAAAGTACGTGTGTCACATGTGCGTTTACATGTGTATATATAAATATATTTAACAGGTTTTTAATCTGTTATGTGAATTTTTAAAATTTTTTCATACAGTGTCACTTTATTAAGTGGGTAGAAAATGTTAAATTTTTCTTTGAAACAAGGTTTCTTTTTTGGGGGGGTGGGGGGATGGAGTCTCGCTCTGTCGCCTAGGCTGGAGTGCAGTGGTACGATCTCAGCTCACTGCAACCTCTGCCTCTTGGGTTCAAGCAATTCTCCTGCCTCAGCCTCCCAAGTAGCTAGGACTACAGGCGCCCGCCACCACGCCCAGCTAACTTTTGTATTTTTAGTAGAGACAAGGTTTCACCATGTTCGCCAGGCTGGTCTTGAACTCCTGACCTCAGGTTATCCTCCTGCCTCAATCTGCCAAAGTGCTGAGATTATAGGCGTGAGCCACCACACCTGAGACACGGTTTCTTAAAACAAAAGAAAAAAAGAGACAGGGTTTCACTCTGTCACCCAGGCTGGAGTAAAGTAGCACAATCACGGTTCACTGTAGCCTCAACATCCCAGGGCTCAGGTGATCCTCCCATCTCAGCCTCCTGAGTAGCTGGGATTACAGGAGCATGCCACCACACCTGGCTAATTTTTGTACTTTTTGTAGAGATAGGGTTTCACCATGTTGCCCAGGCTGGTCTTGAACTCCTGGGCTCAGGCAATGCGACTGCCTCGGCCTCCTCCCAAAGTGCTAGGATTACAGGCATGAGTCACCACACCAGGCCTAAATTATTAAATATTTAAAATTGCCAAGTTCCTTGGAGAAACTCTATTTGACTACATTGTTTATTTTTTTAATATGCTGCTTCATAACATCTATTTATTTAAAAATTTCTTAACATATGATGCAGCAACTCCCCTTCTGGGTATATATCAGAAAGAATTGGGTCGGGCATGGTGGCTCACGCCTGTAATCCAAGCACTTTGGGAGGCTAAGGCAGGAGGATCACCTGAGGTCAGGAGTTCGAGACCAGCCTTGCCAACATGGTGAAACCCCATCTCTACTAAAAATACAAAAATTAGCCAGGTGTAGTGGCACACGCCTGTAATCCCAGCTACTAGAGAGGCTGAGGCAGTAGAATCACTTGAACCCAGGAGGCGGCGGTTGCAGTGAGCCAAGATCACGCCATTGCACTCCAGCCTGGGGGATAGAGCCAGACTCTGTCTCAAAAAGAAGAAAGAAAAGGAAGAAAAGGAAGGAGGGAGGGAGGGGGGGAAGGAAAGGAGGAAAGGAGAGAGGGAGGGAGGAGGAAGGGAAGGAGGAAGGCAGGAAGGGAGGAAGGGAGGGAGGAAGGAGGAAGAAAAGGAGGAAGGGAGGAAGGGAGGAGGAAGAAAAGGAGGAAGGGAAGGAAGGGAATTAGAGGCGTGAGCCACAGCGCCCAGCCTACATTATACTTTCTAACCTACTAACGGCATCAAATAAATAGGAACCAGTATTTGAGAAGCACATATTATAATTGGAGGCTGCAGTGGCTCATGCCTGTAATCCCAGCACTTTGGGAGACAGAGGTGGGCAGATCGCCTGAGCCCAGGAGTTCAAGACCAGCCAGGGCAATGTGGCAAAACCCCATCTCTACAAAAAATCCAAAAGAATTAGCCAGGTGTGGTGGTATGAGCCTGTAGTCCCAGCTACTCCGGAGGGTGAGATGGGAGGATCACCTAGTCACAGGAAGGTGGAGACTGCAGTGAGCCGTGATCTGGCCAGTGCACTCCAGCCTGAGCCACAGAGGGAAGGAAGGAAGGGAAGGAAAAGGGAACAGTGACAAACAGAGACCAGAAACACAGAGGGATGCTGAAGCATAAGGAACAAAAGACCCAGAGATACAGAAATTTAGAAACACGAAGAGACCCAAAGATAGTGACAGAAACAGAGAGACAGAGGAAAGTCTAGAAAGAAACAATGCAGTGACACCCAGCACCTTCATTTATTTATTTATTTACTTATTTATTTATTCATTCATTCATTCATTTATTTTTTGAGTTGGAGTCTTGCTCTGTTGCCCAGGCTGGAGTGCAATGGCACGATCTCAGCTCACTGCAACCTCCACCTCCTGGATTCTCCTGTCTCAGCCTCCTGAGTAGCTGGGATTACAGGTGTGCACCACCATGCTTGGCTAATTTTTGTATTTTTAGTAGAGACAAGGTTTCACCATGTTGGCCAGGCTGGTGTCAAACTCCCGACCCCAGGTGATCTGCCCACCTCGGCCTCCCAAAGTGCTGGGATTACAGGCATGAGCCACCTTGCCCGGCCTTATTTATTTATTTAGAGACAAGGTCTCGCTCTGTCATCCAGGCTGTAGTGCAGTGGTGCAATCACTGCTCACTGCAACCTTAACCTCCCAGGGCTAAGCAGTTCTTCTGCCTCAGCCTCCCGAGTAGCTGGGACCACAGGCATGTGCCACCACGCCAGGCTAATTTTTTATTTTTGTAGAGATGGGATCTCACTATGTTTCCCAGGCTGGTCTTGAATTCCTGAGCTCAAGCCATCCTTCTGCCTTGGCCTCCCAAAGTGTTAGGATTACAGGCATGAGACACCACGCCCAACCTCCCACATCTCTCTCTTTTTTTTTTTTTTTTTTTTGAGACGGAGTCTCACTCTGTTGCCCAGGCTGGAGTGCAGTGGGGCGATCTCGGCTCACTGCAAGCTCTGCCTCCCGGGTTCACGCTATTCTCCTGCCTCAGCCTCCCAAGTAGCTGGGACTACAGGCGCCCGTCACCACGCCTGGCTAATTTTTTATATTTTTAGTAGAGACGGAGTTTCACGGTGTCAGCCAGGATGGTCTCGACCTCCTCACCTTGTGATCCACCCGCCTCGGCCTCCCAAAGTGCTGGGATTACAGGCGTAAGCCACCGTGCCCGGCCTCCCACATCTCTTTAATTTTATATATTTATATGTACATATATACACGCATATATATTTATATATGTATAAATATATATATACATATATGTGTATATACACGCGCACACACACACACACATATATAGAAGCTTTTACTTTAAAGCTTTGATTATTGCTAAGTTTATTTTCATTGTCTCAAGATCTGTTTAACCCTGGAGCCAGACTGGGTCAGTGGGTCTGTGTGGTGCCTCATGTACCTGTCTCTGCCCCTTGAAGTTCTGTTTACCACCTTCAAGAGGCATAGCCTGCAGTCTCAGCAAAAGGATAGATTCCCAGGAAGAGTGCGAGAGAGGTTTGGGGCCCAGGTGGGCAGCCCACCCAGCTGACCCCACCAGGCGGGCATGATATCATGATATCAAATATGCTAAATTTGTGTCTGTGTACATCATGTTCTGGCCCCAGGGAAATGAGCCCTTTGCTGGTGAGGTTGGTGCCATTTTGTTTACCATCTATGCCTGAGGAGGAAAGACTGGAGGAAAGAAAGACCTAAGAGGCCAGTTTATATTCACAAACATGGAAGTCAAGCCTGTTCCACCTTTCCAATGCAATAGAGCACCTACTGGGAAAGCCATGCCTGGCCAGCCCCTGGCAAAACACACCTGAGGATTCATTCCTCCATTCACGCAATCATACCTTCAAGAAAAGTTCAGAGGGCGTGGTGGCTCGCGCCTGTAATCCCAACAGTTTGGGAAGCCAAGGCTGGCTGATCACCTGAGGTCAAGAGTTCGAGACCAGCCTGGCTAACATGGTGAAACCCCATCTCTACTAAAAATACAAAAATTAGCCTGGCATCATGGTGCATGCCTGTAGTCACAGCTACTCGGGAGGCTGAGGCAGGAGAATCACTTGAAACTGGGAGGCGGAGGTTGCAGTGAGCTGAGATCGAGTCACTACACTCCAGCCTGGGTAACAGAGCAAGACTCCGTCTCAAAAAAATAAAAAGTGTATTGAGTGTTTACTGTGTGCCAGGCACTGGGGAGACATCAATGAACAAAATTCACAACCCGCCAGGCACAGTGGCTCACACCTGTAATCCCAGCACTTTGGGAGCTCAAGGCGGGAAAATCACTTGAGGTCAGGAATTCAAGACCAGCCTGGGCAACACAGCAAGATCCCATCTCTACAAAAAAATTTTTAAATTAGCCAGACATGGTGGCACACACCTGCAGTCCCCACTACTCAGAGTGGGAGGATCGCTCGAGTCCAGAAAGTCGAAGCTGCAGCGAGCTATGATGGCATTACTGTACTCCAGGCTGGGAGACAGAGCAAGATCCTGTCTCCAAGACATAATAATAATAATAATAATAATAATAATAATAATAATAATAATTCACATCCTAATGGTGTTGCTGGACTCCAGTGGGGAAAGTGGTCAGTGGAATTCCTTAGAAGGTCCACAGACCTAGGAAGAGACTTCAGGAACTGCAACCAATCCCTGACTCTCTAGGGCCTGAGGAGGCACTTGGGTGGGAACACCCTCCACCTCCCAAGAGAAGCAGTTGACTCTTCCACGAGGAAGCACTGGACAGCCAGGAGGCGCCTCTTGTTAACCAAAGTGGGCTGTTGACCTTGAACTCCAGCTCAGAGATCTTGTCCCTGGTCTTGTTCTCAAGACTCATCAGGTTCTCTTTTTCTCTGGACATGGAATCTAGATCTTCAATTTTGAAGCCAAATCTATGGGAGTAAAACAAAGAGATTTGATTAAAACAAAAGATGTTGTGCAAAACTCAAAAAATAAAACAGGCTGGGCGCTGTGGCTCAGGCCTGTAATCCCAGCACTTTGGAAGGCCAAGGCAGGAGGATCACTTGAGCCCAGGAGTTCGAGACCAGCCCTGGCAACAAACAGAGACTCTGTCTCTACAAAAAATGCAAAAATTAGCCTGATGTGGCGGTACACGCCTGTAGTCCCAGCTACTCGGGAGGCTGAGGTAGGGGGATCCCTTGAGCCTGGGAGGCTGAGGCTGCAGTGAGCCGTGATCCAGCCACTGCATTCCAGCCAGGGCAACAGAGCGAGATCCTGTCTCAAAAAATAAAATAACAGTAGTCCCAGCACTTTGGGAGGTCGAGGCAAGCAGATCACTTGAGGTCAGGAGTTCTCAACCAGCCTGGCCAACATGGTGAAACCCCATCTCTACTAAAAATACAAAAATTAGCCAGGGGTAGGGGGGCACACCTGTAATGCTAGCTACTGGGGATGCTGAGGCAGGAGAATCACTTGAACCCGGGAGGCGGAGTTCGCAGTGAGCCAAGATCACGCCACTGCACTCCAGCCTGGGCAACAGGGCGAGACTCCGTCTCAAAACAACAACAAAAATAAACATGAGAAGCTAGATGACTGTAGCTGGCTGATCACCTGCTTGGCAGCCACAGCTTTTACCTGTGTCTTGGGCTCGGGACTCATGGAGCAGAGTGGGTGTCGCCCACAGGACGCATGAATGCTTGGAGCTTACTGGATCCCTGCATCCCTCCCATCTGTGTTCAGCTCACATTCTTAGTATGTCTAACAGGTCTCATGAGTTGCTTTTTTTTTTTTTTTTTGAGACGGAGTCTTGCTCAGTTGCCCAGGCTGGAGTGCAGTGGCGCGATCTCAGCTCACTGCAACCTCCGCCTCCCGGGTTCAACTGATTCTCCTGCCTCAGCCTTCCGAGTAGCTGGGATTACCAGCGGGTGCCACCACGCCTGGCTAATTTTTTGTATTTTTAGTAGAGACAGGATTTCACCGTGTTCGCCAGGATGGTCTCGATCTCCTGACCTCATGATCCGCCTGCCTCAGCCTCCCAAAGTGCTGGGATTACAGGTGTGAGCCACCACGCCCGGCTTGAGTTGCTTCTTAATATCCATCCTTCATTTCACCTGTCTGTGTCCTTATTTATAGGGCTCTTGTTCCCTATATAACAGAATTGAAAATTCCCTTTAAAAAAATACAGCAAATGCACACAGAGGATCAGAGGATGGAGGGGAGAATTTGATGAGATAACCAGGGAAGTATTTAGTACAAAGCCTGGCACAGAGTCCATGTGCAGTACATGTTAATTATTGTGATTATCTAAGGAAAAATAAAGAGACACAGAGAAAAGCAAAAAGGTTGCCTTAGGCCAGGTGCAGTGGCTCACACCTGTAATCCCAGCACTTTGGGAGGCCGAGGCAGGCAGATTACCTGAAGTCATGAGTTCGAGACCAGCCTGGCCAACATGGTGAAACCTTGTCTCTACAAAAAAAAAAAAAAAAAAGACAAAAATTAGCTGGGCATGGTGGCACGCGCCTGTAATCCCAGCTACTCAGGAGGCTGAGACACAAGGATCACTTGAACCCAGGAGGCGGAGGTGGCAGCGAGCCGAGATCACACCACTGCACTCCAGCCTGGGTGACAGGGCGAGACTCTGTCTCAAAAAAAAAAAAATAAAGGCCAGGTGCAGTGGCTCACGCCTGTAATCCCAGAACTTTGGGAGGCCGAGGCAGGCAGATCACCTGAGGTGAGGAGTTCGAGACCAGCCTGGCAAACATGATTTAGTAGAAACCCCGTCTCTACTAAAAATACAAAAATTAGCTGGGCATGGTGGCGGGCGCCTGTAATCCCAGCTACTCGGGAGGCTCAGGCAGGAGAATCGCTTGAACCCGGGAGGCGGAGGTTGCAGTGAGCCGAGATCGCACCATTGCACGCTAGCCTGGGGGGACAAGAGTGAGACTTCGTCTCAAAAATAAATAAATAAATAAACAAATAGGCTGGGCGCGGTGGCTCACGCCTGTAATCCCAACACTTTGGGAGGCCAGGCGGGCGGATCACGAGGTCAGGAGATCGAGACCATCCTGGCTAACACGGTGAAACCCTGTCTCTACTAAAAATACAAAATATTAGCTGGCATGGTGGCAGACGCCTGTAGTCCCAGCTACTCGGAAGGCTGAGGCAGGAGAATGGCGTGAACCCGGGAGGCGGAGCTTGCAGTGAGCCGAGATCGCGCCACTGCACTCCAGCCTGGGCGACAGAGCGAGACTCCATCTCAAAAATAAAATAAAATATAATAAAATAAAATAAATAAAATACAAACACTCCCTTAGTCCAGGGCAGGGACCAGATACAGAGATACCACTCTAAAGGTAGACATTGGTGTTGGGGTTTGGTGAGTTGGATGGCGAGTGAACAGATGGCTAGTGGGAAGGGAAAGAGAAGAGGAAAGGGTTCTCCATCCAGTACCTGGTCCCCAAGTTAATGAGTGGAGGATCCCAGCCTGCCCCACCAGGAGGGAATACATTTGCATAAGGTCCCTCATCTGCATGGCATCCCAGGGAATTTGCATAGAGATGGCAGCCTGGGCCCACATCAGTATGACCCCTCCTCCCAAGGGTTGAAACTCCAGCCTACATTACAAAGGCCTAGGGCAATAGGAAAGTGGGAGGTGTGAACCTCAGGATCTGGGGCTCCAGGAAGTAAAGACAAGTTGGTAGTAAACTACCCTTGCTCTTTAACCTTCTATGGTTCCCAGAGCATGAGCCGCCCTTCAGCTGGCATTCTGGACCTTCTAAGATACTGACCCTCACATCCCCTGCTCCCGCTCTCACCACCCTCCTACCTGGAATGCCCTTCCCCATATCCCGTGCTGTGACAAAGCTTGCCTATTCTTCAAAGCCTGGACATCCTGAAGAATTCTGAAAGCTTTCACCACCAGCCCCTCCTTGCCCTGCCCTTGGAAATTTACAAAGCTCTGTGCATCTCCCAGACATGTACAGATTTTTTGGGGTATATATTTTATTAGTAAGGTTATATTTGATTGCAAATGACTATATATATATATATACACACACACACACACACACACACACAGTCTCATACATATATATATAGTCTCATACATATATATATAGTCTATACATATATATAGTCTCATATATATATATATACCAGGAGTCATGTCTCATGCTTGTAATCCCAGCAGTTTGGGAGGCCAAGGCAGGAAAATTGCTTGAGCCTAGGAGTTCAAGACCAGCCTGAGCAACCTAGTGAGAGCCTGTCTCTACAAAAAAGTCAAAAGATGAGTCTGGCAGGCCGAGCACGGTGGCTCACGACTGTAATCCCAGCACTTTGGGAGGCAGAGGAGGGCAGACCACTTTAGGGCAGGAGTTCAAGACCAGCCTGGTAATATTGTGAAACCCCGTCTCTAATAAAACTGCAAACATAGCCAGGCGTCGTGGCCCAAACCTATAGTCCCAGCTACTTGGGAGGCTGAGGCAGGAGAATCACTTGAACCCAGGAGGCGGAGGTTGCAGTGAGCCAAAATCACACCACTGCATTCCAGCCTGGGTAACAGACTGACACTCCGTATCAGAAAAAAAAAAAAAAAAGATTGGCCGGGTGCGGTGGCTCACGCCTGTAATCCCAGCACTTTGGGAGTCCGAGGAGGGCAGATCACAAAGTCAGGAGATTGAGACCATCCTGGCTAACAAAGTGAAACCCCGTCTGTACTTAAAATACAAGAAATTAGCTGGGCATGGTGGCGGGCGCCTGTAGTCCCAGCTACTCGGGAGGCTGAGGCAGGAGAACGGCGTGAACCCGGGAGGCAGAGCTTGCAGTGAGCCAAGATCGCTCCACTGCACTCCAGCCTGGGCAACAGAGCAAGACTCCGTCTCAAAAAAAAAAAAAAAAAAAAAAAAGATTATTCTGGCACAGTGGCAAATGCCTATAGTCCCAGCCACTTGGGAGGCTGAAGTGGGAGGATCGCTTGAGCCTGAGAGGTGGAAGCTTCAATGAGCCATGATTGTACCTCTGCACTCCAGTCTGGCCAACAGAGCATGACCCTGTCTCAGAATAAGAGCCGGGTATGGTGGCTCATGTTTGTGATTCCAGCACTCTGGGAGGCCAAGGCGGGCAAATTGCTTGAGCCCAAGAGTTCAAGACCAGCCTGGGCAACAACGCAAAAACCCATCTCTACAAAAAAATAGAAAAATTAGCCAGGCATAGTGGCACATGCCTGTAGTCCCAGCTACTCGGGAAGTTGACATGGAAGGATCCCGAGCCAGGGAGGTCATGGCTGCAGTGAGCCGTGGTAATGTCACCGCACTCCAGCCTGAGCCACAGAGTGAGACCCTGTCTTAATTAAAAAAAAAAAAAAAAGACTGAGGGGAGGAAGTGTTTAGGGGAGCTGCTGCTGCTGCTGCTGCTAAAAGAAAGGAAAGGTTGCCAGGCAGGTAAAATACTTGGCATCAGCTCCATAGCTCCGTCAGGAAGCCTTTGCCCCTACCTATGCTCCTACCTCCTGGTGGTTATGGCTCTTCAGTGAAGTGCCACCTCTGGGACTCCTTGACACTAAAAGTCAACTCCCCAGGCGGGCGTGGAACCCACCCAGTCATTTGTCAACAAACTTGGTGCCCAGCCTCATGCTTGTGACCCAAGGGTGTGAAACTCCAGCCTACACCTCTGGGGCATTTTTTTCTTTCTTTTTTTTTTTTTTTTGGCAGAGCCTTGCTGTCGCCCAGGCTGGAGTGCAGTGGCACAATCTTGGCTCACTGCAACCTCCGCCTCCCGGGTTCAAGCGATTCTCCAGCTTCAGCCTCCCAAGTAGCTGGGATTATAGGCGCCCGCCACCACATCCTGCTAATTTTTGTATTTTTAGTAGAGACAGGGTTTCACCACGTAGGCCAAGCTGGTCTCAAACTCCTGACCTCAGGTGATCCATCTGTCTCGGCCTCCCGAAGTACTGGGATTACAGGCTTGAGCCACCATGGCCAGCCTCCTGGGGCTTTCTTCCTGGGCTCATCCCTGCTCACAAAGAACAGCCAGGAGAGAGCTAAGCCCACTCATTCGTAGGCCAGGAGAAAGGAGGTGCTAGAGGCCTTCCTAGAAGAAGACTCCCTGGGGACTGGTTCTTTTGTTCAATGGATAAACGGGGTTCCCAGGATTTTGCAAAGCAAGTTAGTAGCGAGGCTGGCACTAAAACCCAGAGGTCCTGGTCCACAAACCTGGCCTCAGATTGGGGAGAGAAGGTCAGAGAGATCTAAAGCACATTTATTGCCAGGCGCGATGGCTCACACCTGTAATCCCAGCACTTTGGGAGGCTGAGGTGAGAGGATCACTTGAGGGCAGGAGTTCAAGACCAGCTTGGGCAACAAAGCGAGACTCAAATTCTACAAAACATTTAAAAATGCACCGAGCAGCCGGGCACAGTGGCTCACACCTGTAATCCCAGCACTTTGGGAGGCCGAAGCAGGTGGAGCACGAGGTCAGGAGATCGAGACCATCCTGGCTAAGACCGTGAAAGCTCGTCTCTACTAAAAATACAAAAAATTAGCTGGGCGTGGTGGCAGGCACCTGTAGTCCCAGCTACTCGAGAGGCTGAGGCAGGAGAATGGCATGAACCTGGGAGGCGGAGCTTGCACTGAGCCAAGATCGCGCCACTGCACTCCAGCCTGGGCGACAGAGCAGAGACTGTCTCAAAAAAAAAAATGCACCAAGCATGGTGGCACATGCCTGTAGTCCCAGCTACTCAGGAGGCTGAGGCAGAGGATCCCTTGAGCTGGGAAGTTTGAGGTTAGAGGGAGCCAAGATCTGCACTCCAACCTGGGCGACAAAGCACAACCCTGCCTCAAAATTAAATACATAAATAAATAAAGCACATTTATTTATTTTACTGTTTTATTTTATTATTATATATATTTTAAGAGACGGGGCTCTACCATGTTGCCAGGCATGTCTCGAACCCCTAAATTCAAGTGATCTGCCAGCCTTGGCCTCCCAAAGTGCTGGGATTGCAGACATGAGCCACTGCGCCAGGCCTATTTGTGTATTTATTTATTTTAGAGACAAAATCTCTCTGTCTCCCAGGCTGGAGTGCAGTGGCTCAATCACAGCTCACTGCAGCCTCAACCTCCCTGGGCTCAGGTGATCCTCCCACCTCGGCCTCCCGAGTAGCTGTAGCTGCTATGCATTTATTATGTGTGTGCCTATTTGTCCAGCCGTCCTCACACCCAGTTTGTGCCAAGCCTGAGACACAAGCTATCTGGAGCTCACATGGCATGGAGGTTAAAAGCACAGACTGGCCGGGTGCAGTAGCTCACCCCTGTAATCCCAGCACTTTGGGAGGCTAATGCAGGCAGATCACAAGGTCAGGAGTTCAAGACCAGCCTGACCAACATGGTGAAAGCCTGTCTCTACTAAAAATACAAAAATTAGCCGGGCGTGGTGGTGCGTGCCTGTAATCCCGGCTACTCAGGAGGCTGAGGCAGGAGAATCACTCAAACCTGGGGGGCGGAGGTTGCAGCGAGCCGAGATTGATTGTGCCACTGCACTCCAGCCTTGGCAACAGAGCCAGACTCCGTCTCAAAAACAAAAAGAGCACAGACCATCCGGGCCCAAAAGAAGCACCCGGCCTGCTATGTGTCTTTGCTGGGTGGCTTGGGGCAAACAACCACCCTGTGCCTCAGTTTACTTTTCAGTGAAATGGGGATCACCATGGTGTCCCCTTCATGGGATTCCTGTGAGGAACTAACTAAGAGAAATAAGGTGCTTAGAAGAGTCAGCTCTGGCTCTGCCATTTTGTTTATTTTTATTTATTTTTAATTTTTATTTTATGTTTTTTAGACTGAGTCTCTCACTCTGTTGCCCAGGCTGGAGTGCAGTAGTGCGATCTCGGCTCACTGCAACCTCCAACTCCCAGGTTCAAGCGATTCTCCTGCCTCAGCCTCCCAAGTAGAGACAGGGTTTCACCATGTCGGCCAGGCTGGTCTCGAACTCCTGAACTCAAGTGATCCACCCGCCTCAGCCTCCCAAAGTGCTGGGATTACAGGCATCAGCCAGGGCGCCCCGCCCTGGCTCCACCATTTTGTAACTCAGTGAATCACTTTATCTCTCTGCTTCAGTTTCCCTATCGCCCATGGCGCTGCATGGCTTATATGAGATAATATTCGCAGTGCACTTAGATCAGTGCCTGGCACATGGTAAGTGCTGACTACATGTATTAACAGTATCGTAAGTGCCGGGCGCGGTGGCTCACACCTGCAATCCCAGCATTTTGGGAGGCTGAAGCGGGTGGATCAGGAGGTCAGGAGTTTGAGACCAGCCTGACCAACATGGTGAAACCCCGTCTCTACTAAAAATACAAAAATTAGCCGGGCGTGGTGGCGCGCGCCTGTAATCCCAGCTACTCAGGAGGCTGAGGCAGGAGAATCGCTTGAACCCAGGAGGCAGAGGTTGCAGTGAGCCGAGATCGCGCCACTGCCCTCCAGCCTGGGCGACAGAGCGAGACTCCGTCTCAAAAAAAAAAAAAAAAAGTATCATAACTAAGACTCGAATGCGGAGGGATAACAGCCTCTGCTACTTGAAACCTAGTCCTTCTGGGGAGGAAAGCCCAGGTGTGTGGCAGGTGGAAGGGAGGGCGAGCCTAGGTGGTCATCTTGCTAGGGCAAGAAGCCCCCAAGCACCTGCCCCCAGCTGAGCAGCTCGGCGCCTCCTGGCCCTGGACGAACCTGGGCCCAGACTGGCGCTCCGTGGCACCCCCTCCCCCGGCCTCCCTCTTCGCGCCCTCACCCCGCCCCCCGGCGCGGCCTCACCAGCTCCCCCTGGGCAGCCCAAAGAATGCGAAGAGGTAGGTGGGGGTAGGGAGGAGGGCGAGCCGCTGGGAGAGACAAAGGGCCCGAGTCTGAGCGAGAGACACAAAGACGCGAGGAGGCTGGGGAGATAGGGGAAGTGGGACAAGGACGCGGGGAGTGACCAAGTCCGGAGGCCGGACTGGAGTCCAGCCCCACCCAGCCCGGCCGGGCCAGCGCAGCCCGGGGGCCGGTCTCTGCTGCCCCCTGGCGGGTGGCTGCGGTGAGAAGGCGGCGCGGAGCAGGTGTTGGGAGGGGAGGACCAGGGCGCGCAGGGAGGTAGGGAGGGAAGGAAGCAGAGAACAGAGCAGGGACAGAGAGACTCGCACGCAGAGACAAGAGACGCCGAGAGGGAGACACAGAGAAAGAGACAGGGACAGAGAGACACAGATAGAGACAGAGAGAGACACACGGAGAGACAGAGACAGAGAAGCACAGAGACAGAGAGGCACAGAGATAGAGACAGAGAGGCACACAGAGATAGAAAGAGAGGCACAGAGACAGGCCGATAGAGACAGAGATACACAGAAATAGAGACAGAGACAGAGAGGCACACAAGGAGACACACAGAGACAGAGAGGCACACAGATAGAGACAGAGAGACACAGAGACAGAGTCAAAGGATGGAAAGAGACATGGGGACCAAGTAACCCAGAAACAGTGACAGACAGGCCGGGCTTGGTGGCTCACGCCTGTAATCCCAGCATCTTGGGAGGCCAAGCCGGGAGGATCGCTTGAGGCCAGCCTCAGCAACATAGTGAGACCCCGCCTCCCCCCCGCCCCGTCTCTTTTATTGAAATAAAGAAACAGTGACTGACAAAGGAAGACCAGAAACAGAGCGACACCGAAGCATGAGGACGGAAAGACCCAGAGAGGCAGAAATACAGGGACAGAGAGGAAGACCCAAAGAGAGTGAGAGAGACACAAAGACACGTAAGAGAGACAGAGAAATCCAGAAAGAAACGAGTGCAGCGACACCTAGAGTTCGGGGCAGAGATTAGAAACGCACGAGGGTACGAGAAACAGGCTCAGGGCGATGGGCTCGACCTACGGGGAGGTCGCACAACCGGAACGTGCTGGGGGCAGAACCGTAAAGCCCCACGTGCCTCAGGCAACTGTGATGAGAGGACCCGGGCAGGCAGGAAAGGGCAGGATTCGAACTGTGGGTGGGACAGAGGCCAGGACCGACTGAGCTAAGAGACCGAGAGAACTCCGGCTAGGGCGAGGGGCGGGGCTGGTGGAGGCGGGGCTGGTGGGGGCGGAGTCGGCCGGAAGGGCCGAAGGGGGCGTGGCAAGACCTTGGCGAGGCGGCCGGTAGGCAGGGGGCGGGGCGTGGGACCTACTCGGGAGCAGAGGGGGCGTGGCTATACCTTAGGGGGCGTGGCTTAACGCCGGGAGCGAAGGAGACAGAATTCTTTGGCAGGGGCGACCTTAGAATCCTGGGGAGGAGCGAGAATGGAATCCCGGGGAGGAACAGGCGTGGAATCCGGGGGGCGGGGTCAGAACGCCAGGAGGGGGCGTGGCCGGAGCCGGGGTCGGCTTGACTCGGGGGAGCAGCGGGTGGATCCTGTGACGTCAGCGGGTTCGAACCGCCGGAGCTGAGCGAGGGGCCGGGGGTGCCGAGCCGGGCGGGGAGAGCTGGGCCGGGAGAGCAGAACAGGGAGGCTAGAGCGCAGCGGGAACCGGCCCGGAGCCGGAGCCGGAGCCCCACAGGCACCTACTAAACCGCCCAGCCGATCGGCCCCCACAGAGTGGCCCGCGGGCCTCCGGCCGGGCCCAGTCCCCTCCCGGGCCCTCCATGGCCCGGGCCGCTGCCCTCCTGCCGTCGAGATCGCCGCCGACGCCGCTGCTGTGGCCGCTGCTGCTGCTGCTGCTGCTGCTGCTGCTCCTGGAAACCGGTGAGACGAGCGGACGGCCCCCTGCCCTCGCGCGGACCCCCTCCAACCTTACCTTCCGAGCTGGGGAAGCCGAGCACCTTCCCCGCCCACCCCCGGCTCCCCGAGCCCCCTCTCGCGTGCCCCCTTCCTGGCTGGCCCCACAGACTCCGACCCCCTACACGTCCGATTCTCTCGAGGAGACTCTGACCCCTCCTTTCTGCATCTCTCTCACCACCACCCCCATCCTTCTTAATCCAATTGCCCATCCTACGCCGGCTTGTCTGTCCCCCTCCCCATTTCTCGGATTCCCGCGCCGAAAGGGTTAAATCCCAGGAAGGCCTGGTGCCCCCTCCCCACCCCGCGCCGAGCAGTTCACCCGGATCTGGGTCTCTGTCTCCTCTACCCCTCTCAGGAATGTGGGGAATGTTCCCCCCACCTACCGCAGTAAGG
This sequence comes from Pan troglodytes, assembly GCF_028858775.2. NCBI lineage: Eukaryota > Metazoa > Chordata > Mammalia > Primates > Hominidae > Pan > Pan troglodytes. The sequence goes on from NC_072418.2 coordinate 47,803,247, forward strand.
TCTCGAGGAAGAGGCGAGACCACCTCCCTCCCCTATTTTTCCTTCTTCCCGGCTTGGGCGTCTGAGGCCCGGAGAGAACTGAGGACAAGCGGACCTGATTCGGGTCCCTTGGAGGGCGAAGGATAAGAGTTCTGGCGACTTAGAGGGAAGGGCCTGAGCTCGGAGCTCCAACCCCGAACCTCAGGGAGTTGGGGGCTCTGACTCCGTGGACTCCAGAAAAATTAGGGGCCGGGGGCTCCGTCTTCAGGGTCCCTGGTAGAATGGAGGCTAGGCGCTAAGTCTAACTGGGATCTAGGTAAAACTGGGGGCGAGAGAGGATCAAACTTGTAGCTTCTGGATTTAATTGTGGGCAGGGGGCTTCGTTTTCAGGGTTCCCGGCAGAACCGGGGGACAGGAGACTCGATCTCGTGGGCTTCAGACTTAATTGTAGGCAGAGGAACGTCTTCTGAGATCCAAACAGAAGTGCGAGCAGCGGGCCCCGTCTCTTGGGCTCCAGATATGATCAAGGGTCGAAGGCTCTGTCTTGAGGCTGGAGTCTCAGTCGCCTGAGTCCCAGATAGAACGGGAGGCCCCGAGTCCCAGAGGCTGGGAGACTCCTCCCTTTCCCTGTGAATGGTCGGGGGCGACGGAGACGTCGCCGGGGAAGTTTTCCTGGTTTCACTCTCGCCGAGCCAGGGAGGGGCGGGGCGGGCGCTCCTGGCTCCGGGTTCCGGACTCCCCGGTTTCGGGACCTTATCTATCCTCTGGTAGCGCCTTTGTCCTCAGAGCCATAGCAGGAGGTGGACGAGTGGAGCCGCCGCCCTTATCCCCCGTCCCTCCCATTGCTATGCCTTGGACCCCCTGGCGTCCTTCCATCCACCCCACTAGGGGAGGAGAGCGGCCCCCCTGGGGAGGGAGGGGCTGGGAGGGAACCCTTGAAAGAGGCGCTGGCCCCGCCCCTTGCAGGTGACCCGGTTGTGTATTCCCAGCGACAAACTCTGGGATGCTAGAGTTTCCCGAGGGTTTGCGCAGAAAAGAGCTCAGGGGGATCTTGGGGGAACCCCGGCCACCTCTCTGGCCTCATTTCCCCCAGGATGGCTCTCACTGGCCTCCCAGCTTTGACCCAGAGCTGGGAACTCCGCTTCCATCCCCTGCCTCTCCCTTCAGGCAGAAATAGGCAGATGAGATCAGAACTGGCACCTCTGGGTGAATTCTCCGAACCCACCAGACCCTGAGCCTACTGTTAGCTTGGTGCATGATCTCACCGAAGGCTCCAGCTTGCCCTGGGAAACAGGTCCTGTTTCTGTTTCCATCTTACAGATGAGGAAACAGGCTCAGCAAAGGCAAGCAGCCTTCTCAAGGTCTCACAGCAGGTCCCGGGGAAGCCGGGCTCCGGTTCTTCAGAGCCCCGCACCGGGTGGGCTCCAGGAAGTGCCTCTGAGTTTCCATTTCCTCCCTCGTAAAAAAACTGAGATAACAATCCTTTCCCTGCGGACCATCCGGAAGGCTCCCAGGCCCCACTGATTCCCTGTGAAACCTCTTAGCCCCTGGAGAAGGAGCTGTCGGCCCCTTTCTTGACCACCCCCCACCCCAATCCTTCGCCTCTGCTGTCCGCTGGCTGGCCGGCTGGCATGTGCTCGCTCTCCCTCTCTCTCTCTCTCCCCTCCCCCTCCCTGTTTTCCTCCTTCCCTCACTTTCTTTCCCCCTCTTCATCTCTCTTCGTTTCTCACCCTTTCTCTCTCCATCCCTCTCCAAGCTCTTTCTCTCTTCTCCTCTCCCCATCTCTCTCTCTCCTCTCCGTCTTTCTCTGTATACCTGTCTAGCTCCACTGCCTCCCCCGCTTGGCCTCCTCGGGGAATGCGGGTGCACCACCTGGGCCCCCAGCTGGGCCGGCTCCCCTCCCCCAGCTTTCTTCCCTGCCCATCCGTGTGTCCATGTCCGCCAGGCAGCCCCCCACGTAGTGGAGGGGGAGGGGAGCAGAGGGACGGCAGCCTGGCTGTCTCCTCTCATTAGGGAAGGGGAACTGGGCAGAGGAGAATTTGGGGGGTGGGTATATAGAGAGGCTGGAGCTACAAGGATGGGTACAGAGGCCAATAGAGGGAAGCCGTCAGACACAGATTTAGGAATGGGGTCAGAGACACGTCTAGGAATGGAATCAGAGGATGGAAGGGGAGTGAAATGCCGGCACAGGGTGGGGGGAGTGAAATACCGTCACAGGGATGAGGCTGAAAGACACTGGAATGGGACGGAGGAGGGTGGGGGAAGGGAGCTAGACATAGATACCAGATGAAGGCAGGGACAGGAAAAGGAAAGGGGTTTGGTGACAGGCAGGGAGCCCCAAAGACTCCAGCTGTGGGACAGCAGAGGTGCCATGACCCACGGAGGTCAGGGTACAGGGGGCCTCAAGGCCAGCGACATGTGGGGGCCACAGGGAGTGATGAACACAGAAGGGACAGGGAGCTGGGCACATGGGCCAGCTCCCCCGCCCCTGCCTGGGACGCTGTTACATTTTTAATGTCCCAGCAGTGCTGACAAATGGAGCAGGAAGGGGAGGAGAAGAGGGGACCCAGCAAGATGGGCCAGGCTGTGAGAAGGTGTGTCAGAGATATGGGGAGACAGGGCACTGGAGACCCAGGAGGCAGGGAGACTCCACAGTCAGAGACAGAAACAGAGACGTAGACCAGAAGGCTTGTGAGAAGAGAACCCCAGGAATCGAGGCAGAGAGCCAGGTTCCAGACACAGGGAGACCCAGACGGAGAAAGAGACCAGAGATGTCAGACATACAGAGGAAAGAGGAAGAGAGTGACTAACGGGGACAGGGTATCTTCTCAGGCTAATGAAAATGTTCTATAATTGCTCAGGTGATGGATGGCCAACTCTGAATATACAAAAGCCACTGAACTGTACACTTTAAATGGGTAGATTGTATGGTATGGGAATAATGTCTCAATAAAGCCGTTACAAAGAGACAGAGAATATAAGAGGCACAGAGCAGAGACCAGAGACTCTGGGGGACACAGATAAGAGTGACAGAGGCCAGGCACATTGGCTCATACCAGTAATTCCAGCACTTTGGGAGGCTGACGCAAGAGAATCGCTTGAACCGAATTCAAGGCTGCAGTGAGCCCTGATTGCACTACTGCACTCCAGCCTGGGCCACAGAGCAAGACCCTGTCTCAAAAGAGAAAAGAGTAACAGAGACCCCAACAGAGACCCTGGGAATTGGAGACACAGAGGGACAGGGACCCTAAGAACTAGACACAGAGAGAGATAGAAGAGGCCCTGGAAGATACAGATAAGAGACGCTAAGAGACAGCAGGGATACCATTAAAAGACTTTCAAGAAGCCGGGCATGGTGACTCATGCCTATAATCCTAGCACTCTGGGAGGTCCAGGCAGGTGTATCACTTGAGCTCAGGAGTTCGAGACCAGCCTGGGCAACACGGCGAAACCCTGTCTCTGCAAAAAATTTAAAAATTAGCCAAAGGTGGTGGTGTGTGCCTATAGTCCCAGCTACTTGGAAGGCTGAAGTGGGAGGATCGCATGAGCCAGGAAGGTTGAGGCTGCAGTGAGCTGAGATCACACCACTGTACTCCACCCTGGGCAACAAAGCAAGATCCTATCTCAAAAAAACAAAACAAAACACACGGATTAGAGGAGGCCAGGGGGCAGGTGCAGAAATCCAGGCACAGACAGACAGCCCTACATCCTGGCTGCTGCAGCCGCTGCTCACTCCCTGAACCAGCTCCTGGATTTCCGCTGCGGGGGGTGGGCACTGTGATTAATACAATTAATTAACTGACAAGGTGACTGAGGCAGCAGCTGAGGCCAGTACTCAAAGCCTCTGGCCTTCAAGGGCCTTCTCTAGTCCCGACGTGCCTTGCCATGGGAGGGTGGGTCGCTGTGCTTTATAGATCTGCGGGGGAAGCCAGGCCCTGGGGAGCCAGCCAGGCAGGAGTCCACGAGCCCAGCTCCTCCTCCCCTAGACCCAGGTGTCCAGCTTCAGGCCCCGCCTCCCTCAGACCCAGAAGCCCAGGCCCCAGCCTCTCCTCCCTCAGACCCAGGAGTCCAGGCCCCAGCCCTCTTCCCTCAGACCCAGGAGTCCAGGCCCCCATCCCTAATCCCCCAGACCTGGGAGTTCGGACCCCCATCCCTGCTCTCTCAGACCCAGGAGTCCAGGCCCCCATCCCTAATCCCCCAGACCTGGGAGTTCAGGCCCCCATCCCTCCTCTCTCAGACCCAGGAGTCCAGGCCACCAGCGCTTCCTCCCTCAGACTCAGGAGTCCAGGCCCCCATCCTTCCCCCCTCAGACCCAGGAGTCCAGGCCCCCAGTCCCTCCTCCCTCAGACCCAGGGGTCCAGCCTCAGTCCCCTGCTCTTCCTCCCTCAGACCCGGGAGTCTAGGCCTCCAGCTCCTCCTCCCTCAGACCCAGGAATCCAGGCCCCCAGCCCCCTCCTTTCTCAGACCCAGGAGTCCAAGCCCCCAACCTCTCCTCCAGGGTTCTATAGGTCACTCTGCACCCTCCTCGCTGCCTTGGTCTACCCATCCCTGGATCTCAGGGTCTCAAGCTGTGTCTGTCCCCATAGTTCTCCCATGGGCTCACATTACACCCTGGGCAGCCTCCACTCTGCCACCACAGGAAGCCTGCAGGTGCAGTCCACAGGGAGAGGAAGTGTGTCTGGGGACCCAGCTCACACTTCATGAAGCTGTCACCAGTCTGGCTTGCCCAGTGACACTGAGGGAGGCTGGTGTTCCCATGGCCACAGTCCCCTGGCTATGGTGCTGGCCATGTCCTGGCCAAGTTCATGGCACAGCCCCTGCCTAGCAGTGTGCTGGATGATGGGGGCTCACTCCTGGCTGTATCTCCCTTGCCTCCACCTGACATGCAGAGCGTCTGGGCAGCGGCCCTCACCCCTGTCCCCCTTACCTCCGCAGCCCTGTCAGCCTCCAAGTCCCAATCCTCCCAGCTTCTCTCTGTCACCCCCACCGCTGGTCCTGCTTTCCCATTCCAAGTTCTGAGTGTGTTTCCAATCTCGCCATCCTCCGTCCCCACAGCCCCGACCCTGATCCCGGCGCCTCTCCCCCGAGACCCCTGCCCCACTGAGGGCTCTTTCTTTTTTCTTTTTTTTTTTTCTTTTTTTGAGACAAGAGTCTCACTCTGTTGCCCAAGCTGGCAATAGTGTCTCACTCTCTCACTCTGCCTTCCAAGCTGGTACAGTGGTGTGATCTTGGCTCACTGCAACCTCCGCCTCCCAGGTTCAAGAAATTCTCGTGCCTCAGCCTCCCAAGTAGTGGGGATTACAGGCGGGTGCCACCATGCCCAGCTAATTTTTGTATTTTTAGTAGAGACGGGCTTTCACCATGTTGACCAGGCTGGTCTCCTGAGCTCAGGTGAGCCACTGCACCCAGCCTGTGAGGGTTTTTTCTTTCTCTTTTTTTTTTTTTTTTTTTTTTTTTTTGAGACATGGTAGCCACCACCTGTAATCCCAGCTACTCAGGAGGCTGAGGCAGGAGCCCGAGACTGAGCAAGACTCCGTCTCAAAAAAAAAAAAAAATAGAAAAGACTTGGGCTTGTTTCCTGAGGGCTCTGTGCAGAGGAGGGCGTGTTCTGCAGTTTCTAGCAGGATCCTTCTGGCTGTGCATAGGAACAGATCACAAGGACAACTGCAGTCCTCCAGGTGGGAAGTGGCAGTGGATTAGACCAGGGCAGGGACTGGGGAGGCGTCAGAGGTGGTCTAACTAGATAAATGTCAAAGAAGGAGGTGACAGGGTTTCCTGATAGATTGCTTATGAGGTGAGAGAGAAAGAGGTGAAAATGCCTTAAAAATGGACTGTAGGCAGGACGCGGTGGCTCACGCCTGTAATCCAAGCACTTTGGGAGGCCAAGGCAAGAGGATTGCTTTAGTTCAGGAGTTTGAGAACAGCCTAGGCAACAAACAGTGAGACCCCTTCTCTACAAAAAAAATTTTTTTTTAATTAGTCAAGTATGGTGGTGCCCGCCTGTAGTGCCAACTACTGAGAAGGCTGAGGTGGTAGGATTGCTTGAACCCAGGAGGTTGAGGCTGCGGCAAGCTGGGATCCTGCACTCCACCCTGAGCAACGGAGTGAGATCCTATCCCAGAAAAAAAAAAAAGGAATGTTAACTCCACAGGGCCTGAACTATCCTATTCATTCATTTGGAATTAGAAATTCAGAATGGGGAACTTATAGCAATAGGATTTTTTTTTTCAGACGGAGTCTCACTCTGTCCCCCCAGCTGGAGTGCAGTGGCGCGATCTCAGCTCACTGCAAGCTCTGCCTCCCAGATTCACGCCATTCTCCTGCCTCAGCCTCCCGAGTAGCTGGGACTACAGGGGCCCACCACCACACCCAGCTAATTTTTATATTTTTAATAGAGACGTGGTTTCACCGTGTTAGCCAGGATGGTCTCGATCTCCTGACTTCGTGATCTCCCTGCCTTGGCCTCCCAAAGTACTGGGTTTACAGGCGTGAGCCACCACAGCTGGCCCTTTTTTTTTTTTGAGATGGAGTCTCACTCTGTCCCCCAGGCTGGAGTGCAGTGCTGCAATCTCAGCTCACTACAACCTCCACCTGCTAGGTTCAAGTGATTCTCCTGCCTCAGCCTCCTGAATAGCTGGGATTACGGGGGCCCGCCACCACGCCCGGCTAATTTTTGTATTTTTAGTAGAGACGGGGTTTCACCATGTTGGCCAGGCTGGTCTCAAACCTCAAACTCCTGACCTCATGATCCGCCCTTCTCGGCCTCCCAAAGTGTTGGAATTACAGGCGTGAGCCATTGCGCCCAGGGATTTTAGAACCTCATTCATTCGTTATTCAGCAAGTACTGAGCATCTACTAGGTACCAATCTCTCTTGCAGATACTGAGGGTACAGGTTGTGAGCAAAACAGACAGAAGATCCCTGCCCTCGTGGCGCTGGCAGTCAGTTTTCAGGAGGATGTGACATATCTAGTGTGTGAGATGGTGAGAAGCACTATGCAGACAGAGAACATAACAGGGCAAAAGGGCGGAAGAGCAGTCAGCCAGGGAGGGGAGAGGAGGTGGCAGCTGAGGTGGAGTATCTCGGGGTAAAAGAACCCCCCGAGGAGTGTGCCCCACAAGAAGCTAAAAGTGGTGGGTTTGTTTGAGACCGAGTCCTCACTCTGTCACCCAGGCTGGAGTGCAGTGGCGCAATCTCAGCTCACTGCAACCTCCACCTCCTGAGTTCAAGCGACTCTCCCTAAAGTAGCTGGAATTACAGGCATGCAGCTAATTTTTGTATATTTAGTAGAGACAGGGTTTCACTGTGTTGGCCAGGCTGGTCTCGAACTCCTGGCCTCAAGTGATCCATCCACCTTGGTCTCCCAAAGTTCTGGGATTACAGGCTTGAGCCACCGCCCCCAGCCTAAAGTCGGTTTTTTTGTTTTAATCCTCCAAATCCAGTAGTGCTCAGATGCCATCCTAAATGGAGGATTGGAGGGGAGCCTCCCTTAGAAGGAAGATCTGGGCCCCTGGAAGCCACAGGACTGCTCCTTAGGTCAAGAACTCTGAATCTGGCCAGGTGCAGTGGCTTATGCCTATAATCCCAACACTTTGGGAGGCCGAGGTGGGTGGATCACTTGAGGTCAGGAGTCCGAGACTAGCCTGGCTGACATGGCGAAACCCCATCTCTACTAAAATTACAAAAATTAGCTGGGTATGGTGGTGCATGCCTGTAATCCCAGCTACTCGGGAGGCTGAGACAGGAGAATCACTTGAGCTGGGGAGGCAGAGGCTGTAGTGAGCCCAGATTGTGCCACTGCACTCCAGCCCGGGCAACAGAGTGAGACTCCACCTCAAAAAAATTTTTTTAAAAAGAACTCTGAGTTGCCGGGCGCGGTGGCTCACGCCTGTAATCCCAGCACTTTGGGAGGCCCAGGTGGGCGGATCACGAGGTCAGGAGATCGAGATCATCCTGGTTAACATGGTGAAACCCCATCTCTACTAAAAAAATTAGCCGGGTGTCGTGGCGGGCACCTGTAGTCCCAGCTACTCGGGAGGCTGAGGCAGGAGAATGGGGTGAACCCGGGAGGCAGAGGTTGCAGTGAGCCGGGATCGTGCTGCTGCACTCCAGCCTGGGTGACAGAGCAAGACTCCGTCTCAAAAAAAAAAAAAAAAAAAAAGAACTCTGAGTCAGCCTGGCGTGGTGGCTCACGCCTGTAATCTCAGCACTTTGGGAAGCCGAGGCGGGCAGATCACGAGGTCTGGAGATCGAGACCATCCTGGCTAACACGGTGAAACCCCGTCTCTACTAAAAATACAAAAAATTAGCAGGGCGTGGTGGCGGGCGCCTGTAGTCCCAGCTACTCGGGAGGCTGAGGCAGGAGAATGGCATGAACCTAGGAGGCGGAGGTTGCAGTGAGCCGAGATAGTGGCACTGCACTCCAGCCTGGGCAAAAGAGCGAGAATCTGTCTCAAAAAAAAAAAAAAAAAAAAACTCTGAATCCCAGAGACCCAGGGACTTGGAGGGGGTGAAGGGTGTGGGGCTCCAGGGAACTGGGGCTCAGCTTTTCAGGTCTCCTCCTCCAGGAAGCTCTTCGTTCGTTCGTCGTCCCTCCCTCCTTCAGACAGGTCAAGCCTCTTCAGGTTCCTCCCATACCACCCCTACTCCGTCTTCCAGGCATTCTTGGTGATAATTATTTGTGCAATATTTGTACCCCCTGCAATCCGGGTGTCAACCCTGGAGAACAAGCACCTGATTTGTCCTGTTACTTCTGTGGCATCCACACTTAGCAACATTCATTCACTTGGCAGTGTTTACTGAGCACCTACTACGTGCTAGGCCCTGTTGTAGGTGCTGGGGATACAGTAGGGGAATAACACAGACAAACCTCAGGGCTGGAGAGGGCAGACCCTCTAGCACCCAGGACCTGTTTGTTGAGTAACTATTTGTTTTTTGGATTTGACCTATAAGATGTGAAAGAACAGCCAGATTCTTCCAGGTTCTGCCTTTTCCTGATCCCTCCCTCTCTCCCTACTACCAAATCCCTTCCATTTTAAAATTTTAAATCCTGGTGGGGCACAGTGGCTCACGCCTATAATCCCAGCAGTTTGGGAGGCTAAGGTAGGCAGATCACCTGAGGTCGGGAGTTCGAGGCCAGCCTGGCCAAGATAGTGAAACCCTGTCTCTACTCAAAATACAAAAATTAGCTGAGTGTGGTGACATATGCCTGTAATCCCAGCTACTCGGGAGGTTGAGGCAGAATTGCTTGAACCCAGAGGCAGAGGTTGCAGGGAGCCAAGATGGCGCCACTGCACTCTGGCCTGGGTGATACAGCGAGAATGTGTTTCAAAAAAATAAAATCCTAAGACCTATTAGCCTCCTCCCCAACACTCAGTCTCAGTCTTAACCTCTTGTTCTTTTCATTGCCAACTTTTTGTGTCATTTTGCTGTCTGGTCATCTATCTCTGCTCAGCCCACCACCTTCCCCTCAGGCCTCCTTGGATGAAGTTAAGTCATTCTCTATTTGAAGAGCCCGCAACGGCTCCCACTTGCCACAAAGAGGAAACTAACTTCCTCGGCCCCAGCCTACTTTGCTGTCTCTGCAGTTCACACAGGCCCAAATGGCTTTCCTTGACCCTCATTGAGTGGCCTTCCCCCCTTGCCCAGCTAGGAAGGGGCCAGAGCGCTTAACCACCCTGATCCCAACCTTAGTGCCTTTGGGGGCCAGGCGGGTGATAAGTCCCAGCACCTGGGGAATCTGGAGGAGCCGGAAGGGAGTGTGCCCTGTGGGAGGGGAGTGATGTCCTTCCTCAGCCCCACCCAGCTGTTGCCCCCAGGAGCCACATATCCGGACTTCTGTCTGGAGCTTTAGACAGCAATCTCCAGGCCTTCTGTGTGGGCCGCTACTTCCCAACTGAAATAACACTCTGTGGGCCAAAGCAAACATGCACCACAGTCAGATCTGGCCTGCAGCAGGCGGCTGACCCCTGCTGCTCTGCTCACCTGGGCCACGCCCCGTGAACATCCCCCATGAGCAAGTCCTTCCATGGAACTGGCACAGGGACCCTGGAGGGCGGCTGAAACATCCCCATTTTACAGATGGAGGAAGTTGGGCTTGGAGACAAGGTTGCCAGCTGGAAAGGGTGTCAGCGTTAAATAACAAGATTCAGAAAATATGATTAAGTATAGAGTTTATTCAAGCCTAAAGCTTGAGGATGGCCACCCGGGAGTGTGGATTCAAGCTGCCCTGAATAAACCCTTTAACTAGCTGTGATTACAAGTGGACTTTTTTTTTTTTTTTTTGAGACAGGGTCTCACCCTGTCACTCAGTCTGGAGTGCAGTGTGTGATCATGGCTCACTGCAGCGTCAGTTTCTCAGGCTCCTGGCCTTGAGTGATTCTCCTGCCGCAGCCTCCCTAGTAGCTGGGACTACAGGCCCTAGCCATCTTGCCCAGCTATTTTTTTTTTTTTTTGAGACGGAGTCTTGCTCTATTGCCCAGGCTGGAGTGTAGTGGCACAATCTCTGCTCACTGCAACCTCCACCTCCCGGGTTCAAGCGATCCTCCTGCCTCAGCCCCCCTAGCAGCTAGGATTACAGGCACCTGCCACCATGCCCGGGTAATGTTTATTTTTTTAGTAGAGATGGGATTTCGCCATGCTGGCCAGGCTGGTCTCGAACTCCTGACCTCAGGTGATCCACCTGCTTCGGCCTCCCAAAGTGCTGGGATTACAGGCGTGAGCCATCGTGCCGGCTTTTTGTTTGTTTGTTTGTTTAAGTGATGAAGTCTCACTATATTGTCCAGGCTGGTCTCAAACTCCTGGCCTCAAGTGATCCTCCACCCACTTCGGCCTCCCATAGTGCTGGGATTACAGGCGTGAGCCAACGCACCCAGTCTGCAAGTGGATTTTTAAGGAACAAAGAAGAGAGAGTTCCTAAATTGTTACCAAGAATTTACATTGAAACAGCATAAGGTATCTGCAGGTCTGGCTCAGAAAAAAAGATAACAGAAGGTATTGATTGGCTATGCACTGTTTATTGTATCACAAATTCCAGGAACAAGAAGCTAATAGGGAGGGCAGCTGTGCAGGAACCACTGCCTCGGGCATGGGTGGAGGAGGCGTGTGACCGAAGTCCCGTATTCACTGTACAGTCTCCCTGGGCCTGATACATTTCGCATAGCTCAGACTGATCTGAGCTATTTTTCTTTTCTCAGGTTGGGTGGGGGTGGCCCCTCTGGACTGGAAAAGCCTCATTTTTCCCCCAAGTGACACACCTGAGTTTGTTTGACTTGTTTCCCCCAAGTGACACACCTGAGTTTGTGGGACATGTGTGGAGATGATGTATTTATGTCACACTTCAGTCTTCGCTGATGGCTTTTTTTTTATATATTTATTTACATTTTTTCTTTTAAGGTAGGCAGGGTCTCATTCTATTGCCCATGCTGGAGTGCAGTGGCGAGGTCTCTGGGTTCAAGTGATTCCCCTTCCTCAGCCTCCCAAGTAGCTGGGAATACAGGTGCCCGCCACCACGCCCAGCTAATTTTTGTATTTTTGGTAGAGACAGGTTTTCACCATGTTGGCCAGGCTGGTCTCGAACTCCTGACCTCAGGGTGATCCACCCGCCTCAGCCTCCCAAAGTGCTGGGATTACAGGCATGAGCCGCAGCACCCAGCCTTTTTTCTTTCTTTCTTTTCTTTTTTTTTCCCCTCCCGAGACCGAGTCTCTCTCTGTCACCCAGGCTGGAGTGCAGTGGCATGATCTCAGCTTACTGCAACCTCCACCTCCCGGGTTCAAGCGATTCTCCCACCTTAGCCTCCTGAGTAGCTGGGATTACAGGTGCCTGCCACCACACTCAGATAATTTTTCTATTTTTAGTAGAGATGGGGTTTTGCCATGTTGGCCAGTCTGGTCTCGAACTCCTGGCCCCAAGTGAGCCTCCTGCCTTGGCCTCCCAAAGTGCTGGGATTACAGGTGTGAGCCACCGCACCTGGCCTTATTTTATTTTTAATTTCTGTTCTTGTATTGCTATAATTTACTGATGACTTCTTACCCAAAGATCCTCGGCCTGTCCTCACCCAAGGGGACTGTCTTCCACCAGGGACCCCTCATAAGAGTTACTCATTAGGATGGTGTTCCCTGGGGTTCCTGTGTGTATGACGCCAGGGCCTGTGCACCGCCTCCATGGCCCATCTCCATCAGACAGAGCTGGGCAGTGCTGTTGGCCCTCGAAATGAGGCTTGTGCCCTGGCCTTTCCTGGCCTGGGGGCTGAGTGCCAAGGCCACCTGTAATTAAACTGAGCTTCCTATGTTTACTTAGCAAGCACTGACCTCTCATTTCCTGGGGCCCTATGCTGAGTGTTCCCACAGCTATTCTTTAATCTTTAAACAGCCCTTGGGACGCAGGCACTATTATTAACCTCACTTTACAGCTGGGGAAACTGAGGCACAGAGAGGTTAAATGACCTGCACAAGGTCGCAGAGCCAGGATTCAAACCCATGAACTATGGGCCACTCAGTCGCCATGCTGTACTGCCGTGCACAGCAGAGGAAGATTTGTTCTTGTTCTTGTTTATATTAAAAGTGAGAAAACATGGGCCACGCGCAGTGGCTCACGCCTGTAATCCCAGCACTTTGGGAGGCCAAGGTGGGTGGATCACCTGAGGTCAGGAGTTTGAGACCAGCCTGACCAACATGGTGAAATCTGGTCTCTACTAAAAATTCAAAAATCAGCCGGACGTAGTGGCTCGCACCTGTAATCCCAGCTACTCAGGAGGCTGAGGCAGGAGAATCACTTGAACCCAGGAGGCAGAGGTTGCAGTGAGTTGAGACCGCGCCACTGCACTCCAACCCCTGGGTGACAGAGCAAGACTCCATCTCCAAAAAAAAAAAAAAGGTGAGAAACCACTTAGGCTGGCTGAGAACTGCAAACATGCGTCCACATAAAAACTTGAACTTGCATGATCCCAGCAGCTTTATTCATCAGAGCCAAAAAGTTGAAACAACCTCAATGCCTATCAGTGGCTGAATGGATAAACAAAATGTGGTCCGTCCGTGTAGTGGAATATTATTGAGCCTTAAAGAAGAGTGAAGCGCCGACACGTGTTACAGATGGATGAACCTGGAAAACAAGATGCCAAGTGAAAGAAGCCAGACACAAAGGCTACATAGTCTATTACTTGAAATGTCCAGAACAGGCACATCAACAGAGACAGAAAGTCGCATCGTGGCTGGGGGAATGGGAAGTGACTGCTTAATGGATAAGGGGGTTACTTAGGGAATTATAAAAATGCCCAGGCTGGGCACAGTGGCTCATGCCCGTAATCCAAACACTTTGGGAGGCCGAGGCAGGGGGATCGCTTGAGCTCAGGAGCCTAAGCAACATGATGAATCCCCATCTCTACAAAAAATACAAAATTAGCTGGGTTTGGTGGCTCGCACCTGTAGTCTCAGCTACTTGGGGGGCTGAGGTGGGAGGATCACTTCAGCCCCAGAGACAGTTTGCAGTGAGCAGAAATCGCGCCATTGCACGCCAGCATGGACAGAGTGAGATCCTGTCTCAAAAAATAATACCCTAAAACTGATTATAGTAACAGATGTAAAACTCCAGATATACTTAAAGCCACTGAATTGTACTGTATTTTTTATTTATTTTACTTTTTTATTAAAAAATTATATATATATATTGTTTTTTCTTTTCTTTTCTTTTTTCAAGACAGAGTCTCACTTTATCACCCAAGCTGGAGTGCAGAGGCACGATCTCGGCTCACTGGAACCTTCGCCTCCTGGGTTCAAGTGAACACGTCCGGCTAATTTTTATAGTTTTAGTAGAGACAGGGTATTTCACCGTGTTGGCCAGGCTGGTCTCAAACTCCTGACCTCAAGTGGCCCACCCACCTCAGTCTCCCAAAGTGCTGGAATTACAGGTGTGAGCCACTGCACCCAGCCTTAATTGTATACTTTAAATGGGTGAATTGTGTAGCGTAAGAATTTATATCTCGATAAAGCTGTTTAAAAAAAAAAAAACTACGTAAAAAATGAGCAAAGGACCCGAAGAGACATTTTTCTAAAGAAGACATACAGGCAGCCAACAAACATATGAAAAAATGCTCAACATCATTAATCATCAGAGAAATGCAAATTTAAACCACAATGAGGTGCCATCTCACCTCAGTCAGAATGTCTGTTACTAAAAAGTCTAAAAAAACAGATGCTGGCAAGGATTTGGAGTAAAGGGACTGCTTACCCACTGTTGATGGGAATGTAAATTAGTACAGCCTCTATGGCAAACAGCATGGAGATTTCTCAAAGAACTAAAAATAGAACTACCATTTGGTCCAGTATTCCACTGAGTATCCTCCCAAAGGAAAAGACATCATTATATCAAAAAGACACCTGCGCTTGTATGTTTATTGCAGCACTATTCACAACAGCAAAGATATGGAATCAACTTAAGTGTCCATCGATGAATGGAGGATTGGATAAAGAAAATGTGGTCTATATCTACAAAGATTTCATGACAAAATTGCCAAAAGCAGTGCAGCAAAAGCAAACATTGACAAATGGGATCTAATTAAACTAAAGAGCTTCTGCACAGCAAAAGAAACTATCCTCAGAGTGAACAGACAACCTACAGAGTGGGAGAACATTTTTGCAATCTATCCATCTGACAAAGGTCTAACATCCAGAACCTACAAGGAATTTAAACAAATTTACAAGAAAAGAAAAACCTAAAAAAGTGGGCAAAGGACACGAACAGACACTTCTCAAAATAAGACAGTCATGCAGCCAACAAACATGAAAAAAATGCTCAACATCCCTGATCGTTGAGAAATGCAAATCAAAACAACGAGATACCATCTCATACCAGTCAGAATGGCCATTATCAGAAAGTCAAGAAACAACAGATGCAGGCAAGGTTGTGGAGAAATAGGAATGCTTTTACACTGTTGGTGGGAATGTAAATCAGTTGAACTATTATGAAGACAGTATGGCGATTCCTCAAAGATCTAGAACCAGAAATACCATTTGACCCAGCAATGCCATTACTGGGTATATACCCAAAAGAATATAAATCATTCTATTACAAAGATACATGTATGCATATGTTCATTGCAGGACTATTCACAATACCAAAGACATGGACTCAATCCAAATGCCCATCATGGATAGACTGGATAAAGAAAATGTACAGGCCGGGCACTGTGGCTCACGCCTGTAATCCCAGCACTTTGAGAGGCCGAGGCAGCAGATCACGAGGTCAGGAGATCGAGACTATCCTGGGTAACACGGTGAAACCCCGTCTCTACTAAAAATACAAAAAAATTCGCTGTGTGTGGTGGCGGGCACCTGTAGTCCCAGCTACTCGGGAGGGTGAGGCAGGAGGATGGCGTGAACCCAGGAGGCGGAGCTTGCAGTGAGCCAAGATGGCGCCACTGCACTCCGGCCTGGACAAAAGAGTGAGACTCCGTCTCAAAAAAAAAAGAAAAGAAAAAAGAAACCTGCACATGTATCCTGGAACTTACAATTAAAAAAAAAAAAGAAAGAAAATGTGGTATATGTCTACCATGGAATACTACACAGCCATAAAAAAGGATGGGATCATGTCTTTTGCACCAACACGGATGGAACTGGAGGCCATTATCCTGAGTAAAATAGAAAGTCAAATACCACATGTTCTCACTTATAAGTGGAATCTAAACAGCAGATACACAAAGATTGGAATAATGGACAGTGGAGACTACAAAAGGTGGGAGGGAGGGATACGGGTGAGGGTTGAAAAATTAACTGTTGGAGGCTGGGCACAGTGGCGCACACCTATAATCCCAGCACTTTGGGAGGCCGACACGGGTGGATCACGAGGTCAGGCGTTCGTGGCCAGCCTGGCCAACATAGTGAAACCCCATCTCTATTAAAAATATTAAAAAATTGGCCGGGCGTGGTGGCTCATGCCTGTAATCCTAGCACTTTGGGAGCCCGAGGCGGCAGATCACGAGGTCAGGAGATTGAGACCATCCTGGCTAACACGGTGAAACCCCGTCTCTACTAAAAATACAAAAAAAAAAAAAAATTAGCCGGGCATGGTAGCGTGCGCCTGTAATCCCACCTACTCGGGAGGCTGAGGCAGGAGAATTGCTCGAAGTTGGGAGGTGGAGGTTGCAGTGAGCCGAGATCACACCACTGCACTCCAGCCTGGGCAACAGTGCGAGACTCTGTCTCAAAAAAAAGAAAAATTGACTGTTGGAAGCCAGGTGCATTGGTGCATGCCTATAATCCCAGCACTTTGGGAGGCTGAGGCGGGCTGCTCACTTTGAGTTCAGGAGTTTGAGACCAGCCTGGGCAACATGGCAAAACCCTATCTCTACAAAAACAAAAATTAGCCGGGCACTGGTGGCACATGCCTGCAGTCCCAGCCACTCAAGTTGCAGTGAGCCAAGATTGTGCCACTGCACTTCAGCCTGGGAGACAGAGTGAGACCCTGTCTCAAAAAAGAAAAAGAAAAATTAACTGTTGGGTACACTGTTTGCTATTCAGGTGATAGATACGCTAAAAGCCCAGACTTCACCTCTATGCAATATATGTATGTAAGAAACTGGCACTTGCACCTGCTAAAAATATAATAATTTTAAAATTTTTATTTTAATAAAAAAATAGAAACTTAGGGCCAAGGGGGGAGCTGATCATTTGAGGTCAGGAGTTCGAGACCAGCCTGGCCAACGTGGTGAAAGCCCATCTCTACTAAAAATACAAAAATTAGCCGGGCATGGTGGCGGGCGCCTGTAATCCCAGCTACTCAGGAGGCTGAGGCACAAGAATCCCTTGAACCAGGGATGGAGGTTGCAGTGACCAAGATTGCTCCACGGCACCCCAGCCTGGGCAACAGAGCGAGACTCGGTCTCAAAAAAAAAAAAAAGAAACTTGGGAAAAAATGCTATGTAGGAGGTCTGTAGGTTTCATAGGAAGGTGAGAGAAAGTATATTACTGAGTGGGGGATGAAGACTATACTCAGCCTTTAAATGTTTTAAAATGTATTTTATGAAAGTTTTTTTTTATTGATTTATTTTCAGAGGATTCCCCCCCCCAAAAAAAAAATCTTATGAAAATTTTGGGGTGGGCTGGGTACAGTGGCTCACACCTATAATCCCAGCACTTTGGGAGGCTGAGGTGGGAGGATCACTTGAGTCCAGGAGTTCAAGACCAGCCTGGGCAACATAGCGAGACATTGTCTCTACCAAAAAAAAAAAAAATACAAATTAGCCAGGTGTGGTGGTGCATGCCTGTAGTCCCAGCTTGAACCTGGGAGGTCAAGGCTGCAGTGAGCTGGGTGGCCCACTGCACTCTAGCCTGGGTGAAAGTGAGGCCCTGTCTGAGAAAAAATGTAGTTGAAAGAAAAGAAAACTTTTATTTTTTATTTTCTTTTTTAATTTTAAAGGCAGGGTCTCACTCTGTTGCCCAGGCTGTTCTTGAACTCCTAGGCTCAAGCATTCCTCCCACCTTGGCCTCCCAAAGTGCTGAGATTGAAGTCTTGAGCCACTACCCTGGCCATCATGTCAACTTTTAAACATACAAATATAGGTAAGAAGAATGGCCTGGTGGCCGGGCGCGGTGGCTCACGCCTGTAATCCCAGCACTTTGGGAGAGTGAGGCAAGCGGATCACGAGGTCAGGAGATTGAGACCATCCTGCCTAACACGGTGAAACCCCGTCTCTACTAAAAATACAAAAAAGAAAAAAATTAGCCAGGCATGGTGGCAGGCGCCTGTAGTCCCAGCTACTCAGGAGGCTGAGGCAGGAGAATGGCGTGAACCCGGGAGGCGGAGCTTGCAGTGAGCCGAGATCGTGCCACTGCACTCCAGCCTGGTCGACAGAGCAAGACTCCGTCTCAAAAAAAAAAAAGAAGAATGGCCTGGAGCCTCCCTCACCCTCCCCACCTAGACCCACTTGACAATGGGTGACATATTTTGGTTTTTGCTGAACCATTTAGGAGTAACTTGAGATCATGACATTGCGACTTCATATCTTCTGGGAAAAATAGTGTGTGCACAGCCACAATTTAATTATCACACCTCGGAACATGAACAGCAATTCCAAAATCATATATAATATGAACTCATAGTACATGTTATAGTTATATAATAGAATAGTCATTTTAGTCTTCCCTAAAATGTCTTTTCCAGGTGGCTTTTTTGGAATCAGGATGCTGCGAAGCTGCCTACGTTGCATGTGGAGCCTGCATTTCCCGTGGGGCCCCCTTCGTGGTGGCCCTGCCTGGAGGTGTCTGGGTCCTTCCCCCACCTGACTACTTCACTCTCTGTCCTCTCTGCCCAGGAGCCCAGGATGTGCGAGTTCAAGTGCTACCCGAGGTGCGAGGCCAGCTCGGGGGCACCGTGGAGCTGCCGTGCCACCTGCTGCCACCTGTTCCTGGACTGTACATCTCCCTGGTGACCTGGCAGCGCCCAGATGCACCTGTGAACCACCAGAATGTGGCCGCCTTCCACCCTAAGATGGGTCCCAGCTTCCCCAGCCCGAAGCCTGGCAGCGAGCGGCTGTCCTTCGTCTCTGCCAAGCAGAGCACTGGGCAAGACACAGAGGCAGAGCTCCAGGATGCCACGCTGGCCCTCCACAGGCTCACGGTGGAGGACGAGGGCAACTACACTTGCGAGTTTGCCACCTTCCCCAAGGGGTCCGTCCGAGGGATGACCTGGCTCAGAGTCATAGGTGAGCAGGGTAAGGGCGGGAGGCAAGGAGGTGGGAGGGCCGCGGTGTGGGAGCATCCCCTTGCGGGTCAGTTTCTCTCTTGGCTTCAGCTGTGAGGTTCACATTCTCTGTGGGTTTCCATCCATCAGCAAATGTTCATTAAGCACCTACCGCGTGCCAGATGCTTTTCTGTGTGCTGAGGATGCGGCAGACAACCAGGCATTCTTGGGAAAAACAAAAAAATAAGTATTGGCTGGGCGCAGTGGCCCACCCCTGTAATCCTAGCACTTTGGAAGGCCGAGATGGGCAGATCGCCTGAGGTCAGGAGTTCAAGACCAGCCTGGCCAACATGGTGAAACCCTGTCTCTACGAAAAATAAAAAATTAGCTGGGTGTGGTGGCCCGTGCCTATAATCCCAGATACTCAGGAGACTGAGTCAGGAGAATCGCTTGAACCCAGGAGGCAGAGGTTGCAGTGAGCCGAGATTGTGCCACCACTGCACTCTAGTCTGGGTGACAGAGCAAGACTCCGTCTAAAAAAAAAAAAAAAAGTATTGAGGTTGGGTGTGGTGGCTCACGACTATAATCTAAGCACTTTGGGAGGCTGAGGCAGGTAGATTGCTTGAGCCCATGGTGGTGCGCAGATGTGGCCCCAGCTACTTGGGAGGCTGAGGTGGGAGGATCGCTTGAGACCAGGAATTTGAGGCTGCGGTGAGCTGTGATCATGCCACTACACTCTTAGCCTGGGTGACAGAGTGAGGCCCTATCTCTAATAAATAAATAAAAGAGTAAGTCAGGCAGTTAAAGGGGCCATGGAGGTTGGAGAGGGCCAAGTTGCAATTCTAGCTAAGGAGGTCTGGGGATATTTAGGCAGAAACTAGGAGAGGAGGAGCCCTGTGGGTATCTAAGGGAAGAGCGTTCCAGGCAGACGGAATGGCAAGTACAAAGGCCCTGAGACAGGAATACCTGGAGTATTTGAGGGCCAGGAAGGAAGTCAGGGTGGCTGGAGACATATGAGTGGGGGAAAGTAGGAAGCAATAAAGTCAAGGAGAGGATGGGGACAGATTGGCAAAAGCCTTGTGGACTATAAGAAGCCTTTGGCTTTTGCCCAGGGAGGATAAGAGCTGTAGTAGGTTCTTAGCAGCAGACAGGTTTGATCTGGCTTGGGTTCTCACCAGCTCCTCCTGGCTGTGTTGGGAGGGGAAAGGATGGGAGCTGAGAAACCACAGGGTAAGGCAACTGCAAAGTCCGGGTGGGGCCGGGTGCTGTGGCTCACGCCCATAACCCCAGCACTCAGGGAGGCGGAGGTGGGAGGATCCCTTGAGCCTAGGAATTTGAGACCATCCTAGGCAACATAGTAAGACTCTTGTCTCAATGACAAAAAAAAAATTTTTTTTTTTTTTTGAGACAGAGTTTTGCTCTTGTTGCCCAGGCTGTAGTGGAGTGGCGCGATCTCGGCTCACTGCAACCTCCACCTCCCAGGTTCAACCAATTCTCCTGCCTCAGCCTCCCAAGTAGCTGGGATTACAGGCTCCCACCACCACACCTGGCTAATTTTTTTTTGTATTTTTAGTAGAGACGGGGTTGCGCCATGTTGGCCAGGCTGGTCTTGAACTCCCGACCTCAGGTGATCCGTCCACCTGGGCCTCTCAAAGTGCTGGGATTACAGCCATGAGCCACTGCGCCTGGCCGGGAAAGAAAAAAAAATTGTTTTAATTAACCAGGCTCAGTGACTTACACCTGTAATTTCAGCTACTCGAGAGGCTGAGGTGGGAGGATCACCTGAGCCCAGGAGGTTGAGGCTGCAGTAAGCTGTGATTGTGCTACTGCACTCCATCCTGGACAACAGAGCGAGACCCTGTCTTAAAACAAGTCCAGTCCAGGCAGGAAGTAAAATGGCTTAGAAGTAGGGGACACAGTGGCCTCATTGAGATAGGATGTGCAGGGAAGGCGTCTTAGTCAAGTCCTAGAGTCTGAGAAGGAGCCACCTTTGGGCATAGCAGAGGGGCACGGGCACAAAAACCTGGGAGGTGGGCATGAGCTGGGAGCTGGGTGCGTTCCAGGAATGGAAAGGGGGCTGGTAAGGATAGGCAAGGGCTTGGGTGACCCTCAGCGGGGCCACATTACACGGGCTTCACAGGTGGAGGCGAGGAGGCTGGACTATGTCCTCAGTATGGTTAAGAGCCATGGGAGGTGTCAAGCCACAGGAGAGATCTGGACAAACGTTTGAGGTTGCAAAAAATGACCGGCAGCAGTATGAGGAGTGATTGGAGGAGTGGACGGAGGTAGAAGGGAGCTGGGACGAGAGGCGAGAAGAGGCATTGCTGGGAAGACGGATGAGGCAGTGGGGGCAGAGGGAAGCGGGCGGCATATAGTGGTGTTTTTAGAAGATAGTAGGTGCTGGGCTTGCCCATGGATTGAGGGGGAAGCAGGATCAGAGAGGAGTCCCAGGCCTGGTGCGGTGGCTCACGCCTGTAATCCCAGCACTTTGGGAGGCCAAGGTGGGCAGATCGCTTTGAGGTCAGGAGTTTCAGACCACTCTGGGCAACATGGTGAGGCCCCATCTCTACAAGAAAAAAAAAAATTAGCTGGGCATGGTAGCACATACCTGTAGTCCCAGCTACTCAAGAGGCTGAGGTGGGAGGATCGCTTGGGCCTGGGAAGCAGAGATTGCAAGTGAGCCAAGATTGCACCACTGCACTCCAGCGCAAGACCCTGTCTCAAAAAAAAAAAAAAATAGGACTCCCAGCGGGAAGGTGACTGACACTTGGCAAAAATAGAGAAGGCAGGGAAGATTTTTTTTGAAGGATGCTTTTTTTCTTTTCCTTTTTCTTTTTTTGAGACAAAGTCTCACTACATTGCCCAGGCTAGACTCGAACTCCTGGGCTCAAGGGATCCTCCTACCTCCGCCTCCTGCATAGCTGGGACTACAGGCATGAGTCACCACATCCAGCTACGAATGCTCTTTCTTTAAATCTTGAGGCTGGGCTTGGTGGCTCACTCCTGTAATCCCAGCACTTTGGGAGGCCGAGGCGGGCGGATCACGAGGTCAGGAAATCAAGACCATCCTGGCTAACACGGTGAAACCCCATCTCTACTAAAAATACAAGAAATTAGCCGGGCGTGGTGGCGGGTGCCTGTAGTCCCAGCTATTCGGGAGATTGAGGCAGGAGAATGGCTTGAACCCGGGAGGCGGAGCTTGCAGTGAGCCGAGATCGCGCCACTATACTCCAGTCTGGGCGACAGAGTGAGACTCTGTCTGGAAAAAAAAAAAAAAAAAAAATGTTGGAAGTCCCCTGGGAGCCCACCTTCCCTAGGCAACTTCCCAGAAGCCACGTCACTCTGGATGCCTTTTTTTCCCTCTTCTCAGCCCAGAGCGTCTGAGAAGTTCACCCTGTGCTGTCCTTGAGTAAACACTTCCCTTTCCAGTAACACATGAAACCACAGCCGTTTTCCATAATACAAAGGACAGCTCTTCTCCTCCCCACCCTCACAAACGCCTCTCTTCTTGTGCAATCATTTGTTCTCATCCAGAGATAACTTCAGGGCTGGGCACGGTGGCTCACACCTGTAATCCCAGCACTTTGGGAGGCTGAGAGGCAACAAGAGCAAAACTCTGTCTCAAAATAAATAAATAATGAGACTCAGAAAATATGATTAAGGGCCAGGCGCAGTGGCTCACGCCTGTAATCCCAGCACTTTGGGAGGCCGAGGCAGGCGGATCACGAGGTCAGGAGATTGAGACCATCCTGGCTAACACGGTAAAACCCTGTCTCTACTAAAAATACAAAAAAATTAGCCGGGCGTGGTGGCGGGTGCCTGTAGTCCCAGCTACTTGGGAGGCTGAGGCAGGAGAATGGCATGAACCCAGGAGGCGGAGCTTGCAGTGAGCTGAGATCGCGCCACTGCACTCCAGCCTGGGCGACAGAGCGAGACTCCGTCTCAAAAAAAAAAAAAAAAAAGAAAATATGATTAAGTGTAGGGTTTAATCAAGCCCAAAGCTTGAGGATGACCACCTGGGAGCATAGATTGAAGTTGCCCTGAACATACACTTCAAGCAGGGGCCAAGGCAAGCAGCTCTTGCAAGTGAGCTTTTGTTTGTTTGTTTGTTTCTTGGAGAGAGGGTCTCCAAAACTACAAATAAAAATTAGCTAGGAATGGTGGCGCACACCTGTAATCCCAGCTACTGGGGAGGCTAAGGCAGGCGAATTGCTGAAACCAGCAAGGGCAGGTTGCAGTAAGCTGAGATTGCACCACTGCACTCCATCCTGGGTGACAGCAAGACTCTGTCTCAAATTAATAAAAAAAAAAAAGAGAGAGAGAGAGATAACTTCAAGAGCTTCCGTATACACACTGGGGCAGAAGTAAGGAACAAAACAGCCAAAGCCTCTGTCCTCATGATGCGTGAGCCACCAAGGGATAGTTGGCCAGAGTCGGCGGTCAGGAAAGTGCCCTTGACGAAGTGGGGCTTGGAGTGGGGTCTGGAGAAGGAGGCCAAAGCAATCCAGGCACAAAATCACCAACCAAAACCCCAAAGTGGGTGGAGGCAGAGACTGAGGAGGGCGTGGATGGGGAGCACGTGGAGTGGCCAGGGGAGGTGGCCATGGGGAAGTGGTGGGCTCGGGCCCTGAGTCACTATTCTAACAGCTTGGAGGGCGGCCAGGAGGATGTGGGGAGGCTTGTTGGATGCTCCACGGTGGTCAGGGGAGAAGGCGGTGGGAAGGGAGAGCTGGGAAGAAGAGGAGAGTCAGACTGTGTTGAGAAGTTCAGAGGTGGATACCCAGGTCCAGAAAGCAACAGAAGATGTGAGTCTGGGTGGGGGAAACACATCATAAGCATGAGCTGCTATTCTTCCTGGAGTTTTGTTTTTGTGATTTTTTTCCATGTTTTCCAAGAGAATGAGGTGGAAAGGGTATAAAAAAAAGAAATGGCTTTGAGATTTTCTGCCTTTATCACACTTCCAGTCATTCAATCATCTAATGGTGATTACAGGAAAAGGAACAGGGGGCCTTTCCAGCTGGACCTTTGAACCACAGTACTCAGTTACTCGCTCGGCCTTGATTTGCTTTTTTTTTTCTTTTTTTTTTTTATGGAGACAGAGTCTCACTGTCACCCAGGCTGGAGTGCAGTGGCACGATCTCGGCTCACTACAACCTCTGCCTCCCAGGTTCAAGCAATTCTCTTACCTCAGCCTCCCGAGTACCTGGGATTACAGGCACCTGCCACCACGCCCAGCTAATTTTTGCATTTTTAGTAGAGATGGGGTTTCACCACGTTGGCCACGCTAGTCTAGAACTCCTGACCTCAGGTGATCTGCCCACCTGGGCCTCCCAAAGTGCTGGGATTACAGGCATGAGCCACTGCGCCCATCCTAATTTTTGTATTTTCAGTAGAGATGAGTTTTCACCATGTTGGCCAGACTGGTCTCAAATTCCTGGCCTCAAGTGATCCACCCTCCTCAGCCTCCTAAAGTACTGGTATTGCAGGTGTGAACCACCACGCCCGACCAGCTTTTTTTTAAATCTCAACCTCCGCCAGGCTTTTGGACCCTGTCTCTGCATCTCTGGCAGGGCGAAGAGACAGTATACCGAAATGGCCAGGCCAGGCGCCTGTAACCTCAGAGCTTTAGGGGGCCGAGGTGGGAAGATGGCTTGTGCTCAGGAGTTTGAGATCGGCCTGGGCAACATAGCAAGAACTCATCTCTACAAAAAAATTTAAAAATTAGCCGGGCATGGTGGTGCATGCCTATGGTCCTAGCTACTCTGGAGGCCAAGGCGGGAGGATCACTTGAGCCTAGGAGGTGCAGGCTGCAGCAAGCTATGATCACACCACTGCACTCGAGACCAGGTGACAGAGCGGGCCCCTGTCTCTAAAAAATAAATAAAGTAAAATAAAATGGGCAACACTTGGATAGGGCAGTGCAGGCCAGACATTACCCTAAGCCATTTACCTACCAATGTATTATTTAATTCACACAGCAATCCTAGGGGTGGGTACTTTCATTATCCCCATTTTACAAAAGAAGAAACAGCTACAGAGTTGCAAAACCACTTATCCCAAGCCAGGCCGCTGATAAGCAGCAAAGCTGGGATTGGAACCCCGGCAGTTAGGGCCTAACCACCCTGCTCCTCTGCTGAGTGTTTGTTGAATGACTGCCGGTGAGGAGTGACGCACCCCCTCTCCTCCTCTCCCCAGCCAAGCCTGAGAACCAAGCTGAGGCCCAGAAGGTCACATTCAGCCAGGACCCTACGACAGTGGCCCTCTGCATCTCCAAAGAGGGCCGCCCACCTGCCCGGATCTCCTGGCTCTCATCCCTGGACTGGGAAGCCAAAGAGACTCAGGTGTCAGGGACCCTGGCCGGAACTGTCACCGTCACCAGCCGCTTCACCTTGGTGCCCTCGGGCCGAGCAGATGGTGTCACGGTCACCTGCAAAGTGGAGCATGAGAGCTTCGAGGAACCAGCCCTGATACCTGTGACCCTCTCTGTACGCTGTGAGTGTATCTGGGGTGACCCCTCCCCCATCAAAACTGCCTACACTGGCTTCTCTAAAGCGCTGTCTCCATTGTCTCTGAATGTTGTCTACGTGGGTTCCCTGAAGCCAAATTCTGCACTACCTTCCTGCCATTGTCTACACTGGCTCCCATGGGCAAATCTACATACTTCCCCCTCATTGTCTACACTGGCTTTACTGGGTTCCTGCATGCTGTGCCTAGTCTGTGGTAACCTGGGATGGGCTTGCAAGATTGCAAGAGCCAGTTTGATACATTTCTTTCCAATTCCACATCCAGTGAAGTTTTCTCGGTAGCTTGAAATCAACCTTGGGGAATATTTACACCAAGGAAATTGGCAAACCCTAGAAATGGGGGCTTCTTTTATTCCCCAGAGAGTTGGTTTACCAGCAAAGAGCTGCCCCCAACAGTGTCTTTTCTGGCTCCCGTGGACCCCGGTTGACACTGCCCTTGGACCGTTAGATCAATCATGCTGGGCCATGTCTACATGTCTACACTGCCCAACCTAACATCATCTCCACACCTTCCCATACTTCTGCCTTGACTTCCCTAGGTGCCATCTATACTGAGTCTCCCAGAGTCTCTACACCGACCCCTGATCCCTGATATTATTTACATTGTATTTATTTATTATTTTTTATTTTTTATTATATTTTTATATATTATATATTATATAAAATATATAAATTATATATTATATATTAACATATATTTTGTCATTTATTATTTTTTATTATTATTTAATATAATATAATTACATTATATTATATATTACATTACAGGCTCCAGCCCCCGGGCCCTGTTGATCCTGACCCCTCCCACTGGGTTTTTTGCTAGCTCTTCCAGAAACTGCCTATACTCACACCCCGTAATGTTACCCAGAGAGGCCACCCTGGCACTCTTCACACAGAATCCCTCAAATACTGGCTTAACCACCTCTTCCACCACTGTCCAAAATGACCACATATCCCAACTCAATGTTGTCTACACTAGCTCCCCAGGCAATGCCTCCACTTACACAGATTCCCTAAGCCAAGTCTACACCAGCTCCCCCAGGCAACATGCATCACGTGCGCCCATAAGTGCAACAGCTCCCCTGAGCCTCGTCTGTGCCACTTTCCTCCCGGGACCGACACTGGTTGCCCAAACCCTGTTTTGACATCCTCCCCCCATGCCAAAAACACACACACAGGCCGGGTGCGGTGGCTCACACCGGCAATCCCAGCACTTTGGGAGGCCAAGGCGGGCAGATCACTTGAGGTCAGGAGTTCGGGACCAGCCTGGGCAACATGGTGAAACCCTGTCTGTACTAAAAATACCAAAATTAGCTGGACGTGGTGGTACATGCCTGTAATCCCAGCCATTTGGGAGGCTGAGGCAGAGGGATGGCTTGAGCCCAGGACGTGGAGGTTGCAGTAAACCAAGATCACCCCACTGCTCTCCATTCTGGGCAACAGAGCAAGATCCTGTCTCAAAAACACACACAAACACACATTATTTGTAGTGGCTCCCTTAGGGACTGCCAGCACTGAACAATAACTCCCACAAAATTATCCTCAGTGGTTTCCCTGAACAGTGTCTACACTGACATCAGCACACACAGCCTGGACTGATTTGCCCCAGACAGTTTTGACTGCTGTACCTCCTGCCAACCTGCCCCGTTTCTTTAGCATTCCTGTCTATCTGCTAACTTGTCCACCCGTTCTGGGATTCTCCTCCTTGCTGATCCAGTCCCCCCATTTCCCCCAGACCCTCCTGAAGTGTCCATCTCCGGCTATGATGACAACTGGTACCTCGGCCGTACTGATGCCACCCTGAGCTGTGACGTCCGCAGCAACCCAGAGCCCACGGGCTATGACTGGAGCACGTGAGTCACGTGGTCTCAGAACCCTGGGTCTGAGGGAGGCGGGGCTGGGGGCCTGGACTCCTGGGTCTAAGGGAGGAGGGGCTGGGGGCCTGGACTCCTGGGTCTAAGGGAGGAGGGGCTGGGGGCCTGGACTCCTGGATCTGAGGGAGGAGGGGCTGGGCCTAAACTCCTAAGTCCTCCAGGATGAAGGGAGCTTGCATTTCGGCAATTTGGGGTCTCCGGGAGTACTTAGGTCCCTGGAGCTTGGCTCCTGGTGGGTGTATCTTTAGGGATGAGGCCTGTGCTCCCCTCTCGACCTTGGTATCCCTCTCACCTGACCCCACACCCCTCCAGGACCTCAGGCACCTTCCCGACCTCCGCAGTGGCCCAGGGCTCCCAGCTGGTCATCCACGCAGTGGACAGTCTGTTCAATACCACCTTCGTCTGCACAGTCACCAATGCCGTGGGCATGGGCCGCGCTGAGCAGGTCATCTTTGTCCGAGGTGAGTGGGTCTTGGGGGCCGTGTGTGGGGACCTGGGTCCGCTCCCCTGGAGTTCTGCCCTTCAGGATTTGGGGCTGCACTGGGGGAGGCTGCGCCGCCGGCCTGGGAGGGATGCAGACCCGCCTGGCTGAGGGGAGATGAGGGTTGGCCTTCCCCTCGTGGCCTCAGACTGGGGTCTGGATTTGGGGTGTCGGGGTAGGTGAAGGCAGCAGAGTTGGGGGGTTGAGGACTTTGCTCGGGGTTCCTAGAAAGTAGAGGCCTGGGTAGGGTCCTCACGAATAGACCTGAGGAAGCTGCCCTGGGCTCCAGCTCCTGAGAAAGACGTACACCTAGAGTCAGGCATGCAAACTTCAAAGAGACAGAAACCAAGAGCTCTCACCCCCAGAAACACAATCCGGCCCCAAGGCACGGAGCCAAAGAGGAAAAGCACAAAGCCAGACCATCACCCAGTGATGGAAACTGGGTCAAACTCACAACTGCAGGGCCACACACCTAGAGCGAGGCCGGGACTGTTAACAGAGCCATGCTCCCTGGGACAGAGAGACCCCTGGGTCCCGGAGATGGGGCCAGAGACCCCTCCTGTCAGAGCCACAGCTGGCAGGATCCACAGCCACAGACACTCCCTGTGCTGAGAAATTCTGTTGCAGAGATGCATCAGAATCCAGACACTCACCTGGATGGTAACCCTGCACGCTCAAACCCATTGTCACCAAGACACACACCCAGGAGGACAGTGGCACCAGCCAAGATAGACTGAACGAAGCCAGATGACACCTGGAAAGGGACATTCTTTTTTTTTTTTTTTTTGAGATGGAGTCTCGCTCTGTCGCCCAGGCTGAAGTGCAGTGGCGCAATCAGCTCACCACAACCTCCGCCTCCCGGGTTCAAGCAATTATCCTGCCTCAGCCTCCTGAGTAGCTGGGACTATATGCGCTCACCACCAAACCCGGCTAAGTTTTGTATTTTTAGTAGAGACAGGGTTTCACCATATTGGTCAGGCTGGTCTCGAACTGCTGACCTCAGGTGATCCACCCGCCTCGGCCTCACGAAGTGCTGGGATTATATGCATGAGCCACTGCGCCTGGCCAGAAAAAGACATTCTTAGAAACACCCCAGGGCGACGGTCCATGCAGCACACCTGTGCAAACACGCAATGTGCAGGCCCCCCAGAAACATGACTGAAGGTGTAGGGACAAACTCCCAGACAGGGGCTGTCCCTGTCATGCAGACAGACTAGCCATGGAGGGACAGAAGCAGACCCCCTTACTGAGTCATAATCTTAGAATGCACACACACTTGCAGGGACACCCGAGGGAAAACAGACCCCTCTTCAGGAATCCAGATACAGCCAGGGAGATAGGACACCCCTACCGGAAACACTGTCACAGACAGCAAACCCAGAGAGACAGCTGTCCCGCTCTGGGCTCACCTGGCGCGCGAGGATGCACACAAGTCCCCGGAGGAAGATGTCACACAGACACGCTGGGGGCAAAACTAATCCAGGACAGCAACGGCTGCACACGGAGGGATGTCATCCCTCACTCACAGACCCTCAGACGGAAAATCAAAGACATCCTGGGAGGAGCTTCTTCCCGGGAACTCTCCCGAAACTCCCCGAAACTCCTCCAAAATTCTCCAGAAAGTCCGTTAGGGAGATTCTCATTCAACAAATATGTGTTTCCTGTTTGCTAGGCACTCTTGCTGAGGTTGGGAATACAATGGTGAATGAGCCACAGTCCCTGCCCTCAGTAGCACACCCAGGGGAGGGTCAGCTCCACCCGCCCAGACAGACACCGAACTGGAAATACACCCCTAACCTCTACCCCAGATACACCTGACAAGCTGATCCCCTGCCCACACACCCAGCAGGTGGCTCCAAGGTCAGAGCCTGCAGAACACAGACGCAATAGAGAAAGACTCATCGCTGTGGAAAGACATCCCCACCTCCCCACGACAGTGGCCACAGGGCCACCCCCAGCCAATAACACCATTACAAAGACATGTGCCTTCAGATAATGCCTGCAGAAACGTGCATGCTCCAAGCACTCTAGAAATCCTGTCTCAAGCAGTGAGTGCCCCGACAGCCACAGCCAGAGGAGACACACTCAAAGCTCCTGGGGTCACTCTCAGAGGGTCTCTGAGCCACGAACCCACATCCAGGCACACACAGAGTCGTCACAGAGACACAGTATGGAGTCCACAGCAGCACGAACATAGGATACGAATGCCCCACCACAGGACAGATCTATCTTTAGGGAGACTCAGAGAACTTTTTATTTTTAATAGAGACAGGGTCTCGCTATGTTGGCCAGGCTGGTCTTGAACTCCTGGCCTCAAAGCATTCCTCCAGCTTTGGCCTCCCAAAGTGCTGGGATTACAGGCATGAGCCACCACACTAAGCCCGATTCAGAGCTTTGAACCCTAGACATATGAACAGACTCAGCTTCGAGTTCCAAAACACCAATGCCACCTCCAGAAACAGAGACAAGCCTCCCAAGATAGGCTCAACCTGGTCCAGTTAGTGACAAGCACAGGAGAAAAATCTGTTTCACTCCTCAACCCAGTGTATAGTTAGAGACATATATACCACCCTACCCCCCACCAAAAAAGATTTTATCCTCCTTTTTTTAATGCTATTTGTGAGTCACTAAGCTGATTTGACAGCCCGCTGGGTCATGACCCCCTGTTTGAAAACAACAGAAACAGATGTCCTTCCTGGGTCTCAGCCCCTCCTGTGTGTCAAGGTGTAGAGGTGGGGTCAGGTGTGGGTGAACCCCCTACCCCCGTCTGTCCCAGTTATGCCTTGCATGCAGGGATGGGGGAAGTGGATGTGGGTAGGTTCTGGTTACATTGACTTCTGTCCCTGGCTTGGGGCCCAGGAGCCCCAGCCCTCCCTGCTCACTTCCCTCCTCAGCATTTCATGGCTTCCTCTCTCTCTCCGCCTCCCCACTACCTCCCATCCCCCATCCCCACCTGCTCAGCCCCTGCAGGGAGCACTAAGGAAGTCCCACTGTCCCGGTCTGTGAGAACCCCATTTTACACACTGGGGATAAGTGGCCTAGAGATGAGGCAGCCACAGCACTTGGAATAAATGCTCCCAGCCACTCAAGAGGGCAGAATTATCAGGAATCTGTGGCCCTCTGCAGAGAGCTTTGGGATCAGACAGCCTCCCACTGAAACCCAGCTGTCCTCCCCCGAGGGGGTGTGCCCCCAAGCTCATAGCTTTGTGAGGACCCCACAGCACATTCAGGGAGGGCTGCGAAGTCAGATGGCACCAGGGTCCTGGCCAGTGACCGGGCGGCCAGATCTATTGCATCCGAATAGCCAGCTTCCACTCAGCTACAGCGATTGCCAGACATGGGAGTTTGGTGTTGCTAGATCTGATTTGTCCCCGCTAAGAGAAACCTGGATTTTTAAGTGAAATCGCCTGATTTTTGAAAGGTTGGCTAGCAATTTAAATTTTGCAAAACACTAACACCTGGGGACCACTGGTTGGCATCCCCCTCCTTGTACAAAGTGGTGCTCAGGCTGTAGTGAAGGGCGGAGGGGCTTCTCCTTCCCGCCTACTCCTCCTCCTCCTCCATTCTTCTGCCTAGAGTCACCCCCTAATTCTGGTCACTCCCGCTCCCTCCATCCCCGCCTATCCTGCATCTCCCCCACCCCCTCACTCCCCAGAGCTATCCTCGTGATCTTGTGTCTCCCTTTCTCTCTCTCTCTCACCCCTCCTTCTCTCTCTCCTCAGAAACCCCCAGGGCCTCGCCCCGAGACGTGGGCCCGCTGGTGTGGGGGGCCGTGGGGGGGGCACTGCTGGTGCTGCTGCTTCTGGCTGGGGGGTCCTTGGCCTTCATCCTGCTGAGGGTGAGGAGGAGGAGGAAGAGCCCTGGAGGAGCAGGAGGAGGAGCCAGTGGCGACGGGGGATTCTACGATCCGAAAACTCAGGTGTTGGGAAATGGGGACCCCGTCTTCTGGACACCAGTAGTCCCTGGTCCCATGGAACCAGATGGCAAGGATGAGGAGGAGGAGGAGGAGGAAGAGAAGGCAGAGAAAGGCCTCATGTTGCCTCCACCCCCAGCACTTGAGGATGACATGGAGTCCCAGCTGGACGGCTCCCTCATCTCACGGCGGGCAGTTTATGTGTGACCTGGACACAGACAGAGACAGAGCCAGGCCCGGCCCTCCCGCCCCCGACCAGACCACGCCGGCCTAGGGTTCCAGACTGGTTGGACTTGTTCGTCTGGACGATACTGGAGTGGAACACTGCCTCCCACTTTCTTGGGACTTGGAGGGAGGTGGAACGGCACACTGGACTTCTCCCGTCTTTAGGGCTGCATGGGGAGCCCGGGGAGCTGAGTAGTGGGGATCCAGAGAGGACCCCCACCCCCAGAGACTTGGTTTTGGCTCCAGCCTTCCCCTGGCCCCGTGACACTCAGGAGTTAATAAATGCCTTGGAGGAAAACATCAGGGGTGTCTTGTAATACATCAGACCCCCTCCTTGCATGTTGGGGAAAGAGAGGGTGGGACAGGGACTCCTAGGTCCCAGGGCTGGGAAGAGCTGATCCACGCCCCCAGGGAACGAGAACCTGGCAGGGGTTAGACTGGGGAAGGCTGTGGGGCTCGGACCACTTGGATCCTTGAAAGACGCATTGGATGGCCGAGAACCGCGAGGCTCATGCAACTAGGATTCAGGTCACTGGACTGGGGACTCAGAGGCCTGGACATTTGGACTCCTGGGTCGCAGGACAGAGGCTGCCTTTCTGGATGGTGTGGCCAGACCCATCAGAGGCAGGAGTTCTCTGGACTCCTGGGCCCTCGGGTGGAGGTGGGGGTGGGGACAGCAGGGGCTCAGCCAGGTTCCCTGCGTCCTGAGAGAATGAGGCCAGAGGGCTGTGATCCAATGGAGCCTCAGACCTCAACTCCCCCAGGTTACTGGGGGTCTCGGGAGGGGAGGGCTGCTCCCCACTCCCATTCTTAGGGGCCCTAAGGGCATGGGGCAGGCGGGGGGGGGCGGGGTGCTGGGGAAGTCCCACCTCTGGCCACCCCGACTGTGGCTCCCCTCCTTCTCCATCCTTGCCCCCAGGGATCACCCCAGGGGACTTTTCAGTGGCTCCCTGGGAGTGGCGGCAGCTCCCTCCAGCTCCTCTCAACTGGAAAAGCAAAGACGGAGGGGGCGGCCCTTGGTCCTTGAACTCCCAGGCTCAGTAAGGGACAGGTTTTTACCCGCGTCACCTCTGCTCTCCCAAGCCTCCGTGCCTCCTCTGTAACACGGGGCAGGTGTTTCCATCGGCCTCACAAGGCTGTCGTGGGACCCAGTAAGGACATGCCCGTGATGCCCTCATGCAGCCTCTTCGACCTCCACAGACCCCACCAAGCCCTGTGCCAGGCGGTGCTGGGGCTGCAGCTGTGGCCTGCACAGACCCAGTCCCGTCCTCCGGTGTGCACGGCCATAATGACCACAAGAATAGCAGCAGTATGTTTAGGATGAAGGTGTGTGTGTGGACCGAGGGGCAGTCTCTCTCTCTCACTCCCCCACCCTCTGAAGCCCTCCAGAGGATGCCAGGCTGTGGAACGGGAGCAGTGGAGATCCAACAGTCCAGCGTCCTCTGGAAGCTTCCTCCTCATCTGGAGAGTGAGGCCGATGCATGCGTGACCCCCACGGGCTCTTCCATACTTGTTACTTCCTCTGGTTGTTTGTTGTCTGTACTCACCCACCCACCCCACCCGGACAACCGGAGGGCAGGGGCGGGGAATTGGGTCCGCCTGGCACACAGTGGATCCTTCAGTGCCATGCTGAGTCCTCCTTACACACCCACCAAACACCTACTGTGTGCCAAATCTCGGGCACACAGTCTAGTATGGAAATTGGCAAGTAAACGGGTAACCGCTCCAAAAACTCTTCCATTAGGAAAGACTTGAGAAATGGAAATGGGAGGTGCTAGCAAGGAAGGAGAGGCCCAGGAGCAAACAGGCTTCTCGACCCCTTTTCCTGTCTTGCCTTTTTTTTTTTTTTTTTTTTTTTTTTTTTTTTTGAGACGGTGTCTAGCTCTGTTACCCAGGCTGGAGTGCAGTGGTACCATCTCGGCTCACTGCACCCTCCACCTCCCAAGTTCAAGCAATTCTCCTGTCTCAGCCTCCTGAGTAACGCGCCCAGCCTTTTTTTTTTTTTAAGAAGTGGGGTGGTCTCCCTATATTACCCAGATTGGGCTCAAACTTCTGGGCTCAAGCGATCGATCCTCCCACTTCAGCCTCCAAAAGTGCTGGGATGACAGGTGTGAGTCACTGTGCCTGGCCCCTGGCTAATTTTTTTTTTTTTTTTTAAGACGGAGTTTCACTCTTATCCAGGCTGGAGTGCAATGGCGCGATCTTGGCTCACGGCAACCTCCGCTTCCCAGGTTCAAGCAATTCTCCTGCCTCAGCCTCCTGAGTAGCTGGGATTACAGGCGCGTGCTAGCATGCCCAGCTAATATTTTGTATTTTTAGTAGAGATGGGGTTTCTCCATGTTGGTCAGGCTGGTCTCAAACTCCCAACCTCAGGTGATCCACCCGCCTCGGCCTCCCAAAGTGCTGGGATTACAGGCGTGAGCCAACGCGCCTGGCTAGCCCCCGGCTAATTTTTAACATTTTTTCTAGAGATGAGATCTTGTGCTCGTTGCCCTGGCTGGTCTTGAACAATCCGCCCGCCTCGCCCTCCCAAAGCGCTGGGATTACAGGCGTCAGTCACTGCCCCCAGCCCTAACCCCCTTCCTGATAAGTGGAAGGAGATTCTAGTCCCCAGAGGTGATTCTGGATCCCAGAATTCTGCCCCCGCATTCTCTGCCTTCTAGCCGCCCCTGGTCCTGTCTCCTCTCCTCTCATCTTCCCACTCTGCCCCGCCTCATTCTGCCCCAGCTACACAGTCTACTTGCTGTTCTTTAAAAACAATACAAGGCAGGCCGAGCACGGCATAATCCCAGAACGTTGGGAGGCCGAGGCGGGAGGATCACTTGAGCCCAGGAGTTCAAGACCAGCCTGGGCAACATGGCAAAACCCCATCTCTACAAAAAATTCAAAAAAAAAAAAAAAAGCTGGGCCTGGCGGCACATGCCTGTAGTTCCAGCCACTCCGGAGGGTGAGGTGGGAGGATCGCTTGAGCCCAGGAGATTGGGGCTACAGTTGGTGGTGATCATGCCACTGCACTCTAGCCTGGGTGACAAAGCGAGACCGTCTCAAAAAAAACCATAGAGCCCCACAAGCCTCCTGCAGGGCCACTGGCTGTTTGCGCTGCCTGCGATACCCCCAGACACTCTCATGATTCATCCCCGGTGTCTCTTTCAGGCCCTTGCTCAGTTGTCACCTTACAGTAAGGTAGAGGCCCTCCCACTACCTTCGGGGACCCCACTTTGCACCTCCTATCACTTCCGCACTCTATATTTTTGTATCCCCCATGACTTACTCCCATCAGGCATGTGAGCTATTGTACTGGTTTGCTTACTGTTGTTCTCCCTGCCCAACCAGAATCAAAGTTCCATGAAGGTAGACACTTTGTATGTTTTGTTCGCCACTCATCTCCCATGCGGGGCACACATCCTCGCTCCTTCCTCATGCTCAGCAGTTTGAGTTGAATGAAAGAATGTCCCCTGCCCGTGGGAGAGGACATAGACAGGCAGGTGATGATGTGGGGTGGGATGGTCGCTTGGAAT
Source organism: Pan troglodytes (assembly GCF_028858775.2). Taxonomy (NCBI): domain Eukaryota; kingdom Metazoa; phylum Chordata; class Mammalia; order Primates; family Hominidae; genus Pan; species Pan troglodytes. The sequence goes on from NC_072418.2 coordinate 47,838,433, forward strand.
AAGGAGCTGTGGCTTCCTCCTGGAGACCCCCTCACGCTGTCCCTCTCCTTGCAGAGACCCCCAACACAGCAGGCGCAGGGGCCACAGGCGGCATCATCGGGGGCATCATCGCCGCCATCATTGCTACTGCTGTGGCTGCCACGGGCATCCTTATCTGCCGGCAGCAGCGGAAGGAGCAGACGCTGCAGGGGGCAGAGGAGGACGAAGAGTAAGTGATGGGCCCTGAGACGGGGATGGGAGAGGGGTCGAAGAACTGAGGAGTATGGGGTAGGGGTGAGGGTGGGAGAAAATTCTCCATAATGGCTGTGTGAAACAGACAGACCTAAAGGAACTGGGGTCTAAATGGAGTAGGGAGGTGTGGGTTTCTCTCTGCTACAAAGTATGGCATTGAATTTAAAAATTAGCTGGGGGCCAGGCACAGTGGCTTACACCTGTCATCCCAGCACTTTTGGAGGCTGAAGTGGGGAGATCGATCGTTTGAGCCCAGGAATTTGAGCCCAGTCTGGGTAACATAGGAAGACCACCCCCATCTACCAAAAAAAAAAAATGGCCACGCAGGGTGGCTCTGACCACTCCGCTCTGTAAAGACTCATCAGAGCCCAGGCTCCTACTATATATATATATATATTTTTTTTGTGACGGAGTCTCACTCTGTCACCGAGGCTGGAGTACAGTGATGCAATCTCGGCTCACTGCAAGCTCTGCCTCCCAGGTTAAAGCAATTCTCCTGCCTCAGCCTCCGGAGTAGCTGGGAATACAGGCGCCCACCACCATGCCCAGCTAATTTTTTGGATTTTTAGTAGAGACAGGGTTTCACTGTGTTAGCCAGGATGGTCTCTATCTCCTGACCTCGGGATCCCCCCTCCTCAGACTCCAAAAGTGCTGGGATTACAGGCATGAGCCACCATGGCTGGCCGAGTTGTTAATAAAAGAAGAAAGGGCGGTTCCTAAATTGTTATGGAGAATTTACATTAAAATAACGTAAGCTATTGATTGGCTATCCACTGCTCTTTGTATCACAAATTCCAGAAACCTGAAGATAAAGAGTAACACTGGTCAGGCAGGGTGGGTCAGGCAGGGTGGCTCCTGCCTCTAATCCCAGCACTTTGTTTTGTTTTTGTTTTTGTTTAAGATGGAGTCTTGGTCTGTCGCCCTGGCTGGAGTGCCAAGGCGCCATCTCGGCTCACTGCAACCTCCGCCTCCCTGGTTCAAGCGATTCTCCAGCCTCAGCCTCTCGAGTAGCTGGGATTACAGATGCGCGCCACCACGCCCAGCTAATTTTTGTATTTTTAGTAGAGACGGAGTTTCACCATGTTGGCCAGGCTACTCTTGAACTCCTGACCCCAAGTGATCCACCCGCCTCGGCCTCCCAAAGTGCTAAGATCACAAGCATGAGCCACTGCGCCCAGCCAATGCCAGCACTTTGGAAGGCCAAGGCTCTTGTTGCTAGTGGTTCGAGACCAGACTGAACATCAAAGTGAGACACCATCTCTAAAAAAATAAAACAAACAAAATTAGCCAGGCATAGTGGTGCACACCACAGGAGGCTGTGGTGGGAGGTCACTTGAGCCCAGGAGCTCAAGTCTGCAATGAGCTATGATCATGCCACTGCACTCTAGCCCGGGTGACAGAGCAAGACCCTGTATCTTAAAAAATAAAAGACTGGGCACGGTGCCTCACACCTGTAATCCCAGCACTTTGGGAAGCCAACCCAAGTAGATAACTTGAGCTCAGGAGTTCGAGACCAGCCTGGGCAACATGGCGAAACCTGTCTCTACAAAAAAAATACAAAAATTACCCAGACCTGGTAGCCCGTGCCTGTAGTCCCAGCTACTTGGGTGGGCTGAGGTGGGGGTGGGGGCATGTGGAGGCTGCAGTGAGCTATGATCACACCACTGTAGTCCAGTCTGGCCAACAGAGTGAGACCTTGTGAAAAAAAAAAAAAAGAAAAGAAAAATAGCTCAGAGCAGTCTGAGGTATGCGAGCTATGCAAAATTTGTTTTTTTGAGACAGGATCTCACTCTGTCCCTCAGGCTAGAGTTCAGTGGTATAATCTGAGCTCACTGCAACCTTCGCCTCCTGAGCTCAACCAATCTTCCTACCGCAGCCTCCCAAGTAAATGGGACCACAGACACGTACCACCACACCTAGCTAGTTTTTTTATTTTTGTAGAGACAGGGTTTTGCCATGTTGCCCAGGCTGGTCTTGAACTCCTGACCTCAGGTGATCCACCCACCTCAGCCTCCCAAAGTGCTCGGATTACAGGCATGAGCCACCATGCCCAGCCTGGAATCTGTATTTACCACAAGCTCCCTAAGTTTTTCTGATGCACAAGAAGGTCTGTTACACCACTGTCTTAATCATCTAGTTAGTTCAAACCAATAACTTGCTGCTGATCTCCTCTGTGCGCAGCTCCATGCCGTGACCCAGTGTGTCCGAGAAGGCCTGGAGCTCACAATATGGAGGAGGAGACAAAACTGTCTCCAGATAGTGATGGTGTAGCATGACCAGTGATGGGATAGGGCAGTTGAGCAAGCTCTGAGAAGCCAGAGGGGGCATCTGACCCAGGCTGGATGGTCAGGGAGGGCTTCCTGGAAGAGGGGACATCTGAGCTGACAGAAAGCATCGTAAGCACCTGTCATTACTGTATGCTTTGGTCTGTGGGTGTGTAGAATGAGGGACAGGAACTTTAACCTAATTTGAGGGACAGGAAGGCACTTCATTTATCCATTCATTCTTTTCACACATATTTACTGAACTCCTCATAGTGGATTCTGGAGACACCTTGCTGACGACCCAGATCTTTCTTTTTTTTCTTTTCTTTTTTTTTTTTTTCTTTTTGAGGTGGAGTTTCGCTCTTTTTTCCCAGGCTGGAGTGCAATGGCGCGATCTCGGCTCACCGCAACCTCCACCTCCCGGGTTCAAGCAATTCTCCTGCCTCAGCCTCCCGAGTAGCTGGGATTACAGGCATGCGCCACCACGCCCGGCTAATTTTGTATTTTTAGTAGGGACAGGGTTTCTCCATGTTGGTCAGGCTGGTCTCACACTCCTGACCTCAGGTGATCTGCCCGCCTCGGCCTCCCAAAGTGCTGGGATTACAGGCGTGAGCCACCACGCCCGGCTGATCTTTCTTTCTTTCTTTTTTTTTTTTTTTTTTTAATTTTTGAGATGGCATCTCACTCTATCGCACAGGCTGGAGTGGAGTGATCTCATCTCACTGCAACCTCTGCCTCCCGAGTTCAAGTGATTCTTGTGCCTCAGCCTCCTGAGTAGCTGGGATTACAGGCGTGCACCATCATGCCCAGCTAATTTTTGTATTTTTTGGGGAGATGGTGTTTCACCATGTTAGCCAGGCTGGTCTCGAACTGCTGACCTCAGGTGATCCGCCCGCCTCAGCCTCCCAAAGTGCTGGGATTACAGGCGTGAGCCACCGCCCCCAGCCCAACACAGATCTTTTTTCCCTCCCAGAGCTCACAGTGGGGCATGGTAATTATAAATAACATTTCAAGTACAAATTCAGTAAGTGCCCTGAGGGGGAAGTACAGCTAGGTATGTCCATGTAACAGGAATTCCTGATCCACTGGGGAAACCTGAAAGCTTCCGGGAAAAAGAGGAATTCATGGAATGAATAAAAACTCTTACTCCAGGCAAGAAAAGGGGGCAGGGGAAAGGGAGACCCAGGTAGAGGGAACAGCATGTGCCATAACCCCGGAGTCAGAAGGATGCCTGGGTCTTAATCTCCACTTGACCTACCTCCTACCCCACAGCCTGGAGGGACCTCCCTCCTACAAGCCGCCGACCCCAAAAGCGAAGCTGGAGGCACAGGAGATGGTGAGCACTTTCCCTGGAGCCCAAGCTATCCCCACCTCCACACCCACCCCAGGGCTGGGAGCGGCCTGGCAGGGAGAAGCTGGCTGGGTGGTGGGGGCAGTTCCTGACCTCTCCGCCCCTCTCCCACTACAGCCCTCCCAGCTCTTCACTCTGGGGGCCTCGGAGCACAGCCCACTCAAGACCCCCTACTTTGATGCTGGCGCCTCATGCACTGAGCAGGTAGGAGCTCATGGGAAGACAAAGGTGGGTTGGGGGTCTGGGTTGAAGGGCCAGGGGTCAGGCCTGGCAAAAGAGGTCAAAGACTAAAGGTCATAACTCAAGGTCAAGGGTGTGTCCCCGGTTGGTGCTTAATGCATTGAGATGTGTTCAGGATTCCATGGGGGAGGTAAGGGGTGAAAAGGCCCAAGGTCACAAGGTTAGAATTTAAAGTCACTTGGGGGCTGGGCACGGTGGCTCACGCCTATAATCCCAGCACTTTGGGAGGCCAAGGCAGGAGGATCACTTGGGGTCAGGAGTTCGAGACCAGCCTGTGCAACATGGTGAAACCCCGTCTCTACTCAAAACACAAAAAATTAGTTGGGTGTGGTGGTGCGAGCCTGTAATCTTAGCTACCCGGGGGGCTGAGGAGGAAGAATCGCCTGAACCCAGGAGGCCAAGGTTACAGTGAGCTAAGATCACACCACTGCACTCCAGCCTGGGCAACAGAGCAAGATTCCGTCTCAAAAAAATAAATAAAACCAAATAAATAAAATCACCTGGGCCGGGCATGGTGGCTCTGGTCTATAATCCCAGTACTTTGGGAGGCCAAGGTAGCTGGACCCCTTGAGCCTAGGAGCTCGAGACCAGCGTGGGCAACATGGGCTACCCAGCAACATTTTGTGTCTACAAAAATACTGAATTTACCTGGGTGTGGTGGCAAATGCCTGTAGGCAGGGTCTCACCCTGATGCCCAGGCTGGAGTGTAGTGGCACAGCCCCAACCACCTGGGCTTAAGCAATCCGCCCACCTCAATCTCAAAAAAAAAAAAGAGGAAAAGTCATTAGGTCAATGAAAATTGATTATCTGGTCAGGCGTGGTGGCTCACACCTGTAATCCCAGCACTTTGGGAGGCTGAGACAGGCAGATCACCTGACGTCAGGAGTTCCAGACCACCCTGGCTAACAAGGTGAAACCCCTTCTCTACTAAAAACAAAAATAAGCCAGGCATGGGTGACATGCTCCTGTAATCCCAGCTATTCAGGAGGCTGAAGCAGGAGAATCGCTTGAACCCAGGAGGCAGAAGTTGCAATGAGCTGAGACCGCGCCACTGCACTCCAGCCTAGGCAACAGAGCAAGACTCCGTCTCAAAAAAGAAAAAGGCCGGGTGCGGTTGCTCACGCCTGTAATCCCAGCACTTTGGGAGGCCAAGGCAGGTGGATCACCTGAGGTCAGGAGTTCCAAGACCAGCCTGGCCAACATGGTGAAACCCTGTCTCTACTAAAAATTACAAAAATTAGCTGGGCGTGATGGCGGGCGCCTGTAATCCCAGCTACTTGGGAGGCTGAGGCAGGAGAATCGCTTGGACCCGGGAGGCAGAGGTTGCAGTGAGCCCAGATTGCACCATTGCACAACAGCCTGGGAGACAAGAGCAAAACTCCGTCTCAACAACAAAAAAAAATAGAATGAAAGAAAATTGATTATCTACATTTGCTGGATACTGTGCCTGGAGCTGGGACAAGACAAATCAAGTCACTCCCCTCAGTGGTCTACTGGAGGTCAGGGGTCAGACACTGAGGTTGCGCTCAAGGTTCAAAGGACTGTTTAGAGCCCAAGGTTAAGTACTTGAGGTCAAGACTGAGGTGAAAGGTTCATGGGGAAAGATTTGCAGAGATCGAGTGTCAAAAGTGAGTCCCAGGATTAACAGGGTGAGTTGCACGAGCTGGGCTTTGGGTTAAGGAAGGGCTGAATGAATGTCCCAGTGCAATATGGCCTCAGGGGACAAGGAGTGAGGTGGCATCTTGTTGGCATGGGGAGAGAGCGGTCAGGATTTTGGGGTCAAGAGCAGATTGGTAATCTGTGTCGTGCGTAGGAAGTGATCTTGAGTTCCTGTCCTCTCTCTACCTCCAGGAAATGCCTCGATACCATGAGCTGCCCACCTTGGAAGAACGGTCAGGACCCTTGCACCCTGGAGCCACAAGCCTGGGGTCCCCCATCCCGGTGCCTCCAGGGCCACCTGCTGTGGAAGACGTTTCCCTGGATCTAGAGGATGAGGAGGGGGAGGAGGAGGAAGAGTATCTGGACAAGATCAACCCCATCTATGATGCTCTGTCCTATAGCAGCCCCTCTGATTCCTACCAGGGCAAAGGCTTTGTCATGTCCCGGGCCATGTATGTGTGAGCTGCCATGTGCCTGGCGTCTCACATCTCACCTGTTGATCCCTTAGCTTTCTTGCCAAGGATCTAGTGCCCCCTGACCTCTGGCCAGGCCACTGTCAGTTAACACACATGCATTCCATTTGTGATGTCTACCTTGGTGGCTCCACTATGACCCCTAACCCATGAGCCCAGAGAAATTCACCGTGATAATGGAATCCTGGCAACCTTATCTCATGAGGCAGGAGGTGGGGAAGGTGCTTCTGCACAACCTCTGATCCCAAGGACTCCTCTCCCAGACTGTGACCTTAGACCATACCTCTCACCCCCCAATGCCTCGACTCCCCCAAAATCACAAAGAAGACCCTAGACCTATAATTTGTCTTCAGGTAGTAAATTCCCAATAGGTCTGCTGGAGTGGGCGCTGAGGGCTCCCTGCTGCTCAGACCTGAGCCCTCCAGGCAGCAGGGTCCCACTTACCCCCTCCCCACCCTGTTCCCCAAAGGTGGGAAAGAGGGGATTCCCCAGCCCAAGGCAGGGTTTTCCCAGCACCCTCCTGTAAGCAGAAGTCTCAGGGTCCAGACCCTTCCCTGAGCCCCCACCCCCACCCCAATTCCTGCCTACTGAGCAAGCAGCCCCAGCCTAGGGTCAGACAGGGTGAGCCTCATACAGACTGTGCCTTGATGGCCCCAGACTTGGGAGAAGAATTTACTGTTAACCTGGAAGACTACTGAATCATTTTACCCTTGCCCAGTGGAATAGGACCTAAATATCCCCCTTCCGGGGAAAGTGGGTCATCTGAATTGGGGGTAGCAATTGATACTGTTTTGTAAACTACATTTCCTACAAAATATGAATTTATACTTTGACCAGGTCTTGCCTTTTCTGTGGGATGTGAAGGGGATGGGGTGAGACATGAAGGGGAATGAAGAAGGAGTCCAAGGGCTTGAGAGAATCAGTGAACTGGGGTCAAGAGAGTTAAAGACAAAAACAAAGGGACCAAAGATACAAAATAAGAATTGAGAGAGTAATGAGCAAAAACGTATCAATCAAAAACAAAATGTTTTTTTTTTTTTTTTGAGGCAGAGTCTCTCTCTGTCGCCCAGGCTGGAGTGCAGTGGCATGATCTCGGCTCACTGCAAGCTCCACCTTCTGAGTTAACGCCATTCTTCTGCCTCAGCCTCCCGAGTAGCTGGGACTACAGGCGCCCACCACCACGCCCGGCTTATTTTTTGTATTTTTAGTAGAGACGGGGTTTCACCGCGTTAGCCAAGATGGTCTCGATCTCCTGACCTCGTGATCCACCCGTCTCGGCCTCCCAAAGTGCTGGGATTACAGGCGTGAGCCACTGCGCCCAGCCCTAAAAACAGAATGTTGAGTAATGGAATGGGGAGGGGTCCAGGGCATGCTGTTTAATGAACATTCATAATTGCAACAGCAGTATGATGAATGGGACAAAGATAAAAATAGCAATTGGCCAGATGCAGTGACTCATTCCTGTAATTCCAGCACTTCGGGAAACTGAGGCCGGAAGCTCGACTGAGTCCAGGAGTTAAGAGACCAGCCTGGGAAACACAGTGAGACCCCGCCTCTACGAAAGTTAGCCGGGCGTGGTGGCACGCACCTGTAGTTCAGCTACTCTGGAGGCTGAGGTGGGAGGATCGATTGAGGCCAGAAGTTCAAGGCTGCAGTAAGCTATGATGGCGCCACTGCACTCCAGCCTGAGTGTGACAGAGTCCAACCTTGTCTCTAAAAAAATAAAAATTAAAAAAGCAGTAACGAAAGTATAAGAGGCTCAAGTTTAATGGATAAATGGCAAGTAAAAGTAGACTAAAGGCAAAATCATGAATAATGTTGTAATAGGAGCCCAAGGCATGACGGATAATAAACCTGAATGAATGGGCCAGAGGCAGAGTGATGAATAATGGAAAAATAGGGACCGGGGGCAAGGGAGGTAACGGACAGGACTTCATGGATCCAAAACATGATGGCTAATTAGAGAAGGCCCGGAAGAACGACGAAAGTGAGCAGGCAGGCTGGAGCTAAAAGTAGTCTGGGCAATGAAGCTCAAATGAATGGGGCAGAGGCATGATGGGTAATGGGAGAGGAATGAATGGGCCAAAGATAGAAGCCGCAGTGACGCGAGGAACAAGAGGCATGATGGGTAACGAAAGGGGTGGGTCTAAGGCAACTGTTTCGCTAAGAGGTGATGAGGGCATTGTGGGTAACGAGGAGCAGCGCAGGGTTCGCAGAACAGATTAGAATTCTCCCGAGGCACTCTGGGAAGGGCCAGCACTTCCGGTTTTAGGTCAGCTACTCCGAACCAGAGGTGGGGTGGGGGCCCGGCTGCCGCGGTGCCTGGTGGGACGCGAGGCCTGACCTTGCTGCCTAGCCGCCTCTGCCGCGCAACCCACCTTTACCTGTCCTTCGACCCTGGAACGTTAGCCAATGAGAGTACCAAGCTGATACGCCACCAAGGTCGGCCCCGTACACACTGGAGCCAATCAAAATGCTGCAAGGGTCAAAGCCGACCAATTATCACAGCAACCTCGCCGCGGGGCGGAATCAAAAGAGGGCCTCCTCCAGGAGAGAGGCGGGGCGATGCCTCAGCGGGCGTGGCAAAATGCTCCGCACAGACCAATGGCGGGTTAGCACCGGAACCCGCGGCGACGCGAGCCAATAGGCGTATGCGCTGCGAGCCAATGGGAAGGGTGGGAGGGGCGCCGTGACCACCCTGCGAGTGAGAACCAATACAAAAGGACATTTCAGGGAAAGTGGGCGGGACTTTATGCACAAGTCCAATGGGAAGACCGAGTCTTGACGCTGGTGGGCGGGCCTCAGGGCACACTAAACCAATGGGCTAGGTGGGGCGGGGCGACGGTGGTGGCGGCGGCGGCAGCGGGTTCGGTTGCGCGTGGCGCACGGGGTGGGAGCGGAGCCCAGGCCGGGAGCAGGCGCCGCCGCCAGTGAGAACCGGGGCCGGAGCCGGGTGCGGATTTGCTGGGGCTGAGTCGGGGGCGCGCGGGCCCTGACCGCTGCCCTCTGACCTCTCCCCTAGCAGGCGACCATGGGGAACGTGTTGGCTGCCAGCTCGCCGCCCGCAGGACCGCCACCGCCGCCTGCGCCGGCCCTCGTGGGGCTGCCGCCACCTCCGCCCTCGCCGCCGGGCTTCACGCTGCCGCCGCTGGGAGGCAGCCTGGGCGCCGGCACCAGTACGAGTCGAGGTTCGGAACGGACCCCCGGGGCTGCAACCGCCAGCGCCTCAGGGGCCGCCGAGGATGGGGCATGCGGCTGCCTGCCCAACCCGGGCACATTCGAGGAGTGCCACCGGAAGTGCAAGGGTGAGGGGCGAGGGGCCCCCGCGGGGCTGCGATGGCCTAGATCTCGGGGGAAGGGGGAGGACACTGGGGACTCTGGGATTTGGCGCGCACCATTGGAATTATTTAACAGCACTAGGAGGTGACGTTGGGATCGAATGGTGGAACGTTGGACTTGGGGCTTAGAATGGTGGAATCAAATGCTGGAAACGGGATGGAATGTCATAGCAGTAGAGAAAAGCCTTAGGGACCTCAGGAGCCCCGGGATCAGCCAAGCCAGACTTCTCTTGTGATCGGGAAGGCAACTGAGGCCCAAGGTCACGGTGTCAGCAAGGTGTCAGCAAGGTTCCTTGGGTGTGGGACCCAAAGCCTCCGGATCCCAGCCTGGAGCAATTAGAGTAGTAGTAGTGGTGGAGATTTATGGAGTTCTGTTCTGGTGTTCATTATACGTTAACTCATTAGATCCTTGGGACAATTCTGTGTGGTGAGGGTCCCATCTTTCAGATGATGAGTTTGACCTAAAGTTGCTCAGCTTGGTGGCAGTGAGATTTGAGCAAGCAAAGGCCCTGGCCCTGTCTAACTAGGCTGTACTGCCTCTTTACAGGTGGAATCCTTTGTGAGATGTTCTGCTGTGGGTCTCTGGAGAGAGCTGGGGGTGGTAGGGAAGGAAGAGATGAGAGTTGGTGTGGGGTTGGGGTGGAGTGTGACAGCGTTTCTCTTCTCCAGAGCTGTTTCCCATTCAGATGGAGGGTGTCAAGCTCACAGTCAACAAAGGGTTGAGTAACCATTTCCAGGTGAGCCTTCCTGGTGTCCTTACCCACCAGAGATCGTCCCCGCCGTCCCCCTCCCTGCATCTGCACACTCGGCCCAATTACTTCTCCCTCAAGAGCTGGGCTCCCTGATACTTGAAAAGACTCGGAGATACAGTGCCAGACTGACTACTCAGTTTGGGGACCTAGAATCCAGAGGTACTGTCTCCCCATAGCAGCTAGGCTGGAGTGAAGGAACAGGTATGTGGGCCTACCGGCAGCACCTCCTTTCTCTGAGTCTCTTAGTCAGGCCGTGCCTCCCAGTCTTCATCCCCTGCCCAGCCCAGAGACCTTGTCCTTGCCCTCTTCAGTGGGCAAGCCTATCTGTCCAGTATCGTCACAGCTCTCGCTTTCCTTCCAGGTGAACCACACAGTAGCCCTCAGCACAATCGGGGAGTCCAACTACCACTTCGGGGTCACATATGTGGGGACAAAGCAGCTGAGTCCCACAGAGGTGAGCTTCCTTTTTCATCCATTCATTGTATCTTTCTAATAACAAATTTGTAGCCAAATGTCAAGCTAAGACGGCCTCATCAGGAAAAGGTCACAGCTACCGAGAGCCTGGAGATGGGGATTGCATCTCTCCGAGGTGCACTGGGACACAAGTAATTCCTTCATCCAGCAAACATCCGCCAAACCCCTGCTCTCTGCCTGGCCCCATGCTGAGCAGTGCTGGGGATGTGGCCACAGCCACCCTGTCACCAGACAGCGATGACCCAGGGTGGAAAGGGCTGGACTGTAGATCATGCAGAACTTTGAATGCCAGACTAGGCTTTGGACTTTCTCTAGGGGGTTGTGGAGAGTCATGGCATGGTTTGGTCAAGGGAAAGACGTGGTCCACAGGTTCCCGCTGTAGAAATCTCTGGGGCATCTCTGGGGTGGCCACGTGGGGGCTAGTTATTAGGAAGGGCAAAACTGGAGGCCCAGACAGGGTTGGGGGTACTGAATGAGGTCTCTGCTTCTGTCATTTCCCTTCAGCAAATGTGTTTATTCTGCAAACCTTCATTGCACAACACATTCTGTGCCCAGCCCTGTGCTGGCACACATGACTGAAACAGCATGGGACTCACCCGTGGGGCAGGGGACAGACCTGTTCCCAGAGAGTAACAGGCCAGGATGGGCAAGGCTGACATGGGGGAACCCAAAGGTCGGGGAGCCTAACTCAGCCTAGGTGGTCAGAGAGCACTTCATGGAGGAGGGGACCCCCATCCGAGGCTTTCTGACCCTAGGCTTCTCACCCCGGCCCATCTCACATGCTTGCACAGTGCACCACCTCTGACCCCTTCCGTTCTCTCTGCCTCACAGGCGTTCCCTGTACTGGTGGGTGACATGGACAACAGTGGCAGTCTCAACGCTCAGGTCATTCACCAGCTGGGCCCCGGTCTCAGGTCCAAGATGGCCATCCAGGTGAGTGGGGCACGGAGGCTGCTGCTCCCCTCGGCCACCATGAGCAGGGAGTCACCCTCACACCCCCTCCTCTCCACAGACCCAGCAGTCGAAGTTTGTGAACTGGCAGGTGGACGGGGAGTATCGGGGCTCTGACTTCACAGCAGCCGTCACCCTGGGGAACCCAGACGTCCTCGTGGGTTCAGGTAAGAGGCGGAGGGCTTGGAGGGTGGTCACAAAACTGCAGTTCTGGCTTTGCCAGCAAATCCACCCCATTTGTGAACCTCCTTTTCTGCCACTGGAGAAGTGGTTCAGCAGGAGTGATTTTGAAACATCAGGCAACATACTACAGTGGGTGAGACGGTCACCCACTGACCATGAGTGGGTGAGTCAGCACGGTCTTTTTTTTTTTTTTTTTGAGATGGAGTCTTGCTTTATCACCCAGGTTGGAGTGCCGTGGCGCGATCTTGGCTCACTGCAACCTCCATCTCCTGGGTTCATGCAATTCTCCTGCCTCAGCCTCCCGAGTAGCTGGGATTACAGGCATGCGCTACCACGCCTGGCTAATTTTTGTATTTTTAGTAGAGACAGGGTTTCACCATATTGGTCAGGCTGGTCTTGAACTCCTGACCTCAAGGGATCCACCCACCTCAGCCTCCCAAAGTGCTGGGATTACAGGTGTGAGCCACCACGCCCAGCCAGTCAGCGCAATTTTAACTGAGATTTTCTTTTGTATTAAAAAATGTTTTAAGATGGGGTCTTGCTGTATTGGCCAGGCTGGTCTTGGAACTCCTGGCTTCAAGCAATCCTCCCACCTTGACCTTCCAAAGTGCTGGGATGACAGGCGTGAGCCACCTCGCCTGGCCAGGGAAACAGCTTTTCAGCCTGCAAGTAGTGCAGTCGGGACTCGTGAAAGGAACTTGAGGGAGGATGGTCCCCTGGTTGCATAAGGCTTTGCAGAGCCTTGGCCTTCGCTCTGAGTGAGTCTGGGGCTTTCGGAAACCAAGGCATAGCTTCTCACAGGACCCTGCAGCTGGCGTAGAGAGCAGACTCCAAAGGGGGTACCACTGGGAGGGAGTGGACGGGGAGAGGAGGTTGGATTCTGGATGTTGTTTGAAGGCAGAGCTGCCAGGATTTGTTGAGACTGGATGGAGGCGATGACTCTGTAGTTTTTGGCTGGAACTGGAAGGATGGAGTTTCAGATTGCCAGCTTTGTGTCTTTGTGCAGCCATCCACTGTGTCGTGGAGAGCAGGCTCTTGAGCGCTGAGTCCTGAGTGAATGACTCGTGTAGGCGGGGAGGGGAGCTAGGGTTGGCCTTGGACCCCTGGGATTGCCTAGGGAGAGTCACCACTTCTCGCTGCAGGAGCCCAGGGAGACTCAAAAGTGTTGACTTTTGAGCTGCCAGAGGAGGAGAAGGGGCTACCCCGGCTGGGGGACAGGAGCAACAAGATTCCAGGCAGGGAGAAGTAGGAACAGGGGTGAAGGGAAGGGAAGGGCCGTGGCAGAAAACCCAGGAGACAGGGAAGCTGGAGGTGCAGCAGGTGCAGAGAGGCCTCCTAGGTGAGGCTGATCTGTAGGGGCCCCATGAGGAAGAAACCTTTCCTGTCCCCAACTCACCTGGTGACATCACCCCATCTTCTCATACACTACAGTTGAACCACATGAGCCTTTTTTGTTTGTTTGTTTTTGTTTTTGAGACGGAGTCTTGCTCTATTGCCCAGGCTGGAGTGCTGTGGTGCAATCTCGGCTCACTGCAACCTCTGCCTCCCTGGTTCAAGTGATTCTCCTGCCTCAGGCTCCCTAGTATCCCTAGTAGCTGGGACTACAGGCGCGCGCCACCATGTCTGGCTAATTTTTGTATTTTTAGTAGAGACAGGTTTTCGCCATGTCAGCCAGGCTGATCTCGAACTTCTTACCTCAAGTGATCCACCCGCCCCGGCCTCCCAAAGTGCTGGGATGACAGGCGTGAGCCACCGCGCCCGGCCGACCATGCAAGCTTTCCTGACGGTTCCTGAAACCACCGAGCTGGTTCTACCCCAGGACCGATGCACACTCTGTCCCTGCTGCATGGAATTCTTCCCTCTGGTCGTGACATGACTGGGAAGGCTTGCGTGCGCATGTCGCCCTCTGTCGTCCACCATTGTCCCCATCTTGCGAGGCCGAGAGGAGGTTCTCCACTAAGGGCACGTGGCCAGTGGGACTCCAGCGTCCCTGCTCTTCACGGCGCCAGTGGGACTCCAGCGTCCCTGCTCTTCACGGCGCCAGTGGGACTCCAGTGTCCCTGCTCTTCACGGCGCCAGTGGGACTCCAGCGTCCCTGCTCTTCACGGCGCCAGCAACCCCGTTCCCTGTGCCGCCTCGCTCGCCTGGTCCTTTCGTGCTCCCCAGCACTGGCCTCCTGGAGCCCAGGGCCACCAGTGACGCTTTGGTCTCTAGTCCTTTCCAGTGCCTCTTCCTTACCCCAGACACCAGTGAGAACAGGGCCTGCCGTGTGCCGGTCAGGGCTGAGCTCTCGAGTCTCTTGCCACCAACAGCTCCGACTTGACCCAGGGTGTCTCTACCTCCAGGCGGCTCTGTGACCTCCGGCAAGTGGTTCCAGCCCTTCTGGGCTTCAGTCTCCTCATCTGTCACTTGGGCACAATAGAAGCAACTACCTCCCAGTGAAGGAGTCCATGAGAGGGCCCGACTTCTCGGCCTCAGCACTGGGCCACATGCACAGTCACCACTTGCTCCACTCTGGCATCTCCATGGGCACAATGCCCGCAGGCACCCCCATTTCACAGATAAGGAAAGCGAGGCCCAGGGGTGAAATCAGTTGCCCAGGGTGACACAGCCAGGAAGCAGAGGAGCTGGGATTTGAATGGAAGCTTAATTCAGGAGCCCGTGAGCCTCCCCAGCCCCTCCCAATGGTGACAGCTCCTTTTCTGCTTCACTCTGAGCACCTCATGTGTGCCCAGCCCTGGGCTGGGACACAGCAGTGACCGAGACAGCCCATTCCTGCCCTCATGGGGGTCCCAGGTCAGGCACAGTGGCTCACACCTGTAATCCCAGCACTTTGGGAGGCTGAGGTGGGCGGATCGCTTGAGATCGGGAGTTCAAGATCAGCCTGGGCAACACAGCAATACCCTGTCTCTACAAAAAAAATTAGAAATTAGGCATATGGTGGTACATGCCTGTAGTCCCAACTACTGGGGACACTGAGCTGGCAGGGCACATGCCTATAGTCCCAGCTACTTGGGGGCCTGGGAAGGGGGAGTGGTTCTATTCTGAAGCTGAGGCCAAGCCATCCAAGGCCTTGCAGGTGTGCTGAGGAACCCATATCTTCTCAGGGCACAAGGGAGCCATGGCAGGTTCTGGGCAGGGGGTCAACAGGGTCAGGTTTGTGCTTTAACATGATGCCTCTGTCTGCTGTCTGTGAGGTCACTTGAAGTTGGGGCATGAGACTAGAGAGGAGGCTGTGGGTAGAGAAACTTGGGGGGTGGCCCAGGAGATGGGAAGGATGGTTAGAAAGATACTTGAGGGTCTCATGGCCTCAGTTCCAACAGTCCCTGGAACTCAGAGGCCAGAGATTCTAAGTCACTCACTCTAGATGGCTGCTTTTCCCTCTGGGCTTCAGTCTCCCCCTTGATTGAATGAGGGGATAACACTGACCAGAGTGGTAATGGTAGTGATTTTTTTTCTTTTCTTCCCCTGCCCCACCTCACCCACGTCTGCCCTGAGACGCAGTCTCTGTTGCCCAGGCCGGAGTGCAGTGGCACAGTGTCAGCTCACCTCAACCTCCACCTTCTGGGTTCAAGTGATTCTCCTGTCTCAGCCTCCCAAGTAGCTGGGATTACAGGCACGCACTGCCACACCCGGCTAATTTTTGTATTTTTGCGTCGTGGCACATGCGTGTAATCCCAGGTACTCGGGAGGCTGAGGCAGGAGAATCACTTGAACCCGGGAGGCAGAGGTTGCAGTGAGCCGAGATGACGCCTTTGCACTCCAGCCTGGGCAACAAGAGCAAAACGCCCCATCTCAAAAAAAAAAAAAGAGAGAGAGAGAGGGAGAGATGGGGGTCTCGCCATGTTGCCCCAGCTGGTCTCAGACTCCTGGGCTCAAACAACCCTCCTGCCTCAGCCTCCCAAAGTGCTAGGATTACAGGCGTGAGCTACTGTGCCCCGCCCGTGTGATGGTGATTTAACAACCAGTGGGGGGTTCGGGGATTCATTTGCTTCATCTCCTCTGGGAAGGGGAGTCACACAGTCGCTTGCCTGAGCCCATGGGGACCGGCTGCAGCCCACTTCTGATCTCAGCCTCCCCAGAAGATGCCACCAGGGCACTGGCCATGAACTCATGGCCTCTCTCACACCCACCAGGCTCATCTTGGGGGTTGCCGCCTAACACTCAGCCCCTCTGAGAGCTCCACCCAGCCATGCCTGCAGGTATGAAAGGCCCCTATTCCTGCAGCTCCAGAGAGCTGGCTCCAGGCTGGCTCCATGCTAGCAGGCCAGCCTGCTCCCCCTGTGGGGCCCCAAGTCTGCCCCTCTGGTCATCTTGGTCTGGGAAGCATCTTCGCACCTGCCTTGCTCTGTGCTGTCTCAGCTTCTCTGTGTGCCCTCAGTCTCGTGGCCCCCAACCTCCCTTCCCTTCTCCACGTGTCTTCCTCTCCAGGGCTGCACCCTAGGAGATTGCTCGATCGTGGTGGATTTCTCAACTGTGAATCTTCAGTCCCTCTTCCCCCTTCATTTCTGTCTCTGCAGATGTGTTGTTTCTTTTTTTTTTTCTTTTTGTCTTTTTGAGATGGAGTCTTGCACTGTCTCCCAGGCTGGAGTGCAGTGGCACAATCACAATCTCAGCTTACTGCAACTTCCGCCTCCCGGGTTCAAGCGATTCTCCTGCCTCAGCCTCCTGAGTAGCTGGGACTACAGGTGTGCACCACCACACTCAGCTAATGTTTGTATTCTTAGTAGAGACAGGGTTTCATCATGTTGGCCAGTCTGGTCTCAAACCTCCGACCTCAGGCGATCCACCCACCTCAGCCTCCCAAAGTGCTGGAATTACAGGTGTGAGCCACCGTGCCCAGCCTCTTTTTTTCTTTAAAAATTTTTTAGGCCAGGCGCAGTGGCTCATGCTTGTAATCCCAGCACTTTGGGAGGCCGAGGCAGGCGGATCACGAGGTCAGGAGATCGAGACCACGGTGAAACCCCTTCTCTACTAAAAATACAAAAAATTAGCCAGGCATGGTGGCGGGCTCCTGTAGTCCCAGCTACTCGGAGAGGCTGAGGCAGGAGAATGGCGTGAACCCGGGAGGTGGAGCTTACAGTGAGCCGAGATAGTGCCACTGCACTCCAGCCTGGGCGACAGAGCGAGACTCCATCTCAAAAAAAAAAAAAAAATTAAATTTCTTATTTTTTGAGACAGGATCTCTGTTGCCCACGTTGGAGTGCAGTGGCGTGATCATAGCTCAGTGTAACCTTGACCTTCTGAGCTCAAGTGATCCTCCTGCCTCAGCCTCCCAAGTAGCTGGGACTACAAGCATGTGCCATCATGCCTGGCTACATTTTAAAATTTATTTATTTGTTGTTTGTTTGTTTATTGGGACAGATTCTCACTCTGTCACTCAGGCTGGAGTGCAGTGGCACTATCATGGCTCACTGCAGCCTCCACCTCCTGGGCTCAAGCAATCCTCCCACGTCCACCCCCTTAGTACCTGGGACTACAGGTGTGCACCACCTCACCCAACTAATTTTTGTATTCGCTATGTTTCCCAAGCTGGTTTCGAATTCCTGGGCTCAAATGAACCCACTTTGGCCTCCCAAACTGCTGGGATTACAACAAGCATGAGCCACTGTGCCTGGCCTTGATTTTTTTTTTTTTTTATGATAATCTGTAGTTAGATGAAGTTTTTAAATTTTTTGTAGAGATGGGGTCTCACTATGTCACCTAGGCTTGTCTCCAACTGCTGACCTCAAGCTGTCCTCTTGCCCCAGCCCTCCAAAGCATTGGGATTACTGGCATGAGCCACTGCATCTGGCTTTTTTTTTTTTTTTTTTTTTGAGATGGGGTCTCACCATGTTGCCCGGGCTGGCTTCGAATGCCTAGGCTCAAGCAATCCTCCCTCCTCAGCCTCCCAAATAGCTGGGATTACAGGCACGTGCCACCACGCCAGGCTTGTTTTCTTTCCCTGTCCCTCCCTCTCTATTTCCCACTCTCTTCCTCCCCAATTCTTCTGGCCCTATAAAATCACATTTGTGGCCTGTACCCTGCTAGGCTCGAAAGACACCAAAGTGAATCCATCTCCATCCTGAGGCTTGAAAAGGCAGCCCAAAGGTGGCAGTTCTCTTGTTCAGCAAGCACTCCCTACGGTGGAGGGACACAGGAACGCAGACTTGGACCTCAGTGCAGCAAGTCCCAGCCACAGCTGAGCACTCGATTCCTCACAACCCCAAGAGGTAGTTAGGTTCACAGAGAGATGATGCCAGCATCCATGGTCACCAGCCAGCCTGTGGCAGGGCTGGGATTCGAACCCAGGCTGTGCATACTTACCCACTCTACCCAAAGGCCTCTCAGCAGCAGAGTGGCTCAGAGCCTGGGTTTGGGAGGTGTGGAGGCTTGGATTCTGCCCCTGACACATTTTGTGAGCATGAGTGAGCGACTTACCCTGTAAGCTTCTATAAGTGGTGGTGACCCCCTCTGTAAGTGGGGGTGGATAAATGCTGACCACATGGGCTTGTGTCGACCAGATGAGGTCCTTCAGGTAATGCAGTCATAGCAGGGCCTGGGACGCTGACCTCAGCGGTAGGGAACCCCTGGGCGATGGGTTAGGAGAAAGGAGCCCTTGAGGGAGGCCTGAGAGCAAGCCCAAGCCTCCAGCCGGGGTGAGCCTAGAGGGCTTCCTGGAGGTGGAGTCTAGCCTGGCACCCAGGGTGGGTGGAAACTGATCGTCATTTTGCCCACAGGAATCCTCGTAGCCCACTACCTCCAGAGCATCACGCCTTGCCTGGCCCTGGGTGGAGAGCTGGTCTACCACCGGCGGCCTGGAGAGGAGGGCACTGTCATGTCTCTAGCTGGGAAATACACATGTGAGCCTGGCGCCTGGGTCCGAGGGTGGAGGGGCTGGGCCCCTGGACTCCTCCTGGGTCTGAGGGAGGACGGGCTGGGGCCCTGGACACTCAGGTCTGAGGGAGGAGGCCTGGGTTCCCAGATGCCCAAATCCCCTTGGTAATGAGACCCCGCCTCCACCCCGCTCTCTGACAGTGAACAACTGGTTGGCAACGGTAACGTTGGGCCAGGCGGGCATGCACGCAACATACTACCACAAAGCCAGTGACCAGGTGAGTGGGTGCAGGGACTAGCTGGTGCTGCCAGGGGCTGCTGGGCCTGGAAGTCCAGGTGGGGCCACTCGCTAATTCTCATGTGTTGCTCCGGCCCCTCCAGCTGCAGGTGGGTGTGGAGTTTGAGGCCAGCACAAGGATGCAGGACACCAGCGTCTCCTTCGGGTACCAGCTGGACCTGCCCAAGGCCAACCTCCTCTTCAAAGGTAAAGGTCTCGGTTCCCCTACGCGGGAAACAGGCAAGAGGTGACTCAACTCTGAGTGGATGTGTGGGCCACCACAGGTGCTGGAGGACAGTGTGCTGCCACCCTGTGGGCCTCCACATTACCGGGGAACACTTGTTAAAAAGTAGGTGGGGCCGGGTACGGTGGCTCATGCCTGTAATCCCAGCACTTTGGGAGGCCAAGGCGGGCCGAGGTAAGGAGATTGAGACCATCCTGGCTAACACGGTGAAACCCCGTCTCTACTAAAAATACAAAAACAAAATTAGCCGGGTGTGGTTGCGGGTGCCTATAGTCCCAACTACTGAGGCTGAGGCGGGAAAATGGTATGAACCCAGGAGGCGGAGCTTGCGGTGAGCCGAGATCGTGCCACCGCACTCCAGCCTGGGCGACAGAGCGACTTCGTCTCAAAAAAAAAAAAGTAGGTGGACAACCCTCTACTATGTTTTATGCTTGGAAAAAAAAAGTAGGTAGAGCGGCCAGGCGTGGTGACTCACGCCTGTAATCCCAGCATTTTGGGAGGCCAAGCCAGGTAGAATACTTAAGGCCAGGAGTTGGAGACCAGCCTGGCCAACGTGGTGAAATCCCCTCTCTACTAAAAGTACAAACATTAGCCGGGTGTGGTAGCGTGCTGCAACTGTAGTCCCCGCTACTTAGGAGGCTGAGGCACAAGAATCACTTGAACCTGGGAGGCGGAGGTTGCAGGGAGTTGAGACTGCACCACTGCACTCCAGCCTGGGTGACAGAGTGAGACTCCATCTCCAAAAAAAATAAAATGAAATAAATAAATAAATGTTAAAAAAAATCTGGTGGAGCATCTGATGGGTGTTTGGGCCAAGCTGGAGCTTTGTCCATCCCCTCTTATTTTTCTGCACTTGACTCTCTTATTTTTCTGAGACTGGTCTCCCTCTGTCGCCCAGGCTAGAGTGCAGCAGTGCAACTGCGGCTCACTGCAGCCTCCACCTCCCAGGCTCAAGCAGCCTTCCCACCTCAGCCTCCTGAGTAGCTAGGACCACAGGTGTATGCCACCAGGCCCAGTTAATTTTTTTGATAGTTTTGGGAGAGACAGGGGTTTCACCATGTTGCCCAGGCTGGTCTCGAACTCCTGGACTCAAGCCTTGGCCTCCCAAAGTGCTGGGATTATAGGTGTGAGCCACCACACCCAGCCAGGGTAGAAGGCACTTTGGAAGCATGGAGCCTGCCCCATTCATCTTACGTTAGTGGAAACTGAGGCTTCCAGAGGTTTCAAGGTCACAACTAAATCCAGAACCTCATCTCAGGCACACTGGTCGTAGTCCCAATGTCCAGTCTTAAGTCTTCTTGGATATCTGTGGCTCACAGATTTTGGGTGTTTGAGCCTCCTGCTGAGCACTGCTGGGGACACAGCGGTGACCAGCCCTGTCTTCACGGGACTCAGTGAGAGGAACAGATTCATCCGCAGAGTGGGCAGGACTAGGTTGGGGGAACCCAGGGGTCTGGAGGGCTTTTCAGAGGGCAGGGGTCACTGAGCGGAGAGCAGAGGAGGAGGGAGCCATTTGCTCCAGCGTGAAGTTGTTGGTGTGATGGGGTTTCAGGGTGGCAGGAGCAGTGTGGTTAGAGGTCTGGAAGCTGTCGGCATGTGGCTGGTATCCAAGGTGGCCAGGAACTCTGCATGGATATGGTGGGAAGCTGGCACGCCTCTCACCTCAGCTCTTCCCTGCAGGCTCTGTGGATAGCAACTGGATCGTGGGTGCCACGCTGGAGAAGAAGCTCCCGCCCCTGCCCCTGACACTGGCCCTTGGGGCCTTCCTGAATCACCGCAAGAACAAGTTCCAGTGTGGCTTTGGCCTCACCATCGGCTGAGCCCTCCTGGCCCCCGCCTTCCACGCCCTTCCGATTCCACCTCCACCTCCACCTCCCCCTGCCACAGAGGGGAGACCTGAGCCCCCCTCCCTTCCCTCCCCCCTTGGGGGTCGGGGGGGACATCGGAAAGGAGGGACCCCGCCACCCCAGCAGCTGAGGAGGGGATTCTGGAACCGAATGGCGCTTCGGGATTCTGAGTAGCAGGGGCAGCGTGCCCAGTGGGCCTGGGGTCCCGGGAGGGATTCCGGAATTGAGGGGCACGCAGGATTCTGAGCACCAGGGGCAGAGGCGGCCAGACAACCTCAGGGAGGAGTGTCCTGGCGTCCCCATCCTCCAAAGGGCCTGGGCCCGCCCCGAGGGGGCAGCGAGAGGAGCTTCCCCATCCCTGGTCAGTCCACCCTGCCCCGTCCACTTTCCCATCTCCTCGGTATAAATCATGTTTATAAGTTATGGAAGAACCAGGACATTTTACAGAAAAAAAACAAAAAACAACAAAAAATATACGTGGGAAAAAAAACGATGGGAGGCCTCCGTTTTCTCAAGTGTGTCTGGCCTGTTTTGAGCATTTCATCCGGAGTCTGGCCGCCCTGACCTTCCCCCAGCCGCCTGCAGGGGGCGCCAGAGGGCCGGAGCACGGAAAGCAGCGGATCCTTGATGCTACCTTAAGTCCGGCTCAGAGGGGCGCAGCGTGGCCTGGGGTCGCTGTCTCCCCATCCGGAACATCTGCCCTGCTGGGGGACACCACGGGCCTTCCCTTGCCTGAGGGTAGGGTCTCAAGGTCACTTGCCCCCAGCTTGACCTGGCCGGAGTGGCTATAGAGGACTTTGTCCCTGCAGACTGCAGCAGCAGAGATGACACTGTCTCTGAGTGCAGAGATGGGGGCAGGGAGCTGGGAGAGGGTTCAAGCTACTGGAACAGCTTCAGAACAACTAGGGTACTAGGAACTGCTGTGTCAGGGAGAAGGGGCTCAAGGACTCGTAGGCCTTGGAGGAGGGGCCTAGGCCAGCCATGGGAGTTGGGTCACCTGTGTCTGAGGACTTGGTGCTGTCTGGATTTTGCCACCCTAGGGCTGGGGTCAGCTGATGCCCACCACGACTCCCGAGCCTACAGGAACTGAAACCCTGTCTGCCCCCAGGGTCTGGGGAAGGAGGCTGCTGAGTAGAACCAACCCCAGGTTACCAACCCCACCTCAGCCACCCCTTGCCAGCCAAAGCAAACAGGCCCGGCCCGGCACTGGGGGTTCCTTCTCGAACCAGGAGTTCAGCCTCCCCTGACCCGCAGAATCTTCTGATCCCACCCGCTCCAGGAGCCAGGAATGAATCCCAGCCCCTCCCAGTTCTCGCTGTGTGGTTTTGCCATTCGTCTTGCTGCTGAACCACGGGTTTCTCCTCTGAAACATCTGGGATTTATAACAGGGCTTAGGAAAGTGACAGCGTCTGAGCGTTCACTGTGGCCTGTCCATTGCTAGCCCTAACATAGGACCGCTGTGTGCCAGGGCTGTCCTCCATGCTCAATACACGTTAGCTTGTCACCAAACATATCCGTGCCGCTGCTCCCAGTCTGATGAGCAAAGGAACTTGATGCTCAGAGAGGACAAGTCATTTGCCCAAGGTCACACAGCTGGCAACTGGCAGAGCCAGGATTCACGCCCTGGCAATTTGACTCTAGAATCCTAACCTTAACCCAGAAGCACGGCTTCAAGCCCCTGGAAACCACAATGCCTGTGGCAGCCAGGGGGAGGTGCTGGAATCTCATTTCACATGTGGGGAGGGGGCTCCCCTGTGCTCAAGGTCACAACCAAAGAGGAAGCTGTGATTAAAACCCAGGTCCCATTTGCAAAGCCTCGACTTGTAGCAGATGCATCATACTGTTCCCACCCCTCCCATCCCACTTCTGTCCAGCCGCCTAGCCCCACTTTCTTTTTTTTCTTTTTTTGAGACAGTCTCCCTCTTGCTGAGGCTGGAGTGCAGTGGCGAGATCTCGGCTCACTGTAACCTCCGCCTCCCGGGTTCAAGCGATTCTCCTGCCTCAGCCTCCCAAGTAGCTAGGATTACAGGCGCCCGCCACCACACCTGGCTAACTTTTGTACTTTTAGTAGAGATGGGGTTTCACCATGTTGGCCAGGCTGGTCTCAAACTCCTGACCTTAAGTGCTTCGCCCACTGTGGCCTCCCAAAGTGCTGGGATTACAGGCATGAGCTACCGCCCCCAGCCCCTCCCATCCCACTTCTGTCCAGCCCCCCAGCCCTACTTTCTTTCTGGGATCCAGGAGTCCAGATCCCCAGCCCCCTCTCCAGATTACATTCATCCAGGCACAGGAAAGGACAGGGTCAGGGAAGGAGGACTCTGGGCGGCAGCCTCCACATTCCCCTTCCACGCTTGGCCCCCAGAATGGAGGAGGGTGTCTGGATTACTGGGCGAGGTGTCCTCCCTTCCTGGGGACTGTGGGGGGTGGTCAAAAGGCCTCTATGCCCCACCTCCTTCCTCCCTCTGCCCTGCTGTGCCTGGGGCAGGGGGAGAACAGCCCACCTCGTGACTGGGGGCTGGCCCAGCCCGCCCTATCCCTGGGGGAGGGGGCGGGACAGGGGGAGCCCTATAATTGGACGAGTCTGGGATCCTTGAGTCCTACTCAGCCCCAGCGGAGGTGAAGGACGTCCTTCCCCAGGAGCCGGTGAGAAGCGCAGTCGGGGGCACGGGGATGAGCTCAGGGGCCTCTAGAAAGATGTAGCTGGGACCTTGGGAAGCCCTGGCCTCCAGGTAGTCTCAGGAGAGCTACTCGGGGTCGGGCTTGGGGAGAGGAGGAGCGGGGGTGAGGCAAGCAGCAGGGGACTGGACCTGGGAAGGGCTGGGCAGCAGAGACGACCCGACCCGCTAGAAGGTGGGGTGGGGAGAGCAGCTGGACTGGGATCTAAGCCATAGCAGGACTCCACGAGTTGTCACTATCATTTATCGAGCACCTACTGGGTGTCCCCAGTGTCCTCAGATCTCCATAACTGGGGAGCCAGGGGCAGCGACACGGTAGCTAGCCGTCGATTGGAGAACTTTAAAATGAGGACTGAATTAGCTCATAAATGGAACACGGCGCTTAAATGTGAGGTTGGAGCTTAGAATGTGAAGGGAGAATGAGGAATGCGAGACTGGGACTGAGATGGAACCGGCGGTGGGGAGGGGGTGGGGGGATGGAATTTGAACCCCGGGAGAGGAAGATGGAATTTTCTATGGAGGCCGACCTCGGGATGGGGAGATAAGAGAAGACCAGGAGGGAGTTAAATAGGGAATGGGTTGGGGGCGGCATGGTAAATGTTTGTGCTGGGATTAGGCTGTTGCAGATAATGGAACAAGGCTTGGAAGGCTAACCTGGGGTGAGGCCGGGTTGGGGCCGGGCTGGGGGTGGGAGGAGTCCTCACTGGCGGTTGATTGACAGTTTCTCCCTCCCCAGACTGGCCAATCACAGGCAGGAAGATGAAGGTTCTGTGGGCTGCGTTGCTGGTCACATTCCTGGCAGGTATGGGGGCGGGGCTTGCTCGGTTCCCCCCGCTCCTCCCCCTCTCATCCTCACCTCAACCTCCTGGCCCCATTCAGGCAGACCCTGGGCCCCCTCTTCTTCTGCTGGTCTGTCTTCCCCTTGAGAGGAAGGCCCAGGTCTGAGGCTTCTGTGCTGCTTCCTGGCTCTGAACAGCGATTTGACGCTCTCTGGGCCTCGGTTTCCCCCATCCTTGAGACAGGAGTTAGAAGTTGTTTTGTTGTTGTTGTTTGTTGTTGTTTTGTTTTTTTGAGATGAAGTCTCGCTCTGTCGCCCAGGCTGGAGTGCAGTGGCTCCCAGGCTGGAGTGCAGTGGCGGGATCTCGGCTCACTGCAAGCTCCGCCTCCCAGGTCCACGCCATTCTCCTGCCTCAGCCTCCCAAGTAGCTGGGACTACAGGCACATGCCACCACACCCGACTAACTTTTTTGTATTTTTAGTAGAGACGGGGTTTCACCATGTTGGCCAGGCTGGTCTGGAACTCCTGACCTCAGGTGATCTGCCCGTTTCGATCTCCCAAAGTGCTGGGATTACAGGCGTGAGCCACCGCGCCTGGCTGGGAGTTAGAGGTTTCTAATGCATTGCAGGCAGGTAGTGAATACCAGACACGGGGCAGCTGTGATCTTTATTCTCCATCACCCCACACAGCCCTGCCTGGGGCACACAAGGACACTCAATACATGCTTTTCCGCTGGGCGCGGTGGCTCACCCCTGTAATCCCAGCACTTCGGGAGGCCAAGGTGGGAGGATCACTTGAGCCCAGGAGTTCAACACCAGCCTGGGCAACATAGTGAGACCCTGTCTCTACTAAAAATACAAAAATTAGCCAGGCATGGTGCCACACACCTGTGGTCTCAGCTACTCAGGAGGCCGAGGCAGGAGGATCGCTTGAGCCCAGAAGGTCAAGGTTGCAGTGAACTATGTTCAGGCCGCTGCACTCCAGCCTGGGTGACAGAGCAAGACCCTGTCTATAAATACATAACGCTTGTCAAGTGATTAAACCGACTCCCCCCTCACCCTGCCCACCATGGCTCCAAAGAAGCATTTGTGGAGCACCTTCTGTGTGCCCCTAGGTACTAGATGCCTGGACGGGGTCAGAAGGACCCTGACCCACCTTGAACTTGTTCCACACAGGATGCCAGGCCAAGGTGGAGCAAGTGGTGGAGACAGAGCCGGAGCCCGAGCTGCACCAGCAGGCCGAGTGGCAGAGCGGCCAGCGCTGGGAACTGGCGCTGGGTCACTTTTGGGATTACCTGCGCTGGGTGCAGACACTGTCTGAGCAGGTGCAGGAGGAGCTGCTCAGCTCCCAGGTCACCCAGGAACTGACGTGAGTGTCCCCATCCTGGCCCTTGACCCTCCTGGTGGGCGGCTATACCTCCCCAGGTCCAGGTTTCATTCTGCCCCTGTCGCTAAGTCTTGGGGGGCCTGGGTCTCTGCTGGTTCTAGCTTCCTCTTCCCATTTCTGACTCCTGGCTTTAGCTCTCTGGAATTCTCTCTCAGCTTTGTCTCTCCCTCTTCCCTTCTGACTCAGTCTCTCACACTCGTCCTGGCTCTGTCTCTGTCCTTCCCTAGCTCTTTTATATAGAGACAGAGAGATGGGGTCTCACTGTGTTGCCCAGGCTGGTCTTGAACTTCTGGGCTCAAGCGATCCTCCCGCCTCGGCCTCCCAAAGTGCTGGGATTAGAGGCATGAGCCACCTTGCCCGGCCTCCTAGCTCCTTCTTCGTCTCTGCCTCTGCTCTCTGCATCTGTCTCTGTCTCCTTCTCTCGGCCTCTGCCCCGTTCCTTCTCTCCCTCTTGGGTCTCTCTGGCTCATCCCCATCTCGCCCGCCCCCATCCCAGCCCTTCTCCCCGCCTCCCACTGTGCGACACCCTGCCGCCCTCTCGGCCGCAGGGCGCTGATGGACGAGACCATGAAGGAGTTGAAGGCCTACAAATCGGAACTGGAGGAACAACTGACCCCGGTGGCGGAGGAGACGCGGGCCCGGCTGTCCAAGGAGCTGCAGGCGGCGCAGGCCCGGCTGGGCGCGGACATGGAGGACGTGCGCGGCCGCCTGGTGCAGTACCGCGGCGAGGTGCAGGCCATGCTCGGCCAGAGCACCGAGGAGCTGCGGGCGCGCCTCGCCTCCCACCTGCGCAAGCTGCGCAAGCGGCTGCTCCGCGATGCCGATGACCTGCAGAAGCGCCTGGCAGTGTACCAGGCCGGGGCCCGCGAGGGCGCCGAGCGCGGCGTCAGCGCCATCCGCGAGCGCCTGGGGCCCCTGGTGGAACAGGGCCGCGTGCGGGCCGCCACTGTGGGCTCCCTGGCCGGCCAGCCGCTGCAGGAGCGGGCCCAGGCCTGGGGCGAGCGGCTGCGCGCGCGGATGGAGGAGATGGGCAGCCGGACCCGCGACCGCCTGGACGAGGTGAAGGAGCAGGTGGCGGAGGTGCGCGCCAAGCTGGAGGAGCAGGCCCAGCAGATACGCCTGCAGGCCGAGGCCTTCCAGGCCCGCCTCAAGAGCTGGTTCGAGCCCCTGGTGGAAGACATGCAGCGCCAGTGGGCCGGGCTGGTGGAGAAGGTGCAGGCTGCCATGGGCACCAGCGCCGCCCCTGTGCCCAGCGACAATCACTGAACGCCGAAGCCTGCAGCCATGCGACCCCACGCCACCCCGTGCCTCCTGCCTCCGCGCAGCCTGCAGCGGGAGACCCTGTCCCCGCCCCAGCCGTCCTGCTGGGGTGGGCCCTAGTTTAATAAAGATTCACCAAGTTTCACCGCATCTGCTGGCCTCCCCCTGTGATTTCCTCTAAGCCCCAGCCTCAGTTTCTCTTTCTGCCCACATACTGGCCACACAATTCTCAGCCCCCTCCTCTCCATCTGTGTCTGTGTGTATCTTTCTCTCTGCCCTTTTTTTTTTTTTTTTTTTTAGACGGAGTCTGGCTCTGTCACCCAGGCTAGAGTGCAGTGGCGCGATCTTGGCTCACTGCAACCTCTGCCTCTTCGGTTCAAGCGATTCTGCTGCCTCAGTAGCTGGGATTACAGGCTCACGCCACCACACCTGGCTAATTTTTGTATTTTTAGTAGAGACAAGCTTTCACCATGTTGGCCAGGCGGGTCTCAAACTCCTGACCAAGTGATCCACCCGCCAGCCTCCCAAAGTGCTGAGATTACAGGCCTGAGCCACCATGCCCGGCCTCTGCCCCTCTTTCTTTTTTAGGGGGCAGGGAAAGGTCTCACCCTGTCACCCGCCATCACAGCTCACTGCAGCCTCCACCTCCTGGGCTCAAGTGATAAGTGATCCTCCCGCCTCAGCCTTTCCAGTAGCTGAGACTACAGGCGCATACCACTAGGATTAATTTGTGCGGGGGGGGTGGGGGGTGTGGAGATGGGGTCTGGCTTTGTTGGCCAGGCTGATGTGGAACTCCTGGGCTCAAGCAATACTCCCACCTTGGCCTCTTGAGTAGCTGAGACTACTGGCTAGCACCACCACACCCAGCTTTTTATTATTATTATTTGTAGAGACAAGGTCTCAATATGTTGCCCAGGCTAGTCTCAAACCCCTGGGCTCAAGAGATCCTCCCCCATCGGCCTCCCAAAGTGCTGGGATTCCAGGCATGGGGCTCCAAGCCCGGCCTGCCCAATTTAATAATACCTGTTCCTCAGAGTTGCAACTCCAAATGACTGAGATTGGTGCCTTTATTCTAAGCTATTTTTATTTTTTTTCTGCTGTCATTATTCTCCCCCTTCTCTCCTCCAGTCTTATCTGATATCTGCCTCCTTCCCACCCACCCCGCACCCCATCCCACCCCTCTGTCTCTCCCTGTTCTCCTCAAGAGACTCTGGCTTCCTGTTTTCCTCCACCTCTATCTTTTATCTCTCCCTCCTACGGTTTCTTTTCTTTCTCCCCGGCCTGCTTGTTTCTCCCCCCACCCCCTTCATCTGGATTTCTTCCTCTGCCATTCGGTTTGGTTTGAGCTCTCTGCTTCTCCGGTTCCCTCTGAGCTAGCTGTCCCTTCACCCACTGTGAACTGGGTTTCCCTGCCCAACCCTCATTCTCTTTCTTTCTTTCTTTCTTTTTTTTTTTTTTTTTTTTTGAGACAGAGTCTTGCTCTGTTGCCCAGGCTGGAGTGCAGTGGTGCAATCTTGGTTCACTGCAACCTCCACTTCCCAGATTCAAGCAATTCTCCTGCCTCAGCCTCCAGAGTAGCTGGGATTACAGGCGTGTCCCACCACGCCCGACTAATTTTTGTATTTTTGGTAGAGACAAGGCTTCAGCATTGTTGGCCAGGCAGGTCTTGAACTCCTGACCTCAAGTAATCTGCCTGCCTCACCCTCCCAAAGTGCTGGGATTATAGGCATGAGCCACCTCACCCGGACCATCCCTCATTCTCCATCCTTTCCTCCAGTTGTGATGTCTACCCCTCATGTTTCCCAACAAGCCTAGTGGGTGCTGAATCCAGGCTGGGAAGAGAAGGGAGCGGCTCTTCTGTTGGAGTCTGCACCAGGCCCATGCTGAGATGAGAGCTGGCGCTCAGAGAGGGGAAGCTTGGATGGAAGCCTAGGAGCCGCCGGCACTCTCTTCCCCTCCCACCCCCTCAGTTCTCAGAGACAGGGAGGAGGGTTCCCACCAACAGGGGACAGGCTGAGACTTGAGCTTGTATCTCCTGGGCCAGCTGCAACATCTGCTTGTCCCTCTGCCCGTCTTGGCTCCTGCACACCCTGAACTTGGTGCTTTCCCTGGCACTGCTCTGATCACCCACGTGGAGGCAGCACCCCTCCCCTGGAGATGACTCACCAAGGCTGAGTGAGGAGGGGAAGGGTCAGTGTGCTCACAGGCAGGGGGCCTGGTCTGCTGGGCCTGCTGCTGATTCACCGTATGTCCAGGGGCTGGAGCAGCACCCTCTCAGAGCCTCAGTTTCCCCAGATGTCAATGAGAGAATCAGCATCAGCCACATCTCCCACCTGAAGAGTCGAACCTTGAGTTCTCACCTTTAAGAATTTTTTTTTTTTTGAGACAGTGCCTTGCTCAGTCGACCACGCTGGAGTGCAGTAGCACGATCATCAATCACTGCAGCCTCCAACTCAAGCAACCCTCCTGCCTCAACCTCCTGAGTAGCTGGGGCCACAGGCACCCACCACCATGCCTGGCTAATTCTTTCTTTTTTGAGATGGAGTCTCAATCTGTCGCCCAGGCTGGAGTGCAGTGGCACGATCTTGGCTCACCGCAACCTCTGCCCCCCGGGTTCAAGCAATTCTCCTACCTCAGCCTCCTGAGTAGCTGGAATTACAGGCGCGCGCCACCACACCAGGCTAATTTTTGTATTTTTAGTAGAAACGAGGTTTCACTACGTTGGTCAGGTTGGTCTCGAACTCCTGACATCAGGTGATCCACCCGCCTCGGCCTCCCAAAGCACTGGGATTACAAGAGTGAGCCACCATGCCTGGCCATATTTTAAACTTTTTTGTAGAGATGGGGTCTTACTATGTTGCCCAGGCTGGTCTCAAACTCCTGGGCTCAAGCAGATCCTCCTGCCTCAGCTTCCCAAAGTGGTTAGATTACAGGTGTGAGCCATCACGCCCCGCCAACCTATGAAGATGTCTAAGCAGACAGGGTGCCCTATCTCACCACATCCCCAGTCAGATCCAGAGGTGGGACAAGGATGGGAAGGAGGTTCCAGAACAAAGGCTGGCAGGGAGTCGTATGGGACAGGAGCTGACCCAGCAACCATCCACAGAGACATCCTGGAACCTGGGAAGGAGAAGGACAAAGAGCCCCCTTTTTTTAATTTTTTTATGTTTTTGAGACGGAGTCTCACTCTGTCACCCAAGCTGGAGTGCAGTGGCACAATCTTGGCTCACTGCCACCTCCACCTCATGGGTTCAAACGACTCTCCTGCCTCAGCCTCCTGAGTAGCTGGGACCACAGGTGCACACCACCATGCCTGGATAATTTTTGAATTTTTGGTAGAGACGGAGTTTCACCATGTTGGCCAGGCAGGTCTCGAACTCCTGACCTCAAGTGCTCCGCCCACCTTGGCCTCCCAAAGTTCTGGGAATACAGGCATGAGCCACTGCGACCAGCCAGTAGCCCCCATCTTTGCCCCTCGCTGAGCCCTACTGGATGTTCTTGGTTATGCGACAGTTTCCCCATCTATTAAACAGAAACCCCTATAGCAGAGGGGAGGATGAGGTTGGAAAATCAGGAGTATTGTTATTCTATTCTTGTGGGGTCTGGGAAGCAGACATCTGGGTGGATGTTTGGGGGGTGCTGGGCTTAGTTGGGGAAGTAGGGGGGCCCCTGGGGCTGACAGGGACTGGAAGCTCTGAGCTGGCCAGAGGGATGTTGCAATCCTGCCAGGGTCTTGTCTATGCTGTCCTTTTCACAACCATCCCCCTACCGCCAGGCTGACACGTGGTTGTGGGGGCACAAGGCCAGCAACCTAGAGTCTGAGGCTGGGCTGAGGACACCCTCCCCATCAGCTGCCAGGGTCACTGGCGGTCAAAGGCAGCTGGTGGGGAAGGAATTGGACTCCAGCCCTGGGGGACGGATGTGGTGATGGTGGGAAACAGGCTTGGTGCCAGGAGGGGCGTCAGAGGGTGAATAAGAGCAGATAGAGTGTTTGGGGGAGGTAGCCAGCCAAAGGGGGTGAGGCCCGGTGGAAGGGAAGAAGGGGCATACACGCAGAGCTTTGCAGCTGAGGGTTTTAATTTTTTGAGATGGGGTCTCTGTCCCACCAGGCTGGAGTGCAGTGGCACAATCACAGCTCACTGCAGCCTCGAACTCCTGGGCTCAAGCAATCTTCCTACCTCAGCCTCTTGAGTAGCTGGGACTACAGGCGTGCGCCACCACGCTCAGCTAATTTTTGAATTTTTTTGTAGAGATGAGGGCTCCCTATATTGCCCAGGCTGGTCTCGAACTCCCAGGCTCAAGTGATCCTCCCTCTTCAGCTTCCCAAAGCGCTGGGATTACAGGCATGAGCCACCATGCCTGGCTAATGCAGGTGAGGTTTTTGCAGTGTCGTCCAGCTAAGGCGACCCGTTCCCCTCTCAAAAAAGGGAGACTGAGAACCATGAAGTTAAGAGCCCAGAGAATATCACGGTGGTCTGGGGTGCTTCAAGGGTTGGTTTGGAATAAATTGGAGGTGGCACGCAGGATAGGAGCGCCGGGCCAACTGGGAGACCCAGCAACATAAAGGAAAAGTTGTTGGGGCTGAGGAGGCTTGCTGAGAGAGGGGAAGTGAGGGAAAGAGGTGATCTAGGGACACGGTGTGAATGAGGGGGGGATGAGATCACAGGGTTATTACTGGGAGACCCCTGAGGGAAGATGGCCACAGGGACAGGACGAGGCTGTCTTCTTAAGGGAGGAGACCACCCCTCATATTGTCTTATGCCCAATTTCTGCCTCCAAAGAAAGAAAAAGTAAAAACTAAAAGGCAGAAATGAAATCCACAAGCAGACAGCCCGCGCCACACCCTGGGCCTGGTGGTTAAAGATTGACCCCTGACCTAATCCGTTAGGTTATCTATAGATTACAGACATTGTATAGAAAAGCACTGTGAAAATCCCTATTCTGTTTTGTTCCGATCTAATTACCGGTGCATGCAGCCCCCAGTCACGCATCACCTGCTTGTTC
Source organism: Pan troglodytes (assembly GCF_028858775.2). Taxonomy (NCBI): domain Eukaryota; kingdom Metazoa; phylum Chordata; class Mammalia; order Primates; family Hominidae; genus Pan; species Pan troglodytes. Next base: position 47,870,636 of record NC_072418.2, read on the forward strand.
AATCGATCACGACCCTCTCACGTGCACCCACTTAGAGTTGTGAGCCCTTAAAAGGAACAGGAATTGCTCACTCGGGGAGCTCGGCTCTTGAGACGGGAATCTTGCCCATTCCCCGACCGAATAAACCCCTTCCTTCGTTAACTCAGCGTCTGAGGAATTTTGTCTGCGGCTCCTCCTGCTACATTCTGAGTGGGGAAAGGGACTAAGGTAGTCTGAGGACCCCACAGAGTCAGGAAGATTGAGAGGTGAGAGTGCTGAACGGTGAGGGGCTTTGGGGCTAAGGGAAGTGCCCGGGACCCCACCTGACCCCAACGCTCACGGGCCAGGGGCAGAGGAGAAACACGTGGGTGGACAGAGGGAGGCAGGCGGTCAGGGGAAGGCTCAGGAGGAGGGAGATCAACATCAACCTGCCCCGCCCCCTCCCCAGCCTGATAAAGGTCCTGCGGGCAGGACAGGACCTCCCAACCAAGCCCTCCAGCAAGGATTCAGGTTGGTGCTGAGTGCCTGGGAGGGACACCCGCCTACACTCTGCAAGAACTCAAAAAGGGAGATGAGGGGATCGTGGGAGGGAGGGAGGAGGGTGCCACTGATCCCCTGAACCCCTGCCTCTGCCTCCAGAGTGCCCCTCCGGCCTCGCCATGAGGCTCTTCCTGTCGCTCCCGGTCCTGGTGGTGGTTCTGTCGATGGTCTTGGAAGGTAAAAGTGGGATGGGAGAATTGCGGAGTTGGAGATTTGGAAGAGTGAAGGTGGCTACAGGCCTGGGGTCCCGGCTTAGAGGACCTCTGAGAGCTCCGGGGCCTCTTCTGGGTCGTGGTTGCCTCATCGTGGTCGGGTGGGTTTCCAGGTTCTCCCAGGCTCAGTCCCGCAGGCGCCAAATCTGCCCAGGAGAGCCCTAGCAACCGATGACGTATTGACGCCCACACCTCTGGGATTGGCTGTCCTGCTTCGACAGCCTTGAAAGTGGGTGAGCTGGGTGGGGGGCTCTGGGAGAGGTCAGTGCTGAGTAAGGCAATTCCCAGCAGCTTGAGCCCCACCAGGTCACTCCAGTATTCCTCCCCATTCTTCTTTTTTTTTTTTTTTCTCTTGAGACGGAGTCTCGCTCTGTCGCCCAGGCTGGAGTGCAGTGGCGCGATCTCGGCTCACTGCAAGCTCCGCCTCCCTGGTTCACGCCATTCTCCTGCCTCAGCAGGACTACAGGCGCCCGCCACCGCGCCCGGCTAATTTTTTGTATTTTCAGTAGAGACAGGGTTTCACCGTGGTCTCGATCTCCTGACTTCGTGATCCGCCTGCCTCGGCCTCCCAAAGTGCTGGGATTACAGGCGTGAGCCACCGCGTCCGGCCATTCCTCCCCATTCTAACCACATGATCCCCAAGGATCTCTATCCATCCCGGGATCCCAACCTAAGGGGGTTCCAATAACAAATTTTTGGCCCGGCAGGGTGGCTCACGCCTGTAATCCCAGCACTTTGGGAGGCCGAGGCGGGCAGATCACTTGAGGTCAGGAGTTCGAAACCAGCCTGGCCAACATGGTGAAACTTCGTCTCTACTAAAAATACAAAAAAATTAGCCAGGCGTGGAGGCACGCGCCTGTAGTCCCAGCTACTCGGGAGGCTGAGGCAGGAGAATCACTTGAACCCGGGAGGCAGAGGTTGCAGTGAGCCGAGATCATACCACTGCACTCCAGCCTGGCTGACACAGCAAGACTCCATCTCAAAACAAAACAAAACAAAACAAAAATAGCTGGGTGTGGTGGTGCACACCTGTAATCCCAGCTACTTGGGAGGCTGAGGCAGGAGAACTGCTTGAACCCGGGAGGTGGTGGTTGCAGTAGGCCGAGATCATGCCACTGCACTCCAGCTTGGGCTACAGAGCAAGACTCCATCTCCAAAAAAAAAAAAAAAAAAAAAAACAAATTTTGAACCCCTGCCCATCTTCCTGGCAGGCCCAGCCCCAGCCCAGGGGACCCCAGACGTCTCCAGTGCCTTGGATAAGCTGAAGGAGTTTGGAAACACACTGGAGGACAAGGCTCGGGAACTCATCAGCCGCATCAAACAGAATGAACTTTCTGCCAAGATGCGGTTAGAACCCTTCCCAGGGCACGGGAGAGCTGGGGTGTGTTTTTGGGTGGAGCCCTGGCAGATGGTCCAAGATGAACAGATTGAAAAAAAAACAAGTCCTGGAGAGGCTGACAACGTCCCGCTGGTCACACAGCTAGATCTCAAGGTGCTCAGACTTCAAGGACAGTTTCCCTGACTCCCATCCAGGCCATATTTTAAAAGATGGTCTTGGGCTGGGCACGGTGGCTCATGCTTGTAATCCCAGCACTTAGGGAGGCCGAGGTGGGCTGATTGCCTGAGGTCAGGAGTTCGAGACCAGTCTGACCAACATGGTGAAACCTTGTCTCTACTGAAAATACAAAAAAATTAGGCAGGCATGGTGGCGTGCACCTGTAATCCCAGCTAGTCGGGAGGCTGAGGCAGGGGAAGGCAGGGGAATTGCTTGAACCAGGAAGGTGGGAGTTACAGTGAGCCAACATTGTGCCAGCCTGGGTGACGGAAGGAGACTCTGTCTCAAAAAAAAAAAAAAAAAAAAAAGATTGTCTTGCCCAGGTACGGTGGCTCACACCTGTAATTCCAGCACTATGGGAGGCTGAGATGGGAGGATTGCTTGAGCCCAGGAGTTCGAGACCAGCCTGACCAACATGGCGAGATCCTGTCTCCATTTAAAAAAAAAAAAAGATGGTTTTGTGAGGTAATGAAAATGAAGGCCCCAAGCTTGGCCAGACCTGGGTCCCCAGGCTGGAGTAGCACCCCCTACTTCCTGTGTGATCTTGACAGAGGGGCATTACTGTGAGCCTCAGTTTCCTCTCCTATAAACTGGTGGTTCTACAGGGAAGTAAAGGAGAAGGCCTACAGGGTGTCTGGTACATGTAGATGCTCAGTATATCATGAAACCCACCCTTGCTCCCTTTGGCAAGTTAGAGAGTCATTCATTCCTTCAAAAATATTTATTGAGCATCTGCTAAGTGCTGGAAACTGTTTCAATGTGGGGAATAAAACAGTGAAGAACGTGCCGAGCACGGTGGCTCACACCTGTAATCCCAGCACTTCAGAAGGCCGAGGTGGGTGGATCACTTGAGGTCAGGAGTGCGAGAACCCCGTCCCTACTAGAAATACAAAAAAAATTAGCTGGGCGTGGTGGCCCATGCCTGTAGTCCCAGCTCCTCGGGAGGCTGAGGCGAGAGGATTGCTTGAGCCCAGGAGATCTAGGCTGCAGTGCACCATGTTTGTGCCACTGCATTCCAGCCTGGGTAACAGAATGAGACCCTGTCTCAACAAAAAAAGAAAAGAAAAGAGAAAAGAAAGACAGGGAGGGAGGGAGGAAGGGAGGGAGGGAGGCAGGGAAAATAGAGCCAGGCATAAACTTAGAAAGATCGTTTGGAGGCCAGGCACAATGGCTCACACCTGTAATCCCAGCACTTTGGGAGGCCAAGGCAAGCAGATCACCTGAGGTCAGGAGTTCGAGACCAGCCTAACATGGAGAAACCCTGTCTCTACTGAAAATACAAAATTAGCCGGGCGTGGTGGTGCATTCCTGTAGTCCTAGCTACTCGGGAGCCTGAGGCAGGAGAATCACTTGAACCCGGGAGGCGGAGGTTGCAGTGAGCCGAGATCATGCCACTGCACTCCAGCCTGGGCGACAAGGCGAGACTCCATGCCAAAAAAGAAAAAAAACTCCTGGCGCGGTGGCTCTCGCCAGTAATCCCAGCACTGTGGGAGGCTGAGCAGGTGGATCACGAGGTCAGGAGTTCGAGACTAGCCTGCTCAACATAATGAAACCCTCTCTGTACTAAAAATACAAAAATTAGCTGGGTGTGGTGCCAGGCACCTGTAGTCCTAGCTACTCGGGAGTCTGAGGCAGGAGAATCGCTTGAACCTGGGAGGCAGAGGTTGCAGTGAGCCGAGACAGTGCCATTGCACTCCAGTCCGGGTGACAAAGCGAAACTCCATCTCAAAAAAAAAGGAAGGCATTGGTAGCAAGAGATGGCAGGCCTTGAAAGCCAGGCCAGGGTGAAGTGTTTCTTTTTTTTCTTTTTTTTTCTTTTTTTTTAATTTTTTTTTTTTTGAGACGGAGTCTCGCTCTGTCACCCAGGCTGGATTGCAGTGGCCTGATCTCGGCTCACTGCAAGTTCCGCCTCCCGGGTTCATGCCATTCTCCTGCCTCACCCTCCCGAGTAGCTGGGACTACAGGCACCTGCCACCACACCAGCTAATTTTTTGTATTCTTAGTAGAATGTAGAATTTACTTAGTAGAATTTTTTGTATTCTTAGCCAGCATGGTCTCGATCTCCTGACCTGGTGATCCGCCCGCCTCGGCCTCCCGACGTGCTGGGATTACAGGCGTGAGCCACGGCGCCCGGCCTTATTTTTTCTTTTTTGAGATGGAGTCTCCCTCTGTTACCCAGACTGGAGTACAGTGGTGCGATCTCGGCTTACTGGAACCTCCACCTCCCGGGTTCAGGCAATTCTCCTGCCTCAGCCTCATGAGTACCTGGAACTACAGGTGTGCGACACCTCACATGGTATTTTTTGTATTTTTAGTAAAGACGAGATTTCACCATGTTGCCCAGGTTGGTCTCGAACTCCTGACCTCAAGTGATCCGCCTACCTCGGCCTCCCAAAGTGTTGGGATTACAGGCGTGAGCCAAATGCCCAGCCAAGGGTAAAGTGTTTAGACTTCAACGTGCTTTGGTCCATCTGGGAAACTGAGGCACAGAAGTTGGCCCACCCAGCCCAGCGGTCCTCCTAATCCCACAGACAGTGGGGATGGAGATTCAGCAAGGGGAAGAGGTGGGAGTCAGGTAGCAGGTAGAATTTGGACAGCCTGGGAGGTAGCTGCACACAGTGACCCCCTTCTTTATTCCTCCCCACAGGGAGTGGTTTTCAGAGACATTTCAGAAAGTGAAGGAGAAACTCAAGATTGACTCATGAGGACCTGAAGGGTGACATCCCAGGAGGGGCCTCTGAAATTTCCCACACCCCAGCGCCTGTGCTGAGGACTCCCTCCATGTGGCCCCAGGTGCCACCAATAAAAATCCTACAGAAAAGTCTCTCCTGAGTGCTTCTTTACTCTGGGGAAGGGGCTGCGGGAGAGGGTAGGGGCTTCCAGAGAGGGCAGGGGCTGCAGGAGAGGGCAGGGGCTAAACCTTAGGTACTCCTCACAAGCCCTCCAATGCCCTATCTACTTGCCCTGTGCTGAGGATGTTTTAACTCCATGATCTCAAAAGAATCTTCCTAAGAACCTTGCAAACTGGGCCTTATTAATCCCATAAGGGCATTGAGGCCCAGAGAGGTGAAGTTACTTGTATAAGGTCACACAGCCAGGAAGTGGAGAACTGGAACTAGATTGAACCCTCAGCCTAGCAATGTCACTATGCTACACTTTTCCTGGTGTGGTCTACCCGAGATGAGGGGCTGAGGTTTTTTTTTGTTTTTGTTTCTGTTTTGAGGCAGACTCACTCTCTCCCCCAGGATGGAGTACAGTGGTGTGATCTCAGCTCACTGCAACCTCCACCTCCCAGGTTCAAGAGATTATACTGCCTCAGCGTCCCAAGTAGCTGGGATTTACAGGTGTGCGCCACCACACCCAGCTAATTTTTGTATTTCTAGTAGAGACAGGTTTTCATCATGTTGGCCAGGCTGGTCTCCAACTCCTGGGCTTAAGCAATCCTCCTGCCTTGGCCTCCCAAAGTATTAGAATTACAGGCGTGAGCCACTGTGCCTGGCTCTTATGTAAAATTAAACCACATACACATGAGAAACAACCCTATGTAATTAAGTTTTTTTTTTTTTTTTTTTTTAAGAGATGGAGTCACCCAGGCTGGAGTGCAGTTGCACAATCTCCATTCACTGCAGCCTTGCAACCTCCACCACCTGAGTTCAAGGGATTCTCCTGCCTCAGCCTCCTGAGTAGCTGGGATTATAGGCATGTGCCACTACGCCCAGCTAATTTTTTTGTATTTTTAGTAGAGACGGAATTTCCCCATGTTGGCCAGGCTGGTCTCAAACTCCTGGCCTTAAGTGATCCACCCGTCACGGCCTCCCAAAGTGCTGGGATTACAGGTGTGAGCCACTGCACCCAGCTTAAGATTTCATAAGAAAAATATTTGTAAGCCACATATCTAATAACGGGTTAATATTCAGGCTGGGTGAAGTGGCTCATGCCTGTAATCCCAGCACTTTGGGAAGACAAGGCAGGGTGGATCACCTGAAGTCAAAAGTTTGAGACCTGCCTGGCCAACATGGTGAAACCCTGTCTCTACTAAAAATACAAAAAAATTAGCCGGGTGGGGTGGCACATGCCTGTAATCCCAGCTGCTTGGGAGGCTGAGGCAAGAGAATCCCTTGAACCCAGGAGTCGAAGGTTGCAGTGAGCCAAGATGGCGCCACTGCCCTCCAGCCTGGGAGACAGAGTGGGACTCCATCTCAAAAAAAAAAAAAATTCAAAATGTATAATATACAATCCTAGTTGGGACATCAAACACTGCAGCCACTGTGGAAAACAGTATGGGGTTTCCTCAAAACATTAAAGATAGAACTCCCAAATGATCCTGCAATCCCACTTCTGGGTATTTATTCAAAAGAATTGAAATCAGGACCTTGAAGAGATACCTGCCCTCCCATGTTCACTGCAGGTCTGCTCAATACCCAAGATATGGAAACAACCTAAATGTTTATCAACAGATGAATGGGTCAAGGATATGTGGTCTTTACATGCAATGGAATGTAACACATCCTTAAAAAGGAAACCCTGAGGCCGGGCTCTGTGGCTCACGCATGTTATCCCAGCACTTTCGGAGGTCAAGGCAGGAGGATCACTTGAGGCCAGGAGTTGGAGACCATCTTGGCCAACATGGTGAAACCCCGTCTCTACTAAAAATACAAAAAATTAGCCAGGCGTGCGCCTGTAATCCCAGCCACTCAGTAGGCTGAGGCGTGGGAATCGCTTGAACCCAGGAGGTGGAGGCTGCAGTGAGCCGAGATCATGCCACTGCACTCCAGCCGGGGCATCAGAGCAAGACTCAATCTCAAAACATAAAAGGAAATCCTGAAACTGGGCACAGTGGCTTATGCGTGTAATCCCAGCACTTTGGAAGGCTGAGGTGGGAGGATTGCTTGAGGTCAGGAGTTCGAGACCAGCCTGGGTAACATGGTGAGACACCATCTCTACCAAAAAAAGAAGAAAGAGAATAAATAAATGTATAAATATTACTCTCTGGGGTTAATGCATCCCCTTCTCCCCCAAATCAACCCTCCAAACTCCTATACTCTCCTGTCTTCTCACTCAGCAGCCTGTTAGAACTCAAGTCAGATTTTTTGTTTTTTGTTTTTTGAGATGGAGTCTCACTCTATTGCCCAGCCTGTGCAGTGGTACCATCCCAGCTCACTGCAACCTCTGCCTCCCAGGTTCAACCGATTGTCCTGCTCAGCCTCCTGAGTAGCTGGGACTACAGGCGTGTGTGTGCCACCACACCCAGCTAATTTTTGTATTTGTAGTAGAGACGGGGTTTCACCATGTTGCCCAGGTTGGTCTCGAACTCCTGAGCTCTAGCAATTAGCCCTCCTTGGCCTCCCAAAGTGCTGGGGTTACAGGCATGAGCCACCATGGCCGGCCTCAAGTCAGATTATGCTCTTCCTCTGCTCAGAACTCTCCTGATTCTCTCAGAGTAAACCCAGAAGCACTTACTAAGGCCTACAAACGGGACACTACGCCGTCCACAATCGCCTCATCCCCGTCTCTCTCTCCATCACTCACAAGCAACTCTTTGCTATTCCTCCAATGTACTGGGCAGGTTCCCACCTCAGGGCCCTTGCAGTTACTGTTCCTCTTGCCTGGAATGTTCTTCCCCAGGGGTCCAGATATCTGCCTGGCTCCCTCCTCACTTCCTCCAGTTCTCTTCCCAAAATCATCCCCTGCCAGACGTGGTGGCACACGCCTGTAATCCTAACTCTTTGAGATGCCAAGGTGAGAGGATTGCTTCAGCTCAGGAGTTCAAGATCAGCCTGGGCAATAGCAAGACCCCATCCATTCTAAAAATAAAAATAAATAAAAAATAAAAATTAGCTGAGCATGGTAGTGGACACCTTGGGGTTCCAGCCACGTGGCAGGCTGAGGTAGGAGGATGGCTTTGAATCAGGGAGGTTGAGGCTGCAATGAGCCATGTTCTGAATTAGATACTGGTGATGATCGTGCAACCTTGCCAATATAGGAAAAACCACTGAACTGTACATTTTCAAAGGGTAAATTTAGCCGGACACGGTGGCTCATGTCTGTAATCCCAGCACTTTTGGAGTCCGAGGCGGGCAGATCATCTGAGGCTGGGAGTTCAAGACCAGCCTGACCAACATGGAGAAACCCCGTCTCTACTAAAAATACAAAAAATTAGCCAGGTATGGTGGCACATGCCTGTAATCCCAGCTACTCCGGAGGTTGAGGCAGGAGAATTGTTTGAACCCGGGAGGCAGAGGTTGTGGTGAGCCGACATCACACCATCGTACTCCAGCCTGGGCAACAAGAGCGAAACTCCGTCTCAAAAAAAAAAAATTAATTAAGAAATTAGCCAGGCGTGGTGGTGGGTGCCTGTAGTCTCAGCTACTTGGGAGGCTGAGGCATGAGAATCGCTTAAACCCGAGGGGTGGAGGCTACAGTGAGCCTAGATTCCACCACCGCACTCCAGCCTGGGCAACTGAGTGAGACTCCATCTCAAAAAAATAAATAAAAGGGTAAATTTTATGGAATGTGAATCATAATTCAATTTTTCAACATGCGTTAGGAGGGACATTTCAAACTCTTTTTTACCCCAGACTTTCCTACCATCACCCAGAGTATCCAGCCAGGAGGGGAGGGGCTAGAGACACCAGAAGTTTAGCAGGGAGGAGGGCGTAGGGATTGGGGGAATGAAGGGATGGGATTCAGACCAGGGCCAGGCCCCAGGGATGGAGAGAAAGAGATGAGAGTGGTTTGGGGGCTTGGTGACTTAGAGAACAGAGCTGCAGGCTCAGAGGCACACAGGAGTTTCTGGGCTCACCCTGCCCCCTTCCAACCCCTCAGTTCCCATCCTCCAGCAGCTGTTTGTGTGCTGCCTCTGAAGTCCACACTGAACAAACTTCAGCCTACTCATGTCCCTAAAATGGGCAAACATTGCAAGCAGCAAACAGCAAACACACAGCCCTCCCTGCCTGCTGACCTTGGAGCTGGGGCAGAGGTCAGAGACCTCCCTGGGCCCATGCCACCTCCAACATCCACTCGACCTCTTGGAATTTCGGTGGAGAGGAGCAGAGGTTGTCCTGGCGTGGTTTAGGTAGTGTGAGAGGGTCCGGGTTCAAAACCACTTGCTGGGTGGGGAGTCGTCAGTAAGTGGCTATGCCCCCACCCCGAAGCCTGTTTCCCCATCTGTACAATGGAAATGATAAAGACGCCCATCTGATAGGGTTTTTGTGGCAAATAAACATTTGGTTTTTTTGTTTTGTTTTGTTTTGTTTTTTGAGATGGAGGTTTGCTCTGTCGCCCAGGCTGGAGTGCAGTGACACAATCTCATCTCACCACAACCTCCCCCTGCCTCAGCCTCCCAAGTAGCTGGGATTACAAGCATGTGCCACCACACCTGGCTAATTTTCTATTTTTAGTAGAGACAGGGTTTCTCCATGTTGGTCAGCCTCAGCCTCCCAAGTAACTGGGATTACAGGCCTGTGCCACCACACCCGGCTAATTTTTTCTATTTTTGACAGGGACGGGGTTTCACCATGTTGGTCAGGCTGGTCTAGAACTCCTGACCTCAAATCATCCACCCACCTAGGCCTCCCAAAGTGCACAGATTACAGGCGTGGGCCACCGCACCTGGCCAAATTTTTGATTTTTTTCTAGAGATAGGGTCTTACTGTGTTGCCCAGGCTGGTGTCAAACTCCTGGGCTCAAGCAGATCCTCCTGCCTCAGCTTCCCAAAGTGGTGGGATTATAGGCGTGAGCCACTGCGCCCAGTCAGTAGCCCCCTCTTTGCCCCTCGCTGAGCCCTACTGGATGTTCTTGGTTGTGTGACAGTTTCCCCATCTATTAAACAGAAACCCCTATAGCAGAGGGGAGGATGAGGTTGGAAAATCAGGAGCATTGTTATTCCATTCTTGTGGGGTCTGGGAAGCAGACATCTGGGTGGATGTTTGGGGAATGCTGGGCTCAGTTGAGGAAGTAGGGGGGCCCCTGGGGCTTACAGGGACTGGAAGCTCTGAGCTGGCCAGAGGGATGTTGCAATCCTGCCAGGGTCTTGTCTATGCTGTCCCTTTCACAACCATCCCCCTGCCGCCAGGCTGACACGTGGTTGTGGGGGCACAAGGCCAGCCGAACTAGAGTCTGAGGCTGGGCTGAGGACACCCTCCCCATCAGCTGCCAGGGTCACTGGCGGTCAAAGGCAGCTGGTGGGGAAGGAATTGGACTCCAGCCCTGGGGGACGGATGTGGTGATGGTGGGAAGCAGGCTTGATGCCAGGAGGGGCGTCAGAGGGTGAATAAGAGCAGATAGAGTGTTTGGGGGAGGTAGCCAGCCAAAGGGGGTGAGGCCCGGTGGAAGGGAAGAAGGGGCATACTCTCAGAGCTTTGCAGCTGAGGGTTTTAATTTTTTGAGATGGGGTCTCACTCTGTCCCACCAGGCTGGAGTGCAGTGGCGCAATCACAGCTCACTGCAGCCTCGAACTCCTGGGCTCAAGCAATCTTTCTACCTCAGCCTCTTGAGTAGCTGGGACTACAGGCTTGCGCCACCACGCTCAGCTAATTTTTGAACTTTTTTGTAGAGATGAGGTCTCCCTATATTGCCCAGGCTGGTCTCTTAACTCCTGGGCTCAAGCGATCCTCCTTCCTCAGCTTCCCAAAGCACTGGGATTACAGGCATGAGCCACCATGCCTGGCCAATGCAGGTGAGGTTTTTAGTGTCCAGCTAAGGCGACCCCTTCCCTTTGCAAAAAAGGGAGACTGAAAATCATCAAGTTAAGAGCCCAGAGAATATCAGGGTGGTCTGGGATGTTTCAAGGGCTGGTCTGAAAGAAATTGGAGGTGGCACGCAGGGCAGGGTTGCGGGGCCAACTGGGAGGCCCCAGCAACATAAAGGAAAAGTTGTTGGGGCTGAGGAGGCTTGCTGAGAGAGGGGAAGTGAGGGAAAGAGGTGATCTAGGGACACGGTGTGAATGAGGGGGGGATGAGATCACAGGGTTATTACTGGGAGACCCCTGAGGGAAGATGGCCACAGGGACAGGACGAGGCTGTCCTCTGAGTGGGGAAAGGGGCTATGGTAGTCTGAGGACCCCCCAGAGTCAGGGAGATTGGGAGGTGAGGGTGCTGAATGGTAAAGGGCTTCGGAGCTAAGGGAAATGCTCAGGACCCCACCTGACCCCAACGCCCACGGGCCAGGGGCAGAGGAGAAAAACCTGGGTGGGCAGAAGGAGGCAATCTTCCAGGGGAAGGCTCAGGAGGAGGGAGATCAACATCAACCTGCCCCGCCCCCTCCCCAGCCTGATAAAGGTCCTGCGGGCAGGACAGGACCTCCCCACCAAGCCCTCCAGCAAGGATTCAGGTTGTTGAGTGCTTGGGAGGGACACCCGCCTCCACTCTGCAAGAACTCATAAAGGGAGATGAGGGGATCGTGGGAGGGAGGGAGGGAGGGAGGAGGGTGCCACTGATCCCCTGAACCCCTGCCTCCGCCTCCAGGGTGCCCCTCCGGCCTCGCCATGAGGCTCTTCCTGTCGCTCCCGGTCCTGGTGGTGGTTCTGTCGATGGTCTTGGAAGGTAAAAGTGGGATGGGAGAATTGCGGAGTTGGAGATTTGGAAGAGTGAAGGTGGCTACAGGCCTGGGGTCCCGGCTTAGAGGACCTCTGAGAGCTCTGGGGCCCCTTCTGGGTCGTGGTTGCCCCATTGTGGTCGAGTGGGTCTCCAGGTTCGCCCAGGCTCGGTCCGGCAGGCGCCAAATCTGCCCAGGAGAGCCCTAGTAACCGATGACGTATGGATCCCCACACCTCTAGGATTGGCTGTCCTCCTTTTATAGCCTTGAAAGTGGGTGATGGGGCGATGGGCTGTGGGAGGAGGTCAGTGCTGAGTAAGGCAATTCCCAGCGGCTTGAGCCCCACGCGGTCACTTCAGTATCCTCCCCATTCTAACCACATGATCCCCAAGGATCTCCTTATCTATCCCCGGGATCCCACCCAAAGGGGGTTCCAATAACAAATTTTTGGTGGGGCGTGGCGGCTAATGCCTGTAATCCCAGCACTTTGGGAAGCCGAGGCGGGCAGATCACTTGAGGTCAGGAGTTCGAAACCAGCCTGGCCTACATGGTGAAACCCCATCTCTACTAAAAATACAAAACAGCCAGGCGTTGTGGTGCGCGCTTGGCTACTTGGGAGGCTGAGACAGGAGAACTGCTTGAACCTAGGAGGTGGAGGTTGCAGTGAGCCGAGATCGCACCATTTGACACAGCAAGTCTCCGTCTCAAAACAACAACAACAACAACAACAACCAAATTTTGCACCCCTGCCCCATCTTCCTGGCAGGCCCAGCCCCAGCCCAGGGGGCTCCAGAAGTCTCCAACCCCTTTGATGGCCTGGAGGAGTTAGGAAAGACCCTGGAGGACAACACTCGGGAATTCATCAACCGCATCACACAGAGTGAACTTCCTGCCAAGATGTGGTTAGAACCCTTCCCAGGGCACGGGAGGGCTGGGGTGTGTTTGTGTGGAGCCCTGGAGGATGTCCAAGATGAACAGATTGAAAAAAAAACAAGTCCCAGAGAGGCTGACAGCATCCTTCTGGTCACACAGCTAGATCTCAAGGATCTCAGACGTCAGGGACAGTTTCCCGGACTCCCATCCAGGCCACATTTTAAAAGATGGTCTTGGACTGGGCGCCGTGGCTCACACCTATAATCCTAACACTTTGGGAGGTCTAGGCGGGCGGATTGCCTGAGATCAGGAGTTCAAGACCAGCCTGGCCAACATGGTGAAACCCTGTCTCTACTAAAAGCACAAAAAATTAGCCTGACATGGTGGTGTGCACCTGTAATCCCAGCTACTCGGGAGGCTGAGGCAGGGGAATTGCTTGCACCAGTAAAGTAGGGGTTACAGTGAGCCAAGATTGCGCCACTGCACTCCAGCCTGGGCGACAAAGCAACATACCGTCACAAAAGAAAAAAAAAAGATGGTTTTGCTTAGGTACGGTGGCTCACACCTGTAATCCCAGCACTGTGGGAGGATTGCTGGAGCCTAGGAGTTTGAGACCAGCCTGGCTAACATGGAGAGATCCTGTCTCTAATTTTTTTTTTTTTTTTTTTGGAGACAGAGTCTCGCTCTGTTGCCCAGGCTGGAGTGCAGTGCCGCCATCTCGGCTCACTGCAACCTCTACCTCCCCAGTTCAAGCAATTCTCTGCCTCAGTCTCCTGAGTAGCTAGGATTACAGGCGCCCACCACCATGCCCGGCTAATTTTTTTGTATTTTTAGTAGAGATGGGGGTTTCACCATCTTGGCCAGGCTGGTCTTGAACTCCTGACCTTGTGATCCACCCGCTTCAGCCTCCCAAAGTGCTGGGCATGAGCCACCATGCCCGGTTATCCTGTCTCTATTCAAAAAACAAAACAAAACAAAAAGCAAAGCAAGCCAGCCCCGGTGCGATAGCTCATGCCTGTAATCCCAGCACTTTGGGAGGCTGAGTCGGGCAGATTACCTGAGATCGGGAGTTCGAGGCCAAGTTGGGCAGATCACCTGAGGTCGGGAGTTTGAGACCAGCCTGACCAACATGGAGAAACTCCGTCTCTATTAAAAATACAAAATTAGTCAGGCATGGTGGTGCATGCCTCTATTCCCAGCTACTTGGGAGGCTGAGGCAGGAGAATCACTTGAACCTGGGAGGCGGAGGTAGCAGTGAGCTGAGATAATGCCATTGCACTCCAGCCTGGGCAACAAGAGCGAATCCACGTCTCAAAAAAAAAAAAAATTGAAAAAAAAAAAGATGGTCTTGTGGGGTAATGAAGGACACAAGCTTGGTCGGACCTGGGTCCCCAGGCTGGCATAGAGCCCCTTACTCCCTGTGTGATCTTAAGAGAGAGGCATTACTGTGAGCCTCAGTTTCCTTTCCTGTGAAATGGTGGTTCTGGGGGGAAGTAAAGGAGAAGGCCTATAGGGTGTCTGGCACATTGTAAATGCTCAGTACATCTTCAAATCCACACTTGCTCCCTTTGGCAAGTTAGAGAGTCATTCGTTCCTTAACACATATTTATTGAGCGTCTGCTAAGTGCTGGAAACTGTTTCAATGTGGGGAATAAAACAGTGAAGAACATGCCGAGCACGGTGGCTCACACCTGTAATCCCAGCACTTTGGAAGGCTGAGGTGAGTGGATCACTTGAGGTCAGGAGTTCGAGAACCCCATCTCTACTAGAAATACAAAAAATTACCCAGGCGTGATGGCACACACCTGTAGTCCCAGCTACTTGGGAGACGGAGGCAAGAGGATCACTTGAGCCCAGGAGGTTGAGGCTGCAGTGAGCTATGTTTGTGCCACTGCATTCCAGCCTGGGTAACAGAATGAGACCCTGTCTCATCCAAAAAAAAAAAAAAAAAGAAAGAAAGAAAGAAGGGAGGGAGGGAGGGAAAATCTAGTCAGGCCTAAACTTAGAAAGATTGTTTGGAGGCCAGGTGCAGTGGCTCATGCCTGTAATTCCAGCACGTTGGGAGGCCAAGGCAGGCGGATCGCCTGAGGTCGGGAGTTCGAGACCAGCCTGACCAACATGGAGAAACCCCTGCCTCTACTAAAAATACAAAATTAGGCCAGGCACAGTGGCTCATGCCTGTAATCGCAGCACTTTGGCAGGCTGAGGCGGGCAGATCACCTGAGGTCAGGAGTTTGAGACCAGCCTGACCAACAAGGAGAAACCCTGTCTCTTCTAAAAAAAAAATACAAAAAATTAGCCAGGCATGGTGGTGCATGCCTGTAATCCCAGCTACTCAGGATGATGAGGCAGGAGAATTGCTTGAACCTGGGAGCTGGAGGTTGCGGTGAGCTGAGATCGCGCCATTGCACTCCAGCGTGGGCAACAAGGGCATAACTCCGTCTCAAAAAAAGAAAGAAAGAAAGAAAGAAAGATTGATTGTTTGGAGGGAGAGGCAAAGGTCCTAAGTCAAGAAGGTCGATCAATAATCAAGAGCGGGTGGCATCCCAGGCAGGGGAACAGCCTGGGCATACGCAGGGAGGCTGGAAAGTACCTTTGAATGAGTAGGGGAACAGATAGGGCAAGGGCAGGCTGGAAGAAAGAGTTGGTAGCAAGAGATGGCAGGCCTTGAAAGCCAGGCCAGAGTGAAGTTTTCTTTTCTTTTCTTTTCTTTCTTTCTTTTTTTTTTTTTTTTGAGACGGAGTCACGCTCTGTTGCCTAGGCTGGAACACGGTGGTGTGATCTCAGCTCATTGCAATCTCCACCTCCCAGGTTCAAGCAATTCTCCTGCCTCAGCCTCCTGAGTAGCTGGGATTACAGGCGTGCACCACCACGGGTGGCTAATTTTTGTAATTTAGTAGAGACGGGGTTTTGCCATGTTGGCCAGGCTGGTCTCGAACTCCTGACCTCCAGTGATCTGCCTGCCTCGGCTTCCCAAAGTGTTGGGATTACAGGCGTGAGCCAAATGCCCAGCCAAGGGTAAAGTGTTTAGACTTCAACGTGCTTTGGTCCATCTGGGAAACTGAGGCACAGAAGTTGGCCCACCCAGCCCAGCGGTCCTCCTAATCCCACAGACAGTGGGGATGGAGATTCAGCAAGGGGAAGAGGTGGGAGTCAGGTAGCAGGTAGAATTTGAACAGCCTGGGAGGTAGCTGCACACAGTAACCCCCTTCCTTATTCCTCCCCACAGGGATTGGTTTTCAGAGACATTTCGGAAAGTGAAGGAGAAACTCAAGATTGACTCATGAGGACCTGAAGGGTGACATCCCAGGAGGGGCCTCTGAAATTTCCAACACCCCAGCGCCTGTACTGAGGACGCCCTCCATGTGTGTCCAATGTGGTCACACGCCCAGGTGTGACCAATAAAAATCCTATGGAAAATTCTCTCTGGCCAGGCATGGTGGCTGACGCCTGTAATCCCAGCACTTTGGGAGGCTGAGGCGGGCGGATCACAAGGTCAGGAGATTGAGCCCATCCTGGCTAACACGGTGAAACCCCGTCTCTACTAAAAATACAAAAAAATTAGCCGAGCGTGGTGGCAGGCGCCTGTAGTCCCAGCTATTCGGGAGGCTGAGGCAGGAGAATCGCTTGAAACCGGGAGGTGGAGCTTGCAGTGAGCTGAGATCGTGCCACTGCACTGCAGCCTGGGTGACAAGAGCCAGACTCCGCGTCAAAAAAAAAAAAGAAAAGAAAATTCTGTCTGACTGCTTCTTCACTGTGGGGCAGGGATGCCGGAGAGGGTAGGGGCTGTGGGAGAGGGCAGGGGCTGAACCTTACGGACTCCTCACAAGCCCTCCAATGCCCCATCTACTTGCCCTGTGCTAAGGATGTTTTAACTCCATGGTCTCAAAAGAATCTTCCTAAGAACCTTGCAAACTGGGACTTAATAATCCCATAAGGGCATTGAGGCCCAGAGAGGTGAGGCTACTTGTATAAGGTCACACAGCCAGGAAGTGGAGAACTGGAACTAGATTGAACCCTCAGCCAGGCAATGTCACTGTGCTACACTTTTCCTAGTGTGGTCTACCCGAGATGAGGGGCTGAGGTTTTTTGTTTTGTTTTGTTTTGAAACAGAGTTTCGCTCCTCTTGCCCAGGCTGGAGTACAATGGCACAATCTCAGTTCACTGCAACCTCCGCCTCCCAGGTTCAAGGGAGTCTCCTGCCTCAGCCTCCCAAGTAGCTGGGATTGCAGGCGCGTGCCACCATGCCTGGTTAATTTTTGTATTTTTAGTAGAGACGAGGTTTCTCCATGTTGATCAGGCTGGTCTTGAACTCCTGACTTCACATGATCTGCCTGCCATGGCCTCCCAAAGTGCTGGGATTACAGGCATGAGCCACCTCGCCTGGCCTTTTTTTTTTTTTCTTGAGACAGAGTCTCACTCTGTCCCCCAGGCTGGAGTGCAGGGGCATGATCTCGGCTCACTGCAACCTCCGCCTCCTGGGTTCAACAGATTCTCCTGCCTTAGCCTCCCTAGTATCTGGGATTACAGGTGTGTGCCACCACACCCAGCTAATTTTTGTATTTTTAGTAGAGACAGCATTTCATCATGCTGGCCAGGCTGGTCTCCAACTCCTGGATTCAAGCAGTCCTCCTGCCTTGGCCTCCCAAAGTGGTGGGATTACAGGCGTGAGCCACTGTGCCCAGCTCTTACGTAAAATTAAACCACATGCACATGCAAAACAACCCTATGTAAAAAAAAAAAAATTTTTTTGAGATGGAGTCTGGCTCTGTCACCCAGGCTGAAGTGCAATGATGCGATCTCCACTCACTGCAACCTCTGCCTCCCAAATTCAAGTGATTTTTTTGCCTTAGCCTCCTAAGTAGCTGGGATTACAGGCATGTGCCACCACACCTGGCTACTTTTGTTGTATTTTTAGTAAAGACAGAGTTTCGCCATGTTGGCCAGGCTAGTCTCGAACTCCTGACATCAAGTGATCCGCCCGCCTTGGCATCCCAAAGTGTTGGGACTACAGGTGTGAGCCACTGCGCCCAGCTTAAGATTGCATAAGAACAATATTTGAAAGCCATATATCTAATAAGGGGTTAATATTCAAAATATATAAGGGACTCCTACAATGCGAGTGGGAACACCAAACACTGCAGCCACTGTGGAAAACAGTATGGCAGTTCCTCAAAACATTAAAAATAGAACTACCAAATGATCCTGCAATCTCATTTCTGGGTATTTATTCAAAAGAATTGAAATCAGGACCTTGAAGAGATACCTGCCCTCCCATGTTCACTGCAGGTCTGCTTAATACCCAAGATATGGAAACAACCTAAATGTTTATCAACAGATGAATGGGTCAAGGAAATGTGGTCTTTACATGCAATAGAATGTAATGCATCCTTAAAAAGGAAACCCTGAGGCCGGGCTCTGTGGCTCACACATGTTATCCCAGCACTTTCGGAGGTCAAGGCAGGAGGATCACTTGAGGCCAGGAGTCGGAGACCATCCTGGCCAACATGGTGAAACCCCGTATCTACTAAAAATACAAAAAAAATCAGCCAGGCATGGTGGCGGGTGCCTGTAAACCCAGCTACTCAAGAGGCTGAGGCAGGAGAATCACTGGAACCCAGGAGGCGGAGGCTGCACTGAGCAGAGATCGTGCCGTTGCACTCCAGCCTGGGCGACAAGAACAAAACTCCATCTCAAAAAATAAAAAAAGGAACTCCTGAAGCCAGGCTCCGTGGCTCCCACCTGTAATCCCAGCACTTTGGGATGCCAAGGCAGGAGGATCACTCGAGGCCAGGAGTTGGAGACTATCCTGTCCAACATGGTGAAACCCTATCTCTACTAAAAATGCAAACATTAGCCAGGCATGGTGGCGTGTGCCTGTAATCCCAGCTACTTGGGAGGCTGAGGCGTGAGAATCGCTTGAACCAGGAGGTAGAGACTGCAGTGAGCTGAGATCATGCCACTGCACTCCAGCCTGGGCGTCAGAGCAAGACTCCATCTCAAAACATAAAAGGAAATCCTGGGCCGAGCGCAGTGACTCACGCCTGTAATCCCAGCACTTTGGGAGGCCGAGGCAGGTGGATCACAAGGTCAGGAGATCGAGACCATCCTGGCTAACATGGTGAAACACTGTCTCTACTAAAAATACAAAAAATTAGCCGGGCATGGTGGCGGGTGCCTATAGTCCCAGCTATTCGGGAGGCTGAGGCAGGAGAATGGCGTGAACCCGGGAGGCAGAGCTTGCAGTGAGCCAATATTGCGCCATGCATTCCAGCCTGGATGACAGAGTGAGACTGTGTCTCAGGAGAAAAAAAAAAAAAAAAAGAAAATCCTGAACCTGGGCATAGTGTCTTATGCCTGTAATCCCAGCACTTTGGAAGGCTGAGATGGGAGGATCAGTTGAGGTCAGGAGTTCGAGACCAGCCTGGGTAACATGGTGAGACACCATCTCTACCAAAAAAAGAAGAAAGAAAGAGAATAAATAAATTATAAATATTACTCTCTGGGGTTAATGCATTCCCTTCTCCCCCAAAATCAACCCTCCAAACTCCTATACTCTCCTTTCTTCTCACTCAGCAGCCTGTTAGAACTCAAGTCAGATTTTTTGTTTTTTTGTTTTTTGAGGCGGAGTCTCACTCTGTTGCCCAGGCTGGAGTACAGTGGCACCATCTCAGTCCACTGCAACCTCTGCCTCCCAGGTTCAAGCGATTCTCCTGCTCAGCCTCCCAATTAGCTGGGACTACAGGTGTGTGTGTGTCACCACACCCAGCTAATTTTTGTATTTGCAGTAGAGACGGGGTTTCACCATGTTGCCCAGGCTGGTCTCAAACTGCCCAGCTCTAGCGATCTACCCTCCTCGGCCTCCCAAAGTGCTGGGGTTACAGGCATGAGCCACCGTGCCCAGCCTCAAGTCAGATTATGCTCTTCCTCTGCTCAGAACTCTCCTAATTCTCTCAGAGTAAACCCAGAAGAACTTACCAAAGGCCTACAAACAGGAAACTACCCGGTTCACGATCGCCTCATCCCTCTCTCTCCATCACTCACAAGCAACTCCTTGCTATTCCTCCAATGTACTGGGCAGGTTCCCACCTCAGGGCCCTTGTAGTTACTGTTCCTCTTGCCTGGAGTGTTCTTCCCCAGGGGTCCAGATATCTGCCTGGCTCCCTCCTCGCTTCCTCCAGTTCTCTTCCAAAATCATCCCCTGCCAGACATAGTGGCACACGCCTGTAATCCTAACCTTTGAGAGGCCAAGATGGGAGGATTGCTTCAGCTCAGAGGTTCAAGACCAGCCTGGGCAACATAGCAAGACCCCATCCCTCCTAAAAAAAATTAGCTGGGCATGGTGGTGCACACCTGTGGTTCCAGCCACTTGGGAGGCTGAGGTAGGAGGATGGCTTTGAATCAGGGAGGTTGAGGCTGCAGTGAGCCATGTTCCAAATTAGATAGTGGTGATTGTGCAACCTTGCCAATATAGGAAAAACCATTGAACTGTACACTTTAAAAGGGTAAATTTAGCAGGACTCGGTGGCTCACGCCTGTAATCCCAGCACTTTGGGAGTCCGAGGCAGGCAGATCACTTGAGCTCAAGAGTTCGAAACCAACCTGACCAACATGGTGAAACTCCATCTTTACGAAAAATTAAAAAATTAGTCAGGCGTGGTGGCAGGTGCCTGTAGTCTCAGCTACTTGGGACGCTGAGGCAGGAGAATTTCTTGAACCTGCGGGGCAGAGTGAGCTACAGTGAGCTACAGTGAGCTGAGATTGCCCCACTGCACTCCAGCCTGGGCAAGAGAGTGAGACTCCATCTCAAAAAAAAAAAAAAAAAGAAAAAGAAAAAAGGGTAAATTTTATGGAATGTGAATTATAACTCAATTTTTCAACATCCATTAGGAGGGACATTTCAAACTCTTTTTTACCCCAGCCTTCCCTGCAATCACCCAGAGTATCCAGCCAGGAGGGGAGTGGCTAGAGACACCAGAAGATTAGCAGGGAGGAGGGTGCAGGGTTTCGGGGGATGAGGGGATGGGATTCAGACCAGGGTAAGGATCCAGGGGTAGAGAGAAAGATTTGAGAGTGGTTTTGGGGCTTGGTGACTTAGAGAACAGAGTTGCAGGCTCTGTTTTTGGGCCCACCCTGCCCCCTTCCGACCTCTTAGTTCGTATCCTCCAGCAGCTGTTTGTGTGCTGCCTCTGAAGTCCACCCTGAATGACCTTCAGCCTGTTCCCGTCCCTGAGATGGGCAAACATTGCAAGCAGCAAACAGCAAACACATAGCCCTCCCTGCGTGCTGACCTTGGAGCTGCGGCAGAGGTCAGAGACCTCTCAGGGCCCATACCACTTCCAACATCCCCTTGATCTCTTGGATTTTGATGGAGAGGGGCAGAGGTTGTCCTGGCCTGGTTAGGTAGTGTGAGAGGGTCCCGGTTCAAAACCACCACTTGCTGGTTGAGGAGTCGTCAGTAAGTGGCTGCGCCCCCACCCTGAGGCCTGTTTCTCCATCTGTACAATGGAAATGATGAAGATGCCCACCTGATAGGGTTTTTGTGGCAAATAAGTAAGTGGTTTTTTTGTTTTTCTTTTTTTTTTTTTTTTTGAGATGGAGTCTCACTCTGTCACCAGGCTGGAGCGCAGTGGCGTGATCTCAGCTCACTGCCAACTCCACCTCCCGGGTTCAAGCAATTCTCCTGCCTCAGCCTCTGAGTAGCTAGGACTACAGGCGCCCGCCACCACACCCAGCTAATTTTTGCATTTTTAGTAGAGACGGGGTTTCACCACGTTGGCCAGGCTGGTCTTGAACTCCTGACCTCAGGCAATCCACACGCCTTGGCCTCCCAAAGTGCTGAGATTACAGGTGTAAGCCACTGCACCTGGCCTGTTTTTTTTTCTTTTTGAGATGGAGTCTTGCTCAGTCACCCAGGCTGGAGTGCAGTGACGTGATCTCAGCTCACTGCAACCTCTGTCTCCCGGGTTCAAGCAATTCTTCTGCCTCAGCCTCTGAGTAGCTAGGACTACAGGCGCCCGCCACCACACCCAGCTAATTTTTGCATTTTTAGTAGAGACGGGGTTTCACCATGTTGGCCAGGATGGTCTCAATCTCTTGACCTTGTGATCCACCTGCCTCGGCCTCCCAAAGTGCTGGGATTACAGGCATGAGCCACCACACCCAGCCCCCCCCCCCCACCTTTTTTTTTTTTTGAGATGGAAAGCTCTGTCACCCAGGCTAGAGTGCATTGCGCCGTCTTGGCTCTCTGCAACTTCTGCCTCCCGGGTTCAAGCAATTCCCCTGCCTCAGGCTCCCAAGTAGCTGGGATTACAGGCGCCCACCACCATGCCTGGCTAATTTTTGTATTTTTAGTGGAGACAGAGTTTCACTATATTGGCCAGGCTGATCTCGAACTCCTGACCTCAAGTGATCTGCCCGTGTCAGCCTCCCAAAGTGCTGTGATTACAGGCATGAGCCACCATGCCCCACCGCAATTAAGTAAAGTAATCATCTAAAAGCCCTGCCATGGTTCCTGCCACACAGTGTGTGCTGGGGAAGCGCGCACGAATTAAACAGTAGCGGGCGTTGACGGAGCACCTATGCGGCATTTTCTGTGCACGATCTTTACTCTCCCTGGCAACCCTATGAGGTAGATAGTCCATGACTCCCATTCATGGATGAAGAAACAGGCCCACACAGGTAAAGCAACTTGTACCAGGTCATACCGCTAGAAAGATGTAGAGTCAGCCACGCGCGGTGGCTCATGCCTATAATCCCAGCACTTTCAGAGGCTGAGGCGGGATGATCACTTGAGGTCAGGAGTTCGTAACCAGCCTGGCCAACATGGTGAAACCCCGTCTCTACTAAAAATACAAAAATTAGCTGGGCGTGGTGGCGGACGCCTGTAATCCCAGCTACTCAGGAGGCTGAGGCAGAAGAATTGCTTGAACCCGGGAGACAGAGGTTGCAGTGAGCTGAGATCACGTCACTGCACTCCAGCCTGGGTGACTGAGCAAGACTCCATCTCAAAAAGAAAAAAAAAACAGGCCAGGTGCAGTGGCTTACACCTGTAATCTCAGCACTTTGGGAGGCCAAGGCGTGTGGATTGCCTGAGGTCAGGAGTTCAAGACCAGCCTGGCCAACGTGGTGAAACCCTGTCTATACTAAAAATGCAAAAATTAGCTGGGTGTGGTGGCAGGCGCCTGTTGTCCCAGCTACTCGGGAGGCTCAGGTAGGAGAATTGCTTGAACCCAGGAGATGGAGGTTGCAGTGAGCCGAGATCGCGCCACTGCACTCCAACATGGGCAATAGAGCAAGACTCCATCTCAAAAAACAAAGAAGGGAGGGAGGGAAGGAAAGAAAGGAAAGGAAGCAACAGGTAGAGTCAGGCTCTGAACCCCACACCAATCATAACACAACACACAGTAGGTTTGTTTTTGTTTTTTATTTTGGGCTTTTGTTTGTTGTTGAGACAGCGTCACCCAGGCTGTAATGCAATGGTACAATCATAGCTCACTGTAGCCTTGAACTCCTAGACTCAAACAATCCTCCCACCTCGGCCTCCTAAGTAGCTGGGACTACAGGGGCATGCCACCACGCCTAGCTAAATTTTTTTTTTTTTTATTTTTAGTAGAGATGAGGTCTCCCTATGTTGCCCAGATTAGTGTCTAACTCCTGGGCTCAGGTGATCCTGCCACCAGGGATTACAGGCACGAGCCACCATGCTGGCCCTTGTTTTTTGTTTTTTTTTTTTGAGACTGAGTCTCGCACTGTCGCCCAGGCTGGAGTGCAGTGGCGCGATCTCGGCTCACTGCAACCTCCACCTTCCAGGTTCAAGCAATTCTCCTGCCTCAGCCTCCTGAGTAGCTGAGATTACAGGTGACCACCACCATGCCCAGCTAACTTTTTTTTTTTTTTTGGTATTTTTAGTAGAGACGGGGGTTTCACCATGTTGGTCAGGCTGGTCTCGAACTCCTGACCTCGTGATCCGCCCACCTTGGCCTCCCAAAGTGATGGGATTACAGGCGTGAGCCACCGTGCCCAGCTTTTTTTTTTTTTTTTTTTAAGAGACGGGGTCTTACTATGTTGCCCAGGCTGGACTCTCAAACTCCTGGGCTCAAGGAATCCTTCTACCACAGCTTTCTGAGTAGCTGGGGCTACAAGCCCCTGCCACAGTACCTGGCTGTTTTTGTTTTTTTATAATTGTGGTAAAATATAAACAACATGGCCGGGTGCCGTGGCTCACGCCTGTAATCTCAACACTCTGGGAGGTTGAGGTGGAAGGATTACTTGAACCCAGGAGTTCAAGACCAGTCTGGGCAACTTGGCAAAACCGTGTTTCTACAAAAAATAAAAATATTAGCTGGGCAGCCGGGCGCAGTGGCTCATGCCTGCAATCCCAGCACTTTGGGAGGCTGAGGTGGATGGATCACCTGAGAGGTCAGGAGTTTGAGACCACCCTGGCCAACATGGTGAAAACCTGTCTCTTTAAAAATACAAAAAATTGAGCCAGGCATGGTGGCTCACGCCTGTAATCCCAGCACTTTGGGAGGCCAAGGCAGGTGGATCACCTGAGGTCAGGAGTTCAAGACCAACCTGACCAACATTGTGAAACCCCGTCTCTACTAAAAATACAAAAAGTTAGCTGGGCATGGTGGCAGGCGCTTATAATTCCAGCTACTAAGGAGGCTGAGGCCGGAGAATCGCTTGAACCCGGGAGGCGGAGGTTGCAGTGAGTCAAGATCGCACCATTGCACTCCAGCCTGGGCAACAAGAGCAAAACTATGTCTCAAATACATACATACATACATACATACATACATACATACATACAAAAAATTAGCCGGGTGTGGTTGCCGCACACCTGTAATCCCAGCTACGCGGGAGGCTGAAGCAGGAGAATCGCTGGAACCCGGGAGGCAGAGGTTGCAGTGAGCCAAGATCACACCATTGCACTCTATCCTGGGTGACAGAGTGAGACTCTGCCTCAAAAAAAAAAAAAAAAAAAAAAAAACTTAACCATTGCAGCCATTTTTAGGTGTACAGTTCAGTGGCATTAAGTACATTCACACTGTTGTGAAACCATCCCCACTATTTCCAGAATGTCTTCGTCATCCCAAACAGAAACTCTGGGTGTTTTCAATCTGCTGATGATTGCTACAGAGGAACTCCAGGGGACATCTGTTGCGCACCTACTGTGCTCACGGTGGGGCCTCTGGGATGGACAGGATTCTGCCAAGGCAGACATCTGGGTCAAGACAGTCCTGCACAGTTGTTCAGGTTGTGGCCAAGGTTGCGTTTGCAGATTTGCCATGTAAAAATACAGGATGCTCAGTTACATTTGAATTTCAGATTAATAGCAAAAAAAAACTTTTTGGTATAATTCTGAAATATTTCATGGGACATATTTATACTAAAACGTCATGCACTGTTGATTTGAAATTCAAATGTAATTGGGCCTCCTCTATTTCGTCTGGCAAGCGTAGACAAAAGAATCCAGGCCAGGCGCAGTGGCTCAAGCCTGTAATCCCAGCACTTTGGGAGGCCGAGGCGGGCGGATCACGAGGTCAGGAGATCGAGACCATCCTGGCTAACACGGTGAAACCCCGTCTCTACTAAAAATACAAAAAATTAGCTGGGCGTGGTGGCGGGTGCCTGTAGTCCCAGCTACTCGGGAGGCTGAGGCAGGAGAATGGCGTGAACCTGGGAGGCGGAGCTTGCAGTGAGCCAAGATCGCGCCACAGCACTCCAGCCTGGGCGACAGAGCCAGACTCTGTCTCAAAAAAAAAAAAAAAATCCAGTCCATAGTCCCCTGAGCCATGTGCCCTGGGGTACAGCTGGGTCCTTCAGGAGAAAAATGCTCTATTTCTGGCACCGGGACCGAGCCTGATGTGGGTTTTTTTGGGTTTTTGTTGTTGTTATTGTCTTGTTTTTGAGACAAGGTCTCGCTCCACCACACCCGGCTAATTTTTGTATTTTTAGTAGAGACGGGGTTTCACTACATTGGCCAGGCTGGTCTTGAACTCCTGACCTCAAGTGAGCCGCCTGCCTCGGCCTCCCAAAGTGCTGGGATTACAGGTGGGAGCCACCGCCCTGGCCCTGGGCCTGATGTTGATGACCTCCTACTATGTGCACCTGCAGCTCTCCTGCATAGGCCTCAGCCGTCCTGCATGAGGACACTGGGAGGCAGGTGCTCCCTATCAACCCCGTGTTACAGTTGAACAAATTGAGCCCCAGAAAAGAAAACGTATTTGCCCAGGTCACACGGTGAAGAAGTGAGGGATTCGAAGCCCAGGTCCGTCTGAAGCCAGAGTCACCCAGAGGAGAAAGAGTTGGAATTGAGAACTCAAGGAATGCTTGGAAGTGATTGGGCTCCAGCCCACCTAGGAAGAAACAGAGGCTGGAGACATGAGACTGTGTTGCTATTTCCTGCCATCAACCCTTGGGCCCTATTGAGGCCCTACCACAAGCCTGGCCCTGCAGCCCAGTGACTAGGAGAAATTAGACACAAAATAATAATAACAGCAATGATCTTTTTTTTTTTTTTTTGAGACGAAGTCTTGCTTTTTCGCCCAGGCCGGACTGCAGTGGTGCGATCTCGGCTCAATGCACGCTCCACCTCCCAGGTTCACGCCATTCTCCTGCCTCAGCCTCCCAAGTAGCTAGGACTACAGGCGCCTGCCACCACGCCTGGCTAATTTTTCATATTTTTAGTAGAGATGGGGTTTCACCGTGTTAGCCAAGATGGTCTCGATCTCCTGACCTCGTGATCCACCTGCTTCGGCCTCCCAAAGTGTTGGGGTTACAGGCATGAGCCACCACGCCTGGCCAACAGCGATGATCTTTGAGCACCTATATTGCCAGGCTCCACGGTAAGAGCTTTCTTCATTTTTTGTTTTGTTTTGTTTCAAGACAGAGTCTTGCTCTGTCACCCAGGCTGGAGTGCAGTGGTGTGATCGCGGCTCACTGTAGCCTTCACTTCCTGGGTTCAAGCCATTCTCCTGCCTCAGCCTCCCGAGTAGCTGGGATTACAGGCACGCATCACTACGTCTGGCTAATTTTTGTATTTTTAGTAGAGACAGGGTTTTTCACCATGTTGGCCAGGTTGGTCTCAAACTCCTGGCCTCATATGATCCGCCCACCTCGGCCTCCCAAAGTGCTGGGATTACAGGCGTGAGCCACTGCGCCTTTCTTTGTATTTGTTCAAGTAATATACTGAAATATGTACTGTGCCTCCCACTTTATGGAGGAGGAAACTGAGGCCAGCAAATGAGGCTGTCATGGGAGGTGGAGACAGGATTTGAAACTGCCTCAGTGCAGGAGGCTCAAGATCCTCTGTCTTCTCTCAGGGCACGGTGTGGGAGGGTGAGAAGGAGGGAGGCCCACAGAGGCATGACCTCTGATTGCCACTGTCACCTGGGCCCTGCTCTCTGAAGTCTCTGCCAAGCGGGGAGGTGGCCGGGGGAGGGCCCTGCTCTGTGCAGCCTCCCCTCCCCCGGCCCGCAGAGTTGAGCACAGAGGGACAGAGGCACGGAACCCCCAGAAATGTCCCTCCTCAGAAACAGGCTCCAGGCCCTGCCTGCCCTGTGCCTCTGCGTGCTGGTCCTGGCCTGCATTGGGGGTGAGAAGAAGTGGGTGGAGGGATGTGGGGCCCACACCTGGTGGGTGTGAGTGTGGCTGTGTGTCCTGTGGCTCTATAGCCACGTGAGACATGAGTACGGAGTGTGTGCGTTTCATGGCGTGCGTATGCATGTGCGTGTCGGGGAGTGTGTGTGTCGGTGGCTGAGAGTGAAGTGTGAATGTCACATTGGTACAAACTAGGATCATCTGTGTGTGTGCACGTGCGTGCGTGGAAGTGGGAGTATGCAGTCGTGGTAAAAAGTGCATGTCTGTGTGCATATGTGTATTTGTGTGCACCTATCTCTCTGTGGGGTATGTGTGTGCAAAATATTTGAGTGTGTGGACACGTGTGAGGGGGTCTGTGAGTGTGTGCTGGTGTGTACGTCTGTGTTTTGCATATGCATTTTTTTTTTTTTTTTTTGAGACGGAGTCTCACTCTGTCACCCAGGCTGGAGTGCAGTGGTAGCAGTGGTGCGATCTTGGCTCACTGCATCATCCGCCTACCCGGTTCAAGGGATTCTCCTGCCTCAGTCTTCAGAGTATTTGGGACTACAGACACATGCCACCATGCCTGGCTAATTTTTTTTTTTTTTGAGACGGAGCCTCGCTCTGTTACCCAGACTGGAGTGCAGTGGCGTGATCTTGGCTCACTGCAAGCTCTGCCTCCCGGGTTCACGCCATTCTCCTGCCTCAGCCTCCCGAGTAGCTGGGACTACAGGAGCCCACCACCACGCCTGGCTAATTTTTTGTATTTTTACTAGAGACGGGGTTTCGCCATGTTAGCCAGGATGGTCTCCATCTCCTGACCTCATGATCCGCCTGCCTCGGCCTTCGAAAGTGCTAGGATTACAGGCGTGAGCCACTGCGCCTGGCCAATGCCTGGCTAATTTTTTATATTTTTGGTAGAGACAGGGTTTTGCCATGTTGCCCAGGCTGGTCTTGAACTCCTGACCTCAGGTGATCCGCCCGCCTTGGCCTCCCAAAGTGCTGGGATTACAGGCATGAGCCACCACGCCCGGCCATGTACTTTATTTTAAAATGGGATCATATTCTAGATCAGCATTATCCAGTAGAAATTTAAATTTTTAATACGGGGCCAGGCACGGTGGCTCATGCCTGTAATCCCAGCACTTTCGGAGGCCGAGGCGGGCAGATCGCAAGGTCAGGAGATTTGAGATCATCCTGGCTAACAGATGGGTAAAAACCCATCTCTACTAAAAATACAAAAAATTAGCCATGCATGGTGGCATGCGCCTGTAGTCCCAGCTACTCGGGAGGCTGAGGCCAGAGAATCACTTGAACCCGGGAGGCAGAGGTTGCAGTGAGCCGAGATCGCGCCACTGCATTCCAACCTGGGTGACAGAGCAAGACTCCGTCTGAAAAAAAAAAAAATTTAACACGTATGTAGACAATGTGCAAGGCACCATTCCATGTGCATCGTATGTAGTAACTCTTAATTCTCACGATAACCCTGAGGTAGATATTATTATCCCATTCTACAAAAGGAGAAACAGTCCTGGGGAGACAGGATAAGTCACCGGCCAAGGCACACAGCCAGCTACATGTGGCCCCCGCGTGACGGCTGGTCTCTGTAGGCGAGGCTTTGTCCAGATGCGTGGGTAGAAGGTCTGGCCCGGAAAGAGGAACTGACAGCAAGGCTAAGCCAATGTCTGCCCCTGGGGGCAGAAAGTCACCTCCTGCTCTCCCTCCACTGTCCACAGAGGTAGCTCAGACAGGGTGGGGGTCACAGGAGAACGAAGGGGGAAGGGGGTAGTTCCTGGGCAGCAAAATCAGGTGGTGAAAGGAGGCATCAGAGGATGGCAATTAGAGAGGCCATTAGAGGGGAACCACAGGCAGACAGGGTGACAGGAGGGACTACTGACACAAGGTGAAGAGATGGCCCAGCCGGACAGGGTGGCTCACATCTGTAATCCCAGCGTTTTGGGAGCCCGAGGTGGGTGGATCACTTGAGGTCAGGAGTTCGAGGCCCCAACATGGCAAAACCCCATCTCTACTAAAAATACAAAAATTAGCCGGGCATGATGGCAGATGCCTGTAATCCCTGCTACTCGGGAGGCTGAGGCAGGAAAATTGCTTGAATCCAGGAGGTGGAGGTTGCAATGAGACGAGATCATGACACTGCACTCCACCCTGGGCAACAGAGCAAGAGACTGACTCTGTCTCATAAAAAAAAAGAAAAAAAAAAAAAAAAGAGATGGCTGATGGTTAAAGAGGGGTTAGCGGTCAGGGGACACATAAGGGTAAAGGCAGGAGGCGAGAGGACTGGCAGGGGGCTGCCCCTGGGCCACCGGGAGCGACACAGGATGAGCATGGAGGGAAAGGGAGAAGGGGATTCTAGGGTCCCAGCCCACCCAAGTTGCCCTCTGGTTCCACCTAGCATGCCAGCCAGAGGCCCAGGAAGGAACCCCGAGCACCCCGCCAAAGCTAAAGATGAGTCGCTGGAGCCTGGTGAGGGGCAGGATGAAGGAGCTGCTGGAGCCAGTGGTGAACAGGACCAGAGACGGGTGGCAATGGTTCTGGTGAGGGTGTGCTGGGCTGGGTGGTGGGAGGGGACTCCTGGGTCTGAGGGAGGAGGGGCTGGGGCCTGGACCCCTGGGTCTCAGGGAGGAGGAAAGGGTGGGAGTGGGGCTGTGACCCCTAGGTCTGGGAGGAGTGGAGGGTTAGAGCTGAGAGCAGGAACTCCTAGGTCACAGAGAGGAGCGGATAAATGGGGCAGAGAACACCTGGGGAGAGCTGGGGCCTCCACTGTGATGTCCTCTCTCCTGTAGGAGCCCGAGCACCTTCTGGGGCTTCATGCAGACCTACTATGACGACCACCTGAGGGACCTGGGTCCGCGCACCAAGGCCTGGCTCCTCGAATCCAAAGACAGCCTCTTGAAGAAGACCCACAGCCTGTGCCCCAGGCTTGTCTGTGGGGACAAGGACCAGGGTTAAAATGTTCATAAAAGCCAGGTGTGGTTGTGGCAGGTGCCTGTAGTCCCAGCTACTCAGGAGGCTGAGGTAGGAGGATGGCTTGAGCCCAGGAGTTCGAGACCAGCCTGGGCAACACAGCGAGATCTCTTGGGGGGTAAAACAAAAAGAAAAAAAAAAAGTTCATACTTCTCCAATAAATAAAGTCTCACCTGTGTCCCTGTCTGGATCCTTCCCCAGTGTGGCCAGAAAAAAACCCACCCCACTGCCTCCCAGGAATCAATGAGTAGAAGAGGTGACACCTGATGGGGAAGGAAGAGTAGGGAGGTCGGGAAGGGTATCAAGGAATAACACCCTATTGTGGGCTTGCGGAGAATGGGGGACTTCAAGGCATGTCAGTTTCAGGAGGGTGAGGGCAGGAGCGCGGGTGGAGTCAGCAGGTCCCCAAGATGGCCCTCACTGAGAGCTTCGCCCTTGTCTCCTACAAGCTCTGACTCCATTCCCAGTGGGCACCCAGCACCTCCAACCCCTCCACAGCCCCCAACCCAGCCTCTGTCGGAGGCGAATTCTCAGAGTGAGGGTTCCCTGTGACGTGACCTTGGGGGAGGTCATTGCCCTTTCTGTCCCCACCCACCCCCTCGGCAGTTCTGTTGGCCAGGACTTTGGCCTAGACAAAGGATGGGGGTTGTGGCTGTGGAGCGGAAGTGGGTCTCAACCGCTATAAAGCCTCTCTGTGCCCGTCCGGAGCTGGTGAGGACAGCCTGCCAGAGTCTGGTAAGAAAGGGACTCAGGGTGCGGGGACAGGGGGGCGTCAGCAGGGAGAGGGCAAAGATCGATAAAGCAGGAATTTTAAGAGGCACAATGTTAGAAGCCCGTGTTGGAACCATGACTGTGTGTGTGTGTGTGTGTGTGTGTGTGTGTGTGTGTGTGTGTGTGAGACAGAGAGAGAGATGGAGTCTTGCTATGTAGCCCAGGCTAGACTCAAACTCCTGGGCTCAAGCAATCCTCCTGCCTCAGCCTCCCCAGTAGCTGGGACTACAGGTACACCACCACATTCCACAAATCACAGAATTTAGAACTGTAGACTATTTGAGCTTCTGCTTAGAGTTGGGGTGGCTGAGGTGGGGAGGATCCCTTGAGCCCAGGAGTTTGAGGATGCAGTGAGCTGTGATCTTGCCACCGTGTTCCAGCCTGGGTGACAGAGAAACCCCATTTCTAAAAAAGAGAAAGAAAAAGGGCTAGGTACAATGGCTCATGCCTGTAATCCCAGCACTCTGGGAGGCCGAGGCGGGTGGATCACTTGAGGTCAGGAGTTCGACACCAGCCTTACCAGCATGATGAAACCACATCTATACTAAAAATACAAAAATTAGCCGGGTGTGGTAGCATATGCCTGTAATCCCAGCTATTCCAGAGGCTGAGACAGGAGAATTGCTTGAACCCAGGAAGCGGAGGTTGTAGTGAGCCCAGATCGTGCCACTGTACTCTAGCCTGGGTGACAGAGCAAGACTCAGTCTTGGGGGAAAAAAAGAATGAAAAAATTTAAAAAACTAAAAAAGAACTGGAGGCTGGGCGTGGTGGCTTACACTTGTAATCCAAACGCTTTGGGAGGCCAAGGCAGACGGATCACTTGATGTCAGGAGTTGGAGACCAGCCTGGCCAACATGGTGAAACCCCGTCTCTACTAAAAATACAAAAATTAGACAGGCATGGTGGTGCATGCTTGTATTTCCAGTTACTCAGGAGGCTGAGGCAGGAGAATCGCTCGAACCCGGAAGACAGAGGTTGCGGTGAGCCAAAATTGCGCCATCGCACTCCAGCCTGGGCAAGAGAACAAGACCTTGTCTCGGAAAAAAAAAAAGAATTGTAGACCATTTGCTTGTGTTCTTTCTCCGGGGATCAGATCTCACCCTCTTTCTGCCGTACTTCCTCATCTCCTACGTGTGGATGATGATATTGTGCCCTGTGCATGTTCTTCGTCACCAAAAGTGCCTCTCTCATAGAGCAGGTGAGAACTCAGTGAGGAGATGCAGGGACATGAGGTCTGACTTAGGGCAGAGCCCTAAGGTAACACATTTGATCTACTGTAGGTCCTTAATGGTGTCTGCAGAGCACCTCCCTGCACTGACTCAGCCTTAGCAAAGGGCAGAGGCTTTGCTGTGTTCCCTGCTGGGCCCAGAACTGTTTAGGTGCTCAAGAAAGCCTTCTAGGCTGGGCTCAGTGGCTCACACCTGTACTCCCAGCACCCTGGGGAGGCCGAGATGGGAGGATCGCTTGAGCCCAGGAGTTCCAGACCAGCCTGGGCAACAAAGCAAGTCTCCCATCTCTACAAAAGAATAAAAATTAGCAGCTGGGCATGGTGGCTCATGCCTGTAATTCCAGCACTTTGGGAGGCCAAGGCAGGCAAATCACTTGAGGTTAGGAGTTCAAGACCAGCCTGGCCAACATGGTGAAACCCCATCTCTACTAAAAATACAAAAATCAGGTGGGGCACAGTGGCTCAAGCCTGTAATCCTAGCACTTCGGGAGGCCAAGGTGGGCGGATCACGAGGTCAGAAGTTCGAGACCAGCCTGGCCAGCATGGTGAAACCCCATCTCTACTAAAAATACAAAATATTAGCCGGGCATGGTGGCAGGTGCTTGTGATTCCAGCTCCTTGGGAGGCTGAGGCAGAAGAATTGCTAGAACCCTGGAGGCAGAGGTTGCAGTGAGCCGAGAACACGCCACTGCACTCCAGCCTGGGTGACAGAGCGAGACTCCATCTCAAAAAATACAAAAACAAAAATCAGCCGGGTGGTGGCGGGTGCCTGTAATCCCAGCTACTGGGGAGGCTGAGGCAGGAGAATTGCTTGAACCTGGGAGGTGGGGGTTGCAGTGAGCCGAGATTGCACCACTGCACTCCAGCCTGGGCAACAGAGTGAGATTCCATCTCAAAAAAGAAAAAAATAATAATTAAAATGTTAAAATCAGGAGTAGAATCACAGAATGTTGGAAAGTGAGGCCCAAGAAGGGGGCTGTGTCCAAGTCCATGCATGGGAAACTTGACTGGGACACCGAGCACACACAGGGCAGGATCTCAGTTCCCCCCCACCAGAGTGGGGCGTGACCACAGGAACAGCCACCTCCAGTCAGCCTGCCACATGTCACCCCCTCAATGTTCCAGGTCTCTGGACACTATGGGCACACGACTCCTCCCGGCTCTGTTTCTT
The DNA here is from genome assembly GCF_028858775.2 of Pan troglodytes. Classification (NCBI taxonomy): domain Eukaryota; kingdom Metazoa; phylum Chordata; class Mammalia; order Primates; family Hominidae; genus Pan; species Pan troglodytes. The sequence continues at coordinate 47,904,070 of NC_072418.2, forward strand.
GTGCTCCTGGTATTGGGATTTGGTGAGTGTGGGCTTCCGGGGAGGGAAGCCTTGGGGAGGGGAATGAGCTCCAAGCATCTTCCCAGCCCAGGCCCTTCTTACCTCTGCCTCTGCCCTCTCCTCTTCTTCCTTCCTCCTTTCCCCCTGCTGCAGCCCCACGGGCTCTCCTGACACACTCTCCCCCTGCAGAGGTCCAGGGGACCCAACAGCCCCAGCAAGATGAGACGCCTAGCCCGACCTTCCTCACCCAGGTGAAGGAATCTCTCTCCAGTTACTGGGAGTCAGCAAAGACAGCCGCCCAGAACCTGTACGAGAAGACATACCTGCCCGCTGTAGATGAGAAACTCAGGTAGCACCTGCCCCTGGAGAAATGGGGTCTGGCCCATACCACCGACTGCATCCAGGACCCAGAAGTTGAGGCCCCAGCCCCTCCTCCCTCAGACCCAGGAGTCCAGGCCTCAGCCCCTCCTCCCTCAGACTCAGGAGTCCAGGCCCCCAGCCCCTCCTCCCTCAGACCCAGGAGTCCAGGCCCCCAGCCCCTCCTCCCTCAGACCCAGGAGTCCAGGCCCCCAGCCCCTCCTCCCTCAGACCCAGGAGTCCAGGCCCCCAGACCCTCCTCCCTCAGACCCAGGGGTCCAGACCCCCAGCCCCTCCTCCCTCTAACCATCTGTGCTTTCTCCCCAGGGACTTGTACAGCAAAAGCACAGCAGCCATGAGCACTTACACAGGCATTTTTACTGACCAAGTTCTTTCTGTGCTGAAGGGAGAGGAGTAACAGCCAGACCCCCCATCAGTGGACAAGGGGAGAGTCCCTCACTCCCCTGATCCCCCAGGTTCAGACTGAGCTCCCCCTTCCCAGTAGCTCTTGCATCCTCCTCCCAACTCTAGCCTGAATTCTTTTCAATAAAAAATACAATTCAAGTTGCTTCTCATGGATGGCACTGCTTTTCTGAGGACTCAAGGGCCAAGATGGAGGGGCTGACTCAGTCCAGCCAACATTTAATGAGCACCTACTTTATGTATGGAGCCCTAACCCATGGGTCCATGGGAATAAAGCAGTGAATAGTAACAATAAATAATCGTAACAGCAATTAGAGACTAATCTTTATTGAAGTCCGGCTTTCTCTCTTTTTTTATTTTTTGAGACAGGGTTTCACTCTGTCACCCAGGCTGGACAGCAGTGGTGCAATCTCGGCTCACTGCACCCTCCGCCTCCCAGGTTCCAGCGATTCTGTGTGCCTCAGCCTCTGGAGTAGCTGGGATTATGGGCATGTGCCACTGTGCACGGCTAATGTTTGTATTTTTAGTAGGGTTTTGCCAGTTGGCTAGGCTGGTCTCAAACTTCTGACCTCAAGTGATCCACCCGCCTCAGCCTCCCAAAGTACTGGGGTGACAGGCATGAGCCACCGCGCCAGGCCAAAATCCAGCTTTCTCATTTGTAAAATGACAAATCATAGATACAGCTAGTCCACAGTGGCCTCTGACAGTCTCCAGTTGTTAACGGTGAATGGTGTCCAGGTTTTTGGCGTCCTGAACAAAGAACTGGACAAAACGCACAAACAAAGCAAGGAAGGAATGAAGGGATTTATTGAAAAGAAACATACACCAAACAGAGTGGGAGCGGGCCCAAGCATATGGGTTCAAAAGCCCTGTTACAGAATTTTTGGGAGTTTAAACTCCCCCTAGAGGATTCCCCTTCCACTGGTTACTTCTGGTACACCCTATGTAAATGGAGAGGATGAAGAAAAGTTACAAAGTCATTTATGGCCTACCGGAGAGGATGTTTCCTGTTATAGCTGAAGTGAATTGGCCTTATGTTCCCTGCCTCCCTATTTTCCTGCCTTACAGTTGCTGGACTGACACATTTTTTATTTTATTTATTTTGTTTTGAGATAAGGTCTTGCTCTGTCGCCCAGGCTGAAGTGCAGTGGTGAGATCTTGGCTTACTGTAGCCTTGACCTTTTGGGCTCAAGAGATCCTCCCATCTCAGCCTCCCAAGTAGTTGGGACTAGGGATGCCCACTGCCACACCTGGCTAATTTTTTGTATTTTTAGTAGAGACGGGGTTTCGTCAAGTTGCCTAGGCTAGTCTCCAATTCCTGGGCTCAAGCGATCTGCCCACCTTGCCCTTCCAAAGTGTTGGGATTACGGGTGTGAACCACCGCACCAGGCCTGGGCTGACACTTTAAACGTGCCATTGCAATCAGTGTATAATGGTCCCGTGGCAGAGGGAGAATGGTGCCCAAGTCAGTACTTCTTGGCTGGGACCCAAGAAGACAAACCTCTAGGGCCGGCGTGGTGGCGCACGCCTGTAATCCCAGCACTTTGGTTGGCTGAGGTGGGCAGATCATCTGAGGTCAGGAGTTCAAGACCAGCCTGGCCAACATGGTGAAACCTTGTCTCTAATAAAAACACAAAAATTAGCTAGGGGTGGCCCGCGCCTGTAATCCCAGTTACCTGGAGGCTGAGGCAGGAGAATTGCTTGTACCCTGGAGGCGGAGATAGTGCCACTGCACTCCAGCCTGGGCAGCAGAGTGAGACTCCGTCTCTAAAAAAAAAAAGAAAAACTTATTAAAAAAAAATTGCAAGCAAAAAGCACAGAAGGCAGAAGGTGCAAATAAGCAGAGGCTCCATGGTCTGAAGGAAGCCAGTGCTGGGACCATGAATGAAGGGGGCTGGGGGCCAAGATTCCTGTATCCTGAGGGAGTCCAGGGTGGTACTGCTCCCCAAGTCCCATGGGTGGGGCTATTGGTCTCTGGGGATCCACTGCTTGTATTTCTCCTAATCTGCTTGGCATTAACCTCCTGCCAGGCTTTCAACACCCTTGTGGCAGTTTTCCCAGGTCCTGAGGCTGGGCAGCTGAGTCCAGTAAAAAACAGGGGCCCTGGAGAGGGACTGTGGGCAATGCCCCCGAGTCCCCGGGGCCTGGGAAGAACAGAGGCTGCCAAGCGCAGGGGGTGGTGGGGAGGGGAAGACCCTGGAGTAACAATCCCTGCTCTGTCCCCTTGGTTCCCACGGACTCGAGCCAAACCAAAGCACTGCCCGGACCAGTTCGGCTTCCAACCAATCCTGGTGCTGGCCTCAGACTCCTCCTTTCTTTCTCAGAACCCCATTCCCCTCAGGGCCCCCAGAGTCCAGGCCCCTAGATTCTTCTTCCCCTAGAACTCAGGAGTCTGGGACCCCCCAATCCCTTCTCCTCAGGACCTAGAAGGTTGGATCCCCAGCCCCCTTTCTCCCTTAGAACCTGAAATCACAGCCCTTGATCAGTATTTTGTGCCCCCTAGTGGAGAGAAGAGTGGGTCTGTCCTGTGACTGACTTACAGCAGGAATGGCAGAATTTTTTACTTATTATGATTTTTAATTTCTTTAGAGACAGGGTCTCACTCTGTCACCCAGGCTGGAGTGCAGTAGTGTGATCACAGCTAATTGCAACCTCGAACAAACTCCTGGGCTCCGGCATCCCTCCCACCTCAGCCTCGGAGTAGCTGGACCACAGGTGGATGCCACCACACCACCTAATTTTGTTAATTTTTAGTAGAGCTAGGATCTCGCTATGTCACCAAGGCTGGTCTTAAACTCCTAGGCTCAAGCGATCCTTCTGCCTCAGCCTCCCAGAGTGCTAGGATTACAGGCATGAGCCACGAAGCCTGGACGGAATGGCAGAATTTATTTGGTCACTCCACAGAGCGTAGGGAGGCTCTGCAGGGAACCTGCCTCCACAGGAGCCCTGTCCAAGGTCACACTTCTCATGAGAAGCTTAGACCTCATCATGCTCCAACACATTGGCCCTTGCAGTGTATGAGACTTGGAGAGCAGATTGCAGCAGTTTGTATTTATAGCTGAGAGCGCAGTTGGGGTTGCAGTGAGGCTGGAGAAAGTTTCAAAGCCCCTCACTTGCCTGGGCTTTCCATGGTCCTCTACCTAAATTTGTACAAGTCATTTTGTACTTTTTTTTTTTTCAAGACAGAGTTTCCCTTTTGTTGCCCAGGCTGGAGTGCGATGGCATGATCTCGGCTCACCACAACCTCCGTTTCCCAGGTTCAAGCGATTCTCCTGCCTTGGCCTCCCAAGTAGCTGGGATTACAGGCATGTACCACCATGCCCAGCTAATTTTGTACTTTTAGTAGAGATGGGGTTTCTCCATTTTGGTCAGGCTGGTCTCGAACTCCCGACCTCAGGTGATCCGCCAGCCTCTGCCTCCCAAAGTGCTGGGATTACAGTGTGAGCCACCACACCCAGCCAATTTTGTACTTTTTAAAAGAGGCCAGGCCAGGCGCGGTGGCTCATGCCTGTACTCCCAGCACTTTGGGAGACAGAGGCAGGCGGATCACGAGGTCAGGAGATCAAGACCATCCTGGCTAACACGGTGAAACCCCGTCTCTACTAAAAATACAAAAAATTAGCTGGGCGTGGTGGTGGGCGCCTGTAGTCCCAGCTACTCCGGAGGCTGAGACAGGAGAATGGTGTGAACCCAGGAGGCGGAGCTTGCATTGAGCTGAGATCATGCCACTGCACTCCAGCCTGGGTGACAGAGCAAGACTCGGTCTCAAAAAAAAAAAAAAAAGAGGCCCACAAAACACATAAGCTTCAGACCCCACAAGGTCTCTCCTCAATCCCTGTCTTAGTCTATTCACTTCATCCCTGGACTTAAAAGACTGGGCCTACACATTCAAAGAATCGTTATTAACACCATTATTGTCTGTAACAGTGAGGATGAGGCACTGAGTTTTCTTTTTCTTTTCTTTCTTCTTTTTTGGAGGCGGAGTCTTGCTCTGTTGCCCAGGCCGGAATTCAGTGGCATGATCTTGGCTCACTGCAACCTCTGCCTCCCGGGTTCAAGCAATTCTCCTGCCTCAGCCTCCCGAGTAGCTGGAGTTACAGACGTCCGCCACCATGCCCGGCTAATTTTTGTATTTTTAGTAGAGACGGGGTTTCACAATGTTGGCCAGGCTGGTCTCGAACTCCCGACCTCAGGTGATCCGCCTGCCTCGGCCTCCCAAAGTGCTGGGATTACAGCCGTGAGCCACCGCCCCTGGCTGAGGAGGGAAGTTTTCTAAGGTTCCTTCTTGTCCTGTGTTAGCCCTCAGAGAGGTAAGTCACTCACCTTCTGCACCTAGAGAGCCTCATCCCCAGGGCAATCATCCCCAGGGCAGTGCTGGAGATACAGCAGTGACCACAACAGTCCCAGGTCAGCCTGCCCAGTTGGGGAGACACACCCATCCCTGACAGTGATGACACAAAGTGAGCAGGGATGGGGTGGAGGAGCTGAGGGGGCAAGGGAGGATAGGAAAAGGGCTCAGAGAGAGTTTCCTAGAGCGAGAGCTACTGTTACAGAGCTGAGACCTAGAGGAAAGTGGAGGAAACCGATAATACAATGATAATTATATATTCAGAATATCCCAATGCAAAGCTTACTCTTTTTCCAGGTAATATATAAGGTTCATAATCACAGCGCTCCAAATATTGACCACTTAAGCATGAGGCCCAGGGCCTGATGTTTTCCATTCGCCATCTAACTACGTCTTCCCAATAACACAGCGGGGCAAAACGGGAAGACGAAGAACGAGTACGATTATATCCCTGGTTTATAAAAGGGGAGAAACTGAGGCTCAAACATAGATGTCACTTGTCACCAGCCTGGCCAACACGGTGAAACTCCGTCTCTACTTACAAAAAAAAAACAAAAAAACGGGAGGCTGACGCAGGAGAATTGCTTGAATCCGGGAGGCAGAGGTTGCAGTGAGCCGAGATCGCGCCACTGCACTCCAGCCTGGGTGACAGAGCGAGACTCCGTCTCAAAAAAAAAAAAAAAAAAAAAAAAAAAATTAGCCAGGAGTGGTGGCGTGCTCCTGTAATCCCGGCTACTCAGGAGGCCGAGGATGCAGTGAGCCGAGGTTGCAGTGAGCCGAGATCGCGCCATTGCACTCCAGCCTGGGGGAGAGTGAGGCTCCGTCTAAAAAAGAAAAAAAGAGAGAGAGAGAGACGTCACTTGTCCAGGATATCTTATCCAGTCAGTAGCACCACAAGGGTTAGAACCCTGGCCAGACATCCACCCAATTTCACGGGTGAACACTTAACAGCCTCTGAGAGTCTTGTCCTCTCTGGGCCTCCGTAACACCCTCTCCAAACTAAGGGTCTCTCAGCAGATGGCCGGGTTTAGAGCTGTACGAAGACACACAGCTAATGAAAAATTGTGGAATTCTCAGAGCCCGTGAAGCCTAGCCCACGGATGCGAGGTTTGGACCACTGAGGGAACGCGCATGCGTGCTAGGCAGGGCAGTCCGAAGGCTTGGGGGTGTATCATAGGGTCTCATCGGAGGTTTGTTGGCCGTAAGACCCCTGGAATTGGAACTCTAAAAACACAGAAAGGATATGAGCTCAGGAGACTTGAACGAAAGAGTTGTCTTAGGAAGAGGGGTCAGAAGACAAGGGTGCTGGGCAAAAGGCTAGTTCTTCGAATCAGAATACGGTGGCCAGAAAGGTTCCTCTGACGAAAGAGGGGCGTGGTTCGAAGCCGTACAGTGGCCGGTAAAGCTCAAGAAACATGGAACGAAAAGGACGCGAAGAATCGGCAGGGAGAAGCGGACAGGATGTCCCGAAAGGCTCATATAACCGAAAAGGCGGGTTAATGTGAAGGGACGGAAGGGACAGAACTTGCGGGAGGCACATGCTGGCCGAGAAAGTCCTGGAGTTCGGAGCATACAGTGTTTTTATTAGGTGGAAACAAACTTGCTGGGAGAAAGACGAGTACGGTGGCCAGGTTGGTCCTTCCATAGCCGGAAGTGGCCTTACTGAGAGGCGTGGCTGCGGCACTCTTGCCGGATAGGGTGGCCCGGCGGGGCTAGGAAAGCGTGAAATCTCGCGCGATTGCGCTGCGAAGTCGGGGACGGGGCGGGGCTGGCGGCGGGGGCGGGGACCCGGAGCGGGAAGATGGCGGCGGCGCAGGAGGCGGACGGGGCCCGCAGCGCCGTGGTGGCGGCCGGGGGAGGCAGCTCCGGTCAGGTACGGAGGCCGAGAGGGGACTGAGGGGGTTCTTCCCCAGCCGGGGGGCCTCCCACGGGGCGTGTCCTACCTCTTGTCACGGAATCCCGTGCACTGGGGGCTCCTTGGCCAGAGGGACCTTGAATACCCGGCCCAGGCAGGGCCGGACCGCCCGGGAGGCCGGACGGTGCCGGGAACAGGGCCCTGTTGCCGGTCGGTTCCCCTGCACGCTCGAGCCGGGCGGCCACCAGGCTCATTGCTCGATCCGGGGAGACAGTGGCTCGGAGGGGCGCAGGCTTGTACCTTGGCGCGCTGGGTTCTCAACTCCGCGATTCCATGCTCTGAGGCCGTTCCTAGAGTGGTCTGGCGTTCAGGTCTCGTTGTAGTGCTTGAGGTGTGCGCAGTGATTAATTGGGAGTTTTGTAGCTGTGGGGAAGTCAGGATTAGCAGGGCACGGCCGGCAGACCCATTTTACAGACGGGAATTCAAGGAACAGTGAGACTAAGGCGCTTCCAGAAGGTCATCCTGGTTAGGTTTGTAACTTTATGTAGAAGTTACAAGACACTGCTGACACAGGGACTGGTATGGATGTGGTTTTAATGTAAAATAGTTCTATGGGTTAATTAGTCCTGGTGCGGATGACTTCTGCCCCACTGCTGTCTTAACACACTGCAGAGCATACCATTTCAGGCAGCTACCGTTCAGGCATTTGGGGAATAGATGGAGACATGAAGGTGCTGTCGACCCACCCACTGGGATGTCACTGACATGTGGGAGGCAGCTCAGGGGAAAGGAGTGCGGGTTGAGAGGGGAGAATGAAGCTGACTCTCTGTGTGACCTTGGGCAAGTTCCTTTCCCTCTTTAGGCCTTTATCTCTCCCGTGTTAAATGCAGAGGTTGGACAGGAAGGCCAGCCATATCCCTGCTGTCAGGGGACGAAGAGAGGAGACTGACATGTAAACAGTTATAATCCTGAATGATTAGGTTGGTGACAAAAGTCTGTGTCAGGGACTGGGGGAGCCCAGAGAAAGAGCAAGTGGTATCACTTGGGGAGGACACATGGATGAAATTTGTGTGATAGAGCCCACTGTATCTGCTCTGAATCTTTTCAGCATTCTCAACCAGGGCCTGGCTTCAGGGACAGCCCAGGAAATGTTTGTTGAGTTAGTGCTGGAATGAAGGCTCAGTTCCTGTCTTCAAGGGTTTCCCAGTCTTGCTTTTCGAAAGGAGGTCGTTTCCCCTCTGGGTTTCTGTTGATTATTGGGTTGATGGTGGCTTGAGAGACCAGGGCCCAGGTTGTTCTCATTGCCCTGAGCTTCCAGATGGCACTCTGATCTTCTCTTGTACCAACTCTGCTTAAAAACAATCAAGAGTTACCCCCTTTGCCTTTAGGACAAAGTACAAATTCTTTAATAAATCACAGTCTTGCACGATCCGACACTTTTCTTCAGACTAGACTAGGATTTCTCGAGCTCGGCACTATCAACATTTTGAATTGGATAATGCTTTGTTTGGGGGGCTGCCCTGTGCATTTTAGGATGTTTAGCAGCATCCGTGGCCTCTACGCACTAGACGTCAGTAGGATCCACGCCCCTCCCCAGTTGTGACAACCATATATGTCTCCAGACATTGCCAAATGTTCCAAGAGCAGGGGGGCAAAGTCATCCCTGCGTGAGAACAACTGCGCTAAAGGGGATCCGCTGCTCTGAACCTATTTTATTTCTAAACCTCTTTTATTGCCTCTCAGTCTCTTTCCTCATAGTCTATGCACAGGTCTCTCCCCTCTTTAGCTAGTTGATGTGTATTAGTCCTACAGATTTCAGATGTCCCTTCCTGCAGAAAGCCCTCTTTGACTGTCTGGGCTCCCCTGTCCCAGCCCTGCCCTACTGGGTTTCACTCTCTGGGGACTGGGAACCCCAGGAGGGCAGAGCCAGGACTGCCTTGATCACCACTGCTTCCTTAGCACCACTCAGCTCAGCGCCAGGCACAGAGGAGGTGCTCAGTGTTTGTGGAATGAGCGGATCTTGAAACAGAGGCTGGGCTGAGGTGGAATTCCCTGATGCCATGGTGGATCCAGGTAATCAGTGAAGACATGCCGCAAAACCTAGCTTCCTCCTGCTCTTGCCTAGCCCTGGTGGTCTCAGCTACTTCTTGGACCCTTTAGCAGATGTTGCTGGGGATTGTGTGTGTGCGTGGACGTGCAGATCCGAGAGCAGGAACTGTGTCTTAGTCACTGATGTGTCCACAGCCACTGCCACCCTTCTCCCATGCCCAGGGCCTAGTGCACAGCAGGCACACCCTCGGCGCAGTCTGCTGCTTTAGCTAGCCTGCTCCTGTAGCCAGGAACTCGGACACAGAACCCACAGCTTTGCCATTCATTCCTTCAGCGAATGCGAATTGAGTCTACTCCATGCTAGGCCTTTGCTGATGCTGGAGATACAGCTGTGAATAAAATAGGTGCTGCCCTCTTGAAGGCCCTTACACTTATGTTCTAGTTGGAGCTGAATTTATAGGGGAAGCACAGACGGGGACACACAGTGAACAAGATAAATAAGAAAAACAGCAGTTCAGATGGCTCTGCGTGCCATGGACAGAAATAAAGCTGGGATGGGGATAGGAAGTGAGGGGTGGGTAGAAGAGTTGCAATTAAATAGGGTAGTCTAGAAGGCCTCTCTGAGGAGGTGACGCTTGAACAAAGACCTGAAGGAAGTGAGAGAGGGAGTCCCAAAGATACACGAGGGAAAAGCTTTTCAGGCAAAGGAGCAGCCAGTGCGAAGGCCCTAAAGTGGGAGGTGCCTGGTGTGATGAAGGAAGGGCGAGGAGGCTGGAGCGGGTGAGGGGAGAGGGGTGGCTGGGGACAGATGCAGATTATGCCAAGCTTTGGAGGCCATGGGGAGGACTTGGCCTTTACTCTGAGGGAAATAGGAGCTGAAAAGAGTGACTCTTTTTTTTTTTTTTCTTTTTTCTGAGACGGAGTCTCGCTTTCTCACCACAATCTCGGCTCACTGCAACCTCCGTCTCCTGGGTTCAGGCAATTCTACCTCAGCCTCTCAAGTAGCTGGGATTACAAGCACCTGCCACCACACCCAGCTAATTTTTGTATTTTTAGTAGAGACAGGGTTTCACCAGGTTGGCCAGGCTGGTCTTGAACTCCTGACCTCAGGTGATCTGCCCACCTCGGCCTCCCAAAGTGCTGGGATTTCAGGCGTGAGCCACCACGTCCAGCCTTGTGGTATAATTTAGATGGTATAACGTTCACCTGTTCTTAGGATAGAGTCCATTGGCTCCTGGTCCATTTATGCAGTTGTGTGGTGCAGCCATCACCACAGTCTGGTCTGAGAAAGCTTCTGTCCCCTCAGAAAGTTCCCTTTTACAGTCTCTGCTGCTCCCAGTCCTAGGCAGCCACAGAGGTGCTATCTCTGTAATTTTCTAAAAATTTCTTAAACAAGGATCTAAACAACATCCAGTCTTTTGTGTCCAGCTTCTTTCATTGGGCATAATGGGTTTGAGGTTCATGTTGTTACATAGATCTGCAGTTGTTCATTTTTATTTTATTTTTTACAACCTAGGATCAGGGAAATTTGGCCTTTGGGGAAATCCTAAAGTACGTGCTCACAGTTGTTCCTTTTCACTGCTGAGTGGTAGTCTGCAGACATGACACAGTTTATTCTTTCAGTCCTTGAAGGATATTTGGGTTGTTTTTAGTTTTTGTCTGTTGCCAATAATGCTGCTATGAACATTCATGTACAGGCTTTTCTGTGGCTGTATTTTGTTTCTTTTTTTTTTTTTTTTTCTAAGTAAGAGAGACAGGGTCTCCCTGTGTTGCTCAGGCTGGTCTCGAACTCCTGGGCTCAATGGATCCTCCTGCCTTGGCCTCCCAAAGTGCTAGGATTATAGGCATGAGCCACCACACCTGGCCACTGTTTGTTTTTGAGACAGAGTCATGCTCTGTCGCCTAGGCTGGAGTGCAGTGGTGTGATCCTGGTTCACTGTAGCCTCATTCTCCAAGGCTCAATTGATCCTCCCGTCTCAGCCTCCTGAGTAGCTGGGACCACAGGCATGCACTACCACACCTGGCTAATTTTTGTATTTTTTATAGAGATGAGGTCTTGCTGTGTTGCCCAGGCTGGTCTTGAACTCCTGGGCTCAAGCAGTCTTCCTGCCTTGGCCTCCTGAAGTTCTGGGATTATAGGCGTGAGCCACTGCGCCTGGTCTGGCTTCATGTTTTCTGCCTCCTGGGTAGCCATTCAGGATGGGTTTGCTGGATTGTGTAGTAGGTGCACATATGACTTGTTCAATAAGTGCCATATTTTCCGAAGTAGCTTTACTTTTACTTTCCCCCCAGCAGTGTACGAGGGTTCCTGTTTTTCCACATCCCTGCCAGCACTTGTGATTGTCTTTCTGCTGATAGCCATCCTAATAGGTGTGAAGTGACATCTCATTGTGGTTTTAACTTGCCTTTCCGTGGGAAGGTTCCCAGCCAGATTGCCCATCACTAACGGGTAAGCGAAGAGACCTGGGAGTCAGTCAGATGCAGCTTCAAATCCTGACTTGGCATCAAGTGTCCTTTCCTGACCCCGAATCAGCTCAGACCCATTGAAACCCATACTTGGACCCCTAAATTTCCCAATAGCTAGGCTGGCCTTGAGGAGGGGGCCTTGTGCCTGTCTGATTTCCCTTCCCCAGCCAACCCCTGCCCCATAGATCTCCTCATCAGAATGTGGCTTCCTCTGTCTCAGCCTAAGGGTCTCACCCAGACGACCCAGACGTCAAAGGGAGCTCCTCAGGGAGGCCTCTCTGACCACCCACTCCAAAGTGGATCCCTGTTCCCAACTCAGTTGCTGTCACTTCCCCCTGCTTGCTTTCCATGTACCATTTTTAATTATCCTGTTTACCGTTCTAGTGTGTTTCCTTCTAGATCCCCAGCTCTGGGTAAGCAGGGCCGAGATTTCTGTCTAAAATGTTCCACTATTTTCACAACCTGGTCCACAGGTCAGAGAGGTGAAGTGATGTGCCCAAGGTGTCACAGCCAAGAACGGTGGGACCAGGACTATAGCTGAGGTCTGTTTGACCCTGGAGCCCCTCCAATGGTGTGCTGTGCTTTGGGAGATTACAGGAAAGAGCTCTTGCTGGTGAAGGGGACAGGAGGTGACAAGTGACACATTTAACACATGTAGCCCCTCTAACCATGCTCCTGGGACATTTGCTATCTGGTGGGTAAGGTGAATGGAGAAAACATTGCAGAGGAGTGGACTAGGGGCTGTGGAGGAGAGGGCCAGACACTGGAGCCTCAGAGGGAAGTGGGTTTGGGTGACCTGAGCGTCCAGGGTGAGTCCTTCAGGCAGCAGTGGCTACACAGGTGTTTATCACACCCTTGCTCTGTGCCACTGGTGCTCTTGAGCTAACTGTGACTGTGATAGCCCTGGTCCTGCCTCTTGAAGGCTGATGGCTGAGGGGACAGCTGGGAGGAGGGGTGAATGAGAACAGGACTGGGGAGCTAGCAGGGTGCATGAAGGGTGAGCAGAACATCCCCTTCCAAACCTGGCATTCAGAGAGTCTCTGATTGTGACCTTCTGTGTCTGAGTGAAGAGTCCTCCTCTGGGAAGCCGTGCCTGGCTCCCTTGCCTGCCCCCCTTCCCTTCTGTCATTCTGCTTCTGCGGTCCTTCCTGAGTGACCAGACAAGTGGCTTCACCTCTCTGAGCCTCCCTTTGCTCAGCAGCCGGATGGAGCTGGTCATAGTTTTGGCCTCAGGATTAGTGTGCTGTGTGCCGTCACAGACATGTCTTGTGGCCGTGGCTTATGGTAGCGGCTGATAGTCTGGTTGTGTTTTTCTGTGTCTGTCCCACCTGCTGGACCAGGGGCCCTTGGAGGGCAGGGTTGGCCACAGAAGGGGCCTCAGGAATGGTTTGCCCAGGGAAGGCTCTTTCAGCGAAGCCCCAGCCTTGAAGAATCTGGCACCTGCCATAAGACTCCTTCTGTTGTTGTCCCCAATAGCCACCTCCTTGCATCCTGGCTCCAGCCCCAGGGAACAGTGGACAGTCATCAGAATCAGACTGTGCCTCTAATCTTCTGTTTCTGCACCTGCTGCTTCTCTCACTTCCTCCTTTGTGCCACCAACTTTCTATGTTTTAGGTCTCAGCTTCAATGCCCCCTTCTCCAGGAAGTTGCCCCGAACCCTAGACTGGACCAGGTGCCTCTCAGGGCTCCTGCATTCCAGCCCCGTTCTGGACAGTCACTGTCTAGAGATGAATCTTTCTCCCCCACCGGGCTGTTAACCCCCAGGAGGACAGCAAAAGACTCTCTAGGTCACCACTGTCCCTAGGTCACAGAGGTGCTCTGCGAGTGTTTTCCTACTAAAAGAAGAGGACCGCACCTTCCCAGGTGTTTTCACTGATTCATTCTCCAGTTATTGATAAGCACCCACTCTTTGCCCAGCCTGTGCCTGGCCTTCATGCATGATGGTGTCTAAGACAGCCCCCGTGTCCATTCTCCCTCCTTACCCTGGCCTCTGTCCCCCACAGGTGACCAGCAATGGCAGCATCGGGAGGGACCCGCCAGCGGAGACCCAGCCTCAGAACCCACCGGCCCAGCCGGCACCCAATGCCTGGCAGGTCATCAAAGGTGTGCTGTTTAGGTGAGCAGATGGGACTTGGGTTTGTTCACCAAAAACATTCAAATAAAAATAAGGAAGAAAGGAAAAGTCAGCTGATCAGCTGAGCATGGTGATCATTACTGTATGGTAGAGTTGCTTTTTTTCTTTTTTTTTTTGTATGATGGAATGTTTTCTAAACCTTTTTTTTACTCTGATAAAACATACTGAAGTAGGGGGTCTCCCTGAACCTGTTCTGGTTTTGGGGGGGCTACCTGATTTGTGAAAAAATAAAAACACAAAGAATACTGAAGTAGTTTGCTAGGGCCCTTGTATCAAGTAATATAGACGGAGTAGCTTAAACAACTGAAATAGGAAATTCATTGTCTTACAGTTCTGAAGGCTGGAAGTCCAGGATCCAGCTGTGGGCAGGGGCAGTTTCTTCTGTGGCTTCTCTCCTGGGCTTGCAGAAGGCCGTCTTCTCCCTGTGTCTTCATGTGGTCTTTCCTCTGTGTGTGTCTGTGTCCTAAGCTCCTCTTATGGGGACACTAGTCATACTGGCTTAGTACCCACCATAATGACCTCACTGAACCTTACTTTTTTACAGACCCTATCTGGGCCAGGCACAATGACTCACCCTCATAATCCCAGCATTTTGGGAGGCCAGGTTGGAAGGACTGCTTGAGCCCAGGAGTTTGAGACCAGCCTGGGCAACATAGTAAGACCCTGTCTCTACTAAAAATAAAAAAATCTGGCTGGGCATGGTGGCTCACACCTACAATCCCAGCACTTTGGGAGGCCGAGGCGGGTGGATCACGAGGTCAAGAGATCGAGACCATCCTGGCCAACATAGTGACACCCCATCTCTACTAAAAATACAAAAATTCCGGAGGCTGAGGCAGGAGAATGGCGTGAATCCGGGAGGCGGAGCTTGCAGAGAGCTGAGATCGCGCTACTGCACTCCAGCCTGGGCAACAGAGAAAGACTCCGTCTCAAAAAAAATAAAAAATACCAAAAAAATACAAAAATTAGCTGGACGTGGTGGCACGTGCCTGTAGTCCCAGCTACTCAGGAGGCTGAGGGCAGGAGAATCGTTTGAACCCAGGAGGGCAGAGGTTGCGGTGAGCTGAGATCGTGCCACTGCATTCCAGCCTGGGGACAGAGTGAGACTCCATCTCAAAAAAAAAAAAAAAAAAAAAAAGCCAGGTATGGTGACACGTACCTGTAGTCTCAGCTATTCAAGAGGCTGAGGTAGGAGGATCACTTGAGCCTTGGAAATTTTTTTATTTTTATTTTATGTATTTATTTATTTTTTTTGAGACGGAGTCTCGCTCTGTCGCCCAGGCTGGAGTGCAGTGGCACAATCTCGGCTCACTGCAAGCTCCGCCTCCCGGGTTCATGCCATTCTCCTGCCTCAGCCTCCCGAGTAGCTGGGACTACAGGCACCCGCCACCACACCTGGCTAATTTTTTGTATTTTCAGTAGAGATGGGGTTTCACCGTGTTAGCCAGGATGGTCTCTTATCTCCTGACCTCATGATCCGCCTGCCTTGGCCTCTCAAAGTGCTGCGATTACAGGTGTGAGCCACCGCACCCAGCCTATTTTTATTTTTGTAATGGAGTCTCGCTCTGTTTCCCAGGCTGGAGTACAGTGGCGCGATCTCAGCTCACTGCAACCTCCACCTCCTGGGTTCAAGCGATTCTCCTGCCTCAGCCTCCTGAGCAGCTGGAATTAAGGTATGTGCCACCATGCCCAGCTAATTTTGTATTTTTAGTAGAGATGGGGTTTCTCCATGTTGGTCAGGCTGGTCTCGAACTCCCAACCTCAGGCAATCCGCCCGCCTTGGCCTCCCAAAGTGTTGGGATTACAGGCGTGAGCCACTGCACCCAGTGCCTAGCTAATTTTTGCTTTTTTTTTTTTTTAGTAGAGATGGGGTTTCACTATGTTGACCAGGCTGGTCTCGAACTCCTGACCTCATGATCCACCCGCCTCAGCCTCCCAAAGTGCTGGGATTACAGGCGTGAGCCACTGGGCCCTGCCTGACCCTCAGAAGTTGAAGCTGCAGTGAGCCGAGATCACACCACTGTACTCCAGTCTGGGCATCAGAGTGAGACCTTATCGCAAAAAAAAGTTGGGGGGACCCTGTCTCTAAATCTAGTCACGGTGGTACTGAAGGTTGAGACTTTAACATATGAATTTTGGGAGACATGATTCAGCCCACATCTGCACATAACATCAAATTTACCATTTTAACCTATGTTTTCATTTTAACCTTTTTTTTTTTTTTTGAGACAGCGTCTCACTTTGTCACCCAGGCTGGAGTGCAGTAGTGCAATCTCGGCTCACTGCAGTCTCTGCCTCCTGGGTTCAAGCGATTCTCCTGCCTCAGCCACCTGAGTAGCTGGGACTACAGGCACCTGCCACCACGCCTGGCTAATTTTTGTATTTTTAGTGGAGATGGGGTTTTGCCGTGTTGGCCAGGCTGGTCTCTAACTCCTGACCTCAGGTGATCCACCCACCTCAGCCTCCTAAAGTCCTGGGATTATAGGCGTGAGCCACCACGCTTGGCCCATTTTAACCATTTTTAAGTATGTAGTCCTGTGGCATTAAGTACATCTCCACTGTTGTGCCCCATCACCATTTTCCATCCCGAGAATTTACTCTTCCCAAACTGAAATTCCATACCCATCAGACACAAGCTTCCCATTTCTTCCTCCTTGCAACACCTGGCAGCCACTTTTCTATTTCCTGTCTCTCTTTCACTACTCTAGTTAGCTCCTGTATGTGGAATCAGACAGCATTTGTCCTTCTGTGACTGCCTGGTGGTGACCCTTTTACCTGTGGGTTCACATGCTATTCCTGGGCAGTGGGACCCCAGGGCCTGTTTTTTCAAAGCCCAGCTTCTGTTTGAGGCCCTGGGGAGATGCTGGGTGGTGGCGGGGGAATATGCTTGGCACTGGGTTCTATCCTTCCTGCCTAGACCTAGTGACAGTCACCTTCTTTGCTCTGAGCCTTTGTTTACTCCTCTGCAAAATAGATATTCCTTTTATTTTTTATTTTTTGCTTTTTGGAGATGTATTTTAGCAAAATAAGAGACCACACCATGCAATTATGCAATCAGCTCCCCTACTTATGAGATAGAAGGAATTGCACAGCAGAGATGTTTACAACAATCATCCCGCCAAGTGCGGTGGCTCACGCCTGCAATCCCAGCACTTTGGGAGACCAAGGCAGGCAGATCATGAGGTCAAGAGATCGAGACCATCCTGGCCAATATGGTGAAATCCCATCTCTACTAAAAATACAAAAATTAGCTGGGTGTGGTGGCACACACCTGTAGTCCCAGCTACTCGGGAGGCTGAGGCAGGAGAATCACTTGAACCTGGGAGGTAGAGGTTGCAGTGAGCCAAGATCGTGCCACTGCACTCAAGCCTGGCGACAGAGCAAGACTGAGTCTCAAAAAAAAAAGAGAAAATAAAAATAAAACAATCATGGCTGGGCGCGGTGGCTCACGCCTGTAATCCCAGCACTTTGGGAGGCCAAGGCAGGCAGATCACGAGGTCAGGAGATCGAGACCATCCTGGCTAACACAGTGAAACCCCGTCTCTACTGAAAATACAAAAAAATTAGCCAGGTGTGGTGGCGGGCGCCTGTAGTCCGAGCTACTCAGGAGGCTGAGGCAAGAGAATGGTGTGAACCCAGGAGGCGGAGCTTACAGTGAGCCCAGGTGGTGCCACTGCACTCCAGCCTGGGCGACAGTGAGACTCCGTCTCAAAAAATAAAACAAAAATAAAAAAATAAAACAATCATTCCCTTGGCTAGAATGTCTTCACATGGCCATGGCCAGCTGCACGGGAGGCTGGGAAATGTGGTCTTTAATCTGGGAAACTGAGCACCCTGCTGGAAAGCAGGGCTCCTATTACTGAGGAAGAAGAGGAGAGTGGTTATGGGGGGCAGCTACTTATCTCTTCCATAAAATCTTATTACTGGTTTCCCTTAGCTTATAAATTATGAGTGTTTATTTTACAAAATTAAGTAGTTCAAACAATACAGAAGAGTGAAAAGAAAAAGCTAATGAAAAAGTGTAATGTGGGCCGGGCGCGGTGGCTCATGCCTGTAATCCCAGCACTTTGGGAGGCCGAGGTGGGTGGATCACGAGGTCAGGGGATCGAGACCATCCTGGCTAACACAGTGAAACTGCATCTCTACTAAAAATATAAAAAATTAGCCGGGCATGGTGGCAGGCGCCTATAGTCCTAGCTACTCGGGAGGCTGAGGCAGGAGAATGGCGTGAACCTAGGAGGCGGAGCTTGCAGTGAGCCGAGATGCCACCACTGCACTCCAGCCTGGGTGACAGAGTGAGACACAGTCTCAAAAATAAAAAATAAAAAAAAAAGTGTAATGTGTTGGTGGCCATCCCATAGGCACACACTCTTGTAATTGGCCCTAAATGGGATTATATATAGATGCTCACAGATAGAGTTGTTTAAAATAGAGAAAAGTTAGGAGGCGGGGGGCAGGTAGTGTCAGATAGCGTGTAAGAGCACAGCCCTGCTGACATCTCAGCCCTGCCACCTCTGAGCTCTGTGGCCTGGTCAGGTTATCACCCTTCTTGAGCCTCATTTTCCACCTCACAGACAGGAATCTTGACAATTAGCTCAGGGTGCATCAGAAGGATTCCAAGAGAATTCATGTCAACTGAGGGGTGCAGGAGCTGGCACACACACAGACAATGTTGGCCATGATTCCTTTTGTTGTTCAACGTGGAAAAAAAAAAAAAAGCCTGAGCAACACAGTAAGACCCCCATCTCTCTCTCTCTCTTTTTTTTGGGAGACAGAATCTCGTTCCGTCGCCCAGGCTGGAGTGCAGTGGCGCGATCTCGGCTCACTGCAAGCTCCGCCTCTAGGGTTCACGCCATTCTCCTGCCTCAGCCTCCCGAGTAGCTGGGACTACAGGCGCCCGCCACAGCGCCCGGCTAATTTTTTGTATTTTTAGTAGAGATGGGGTTTCACCGTGTTAGCCAGGATAGTCTCGATCTCCTGACCTCGCTATCCACGCACCTTGGGCTCCCAAAGTGCTGGGATTACAGGCGTGAGCCACCGCGCCTATCCTGACCCCATCTCTGTAAAAAACTAAAAAATTAGCTGGGTGTGATGGTGCACACCCGTAGTCCCAGCTATTAGGGAGGCCGAAGAGGGAGGATCGCTTGAGCCCAGGAGGTCAAGGCTGCAATGGGCCATGATGATACTACTGCACTCCAGCCTAGGCAACAGAGTGAGACTGTATCTCAAACAAACAAAAACCTTAGGAAATATATAGTGAAACAGTGAAAAAAAAAGTTCATGAGGCCGGGTGCAGTGGCTCACGCCTGTAATCCCAGCACTTTGGGAGGCCAAGGTAGGTGAATCACCTGAGGTCGGGAGTTCCAGACCAGCCTGACCAACATGGAGAAACTCATCTCTGCAAAAAATACAAAATTAGCCGGGCATGGCGGCTTATGCCTGTAATCCCAGCTATTCAGGAGGCTGAGGCAGGAGAATCGCTTGAACCCGGGAGGCGGAGGTTGCAGTGAGCCGAGATCATGCCATTTTACTCCAGCCTGGGCAACAAGAGCGAAACTCTGTCTCAAAAAAAAAAAAACAACTCATGATCCCTGATGTAGTCACTGATCACATTCTAGACTAGAGCAGAACTGCCTGCCTGGTGTCCTCCAAGAGTGTCACACAGGACACTGAGAAACTGTGCAGGAAAGAAACCTCCCCACTCTGTTAAGTTGCAAAACTGACATGTGTGCCTCAAAAATTCCTGCCATGTGCCCTACGCTTCTCAGTCATGCGCCCCTGTCCCTTATCCTCTCCACTTCACCTCCCCTCCCCATGGCCACGTAAAGACTTCAGATTTTCTTATATATCACCTTCTTTTTTTTCATGCTGCAAGCAGCTCTGCATGAAAATTATTTTTATCTTTCCCTTCATTTTTACATAAGAGGTAGCCTGTTTTACACACTGTTCTGCTCCTTGATTTTTTTCATTAACAATATATCTTTGAAATCTTTCCACGTCAGTGCATAGGGAGCTTCCTTCAGAGAGACATTTTTAATACAAGTCACACTGTAGGCTAATTTCCTTTCTTAGAACTAGGCAGCATCAAACATCAGTTCGGGTGGGTGCTCAGAGACCATCTTGGCTGCAGTTCTTAAAATGGGATCCAGGGTTTGTTTTCAGGGGCCCATGAACTCCTTGTAGCTTGAAGCTGATTATGTGGGAATAGCCTTTCTAGATAGCGGGTGGCGTCTGTGTTTTTGAGCACACGTGGTTACCTGGAGTGGGAGGTGGAGCAGGAACTGGGTATATAAAGGAATGGGGTGGGAGGGAGAGTTTTGATTATACGTCTTTTCATATATTTAAAAATGTTCTGAACCTGTGACTGTAGAATACCTATTTGGGTGGGAGAAAGGATTTAATGTCTGTTTTCTTTGCTTACTCAAGTACATCAGGAAGCATTAGAAAGGTCCAGTCTCCTGCAGGCCTGGGTGCATGGATGAGGGGCCATGGCCGTGAGCCCTCTGAGAGGGTCCACAGAACTGTGGGCGTGTGGATACACACAGACGTTCTTCGGGGCACTGGGGATCTGGAATCCAAAAAGGCCTGGCCCTGTTTTATACATGGGGATCTAGAAGCCCAGAGGAGTTAGGACCCCCACAGGCCACACACTAAGCCAGGGGCAGAGCTGCCTGGGGGCATCACTGCTTCTACACTCTCCCCTGGTGTGTTTACTAAAATGAGAGCCTCTGCTGGAGGCATCGGTATCCCCAGAGATTGCCAGGTCCAGACCTTCCCCAGACGTGCATATCAGGGACTTCATGGGGAGGTAGCGATGGCTCAGCTGGACCGTGGCCCCTAAGACCCTGGACCCCAGGGCCTTGTGGCTTCTACAGGCAGAGGCAAGTTCCTGTGCCTGATCCTGCCCCTGATCAGGCTCAGCAGGGAGGCACCCCACCTACACTAGAATTCACTCATAGTGTTTTTCTGCTCCAAAGTTTTTTGTATGCCTTTTTCCTATGATTAAAATAACAGTAGTAGCTAACACTTCTCAATCACTTACTGGGTATGCACCAGGCTCCATTCTGAGGTAAGTGTGTGTGTGTCAGATGTATATACACACTATAGAAACATATATATAATTTAATGTGTTTAATGCTTATAAACTACCCTATGAGAGTAGGCACTGTTATTATCCCCATTTCAACCATTGAAGTTGACCACTGAGGTCACAGTAAGTAGCAGAGCTGGGCTTCAGATGAAGATACTGTAGTTTAGAGGCTGGGCTCGTAACCTCTTCTGCTATATGGTTATCATACCTATAATTAATAAGTACTTGAATCATTTAATCACATGGCTGCATGCAGCTGAGAAACCTCCATTAACACAGTACAGGTTCATTTCTCTCTGATATACCAGTCTGGATGGAGGCAGACTAGGATTCTGCAGTCTTCAGTGACCCAGACTCCTTGCTGTTTGTTCTGCCATTGCTAGGTTTTTCCCTTTATCCTCATAGCCCAAGACAGCTGCTGAAGATCCAGCCATCACATCCACACTCCAGGCAACAGGAGAGAAGAATAAATCAAGAAGGAATATTTCTTCTCTTTAAGGACACTTTTTTTTTTTTTTTTTTTTTTTTTGGAGATGGAGTCTTACTCTGTCACCCAGACTGGAGTCCAGTGGCGTGATCTCGGCTCACTGCGACCTCCACCTCCCAGGTTCAAGCGATTCTTTTGCCTCTGCCTCCCAAGTAGCTGGGATTACAGGCGCCCGCCACCACGCCCGGCTAATTTTTGTATTTTTAGTAGAGATGGGGTTTCACCATGTTGGCCAGGTTGGTCTCGAACTCCTGACCTCAAGTGTTGGCTTCCCAAAGTGCTGGGATTATAGGTGTAAGCCACCACGCCCAGCCTCGTTTTGGTTTTGGTATCTGTTGTTGCTGCTGATTCTTGCTCATAATGTCGTTTCCTTTTGTGCCTGGCTTATCTCTGTCTGTGTCCTAGTCATTATACTTGAAAAGTTATTTGTAGGAATTTCAGGGCTAGGGTGAGCATATTTTCCTACAGAGAGGATTGCCTTTGCTTCTGCCTGGGGGCATTACCAAGTCCTAGGTTTCCTTGCACCAGGTTCAGGGCTTGAGCTGCCCTGCGTGACTCCTTATCCCACGAGTGGCCTTGCATACTTCGCCCTGCATACCTGGTGTGCAACTCCTGGGAATGGGTAGGCCACCTGGTTCCTTCCTTCTCAGGGGTGGAGGCTTGCACCTTGTGGGGTCTTAGTTTCCTATAGGGTAGGTCTCTGGTTACCTCATATGTTGTATGTGCCCTGGGCTAGCATTTTTTTTTTTTTTTTTTTTTTTTGAGACAGGGTCTCACTCTGTTGCCCAGGCTGGAGTGCAGTGGCATGATCGTGGTTCACTGCAGCCTCGACCTCCTGGGCTCAGGTGATTCTCCCACCTCAGCCTCCTGAGTAGCTGGGAATATAGGCATGGTGCGTGCTGCCATGCCTGGCTAATTTTTGTATTTTTTGTAGAAACTGTGTGTTGCCCAGGCTGGTCTCAAACTCCTGGGCTCAAGCAATCCACCTACCTCAGCCTCCCAGCGTGCTGGGGTTACAGGTGTGAGCCACCGCGCCCAGCCTAGGCCAGCATTTTTGTCACCCACCAAAACACCTAGCAGATGTCCTCGGACACATGAAGAAGCTTATAGGGCTCCTTTACTTATTCTTTTTTTTTTTTTTTCCCCTAGACCTGCAAATCCAAGATCCTTTACTTCTTTTTTTTTTTCCTTGAGATGGACTTTTTGCTCTTGTTGCCCAGGCTGGAGTGCCATGGCGCGATCTCGGTTCACTGCAACCTCCTTCTCCTGGGTTCAAGCGATTCTCCTGCCCCAACTTCCTGAATAGCTGGGATTACAGGCAGGCACCACCACTCCTGGCTAATTTTTGTATTTTTAGTAGAGACGGGGTTTCACCATGTTGGCCAGGCTGGTCTTGAACTCCTGACCTCAGGTGATCCACCCACCTCGGCCTCCCAAAGTGCTGGGATTACAGGCTTGAGCCACCGCGCCCGGCCGATCCTTTACTACTTTAGGATTCCCACTTTCCCTTCAGTTTTTGCCTGCAGGTTTGGTAACCTACAGTCGTGTCCATTCTTCAGAGCTATCTATTTATATATATTCATATGTAAACTTGATAAAAATTACATGCATGAGAACAAATACGAGAATACGTGAGCAGCATATATTTTTATTCTATCAATATGTATAATTACAAATATAAAATATATTGATATTTTCTTAGTGTATTAATTTTATCAAGCTTTTCCAATTTTTTCCAGTGAGAGGGTTGGTCTGAATAATTAAGCCCACTGTTACTAAAATTGGAACTAACGTATCACTTACTATCTGCTTCTCCAAAAATTCTGCTGAAGTTCAGAAATGTTGCTCTTTCTAAGCTTCTGTGCCTTCGGTTCTTTTCCTTTTCTTTTTTAAAAAATTTAATTAATTAATTGATTAATTTTTTTGAGACAAGCTCTCTATCTCCCAGGCTGGAGTGCAGTGGCGCAATCACGTCTCACTGCAGCCTTGACCGTCAGGGCTCAAGTGACTCTCTCACCTCAGTCCCCCAAGTAGCTGGGACTACAGGCATGGGCCACCATGCCCAGCTAATTTTTATATTTTTTGTAGAGACTGGATTTCATCATGTTGCCCAGGCTGGTCTCAAACTTTTGAGCTCAAGCAATCCGCCTGCCTCAGCTTCCCAAAGTGCTGGGATTACAAGCGTGAGCTGCTACACCTGACCCAATTAGACTTTTTTTTTTTTTTTTTTTTTTTTGAGATGGAGTCTCACTCTGTTGCAAGGCTGGAGGGCAGTGGCGCAATCTCGGCTCACTGCAACCTACGCCTCCCGGGTTCAAGTGATTCTCCTGCCTCAGCCTCCCAAGTAGATGGGACTAGAGGCACGCACCACCAGGCCCAGTTAATTTTTGTATTTTTAGTAGAGACAGGGTTTCGCCATGTTGGCCACGATGATCTCGATTTCTTGACCTCGTGATTTGCCCACTTCAGCCTCCCAAAGTTACAGGCATGAGCCACTGTGCCTGGCCTCTATACTTCTTAAGTTATTTTAAAATGTGTAATTAAATTACTATTGACTAGAGTTGCCGTGTTTTGCTACCAAATACTAGATCTCATTCATTCTTTTTTTTTTGAGATGGAGTCTCGCTCTGTTGTCCAGGCTGGAGTGCAGTGGCGCGGTCTTGGCTCACTGCAACCTCTGCCTCCTGGGTTCACACCATTCTCCTGCCTCAGTCTCCGGAGTAGCTGGGACTACAGGCGCCCGCCACCATGCCCAGCTAATTTTTTTGTATTTTTTAGTAGAGACAGGGTTTCACCATGTTAGCCAGGATGGTCTCAATCTCCTGACCTCGTGATCCGCCCGCCTTGGCCTCCCAAAGTGCTGGGATTACAGGCATGAGCCACCGCGCCCGGCCTCATTCATTCTATTTTTTGTAGCCATTAACCATCCCCGGTTCTGTGCTTTTGAAGCGCTAGGATTCCAGATTCTTTCTTTTAAAAATTTTATGTTTATTTTTTTTTCTTTATTTCTTTTTTCTTTTAATTCACCCATCTGCACACTGAAGGGGTTCCAGATTCTTAGTCTCCTCTCGGGGGATCCCAGGGGGCTGGATGGCAGGTTTCCCAGTCTGAGTCAAGAATCAGCCCCTGCAGCCCTGTGGTCACCAGGAGCTCCTGGAGGATTTAAAGTCAAGGGTCTGCATGCAGACCAGGGCAGTGCCAGCTACCCCCACACACTGGCAAACGGTAGCATCTGGGCTCCCTCCCCAGATGTGGTCTTTAGGGACATCTTATCTCCTTGCCAGCCCTGTGACTACCTTCACAGGGCCTCCCTGACTTGGTCACTAGCCCCAGGTCAGGTGCCAGCATGTGCTAAGTCAGAAGGAAGTCAGGCGGGTCTATGGCGGAGAGCCAAGGCTTGGGGACTCACCACCTTGCTGCTTCTCTCCTCAGGATCTTCATCATCTGGGCCATCAGCAGTTGGTTCCGCCGAGGGCCGGCCCCTCAGGACCAGGCGGGCCCTGGAGGAGCCCCACGCGTCGCCAGCCGCAACCTGTTCCCCAAAGACACTTTAATGGTAACTGCCGGGTGGTAGGGCAGACTTGGGAGGTGATGGGGTGTGGAGGGGTGGAATGTGGAGGAGTGATGTCAGCAGTCGGGACAGACCAGCTCCTTGCTCACTGGCAGGTCTAGGAAGACAGGTCCAGGGTTGAGGAACTCTGGGCCCATCCCCAACACGTGAGACCTCTGTCACCTGGGTCCATCCCCAGCACATGAAACCTGTGTCACCCAAAAGAAAAAGCAAATTCATTTGGTTAAAATAGGTTAAATCAGGGTCTTTGGATGTTATATTTCAAAAGTATGTTCAGCCTTTCAGGGTTGCAGAGGGAGATGTGCAAGGGAGAGAGTGTGAGAGGTGGGGAGGGCAGGGAGCCAGCAGAGGCTGACAGGAGGTGGGCCCGGAAGGAGAGGAGACCTGCACTTCCACAGTGGGCTTGGGCACAGGCAGGGCAGGGCTTCAGGAGCCTCCAGAGCAAAAGCATTTAGACCTGTCAGTCTAGGCTTTTCTGAGCAAACATGGCCATTGGGGCTTGAGAAAGGAGGAAGTTCTTGTTGGGTCACAGTGGGTTTTTTTTTTTTTTTTTTTTTTGAGATGGAGTCTCACTCTGTCGCCCAGGCTAGAGTGCAGTGGCATAATCTTAGCTCACTGCCATCTCTGCCTCCCGGGCTCCAGTGATCCTCCTGCCTCAGCCTCACGACTAGCTGGGATTACAGGCATGTGCCACCACGTCCAGCTAATTTTTTGTATTTTTAGTAGAGATGGGGTTTTACCTTTTTGGCTAGGCTGGTCTCGAACTCCTGACCTCAAGTGGTCTACCTGCCTTGGCCTCCCAACGTGCTGGGATCACAGGCATGAGCCACCGTGCCCGGTGGCTCACAGTGCTTTTGTAGCTCTGGACTGCTTCGTCCATAAGCCTGCAGAGCTCTGACCAGGAAGGCCCAGCAGCCACCAGGGCAGGAGATCATTCAGGGAGCTCCTGCCCCTTCCTACCCCTAAATTCTAATTGGCAGGCTGGCCAGTCTCCAAGTGTTCTTTGTTCGTTGACTTCACAGGCTCAGACCAGGACAAACATGGTGGTATGAGAAAAGAGAAAATATGTCCTCTCTGCTGCTCTTCCTCTCTCCTCTCCCCTGCCCTCCATAATTACTGTTCCCCTGAGTGTGCTGACCGCTGCCATAGCTCTTTAGCCAGCCTGCAGAGGCTCTGAAGAGCAGGCCTGAGCTCTGTTCCCTTCCTGTCCCAACAGAACCTGCATGTGTACATCTCAGAGCACGAGCACTTTACAGACTTCAACGCCACATCGGCACTCTTCTGGGAACAGCACGATCTTGTGTATGGCGACTGGACTAGCGGCGAGAACTCAGACGGCTGCTACGAGCACTTTGCTGAGCTCGATATCCCACAGGTGGGGGCAGCTCTCGGTTTCTGGCCCCATGGCTGCTTGACTGGCACTGAAGGACCTTTCCTCCAGTCCGCTCCTTGCTGAGAGCATGTGGAGTTCAGGCTCCAGGCTTGGCCCTTCCCTGGGCTCACATGGTTTGCGACCACAAGCCAGTCCCTGAGATCTCTGGGCTTCACTTTCCCCTACCTGAAAAAGGTAGATAGGGGTGGAATTGGCCTGGGACCCTCCCAGCTACCTCTAAGGTTGTGCAGTCCTCCACTTTAAACTGGTGAAAGATTAGTAATTGTCCTTGGGGATGTTTACCTATCACCAGTTTATCAGGCAGCCCCGTTTCAAAATAATATTAGTTAATGTTGATTGAGCTAAGTGCAGGGTACTAAGCTAGGCTGACTCATGGAAATTTCCCGGCAACCCTGTGAAGCAGGAACTGTTATTATTCTCATTTAACATGTGAGGAAACTGAGACAGAGAGAAGGAAAGTGATTTACCCAAGGCCACATCGCATGAGTGATTCAGACTCAGGCTGTACGGCTGTGGACTCTCGCAGCCCTAGGCTCAAATCCAGCCTCCTCCAGGAAGCCCTCCCTGACTCACAGAGCACTCAGGCTTGGTTAAGCACCCTCTCTGGGTTCTCACACCTGCTGGGCTTCCCCATCCCAGCCCATTCTGGGGCCTCATTGGGACTCCTGCATGGGACTGTGAGCCTTGTGATAATAAGGCTGGGGCTGCCTAGATCACTTCCATGTCCCCAGCACTGCCCAACGTGGGGCTGGGTGCAGAATCAACAAGTATTGAACAAGTGAAAGGGACATCTCTCTTTGGGGCCTTCTTTGGCTGAGTCCAAGACAGCTGCCCTCATTCCTTTCTCCCCAGCAGGCCTTCTCAGCTTTGGGGTGGAGGGCACATTTCTGTTCTATTTCTGTCTGGGTAGCTAGAAGCAGAATGTGGACACAGTCATTCTGTT
The DNA here is from genome assembly GCF_028858775.2 of Pan troglodytes. Lineage (NCBI taxonomy): Eukaryota > Metazoa > Chordata > Mammalia > Primates > Hominidae > Pan > Pan troglodytes. Next base: position 47,931,186 of record NC_072418.2, read on the forward strand.
TTTGTTTTTTGTTTTTTGTTTTTTTTTGAGACAGCGTCTCGCTCTGTCACCCAGTCTGGAGGGCAGTGGTGCAACCTTGGCTCACTGCAACTTCACCTCCCAGGTTCAAGCGATTCTCATGTGCCAGCCTCCTGTGTAGCTGGGACTAAGGCACACATGATCACACCCAGCTAATTTTTTTATTTTTTAGTAGAGACAAGGTTTCACTATGTTGGCCAGGTTGGCCTTGAACTCCTGACCTCAAGTGATCCACCTACCTTGGTCTCCCAAAGTGCTGGGATTACAGGCGTGAGACACCGCGCCCAGCCATCATTCTTTTCTTTTTGAGATGGGGTCTTGCTCTGTTGCCTAGGCTGAAGTGCAGTGGTGCAATTACAGCTCACTGCAGCCTCAACATCCTGGGCTCAAGCAATCTTTTCACCTCAGCCTCCCAAGTAGCTGGGACAACAGGCATGCACCACCATGCCCAGCTAATTTTTTGTAGAGATGGGGTCTCAACATGTTTCCCAGGCTGGTCTCAAACTCCTCTGCTCAAGCGATCCTCTCACCTCAGCCTCTCAAAGTGCTGGAATTACAGGCATGAACCACCCCACCTGGCTGGACTTTCTGACCTGCACTGAGAGGTGACTCCCACAGAGACCTCAAGCGCAGCCCCCAGGCCTTGCCACGAGATCCAAGGAAGGACCAGGGCCTGGCAGGCCCAGCAGGGGGATCTGCTTCCAAGGGCTTGGATCTAAGTCGAAGCTTCAGGGTGGGGTCTGAGTGGACTTAAAAGGCAGGAGAGCTGGGCACAGTGGCATGTGCCTGTAGGCACAGCTACTCAGGAGGCTGAGGTGGGAGAATGGCTAGAGCCCAGGAGTTTAAGACTGTAGTGTGCCATGATCGCAACTGCAAATAGCCAGTGCACTCCAGCCTGGGCAACACAGGAAGACCCCATCTCTAAAAAAGATAGGGAGAGTGAGGAGAACACAATGTGGCCAACTGAATTCGAGCTCTGCACAAGGATCAGAGAGGTTCAGTGCTCGCCTTTGTCTCCACCCAGTGCCCCTGGACAACTTGCCTCCCTTCTTGAAGCCTCAGTTTCCTCATCTGGATCAAGTGAGAATAGTCCCCCTTCCCTGGGAGGCAAGGAGACTTGATGAGATAATGAGGAAGACTTGGGCAGAGAGGGGCCAGCTGGAGGTAGCAGGGAGTAGCACCCAGGAGCCCACAGACTGGGTTTCCATCTGCGTACTTGCCACACACTATGTGACCCCTTGGCATGAGCCCCGTTTGCCTCATCTGCAAAATGGGGTGGTAACATGACCCATTGCATAAGGTTGACATGTTATATGTGTGTTAACTCGTTAGATTAGGAAGCTATTGTCTGAAGTGCCCAGGGCAGGGTCTGGCCCGTAGTAGGAGCTCCATGTCTGTCAGCTGCTTCTTCCTGTTGAGTGAGCTTAACGAGAGCTCGTTGACTGAGCTGTGTGCCAGTGCTCCAGGTAGTCCCTGCAGTGGTGCCCTCGGGTCAGTGCTGTGGGAACTTCGCATCCTCTAGGTGGGGCCCTGAGGCTCAGAGAGAAGCTGAGCTCACACGGCCATGGCAGGTAGAGCGGGCGTCTGAGTCTGTCTGACTCCAGCATTTACCTCTCTGCCACCCAGCTACATGTCCCACCCTGAGTACTCAGTAAATGGCCAGAGAGTTGAGGGGGAGGAAACTGCTGCAGATGGGTGCCAGGCAGGGCTTTAACGTTTCCCTCACCCCAGTTGCCCAGCCTGCCCACCTGACCTTCTGTCTTTTGCAGAGCGTCCAGCAGAACGGCTCCATCTACATCCACGTTTACTTCACCAAGAGTGGCTTCCACCCAGACCCCCGGCAGAAGGCCCTGTACCGCCGGCTTGCCACAGTCCACATGTCCCGGAGTAAGTCGCTCCCCTGCAGCCAGGACCCACTGTCCAGGGGGCCAGCATCCTGGGAGCCCCCAGGCTAATGTGGCGGACAAATCCCAAGTCCAGGAGGGCAGGCAGGAAGCCTGTGCTCAAAGAGGGTGGGATTGGCAGGGCAGGCTCAAGCCCCACCCAGCCTGAATGAGCCCTGTGGACACTAAGCAGGGATACCCACGGAGGAAGGGAGACCCACGGAGGCTCAGGGACCAGAGAGAAATTGGCCAGAAAAAGCAGCTGGAGACAGGGACTCTTGGAGAGGAGGAGACGTCCTTCACCAAGGGGGAAGGGCCAGGGTTGACTTTTGCACAGTAGGGGCCTGATAGAAGTAGACACTCAAAAATAATTTGTGGGCTGGGTGCAGTGGTTCATGCCTGTAATCCTAGCACTTTGGGAGACAAGGTGGGCAGATTGCTTGAGCCCAGGAGTTTGAGACCAGCCTGGGAAACATGACAAAACCCTGTCTCTACCAAAAAAGACACAAAAACTAGCTGGGCGTGTGCCTGTAGTCCCAGCTGCTCAGGAGGCTGAGGTGGGAGGATCGCTTGAGCCCAGGAGGTGGAGGTTGCAGTGAGCCAGAATCACACCACTGCACTCCAGCCTGGGTGACAGACTGAGAACCTGTCTCAAAAAGATAGATAGAGGCCGGGCACAGTGGCTCACGCCTGTAATCCCAGGACTTTGGGAGGCCGAGGCGGGTGGATCACAAGGTCAAGAGATAGAGACCATCCTGGCCAACACGGTGAAACCCCGTCTCTACTAAAAATACAAAAATTAGCTGGGTGTAGTAGCATGCTCCTGTAGTCACAGCTACTCGGGAGGCTGAGGCAGGAGAATCGCTTGAATCCAGGAGGCGGAGGTTGCATTGAGCTGAGATCACGCCATTGCACTCCAGCCTGGCGACAGAGCAAGACTCCGTCTCAAAAAAAAAAAAAATAGATAAAATTCAAAGAACAGTGTGGGCAACATAATGAGACTTCGTCGCTACAAAAATTAATAGCCAGGTACGGTGGTGAGCACCTGTGGTTCCAGCTACATGGGAGGCTGAGGTGGGAGGATCGCTTGAACCTGGGAGGTCGAGGATGCAGTGAGCTGTGATTGCACTACAGCTTTCCAGCCTGGGCGACAGAGCAAGTCCACGTCTCTGAAAAAACAATCGTAATAAAAAATAAGACTACCACTTCTACTCCCATGATAACTCATTAATCCATTAAACCACTAATCCATGAATGGGTTAATCAGTTCCTGAGGGGAGGGTCCTCATGACCCAGTCACCTCTTAAAAGCCTCATCTCTCAGTACTGGCACATTGGGGATTAAGTTTCACTGGGAGTGGGGAGTACTAGAGTACATCAGTAGTCCCAGCTACTTGGGAGGCTGAGGTGGGAGAATCAGCATGAGTTTTGGCCAGGACAAACATTCAAACCATAGCATTGTCCGTCCTCTTGTTTTCGAGAGGTTAATAATTGTTGTCATCTTTCTGCTTGCCTGGCTCTTTTTTTTTTTTTGAGACAGGGTCTCACTATGTCGCCCAGGCTGGAGTGCAGTGGACTATCTCAGCTCACCACAATTTCCACCTCCCAAGTTCAAGCGATTCTCCCACCTTAGCCTCCAAAATAGCTGGGACTACAGGCACACGCCACTACGCCCGGCTAGTTTTTGTATTTTTAGTAGAGATGGGGTTTCGCCATGTTGGCCAGGCTGGTCTCAAACTCCTGACCTCAAGTGATCCGTCTGCCTCGGCCTCCCAAAGTGCTGGGATTACAGGTGTGAGCTGCCACACCCAGCCTTGCTTGGTTCTCTGTGAGCTTTTTCCCTGAGTCCTCTGTCTCCTGATGGGCAGCCGTAGAAATCTCTTGCTGTACCTGTTTGAGCGGAGCTGGAGAATGGCTTCCTCAGAAAGCCCCCCATTCTTCTAACGGGAGTTCTGTGTACTCCACCTAGCTTTCGCTTTATTGAGGACTATTCCAGACATTCCCTGTGGATTTGGTTAAGATCCATCTGGCTGGTTTTGGGTGGCGCAGCAACAGACGGAATTCTATTTGTATGAGTTAGGTCTTATCTACTTCTTTTAGTACAAAAATATCCTAAAGGATGGTAATTTTTTTTTATCACCTATACTGGATGAAATGAAAAGTTGACTCTATGTGGATCCCTAGAAATGACTTGGAAAGGTCTTCTGGAGTTACTTGAGCCCCTTTCTGAGTGAGTGTGTCTGCAGAATGTGCTGCGTTGGTATGTCCCACCCGGCTGACGTCCATGTGGTGAGATCTTTGGAGAACCAGGCAGAAGTGGCTTGAGGGGGTGTGACCTACAGGGTTGGTCTCACAGATGTTTCCCTGCAGGGGGATACGTCAGGGGTCTGGGCTAAAATGCCCGATGCTTCAGAGGTCGCTCTGAAGGTGACCCAGGTGGGTGGCTCTTCACCCTATTCTTGTACCCCGTTTGACGATCACCTAATCATCCCGTTGACCCAAATCGATGCCAGTATTTTCTGCAGTTTTGTCTTTGGTGAGTGTGATCCATGTCACTGTGTGGCGAGGTTTATTCACAGTCAGTCTGGTCTGTAAAATAGAATCTGCAGACAGTGAACCTGAAAAGCATACTAGGATCATCCAGGCCTCCCTCCCCAGCCTTGGAGCTGGGACCCTCAAAGCAGGGACATAGAAGGACTTGGAGTGAGCCACTCACCAACTCCAGGGTGAAGGAGAGTGTGAGTTCAGAAAAGCCCCCTTTTGGCTGGTTGTGGTGGCTCATGCCTGGAAACCCAGCACTTTGGGAAGCCAAGGCAAGCAGATCACTTGAGGTCAGGACTTCGAGACCAGCCTGGCCAACACGGTGAAACCCTGTCTCTACTAAAAATACAAAACTTAGCTGGGCATGGTGGCACATGCCTGTAATCCCAGCTACTCGGGAAGCTGAGGTGGGAGAATCTCTTGGACCCCGGAGGCGGAGATTGCAGTGAGCCGAGATCGTGCCACTGTACTCTAGCCTGGGCGACAGAGCAAGACTCCATCTCAAAAAAAAAAAAAAAAAAAAAAGAAAAGCCCCTTTTCTCCCCAAGAGGCCAATAATCAGTATTCTAGAGCAGCTCCATCCCATGGAGATAGGATGTGAGCCAGAGAAGGCATTAAAATTTTTCCAATAGAAAAATACTAAAGAGTAAAAAGGTAAAGAGAGGCCAGGCACGGTGGCTCATGCCTGTAGTCCCAGCACTTTGGAAGGCCAAAGTCAGAGGATCGCTTGAGCCCAGGAGTTTGAGGCCAGCCCTGGCAACATAGGGAGACTTCATCTCTACAAAAAAAAATTTTTATTTTATTTATTTTATTTCATTATATTTATTTATTATTATTTTTTTTTTTTGAGATGGAGTCTTGCTCTGTTGCCCAGGCTGGAGTGCAGTGGTGCAATCTCGGCTCACTGCAAGCTCTGCCTCCCGGGTTCACGCCATTCTCCTGCCTCAGCCTCCTGAGTAGCTGGGACTACAGGCGCCCGCCACCACGCCCGGCTAATGGTTTTTTTGTATTTTTAGTAGAGACCAGGTTTCACCGTGTTAGCCAGGATGGTCTCGATCTCCTGACCTCGTGATCCACCCGCCTTGGCCTCCCAAAGCACTGGGATTACAGGCATGAGCCAGCACGCCTGGCCTATTTTATTTTATTTTTTTTTGAGACAGAGTTTCACTCTTGTTGCCCAGGCTGGAGTGCAGTGGCATGATCTTGGCTCGCCACAGCCTCCACCTCCCAGGTTCAAGCAATTCTGCCTCAGCCTCCCGAGTAGCTGGGATTACAGTCATGTGTCACGACGCCCAGCTAATTTTGTATTTATAGTAGAGATAGGGTTTCTCCATGTTGGTCAGGCTCGACCCCATGAGGTCTCGAACTCCCGACCTCAGGGGACCCACCTGCCTTGGCCTCCCAAAGTGTTGGGATTACAGGCGTGAGCCAAAAAATTTTTTTAAATTAGCCAGATATGGTGGTGCGCAACCTGTAGTGTCCTCCGACTCAGGAGGCTCAGGTAGAAGGATCATTTGAGTCCAGGAGGTCAAGGCTGCAGTGAGCTGTGATCAGGCCACTGCACTTCAGCCTAAGCAACAAAGCGAGACCCTGTCTCAAAAAGAAATATAAATAAAATAATAAAAAGGTAAGGCCAGGGCCGTGATGGCTCACACCTGTAATCCCAGCACTTTGGGAGGCCAAGGCTAGAGGATTGCTTGAGCCTAGGAGTTCGAGACCAGCCTGGGCAACATGGCAAACCCCCCCCCCCCTAATAAAAATACAAAAATTAGCCAGGCATGGTGGCACATGCCTGTAATCCCAGCTACTCGGGAGCCTGAGGTAGGAGGATCACCCAAGCCCAGGAGGTTAAGGCTGCAGTGATCACACCACTGCACTCTAGCCTGGATAACAAAAGGAGACCCTGTCTCACAAATAAATAAAAAGGTAAAGAAAAACCATGAGATTAATATCAATAATAGTTTAATTGAGCTCAACATATTCTCGTTTCAACATATGATCAGTATAAAAAGTGAGATATTTTACATTTTTGTTTCCCCTTGTGTCAGTTTTCAGAATCTAGTGTGTGTGACTGGGCACGGTGGCTCACGTCTGTAATCCCAGCACTTTGGGAGGTTGAGGCAGGTGGATCACTTGAGGCCAGGAGTTTGAGACCAGCCTGGCCAACATAATGAAACCCCAGCTATACTAAAAATACAAAAATTAGGCGGGCATGGTGGCTAACGCTTGTAATTCCATCTACTCAGGAGGCTGAGGCAGGAGAATCACTTGAACCCAGAAGGCAGAGGTTGCAGTGAGCTGAAATCGTGCCACTGCACTCTAGTCTGGGCGACAGAGCGAGACTATGTCAAAAAAAAAAAAAAAGGGTCTAGCGTGTGTTTTATATCATAGCACTTCTTGGTTTGGACCAGCCATATTTGCAGTGCCCAGTAGCTGCATGTGGCCAGCAACCCTGATACTGGATGGTGCAGCTCTAGAAGATTTTCCTCCAAGAAAGGGGGGCTTTTTCCTCCCCACAGGAGCCAGGTCCATCTGGTCTGGATGCCTCCAAGCTGCAGAATGTGTTCTTTGCCTGAGCCAAAGCCTCTCTCCCCTGTGCCTCCCCCTCCACCAGCCAGCGCTGCCCTCTGGGGCTCTCCCTTCCCTGGACAGTCTCTGTCAGGTGTGGACACGATTGGGGCATGTCCCCCTGGAATTTTCTCCAAGTCAACCCTTGAGTGTTGGTTTCTCCCCCTGGACACAGGAGGAAGATCCCCAATGATTTAATAATCATAGAAATGATGAGGATTGTCCAGGTGGCTCAAGCCTGTAGTCCCAGCAATTTGAGAGGCCGAGGCAGGTGGATCACTTGAGGTTAGAATTTGAGACCAGCCTGGCCAACATGGTTAAACTCCGTGTCTACTAAAAATACAAAAATTGCTGGTCATGGTGGTGGATGCCTGTAATCCCGGCTACTCAGGAGGCTGAGGCAGGAGAATTGCTTGAACCTAGGAGGCAGAGGTTACAGTGAGCTGAAGTCATGCCACTGCTCTCTAGCCTGGGCAACAGAGTGAGACTCCATCTCAAAAAAAAAAAAAAAAAAAATGAGGATGACGTTTCTGCTAATAAGCAGTAGGCCCTGGGCCAAGAAGTGGTGAGGCTTTTCTTCCTTCTTTAGGGAGGTGACATCACTCACCAGCATCCCTTAGCTTGTAGGATTCAGAGCCAAGATTGCCCCCAGAGCCCCCGCTGTTGGCCAGGTCTCTTTCCCCTTTCCCTGTCTCTCCCTGGCCCCAGGGGACAGAATAGAGAGTTGAGGGAGGGCAGACTGAGTTTTCCTTCATAGCATACGGAAGAGCTGAAAAGTCCCCGGGCTCAGTGGCTCACGCCTGTCATCCCAGCACTTTGGGAGACTGAGGTGGGCAGATCACGAGGCCAGGAGATTGAGACCAGCCTGGGCAACATGGTGACACCCTGTCTCTACTAAAAATACAAAATTAGCCGGGTGTGGTGGTGCACGCCTGTAGTCCCAGCTACCCAGGAGGCTGAGGTGGGAGAATAGCTGGAACCTGGGAGTCGGAGGTTGCAGTGAGCCAAGATCCCACCACTGCACTGCAGCTTGGATGACAGAGCAAGACTCTGTCTCAAAAAAAAAAAAAGAAAGAAAGAAAGAAAGAAAGAAAAAAGAAAAGAAAAGAAAAAAGAAAAATACTTAGCTTCTTTTTGGGCCAGGTGCGGCAGCTCACACCTGTAATCCCAGCACTTTGGGAGGCCAAGGTGGGCAGATCACGAGATCAGGAGATTGAGACAATCCTGGCTAACACAGTGAAACCCTGTCTTTACTAAAAATACAAAAAATTAGCAGAGCGTGGTGGCACACGCCTGTAATCCCAGCTACTTGGGAGGCTGAGGCAGGAGAATTGCTTGAACCCAGGAGGCGGAGGTTGCAGTGAGCCGAGATTGTGCCACTGCACTCCAGCCTGGGTGACAGAGCGAGACTCTGTCTCCAGAAAAAAAACAGAAACGTCCCCAGGCCAGGGCAGAGGTTGGGAGATGGAGCGTGGGCACGCACAAGCCCCTTCCTCCCCGGCAGCATTCGGGACAACATGGCAGGGGGCCTGTGGCCAACTGGGCCTCTGCGAGAGGAAGTGAGGCCAACTCCTGGCTGGGGATTCACAGCCTCAAAGTGTTTCTCATCTTGGTTTCTCATGTTGGTGGCTTCAGGCCTTTTTTGGAACTGTCTGCTGCCTCTTTATAGTCATGTATTCAACTGGTCATCACCGAGCCTGTGCAGGCGCCCCATGTGTGTTCAAACAGGCCCTGCCCCTACCCGCATTTCCGCACAGAGTTTGCAGACTGGTTGCAGGGACAGACAGCAGGCAGGTAAACCACTGGCTAAGTGGTTTTGGATAGTGGTGAAATGTTGTGAAGGAAACAAGCTGGCAGGAGAATGACTGCATAGGCTCATTCAGTGGGGTGGCCAGGGAAGCCCTGTGGAAGAAGGACATTCTGCCAGGGACTTGAATGCCACGGAGGAGCCAGGCCACGAAGATTGTGTCAGGGCATAGGTTCCTGGGACACGGGGCAGCACGCCTGAAGGCCCCGGGTTGGCATGTTTGAGAAGTGGAAGGTGGTGAGGGTTGAGAGGTCACCGGGGCTACGGTGAGTGTCTGGGGTTCCAAAGCTGTGGGATGCCATGATCAGTCACTTGTTTTTATTTATTTATTTGTTTGTTTGTTTTCTTTTTCTTTTTGAAACGGAGTTTCGCTCTTGTTGCCCAGGCTGGAGTGCAACAGTGCGATCTCAGCTTCCTGTAACCTCCACCTCCCTAGTTCAAGCGATTCTCCTGCCTCAGCCTTCCGAGTAGCTGGGATTACAGGCACCCACCACCACATCCGGCTGATTTTTGTATTTTTATTAGAGACGGGGGGTTTCACCATGCTGGCCAGGCTGGTCTCTAACTCCTGACCTCAGGGGATCTGCCCGCCCCAGCCTCCCAAAGTGCTGGGATTACAGTGCCCTACTGAGCTGGGGTTTCTGCCTGGGGCATTTGGTGATGGTGGCGTCCCCATGATCATGAGGAACTGGGATTCGTTGAGATTTGGGGAGGCAGTTCTGGCATTCCAGGTCACATTGACCTCAGCAGGTGAGTGCAAGGTGGATGCCAGGAGACCGTGAGCCGTTGCTGGTGGGCAGGGGTCCGGGCTCTGGAGGCTGCAGGTGCCGGCAGGTCTCACGTCCCCTCCTTTCCCACTTCCCAACCACAGTGATCAACAAATACAAGCGCAGACGATTTCAGAAAACCAAGAACCTGCTGACAGGAGAGACAGAAGCGGACCCAGAAATGATCAAGGTAAACGGGCAGGGTTGTCAGGGCCTATAGGGACCAAGCCAGGCCATTCACAGCTCATCCCAGACCACTGGGGCTGTCATCTGTCACCACCACTGAACCACCATGCCGGCTCGGTCACGCCACCTCCCCTCCCTGAGCACTGGGCTCCTCCTCTGGGAAATGGGGTCAGGAGGCAGCTGTCTCTCAGGGAGTGAGGAGGATCCCAGACAAGGTTACCTGAGCCTCTCACCAGCCTGGGAGGGGTCTACATCACAGTCCCATTCTCACATGAGGACACTTGCTCAGTCTCAGCCGGAAGTGGCAGGCCAGGGACTCTCACCCACACAGCCAGGCCCCAGAGCCCAAGCTCAGCCTGGCTCCAAGCACACACACGAGAATATGGCTTTAGTAGGAACTGCAGGATTCATAGTTGCTGTCACTCCCGGTGGGCTGGGGATCCAGGCAGTTAATCTGTGGTTAACCTGCAGTGGGCACTAAGAGACTTCCTCTCTCTGCGGGTGGTCCTGTGTTGGGGGGGTGCTCCCTGCTCATGGAGCTGAGGCCACCGTGCAAGAGCGTGTGGAGCCTGCTGTCATGAGGCTGGGCTTCGCAGCCTGGCCTAGGATGCCAGCCCTGCCTCTACCTCTACCTCGGTTTTCTACATGTAGGGTGGGAGGATCCTGTCGGTGGCCGGAAGGGTCCTGGGTGGCGCAATCTCTAAGCCTAGGGAGGAGAGCCTTCTGCCAGCAGTTGCTGTGGTGGCTGATATTCTGCTGCCAGGGTTGTCAGGGGAGATGGCTCATGCCTGTTTTCCCAGCATTTTGGGAGGCCGAAGCAGAAGGATCACTTGAACCCAGAAGTTCAAGATCAGCCCAGGCAGCATAGTGAGACCCCATCTCTTCCAAAAAAGAGAAAAAAGAAAGAAAGAAAAGAAGCTGTCCATGGTGGCTCACGCCTCTAATCCCAGCACTTTGGGAGGCCGAGGTGGGAGGATCGTGCTTGAGCCCAGGAATTCGAGACCAGCTTGGGCAGCATAGTGAGACCCCATCTCAGAAAAAAAAAGAAAGCAAAGATTAAGATTTTCACGGGAAACCTGGGGAGGAAGTGTACAGAGAGTGATAGTCCCCGAGCACTTCCACCTGCCTCTGAGGTCCTTCCCCCCATGTTGCCTCAGAGGGCTGAGGACTATGGGCCTGTGGAGGTGATCTCCCATTGGCACCCCAACATCACCATCAACATCGTGGACGACCACACGCCGTGGGTGAAGGGCAGTGTGCCCCCTCCCCTGGATCAATGTAAGCTCCCCAGCCCTGCCAGCTGCCTGCAGAGCCTTTGAGAGGGTGCTCGGGGTCCATCTCCTTGTCTTCTCCTGGCCCTGTCCCCCTGAGAGAGCTTTCCAGGGCTCCACCCTCCCAAGCTCCCACCCTGTCCTATCCCCTTCCCATGTCCTCTCCCTCTCCCACACCACCACCCCTGGGGACCCAAGGACTGACTTCTACACGCCAGCATCGGTCCGTAATCAAGTGCCATCCAGCCCACAAACTGTTTTCAAAAAATGTCTATCACTTGCCAGCTTTTGAAATTGAGGCAGTATCACTTAAAAGCCACAATTTCTGGCTTATTTTATAAAACTGGGTTACATGGTCACCCACGGGGCAGCCGTGGGCTGGAGCTGAGCCACAGCTGCCCCCTTCAGTGGGGACCTGCCTGCCCTTTGCCCCAGTCCCCTCTGCTGAGGTCAAGGCGCCCTTTAGCTCCTCATGGTGTGGCCTAGAAATGTCCCCTGTCCTCCAGTCTCTGTAGAGGGGCCCTGTTGGGTCTCTCCAGACATCTGAGGCCTGCGGGTACCCTGGCCTCCTGCCCGGGCCAAATGGTGCCCCTGCCCCACGTGCTGCAGATGTGAAGTTCGACGCCGTGAGCGGTGACTACTATCCCATCATCTACTTCAATGACTACTGGAACCTGCAGAAGGACTACTACCCCATCAACGAGAGCCTGGCCAGCCTGCCGCTCCGCGTCTCCTTCTGCCCGCTCTCGCTTTGGCGCTGGCAGCTCTATGCTGCCCAGAGCACCAAGTCGCCCTGGAACTTCCTGGGCGATGAGTTGTACGAGCAGTCAGATGAGGAGCAGGACTCGGTGAAGGTGAGTGCCGCCGGGGTGGGCGGGACTTCCCGGTGCCTTCCTGGGCGCAAGAGGCCAAGAGGAAGTGCGCCAGGCCTGGGCTGTGGGACCTCCCGCCTGGTGCTCCTCTGCCCACAGTTTCACAACCTCCCAGGTCCCTTCTCCACAGTGAAAGGAAGTGGGCACCCAGCCCTCCAGCCCTAGATGACTGGGGGTCCTCTCCCCAGGCTGTTCTGTTGGACCCTTTGGGTCCAGACCTGTCCCTTCCTCCTTCTGTCCCAGACCTTGTGTCCCTGGCCCTGGCTCCAACTCCGTGTCTCTGCCATCTCACTGGGTCCTGAAATGTCAGCCTGTGTCTGTGGCGTGAGGCTAGGCTTTGCCTCCTGGGCTGTCGTCACTGTTGGGTCTCTGCTCCTGGCTCCCAGTGTCCCTTCACCCACTCCCCGCAGCACTCCCTTGGCCTCTGCCTCTTCCCCTAGTGCCATCTCCCCGTCTCTTCTGTCTTTGTGAGTCACCCTCCTCTCTCTCCCCATCTGCCCATCTCTGACCCAGTCTCCTCCTGGCTGGCCCACCTTCAGCCTCCCTCTACAGGCGGCCCCAGGGGCAGCCCTCGGGACAAAAGCTAGTGAAGGTGCTCCTGGGTGGGGACAGGCTGTGCTCACAAGTGTCCCCTGCAGGTGGCCCTGCTGGAGACCAACCCCTACCTGCTGGCGCTCACCATCATCGTGTCTATCGTTCACAGTGTCTTCGAGTTCCTGGCCTTCAAGAATGGTAGGAACGGGACCCCAGGGCTAGTGAGAGGCTGTGCAGGGTGGGGGACAGGACCTGCCCCCTTCCTCCTCCCCTCCCTCCCCACATGTCCTCCCCCTGCCTGGGGTCTCTCAGCCCCACTCTCCAGAGGCCTAGTGAGCTGGGGAGGGGCAGTGGCCCCAAAACTCCCAACCCAGAAATTCCCACCCACCGGGTGTGGAGCTGAGGGAGGGGCTGGCCCGCTGGTGGGGCAGAGGCCAGGCCAATACTGCCAGGAAGCAGGGCTGGGGAACTCCAGAGCCAAGAGCAGGGAAGCCCCGGAGCTGCTCCCGCCACCCTGCCCGGCAGGCTGCCTGCTGCGGGAGGCCACTTAGGGCTGAGTGGACGGGGCCTGCCCAAGTGGGAAGGAGGAGCACTGTCCCCCAAAGGTCCCTAGGTTCTAAGGCTGACCATACTGATGGCCAACGTTTGAGGAGAAGCAGCCACATGCCAGGCACTGTCCTGGGTACCCTCCCCAGTAGCTCCTTGAGCCCCATGGGAGCCAGAGGCTCAGGGATGTCACTTGCCCAGTCACACGGTTCCTAAGGGGCAGATGGTTCCAGCCCCAACTCTCATCTTCTAGGCCCTGCAGGCCACTTCTTCCTTGCCCAGAGCACCCCAGTCTGAAGGAGTGGCCTGCAGCCCTGTAGCTCCCGCAGGCGGCAAGAGGAATGAGTAGTAGTATTCCTGGTATTAAGATGCTATTGCCGGCCTGGTGGTGGCTCTCGCCTGTAATCCCAGCACTTTGGGAGGCCAAGGTGGGAGGATCGCCTAAGCCCCGGAGTTTGAGACCAGCCTGGGCAACAAAGCGAGATTCGTTTCTACACAATTTTTTTTAAGAATTAGCTGGGCATGGCAGCGCGTGCCTATGGTCTCAGCTACTCGGGAGGCTTGGGCCTGAAAGGTCAAGGCTGCCGTGAGCCATGATCACACCACTGAACTCCAGCCTAGGCAACAGAGTGAGACCCTGTTCCAAAAAAAAGGACGCTCTTGCCATTATTGAGAACTACCATCTGGAAGAATGCAGTGTCATACGGGCACAGGAGCTGGTGCCGACCCCAGCCAGCCATCTACCAGCTGTCGCTGGGAGACGGGACCCTTCTGCCTGGGAGCTGGCTTGGCTGGGGTCCAGTGAGAAATGAGGCACAAGAAGGCTGTCCTCCCCAGTGTCATGCAGCAGGGGGCGCAGGCCTCACTTGGCACCAGTGCTGTGTGGCCTCCCTGGTCTAAGGAGAGGCTTGGGCCCAACTGCTCCCACTAGAACCCACCAGAACCTTGTCTCCAGACCCATTCTTCTCAGTTGGGACAGGGGTCATTCTGATGGGCAGGGGTGGGTGGGGTGAGGCTATGGAGTGTGCCAGAGCTCTGGGATGTGGGGGAGCTCTGGGATGGGGTAGGGTGCAGATGGACCAGAATTCACAGCCCTCACTCCCTGAGTGCAGAGCTGGCCCTGACTCTGCAGGACTGCAGACCTGGCTCCACCACTGTGCTACAGACGTGGTGGCTCAGCCTCCTGTGGCTGCGGTTAGATGCTCAGCCGGGCAGGGTCAAGAGAGGGGTGTCCGTGGTGAGACCAGGGCTCAGAGAGGAGCACGCTGACATGGATCCTTGGCAGCATCTAGGCGGAGCACTGGAAGGAGCTCCAGACTGGAGCCCAGGGCCCTTGTCAGTTTCCTGAGCATGGCTGTGAGCCAGTTCCTTCCCAGTGTCAGGGCAGGGGACTGGAGGAGATGGTCTTGAAGTGCATGCCACAGATCTTCCTTCCCAGGGAGGGCGAGCTGGCACCATGGTGTGGCACAGACCCTGCGTCCCTTCAGATTCTGCCATGCCAGGCTGTTTGGCCTCAGGGAAGCAGCTTCCCTCACCAGTCCTTAGCACCTGGCACGTGGTGAGCCCTGTCCATGGCACCAGTCACCGTCACCATCAGTCAAGGGACTGCACCTTGGGGTGCTGGGTGCTGACGTCCTATGGGAGGGCTCCAGGGGTGCCGCCTGTCTGGTGCTCTGGGGGTCACCCGATGAATGAGAGAGCCTTCCTGGGAGAGAGGGGTCTCGTTCAGCACCCCTCCTGAGGACCCAGCCCCACCCCAGGGTGTGAGGATGCAGGCCAAGGGGGCCTGAGGGAGCTGCAGTAGGGTCTCAGCACCTCCTCAGCCTCCTGGTTCCCCCCTACCCCCTGCGCACAGATATCCAGTTCTGGAACAGCCGGCAGTCCCTGGAGGGCCTGTCCGTGCGCTCCGTCTTCTTTGGCGTTTTCCAGTCATTCGTGGTCCTCCTCTACATCCTGGACAACGAGACCAACTTCGTGGTCCAGGTCAGCGTCTTCATTGGGGTCCTCATCGACCTCTGGAAGATCACCAAGGTCATGGACGTCCGGGTAAGGCTGGGGCGCCATGCTGTCTCGGGAGCTGCAGGGGTTGGGAGGGGGTAGTGTGGCCCAGCTGGACCCTGGAGCTGGCCCCCGGGGGATTCCCAGCAAGTGCCTCACTCCCAGGACTGAGGGGATTTTCTCACCAGGGGATTTTTTGGGTCACACATGGGGCAGGGGAACTGGGAACGGTGGGGAAGGGCAGGGGCTGGTTCTGGCTTGTGGGGTGGGAGCCAGCGTAGCAACTGACCATGGCACCCACCTCATCCACAGCTGGACCGAGAGCACAGGGTGGCAGGAATCTTCCCCCGCCTATCCTTCAAGGACAAGTCCACGTATATCGAGTCCTCGACCAAAGTGTATGATGATGTGAGTGTCCTGCACAGTGGGCCCCTGGGGGTGGTCTCCAGGTACCCACGTATCCCTGAGGCACCCGGGGCCGGCCATCTGTCTGCTGGACCCATGCTTTACAGCCTGTGCCACATCCTCTGTGTCCCCCATCTGCCATAACTGCTTCCTGGGCGAGTCCAGAGTCCCCAGGGCTACCTGGAAATTCCCCCTGCCCGGCTTGCCAGACCAGGTGTGGTGGGTGAGGGCGGGGAGCAGGGCTGCCAGGCAGGGCCGAGGAGCTGGCTGACAGCCCCACCCTGTGGCCCCACAGATGGCATTCCGGTACCTGTCCTGGATCCTCTTCCCGCTCCTGGGCTGCTATGCCGTCTACAGTCTTCTGTACCTGGAGCACAAGGGCTGGTACTCCTGGGTGCTCAGCATGCTCTACGGCTTCCTGCTGACCTTCGGTGAGCGGTCTGGCCGCCCCAGGAGAGAGCCGGCCCCATGCTGGGCAGGGCTCACAGCCCCAGTGTAGGAGACAGACCCATCCCCAGACAGGGACAACCTAGGGTGGGCAGAGCTGGGATATAGGGAGGCCCGAGGGCACACATGGCCCCATCTGGGGTCAGAGAGGACTTCAGGGAGGACATGAACAGTACGCTTCAGTCCTCATTCTCAGGGGGCCTTTGTGTCTTGGGAACAAGTAAACAAGTAGGGCCAGGTGCAGTGGCTCACACCTGTTACCCAATGCTTTGGGAGGCTGAGGCAGGAGGATCACTTGAGCCCAGGAATTCGTGACCAGCCTGGGCAACTTGGCAAGACCCGATCTCTACAAAAAAACACAGAAATTATTGGGGAGTGGTGGTGCGTGCCTGTAGTCCCAGCTACCTGGGAGGCTGAGGTGGGAGGATCCCTTGAGTCCAGGAGGTTGAAGCTGCAGTGAGCCATGATTACGCCACTGCACTCCAGCCTGGGTGACAGAGTGAGACCCTGTCTCAAAAAACAAAAGACCAGGTGAATCACAGCCAATAGTGAGTACTGTGAAGGGCAGAGTGGTGGGAGGATGCACATTAATAGGGGTCCGGGGGCCCCTCTGAGGACAGGACATTTAAACCGAGGCCTCAGATATCCAGGGAGAGAGCTGTGCGGATGTGACAGAAGGCCCCACCAGTGCAGAGGCCGCTGGTAGAGTGTGCCCAGGTATAGGAGGTGGTAGAGTGTGCCCAGGTGTAGGAAGTGGTGAGGGGGCTGGTATGGCCAGTGCAGAGTGCACAGGGGAGAGGTGGGAGAGGCCGTCCCTCTGCTCATGGGTGTTCTCACTGCAGGCTTCATCACCATGACGCCCCAGCTCTTCATCAACTACAAGCTCAAGTCTGTGGCCCACCTTCCCTGGCGCATGCTCACCTATAAGGCCCTCAACACATTCATCGACGACCTGTTCGCCTTTGTCATCAAGATGCCCGTTATGTACCGGATCGGCTGCCTGCGGGACGGTGAGGCCCGGTGGGCAGGAACAGGGCCCTGAGGCAGTCTTTAGGGCCCAGGCCTGAGGGGGTGCCACGGCCCCAGATGGGGTGCTCAGTCTGAGGGGGCTCGGCCCCGCCCTTGCATCACGCCCTCTCCACCCAGGCCCACCTGGCTGTGGACGGGCCAGCCCGACCTCACACTGCCTCCCACCCCTCTCCAGATGTGGTTTTCTTCATCTACCTCTACCAACGGTGGATCTACCGCGTCGACCCCACCCGAGTCAACGAGTTTGGCATGAGTGGAGAAGACCCCACAGCTGCCGCCCCCGTGGCCGAGGTTCCCACAGCAGCAGGGGCCCTCACGCCCACACCTGCACCCACCATGACCACCGCCACCAGGGAGGAGGCCTCCATGTCCCTGCCCACCAAGCCCACCCAGGGGGCCAGCTCTGCCAGCGAGCCCCAGGAAGCCCCTCCAAAGCCAGCAGAGGACAAGAAAAACGATTAGTCGAGACTGGTCCTCACCTGCTCCGGCTCCTGGCGACCACTACCCCTGCGTCCCGGCCCCCTCGCCTCCCCTCCCTGTCGCCCTTTCCCTGGACAGATCAGGCCGGGGCGGTGGGAGGCCCGCCTCAGGTCAGGGCCCAGCGTGTGACGTAGGGGCCGGGGCAGGCCAGGGCTTGTTTGTGGAGGCGCTGTCTGTCCCTCTGTCCCTCTGTGTTTCCAGCCATCTCGCCCTGCCAACCCAGCACCACTGGGAATCATGGTGAAGCCGATGCAGCGTTGCCGAGGGGGTAGGTTGGGCGGGGGTGGGGCCGGGCCCCCCTACGGGATGCCCACGGCCGTTCATCATCTTGTCCCTCGTCCCCCTACCACACTCCCCCTCCTAGACCGCCGCCCTTTAACACAGTCTGGATTTAATAAATTCATATGGGTGTTTAACTTAAACTCAGCACTGCCCCTCCTCCTCGTGCCTTCCTTCCGCTGTTGCCTTGCAGAACAGCTTCAAGCAGGGATGAGGTGGCTTTCCTGGGTCTGGGAGAGTGACCTGCAGGGTACGGGATGTGTAAAGGTGGGGATTGTGACCTTGTGTCAAGAGCCATACCTGGCCGGGTGCGGTGGCTCACACCTATAATCCCAACACTTTGGGAGGCTGAAGTGGATGGATCACTTGAGGTCAGGAGTTTGGGACCAGCCTGGCCAACATAGTGAAACCCTGTCTCTACTAAAAATACCAAAATTAATTGGGAATGCTGGCAGGCACCTGTAATCACAGATACTCGAGAGGCTGAGGCAGGAGAATCATTTGAACTCGGGAGGCGGAGGTTGCAGTGAGCCCAGATCACACACTGCACTCCAGCCTGGACAACAGAGCAAGATTCCATCTCAAAAAAAAAAAGCCATACCCGCCAGGCCAGGCCTCTTCCTCACTTCTCGCCCTCCCACCAGCCCTCTGAGATTTCATTAACTGGCCTCATTTCAGATTGCTGGGGAAGCTGCTTGCAGGGAGCTTGCTGCCCTATACCCTTTCCTGCCAGCTGCCCCTGCTGGGTGCAGGCTGGAGCCTCCCATGTGCCCGCTGAATGTCTCCTAACCCGACACCACCAGGCAGGGCCAAGTACAGCTTTCAGCCGGGTCGCCATGAGCACCTGCCACCCTGAGGCCTCAGCACAGCAGTTGGGGCACGCTAAATGTGTGCTCTTGGCTTTTTGCGCTGACACCCACTCCCAATTTTGGGGAGCATGGGGGTGAAGGCTCAGCCGGCCTGAGTGGCACCTGGCTGGCTGGCTGTAGCACTCTGTGAGTGTTGGGGTGTCATATCACATCCCCAGGGCTGCCTGTGCTGACAACAGAGGTGGCATGAGTTGGATTTCCCATCCCAGCCCCTGGTGCTGGGACTCTTCGCCCACTGGATAGGTGAGCTGAGCGAGGCCTCTGTGTTCTGAGGGGTGGGGACCCTACATTCCCAGGTTTACTGTTTTGGGGGGTGGTCTCAGCAACACTTCTGGGATAGGGGGCCCAACGCTGAGGACCACACCAGGTTCCTTCAGGCTCCAGCTGCCACCCCATATTGCAGAGCCAGTCAGAGGATCCATGAGGCCCCAGGGAGACGATGGCACCCTCGGAGCCCCATACCACAGGTCCACAGGCCATGGCAGTCTCCCATCCCTCAGGGCAGCCATGGGTCTCCATTACCCGCCCCCCAACTCTATACCATTCCATGGATCCCCGGTGCCCTTGGAGGAACCCCAGGCTCTGCACCATGGCCTGACTGACAGGCTCCTAGGAACCCCGGAGGTACAGGGCTCTGCAGCCCCTTGAGACTGGTGGGCTCTCCAGCCACCTGGACTCCCTGGCCTCGTCACCCCTGGCTCTTCCTCCTCTCACAGCTCCACGCCCAAGCCTTTGACAAGGCCCATCAGCTACCCCCACAACTCCCTGGGGGTCTCACCTCTTCATTGGGACCACCTGCTCCACCTGCTCCATGCCCCCCTTACCCTGTGGTGTTCTTGCTCAGTGTTGTGTCTGGTCCCCTGTCCCGGTCCTGCCCTCCCCACATCCCATTCACACTCTAGCTAGCAGCTAGAGGAAACTCTTTTTTTTCTTTGAGACAGAATCTTGCTCTGTTGCCCAGGCTGTAGTGTAGTGGTAGGATCTCAGCTCACTGCAACCTCTGCCTCCTGGGTTCAAGTGATTCTCCTGTCTCAGCCTCCTGAGTAGCTAGGATTACAGACATGCACCACCACGCTTGGCTAATTTTTTGTATTTTTAATAGAGGTGGGATTTCGCCATGTTGGCCAGGCTGGTCTCGACCTCAAGCAATCTGCCCACCTCAGCCTCCCAAAGTGCTGGGATTACAGACATGAACCACCATGCCCGGCCCAGCTAGAGGAAACTTTATAGTTTATTCTACTAAAGCACAAACCTGACCCTGCCCAGCCCTTGCTCAGAACCTACTGTGGGTGCACAGTGACCTCAGGAGAAAGCCCAGGCTCCTTACTGCGGACTGAGACCTTGGTGATGGGGACACTTATTAACCCCTGCATCCAGCCTGGTCTTCCCCCTACCTGGATCCTGCCCCCAGGCACACAACCCCTGTCCACTTCTTTTTTTCTTTGAGAGAGTCTTGCGTTGTCCCCCAGGCTGGAGTGCAGTGGCACAATCACAGCCCTGCAGCCTTGACCTGCTGGCTCAAGCGATCCTCCTGCCTCAGCCTCCCAACTACCTAGGACCACAGGCAAGTGCCACTACGCCTGCGTAATTATTTATTTATTTATTTAGTATTTTTATTTATTATTATTATTATTTTTTGAGATGGAGTCTCACTCTTGTTGCCCAGGCTGGAGTGCAGTGGCACGATCTTGGCTCACTGCAACCTCCACCTCCCGGGTTCAAGCGATTCTTCTGCCTCAGCCTCCTGAGTAGCTGGGATTACAGGCACCCACCACCACACCCGGCTAATGTTTGTATTTTTAGTAGAGACAGGGTTTCACCATCTTGGCCAGTCTGGTCTCGAACTCCTGACCTTGTGATCCACCTGCCTCGGCCTCCCAAAGTGCTGGGATTACAAGTGTGAGCCACCGCACCTGGCCGCCTGCGTAATTTTTAAATTTTTTGTAGAGTTGGGGTCTCTCGATGTTGCCAAAGCTGGTTTCAAACTCCTGGCCTCAAGCAGTCCTCCCAGCTGGGCCTCCCAAAGTGCTGGGATTACAGGCCTGAGCCATCACAGCTGGCTCATCCCTTCTTTATCTTACCCATGTGTCCTCCAAGCTGTGGCTCCAATGCTCACTCCTGTAGGAAGCCCTCCCTGACTGCCAAGTTCTCTGGGGTCTCTCATGGCAGCCCTGCCCACTGTGAGTCATCACTGGGGACAGGTTGGTCTCTTCCACTGGATGGAGCCCCATGAGGACATAGCCAGACCTGTCTTGATCACTGCTGTGTCCCCAGCATAGGGCCAAACACAGAGAAGCCACGCCAGGAATATTTAATGTGTGCATGTTGAACAACCCCAACATTCACTTTCCCAGACACATGGACACATCCAGAAGTGTGGACCTCGGTGGGGCTCATATTCAGACACTGGAGACTGTGACAAGCAGTCAACAAATGTAACAGCTGAACCCTGCCCCTGGGTAGTGCCATGTGCTAGGGTGTTTTGTGTATACAGCCAGGACCAAGACAGACCCAGACCTGCCGTCATGGGGCTCACAGCCCAGCAGAAATCCTGAGCGCTGAGGATATCTGACATGTCCTTTTTAATTTTAATTTTTATTTATTTACTTTTTTTTTTGAGATGGAGTCTCACTCTGTTGCTCAGGCTGGAGTGCAGTGGCACGATCTCGGCTCACTGCAGCCTTCGCCTGTCGAGTTCAAGCAATTCTCCTGTCTCAGCCTCCTGAGTAGCTGGGACTACAGGCACCTGCTACCAAGCCCAGCTAACTTTTGTATTTTTAGTAGAGACAGAGTTTCACATTTCACCATATTGGTCAGGCTGGTCTCGAACTCCTGACCTCAAGTGATCTGCCTGCCTCGGCCTCCCACAGTGCTGAGATTACAGGCATGAGCCACAGCACCTGGCTATCCTTTATTTATTTATTTATTTATTTATTTATTTATTTATTTATTTATTTATTGAGACAAAGTCTTGCTCTGTCGCCCAGGCTGGAGTGCAGTGGCGCGATCTCGGCTCACTGTAAGCTCTGCCTCCCAGGTTCAAGCAATTCTTCTACCTCAGCCTCCTGAATAGCTGGGATTACAGGAGTGCACCACCACGTCCAGCTAATTTTTGTATTTTTAGTAGAGATGGTGTTTTACCATGTTGGTCAGGCTGGTCTCAAACTCCTGACCTCATGATCCACCCGCCTCAGCCTCACAAAGTGCTGGGATTACAGACGTGAGCCACTGTGCCTGGCCCCTTTTTATTTATTTGTGTTTTTTTTGAGATGGAGTCACTGTCACCCAGGCTGGAGTGAGTGCAGTGGCACGATCTCACTTCACTGCAACCTCTGCCTCCTGGGTTCAAGTGATTCTCCTGCCTCAGCCTCCTGAATAGCTGGGATTATAGGTGCCTGCCACCACACCAGCTAATTTTTGTATTTTTAGTAGACATGGGGTTTCACCATGTTGGCCAGGCTGGTCTTGAACTCCTGACCTCAGGTGATCTGCCTGCCTCAGCCTCCCAAAGTATTGGGATTACAGACATGAGCCACCGTGCCTGGCCCTGACATGTCCTTTTAGTCATTCAGCAAACTTTTTTTTTTTTTTTTTTTTTTGAGACAGTCTCACTCTGTCACCTAGGCTGGAGTGCAGTGGTGTGATCTCAGCTCACTGCAGCCTCCGCTTCCTGGGTTCAAGCGATCGTCCTGCCTCAGCCTCCCTAGTAGCTGGGACTACAGGCACATGCCACCACACCCAGCTAGTTTTGTATTTTTAGTAGAGATGGGGTTTCACCACGTTGGCCAGGCTGGTCTTGAACTCCTGACCTCAGGTGATCCACCTGCCTTGGCCTCCCAAAGTGCTGGGATTACAGGCATGAGCCACTGCACCCAGCCTCAACAAACATTTTTGAGGCCTGGCATTGGCAAGAGGCAGAGAGGAATCAGGAGAGCTTCTTGTCCTATAACAATTGGAGCTGCTATTTGTCATCCTTATCATAAGCCAAGCACTAGTGTAAGTGGTGCATGTGGTTGGCTTCATCCATTACATTTAATATTATTCAGTGTCCTCGTCACCTTACTGGTCCATCACTCTGCCCTCATCTCTACCCCTTTCCTGTCAGTCACTCTGCACCAGCCTTCTTGCTATTCCTTAAGCATGCCATGCATGTTCCTACCACAGGGCCTTTGCACGTGCTAGCCCCTGTGCTTTGAACACTCTCCCCCAGATATCCACATAAATCCCTCACCTCCTTTGACTCCCTGTTCAAATGGCACCTCTCAGACCCTGATCTTCCTAACCCAAACTATCCTCCGAACTCCTTCTCGTTATCCTGCTCTATGCTGTAATACTGCCATCACCATCAGACATAATATTTGCTTATCTGTTTTCCATCTGTCTCCTCACTTGGATTTCCTTGATGGCAAGGGCTTTTTGTCTGCTGTGTGCCTTGCTATGTCCCTAGCTTTTAGAGCAGTGCCTGACACTGTTATGCTGTGTGTAATAACTGTAAATTGAAGAGCCAGGCACAGTGGCTCACGCCTGTAATCCCAGCGCTTTGGGAGGTTCGGGCAGAAGGATCACTTGAGGCTAGGAGGTCAAGATCAGCCTGGGCAACAGCAAAATCCCATGTCTTAAATACAAGAAAGAAGACCGGGTGTGGTGGCTCACGACTGTAATCCCAGCACTTTGGGAGGCCGAGGCAGGCAGATCACGAGGTCAGGAGATCGAAACCATCCTGGCTAACACGGTGAAACCCCGTCTCTACTAAAACTACAAAAAATTAGCCAGGCGTGGTGGCGGGCGCCTGTAGTCCTAGCTACTCGGGAGGCTGAGGAGCAGAATGGCGTGAACCCGGGAGTAGGAGCTTGCAGTGAGCCGAGATTGCGCCACTGCACTCCAGCCTGGGTGGCAGAGGAAGACTCCGTCTCAACAAAAAAAAAAAAAGAAAGAAATAGGGCTGGGCACAGTGGCTCACGACTGTAATCCCAGCACTTTGGGAGGCCAAGACAGGTGGATCACCTGAGGTCAGGAGTTCAAGACCAGCCTGGCCAACATGGTGAAACCCCATCTCTACTAAAAAAAAAAAGAAAGAAAGAAATGTAGTCCCAGCACTTTGGGAGGCTGAGGTAGGCAGCTCGCTTGAACCCAGGAGTTTGAGACCAGCTTGGGCAACATGGTGAAACCTCATCTCTGCTAAAAACACAAAAATTAGGCCAGGCATGGTGGCGCACACCTGTGGTCCCAGCTCACCAGCTGTGTGGCCTCAGGCAACTGACTTCATCTCTCTGAGCTTCAGTTTCCCATCTGTAAAGTGGATCTAATAATAGGACAGTCATGAGTATTAAATAAGATGATGTTAATAGTTAGTTGCCCTTTGGCCAGGTGCACTGGCTCAGCCTGAGCAACAGATCCTCTCTCTACAAAAATAGAAAACAGGCTGGGCGCAGTGGCTCATGCCTGTAGTCCCAGCTACTTGGGAAGCTGAGGCAGGAGAATCGCTTGAACCCGGGAGGCAGAGATTGCAGTGAGCTGAGATCGCACCACTGCACTGCAGCCTGGGTGACAGAGCGAGACTCCATCTCTCAAAAAAAAGAAGAAAGAAAAGAAAAGAAAACATTAGCCGGATGCGGTGGTGTGTGCCTGTAGTCCCAGCTACTCTGGAGGCTGAGGTGAGAGGATCCCCTTAGTCCAGGAGGTTGAGGCTGTGGTGAACCATGTTCCTGCCACTGCACTCCAACCTCGGTGACAGAGTGACACCCTGCCTCAAAAAAAAAAAAAGTTCACATTTGTATATAGCACCCACATGTGCCAGGCCCTGTTCTAAGAATTTTGTGTTTTAAATATTTGTGTCATATTAATTTGTGTGACCTTGGAGAAATTAATTTTGCCGGGTTTCAGTTTTCTCATCTGCTATGTGGGGATCAATAACACCGTATACTTCACACAATTGTTGTGAACATTCAACTTACAGAGTTATTTCTTTTTCTTTTTGAGACAAGGTCTCACTCTGTCACCCAGGCTGGAGTGCAATAGCGTCATCACAGCTCGCTGCAGCCTCAACCTCCCAGGCTCAAGCAATCCTCCTTCCTCGGCCTCCCAAAGTATTGGGGTTACAGGTGTGAGCCACCGTGCCTAGCCAGAACACCCAAATTTTATACAAGCAAAGGAAAGACAACAAACCCTGCATCTGTGGTCTGAGAGTGCCTGGCATCCAACTTAGAACCTAATAGATCACCTAGTCGTTCTCAGGAATATGAGAGGCTTAGGAATGTGATCTAGCCAAATGGCTGCCCCTCTTTCAGCCTGAGTCTCTTCTGCAATAATCCTATCATATGCTTCTGGCGCTGGTGCGAGGGATGAGCTCAGGGTTTAGGCACACAGCTCAGGATGTATACGGAGGCTACACTGCTGCCATTCGCAGACTGAATAACTGAGCTTTTGAGCTCAAAGTGGTCTGGGCTATTTATGGGTAACTTTCAGGGGCTGCAGGGAGGAACAAACCAATAAATAAAACATCCATGCATTCATCCAATAAACTTCTTTTTTTTTTTTGAGATGGGAGTCTCGCTCTGTTGCCCAAGCTGGAGTGCAGTGGCACGATCTCGGCTCACTGCAACCTCCGCCTCCCAGGTTCAAGCGATTCTCCTGCCTCAGCCTCCGGAGTAGCTGGCATTACAGGCGCACACCAACACGCCCAGCTAATTTTTGTATTTTTAGTAGAGATGGGATTTCACCATGTTGGTCAGGCTGGTCTCGAAATCCTGACCTCGTGATATGCCTGCCTCGGCCTCCCAAAGTGCTGAGATTACAGGCATGAACCACCGCGCCCGGCCTCCAATAAACATTTATTGGGCACCTACGGTGTTCCAGGCGCTGGTCTAGGCGTTGGGGTTACAACAATGCACAAAACATAAATTCTGAAGCTGACACGCTAGCTTTAAACGTTCCTTAAATATCTTTATCCTCAATTTACGGTTGAGGAAACTGAGGTGTAGCGAGACCTTGGAGGTTTCCGAAATATTATTATGGATGGCAGGTGTAGAGCCCTGGCAACCTCTCGATCCTGAAGCTCCCCTTCCAGCCTGAGAAACGGCAGGTTCAAGTCCCACTGGGAGACCAAAGCGGGGAGCGGCTCAGTTTGCCGGCTTGCTCAATGCGTAAGGCGTGATGGCTCTAAGCAGGCCTCAGTTGTCTCGTCCAGAGCAATGGGCAGCGACGCCTGCCCAACCCCTCTTGAGCGCCCAGCCTCCCTTTCCCGGCCGGCCCCGCCCCCGCGATCACGTGACGCGTGGGGGTTTTCCCGTTCCCCAGGCGTGACGTCACGGCGGGGTGCAGACCAATGGGCGCGCAGGCCGGCGGCGCCGGGGAATTCCGCCGCCCCGCCCCCGCCCGCCGCCCGCCCGGCCCGGCCCCGCGCCCCGCGCAGCCCCGGGCGCCGCGCGTCCTGCCCGGCCTGCGGCCCCAGCCCTTGCGCCGCTCGTCCGACCCGCGATCGTCCACCAGACCTTGCCTCCCGGCCGCCCGGCCTGCCCGCGTGCATGCTTCGGTCTGGGCCAGCCTCTGGGCCGTCCGTCCCCACTGGCCGGGCCATGCCGAGTCGCCGCGTCGCCAGACCGCCGGCTGCGCCGGAGCTGGGGGCCTTAGGTAAGCGGGGCTGGGGTTCAGGAGAGGGGTCTGGGGCGGGACTGGAGATGCGGGGATTCTGGCGGTCCCGGAGTAGTCTGGGGGTTCCTATGGGAGTCTAAGGGTTTCGCGGGGGCAGAGTGAGGGTTCCTGAGACACTGTATTAGGGCGTAGGAAGGAGGCAGAGGGTGATGAGGGGGTACGGCGCGAGGTTCGAGCGAGGCGTCCCGCTGTAGAGTGAGAGGGGGCGGGGCCTGACCCTGAGGCAAAGAAGGGGGCGTGGCCTGACTCAGAGAAGGCGGAGCGAAAGCTGCTCTTGGGCGGTATCGGGGCGGGGCCGGGCCCAGAGAGGGAGAAGAGGGGCGGGATCCGACCGGGACTATGAGAAGAGGGCCGGGCCTGACTCAAAAAAGGAAGCAGGGCTCTACGCTGAGGGGTGAGGGGGCGGGGCCTGGCCGTGAGGGCAGGAAGGGGGCGGGGCCTGAGTTGGCCGAAAGAAGGGGAAGGGGCGGGGCCTGACTCTGGCCGAGTGGAGGGGAAGGGCCTGTTACCCAAAAAAGCAGGGCGGGGCCCGACACAGAGAATGAGGAGGGGGTGGGGCTTGCCTCCAGACGGAGAAGCGGGGCCTTGACATTGAAAAAATAAAAAGTGGTCTGACCCTGACAGGAGGATGTTTTTTTTTGTTTGTTTTTTGTTTTTTTCTTTTGAGATGGAGTCTCGCTCTGTCGCCCAGGCTGGAGTGCAGTGGCACGATCTAGGCTCACTGCAACCTCTTCCTCCCGGGCTCAAGCAATTCTCCTGCCTCAGCCCCCCGAGTAGCTGGAATTACAGGTGCCCGCCACCACACCCGGCTAATTTTTGTATTTTTAGTAGAGACGGGGTTTCACCATTGCTGGTCAGACTGGCCTCGAACTTCTGACCTCAGGTGATCCGCAGGCCTCGGCCTCCCAAAGTGCTGGGATTACACGTGTGAGCCCCTGTGCCCAGCGGGATGGGGACTTTTTAAACTGAGATTGAGATGGGGTCCCCTCCAGGCCCAACTTTAAGGGAGAAAAGGAGCGGGCCCTGAATGTGATGAAGGGTGGGGCGAACCACAGAAACTAAAGGCCAGGACCTGTCCATGATTTAGCTGGTAAGCCTGGCCAGATGCAGGGGGGCCTGATCCAGAGGGGAAGGGCTAGAAGAGGAAGGGGTGGGGCTTCCTTGGGATATTCTCTGGTCCTCTGGCTGCCCCCCATCACCTCCTGAGACGTTTCTCCTTCTCTGCAGGGTCCCCCGACCTCTCCTCACTCTCGCTCGCCGTTTCCAGGAGCACAGGTGAGCAGCCCTCCACAGTTCCTGCCCACTCGCTCATGCAGGATGAGGTTGGGAGGACCCCACAGAGATGTCTCTGTTTGGGGGTTCACGAGGTCCACCTCAGCTTTCCCCTGACAGGGTGCATCCCTCCCTGCCAGTTGAGATGGGCCCCCTAGGTTTTCTTACCTCTTGGACTGTTAAGAGCGTGACAGGTGGCCGGGCGCGGTGGCTCACGCCTGTAGTCCCAGCACTTTGGGAGGCCGAGGCGGACGGATCACGAGGTCAGGAGATCGAGACCATCCTGGCTAACACGGTGAAACCCCGTCTCTACTAAAAATAAAAAACAAAATTAGCCGGGCGTGGTGGCGGGCTCCTGTAGTCCCAGCTACTCGGGAGGCTGAGGCAGGAGAATGGCGTGAACCCGGGAGGCGGAGCTTGCAGTGAGCCGAGATCGCACCACTGCACTCCAGCCTGGGAGACAGAGCGAGACTCCGACTCAAAAAAAAAAAAAAAAAAGCGTGACAGGTAAAACTAACCACCTATCCATGCGCAAAGGCTTCTTTAGAGATTCACTGTGGCTTAGCAGAAGGTAATCACTGCCATCCCGGGCTTTGGAGCTGGGGTTTACATACTGCTGTCATCGCCCCTCCCTGTGTGAATGTCTGCAAGTCAGTTCCCCAGTTCAGGCCTCAGTTTTCCTCATCTGTAAGATGGACAGAATAACAGTGCCTCTCTTTCAGGGAAATTGAGAGTATTCAATGAATTGATACAGGTACACTTTCCAAGCAGTATCTGGCACACAGTAAGGGTTCAGTAAGTGTTAACTGTTAGTGGTATAATAATAATAACGATAATAATTATTATTACTAGACAGTCTATAACAGTGGTTCATTTTTGGTGTGTGTGTGGTTTTTTGTTTGTTTGTTTTTTGTGTTTTTTCTTTCTTTTTTTTTTTTTGAGACAGAGTCTCGCTGTGTCACCCAGGCTGGAGTACATTGATGCGATTTTGACTCACTGCAATCTCCACCTCCCGGGTTCAGCAATTCTCCTGCCTCAGCCTCCTGAGTAGCTGGGATTACAGGCACCCGCCACCACACCCCACTTTGTGTCTTTAGTAGAGATGGGGTTTCACCATGTTGGCCAGGCTGGTCTTGAACTCCTGACCTCAGGTAATCCGCCCGCCTCAGCCTCCCAAAGTGCTGGGATTACAGGTGTGAGCCACCTCGCCTGGCCAGACAGTGGTTCTTTTTTTTTTGAGACGGAGTTTCATTCCTGTTGCCCAGGCTGGAGTACAATGGCGCGATCTCGGCTCACTGCAACCTCCGCCTCTCAGGTTCAAGCAATTCTCCTGCCTCAGCCTCCCAAGTAGCTGGGATTACAGTCATGTGCCACCACGCTCAGCTAATTTTTTGTATTTTTAGTAGAGACGGGGTTTCTCCATGTTGGTCAGGCTGGTCTCGAACTCCTGACCTCAAATGATCCGCCCTCCTCGGCCTCCCAAAGTGCTGGGATTACAGGCGCGAGCCACCGTGCCCGGCCAGACAGTGGTTCTTAAACCATGTGCATCAGAATCATCCATAGCGCTAGTTAAAACATAATGTCGCCTGATGTGGTGGCTCATGCCTGTAATCCCGGCACTTTGGGAGGCCGAGGTAGGCTCATCACCTGAGGTCGGGAGTTCGAGACCAGGCTGACCAACATGGAGAAACACCGTCTCTACTAAAAATACAAAATTAGCTGGGCGTGGTGGCGCATGCCTGTAATCCCAAATATTCAGGAGGCTGAGGCAGGAGAATCACTTGAACCTGGGAGGTGGAGGTTGCCGTGAGCCGAGATCATGGCATTGCACTCCAGCCTGGGCAACAAGAGTGAAACTCCGTCTCAAACAAACAAACAAACAAAAAAACAGCCGGCCGTGGTGGCTCACTCCTGTAATCCCAGCACTTTGGGAGGTCGAGACAGGCAGATCACAAGGTCAGGAGTTCAAGACCAGCCTGGCCAATATGTTGAAACCCCATCTCTACTAAAAATACAAAAAAATTAGCCAGGCGTGGTGGCGGGCACCTGTAATCCCAGCTACTTGGGAGGCTGAGGCAGGAGAATCACTCGAACCCAGGAGGCGGAAGGTGCAGTGAGCCGGGATCGTGCCACTGCACTCCAGCCTGGGTGACAGAGCAAGAGCCTCCGTCTCAGGAAAAAAACAAAAAACCATAATGTCAGGCCCCACCTCTCGAGTTTCTGATTCAGTAGGTTTGGGATGAGAAATTATTTGCATTTTTAGCAAGCTCCCAAGAGATGCCTAGAACTACTAGTCTATAAAGTCCCCCAGCCAAAATTCAGTGCTGCCCAAGGAAATGCAGAATCTCAACCAAATTATGACATTTTTTCTTATATACATTTGCCGGGATTTGGAGGGCAGGGATAGTCCTGTTGTTATGAATACTCAGTGGCTCCAGTTAGCTGGGTCTGGGCCTTTCTCTGGAGATATAATCTTGGGATGGACCCAAGTTCTGGCTTGGCCATTGAAGAAGTGAGGCCGGTTCCCCAACAGGTCTGCGAGTTTAGGGAGGATGGCATCAGTGACAGACACTGCCCAAGCGGTGGTCCTGGGCAGGAACAAGGCTGAGACTTTTCTTTTTTTTGAGACAGAGTCTCGCTCTGTCACCCAGCCTGGAGTGTAGTGTCACAATCTCGGCTCACTGCAACCTCCGCCTCCCAGGTTCAAGTGATTCTCCTGCCTCAGCCTCCCGAGTAGCTGAGATTATAGGCGTGTGCCACCATGTCCAACTAATTTTTGTATTTTTAGTAGAGACGGGGTTTTGCCATGTTGGCCAGGCCGGTCTGGAACTCCTGGCCTCAAGCAATCTGCCTGCCTTGGCCTCCCAAAGTGCTAGGATTACAGGCATGAGCCACCGCGCCCGGCCAAGGCTGAGACTTTTCTGGTCCAAGACCTAGATCTTTGGTTTCAAATGAGAGTTATTTCTGATGTCATCCATTCAATAAATATTTATTATGCGCCTGTTCTGTACCTGGCCTTGTGCCGAGCAGTGCTGAGGACAGGCCTGGCCCTGGGGTTCCCTACCTAGATGAGGAGGCAGACACGTAAACAATAAGTTAAATATGGGATTATAAAATGTGATAAGGGCTATGAAGAAACCTTGGGGTCAATGATATTTAACAGCAGGGTGGGGATACGAGAACTAGTGAGATAGAAGGGGAAGGAAAATTCCCGTTTTGTTTTTGGAGGCAGAGTCTCATTCTGTCGCCTACACTGGAGTGCGGTGGCGTGATCTAGGCTTACTGCAACCTCCGACTCCCGGGTTCAAGCCATCCTCCTGCCTCAGCCTCTCAAACAGCTGGGATTCCAGGCGTGTGCCACCACACGCAGCTGATTTTTGTACTTTTAGAGAAACGGGGTTTCACCACGTTGGCCAGGCTTGTCTCAAAATCCTGACCTCCACTGATCCAGCCACCTCGGCCTCTCAAAGTGCTGGGATTACAGGCATGAGCCACTGTGCCCAGCGAGAAAATCCCCTTCATTGTGAAGGGCCAGACATATGCTGGACCCTGGGGATAAAACGAGGAGAAACAGACATTATTCCCACTCTTCAATGCTCCCAGTCTATAGGAGACAGGTATGAGTCAGTGTAATGTGAGGTCATGTGACATCTTCATCAGTGCCATGAAAATGATAAAACAGGCTGGGTGTGGTGGCTCATGCCTGTAATCCCAGCACTTTGGGAGGCCGAGGTGGGTGGATCACCTGAGGTCAGGAGTTCAAGACCAGCCTGGCCAACGTGGCAAAACCTCATCTCTACTAAAAATACGAAAATTAGCTGGGTGTGGTGGCCTGTAATCCCAGCTACTCAGGAGGCTGAGGCAGGAGAATCACTTGAACCTGCGAGGCGGAGGTTGTGGTGAGCTGAGATTGCATCATTGCACTCCAGCCTGGGTGACAACAGCAAAACTCCATCTGAAAAAAAAAAAAAATGATAAAACAAAGGCACCTGACTTTGAGGGACTGGAGTGGGGGATAAGGGGACTCTCTTGGATAAAATGGTCAGGGAAGAGCTGTCTAGGATGTGACGTTTGACCAAGGAACTGAAGATGGAGGAGGAGGAACTCACGCCATGCAAAGAACTGGGGGAAGAGCATTCAGGCAGAGACCAGCCTGTGCAAAGGCTGAGGCAGCACATACATAGTCAATTTCCTGCTCTCACATCTGCTCTCACATGGCCCATCCTGGCTGCCCCTGAATGGTGGCAAGTCCACGTTGGGGGTAAGGGAGGAACTGCTATTTGAGCAGAAACTTGAATAATTTCCTGGCTAATAGAGGACTTGAGATAATATTAACTAAGCTTTCTGGAAGATGTCGCGTGGTCAGAACCTGCACTAAGTAGTTTACCTGTGTGATTCTGAATCCTCATGTTACTTCCTGAGGTAGGAGCTCAGACCTCATTTTGTAGAGGAAGCTCAGAGACGGTAAGTGACTTGCCCAAGGCTGCACAGCCAGTGAGTAACAGCTGAGATTCAAATCAACTCTATGTGACTCTACACTCCATGCTCTAAAATCATGCCCATGGCCAGGTGTGGTGGCTCACACCTGTAATCCCAGCACTTTGGGAGGCTGGGGTGGGTGGGCCACTTGAGGCCAGGAGTTCGAGACCAGCCTGGCCAACATGGTGAAACCCCGTCTCTACTAAAAGTACAAAAATTAGCCGGGCATGGTGGTACGAGACTGTAATCCCAGCTACTCAGGAGGCTGAGGCAGGAGAATCGCTAGAACCCGGGAGGCAGAGGTTGCAGTGAGCCAAGAATGCACCACTGTACTCCAGCCTGGGTGACAGAGCAAGACTCCATCTCAAAAAATAGAAAATAGGCCGGGCGTGGTGGCTCACGCCTGTAATCCCAGCACTTTAGGAGGCCGAGGTGCGTGGATCATGAGGTCAGGAGATCGAGACTAGCCTGACTAACATAGTAAAACCCCGTCTCTACTAAAAATACAAAAAAAAAAAAAAAAAAAAAGCCGGGTGTGGTGGTGTGCACCTGTAATCCCAGCTACTCGGGAGGCTGAGACAGGAGAATCACTTGAACCCAGGAGGCAGAGGTTGCAGTGAGCCAAGATTGTGCCACTGCACCCTAGCCTGGGTGACAGAGCAAGACTCCGTCTCAAAAAAATAAAAATAAATAAAATAAAATAAAATATTAAATAAAAGTATCTTAGCCCAACAAGGTAGGCATTATTATTGTGCCCATTTTACAGATGAAGAAGCCAAGGCACAAAAAGGTGAAGTAATAGGCTTATGGCCCCACAACTAGCAAGTTGCAGAGCCAGGATTTGAACAGAGGCAGTGAACCCAGAGCTCCAGCCACAGCCGCCCAGGACTCAGTCTCCCCCTACAGCCCGGGAGCCTCTGGAGGGTCCAAAGTCTAACTCTGTCTTTGGGTCCCCAGGTTCATCCAGCACAGATGCCTAAGAAGGATTTTCCCAGTTCAAGTGACTTGAGGTTGGCCCTGCCACTGACCTAGAGCGTGTCCCTTCCTCTCTGCCAGCCTCAGTATCCCCATCTGCCAAATTGGGGGGACCTTGGCACCCTACTGGCTTCACAGATCCCATGAGATAAGGGGTGCAGGAAAACTACCTTTCAAGGGGCAAAGGTCTGGCTGCCAGGAGCCACTCCCTGAGAACAGAGGAGGACAGATCTAGCAGCGGAACAGGTTCGCGTCTATAAATCCCCAGCCAGAGACCAGCGCAGGCAGCCCTGGGTGGGACACCTGGCTGCAGCTGCCTTCCGTTGCTGTGTGATTCTAAGGCTCACTGGCGGCCTCTGGGCTTCCCCTTGTCCTGTCTATGGAATGACGGGAGGTTGGTTTCGATTCCTCCACGATTCTGTGAAGGGCTGAGCTTTCCTGGGGAGGTGAAAAGGGGCTTCCCTGAGGACCCAGCATTACTGTACCTCCTCACTCAGGAAGCAGGGGTGAATCTGGGATTTCAGGTGGTCACTGTGGGAGGACAGGGCTGGGGTACAGAGCAAGAGGCTGCCTGGGTTCAGATCAGCCTCTTTGCATCTTTTTGTTGTTGTTGTTGTTTGTTTTTGAGACAGTCTCGCTCTGTTGTCCAGGCTGGAGTGCAGTGACGCAATCTCAGCTCACTGCAACCTCTGCCTCCTGAGTTCAAGCGATTCTCCTGCCTCAGCCTCCCAAGTAGCTGGGATTACAGGTGCCCACCACGATACCCAGCTAATTTTTGTATTTTTAGTAGAGACGGGGTTTCGCCATGTTGGCCAGGCTGATCTCGAACTCCTGACCTCAAGTGATCTGCCCACCTCAGCCTCCCAAAGTGCTGGGATTACAGGCGTGAGCCACCAGGCCTGGCCACCTCTTTGTATCTTTAAACGCCAGCCAGTGACCTCCAGGACCCTGGGGTGGACTTCAGGGAGGGAACACACCCCAGTTTGTTTGGAAATTTGGGCATCCACTTTTTCCTGGTGCTAAGACCCCTTTCTAATGGGTTCCCAAAAAGACTTCATAATCCCTGGTCTAAATGTTTTTCGGGAGGCATTTGGCTTAGTTGGAGGATACCCTGATGCTGGGACCCCAACATTAGAGGTTGAAAGGATGGTAGCCCAGAGGAGAAGATGAGGTTTGGGGTTTAGTGCCCCAGCAAGTCAGAGCCCAGGGTTTCCCAGGACGGAGGAAGACGGAAGGGTCACAGGAGGGACAGGGTTGGGGAATCTGCCTTAAAAGATGAAAAGTTGTGACCACTTTCTGGACCTTACCTTTCTCTTTCTCTTTCTCTTCCTTCCACAGATGAATTGGGTGAGTATCACAGGGCAGGTTTGCGGGGAGGCTGAGGGACCCAAGTGCCTGCAGAAGGGGGTCTTGGCCTTCCTTGTTCAGCGGGGGGTGGGGGAGAGGTGTCACTGTGTGACTTCCAGGACTGTGGAGGGATTTGAATGAAGTCATGCTCCTAAGGTACTTAGCAGTGCTTGACACTTGGAAAACACTCAGCACGCCAGGGGCTGTGCGACTCACACCTGTAATCCTGGCACTTTGGGAGGCAGAGGCAGGAGGACTGCTTGAGGCCAGGAGTTCAGGACTAGCCTGGGTAACATAGTGAGACCCCCATCTCTACACAAAATTTTTAAAAATTAGCCGGGCATGGTGGTGCGCACCTGTAGTCCCAGCTGCTCAGGAGGCTGAAGTAGGAGGATCACCTGAGCCTGGGAGGTCGCCTGGGAAGCCGAGGCTGCAGTGAGCTATGATTGCACCACTGCACTGCAGCCTGGGCAGCAGAGCAAGACCGTGTCTCAAAAAGAAAACCAATTAAAATAAAATAATGTTATTAATCCCCTAGTGAGTACAGACAGACACTGTTTTAGGCCCTGGGGATTTAGCCATGAACAAAACTAAGTCCCTGCCCTCGCAGAGCTGATAGCCCGGTGTGGGAGATAGAGGAAAATGAACAGATGAGCAAGATAATGTTAGCCTGGGCTAAGAGCTGTGAAAGAAATAAACAGGACGAGGGAGAGATGGCCTGGAGAAGACACATTAGGTTAGGCTTTTCTGAAGAGATAACATACGAGCTGAGACCAGGAGGAGAAGCAGCCAGCATGGGTTGAATGGGGGACCGTGTGGAACAGGCAGTTGGAGGAGCAAGTTCTTTCTTATTTATTTATTTAAGTTATTTTTTGAGACAGAGTCTCGCTCTGTCGCCCAGGCTGGAGTGCAGTGGTGCTGTCTCAGCTCACTGCAACCTCCACCTCCCAGGTTCAAGCAATTCTCCTGCCTCAGCCTCCCGAGTAGCTGGGAGTACAGGCGTGCACCAACATACCTGGCTCATTTTTGTATTTATTTATCTATTTATTTAGAGATGGAATTTCGCTCTTGTTGCCCAGGCTGGAGTGCAATGGCATGATCTTGGCTCACTGCAACCTCCACCTCCCAGGTTTAAGTGATTCTCCTGCCTCTGCCTCCCGAGTAGCTGGAACTGCAGGCACACATCACCATGCCCAATTTTTATATTTTTAGTGGAGATGGGGTTTCACCATGTTCGCCAGGCAGGTCTCAAACTCCTGACCTCAGGTGATCCGCCTGCCTCGGCCTCCCAAAGTGCTGGGATTACAGGCGTGAGCCACCATGCCCAGCCTATTTATTTATTTATTATTATTATTTTTTGAGATGGAGCCTTGCTCTGTTGCGCAGGATGGAGTGCAGTGACACAATCTCGGCTCACTGCAACCTCCGCCTGACGGTTTCAAGCGATTCTCCTGCCTCAGCCTCCTGAGTCGCTGGGACTACAGGCACTTGCCACCATGCCTGGCTAATTTTTTGTATTTTTAGTAGAGACAGGGTTTCACTGTGTTAACCAGGATGGTCTCGATCTCCTGACCTCATGATCCGCCTGCCTCGGCCTCCCGAAATGCTGGGATTACAGGCATGAGCCACCGCGCCCAGCCTATTATTTATTGAGAGATGGAGTCTCACTCTGTCGCCCAGGCTGGAGTGCAGTGTCACGATCTTGACTTACTGCAGTGTCCGCCTCCTGGGTTCAAGCTGTTCTCCTGCCTCAGCCTCCTGAGTAGCTGGGATTACAGACGTGGGAGACCATTCGGGCTAATTTTTGTAGAGTCGGGGTTTCACTATGTTGGCCAGGCTGGTCT
Source organism: Pan troglodytes (assembly GCF_028858775.2). Lineage (NCBI taxonomy): Eukaryota > Metazoa > Chordata > Mammalia > Primates > Hominidae > Pan > Pan troglodytes. The sequence continues at coordinate 47,967,252 of NC_072418.2, forward strand.
CGAACTCCTGACCTCAATTGATTCACCCACCTTGGCCTCCCAAGGTGTTGGGATTACAGGCGTGAGCCACCGCACCTGGCCTCCCTGACTCTGTGTGTGTGTGTGTGTGTGTGTGTGTGTGTGTGTGTGTGTGTGAGAGAGAGAGAGAGAGAGAGAGAGAGATAAATGGGATGGAAAACGTCTCGGGGGTAATCAAGCCTTTTTTTTTTTTTTTTTTTTTTAATTTTTTAAGGAATGGGCGTCACCACCCGTTTTTTCTTCTCCCGCAGAGATCATCGACGAGTACATCAAGGAGAACGGCTTCGGCCTGGACGGGGGACAGCCGGGCCCGGGCGAGGGGCTGCCACGCCTGGTGTCTCGCGGGGCGGCGTCCCTGAGCACGGTCACCCTGGGCCCCGTGGCGCCCCCAGCCACGCCGCCGCCTTGGGGCTGCCCCCTGGGCCGACTAGTGCCCCCAGCGCCGGGCCCGGGCCCGCAGCCGCACCTGGTCATCACGGAGCAGCCCAAGCAGCGCGGCATGCGCTTCCGCTACGAGTGCGAGGGCCGCTCGGCCGGCAGCATCCTTGGGGAGAGCAGCACCGAGGCCAGCAAGACGCTGCCCGCCATCGAGGTGGGCCCGGCGAGCGGCCCCGGGCGGGTGGGACTGGGGCTTCCCCTGCACCCCGGAGCCATCCACATGCATTTATACGTTTATTTGATGGTGGCTATTGTTGTTATTGTTGGACCAGATATTAATTATACTATCACCTGGCCTGGAATCCAAAAGGTTCAGAAAAAAGGAGGGGTCGGACATTTGGCTGGGCACGGTGACTCGCGCCTGTAATCCCAGTACTTTGGGAGGCCGAGGCGGGCGGATCCCTTGATGTCAGGAGTTCGAGACCAGCCTGGCCAACATGGTGAAACCCCATCTGTACTAAAAGTACACAAATTAGCCGAGTGTGGTGGCACAATCCCAGCTATTTAGGAGGCCGAGGTGGGAGGATTAGCTGAGCCCAGGGAGGTGCAGGCTGCTGTGAGCTGAGATTGCACCACTGCATAGCAGTCTGGGTAACAGAGTGAGACCTTGTCTCAAAAAAAAAAAAAAAAAAAAAAAAGAAGGCAGGTCGTGGTGCGGTGGCTCAGGCTTGTAATTCTAGCACTTTGGGAGGTCGAGGCGAGCGGATCACTCGAGCTCAGGAGTTCTAGATGAGCCTGGGCAAGACGGCAAAACCCCATCTCTACAAAAAATACAAAAATTAGCCAGGTGTGGTGGCACATGGCTGTAGTCCTAGCTACATGGTAGGGCTGAGGTGGGAGGATCGCTTGAGCCTAGGAGGTCAAGGCTACAGTGAGCCAAGATCGCACCACTGCACTCCAGCCTGAGCAACAGAGCAAGACTCTGCCTCCATTAAAAAACAAACAAATATATATAACACTGGAAGTAAAAAAAGCAAAGGTGATTACTTTGGGCAGGGTATTAATGTATTAATAAGGTACAGGTAAGTTTTATTTTTTTGAGACGGAGTCTTGCTCTATTGCCCAGGCTGGAGTGCAGTGGTGTGATCTCGCCTCACTGCAACCTCCACCTCCCGGGTTCAAGCGATTCTCCTGCCTCAGCCTCCCGAGTAGCTGGGATTACAGGTCCACCACCACGCCTGGCTAATTTTTGTATTTCTTAGTAGAGATGGGGTTTTGCCATGTTGGCCAGGCTGGTCTCAAACCCCTGACCTCAAGTGATCCGCATGCCTTGGCCTTCCGGAGTGCTGGGATTACAGGTGTGAGCCACCGTGCCTGGCCTCTTTGGTGTCTGTTAATCTGGATCTGTTCTTCAATCTGTCTTTGTGTTTCGTGAGTTGAACATTTGTGCAGAACAGGACGGATGTTTTGTAGAATGTCCCACATTCTGAAGCTGGTCGTGGTGGCTCATGCCTGTAATCCTAGCACTTTGGGAGGCCGAGGCAGGCGGATCACCTGAGGTCGGGAGTTCAAGACCACCCTGACCAACATGGAGAAACCCCATGTCTACTGAAAATACAAAATTAGTGCGGCATGGTGGTGCATGCCTGTAATCCCAGCTACTCGGGAGGCTGAGGCAGGAGAATCACTTGAATCCGGGAGGCAGAGGCTGCGGTGAGCCAAGATCGTGCCATTGCTCTCCGGCCTGAGCGACAAGAGCAAAACTCCTTCTAAAAAAAAGAAAAAGAAAAAGAAAAAAAGAATATCCCACATTCTGGGTTTGTTGGCTGTTTCCAGATTAGGTCAGGTTATGCATTTTTGGCAGAAACACTCCAGCAGTGATGCTGTGGCCTTCTCAGTGTCTTACATCAAGGGACATGGGATGTCGTTATTCCCAATATTGGTGATGCTGAGTTGGATCCTGCAGCTAATGTGGTGACTATCAGGTCTCTCCATGACAAAGATACAACTTTCCCTTTGTAATGAATTAGTAAGTTATCTATGGGATGATATACTGAGATGTATCATCCTATGTTTAACTGTAATCCCCAACTTCTAATTTCTAAGGCTTTTTTTTTTTTTTTTTTTTTGGAGACAGGGTCTCTCTCTGTCACAGTGGCTGGAGTAAAGTGGCACAAGCAAGGCTCACTGCAGCCTCCACCTCCCAGGCTCAAGAGACCCTCCCACCTCAGCCTCCTGAGTTGCTGGGACTACAGGTGCATGCCACCATGCCTGGCTAATTTTTGTATTTTTTTGAAGAGTTGGCATCTCACCATGTTGTCCAGGCTGGTCTTGAACTTCTGGCCTCAAGCAATCCTCCCACTTTGGCCTCCCAAAGTGCTGGAATTACATGTGTGAGCCACCGCACCGGCCTAATTTCTAAGTCTTCCCAGGCAGTTATTCTGGCTCAGAGTTTTTTTTTGTTTTTTGGGTTTTTTTTTTTTTGATGGAATCTTGCTCTGTCACCCAGGCTGGAGTGCAATGGTGCAATCTCAGCTGACAGCAACCTCCGCCTCCCGGGTTCAAGCGATTCTCCTGCCTCAGCCTCCCAAGTAGCTGGGATTACAGGGACGCGCCATGATGTCCGGCTAATATTTTGTACTTTTAGTAGAGATGGGGTTTCACCATGTTGGCCAGGCTGGTCTTGAACTTCTGACCCCAAGTGATCTGTCTGCCTCGGCCTCCCAAAGTGCTGGGATTACAGGTGTGAACCACCGTGCTCGGACCCCAGAGTTGGTTTTGATTTCCAAGATTTAGAATGGTAAATGCCTAACCATAGGGAATGACCTGTCTCCAAATCTGGACTCAGGATTTTTTTTTTTTTTTGAGACGGAGTCTTGCTCTGTTGCCCAGGCTGGAGTGCAGTGGTGCAATCTCAGCTCACTGCAACTTCCACCTCCCGGGTTCAAGTGATTCTCCTGTCTTAGCCTCCCAAGTAGCTGGGATTACAGGTGTGCACCACCATGCCCAGCTAATTTTTGTATTTTTAGTAGAGACAGGGTTTCACCACATTGGCCAGGCTGATGTCAAACTCCTGCCCTCAGGTAATCCACCTGCCTCGGCCTCCCAAAGTGCTGGGATTACAGGCATGAGCCAGCATGCCTGGCTTGGATTCAGGATGTTTATCCCCATCTTCAGAGTAGGAAACTGAGGTCAAAAGAGGGGCAGTTACCTGCACAGGGCACACAGCAAGTTTACTATCGTAATTACCGCCATTTACTGAGTGCTTCCATGTACCAGGTACTTTGCATACCTATTTTACACATAAAGACAGTAAGACCCGGGAGGTTTATCCTGTAGATGGCCAGTGGTAGAGCCTGGATTTGGTGCCAGGTCGGACTTATTCTAAAGCCTAATGGGCCAGGCATGGTGGCTCATGCCTGTGATCCCAGCACCTTGGGAGACTAAGGCAGGAGGATCACTTGAGGCCAGGAGTTCAAGACCAGCCCAGGTGACATGGCAAGATGCCCATCTCTATAAAAATAAAAAAATTAGCCAGGCGTGGTGGCATGCGCCTGGGGTCCCAGCACCGTGGGAGGCTGAACGGGGAGGATTGCTTGAGCCTGGGAAGTGGAGGCTGCAGTGAGCCATGGTCACACCACTGCACTCCAGTCTGGGTGACAGAGAAAGATGCTGTCTCAAAAAAACAAAAAAAAACAAAAAACAAAAACAACGAAAGTCTAATGTTTTTTCCACAGTCCCAACTGACATCTCAAGGATGAAAAGCTTTCAGCCCTGGAGTCTGCATGAGTCTGAGACTGTTGACTCTAAGCTTTTCAGAATCTCCTACTATTACAGCGGGGAGCTGGTTAAATGAATGGTTTTAACCCTATCTGACCCAGTGAGATTTGTAGACAATATTACCTACCTCTATTCACAGTCACTCCCAAAGTCCATATTTTATTTTATTTTATTATTATTATTTTTTTGAGATGGAGTCTCGCTCTGTCACCCAGGCTGGAGTGCAGTGGCATGCAACCTCCGCCTCCTGAGTTCAAGTGATTCTCCTGCCTCAGCCTCCCGGGTAGCTGAGATTACAGGCACCTGCCAGCAGGCCCGGCTAATATTTGTGTTTTTAGTAGAGACGGGGTTTCACCATGTTGGCCAGGCTGGTCTCGAACTCCTGACCTCAAGTGATCTGCCTGCCTCGGCCTCCCACAGTGCTGGGATTACAGGCGTGAGCCACCGTGCCTGGCCAAAACTCCGTATTTTACACCAAACTGTAGTATAAAAGAGAAAGAAAAGGAAATTAATACAGCATATATAATCACATTTATTTCAATATGTAAATGCCCCACAGGATATATGAGGAAGGTGGCAGTTGTTTGTGACTATATATAGGCTCCTTGTTAATGCCGTGGCCACAAATGCAGCCTGACCCAGCTGCGCAGACTTAGTGACTTATATGTCACACGTGCAGGGTTGCGGTTGGTGAGGGGATTTTCCAAAGTGGCGAACAACTCTTGGTCTAAACAATTAGTGTGCTGGTTGCAATCTTTGAAAATTCAGTGGGTATTACAGTTATGGGAAACTCCAGCCTGGGTGACAGAGTTAGACCTCGTCTCAAAAAAGAAAAAGGAAAAACAATTATGGGAAAGAATATTATTGGTGTCAAACAGAGCAAGGGCCAGGTGTGATGCATGCCTGTAAGCCCAGATGTTTGGGAGACTAAAGTGGAAGTATTGCTTGAGTCTGGGAGGCGGAGGTTGCAGTGAGCTGAGATCGTGCCATTGCACTCCAGCCTGTGCGAGATCCTGTCTCAAAAACAAACAAACAAACAAATCCACTCAGCAACAATAGAGCAAGTTTCTGGGATCTGGTCATTTTAAACAGGTTTCTTATTGACTCGAATCTTTGGCAGGATGTTCAGAAGGCTTGCTGGCTGTGGGATGGCTGTGCGGGACTGTCCCTGGTATTATAAACTGTCCGGCATATCTGGTCCTGTCTACTTGCGGTAGGGTCCACATCAGTGTCAACCAGCCACCCCCCAAATCCCATTTTTCCCCTAGGGGGCAGCACTCCCCCACTGAGACCAATGGTTAATGGTATTTTATAGGCTTGGGCTTTAGAAGTTCAGAGCAGGCTTCAGAAGGTATTTAATGCCAGCAGGGCTGAGCCCGTGACTCAAAGCTGCCAAGTGGGACTGGCCCTGCCTAACGGGGCTGGTTTTTATTTGCTGCTGCCTGCGGCTGCTGAGCAAAAATTCTGGCTTCACTTGCTATATCTTCCTTTTTTAAAAAAGAAAAATCTGGGGAGGCCGAGGTGGGCGGACCACCTGAGGTTAGGAGTTCGAGGCCCTGGAGGCTGGGATCGCACCACTGCACTCCAGCCTGGGCAACAGAGAGAATCTGTCTAAAAAAAAAAAAAAAAAAAAAAAAAAAAAAAAAAAAAAATTCTGGAAATCTGAAATAATGTGAAGTCTTATAATTTTAATTGTGGGCTCCAAGTTTTTCCTAATCTTTTAGTTGGGAAAAAAAGTTTTAGTTTCTTTCCTGTCTAGTTTTTCTTCTTAAGTTTTATTGAGGTATAATTGATGTAAGAAAAATTGCACATACTTAATGTATACATTTTGATGAATTTGTTATTATTCCTTTTTTTTTTTTGAGACAGAGTTTTGCTCTTGTTGCCCAGGCTGGAGTGCAATGGTGCGATCTCTGCCTCTCAGGTTCAAGCAATCCTCTTGCCTCAGCCTCCTGAGTTGGTAGGATTACAGGCCTGTACCATCATGCCTGGCTAATTTTGTATTTTTAGTAGAGAGGGGGTTTTGCCATGTTGCCCAGGCTGGTCTCGAACTCCTGGCCTCAGGTGATCCACCCGCCTCAGCCTCCCAAAGTGCTGGGATTGCAGGCACTAACCACCGTGCCCAGCCCTTTTGATTAGTTTGGATGATAAAAGAATTTAAACCTAGAGACCAGGCGCGGTGGCTCACGCCTGTAATCCCAGCATTTTGGGAGGCCGAGGCAGGTGGATCACCTGAGGTCAGGAGTTCGAGACCAGCCTGGCCAACATGGAGAAACCCCATCTATACTAAAAATACAAAAATTCTTGGCCGAGCGTGGTGGCTCACGCCTGTAATCCCAGCACTTTGGGAGGCTAAGGCGGGCAGATCACGAGGTCAGGAGATGGAGACCATCCTGGCTAACATGGTGAAACCCCGTCTCTACTAAAAATACAAAAAATTAGCCGGGTGTGGTGGCGGGCGCCTATAGTCCCAGCTACTCGAGAGGCTGAGGCAGGAGAATGGCGTGAACCCAGGAGGTGGAGCGTACAGTGAGCTGAGATCGTGCCACTGCACCCCAGCCTGGCCAACAGAGCGAGACTCCATCTCAAAAAAGTAAAATAAAATAAAAATACAAAAATTAGCCAGGCATGGTGGCAGGCACCTGTAATCTTAGCTACTTAGAAGGTAGAGACAGGAGAATGGCTTGAACCTGGGAGGCAGAGGTTGCAGTGAGCTGAGATCATGCCATTGCACTCCAGCCTGGGCAACAGAGCAAGACTCCATCTCAAAAAAATAAATAAATAAGAATTTAAACCTACAGAAAAGTTAAAAAATAATACACTGAGTATCTTTGAAAGGTGAGTGCCTTTTTTTTTTTTTTTTAATTTTTTTTTGAGACAGAGTTTCGCTCTTGTTGCCCAGGCTGTAGTGCAATGGCGCGATCTCGGCTCACTGCAACTTGTGCCTCCCAGGTTCAAGCGATTCTCCTGCCTCAGCCTCCCGAGTAGCTGGGATTACAGACATGTGCCACCACGCCCTGCTAATTTTGTATTTTTAGTAGAGACGGGGTTTCTCCATGTCGGTCAGGCTGGTCTCGAATTCCTGACCTCAGGTGATCCGCCCACCAGATTACAGGCGTGAGCCACCGCGCTCAGCTGAAAGCTAGTGCCTTTCATCTATATTCACCAGTTGATATTTTGCCACATCTGCTGTGTCTCTCATTCTGTCTCTGCACAGGCAAACATACACACACACAGATACATACATTTTTGTTTTGTTTTGAGACAGGGTCTTGCTCTATTGCCCAGGCTGGAATACAGTGACGCCATCACAGCTCACTGAAGCCCGGATCTCCAGGGTTCAAGCAGTTTTCCCATCTTAGCCTCCTGAGTACCTGGGACTACAGGTGCATTCCACCACACCTGGCTGATTTTTGTGTTTTTTGTAGAGATGGGGTCTGCACATGTTGCCCAGGCTGGTCTTGAACTCCTGTGCTGAAGCAACCCACCTTCCCTGGCCTCCAAAAAGTGCTGGGATTACAGGTGTGAGCCACCACGCCTGGCCAACACATTGTTTTTTTGATGACTCATTTACAAATGAATTGTAGCCATCATGCTACTTCACCCCTAATTCCTTCAGGATGTATCTCCTAATAATAAGCTCCTCTGTAGCTACAATCTCATTAATCACCTCTAGGAAAATTAGTAATCCCATCAAATCATGTAATATACAGTCCATATTTCAATTTCCCAATTGTTTCCAAAATGTGTTTTATAGTTGTTTCTTCCTCCTTAATCCAGGATCTAACCAAGGATCATGTTGCATTTGGTTGTCCTATCTCATTAGTCTCTCTCCTTCTCTCTTTATTTATGTATTTATGTATTTATTTATTTTTTGAGAAGGAGTCTTGCTTTGTCACCCAGGCTGGAGTGCAATGGCACGATCTGGGCCCACCGCAACCTCCATCTCCAGGGTTCAAGTGATTCTCCTGCCTCAGCCTCCCGAGTAGCTGGGACTACAGGCATGTGCCACCACGTGCGGCTAATTTTGTATTTTTAGTAGAGATGGTGTTTCTCCATGTTGGTCAGCCTGGTCTCAAACTCCCGACCTCAGGTGATCCACCCACCTCGGCCTCCTCAAACTCCCGACCTCAGGTGATCCCCCACCTCGGCCTCCCAAAGCGTCAGGATTACAGGCGTGAGCCACTGCGCCCAGCCCTTCTCTCCTTTTGTAAAAAAATTAAGATATAATTGATCATATATAGTTAAGATTAAAGCTCTGAATTTTTACATATAATGTATACATATGTAGTTTACACAGTGTAACTACCTACCACCCAGGCACCCAGGTCACAATACATAATTTATTCTCTTTCTCTCTCTCTCTTTTGTTTTTTTTCTTTTTTGAGACAGGGTCTTTGTCACCCAGGCTGGAGTGCAGTGACGCAATCTGGGCTCATTGCAACTTCCACGTCTCAGGCTTAAGTGATCCTCCCACCTCAGCTTCCAGAGTAGCTGGGATTATAGATGCCTGTCACCACACCTGGCTAATTTTTGTATTTTTTATAGAGACGGGGTTACCCAGGCTGGTCTTGAACTCCTGGTCTCAAGCAGTCCTCCCACCTCAACCTCCCAAAGTACTGGGATTACAGGCGTGAGCCACTGTGCCTGGCCCATCATTTGTTGTCTTTTAACCCCAAATGTGGCACCCATCTTTTTTTTTTTTTTTTTTTTGAGACGGAGTCTCACTCTGTCGCCCAGGCTGGAGTGCAGTGGCGTGATCTCGGCTCACTGCAAGCTCCGCCTCCTGGGTTCATGCCATTCTTCTGCCTCAGCCTCCCAAGTAGCTGGGACTACAGGTGCCTGCCACCACGCCCAGCTAATTTTTTGTATTTTTAGTAGAGACAGGGTTTCACCATGTTAGCCAGGATGGTCTCGATCTCCTGACCTCATGATCTGCCCGTCTCAGCCTCCCAAAGTGCTGGGATTACAGGCGTTAGCCACCTCACCCGGCCATGGCACCCATCTTTATAGTCTTCCATGACACTGAAATTTTCACGTGGTGGCTCATGCCTGTCATCCCAGCGCTTTAGGAGGCCAAGGCAGGCAGATCGCTTGAGTTCAGGAGTTTGAGACCAGCTTGGGCAATGTAGCGAAACTCCGTGTCTACTGAAAACACAAAAATTAGCCAGGCATGGTAGTGTGCGCCTGTAGTCCCAGCTACTCAGGAGGCTGCGGCAGGAGAATCCCTTGAGCCCGGAGGCGGAGGTTGCAGTGAGCTGAGATCTCCCGCCACCGCACTCTAGCTTAGGTGATACAGCGAGACCCTGTCACAAAAAAATTTTAAAAAGGCTGGGCACGGTGGCTCACGCCTGTAATCCCAGCACTTTGGGAGGCTGAGGTGGGCGGATCATGAGGTCAGGAGATCGAGACCATCCTGGCGAACACGGTGAAACCCCATCTCTACTAAAGAAAAAAAAAAATTAGCCGGGCATGGTGGCGGGCACTTGTAGTCTCAGCTATTTGGGAGGCTGAGGCAGGAGAATGGCGTGAACCCGCAGGCAGAGCTTGCAGTGAGCAGATCCAGCCTGGGCGACGGAGCGAGACTCCATCTCAAAAAAAAAAAAAAAAAAAAAAAAAAGCCTGGGTGGCCTAAAAAAGCAGCCTGTAGGGCAGATATTATATGAGGCCCCCCAGTTCATCAGTTGGAAGCTTCTGGTTTAGGATATCAAAGTGGCCTTTTTTTTTTTTTTTTTTTGAGACCATCTTATTCTGTCACCCAGGCTGGAGTGCAGTGTCAAGAACTCGGCTCACTGCATCCTCCGCCTCCCAGGTTCAGGCGATTCTCCTGCCTCAGCCTCCCGAGCAGGTGGGATTACAGGCATGCGCCACCATGCCAGGCTAATTTTTGTATTTTCAGTAGAGACTGGGTTTCACCATGTTAGCCAGGCTGGTCTGGAACTCCCGACCTCAGGTGATCCGCCCACCTCGGCCTTCCAACGTGCTGGGATTGCAGGCGTGAGCCACCTCGCCCGGCCCAAAGTGGTCTTAAGCAAACACATTCCATCATCCTGGTCGCGGGAGAAGGTTGGGGAGCTCCCAACAGAGGACCCTAGTGGGGAGAGGATTGGGGAGCTGCCAAGGAAGGCCCCAAGGAGTTTGGATGGACGCAGGCATCGGTGATGGGACCCCCAAAGAGGACTTCTCTTCCTGCAGCTCCGGGATTGTGGAGGGCTGCGGGAGGTGGAGGTGACTGCCTGCCTGGTGTGGAAGGACTGGCCTCACCGAGTCCACCCCCACAGCCTCGTGGGGAAAGACTGCACCGACGGCATCTGCAGGGTGCGGCTGCGGCCTCACGTCAGCCCCCGGCACAGGTACCCACCCCCTGACCTCCGACCTCTCATCCTTGATCATGGAGATTCTAAGCGACTGGAGGCCACCCATGAAACCTTAGAGCAGAGGGCAGCTTGGGTAAACCCTCCCCACTGCCTCTTCTAGGTGGGAGACAGGCCTGGGGACAGTGGAGGGCCTCACTTAGGCCTGGAGCCTTGCCACACACATATTCACATACATTTTATGCCTATTTTGTAGAGGAAGAAACTGAGGCTCAGAGAGGGTAAGGAGCACAGATAATTGATGACAGAGCTGGGATTTGACTGCAGACCTGACTTAACTGCAAGGTCTGTTCTTTCTCTTACTTTACAATTCATCTTTTTTTTTTTTTGGGGGGGACGGAGTTTTGCTCTTGTTGCCCAAGCTGGAGTGCAATGGTTCGATCTCAGCTCACTCCAACCTCCACCTCCCGGATTCAAGTGATTCTCCTGCCCCGGACTCCCGAGTAGCTGAGATTACAGGCATGCGACACTACACCCAGCGAATTTTTTGGATTTTTAGTAGAAATGGGGTTTCACCATGTTGACCAGGCTGGTCTCGAACTGCTGACCTTAGGTGATCCTCCCAGCTTGGCCTCCCAAAGTGCTGGGATTACAGGCATGAGCCACCATGCTGGCCTTTTCTTTCTTTTTAAAACAGAAGCACTGTATAACTTTTATTTTGCATATGTCCACAAATGCTTACACAACATACAGTGGCTACATCTAAAACTTTGAGCATTTTTTCATAGTGCAAAGAGACAGAAAGGTAGTGACACACTTCACTGTGTTACACTGACTTTGGGTAGAGCCCTAAAGGCAGCACGCACTTCAGAGATAGGGCTGAGTATTGCTCACACTCAGGTCTGGAAGATTTAATTTTAGAAATTTTTAAACTTAGTGAAAATATAAGTTCCGAGAGCAGAGATCTTGTCTCTTACATTCCCTGCTGTATTCCGAGTGTCTGGCATAGTAACTGGCACATAGTAGGTGCTCAGGAAATATTTGTGGAATGAATGAATACTGCCATGTTATGCAATTTACAGACCCATCAGTAATGGGTGAGAGCACCTGATTCTCCACAACCTCACCAGCACCGGGTATTATGAAACATTTTGATTTTTGCTATTTTGATGAGTGCCCCAAAACAAAGGCATCTTCATTGGTGTTTAATTTGCAGTTTTCTTTCCTTCCTTCCTTCCTTCCTTCCTTCTTTCTTTCAGACAGAGTCTTGCTCTGTCGCCCAGGCTGGAATGCAGTGGCGCGATCTCGGCTCACTGCAAGCTCTGCCTCCTGGGTTCAAGTGATTCTCCTGCCTCAGCCTCGCAAGTAGCTGGGACTACAGGCGCCCGCCACCACGCCCGGCTATTTTTTTTTGTATTTTTAGTACAGACAGGGTTTCGCCGTGTTAGCCAGGATGGTTACCATCTCCTGACCTCGTGATCCGCCCGCCTCGGCCTCCCAAAGTGCTGGGATTACAGGCATGAGCCACTGTGCCCAGCCTCTTTTTTTTTTTTTTTTTTTTTTTTTGAGACCGAGTCTCACTCTGTCACCCAGGCTGGAGTGCAATGGCATGATCTCTGCTCACTGCAATCTCTGCCTCCTGGATTCAAACGATTCTCCTGCCTCAGCCTCCCAGGTAGCTGGGATTACAGGCGCCAGCCACCACACCTGGCTAATTTTTGTATTTTTAGTAGAGACGGGGTTTCACCACGTTGGTCAGGCTGATCTCAAACTTCTGACCTTGTGACCCACCCGCCTCGGCCTCCCCAAAGTGCTGGGATTACAGGTGTGAGCCACCGCACCCGGCCCTGAAGTTTTCTTATTTTATTTATTTATTTATTTATTTTGAGGCGGAGTCTCGCTTTGTCGCCCAGGCTGGAGTGCAGTGGCGCGATCTCGGCTCACTGCAAGCTCCGCCTCCCAGGCTCACGCCATTGTCCTGCCTCAGCCTCCCGAGTAGCTGGGACTACAGGCACCCGCCACCATGCCTGGCTAATTTTTTTGTATTTTTAGTAGAGACGGGGTTTCACCGTGTTAGCCAAGGTGGTCTCGATCTCCTGACCTCGTGATCTGCCGGTATCGGCCTCCCAAAGTGATGGGATTACAGGCGTGAGCCACCGCGCCCGGCCTGAAGTTTTCTTATTAAAGATGAAGATGGCCAGTGTTCTCACGTGGTAAAGATAAGGCATGTTCTGGATCTTCTCAAGAACCCTTGACATGCTTATTTTTATTTTTTGAGACAGATTCTTACTCTGTCGCCAGGCTGAAGTGCAGTGGCATGATCTCATCTCTCTGCAACCTCTACCTCCCGGGCTCAAGCAATTCTCCTGCTTCAGCCTCCTGAGTAGCTGGGATTACAGGTGTGCACCACCACACCCAGCTAATTTTTGTATTTTTAGTAGAGATGGGGCTTCACCATGCTGGCCAGGATGGTGTCCCTCTCTTGACCTCGTGATCTGCCCACGTTGGCCTCCCAAAGTGCTGGGATTCTACAGATGTGAGCCACCACGTCTGGCCAAAAGGTTTATTTTATTTTTTATTGTTTGAGATGGTGTCTAACTCTGTTGCCCAGGCTGGAGTGCAGTGGCACGATCTCGGCTCACTGCAACCTCTGCCTCCCGGGTTCAAGTGATTCTTTTGCCTCAGCCTCCCGAGTAGCTGGGATTACAGGCATGCACTACTATGTCTGCTAATTTTTGTATTTTTAGTAGAGACAGGGTTTCACCATGTTGGCCATGCTGGTCTTGAACTACTGACCTCAAGTGATCCTCCTGCCTCGGCCTCCCAAAGTGCTGGGATTACAGGTGTGAGCCACCGCGCTGGCCTTCTGAGAGGTTTAAACCCCAGACCGTTTCTAATGCTGGGACCCCTGGGCCTGGGATGTCAGCCCCTGAGAGCCTGAGCCCCACAGCAGCATCTGCCAGAGCCCTCCTGCAGGTTAGGGCCACACTTGCCTGCTCACGAGCACTCCTCTCCCTCCCCCGTCACCTCCTCAGTTTTAACAACCTGGGCATCCAGTGTGTGAGGAAGAAGGAGATTGAGGCTGCCATTGAGCGGAAGATTCAACTGGGCATTGACCCCTACAACGGTGAGCACCCCCTGCCTGACCTGACCATCCCATCCTCCCAAACCCCTTGCCTTCCGTGCTCACCCTGGTCCCCTCACCACTCCAGGCCCCACCGTCTCCTCCAGCCCCATCCCTTCCCCGTTCCCCTGTACCCCAGAGAGGGTCTCCACTTCCCACCCTCAGCCTCCCCATATCTCCCCCGACAGCTGGGTCCCTGAAGAACCATCAGGAAGTAGACATGAATGTGGTGAGGATCTGCTTCCAGGCCTCATATCGGGACCAGCAGGGACAGATGCGCCGGATGGATCCCGTGCTTTCCGAGCCCGTCTACGACAAGAGTGAGTTGAGAGTGCTGTGGCCGTTAGGATTGCCTTTGGCTGCAGGTGTCAGAATGTCCCGCTTACAGAGGCATGAATGGCTCAGGCGCTGTGGCTCACGCCTGTAATCCCAACACTTTGGGAGGTCGAGGTGGGAGGATTGCTTGAGCCCAGGAGTTCAAGACCAGCCTGGGCAACTTGGCAAAACCCTGTCTCTATAAAAAATTTAAAAATTAGCTGGGTGGCCAGGCACGGTGGCTCATGCCGGTAATCCCAGCACTTTGGGAGGCCAAGGCGGGCAGGTCACCTGAGAAGTCAGGAGTTTGAGACCAGCCTGGCCAACATGCCAAAACCCTGTCTCTACTAAAAATACAAAAATTAGCCGGGCGCAGTGGCAGGCAACTATAATCCCAGCTACTCAGGAGGCTGAGGCAGAAGAATTGCTTGAACCCGGGAGGCGGAGGTTGCAGTGAGCCGAGATCGCGTCACTGCGCTCCAGCCTGTGCAACAGAGTGAGATTGCATCTCGAAAAAAAAAAAATTAGTTGGGCATGGTGACATGCACCTGTAGTCCCAGCTACTTTGGAGGCTGAGGTGGGAAGATTGCTTGAGCCCAGGAGGTTGAGGCTGCAGTGAGCTGTGATCATGCCACTGCAGTCCAGCCTGGGCAACAGAGCAAGTGGTGAAATCCTGTCTCTACTAAAAATGCAAAAATTAGCTGGGCATGGTGGCACACGTCTGTAATCCCTGCTACCTGGGAGGCGGAGGTTGCAGTGAGCTGAGATTGCACCACTGCACTCCAGCCTGGGCAATGGAGAGGGACTCCGTCTCAAAAAACAAGAAAAAAAAACATCAAACCCAAAATGGAATCTTCTAGTGTTGTAGAATGAACAATCTGTACAACTATACCAGGCAGCCCAAGGGAAGAGGCAGCATAAGTAATAATCTCTCTCCCTTTCTGAGAGAGTGCATTATATTCCACAGAATCACCCTGGTAGACTTCTGCTTACTTCTCAGTGGCCAGAGCTTGGTCCCATGGCCACTCCTAGTTGCAGGGTGGTCTGGGAAAGCAAGTGCTTAGATTTTTCACCCTCTATAGAGGGATACAGGCATAGAAGAGGGGACTGGGAATAACTGGTAGGTTTTAGCCAACCCATAGTGACTGCTGTAAGCATCAAAATGGGATATTAATTCAGTCAGGGCATTTATGGATGCAAGTGATAGAATCCCAACTTAGCCGGGCGCGGTGGCTTACGCCTGTAATCCCAGCACTTTGGGAGGACGAGGCGGGCAGATCACGAGGTCAGGAGATCGAGACCATCTGGCTAACATGGCGAAACCCCGTCTCTACTAAAAATCAAAAAAAAAAAATTAGCCGGCCATCGTGGCGGGCGCCTGTAGTCCCAGCTACTCGGGAGGCTGAGGCAGGAGAATGGCGTGAACCCTGGAGGCGGAGCTTGCAGTGAGCCGAGATCGCACCACTGCACTCCAGCCTGGGCAACAGAGCAAGACTCCTTCTCAAAAAAAAAAAAAAAAAAAAAAAAGAATCCTTACTTAAATAGGCTTAAGGGGGAAAAAAGAGAATAAGTTGTTCTATTTGTTCTATTAACGAGAAAAAATGCAGATGTAGCATAGTGCTTCAGGTCTGGCTGCATCCAGGGCCTCAGTGATGTCATTAGAGATCTGTCTCTTTCTGTCTCTCAGCTGTTCTTCCTCCATGTTAGAATCCATGCTTATATCCTACCTGCCTGGCACCTCTCCCCGACTCCCAAAGCTGCTTTTAGCTTCTCTTACCTAATAGCTTTGCTTAAAGTCTCAGGTCTATCTCTCATTGGCCTGGTTTTGGTCATTTGCTCCTTTTTGACAAATCAGCTTTGGCCAGAGGGATGCACTGCTCTGATTGGCCAGGTCTGGGGCATGCGCTCAATTACTGCTGAGCTAGGAAGTGGGCTCAGCCCTGCCCAATCCCAGTTACTAAGATGAGGGGTGGTCCCTTGAGGGAAAATTGGAGGCTGTTAAAAGAAGAGGGGCCAGGACTACTAGATGGGGAAAACAACAGGTGTCCACTACATGATTACAGTCTATCAAACTCTCCTCAAGGAACCTTCTCTCACCTGGGACCCCATCAACTCTCCCTGAGGTCTGAGGGTCTCCCTTAAACATTTTTTAAAAATTATTTTTATTATTTTTTTTTAGAGATAGGGTCTCACTCTGTTGCCTAGGCAGTCATGCAGTGGTGCAGTCATAGCTTACTGCAGCCTGAACTCCTGGGCTCAAGTGATCCTCCCAGTTCAGCCTCACAAGTAGCTGAGACTACAGGCATGTGCCACCACACCTGGCTAAGTTTTATTTTTAAAACTTTGTAGAGCTAGAGTCTCACCATGTTACCCAGGCTGGTCCGGAACTCCTAGGCTCAAACGATCCTCCCTCCTCGGCCCCTCAAGTGCTGGCATTACAGGTGTGAGCCATCATGCCTGGCAATTTTTTTTTTTTCTTTTTTGAGAGAGGTGGGGGTCTGCTATGTTGCCCAGGCTGGTCTTGAACTTCTGGCCTCACGTGATCTTCCTGGCTGGGCCCCCAAAAGTGCTGGGATTACAGGTGTGAGCTACCTTGCCTAGCAAAGGATCTTCTTTTGTTTTGTTATTTGTTTGTTTGTTTGTTTGTTTTTTGTTTTGAGACGGAGTTTTCCTCTGTCACGATGGAGTGCAGTGGTGCAATCTCAGCTCCCTGCAACCCCTGTCTCCTGGGTTCAAGTGATTCTTGTGCCTCAGCCTCCTGAGTAACTGGGACCACACCCAGCTAATTTTTGTATTTTTAGTAGAGTCAGGGTTTCACCATGTTGGCCAGGCTGGTCTCAAACTCCTGACCTCAAGTGATCCACCTGCCTCGGCCTCCCAAAGAGCTGGGATTACAGGCGTGAGCCACCATGCCCGGCAAAAGATCTTCGTTTTGGACAGACACTCACCGGGCTTCCGCTTGAGGGCCGGCGACTGTTCGTTAACCCCTCCTGTCCGAGTGACTTCTTTCTCCACCTGGACTATGGGTTCCATGAGGATCAGATGCCCTGCCTTTTCAATTCCCCACGTCTCCAGGGCCCCGGGGATGGCACCCACTGGGTGCCCAGTAAGGCTTTGGTGACTGAATTCTCGGGATTTTTTTTAATACACTTCTTCCTCTTGCTCCTTCCCAGAATCCACAAACACGTCAGAGCTGCGGATTTGCCGAATTAACAAGGAAAGCGGGCCGTGCACCGGTGGCGAGGAGCTCTACTTGCTCTGCGACAAGGTGCAGAAAGGTGAGGGGCCTGGGGCAGCAAGCTTGGGCAGAGCGGGGTCTGGCAACTTGGAGGGGTAGCCAGGGAGCCCGGGAAGATGAAAGGATGAGAAAGAGCTGGTTAACCAGGGCACCAGAGTGCAAGGGTCCAGAACGCTGTCTTTGCAGTCAGACACAGCTGATGGGTTCATTCACTCCCTGAGTCGCCTTCTCACCCGTCTGCGTAGGACGACAGAGACTCGTCTGTGGTGACCCATGCTGCAAGCTAGGCGGTGCCATCACAGAGCTCACGACATGTCCAGAGGACTCTGATGTTAAGGGTGGAATTGCATAAATGAACGCTTTACGGTGGTTCTGATAAGCGCTATGGGTAAAGCAAACAGGACAGGAGAAGCAACTCCACTTCATTCATCTCTGTTCAAATGGCCCTTCCTCAAACAGGCTTTTAAAAAAAAAAAGACAGCTGGTCACCGTGGCTCAAGCCTGTAATCCCAGCAATTTGGGAGGCTGAGGTGGGTGGATCACTTGAGCTCAGGAGTTTGAGACCAGTCTGGGCAACATGGTGAAAACCCATATCTACTAAAAATACAAAAATGAGGGCTGGGCGCAGTGGCTCATGCCTGCAATCCCAGCACTTTGGGAGGCCAAGGTGGGCGGATCACCTGAGGTCAGGAGTTCGACACCAGCCTCCCAACATGGTGAAACCCCATCTCTACTAAAAAACACAAAAATGAGCTGGTTGTGGTGGCATACACCTGTAATCCCAGCTACTCGGGAGGCTGAGGCAAGAGAATCACTTGAACCTGGGAGGCAGAGGTTTCAGTGAGCCGAGATCACGCCTCTGCACTCCAGCCTGGGCCACAGAGCAAAGCTCTGTCTCAAAAAAAAGAAAAAAAGAAAGAAAAGAAAACAGACAGCTGGGCACAGCAGCTCATGCCTGTAATCCTAGCACAGTTTTGCAGGCTGAGGCGGGCAGATCACTTGAACTCAGGAGTTCGAGACCAGCCTGGGCAACATGGTGAAACCCCGTCTCTACAAAAAATAAAAAATTTAGCAAGTGTGGTAGTGTGCACCTGTAGTCCCAGTTACTTGAGAGGCTGAGGTGGGAGGATCACTTGAGCCCAGGAGGCGGAGGCTGCAGTGAGCCAAGATTGCACCACTGCTCTCCAGCCAGGGCGACAGAGACAGACCCTGTCTCAAAAAATCAAAACCAAAAACAAACCGGCTGGGCTGGTGGCTCATGCCTGTAATTCTAGCACTTTGGGAGGCTGAGGTGGGAGGATCACTTCAGCCCAGGAGTTTGAGTCCAGTCTGGGCAACATAGCAAGCCCCCATCTCTACAAAAAAAAATTCTTTTTAATTAAAAAATAGCCAGGCATTAGGCCGGCTGTGGTGGCTCACACCTGTAATCCCAATACTTTGGGAGGCCAAGGTGGGCGAATCACTTATGGTCAGGAGTTCAAAACCAGCATGGCCAACATGGTGAAACCCTGTCTCTACTAAAAATACAAAAATTAGCTGGGTGTGGTGGAACACACCTGTAATTCCAGCTACTTGGGAGGCTGAGGCACGAGAATCACTTGAACCTGGGAGGCAGAGGTTGCAGTGAGCCGAGATCATGCCATTGCACACCAGCCTGGGCAACACAGTGAGACTCTGTCTCAAAAAATGAAATAAAATAGCCAGGCATGTTGGGGCATGTGCCTGTAGTCCCAGCTACTTGGGAGGCTGAGGTAGGAGGATTGCTTAAGTGCAGGAGTTGGAGGTTACAGTGAGCTATGATGGTGCCACTGCAGCCTGGGCAATAGAGCGAGACTCTGTCTCAAAATAGAATAAAATAAAGTGAAGAAACTGGTTCCAGAGATATCTAGTAACTTCCCCAAGTTATAACAGAGTTGGTAGTGAAGAGTTCTAGCCTTCCTGGGTTTCCATCTTGGCTCTAACACTTGCCGGCTGTGTGACCTTGGACAAGTGACTTCACCTCTCTGTGCCTTCATTTTCGCCTTTATACAATAAGGTACCTAATAGTACCTTCTTCATAGAGTTGTTGTGTGACTTAGAGGCAATCTATATGTAACTGACACATATAAAGCCTCAGTACATGGAGGTACTGTGATGACAGGCGATGCAGTAAGACAAGAAAAATAAATAGCAGGCAGAGTAGCATCATGAATCCTGACTCTTCTGCTACCAGTTGTGTGATGTCTCAACACTTTCAAGCCTCAGTTTCTGTTTTTTTTTTTTTTTTTTTTTTTTTTTTTTTTTTTAAGAACCAGGCTCTCACTCTGTCTCTTAAATAGCTGGGACCACAGGCGTGCGCCACCATGCCTGGCTAATTTTTTAATTTTCTTGTAGAGACAAGGTCTTGCTGTGTTGGCCAGTCTGGTCTTGAACTCCTGGCCTCAAGTGATCTGCCAGCCTTAGCCTCCCAAAGGGCTGGGATTACAGGTGTGGGCCACTACGCCTGGACAGGCACCTTTTTTCTCTGCTGACTGTGCCTGGTATCCTTTTGCCATAACAGATCATAGCTGTGAGTATGACTGTATGCTGTCTTGTGAGTCTTCTTACTGAACCACCTGAGGGTGATCTTGAGGATCCCTGGACATGAGGGGGATATTAATTCTTTTGTTTGTTTGTTTGTTTGAGACGGAGTCTTGCTCTGTCCCCCAGGCTGGAGTGCAGTGGTGCGATCTTGGCTCACTGCAAGCTCCGCCTCCCGGGTTCACGCCATTCTCCTGCCTCAGCCTCCTGAGTAGCTGGGACTACAGGCGCCTGCCACCATGCCCGGCTAATTTTTTTGTATTTTTAGTAGAGACGGGGTTTCACCATGTTAGCCGGGGTGGTCTCGATCTCCTGACCTCGTGATCCGCCTGCCTCGGCCTCCCAAAGTGCTGGGATTATGGGCGTGAGCCACCGTGCCTGGCAAGGGGGATATTAATTCTACCTACCTCTTAAATTGTTATAAGGATTAAATGAGATAATATATATAAAAATACATAAAACAAGGCCGGGTTCGGTGGCTTACATCTGTAATCCCAGCACTTTGGGAGGCCGAGGCGGGCAGATCACGAGGTCAGGAGATCGAGACCATCCTGGCCAACGTGGTGAAACCCCGTCTCTATTAAAAATACAAACATTAGCTGGGCGTGGTTGCACATGCCTATAATCCCAGCTACTCGGGAGACTGAGGCAGGAGAATTACTTGAACCAGGGACTTGGAGGTTACAGTGAGCCGAGATCATGCCACTGCACTTCAGCCTGGAGGCAGAGTGAGACTCCATCTCAAAAACACACAAACAAAAAAAAACAAAAATAAAATTAGCCGGGCGTGGTGGCATATGCCTGTAATCCCAGCTACTCTGGAGGCTGAGGCAGGAGAATTGCTTGAACCCGGGAGGCAGAGGTTGCGGTGAGCCGAGATCGTGCCACTGCACTCCAGCTTGGGCAACAAGAGTGAAACTCCGTCTCAAAAAAAAAAAAAAAAAAAAAGCTGGACGCTGTGGCTCACACCTGTAATCCTAGCACTTTGGGAGGCTGAAGCAGGCAGATCACAAGGTCAGGAGATTGAGACCATCCTGGCTAACATGGTGAAACCCTGTCTCTACTAAAAATACAAAAAATTAGCCGGGCATGGTGGCGGGCACCTATAGTCCCAGCTATTCAGGAGGCTGGGGCAGGAGAATGGCATGAACCCAGGAGGCGGGGCTTGCAGTGAGCTGAGATCGTGCCACTGCACGCCAGCCTGGGAGACAGAGCGAGACTCCGTCTCAAAAAAAAAAAAAAAAAAAAAAAAAAAATATATATATATATATATATACACACACACACACACACACACACACACATATATAGATAAAACAGTGACTGGCACATAATAGGTACTCAATAGAAAGTTAGCTGCCACTATGATTCGTTTTTTGTTTTTTGGTTTTTTTTTTGAGACGGAGTTTTGCTCTTGTGGTCCAGGCTGGAGTGCAATGGCACAATCTCGGCTCACTGCAACCTCTCCCTCCTTGGTTCAAGTGATTCTCCTGCCTTAGCCTCCCAAGCAGCTGGGACTACAGATGTGTGCTACCACACCCGGCTAATTTTTTTTTTTTTTTTTTTAGATGGAGCGTCACTCTGTCACCCAGGCTGGAGTGCAGTGGCACGATCTCGGTTCACTGAAGCCTCTGCCTCCCGGGTTCAAGTGGTTCTCCCGCCTCAGCCTCCTGAGTAGCTGGTATTACAGGCGCACACCACCACGCCAGGCTAATTTTTGTATTTTTCGTAGACACGGGGTTTCACCATGTTGGTCAGCCTGGCCTTGAACTCCTGACCTCAGGTGATCCACCCTCCTCGGCCTCCCAAAGTGCTGGGATTACAGGTGTGAGCCACCATGCCCGGCCTAATTTTGTGTTCTTAGTAGAGATGGAGTTTCACCATGTTGGTCAGGCTAGTCTCGAACTCCTGACCTCAAGTGATCCACCCACCTCAGCCTTCCAAAGCGCTGGGATTACAGGCGTGAGCCACCGTGCCTGGTGATTAGTTTTATTTTTAGGAATATTAGAGGCCGGGCACGGTGGCTCACGCCTGTTATCCCAGCACTTTGGGATGTCAAAGTGGGAGGATTGCTTGTATCCAGGACTTTGAGACCAGCCTGGGCAACATGGCGAAACCCCTTCCCTACAAAAAATACAGAAAAATCAGCCGGGTGTGGTGGTGCATGCCTGTAATCCTAGCTACTTGGGAGGCTGAGGTAGGAAGATCTCAAGGCCCAGAGGCAGAGGTTGCAGTGAGCCAAGATCATGGCATTGCACTCCAGCCTGGGTAACAGAGTAATACCCTGTCTCAAAAAAAAAAAAAAACAAAAACAAGGCTGGGCGCAGTGGTTCATGCTTGTAATCCCAGCACTTTGGGAGGCCGAGGTGGGCGGATCACCTGAGGTCAGGAGTTCTAAACCAGCCTGGCCAACATGGTGAAACCCCGTCTCTACTAAAAATACAAAAAATTAGCCGGGTGCAGTGGCTCACACCTGCAATCCCAGCACTTTGGGAGGCCAAGGCAGGTGGATCACGAGGTCAGGAGATCAAGACCATCCTGGCTAACATGGTGAAACCCCATCTCTACTAAAAATAAAAAAATTAGCCAGGTGTGGTGGCAGGCGCCTGTAGTCCCAGCTACTCGGGAGGCTGAGGCAGGAGAATGGCGTCAACCCGGGAGGCGGAGCCTGCAGTGAGCCGAGATCGCACCACTGCACTGCAGCCTGGGTGACAGAGCGAGACTCTGTCACAAAAAAAAAAAACAACAACAAATAATTAGCCAGACGTGGTGGCGGGCGCCTGTAATCCCAGCTACTCAGGAGGCTGAGGCAGGAGAATCTCTTGAACCTGGGAGGCAGAGGTTGCAGTGAGCCGAGATCGTGCCATTGCACTCCAGCCTGGGCAACAGAGCAAGACTCTCAAAAAAAAAAATTTAAAAAAGGGGGAATATTAGTCTTGATTTTAGGGGAGGCTGGGCAAGTTGGGAGCACAGTGGCCCAGATGTCCTGGCTTAGCTGATGTCCCCCGTTTCCTGCCAGAGGACATATCAGTGGTGTTCAGCAGGGCCTCCTGGGAAGGTCGGGCTGACTTCTCCCAGGCCGACGTGCACCGCCAGATTGCCATTGTGTTCAAGACGCCGCCCTACGAGGACCTGGAGATTGTCGAGCCCGTGACAGTCAACGTCTTCCTGCAGCGGCTCACCGATGGGGTCTGCAGCGAGCCATTGCCTTTCACGTACCTGCCTCGCGACCATGGTAACTACAGCAACCCAGGGTGACCCACCACCTCGGAGACTAGGTCTTTGGCCTTGGGGAGACCCCAGTGGGGATGGGAAAGAGGCAGAACTAGAATGCAGGCTCAGAGCTACAAAGACAGTGTTCAGATCCTGGCTCTGCTGCTTACTGGTTGTGTGACCTTGGCCTCTCTGAGCCTCATTCTTCTGTGCAAAATGGAAATAATAGTAGCTGTCCTGTGACATTTGGAGAGTATTTAATCTTTCCTCCCCTCAGCATCCTGCACATGCCCGGGCCTGTGCTCGGTATTGCTAGAGACACAGCAGTGACCAGCACGGCCCCTAGCTGTGTCCTCATGAGGCTTATAGTCCTGAGGATAGGGGACAGCCTGTCCCTACAGAGTGATGACCAGAGTGGGCAGGACTGGAATGAAGTGCTCAAGGGCTCGCATTGCCCAGAGGGGGTACCTGACCCAGCTGTAGGTGTCAGGGAATGCTTCTTGGAGGAGGGGACAGCTGAGCTGAGGACAGGAGGATGACTAAGCAGGGAAGTTTTCTAGGGAAATACTGAGAGTGGAGGAAGAGTGTTTTAAACAGCTGGAACAGCAGGTGCAAAGGTCCTGAGGCCGGATTGTGCCTGGGGTGCTCCAGGAACAACAAAGAGGCCAGTGTGTAGGCCGGGCGCAGTGGCTCATGCCTGTAATCACAGCACTGTGGGAGGCTGAAGCAGGCGGATCACCTGAGGTTAGGAGTTCGAGACCAGCCTGAACAACATGGCGAAACCCCGTCTCTACTAAAAATACAAAAATTAGCCAGGCGTGGTGGTGGGCGCCTATAGTCCCAGCTACTCGGGAGGCTGAGGCAGGAGAATTGCTTGAACCCGGGAGGCAGAGGTTGCAGTGAGCCAAGATTGTGCCATTGCACTCCAGCCTGGGCAACAGAGCAAGACTCACTACAGGCACCCGCCACCGTGCCCGGCTAATTTTAGTATTTTTAGTAGAGACCGGGTTTCGCCGTGTTGGTCAGGCTGGTCTCGGACTCCTGACCTCAGGTGATCCGCCCACTTCAGCCTCCCAAAGTGCTGGGATTGCAGGAGTGAGCCACCACGCCCAGCCAAGATTCCATCTTTAAAAAAAAAAAAAAAATAGGCCTGGCACAGCAGCTCACACCTGTAATCCCAACACTTCGGGAGGCCAAGGCAGGCAGATCACTTGAGGTCAGGAGTTCAAGACCAGACTGGCCAACATATAGTGAAATCACATCTCTACTAAAAAAATACAAAAATTAGCTGGGCGTGGTGGCGCACACCTGTAATCCCTTCTACTTGGGAAGCTGAGGCAGGAGAATCACTTGAACCTGGCAGGCAGAGGTTGCAGTGAGCCGAGACCGTGCCACTGCATTCCAGCCTGGTCAACAGAGCAAGACTGTCTCTAAAAATAAATAAATAAATAAAGGAATTAATTATTATTGATGAATTACTTCTTGTGTGTCCCTGGTATCTCCTTAACAGACAGCTACGGCGTGGACAAGAAGCGGAAACGGGGGATGCCCGACGTCCTTGGGGAGCTGAACAGCTCTGGTGTGTGCCCTCTGCCCCTTTCCACCCCCATCCCCAGGTTCTGGGGAGGGGACAGCTGACCCCACTGCCCTGTCCCACCCCAGGCTGGGGAGGAAGGGCTGTCGGGGAACAGGGGTCCTCATCTCTGCCTTCCCTCAGACCCCCATGGCATCGAGAGCAAACGGCGGAAGAAAAAGCCGGCCATCCTGGACCACTTCCTGCCCAACCACGGCTCAGGTGGGTCCCAGCTACACATAAGCCCCTGTCCCCTGGGTGGGCAGAGGGTACGTGGCAGCCCTGCTTTTCTGGCCTCTTCACGCCCTCCAAGAGCAGCCACAAGGCGAGTCACTCAGCACTTAGCCAGCAACATAGAGTAGAAAGAATGAGGGCTCTGGAGACAGAATGAAAGTTCTGATCTCTTCTGGGCCATTTCCTTGCTATGTGAACTTCATTAAGTTGTTCTACCTCTCAGAGCCTCAGGGACTCCTTTAAAAAGGCCCAGTACATACTTAGCTCAGTGGTGTTTTAAAATTTGATCTATTTCTTTTTTCTTTTTTTTTTTTTTTGGAGATGGAGTCTCGCTCTGTCGCCCAGACTGCAGTGCAGTGGCATGATCTCAGCTCACTGCAACCTCT
Source organism: Pan troglodytes (assembly GCF_028858775.2). NCBI lineage: Eukaryota > Metazoa > Chordata > Mammalia > Primates > Hominidae > Pan > Pan troglodytes. Next base: position 47,992,384 of record NC_072418.2, read on the forward strand.
GCCTCCTGAGTTCAAGCGATTCTCCTGCTTCAGGCTCCCAAGTAGCTGGGACTAAAGGCATGCACCACCACACCTGGCTAATTTTTGTATTTTTTAGTAGAGACGGGGTTTTACCACATTGGCCAGGCTGGTCCTGAACTCCTGACCTCAGGTGAGCTGCTTGCCTCAGCCTCCCAAAGTGCTGGGATTACAGGCATGAGCCACTGCATCCCACCTATGATCACATTTAACTGCATTTACAGCAAAACCCAAAATAACAGGGGCTTCAACAGGATAGAACGTTATTTCTTGTCTCACATACATAGTCTGTAGGGACTGAAAGTGGCTCATGCCTGTAATCTCAGCACTTTGGGAGGCTGAGGCAGGTGGACTGCTTCAGTCCAGGAGTTTGAGACCAGCCTGGCCAACGTGGTAAAACCCTGTTTCTACTAAAAATACAAAAATTAGCCGAGTGTGGTGGTGCACACCTGTAGTCCCAGCTACTCGGAGGCTGAGGCAGACAAATCACTTGAACCCAGGAGGTGAAGGTTGCAGTGAGCCAAGATTGCACCACTGCACTTTAGCCTGAGCAACAAAATGAGACCCTTCTCAAAACAACAACAACAACAACAAAACAGGCCTGGCACTGTGGCTTACGCCTGTAATCCCAGCACTTTGGGAGGCCAAGGCAGGTAGATCACGAGGTGAAGAGAGAGAGACCATCCTGGCCAACATGGTGAAACTCCATCTCTACTAAAAACACAAAAATTAGCTGGATGTGGTGGCACATGCCTGTAGTCCCAGCTACTTGGGAGGCTGAGGCAGGAGAATCATTTGAACCCAAAAGGTGGAGGCTGCAGTGAGCCAAGATGGTGCCACTGTGTTCCAGCCTGTCAACAGAGCAAGACTCCGTCTCAAAAACAAGAAACAAAAAACAGTCCATAGGTAGGTGTTCCAGGGATGGTCTGGTGACTGCATGATCATCGAGAGACCGAGGCTTCTGCCATTTTCAGTTCGCCAACTCATGGTGCAAGGTGGCTGTTGTAGCTCCAGCCATTACGCCCACGTTCCAGTTAGCAGACCTTAGTCACATGATCACATCAGGCTGCAAGGAAGGCTAGAAAATGGTCCCTTGTGTCTCTAAGGTTTGTCTTGTTCCAAAAAGAGAGTCCCTCTTTTTTTTTGAGATAGTCTTGCCCTGTTGCCTAGGCTGGAGTGCAGTGGCACAATCTCGGCTCACTGCAATGTCCACCTCCTAGGTTCAAGTGATTCTCCTGCCTCAGCCTCCTGAGTAGCTGGGATTACAGGTGGCCACCACCATGCCCGGCTAATTTTTGTATTTTTGGGAGAGAAGGGGTTTCGCCATGTTGGCTGGGCTGGTCTTGAACTTCTGACCTCAGGTAATCTGCCTGCCTCGGCCTGCCAAAGTGCTGGGATTACAGGCGTGAGCCACCATGCCTGGCCTGAGAATCCCTCTTATAATGAAACTTTTTGATTTGATTGTTATTTTTTCTTAAGTCCCCATTATGCCTGAGAATGACATTTATTTTTTCTGACAATTTTGGGACTGGTGACTTCCCAACTTGTGTCTCCCATGGTCTGGAGATTTCACTTTTTGGGTTGTCTCTGTATGTTGGGGGGCTTTGGAACCTCTTCTCCTTTCTCACTCTCAGGGAAAACTCTCCACAGCTGTGTAGGAGCATGGTTTCAACCCCAGTTCCACAACAGCTGTGTGAGCCTTCCATTTACTTTCCCTCAGTGCCTTAGTTTACTTATTATTAATTATTTTTAGAGATAAGGTCTTGCTCTGTTGCCCAGGCTGGAGTGCAGTGGTGTGATCATACTTCGCTGCAGCCTCAAACTGGGCTCAAGCAATCCTCCTGCCTCAGACTGCCAAGTAGCTGGGACTACAGGCGGGCACCACCACACCCAGCTAACTTTTAAATAATTTTTTTGTAGAGACAGGGTCTCGTCACGTTGTGCTGGGATTACAGGTGTGAACCACCACGCTTGGCCTTCAATTTACTTATTATCTGAGAATGGTGATAGTCCCACACGGATTCTCCTTGGGATTAAGAGGGCACCTAAGGCCAGGCTTGGTGGCTCACACCTGTAATCCCAGCACTTTGGGAGGCCGAGGCAGGTGGATCACCTGAGGTCAGGAGTTCGAGACCAGCCTGGCAAACATGGTGAAACCCCGTCTCTACTAAAAAGATAAGAATTAGCTGGGCATGGCACATGCCTGGCCTGTAGTTCCAGCTACTCAGGAGACTGAGGCAGGGGAATCAACTTGAACTGGGAAGGCAGAGGTTGCAGTGAGCCAAGAGCACGTCACTGCACTCCAGCCAGGGTGACAGAATGAGACTCCATCTCAGGAAAAAAAAAAAAAAAAAGGCCACCTTGCTATCACATTTTGCAGGGAGTAGGGCATTTGATTTAGGGCCTGATCAGAAGTTGGCCCTAAATCACACTACACTTCTCTGTCTTCATCCCCGTAGGCCCGTTCCTCCCGCCGTCAGCCCTGCTGCCAGACCCTGACTTCTTCTCTGGCACCGTGTCCCTGCCCGGCCTGGAGCCCCCTGGCGGGCCTGACCTCCTGGACGATGGCTTTGCCTACGACCCTACGGCCCCCACACTCTTCACCATGCTGGACCTGCTGCCCCCGGCACCGCCACACGCTAGCGCTGTTGTGTGCAGCGGAGGTGCCGGGGCCGTGGTTGGGGAGACCCCCGGCCCTGAACCACTGACACTGGACTCGTACCAGGCCCCGGGCCCCGGGGATGGAGGCACCGCCAGCCTTGTGGGCAGCAACATGTTCCCCAATCAGTACCGCGAGGCGGCCTTTGGGGGCGGCCTCCTATCCCCGGGGCCTGAAGCCACGTAGCCCCGCGATGCCAGAGGAGGGGCACTGGGTGGGGAGGGAGGTGGAGATGTCTAGCACCCCCATCCCCTTGGCCCTTCCTCATGCTTCTGAAGTGGACATATTCAGCCTTGGCGAGAAGCTCCGTTGCACGGGTTTCCCCTTGAGCCCATTTTACAGATGAGGAAACTGAGTCCGGAGAGGAAAAGGGACATGGCTCCCGTGCACTAGCTTGTTACAGCTGCCTCTGTCCCCACATGTGGGGGCACCTTCTCCAGTAGGATTCGGAAAAGATTGTACATATGGGAGGAGGGGGCAGATTCCTGGCCCTCCCTGCCCAGACCTGAAGGTGGGGGGTAGGTTGGTTGTTCAGAGTCTTCCCAATAAAGATGAGTTTTTGAGCCTCCGGGGTTTCGTCTGTTCCGCGCTTGGGAAACGCCCTAGTCCCTTAGTAGCAAAGAAAGCCTCCAGGCTGGGGGCTCAGGCCTGTCATCCCAGCACTTTGGGAGGCCAAAGCAGGAGGATCGCTTGAGCTCACGAGTTTGAGACCAGCCTGGGCAACATGACGAAACCTAGTCTCTACAAAAAATACAAAAATTAGCCAGGCGTGGTGCTGCGCGCCTGTAATCCCAGCTACTCTAGAGGCTGAGGTGGGAGGATCGCTTGAGCCCAGGAGGTGGACGTTGCAGTGAGCCAAGACCGCACCACTGCACTCCAGCTTGGGCGACAGCGCGAGGCTGCGTCTCAAAAAAATAAAAAATGAAAATGAAAATAAAAAATAAGACTGGGCATGGTGGCTCATGGCTGTAATCCCAGCACTTTGGGAGGCCGAGGCAGGTGGATCACCTGAGGTCAGGAGTTTGAGACCAGCCTAACCAAAATGGTGAAACCCCGTCTCTACTAAAAATACAAAAATTAGCCGGGCTTGGTGGCGCGCGCTTGTAGTCCCAGCTACTCGGGAGGCTGAGGTGGGAGAATAGCTGAAACCCAGGAGGCAAAGGTTGCAGTGAGCCTAGATCGCGCCACTGCCTTCTAGCCTGGGAGACAAAGAGAGACTCCGTCTCAAAAAAATAAAATTAAATAAATAAATAAAATAAAAAAGATAAAAAGATAAAGCATCCAAGCTCTTCCCTTCTCCGTTCTCCCACTTCTTCCTCGGGATCCCGCCCCTCTCGACTCTAGGACCCGCCTCTCTCGTCGGCGGAAGTGCGCTGCGCGGCCCTCCACCATGCTCCGCCCCCTCCCCCCAGCGCGGCCTTTCATTTCCGCTTCCGGTGCGGGCCGCGCGCGAGCGCAGCGGTGGGAGGCGGCGACCAGCCGGTGAGTGCAGGCTGCGGCTCGACCTCCCGGTTTTCGGGCAGGCCTCAGCCCAGCTTCTCCCTTTCCTCAGGCTCTCCCCATGCTGCTGTGGGCTTCTGCTGCGTCCCGGCCCCGAGGATCGCTCGTCCCTCACCCCATTCGGCCTGACGGGCCTCAGGCCGAGCCCGTGTCCCGGCTGTGGGCCAGAAGTTGCCGCGTCGAACTCGGCCTTCGGCCCAGCAGCTTATCACAGGCCCCGCCCCCTTGTCAAAAAAAAAAAAAAAAAAAAACCCAGCCCAAATCCTCAGGCCGCGACGCGATCCACAAGCCCCGTCCAAACCTTCGGTCTCCGCCCTTTCCCGCAAGCCCTGCCCCCAAGCTCAGCCCACGCCCTCCTGTCAGCCAGCTCCGCCTCTCTCAGGCTCTACGCTCTTTTTCTTTGGATGCTCTCCCCACCCCGCCATCTAGATCCCATCTTTAGACCTCAGCTTCACTCTGGTCTCTTTGCAACACTCCCTCCCCGTGTTCCCACTCCCTCTAGCATCTTCATCTTCCGCCACGCCCTTCACCTGTCCTCGACCTCCACCTTCATACAACTGCACTGTTCCCTTAAAAGCTTTCTCCGATTTCCTCCACCTGCCTTCATCCTTATTCGCCTTATCCCTCTACCACCCAGACTCATACCCAACCCCACGCATGGCCCCTAGTGGGAGCCTTTTCAGTTCTTCTCTTTCTCTTGAGCTCCAGCCTTAAGTGCTCAGGGTTTGCCTTCTGACCCTACTTCAAACACTGCTGATGTTTCAAAACCTTTCATTCCCGACTCCAGCGCGTGGAATCTAGGACACCCCTTTCCCAGTGATGCTCACCTCAGAATCACCTAAGGGTTTTTCAGAATGCCCAAGCTTCTAGATCGAAGTTGTTAGGGATGGACTTGAACATCTGGCATACTGTTCTGCAGCTTCACTTCTGCTCCCTGAAGCTAAGAGATGTGTTGTTTGGGATCGACTCTGCCACCAACTTGTTAGATGACTTTGATTCTGCCCATACGGGTTTCACAGACCATCTGACTTTCCTGGTCCCTTCATCCCTCAGGTTGAGGCCCCAGGCTTGGCCTCACCACAATGTGGCACGAGGCTCGGAAGCATGAGCGGAAGCTTCGAGGCATGATGGTCGACTACAAGAAGAGGGCGGAGCGGAGACGGGAGTATTATGAAAAGATCGTGAGTAACTGGCCTTTTGTCTGGGGTGAGGGACGCTGGGTTGGGGGGCACAGCTGGTCATCCTGGTAAAATCTGGGCTTGGAAGTATGTCAAGACAAGAGGCTCATTTCCTCAGGAGTATATTCATTAATCTTTTCTTGAGGATAATCATTGGTGGGATCCCAAGGGCTTCCGTTTGTTGTAGCATACTGTGTCGTTTGATGTGGCCTCCCAGTGCCGATCCGGTGTTAGCAAGAAAAAGGGAAGTCTCTGTAACCCTCAGAGCAGTCCTGACGTTAGACTGGCCACCTCCAGAATGTCTGTTTCGCCTATTGCTGTGTTCCCCATTCCCAGAAGAGCTCAGTCACTCTTGAGATTTGGCTTGGCACACAATAGGAGTGAGTATTAAGTTGGCCTGGCACAGTGGCTCACGCCTGTAATCCCAAGTGGATCACCTGAGGTCACGAGTTCGAGACCAGCCTGGCCAAAAGGGTGAAACCCCATCTCTACTAAAGATACAAAAATTAGCCAGGCTTAGTGGTGTGTGCATGTAGTCCCAGCTACTTGGGAGGCTGACGCACGAGAATTGCTTGAGCCTGGGAGGAGGAGGCTGTAGTGCATGGAGATTGTGCCACTGAACTCCAGCCTGGGTGACAGAGCAAGACTCAACGCCTGTAATCCCAGCACTTTGGGAGGCCGAGGTGGGCAGATCACAAGGTCAGGAGATCGAGACCGTCCTGGCTAACACGGTGAAACCCCATCTCTATTAAAATACAAAAAATTAGCCAGGTGAGGTGGTGGGCGCCTGTAGTCCCAGCTACTCGGGAGGCTGAGGCAGGAGAATGGTGTGAACCGGGGAGGGGGGCGGAGCGGAGCCTGCAGTGAGCTGAGATAGCACCATTGCACTCCAGCCTGGGCGACAGCGAGACTCTGTCTCAAAAAAAAAAAAAAAAGACTGTCTCAAAAAAAAAGGAGTGAATATTAAGTGAAACCTGACCACTTCCCTCTCCTGTCTGATGCTTCAGTTGTTTTTGCGGGGAAGACCAAACTATCCCTGGCCTAAAAGACCCTTGTGGTCTGACCACTCAGCTTCATACTTGGACAGCTCCACTGGCTTTCTATTTCTGCCACCACAGGGCTTTGGCCTGTATTACCCCCCCTCACCTGTTTAACTCCTGTGTATCCTTGGGATCCCAGCTTGAAATGGCACCTGTTTTCTAGGTTCAGTGTTCCTGTCAGATGACATTTATATAGACCTTTCCCAGTTATTCCTGTATTACTGCCCCAGCCTCCTCCCTGGTCTGCTGGCCTCCAGTCCTGGCTCCTCCAGTCTGTCCTTCCTAGAAGAGTCCAAGAGGCCTTTCTAAAGCACAAAACTGACCCTGTCCCTTCGTTGCTCAGAGCACCTCTATGGCTCCTAAGTGCCCTTGAGAGAAAGCCCAGGCTCCTCACTGTGGCCTTTAGGGTCCTGCATGGCCTGGCCTTTGCCCTTCCTCCAGACTCACACCATCCCACACTCTGCCTTGTTCCTTTGCACAAGTCATTTTGGCCTCCTTGCTATTCCTCCACTGACCCAAGCGCTCCCCAGCCACAGGACCTTTGTATGAGCTCTTCCCATACCTGGTTAACTACTGCTTATCTGTCAGATCTCAGTCCTCAGAGAAGTCTTGTTTCCCAAGCTCAGTCAGGTGTCCTCTAAAAATGCCATAATCATAGCTCCCTTTCCTTCCCCTTTGTGGAATTTAACACACTTAAGATACACATACATGGGCCTGGTGTGGTGGCTCACGCCTGTAATCCCAGCATTTTGGGGGCCAAGGCAGGTGGATCACCTCAGGTCAAGAGTTTGAGACCAGCCTGGCTAACATGATGAAACCTCGTCTCTACTAAAAATACAAAAATTAGCTGGAGGTGGTGAGGAGCCTGGGCTTTCTCTCAAGGGCACTTAGGAGCCATAGAGGTGCTCTGAGCAATGAAGGGACAGGGTCAGTTTTGTGCTTTAGAAAGGCCTCTTGGACTGTTCTAGGGAAGACAGACTGGAGGAGCCAGGACTGGAGGCCAGCAGACCAGGGAAGAGGCTGGGGCAGTAATACAGGAGTATATGGTAATCCCAGCTACTCGGGAGGCTGAGGCAGGAGAATTGCTTGAACCCGGGAGGCATAGGTTGCATTGCTCTCCAGCCTGGGCAACAGAGTGAGACTCCATCTCAAAAAAAAAATGTATATATATATATATGTATGTATGTATACACACACGCACACGCATACGCATACACAGGTTGAACATCCCTAATTCAAAATCCAAAATGCTCCAAAATCTTTTTTTTTTTTTTGAGGCAGAGTCTTGCTTAGTCGCCCAGGCTGGAGTGCAGTGGCATGATGTCAGCTCACTGTAACGTCCACCCCCCAGGTTCAAGCTATTCTCCTGCCTCACTCAACCTCCTGAGTAGCTGGAATTACAGGCATGTGCCACTATGCCTGGCTAATTTTTGCACTTTTGGTAGAGACAGGGTTTCACCATGTTGGTCAGGCTAGTCTTGAACTCCCGACCTCAAGTGATTTGCTTGCCTCGGCCTCCCAAAGTGCTGGGATTACAGGCGTGAGCCACCACGCCCGGCTAGCTCCAAAATCTGAAACTTTCTGCATACTGACATGATGCCCCACTATAAGTGGAAAGTTTCACATATAAGTACTTTACACAAACTTTGTTTCATGCACAAAATTATTTAAAATATTGTATACAGTTACCTTCAGGCTGTGCTTATAAAGTATAAATGAATTTGGTCTTTGGACTTGGGTGCCATCCCTAAGATATCTCATTATGAATAGACAAATATTCCAAAATCTGAAAAAATCTGAAGCACTTCTGATCCCAAGCACTTCAGATAAGGAATACTTTGTGTGTGTGTGTGTGTGTGTGTGTGTGTGTGTGTGTGTGTCCCGTCTCTACTACAAATACAAAAAATTAGCTGAGCGTGGTGGTGGGCACCTGTACACCCAGCTACTCAGGAGGCTGAGGCAGGAGAATGGCATGAACCCGGGAGACAGAGCTTGCAGTGAGCCGAGATAGCGCCACTGCACTCCAGCCTGAGCGACAGAGCGAGACTCCGTCCCAAAAAAAAAAAAAAAAAAAAAAAAATTTTATCCATTCATACGTATATGCACATACCCAGCTCTGTGAGACTGGGGACTAATTATATTTGGGTCACGTTTGTACCCTAGGGTTGGGTCCATCAAATATGGTTTGAAAGAATAGATGAATAAAACAATATTAACAATAGTAATTAACCATTTAATTGATCCTTCGCAGGCACCCCCAGGCCATGTGAGAGATGCAGGATTTTTTTTGAATCCCCACAGTCACCTGTGAGACAGAGACCGCTCTTACTTCCACTCAGCAGAGAAGAGGAAGCTCTGAGAGCTCCTTGCTTACCTCTGCCACCCAGGAAGGAACCACGGGGCTAAACGGAGAACTCATCTCCGATAGTGTCAGAAAGATGTGATCATGAAGGCAAGGCCTGGGTCTCTGTTGATCATAGTTGAGGCCCCAGAAGTGGCCTAGGAACACAGCACTCAGGAATGAATAGCTACCTTTTTTTTTTTGAGATGGAGTCTGGCTCTGTCGCCCAGACTGGAGTGCAGTGGCACGATCTCGGCTCAGTGCAACCTCCGCCTTCCGGGTTCAAGCAATTCTCCTGCCTTAGCCTCCCAAGCAGCTGGGACTATAGGTGCCCACCACCACGCCCGGCTAATTTTTGCATTTTTAATAGAGACAGGGTTTCACCATATTGGCCAGGCTGGTCTCAAACTCCTGACTGCAAGTGATCCGCCTGCCTTGGCTTCCCAAAGCGCTGGGATTATAGGTGTGAGCCACCACACCCAGCCTAGCTGCCATTTATTAAGGGCCCATGGTGCGCCAGACCCAGTGCTCACCAGCTTGGCATAGTAGTCCTCTGAACAGGCCTGCGAGGTAGGTATTGATCATGCCTGTGTTAAAGGTGATGCCACGATAACAGCTAACGCTGTTGAGCAGTTCTCTGGTAACCACTGTGCTAACTACTTGGCTTGTGTCTCCGCTTCATCAAAGCCACACCCAAGACTAGGAGGTGGTTCTTACTATTTCCATTTTACAGAGGACAAAACTGGAGCACAGAGATACGTGGCTTACAGTCACATAGCATGAGGGCAGAGCTGGCACTATAACCCAGTCTCTGACCCTTAACCTCTCTAAGCTTTTCACCTGCGCCTTATCATGCAGAAATAGAGGTTCAAAAAGATGAGGCATAGCAAGACCCCATCTCTGCAAAAAATAATAAAAAAAAATTAGCCAGGTTTGGTGGCATGCGCCTGTGGTCCCAGCTACTTGGGAGGCTGAGGCAAGATGAGACCTGGGAGGGTGGGGCTACAGTGAGCTGTGATTGCACCACTGTACTGGAACCTGGGTGACAGAGTGAGACCCTGTCTCAAAAAAGAAAGGTGAGGTGACTTGCCCAAGGCAACACAGCCAGGAGGTGAGATCCCATCATGGTTAGTCCTTAGAATTTGGGAGTCATGGGGCTCTGGGTTCAAATTCTAGCGATCCCACTTATCTATAGTGTGACGTGGGCAAGTGACTGCCTCCCTGAGCCCATTTCCTCTTCCACATGTGAAAGGATGTCACATGGACAATCAGCTTTGGCTCTAACAAACCTAGAGCATCCATCAGTGGCTTAAACAAGATAGATGTTTATTTCTTAGCACAGAAAAGCCAAGAGGTAGCCAGTTAGCTCGGGGACCTAAGCCGCTTCTGTTTTGTTCTCCTGGGCACAGCTTCTCTTCCTAGTGTTGCATCAAGGTCTAAGAGGCTCTGGCCATCATGTCTTCATTCTATCCAGCAGGGAGGAAAAAGGGAGGAAAAGGGGCAAAGCGCTCATGCCATTTGTTGAGAAAGTTTCTAGGCCAGGTGCGGTGGCTCACGCCTGTAATCCCAGCACTTCGGGAGGCCGAGGCAGGAGGACTGCTTGAGCCCAGGAGTTCGAGAACAGCCTGGACAACATGGTGAAACCCTGTCTATACCAAAATATACAAAAATTAGCCGGGCATGGTGGCGTGCATCTGTGGTCCCAGCTCCTCAAGAGGCTGAGGTGGGAGAATCTCTTGAACCCAGGAGGTGGAGGCTGCAGTGAGCTGTGATTGTACCACTGCACTCCAGCCTGAGTGGGAAAATAAGACCCTGTCTTTAAAAAAAAAGTTTCTGGATGTTTTCCCGTAACATTTCCACTCCTCCCCTGCTGACCAGGAAGTAGTCTTATGAACAGCTGTGAGGAAGGCTAAGAGGTGTAGACTTTATTTTGGGTCGCCCTGACCAGATATATTTGGAGTTCTGTTACTGTTGTAGCAAAGGGAATAGATGTTGGTTGCCAATTAATGGTTTGCCACTAACAGTGGAGACAAGAGCATGTCCTTCGATGTTGTTGGAGTGTTGGACACATGGACCACTGAGAGCAGCCTGGCCAGCGTCGCTATCGCTCAGTAAATATTAGCTCTTGTTATTGACATTACTGTTGCTGATAGAGCTGGAGTTTGGATCCAGGTGGAGGGATGGTGCAGAGGAAGGAAGGCTGGAGCTGAGACTCCAGGCCCCCTCCCTGTTAGCAGGGGAGCTTGCTGCATTGTATTCCCCCTCAGGACAGTGGTGACGACCAACCCCTCTCACTGGGTAATGGGGAAGAGCTCAAAGAACCAATGTCTATGGGTGCTTTGTGGTGCAGGCCTGTACAAGCGGCCTTTGTCCCTGTATGTGAACGTGACCTGCATTCCGATCTGGGCTGCCAAGCTGTGGAGTATGGCTGGGCCGTGGCTGATGGCTGCTTTGAGGAGGGGACTCTCATCTCAGTCTTGGGCCGAGAGCAGAGGCTGTGGAGCGAGTGTCAGTGAAGCTGCAGTAGATTGTGGCAGGCTGAATGAGTATGTCCAGATGCAGTTGGTTTCTGTCTTCCTGATTTGTCGTTGGTGCCTGCTTTCTCTCCCTGTCTTCAGTCCCAAGCAGACTCTGGTTCTGTCATTGCTTCTGTCCTTGTCAACTCTCCTTTTTAATCAGTGGTTTGGATAAAGAAACAGAATCCTCTGTTGATACGGAAATAAGAAGTAAACAGGTCGCAGCTCAGGCGTCGCCTCCTCCAGGAAGCTCCAGACTGACCCCCAAGTCTGGGTCAGGTGTTCCCCCTGTGGGCCCCCATCTCAGCGCTGTCCACTCTAGGTTGTCCTTGTATGGGGACAAGTCTGTGTCCCACACTGGACTGTGAGCCCATGAGGGCAGGGCCAGGGCTATCTTAGTTACTGCCATACCCTAGCACAAGGTCTGCTTAACAGTTAAATGAATGAATGAATAACTTCATGAACTCCTCTGACACAATCTGATCCTAGAGACAGGATAATCCAGTGGTTAAGAGTTGGTTTTGGGCCGGGCGCGGTAGCTCACGCCTGTAATCCCAACACTTTGGGAGGCTGAGGCAAGCAGATCACCTGAGGTCAGGAGTTCGAGACCAGCCTGACCAACATGGAGAAACGTCATCTCTACTAAAAATACAAAATTAGCTGGGCGTTGTGGCACATGCCTGCAGTTCCAGCTACCTGGGAGGCTGAGGCAGGAGAATGGCTTGAACCCGGGAGGCAGAGATTGTGGTTAGCCTAGATCACGCCATTGCAGCCCAGCCTGGACAACAAGAGCGAAACTCTGTCTCCAAAAAAAAAAAGTGGATTTTGGATCTTGAAGAGGTACTTATACACTTATGTTCATTACAGCATTATTAGCAATAGCCAAGAGGTGGACGCAAGCTAAATGTCCATTGAGGGATACATTGAGAAAGAAAATGTGGTCTCTACACATAATGCAATATTATTCAATCTTAAAAAAGAAAGAAACCCTGTCCTATGCTACAATATCGATGAGCCCTGAAGATGTTATGCTAAGTGAAATAAGCCAGTCGCAAAAAGACAGTATTGTATGATCCGCTGATAAGTATCTAAAATAGTTAAACCTTGCTTGAGCCCAGGAGTTCCAGGCTGCAGTGAACTGTGATCACACCACTGTACTCCAGCCTGGGTGACAGAGCAAGACTCCATCTCAAAAAAAAAAAAAAAAACAGAGAGAGAGAGGAAGGGAGGAAGGGAGCTCACTTCGGCAGCACATATACTAAAATTGGAACGATACAGGGATTAGCATGGCCGCTGTGCAAGGATGACACAAAAATTCGTGAAACCTTCTGTATTTTTGGTAAAGAAAAAAAAACCTAAAAGAAAAGTCAAACCCTCAGAAAAAGAAAATACAGTGCAGGTTGACAGGGATGGGGGGAGGAGGAAAGGGGAAGTTCAGTTTTGTTTCAGTTTTGTAAGATTTAAAAAGTTCTAAAGCTCTGTTGCACCCCAGGGTGGATGTAGTTACTACTACTGTACTGTACACTTAAAAATGTTAAGATGGTAAATGTTTTCTACCACAATAAAAAAATTATTCTTGGCCAGATGTGGTGGCTCACACCTGTAATCCCAGCGTTTTGGGTGGCAGAGGCAGGCAGATCACCTGAGGTCAGGAGTTGAAGACCAGCCTGGCCAACGTGGTGAAATCCCATCTCTACTAAAAATACAAAAAATTAGCCAGGCAGGTTGGTGCATGCCTGTACTCGGGAGGCTGAGGCAGGAGAATCACTTGAACCCGGGAGGCGGAGGTTGCAGTGAGCCGAGATGATGCCATTGCACTCCAGCCTGGGCAACAAGAGTGAAACTCTTGTCTCAAAACAAACAAACAAAAAATTACTCTTAAAAAGCAAATAAATAAAAAGAAGCAGATTTTGTAGTCAGGCCCATCTGGGTTCAAATCCTAGTTCTGCTTATTCCTAATGTCAGGCAGGTGGACCCCATGGCTTTGAGCCTCAGTTTACTCATCTGTAACATGGGCATAAGAATAGTACCTGCTGGGCATGGTGGCTCATGCCTGTAATCCCAGCACTTTGGGAGGCCGAGGCGGGTGGATCACGAGGTCAGGAGTTCGAGACCAGCCTGGCCAACATGGTGAAATCCCGTCTCTACTAAAAATACAAAAAATTAGCCAGGCATTTTGGTGCATGCCTGTACTCGGGAGGCTGAGGCAGGAGAATTGCTTGAACCCGGGAGGCGGAGGTTGCAGTGAGCCGAGATCATGCCATTGCACTCCAGCCTGGGCAACAAGAGTGAAACTCTTGTCTCAAAACAGACAAACAAAAAATTACTCTTAAAAAGCAAATAAATAAAAAGAAGCAGATTTTGTAGTCAGGCCCATCTGGGTTTAAATCCTAGTTCTGCTTATTCCTAATGTCAGGCAGGTGGACCCCATGGCTTTGAGCCTCAGTTTACTCATCTGTAACATGGGCATAAGAATAGTACCAGCTGGGCGTGGTGGCTCATGCCTGTAATCCCAGCACTTTGGGAGGCCAAGGCGGGCGGATCACGAGGTCAGGAGTTCGAGACCAGCCTGGCCAACATGGTGAAACCCCGTCTCTACTAAAAATACCAAAATTAGCCGAGCGTGGTGGCGGGCACCTGTAATCCCAGCTACTCGGGAAGCTGAGGCAGGAGAATCCCTTGAACTTGGGAGGCAGAGGTTGCAGTGAGCCGAGATTGCGCCATTGCACTCCAGCCTGGGTGACAGAGCGAAGACTCTGTTTCAAAAAAAGAAAAAGAATAGTATGTTTCTTCCATGGTTGGGACATTCGAGTGAGACAGTGCACATAAAACAGTGCCTGGTTTTTAGTAGGGTTCATTGACTTTTCCAGAATCTCCCAACAGAACCAGGCTCTGGACTCCAGGTGTTTACTCCTGGCTCAGTGCTTATTCCTTTCTGTGAAGCTGACCCTGCCAGTAGCTTCCCTGTACCTGCCAAATTCTGTCCTGCAAACAGTGTCCCATGAGTCCTGGCTGTGGGAACTGGGCATTTGGCCTGGAGCAGCCTCAGGAGTATGATGGGATCTTGGCCTTGGACTTGGCTGGCTTGTCCCAGGGCAGAGGGAGCTGGGTGCGCTGTGTGGCCCCAGCTGAGGAATCAGCTAAGGAATCGAGGGAGGCAGGCGAGGTGCAGCATGAGTAGCTGGACTCCAGCAGCGCCACCTCGCTGGGCCTGTGGTCTTGAGTGTTCCTTAGACTCAGTTTCTTTAGGTGTGAAATGAGAGTCACAGCAGCCCAGCACCTGGCACATAGTGAGTGCGGGGTTGAAACTAGCCAGGTATTAGCTGTGGTCCTAGTGAGTGACTCAGCTCCTTCAGCCCGGACTGCACCTTTTCATCTGCCGGCTGAGGGCTGAGATGGAGACAGAGTGAGGATGTGCAGGAGCTTGGAAACTTGGAGCTGGTGTTTTTTTCCTGAAGGGGCTCAGAGTCTTCATCTGTTAGTAAGGATTATTCCTGTCTCCTTCATTGGGTGTTCTCAAGCGCCTGCTGTGGGCCAGGCCCTGTTCTAGGCTTTAGGGATATAGCAGCCAAAACAGAGCCCTGCCTCCTGGGAATTACGTTCTAACATGGGAGAAAGGTGATGAATGAATATTAGGTCCAGTGGGAGGTGGTAGCGGGTGCTCAAAAGAAAACAAGTGGAGTTAAGTGAGTGAATTGTGTGGTATATGAATTACTTCTCAATAAAGCCACAGAGTGAAGGAGCTGGGGTAGATAAGTGGGGAGCTATTTAGATAGAGTCACTGAGGACGGCTTTTAGGAGGAGATCTGAAATAAACGGGGGAGCAGAAGCGCAGAGGTCCGAGCAGAAGCACGGGGCACATCTGGAATGCCCAAGGAATGGCGTGAGGTGAGGGCCTGTGTGCCTGGAGCAGAGTAGGGGAGGGAAGAAGTCAGAGAGGGACAGGCCAGCACCTGTGAGGGCTGAGTGTTTGGGAGTGGGGTGGGGGGTGGGGTGCGGCCCAACATGTGTCAGCAAATCTCCTGGAGGCAGAGCCCAGCCTGGACCAGACTGCATCCACACATTGAAAGATGACCAACATCATTAGCCATCAGGGAAATGCCAGTCAGAACCACAAGATACCACTTCACCCACACTAGGCTGGCTGACATGGAAAGGACAGACTATAACAAGTAGTAGGTCAGGCATAGTGGCTCATGCCTGTAATCCCAGCACTTTGGGAGGCCAAGGCAGGCGGATCACCTGAGGTCGAGAGTTCAAGACCAGCCAGACCAACATGGAGAAACCCCATCTCTACTAAAAATACAAAATTAGCTGGGCATGGTGGCGCATGCCTGTAATCCCAGCTACTCAGGAGGCTGAGGCAGGAGAATCGCTTGAACCTGGGAGGTGGAGGTTGCAGTGAGCTGATATCGCACCATTGCACTCCAGTTGAAGATCCTGATTTCTCTATATTCTTGTCACTACTTGTGTTTTGTTTTGTTTTATTTTTTGTTTTTGGAGATGGAGTCTCGCTCTTGTCCCCTGGGCTGGAGTGCACCAGTGTGATCTCTGCTTATTGCAACCTACCTCCACCTCCTGGGTTCAAGCGATTCTCTTGCCTCAGCCTCCCAAATAGCTGGGATTACAGGCGCCTGCCACCATGGCTGGCTAATTTTTTTGTATTTTTAGTAGAGACAGGGTTTCACCATGTTGGCCAGGCTGGTCTCGAACTCCTGACCTCAGGTGATCCACCTGCCTCGGCCTCCCAAAGTGCTGGGATTACCGGCGTGAGCCCCTGTGCCCGACCCACTGCTTGTTACAGTCTGTCCTTTCCATGTCAGCCAGCCTAGTACGGGTGAAGTGGTATCTTGTGGTTCTGATTGGCATTTCCCTGATGGCTAATGATGTTGGTCATCTCTCCATGTGCGGATGCAGTCTGGTCCAGGCTGAAGTGTCCACACCAGTCTCTAAATGAACGGCCCTGAGGATGGGAGGTGAAGAGTTAAGGGGGCTGATATTTTAGAGAGCGAGGTCTTCGTACTGGCTATGCAGAAGATTGGGCCACCACCTCGAGAGGAACCAATAGCTTATTTCTTCAGTTTCTTTTTTTTTCTCTTTTTGAGATGGAGTCTTGCTCTGTTGCCCAGGCTAGAGTGCGGTGACACAATCTCAGCTCACTGCAACTTCTGCCTCCCAGGTTCAAGCGATTCTCCTGCCTCAGGCTCCCAAGTAGCTGGGATTACAGGCATGTGTCACCACGCCCAGCTAATTTTTTGTGTTTTTAGTAGAGCCTGGGTTTCGCCATGTTGGTCTGGAACTCCTGACTTCAGATGACCTGCCTGCCTTGGCCTCCCAAAGTGTTGAGATTACAGGCGTGAGCCACCATGCCTAGCCAATTCCCTTATTTCTAAAGGTTAGCAGGTTGGTTCACCTCTGAGGTATGGCCCACTTGACCTTAGAAGTGAGCTTGCTGCAGGCCGGGCGCGGTGACTCATGCCTGTAATCCCAGCACTTTGGGAGGCTGAGGCGGGTGGATCACAAGGTAAGGAGATCAAGACCATCCTGGCTAACACAGTGAAACCCTGTCTCTACTAAAAACACAAAAAATTAGCCGGGCATGGTGGCGGGCGCCTGTAGTCCCAGCTACTCAGAAAGCTGAGGCAGGAGAATGGCGTGAACCTGGGAAGCAGAGCTTGCAGTGAGCCGAGACAGCACCACTGCACTCCAGCCTGGGCGACAGAGTGAGGCTCCATCTCAAAAAAAAAAAGAAGTGAGCTTGCTGCTAAGCTCGGTTGTGTGTGAGGGGGTGGGGTTTGGAGCTCTGTTGGGTGGTGACCTCAGTCCTGTTTACCCCTGCAGAAGAAGGACCCAGCCCAGTTCCTGCAGGTACATGGCCGAGCTTGCAAGGTGCACCTGGATTCTGCAGTCGCCCTGGCCGCTGAGAGCCCTGTTAATATGTAAGACTGATATGGAAGGCAGGGGAGTGTCTGAAGTCTGGGAGTCAAAATGGACCTGGGGTGGTGTAGAGTGTGGAGCAGAGACTGAAGTATGGACAGACCTTTGGGGACTCAGAGGCAGGGAAGGTGTGACCCGCATATGAAGGTGATAGTCACAGGGTGTAAGAACAATGAGCAGGGGTTGGGGTGGAGGCCCCAGAGTAGCAGTCATGGTTGGAGGACTTAGAAATGGGTGGAGCCAGGGCCAGAGGCCCAGAGGAAGCAGAGAGTAGGTTGCCAGACCCGAGCTGTCTCAGGGTGCCTGGGGCCCGCCCCTCAAATACCCACTAGGACCTGGTTCAAGTTCCCCACCATTGCTTGGTTCTGAGAAATGGGGCCCTGGTGTCCCCAGGGGCAGTCAGATGACTGGCCTGTTTCAGGTCCCAGGAGCCTGAATGTGGATTCAGGGAGGCTTGCAACAGAAGGGACTGAGAGCTGGGGGTTGAGGTGAGGGTCATGGCATGGGGACCAAAGCAGGCTGAGGGCCAGGCTTCTAAGCCTCAGCTGGCAGGGAGCAGGTGCTTTGTGTCCTGGGCAGTATGGACCCTGAGGTTCTTGCTTTCTTGCTCCCCTCCCACTTCAGGATGCCCTGGCAGGGGGACACCAACAACATGATTGACAGATTCGATGTCCGTGCCCACCTGGACCACATCCCCGACTACGCCCCCCCTCTGCTCACCACCATGTAAGCCACCTCCCAGGGGGTTGCCAGGCACAGTGTCATACCCAGGAGCCCCTGTTCTTTTCCCAGCCTGCCTGTCACCTTCCTAGGAGCCGATCCTATTTGGTACCGCCCTGAGCCTGAGGGGGATGCCTCATTTCCCTTCCTGCTGGCTTGGGGTGGGATCCACTCCTTCTCTCTGATTTCAAGGTCTCGCCCTTCCCTAAAGCTCCCCAGAACAGGAGTCGGACGAACGGAAGTGTAACTACGAGCGCTACAGAGGCCTGGTGCAGAACGACTTTGCCGGCAGTGAGTGATCTGTAGGGGGAAGTGGGGTGTGGGGTTTGAGCCTGGAGCCTCGAAGACCTAGATAGGTTTGGGAAGAAAAGTTTTATCCACATACTTTCTACTAAAGGGCCTTGGGTTCCGGCTCCAGCTCTACGATAGACTCACTTTGCCTGCATCTCTTTCCCCTTCTAGATTTGGTATAGGGGATGTCTGCCGAATGGGTTGTTCCCAGCAGAGTCACGTCCATATACCATGCCTTCTGACTCTGTGGTCCGTTTTTCTTTAAAAAATAGAGAAAATAGCAAGAATATGTTTTTATTTTTATTTTTTTATTTTATTTATATTTATTTATTTATTTGAGGCGGAGTTTCATTCTTGTTGCCCAGGCTGGAGTGCAGTGGTGTGATCTCAGCTCACTGCAACCTCTGCCTCCTGGGTTCAAGTGATTATCCTGCCTCAGCCTCCTGAGTAGCTGGGATTACAGGTGCCCGCCACCACCCCCAGTTAGTTTTTTGTATTTTTAGTAGAGACGGGGTTTCGCCATATTGGCCAGGCTGGTCTCGAACTCTTGACCTCAGGTGATCTGCTCACCTTGGCCTCCCAAAGTGCTGGATTACAGGTGTGAGCCACCACCCCCAGCCAAGAATACGTTTTTAAAAGCATTTAGAAAGATGGGGTCTCACTGTGTTGTCCAGGCTGGTCTGAACTCCTGGGCTCAAGTGATCCTCCTGCCTTGGCCTCCCAAATTGCTGGGATTATAGACATGAACCACTATGCCCAGCCAGGAACAGATTTTTTACCTCTGTGTATTTTACTCTGCCCGCACAGATCAGATTGTGAGCTCTAAAAAGGAAATTTCTCCTTGATTTAAATGAATATTTGCCAGCATTTGACAATTTGCCAAGTGTTCATGTATGTCCAGGAATTTTCTCCCAGCCCAGCCTTATCACCATTGTCATTTTCCAAATGAGGAAACAGAGGCTCAGGGAAACTTCTCGCTGCTCTGGGCTTGCCCAGGGAGGTTTGGACCCCAACAGACTTGGGCTTTTTTGTCTGTATTATCATTACATCTGCACAACCACCTAGCAAGGTAGGGGTGACACCCCGTTTTGGGGTTTTTTGTTTTTTTTTGAGATTGAGTCTTACTCTGTTGCCCAGGCTGGCATGCAGTGGCGCAATCTCAGCTCACTGCAACCTCCGCCTCCTGGGTTCAAGTGATTCTCCTGCCTCAGCCTCCCAAGTAGCTGGGATTACCGGCGCATGCCACCATGCCCGGCTAAGTTTTGTAGTTTTAGTAGAGACGGGGGTTTCACCATCTTGGCCAGGCTGGTCTTGAACTCCTGACCTCGTGATCCACCCGCCTCAGCCTCCCAAAGTGCTGGGATTACAGGCGTGAGCCACCACGCCTGGCCGTCACCCCATTTTACAGACAAGAATGTCGAGGGGGAACACCCTGTCCAAGGAGCTGGGATTCTCCACGTGTCCTTAACCACTGCTCCCTGTTGATGGAAAGCTCCTAACTCACCTACCAAGAAGGACTTGAGATTCCCTTTCTTGGGATTCCCCGTGGAGTTAAGGGAAGGATGGAGTTCTCTGCTGGGTTTGTCCCTTACCACCTGGCAGGTCTCGGCTTCCTCCTCGAGAAGGGTGGTGGTGTTGATTTTGTTGCATGGGGTGGTTGTAAGAGTTGAGTGAGATGATGTGTATAAAACCCCAGCACCGAGCCTGGCACAGTCAGCCCTCCATGTGGGTTTGCTAGTCCAGTATTTGTTTATTTCTAAGATAGATGCTTTTTTGATTTTCTAAAATCAGAGGCTGCCAAAATTCTAGTGATCACTGAGGCCTTAGAATCAGGGACATGTGTTATAATTGATACTGTTTTTGCCATCATTCCAGGCCACATGGCTTCCTGGTGGTAGAGCCAGGGTTCCCCTTAGTTTCGCCTCACTCTGCATTTATTCATTCACTTCCACAAACAGTCATTGAACACCTGCGGTGTGGCAATGGTAGGGGAGAGGGCAGCAGCTCCATACTCAATGTCAGTGATGCCAATTGCAAACCAAGGTGATGTGACAGACAGTGTGCCATTCTCTGAGAAAAATAGGACAGAAGTCCTGGATAGAAGCTCCCTGGGAGGCACGGATAGGCCACAGGATTCCAGGCTGAGAGCAGCCTGTGCAAAGCCCTGTGTCAGCCAGGACTGTGGGCACACTGGAGGGGCAGAGAGAAGGCCCGTGTGGCTGGAGCAGGGAAAGCGAGGGCGCTTGTGCAAGACAGGGTCAGCAGGGCCTCTTTTGGGCTTTGGAGACAACAAGTAGAAATTGGGGTATCTGCTAGAACAAGGAAGGGCCGTGCTACATCCCCTTCTGGCCTGCCAGCCTGCCCACCTCTTGTTCAGATAGAAAAGCTGAGGCCAGCCGGGCATGGTGGCTCATGCCTATAATCTCAGCACTTTGGGAGGTTGAGGCGGTGGATCACCTGAGGTCGGGAGTTCGAGACCAGCCTGACCAATATGGAGAAACCCTGTCTGTACTAAAAGTACAAAATTAGCCGGGCACGGTGGCGCCTGCCTGTAATCCCAGCTACTGGGGAGGCTGAGGCAGGAGAATCGCTTGAACCCGGGAGGCGGAGGTTGCAGTGAGCCAAGATCGCGCCATTGCACTCCAGCCTGTGCAACAAGAGTGAAACTCTGTCTTAAAAAAATAAGAAAAGAAAAACTGAGGCCTAGGGAGGGAAGGAAGGAAGGGGACTTACAACCCACTGTCCCACAGCGAGTCAGGGACACGTGTCTCACTGCAGGGAAGATCAGGAAGGCTCTGGTACATTGTTGAGTCCCCCAGGCTGGGTGTTGGGGGTGCAGGAGAGCCCAGGTCATCCCAGCCCACACCTAACTTAAAATGAGCCACAGAGAGGCATGCAGTGGAGTGACCTGTGCAGTCAGAATGGCGTGTGGCACTCAGGAGCAGGTTATGGTTCTGAAGGGTCCAGCCAGAGGCCTCCAGAAACAGTGAGAATGGTGGTAGAGTGCCCAAGTACCAGGCCAGGCACTCACTCTGCCCGTGGTCCCATTTTACGGAAAAGGAAACTGAGGCACAGATGTGTTAAGTCCCTTGACCAAGGTCGTGTGTCCAAGGCTCTGCTGCAGTTGCTTGTGTCCCACCAGACATAGTTTGATTATCTGGAAGTGGTGACTGCCCCCCAAGGTGCACTGGGGTTGCACCTGTCTTCCTGCCCCACCGCACCCTTGTGTTCCCCCACTGAATTCCTAGTGTCCCCAACCCACTCTGACCTGGGGTCTCTTGTTTGCTGCAGTCTCAGAGGAGCAGTGCCTGTACCAGATCTACATTGACGAGTTGTACGGAGGCCTCCAGAGACCCAGCGAAGATGAGAAGAAGAAGTGAGTCGGGGTCTGGGGTGCAGGGGGTTGAGGCAGGAGGGCTGGGAGCCCCAGCCAGGCATGGCCTCTTCCATCCTGTTCACCAGGGTCTCCCCGAAACCAAGGATGGTGTTCAGCACACAGTCAGTGCTCAATTAATAACTGTGTAGAGGAAGAAGCCCTGTCAGGGGGCCCCGGCTTGCCGAGGGCTCTGCGTTGCATTTTCAGCTTGGGAAGTGGTGGGAGGTGCAGGCCCTGTGGTGAGACAGCCCTGGGTTTGAGTCCTGGCTGTGAGGCCCTGAGTGGGAATTGTCTGAGCCTTGCTGTGCTTCCCTGTAAAATGGGGCTGGCAGGAGGCCCTACTGCCTGGAGTTGGGAGGCATGCAGGAGATGGGGCTTGTGAAGTACCTATTCCAGCACCTGCCATGTAGTGAGCTTGCAGTCAGCCCTAGCTGATGTCACTCTGGAGAGAGGCTTCTTAAAGCCGCGTCCCTCAAGGAGTAGCTGGGGAGACCCGGGCCTTATCCTGGAGCAGCTGCCTCTGAGGAGCAGTGGCCAAGCAGTCTCACTTCTCTCTTCTCCACCTCAGTCTGATGAGCGCAGGCCTCCTGCCCTCACACACGCTATTCCCTCTGCAGGGCTTAGCTCTCCTCCAGGCCAGCTGCTGTTGCCCTGGTGCACGGTAGCCTGGAGCCCTGGCTCGGGGCTGGGCAGCTCCCTCAGTGACACCTTCCCTCCTGCTACCCCTGACTGCTTGCCGCCTTCCTCCACTGGGAGGGGTCCCATGGGACTGTACTGGGAGCTTCTTGGAGACTTCAGCCCTTGTCCACGGCCCCAGCCTCAGGATCCTGCTCAGGCCCTGTTCTGTTCAGGGCAAAGCTGGGGCACCTGGCTGCTCAGGAGGACTCTGGGCTGCGCCCTTGTGGGACTCATGGTCTAGGTGGGAGACAGACCTTCCCCAACAGAGATGACCCAACAAAGGCAGGGCTGGGGAGCTCAGGACAGTGCTGACCCACCCTAGGGTACCAGTCAAGGACTTCTTGGCAGGTGGGGCCCTAGAGCTCAGATGTGGAGGAAGAGGGAGGAGCTGGGTGTGGGCAGGAGCAGAGGGTCCTAGGCTGAGGGAGAGCCTGAGGGGAGGAGGCCGTGGCACTCGAGGCTGGTGTGTGGGGCTAGCCTGGGGCCCTCATCTCCACTGGGCACGGCCCTGGCTCACCAGCTCCCCTTTCTCAGGCTGGCAGAGAAGAAGGCTTCCATCGGTTATACCTACGAGGACAGCACGGTGGCCGAGGTAGAGAAGGCGGCAGAAAAGCCAGAGGAGGAGGAGTCAGCAGCCGAGGAGGAGAGCAACTCGGACGAAGATGAGGTCATCCCCGACATCGGTGGGGTCCCCTCTCTGCCCTCCCCACCTGCAGTCCCTGGGCATCGTTTCTGTGTCTCGTCCCTCACCCTCTGTGGGGCACCCCGTGCTTACGAACCGTGTCTCTCTCCCTCCCCGGCCCCAGGGCACACCAGCCTCCTGCTGCCCCTGTCTCACTCCTATCCTCCTCCGTTCCGGCCTTCCTCTGCCTCACTCATCTCTCATTTCTAGGCTGCTATTTCTATGATCTTTTCCCCTCCTAGGTGTTGGCTCCATTCTCCTCCACTTGGGCCGGCCTCTCTCTGCCTTTGCCCCTCTCTCCTGCTCTCTTCCCTCCTCTGGAAAAGAAGTATTCATCCTCTTACAGAGTCAGCCCCCATCCGCCAGGCATCTGTTCACCCTCCTCTCTGCCATTCACCTCCCCTCTGGATTCCCACTGATCAAACCACCCCCAAGTCTCTCTGTTTTTCTCATCCTGGTTCTTTCTTACTCCAGCAACCGGCTCTTTTTATTTATTTATTTATTTTTGAGATGGAGTCTTGCTCTGTTACCAGGCTGGAGTGCAGTGGCATGATCTTGGCTCACTGCAACCTCCACCTCCTGGGTTCAAGTGATTCTCCTGCCTCAGCTTCCCAAGTAGCTGAGACTAAAGGCACACGCCACCACGCCCAGCTAATTTTTGTACTTTTAGTAGAGACGGGGGTTTCACCATATTGGTCAGGCTGGTCTTGAACTCCTGACCTCGTGATCCACTTGCCTCGGCCTCCCAAAGTGCTGGGATTACAGACGTGAGCCACCGCGCTCAGCCCAGTAGCTGGCTCTTTATTCACACTCTGTAGAGCCACACATTGACCTCCGCCCAGCCCTCCTTCCTCTGGCTTATCACACGCCCTGCTTCCAAACACCTGTGACCCACACCCTGCCTGCCACCCACCGTGATCTCCAGCCGCCATCTTTCCGCCCCTGTTCAGTCCTCCCTCTCACGTCAACCCCACCACACGTCTCACTCATCCATTCCTCCCTCCCTCCATCCACCCATCCCTCTTTCCTTCCTTGCCTCCATTCCATTCATCCATCCATCCATCCCTGCATCCCTTCATCCATCCCTCCACCCATCCGTCCATCTCTCCCTTCTCTTTCCCTTCCTCCGTTCATCTGCCCCTTCAAGCCCTGTCCCCGAGCTGCCTCTGTCCACTGTGTGTTGTGCTCACCTCTGGCAAGCCCAGTGCCAGCCTAGGGGATGCCAAGATGAGCCAGACTTGATGCCATCCCTTCCTGAAGAGTCCTTCAGTCTGGCAGGCGCCCCATCATCCCCGCCTCCTGGAGCACTGCCCCTTCTTCCCTGTCCTCTCGCTCGGCCGTGGCTCCTGACAGCCCTTCTCTTGGTGCAGACGTGGAGGTGGACGTGGATGAATTGAACCAGGAGCAGGTGGCAGATCTCAACAAACAGGCCACGACTTATGGCATGGCCGACGGTGACTTCGTCAGGTGAGGCCTGCCTGCTGACACCCCTACCCATTCTGTGGGCCCCACCCTGGCATTTCACTATTACTCCCGGTATTGACAGCCATCCTGTTTGTGAGCATTTGTGTGCCTGGCCCTGGGCCCAGGACTTTACACATGCAGGTCCCTGAGCCTATGGTGGTCGTGGCCCCACTTCATCTGTGCAGAAACAGGCTGCACCCAAGTCACCCAGCCTGCCCTACTTAGTGCGACCTGGGGCGAATCTGACTCTTTGAAGCTCTGGGGATTCCTAGGCTGGGGGACAGTGCCCTCTAGTGGAGAGGCTTCATTCCCTGGTTATTTATCCTGGCAGTTGCTGGTTGTACCTCTACCCTGAGCCACACCCCCTGCTGAGCTCACAAGACCACACAGAATGGTCCCAGCTCACTGGGCAGTGAACCAGAAACGGAGCCTGAGCACGGCACCCTCTGCCCAGAGCCCTTTGTGGCTCCCACCTCCCTCAGGAACATCCAGTGTCCTCACCATGGCCGAAAGGTCTTACCCATCTGGTCCTCTCGACCGCCACCATCCCCCGCTGCCCAGCCTGCACGGTCTCCTTGCTCCTCAAGTGCAGAGGCCTGGGCCAGCCCCTGGGCCACTCTGTCTGCTGTTCGCTTCGGACGTCTGCAGCTTGCTCCCCCAGGTTTTTCTCTAGATACCCTGTTTTGTGTGGCTTCCCTGAGCTCCCTCTTGAAAACTGCAGCTTCCTCTGCCTTTGCTCTACCATCTAATGGACCACACATTTTATTCCCTTGCTCATTATCTTCTCTCCTAGAATGTAAGCCCGTGCAGGTGAGGATTTCTGTTTTTTTTTTCAGTGCTGAGTTCTTGATACCTAAGATAGCACCTGGCACACAGAGGGTGCTTGATAAGTGGCATTGAATGAAAGATAACTCAGGCTGGCATGGGGTGACTCAGGTCCCTCACTTTCTCTGATGACTCAGTCTGTGTCCTCCTTACCCTGTGGCCTGCCGCATCCTCCACCCTAATTCTCACCCACCTCTATAGGATGCTCCGGAAAGACAAGGAGGAGGCAGAGGCCATCAAGCATGCCAAGGCTCTTGAGGAGGAGAAGGCCATGTACTCGGTGAGGTCTGGGCTGGAGTGGAAGGGGACAGGGGTGTGTCACAGGGAGGGCACCCCCTCACCAACCTGGCACCCACCCTACTCCAGGGACGCCGCTCTCGACGCCAGCGCAGAGAGTTTCGGGAGAAGCGGCTGAGGGGTCGCAAGATCAGCCCACCCAGGTAGGGCTTCTCCCTGAACCCCCACCCTGCTGGCATCTGGGGGAGGAGAGCGGGGGCTTAGGGCCTGAGAAAGCTCTTTGGAGGCAGGCATTTGACTTGAGAAAGGAGTCTTTCTAGTGGGGCGATGCATGGCCATTGTGAAGGTTTAGAGGTAGGAACGGCCTTGAGGGCCATGTGGACTCCTTTCCTTGCCAGCCCCTCCCCTCACCCTACTGGACTGGGGGCCCTTGCCAGACTCCCAGGAGCCCATGCACAGGCGGCATAAGGCTCTCACCAAGGCGGCAGAGAGGGCACAGGCTTTGCCCTGGACTCTCACCCAGTTCTGCTGCTTGGCTTCTTCCTGTGTCGGAGTTTGGACAAGTGACTTCCCGAACTCTCTGAGCTTCAATTTTTTCCTTTGGAAAACAAGGCATTACCACCTACCTGGAGAGAGGGCTGGGCAGTCCCCACAGGGAGGTCTTGGGACAGGTTTGGATGAGGCAGGCTGGCTTGGAGAGGAAAGCCCAGCCTGGGTCAGGAGGCCTTGAGGAGAGGCCCTGTGCAAACCCATGCCTCTTTTTGCCACATCTCTTAAAGGAGAGTGATTGAGAGTTCCTGTGAGGCTTAAACAACTTGTAGGTTCAGCGGTTGGTATGGGAAACATTCCTTAAAGAATAGCACCAATCGTCATTGCTGTCAGCGGTGGCACAGAGGCACACAGAGGGTAGTGCAGGAATGCCCAGGCTGGGTGGCCATAGGGCCTGGGTTTGGATCCCAGTTTCCTCCTTTATGAGCTACGTAATGCTGGACAAGTGACTTCACCTCTCTGGGCCTCAGTTTCCTCAGCTGTGATAGTCTCTCTTTTTTTTTTCTTCCCCCAGAGACAGGGTCTTATTCTGTCACCCAGGCTGGAGTGCAGTGGTGTAATCACGACTCACTGCAGCCTCAAATTCCTAGGCTTAGGCGATCCTCCTACCTCAGTCTCCTTAGTAGCTGAGATTACTGGTATGCATCACCACGCCCAGCTAATTAAAATAAAAAATACTTAGTAGAGACGGGGTTTTGCGGTGTTGCCCAGGCTGGTCTCAAACTCCTGGGTTCAAGTGATCCTCCCACCTCAGCCTCCCAGAGTGCTGGGATTACAGGCGTGAGCCACCGCACCCAGCCTATTTTAATCTTATCATCATCATCATCATCATTAGTAAGCCCGGACCCAGTGAGAGCCAGAGACAAGGATTGGGAGGAGGGATGCTTTCATTCTAGGGTCAGGAGGCCAAGCAGAACCAGAGCTGCTGAAGTCCAAGTTCCTCAGAGTCATGATGGGCCTAGGACATTGTGGAGTGGGGCTTAAGTTCATGCTTTGGACAGATCTGAGGTGGGGGTGGGTGGAGGAATCAAGGGAAGGCCCCCAACCTGGTCAGCAGCCCCCTCACTGTGCCAGGTACCTAGCTTTGGGTCCTCAGGTTGGCGGGCTTATCCCAAATTCATGACCGCTGAGATCTTAAGCCCTAATTTGTCCCACCCCATTCTTTTCTCTGTAGCTATGCCCGCCGAGACAGCCCCACCTATGACCCCTATAAGCGGTAAGTTGCTCTGGAGGACCAGGGAATAGCAGACAGGGAGCCTCCTGATGGGGACAGGGGTGCTGAGGAGGGGATGGGAGGTTCACCCTGCTAGGCCACCCCAAGATCACAGACTGCATGATATGTTCTGGGTCTGAATCATTTTTGTGTTTTCCAGATCACTGTCTTGTTTTCCCAGTTTTAAATAAAAATTTTTTTTTGAGACGGAGTCTCGCTATGTCGCCCAGGCTAGAGTGCAGTGGCACGATCTTGGCTTACTACAAGCTCCGCCTCCCAGGTTCACGCCATTCTCCTGCCTCAGCCTCCCGAGTAGCTGGGACTACAGGTGCCCGCCACCAGGCCTGGCTAATTTTTTGTATTTTTAGTAGAGTTTAGTAGGGTTTCACCGTGTTAGCCAGGATGGTCTCAATCTCCTGACCTCGTGATCCACCCACCTCAGCCTCCCAAAGTGCTGGGATTACAGGCGTGAGCCACCGCACCCGGCCAATAAAATTTTCTTTATCTTTGAAGCTTCTTTATTTTATTTTTCTGATTTAAATACAGTGCAGCCTTGTGGTAAAAATGACCAAATATGGCAAAACAGTGTGACTGAGAAATCAAGTCACTTTAATCTCAATTTCCAGAAGTGGCCAGTGGGAAATAACGGGCACTCAGTAGCACCGCTGGGCACAGGTCGTTGTCTCGTGGATGAAAGAGTGGTTGGAGAAGGGATTTTGTGAGGGACCAAGCTCAGTCTGATCCCATTCCCCCTCATCCAAGCTCCATAGCTCTCTGAAGCCCAGTTCCCTCTTCGGAATGGGGGTGGGAATGGGATCTTCCTCATGGGGCTGTGGGTCGAGGTTAGATGAGATAAGGTGTGAATGGCTTCTGGGGAAATAAAAGGTGTAGGTTAGTGCTCCACACATGGGAGTGTCAGGAATATCAGATACTTTCTTTTTATTTTTAAAATTTTATATATTAAAAAACAGGTTTTTTTTTTTTTTCTTTAAAATATTGAGATGGGGCTCACCATGTTGACCAGGCTGGTTTTGAAGTTCTGGCCTCAAGCAGTCTTCCCACCTGGGCCTCCCAAAGTGCTGGGATTACAGGCATGAGCCATCACACCTGGCCACTTTGTTTTTATTTTACTAAAATAGAATTGCACCACACTCAGTGTTTTAGAACTTGCTTTTTCCTCCCAGATTATCCATGTATCTTTTGAGTAAAACTTTTCTGTGTTTTGTACAGAGATCTGCTTATCTTTTTTTTTTTTTTTTTTTTTTTTTTTTTTTTTTTGAGATGGAGTCTCACTCTGTTGCCCAGGCTGGTGTGCAGTGGCGTGACCTGGACTCACTGCAACCTCTGCCTCCCAGGTTCAAGCAGTTCTCGTGCCCTCAGCCTCCTGAGTAGCTGGAATTACAGGTGCGCGCCACCATGCCCGGCTAATTTTTTTTGTATTTTTTGTAGAGACAGGGTTTTGCTTTGTTGGCCAGGCTGGTCTCAAACTCCTGGTCTCAAGTGATCGGCCTGCCTCGGCCTCCCACAGTGCTGGGATTACAGGTGTGAGCCACCGCGCCCGGCCTGCTCATCCATTTTTCATAGCCACATAAAATCAGAGCAGTTGTGTGTCATTGTCCTTCCTGGTTATTTAGCGAAGGCTTCATGGTTGTGAGTCAAGTCTTTGTCCAGAGCTGGGTCTCCACTGCCCTCCAGGCTCCATCCACCCGCCTGGTTTCCCGGGTCGCTGTGGCCCGCGCTGGCGCTGCTGTTGATCTGCTGTGTGTGCTGTTCCCGAAGAGGCTCCGGGAGCCTGAGCTAGTGAGCCTCCTCCTCCCTACCCGCAGGTCACCCTCGGAGTCCAGCTCAGAGTCCCGCTCCCGCTCCCGCTCCCCGACCCCGGGCCGCGAGGAGAAGATCACGTTCATCACCAGTTTTGGGGGCAGCGATGAGGAGGCAGCCGCAGCCGCTGCTGCCGCAGCAGCATCAGGAGTCACCACAGGGAAGCCCCCCGCACCTCCCCAGCCTGGCGGCCCCGCCCCGGGACGTAATGCCAGCGCCCGGTCGGTAACGCTCACGCCGCCCGCCCTACGCCCCGGTCACCATGGGGGGTACCCGGGGCAGAGGGGGGCCGCGGCTCAGGCCTGCGCTGACCGGCCCTCCGTGCCCCGCCTGCAGCCGCCGCTCCTCCTCCTCCTCCTCCTCCTCTTCTGCCTCGAGGACCTCCAGTTCCCGCTCCAGCTCTCGCTCCAGCTCCCGCTCTCGCCGTGGTGGGGGCTACTACCGTTCCGGCCGCCACGCCCGCTCCCGGTCCCGCTCCTGGTCCCGCTCCCGCTCCCGCTCCCGGCGATATTCCCGGTCCCGTAGCCGTGGCCGGCGGCACTCAGGTGGGGGCTCCCGAGACGGACACCGGTACTCCCGCTCGCCCGCCCGGCGTGGTGGTTACGGGCCCCGGCGCAGAAGCAGGTGTGTGTGGCTGGGCGTGGAGGTGGGAGGGGCGGGGGGGGGCGCGGTCTCCGATCTTGGGGAGAAGGTGCTCAGAGGGAGGAAACCTGGCCGTCCAGCTCAGAGAACACCCCATCTAAGGGGACAGGCACAGGCCACTGCTCTTCGGCAGGAAGCCCTTGGTTGGAAAGGGCAAGGCATGGGTGTTTGCGTGCGCGTTCTGGTGGCAGTGGAGGTGGATCCCAGCCGCTGTTTTCCACGACAGGGTGTGGAGAGGAGACTGTGCATCTCTCTCTCCTCAGGAGACTGTTTTTGCTGTCAGGGGTTCCAGGTGGAGGGGAGTAGAAAGCGCATGGACGCTCCAGGGTTTTCTGTAGCTTGAAGGGACGGGTCCGGGCCTTGAGGGCTGGGAAACCCCTTGCGGAGGGGGAGGGGCGCGTCCCTGTGTGGCCAGGAGCGGATGGGGAAGCGAAGCGGGTGGAAAAAATCAAGACAGCTCTTTGGCCTGGCGTGGTGGCTCACACCTGTAATCCCAGCACTTTGGGAGGCCGAGGCAGGCGGATCTCCTGAGCTCAGGAGTTCGAGACCACCCTGGGCAACATGGTGAAACCCCGTCTCTACTGAAAAAAAAATTAGCTGGGTGTGGTGGCACACGCCTATAGTCCCAGCTACTTGAGAGGCTGAGGCAGGAGAATCGCTTGAAACCGGGAAGCAGAGGTTGCAATGAGCTGAAATCGTGCCACCGCACTCTAGCCTGGTGACAGAGTGAGATTCCGTCTCAAAAAAAAAAAAAAAAAATTAGCTGGGCGTGGTGGCACGTGCATGTAGTCCCAGCTATGCAGGAGGCTGAGGCACGAGAATCGTTTCAGCCCTGCAGGCGGAGGTTGCAGTGAGCCGAGATTGTGCCACTGCACCCCAGCTTGGGCTACAGAGTGAGACTGCGTCTCAAGAAAAAAAAAAAAAGACATTTCATTTTGGAGACGACACGGTGAGAGGCTAGCTCTAGGGATGGTTTAGAAAATAAAGCCACCTGGGGACTGGTCCACCCCCTTCCGGTCCCCTTGCCTGTTGAGGTCAGGGCTGCCCTGGGAAGGGCAGCGACGCTGGGTTGGTAGGAGCATAGACTGCAGGGCACCTGCCTGAGTGTAGAGTCCCTGGGCCTCTAATTCTGTAAAATCGTGGTAATAGCATCCGCTTCTCTGAGCTGTTAGAGGTGTAACAGGTAAACCCATGTAAGGTGCTTAGGACAGGGCTGGTGCTGGCTAAGTGCCGTTAATATCGTCAGCATCATTACCTGCGTTATTGTGGCACTGATCACCATGTCAGCTGCCTTCAGGGTCTGGCAGGTAAAGTAGAGGGGCCAGGTAGAGATCCTGCTGACCTGGCAAGCACATGTTCCCTCCAGTCGGGGCGTTGACCGCTCAGCAGCAGGTCTAGTGTCACCCAGTCTTTCTAGTTCTCAGGAGAAGTTGAGGGTCTGGATTTTTAGAGGATAGCTCTTGTTTCCTTTACTTTTTTTTTGAGACAGAGTCTCACTGTGTCACCCAGGCTGGAGTGCAGTGGCACAATCTCGGCTCACTGCACCTCCTCCTCCTGGGTTCAAGTGATTCTCCTGCCGCAGCCTCCCAAGTAGCTGGGATTACAGGCATGCGCCACCACACCTGGCTAATTTTTGTATTTCTAGTAGAGACGGGGTTTCACTATGTTGGCCAGGCTGGTCTTGAACTCCTGACCTCATGATCCACCCACCTTGGCCTCCCAAAGTGCTGGGATGACAGGTGTGAGCCACCGCGCCTGGCCCTTGTTTTCTTAATAATGACAACAAATTTTTATTTTATAAAAACGCAATTCAAAAATTAGCCGGGCGTGGTTGTGCACATCTGTAATCCCAGCTACTCAGGAGGCTGAGGCAGGAGAATTGCTTGAACCCAGGAGGCAGAGGTTGCAGTGAGCCCAGCTATTGCACCACTGCACTCCAGCCTGGGCGACAGAGAGAGACTCTGTCTCAAAAAAAAAAAAAAAAAGAGCCCAAGCAGAGTCAGCGTGTGGCCCAGAATTGGCTTCCAGGTCATATATTCCTTGTAGCTTACCCAGAGCAATGACAGGAGAAAGGCTTGGGGGACAGGTGGGACCTGGGCACATCTTGCATGCCAGCCTGAGAGTGGGCACTGGGTGGAGAGTCCCACCAGTGTCCTGAGCAGGGAGAGGATGGGGTTCCGCATCCCCAGACTGGAACTTGTAGGTCTGTGCTGAGACTGGTGGAGGACAAGGGGTGGTCCCCACTATTGTCGAGATCCTGGACACAAGCAGGATGAGGTGGTGGGTGAGGGTGTAGATGAGGTCACCGTGGAACACTGTTGTGCCTGAGCTGGACACGTCTCATAAAGGGGGAGCCAGCCATCCCTCCCAGAGCTCACCTCCCGGGAAGTTAGCAAGCGGGTGTCTAGTGAGGGAGAGGTGACGTGGGCCAGGCAGGGCTCATGATGGCAGGACTGCCCTTAGGCTGAGTGTATCTAGAGCGCCATCTCTGTAGCTGGAGGGAGGCCGGAATGCCGCTCTGGGACATTTTGGAGGGAGAGTAGCAGGAGAGGAGAGTCGAGCCTGTCACCCTGGGCCTTGCAGGAAGGAGGACTGTGGATCCGGACCCAGGGTGGGGTGCGGTTGGGGTCCCTGGAGCCTCACAGTCCTCCTCCCGCCCTGCTGCATCCCCAGGAGCCGCTCCCACTCAGGGGACCGCTACAGGCGGGGCGGCCGGGGCCTCAGGCACCACAGCAGTAGCCGCAGCCGCAGCAGCTGGTCCCTCAGCCCGTCCCGCAGTCGCAGCCTGACTCGCAGCCGCAGCCATAGCCCCAGCCCCAGCCAGAGCCGCAGCCGCAGCCGCAGCCGCAGCCAGAGCCCCTCGCCATCACCCGCAAGAGAGAAGCTGACCAGGCCGGCCGCGTCCCCTGCTGTGGGCGAGAAGCTGAAAAAGTGAGCGGGGCGGGTTTGGAGGAAGAGGGCTGCCAATTTCGGGTGGGGAGGGTGAACATCACTGTTTCCTTTTTGAGGGGAACTTAGCCCTACCCTGGGAGGTCTGGGGGGTGGTGTATGGCCCTGGCCTGGGAGGGTGGATTTCAGGGGGACACAGCCCTGGCCTGGGGGGTCTGAGGAGGACACACCAAATCCTGGAGGATCTGCACAATTAGAACCTTGTCCTGGGTGAGGGTCAGAGGGGGACAGGTCCCTGTCTTACAGGTTCTGTGGGGTCTGAGAGGGACATGGTTGCACCCTGGGGCATCTGAGGCCCATGCCTTGGCTGCCTGGTCTGAGGGCAGTGCTGAGGCTGGGGTCAGAGGTGGCAGCTGCCGTTTCCCCCTCCCAACCATGTCCTCTGGCCCTGCCCCCACCCAGGACCGAACCTGCCGCTGGTAAAGAGACAGGAGCTGCCAAAGTCAGTAAGAATTTGGAACTCGCCCGTCTAATTCCCGTCAGCAGCAGTGCCCAAGAGCTGGGCCCGGTGGGCCTGCAGGGGGGCCCGGGTGGGCTGGGAGATCCAGCCCCAGGGACAGGGAGGGGAGGGGAAGGGTCTGCCCCTGTGAGAACCATGTCCCTCTCCCCTCCTCACTGTACACTGGGGCTCCACCTGTCACTGAACCTCTGGGAGCCTCAGGGCTGTCCACAGCCTGCCCCTCCTCCCCACGTCATTCTCCCCCCGCCCCCCGCACAAAGCCCAAGGCTTTTGGCTGAGGTGGGTTGTGGGAGCTCTGGGACACCCACCCCCTCTCCCGCCTCTTCTCCCCCCTCCCCAGCCCAAGCTGACGCCTCAGGAGAAGCTGAAACTGAGGATGCAGAAGGCGCTGAACAGGCAGTGTATGTTCTGCCCCGTCCCTCCAGGGTTTCACAGCTCTTCTTCCCCTTGGCAGTGGGAGCAAGGAGACCCAGCACCACTTTGGGAGGCCTGGCCCTTCCCTAGAGAGGCCACGCAGGCACGGAGGTGCTCTGGGGAGGAATGGGTTTGCATCAGCTCCGCTGCCGCTATGCTGGGGCCTCTGCAGTCAGGTTGACCTGTCTGAGCTCAGCTTCCTCATTTTAGAGAGTGGGGCTCTTAGCGGGCACGGTGGCTCGCACCTGTAATCCCAGCACTTTGGGAGGCCGAGGTGGGCGGATCACGAGGTCAGGAGATTGAGACCATTAACACGGTGAAACCCCGTCTCTCTAAAAATACAAAAAATTAGCCGGGCATGTTGGTGGGCGCCTGTAGTCCCAGCTACTCAGGAGGCTGAGGCAGGAGATGGCGCGAACCCGGGGGGCGGAGCCTGCAGTGAGCCGAGATCACGCCACTGCACTTCAGCCTGGGCGACAGAGCGAGACTCTGTCTCAAAAAAAAAAAAAAGAAAAAAGAGAGTGGGGCTCTTAAGGGAACCCCTCAGCCACCCTGTTCTTTCTCTCTACAGTCAAGGCGGATAAGAAGGCAGCACAAGAAAAGATGATCCAGCAGGAGCATGAGCGGCAGGTGAAGTGGGAAAGGGAGGGCTGGGGTGGTGGGTGGGTGCTGGCCTGGCCATGTCCTCATAGCCCTGTCTGCTGCAGGAGCGGGAAGACGAGCTTCGAGCCATGGCCCGCAAGATCCGCATGAAGTAAGACCTTGCCCCTCCCTGTCCCATGGCCACACCTCCTGGCCTGCCTGGCCTTCCCACCATGGGCTGCTGGCTCAAGCCCTGCCCAGCTCCCTGTGGGTGGATGAAAGGCAGAGATCCCTGCCTGGGCCTCGGGGCTGTGCCCAGCCGCCTCTCTTGCTCCTCTCCCTGAATTTCCTCCCTCCATTTCGACCTGCCTCCCGCCACCGCGACCTCCTCCCAGCTCTTCCAGCCTCCAGGTGCCAGTCACCTTTGCTGTTTTTTTGGCCTGGCAAGCTGTTCCTGATACCCCTTCCCCACTCACCCACCGCCATGGGTCTTTCTCCTGTCCCAGCCTCAGTTTGCTTGTCTCCTAAATGGAGATACAGTCATTGTCCCACCTCACAGGCTGTTGGGAGGATTTGACAAGTTCAAGGCCAGGCACGGAGGAGGCACCCAGTAGACGTAGCCATTGGGTTGCCAAGCCTGGCCACTGTGACGGAGACCAT
Source organism: Pan troglodytes (assembly GCF_028858775.2). NCBI lineage: Eukaryota > Metazoa > Chordata > Mammalia > Primates > Hominidae > Pan > Pan troglodytes. The sequence continues at coordinate 48,027,136 of NC_072418.2, forward strand.
TTCAACACTCAATGTGTGCAGGTGCCCCAGTGCGGCAGGAAATGATGGGACTATCCTGCCTCCCTCTGTTCCCCAGGCTTTCCTAGGAAGGGGCTGGGATTCCAGTCAGCCCCGCCAGCTGGGGTCCCTCTGAACCTGGGGCTCCCTTTCCAAGTGGGGATTGGTGGCAGTACCGGCCCCCTTGGTTTACTGTCTTCCTCGGAGTAGGGTGTTGGAAGCACCTGCCCTCCCTGAGTTCAGTGTGTCCAGTGTTCCCAGCCAGATGCTCATGCCATGCCTTTGCAGGGAGCGGGAACGCCGAGAGAAGGAGAGAGAAGAGTGGGAACGCCAGTACAGCCGGCAGAGCCGCTCACCCTCCCCCCGATACAGTGAGTGTCCCCACCAGGCTGCAGGGCTCTGGGGCTTTAAAGAAAAGTGTCAAGCAGGGTTACCAAAAAAAACCATAGTACAGCCGGGCGCAGTGGCTCACGCCTGTAATCCCAGCACTTTGGGAGGCTGAGGTGGGTGGATCAATCACCTGAGGTCAGGAGTTCGAGACCAGCCTGACCAACATGGTGACACACATACGTACACACACACACACACATTGCTTTAGTCACAAGGTGATTGCAGCAATTAGAAGTGCTCATTCCGGCGTGGGCTGGTGAGGGGCACAGATAGCAGCCACTGGACTCTCTGGAAATGTCCCCTCATTTGGAGACAACCCCTGAAGTTCAGTTTTGAGGACCTCACCCCAGGTCAAGGAAGAGGCCCTGGCCCTGGATGTTTGCTCGCTCTTCACCTGTTCTTTTCTTTCCAGGTCGAGAATACAGCTCTTCTCGAAGGTAAGGAAGCCCATGACCCTCCACTTTCTTGGAAGTAACACTTGTCCTTTGATGGGAGGTCCTGGCTGTCATTCCTCCAGCCTCACCCTGTACCCACCTCCAGTTGGAGGGGCTGGTCTCATCCCTTGGGGAACATCCTTCCCTCCACAGACAAGTGCCCCGACCACTGAAGCATCCATGGCCCCAGGTGTGTGGATGTGTGTATGCCCCATCCTCACGGCCCCTCCCTTTCTCTTTCCAGGCGCTCAAGGTCCCGATCCCGAAGCCCCCATTACCGACATTAGGCAGAAGAGTGGGGGGTGGGGAGGACAAGGGGGTGGGTAAGGGGCTCAAGCTGTGATGCTGCTGGTTTTATCTCTAGTGAAATAAAGTCAAAAGTTATTTAATTCCCATCACCTGTCTCAGTGTCATCTGTGTGGTTGGTGCAGGGCTCTCCCACCCCAGGGCCCATGGGCCAGCAGAGCCAGCTGGGAGGGCGCTTGGGTTTACAGGCCAGATGCCAGTGCTGCCTGTGTGGGACATCTTGCCCCCATCTGATGGCTAAGTGGCAGGCCCCTGTTCATCAGAACCTGCCATGGCTCAGTGAGGCCTGCTCAGGAGGCCAGGGCACAGTCCCAAGGGAGAGGGCCCAGACCTGCCCGCAGATGTGGACATAGGGTGTCGGCCCAGCATGTCCCACATGGGCCCCTTTGCCCAGGGCCTCTGGCGACAGGTCCGGGCCTCTCCCCGCCCTCGCCTCAGCCCCTGCCCTGGCCTCGCCCGCACTAGGAACTGGGAGCGCAGCTTTCTGTGCCAATCCTGCTGCGCCCCAGGCACTGGGGGCTGGCCGTTCCCTCACCCCCTCACTCCAAACCGGTCTGTCCAGCCGTCCACCCCACGGAGGGGAAGCCTCCTGCCCCACCTTATGCACCCCAAGAAAGCCAGAGTCCAGACGGGTGTAAATAAAAGGGAAAATTTACTTGGAGAAGGCGGGCAAAAACGAGGAGGTCAATGGGTGTTGGCAGCGGTACCAGGGACAGTGAGGGGGGCTTTCCTGGGCTCAGGCCTCGCCGGCCGCCTCAGGGTGCTTCTGCCGCAGGTGTTTGTCCAGGGTGGCTCGCAGGCCGAAGGGCACATGGCAGTGGGGGCACTCGAAGCGGGTGCTGCCAGGCGTCATGCCGTGCATGCGGCGGTGGCGGTTGAGCTTACTGCTCTGGGCGCAGGCGTAGTTGCAGAACTCACAGGTGTAGGGGCGCTCCCCGGTGTGTGAGCGCCGGTGCACCGTCAGGTTGCTGCTGTTGGTAAAATGCTTCCCGCAGAACTCACAGCTGCCCCCGGGCCCGCGGCTCTTGCCCCCTGACTTGGGCATCTTTTTGGGTGATGCCTTCTGGCTGTTTGCAGGGTCAGTTCTTCGTTCCGTGGTGATGGCTCCCCAAGTGTCTCCACCAGGGCCGGCTTGAGCCCCACTGCCAGGAGCCCCGGGTTCCTGGACACCTGCTGTGGCGGCGGCTCCAGCCCCCTCACCACCGCTGCACGGGAGGGTGCTGGTGGGGGCAGCAGCATGGACAGCCGGCTCCGGAGGGGCCGCAGAGGCCTGCTCCTGGCTGGTGTCGGCCATGAGGGGGCTCTGGGGCGGCACCTGCCGGTGGGTCTTCTTGTGGCGGTTGAGCTTGCTGCTCTGGGCGCAGGCGTAGGGACACTGGTCGCAAGCATAGGGCCGCTCACCTGTGTGTGAGCGCATGTGCACTTTGAGGTTGCTGAAGGAGCTGAGGGTCTTCTTGCACACAGGACAGGTGGGGCTCCGCCGGGTGAGGCCGCTGCCACTTGCACGGGGGCTCTTGGCCTCAGCTGCTGGCCCCACCACTGCCGACACGGCTGCAGCCACCTCGGCCAGGCCCAGGAGCGGGGCCTCCGGGGCCTCTGATTCTGTCTGGTAGATGGACAGTCCGTGGTCCCACTGGGCGTGACGCAGCAGCTTCCAGGCCACTGTGAACTGTCTGCCACAGCGCAGGCAGCTCAAGGCCTTCAGCTCCTCTCGTTCTGGTAAGAAAAAGAGGCAGAGTGTTAGTGTGGAGAGGAAGGAGTCACGGGGATTGCAGTTCACAGCTGCCAGCTGGACACCTTCTGTGGGATAGGCACTCCTGCAGGGGCCAAGGACTTGGCAGTAACAAGACACACACACCCTGGAAGGACCAGGAAGCTGATGCTCAGGAGGGGTGGACACGAAAAATCTGTGGAGTGGGTGCTAAGTACCTGAGGCTTTGTGTTTGAAAACCATTTTTTTTTAGACAGTCTCACTGTCGCCCAGGCTGGGGTGCAGTGGCACGATCTCAGCTCACTGCAACCTCCACCTCCCGGATTCAAGCTATTCTCATGCCTCAGCCTCTAGAGTAGCTGGGATTACAGGCGCCCGCCACCATGCCTGGCTAATTAGTAGAGATGGGGGTTTCACCGTGTTGGCCAGGCTGGTCTCGAACTCTTGGCCTCAAGTGATCCACCCACCTCGGCCTCCCAAAGTGCTGAGATTATAGGCATGAGCCACTGTGCTGGGCCATGTGTTTGAAAATCTTTTAAAAAGTTATGTTAACTCAGTAAGCGCTTCCTACATGCTAGGTGCTGAGCCATGGCTCATAGCCCAGCTTTCCCTCAGGACAGGAAAATAAGATCTCCATTTTCCAGACAGGAGAACTGAGGCACAGAGAGGCATTTCCCCAGGGTTGCACAGCTTGTAAGGGGTGAAGCTGGGATTTCAATCCAGACTACTGGGGGAGGGGGAGAGGGCAGAACAGAGGCTTGCTTGCTTTTTTTTTTTTGCTTTAAATTTTTAATTTAGTATTTTTTAAAGAGACGGGGCCCTGCTATGTTGCCCAGGCTTTTTTTTTTTTTTTTTTTTGAGACGGAGCCTTGCTCTGTCGCCCAGGCTGCAGTGCAGTGGCGCGATCTCGGCTCACTGCAAGCTCCGCCTCCGGGGTTCACGCCATTCTCCTGCCTCAGCCACCACGCCACGGGGTTTCACCGTGTTAGCCAGGATGGTCGCGATCTCCTGACCTCATGATCTGCCCGCCTCAGCCTCCCAAAGTGCTGGGATTACAGGTTTGAGCCACCGCACCCGGCCGCCCAGGCTATTCTTTAACTTAATGGCCTCAAGTAATCCTTCCGCCTCAGCCCCTCAAAGTGCTGGGATTATAGGCGTGAGCCACCATATCTGGCTGGGAGCAGAGGCTTTTGAATAAGATTTTTGGTTTAGGCCGGGCACGGTGGCTCACACTTGTCATCCCAGCACTTTGGGAGGCTGAGGCGGGTTGATCTCTTGAGGTCAGGGATTTGAGACCAGCCTGGCCAACATGATGAAACCCTGTCTCTAGTAAAAATAAAAAATAGCCGGGTGTGGTGGTGCGCGCCTGTAATCCCGGCCACTTGGGAGGTTAAGGCAGGAGAATCGCTTGAACCCAGGAGGCAGAGGTTGCAGTGAGCTGAGATCCCACCACTGCACTCCAGCCTGGGTGACAAAAGCGAGACTCTGTTTCAAAAAAAAAAAAAATTTTTTGGTTTAATAAAAATAATTTTTAAAGTAATTGAGATATCTGGGCATGGTGGCTCATGCCTGTAATCCCAGCACTTCAGGAGGCCAAGGCAGGTGGACCACCTGAGGTCAGGAGTTTGAGACACCAGCCTGGTCAACATGGTGAAACCCTGTCTCTACCAAAAATACAAAAATTAGCTGGCCATGGTGGTGCACGCCTGTAGTCCCAGCTACTTGGAGGGCTGAGGCAGGAGAATCACTTGAACCTGGGAGGCGGAGGTTGCAGTGAGCTGAGATTGCACCACAGCACTCCAGCCTGGGTGACAGAGTAAGACTCCACCTCAAAATAATGGGGTAGCTACAAAGAAAGCTTAGCGGCCACCTAGTAAAGAGGTGGTAGTGACCTGGGTCCCCCACCCTCTGCATGGATCTCAAATTGAGCCCCCAAACCTGAATTTGGATTTCTATCTGGACCTTCGGGGTACTCTCAGTGGACACTTCCTAGGTGAACTAGCCTTTCCATTTTTCAAATTCTAGAGTCTTGGATGGGACAACCTTTGTGATACAACCAGTCCTGGGTCAAGAGCACAGGCCTGCATTCAAATTCAGACTTCTCTGCTCCCTAATTGTGTGACCTTGGGCAAGACATAGTCCTCTGTGTGCCTCAGTTGCTAGAATTCAGGGACCCTAGAGATCCCCTCCCTTTCAAGGGTGGTTGTGACCTCGCTTGGGGAATGGTTGAGAGCTTTGGTCCACATAAGCGCTCAAACAGCAGAGCCTGTGAAACCAAGGTGCCCATGATTCTCCAAGCCCTGCAGTGTTTTGTTCCAGCGATTCCATCACAGCCCCTCGCTCGCTCCTCCAGGCCACTCTCCATGCTCCAGCTCTAAAGCTGATCCAATCAGTCACAAGCCCCTCCTCTCTCCCACCACCAGACCCTCCCTGGCCCAACCCTAAATAATTCCACTTCTCAAAAGTCTCAGAAGGGCAAGGGCCAGGGGGCTGGAAACTAGGTTTGGATTAAGCCCTGCAGCCAACACTGACCAAAAGCTCACCGAGGGTCAAGCGCCATGTGAAGGATTTTAATTCCCTCCCAAGAGAAGGAACCCAGGTGTCCAGCACCCAGGAGCTCGCTCAAACCAGGGGATTCCCAGCACGCGGGGCTGGGAGATTCCATCACCGAGGGAAGCCAGAAGCCCCTTCCTTGGCTCTGAACACTCAGCTGTACCAGCACCTCAATCAGAATTGACAGAGAGAGACAGGAGGGGGTGGCAACCTCCCCATTCCAGCTGGCCTCCACTCCCCCTCCCCCCGGCCGCTGCCCTCCCTAGAGGTCCCCTCCTACTGCCACCCTGGTCCAGCCACCTGGCCAGTTATTTCTGGCCAAGGGGAAGGAGAAGTGAAACCAGGTTGGGGTGTGTGTGTGGGGGGCAAAATCCCGGGCTAGTCTTCTGGGGCTGGCCACACCCTGTAGGCGGCCCTCCTTCCCTGCCCAGTCCCCCCCCGCCCCCCCCCCCTCCACCGCCACCACTGGTCCCTGCCCTAGGGACGGGCAGGCCCTGGCCACGCCTAGGCTGCACTCGATGGGAAGCGAGAAAGGGGAAGTAGTGCTCAGTGCCCTGCCGTCCAGCCCAGCCCCTTTCCAGCAGGAAGCCCAGCCCTTGAACTTGAGAGGGGGACTGCACCCGGCTTTACTCACCTGAGCCCTGGCCGCGGCTGGGGCCTCTGAAGAGCTGACAGCCCAGCTTCTTGTGGTCCATGAAGGCAGTGATGGCCTCCAACGGGAAGGTCTGCAGGCAGCGGCCGCAGGTCAACAGATCTGGGTGTTTGTCGGTCCAGGGCTGGCGGTCTGCAGGGAGGAAGCGGGTGGTGAGCGTGGGGTGGGGCCAGGATGGGGGCTGAGGGTGCTGAAGGAGAGGGGAAACCGAAGGTCAGAAGGGGGCCTGAGGGGCAGGACGGGGCGAAGGAGATAAGGCAGGGCGAGGGGCCCATGCCCAAAGGGAAGGGTCCCACCCGAGGGTCAAAGGTAAGGGAGGCTGGGCCCAGGGCCCGGGGTGCTCACCGGGATAGTTCGGGGTCAACGGCGTCCACAGGGTCCACGGGTTCCGCGGGCCGAGGGCGAGGAGGGCGGCCCCGGCGGGCATGGGGCCAGAGGAGTGGTGGGGTTCGCCGCCGAACCGCCCCGCCGAGGACACCTCCTTCGGGGAGAAGGGCCCCAGCCTTGGGGCCTGTTGGGGCTGCGCGTCTGGCTCGGGCTTGAGTTCGATGACGAGGTCCTGCATTTCCATCTCGTCGTCTGGGTTGGCGGCGGGCGCGGGCTCTACTCGGCGGGGCGCGCTGCCGGCCTTGCGGCGGGACATGAGTCGCGGGCCGGGCGAGCGAGCGGGCAGGCAGGCGGGCGGGCGGGCGGAGGACGCACGAGCGGAGGACGCGCGGACCGTGCGCGCTCAGGTGAGTGACTGCGGCGACCCGCCGCGAACTCTTACACGTGCTGGCCGGGCCCGTGGCTCCGCCTACCAGGGCGGGGCTCATGGGAGGGGACCGAGCCGCCCTGCTGGGGCCCTGACGGCGGCCTAACTCAATCTAGGCAGTGTCCCGTGCGTTTGGCTTAGTGACCAAATTTAATCACACCGAGTTCCCACAAGGCATTGAAACAGCTATCCCTGATCCCATTTTAGGGCGGGTGAAACTGAGACACGGCATGCCCACACGCACCCCCAAGCGAGAAAAATAGTCGGTCACGTTTCTTATTAGGTGCCTGATAGTAATCTGGGCTATTTCATTAAATGCATTACAATAAAAATTCATTTTGCAAGCATTCACTGAGTGCCTCCTGTGCGCCAGGCTCTGTTTGAAGCACTGAGAATACAGGAGGGAATAAACACGATAATCTTTGTCTGCACGGAGTTTAGACGGTGGGGGAAGACACTATAAACATAATTACTTAAAATATAGATGGCCCTTCATGATGACCAGTGCCATGGAGCAAAAGAAAGCTGGAAAGACGGAGAGGGTTACTGGGGTTGAGGGATTCAATTTTCTCCCCTATGATGGGAAAGGGCATGGTGGAGCTGAGGCTGGAGGGAAGGAAGCCCAGCCAGTGGGCCTGGGCATTGAGAAATTACAAGGAAAGGGAGAGGCAATACTGGTTGGGGATTGAGTTCAGTGAAAATATGGGGGCAGATCCAAGCAATCTTTTGATCGCTTTAAGGTCTTTTGGTTTTCCTGAGACCGGAGCCTTAGGAGGGTTTTGAGCAGAGGAGGACTGTAATCATACACATCGACTCTGTTCCTAGACCAGAAGTTGCCATTAAAACCAAATGGCCAAGCAGCTCACCTGCCTCCACTCCGCCTCCTTGAACTTCCCTCCCCTAAGCAGTTCTGTCTGCTCACTGTTTGAAGTGGCATCGACACCCTGCCCCACCCTCAATCCCTGATGAGTATTCTTTTCTTCCTGGCACCGACTGCATGACAGTATAGAACGGCTTGTGGACTGTCCTCTCCCCCACCCAATGCAAGCCCCCTGAGGTCAGGGCAAGAACCTGTCCTCCCCCAGCTGTCCTCAGCCCAGATGCTGATTTCAGATGCTGATCTCTTGGAGTTCTGCACATTGTTATTCAGGTCTGGGTTCCATTGTCCTCCTGAGAGCAGAGGGCCCTGACCAACAGTATCTAAAGTAGCCCCACCCTGCTGAAGGCCTTGCAAATTACACTCCATGACCTCCATCTGTCCCCAGTTCCCTCTTGGATCTCACTTTCTCCATCTGTCAAAGGAGGTAGGGCAGGTTGGAACTAGAGGGTTATCTGAGGTGGTTTCTTCTTCACTGCCGCCTCCTCTGATCACCCTTTTTTTTTTTTTGTAATTTTTAATTTTTCAAAAAAAATTATTTTTAAATAGAGACAGGGACTCGCTTTGTTGCCCTGGTTGGTCTGAAACTCTTGGCTTGACGCGCTCCTCCTGCTTCAGCATCCCAAAGTGCTGAGATTACAGGTGTGAGACACTGCACTCAGCCTCAGACCACCCAATTTTAAGTTCCATGGCAACCCAGCCACCCACTATCCCATTGCCCTTATTTTACTCTTTTTTTTTTTTTTTTTTTGAGATGGAGTTTCACTCTTGTTGCCCAGGCTGGAGTGCAGTGGCACGACCTCAGCTCACTGCAACCTCCGCCTCCCGGGTTCAAGTGATTCTCCTGCCTGAGCCTCCGGAGTAGCTGGGATTACAGATGCCCGGCTAATTTTTCTATTTTTAGTAGAGACAGGGTTTCACCATGTTGGCCAGGCTGGTCTTGAACTCCTGACCTCAGGTGATCCACCCGCCTCAGCCTCCCAAAGTGCTGGAATTACAGGCGTGAGCCACCGTGCCCGGCCTATTTTATTCTTTATATATCACTTCGATCAAAACCTGAAGGATCTTGCTTACATATTTGCTCATTTTACCCTATTCTGTCCCTTCTACCCCCACTAGAACGTAGGTTCTAGGAGGCAGGATGGGAGTCTGTCTTGTTCATAAATACAACCCCTACTCGTTCATAGTTAAGTCAACAAATATTTATTGCGCACCTACTATGTGTCTGATGATATTCTTTCAACAGATATTTGCAGAGCACCAAATTGTGTACCTGGCACTAGGCCTTGGTGATCTAGTGGAAAGCAAAGGCCCACAGGATCCCTGCGTAAATAGGACCCCGCAAGGAGAAAGTGAATTCTGACTGGGCCTGGAATAGGGAGGTTCATATTCTCCATTCAAGGCCTCAGTTTCCCCCTTTGTAAAATGGGACTGCAGGGAGAGCTGGAGGGAAAAATGACCACCTCTGATCCAGCCCAGCTACTTTCTTGGTATGCGGCATCTGAAACCATGATCTCCAGGTTTCCTGTAGAGGAGCGGGGGTTCCCACTGGAAGCAAGGGTTAGGAGTGGGTATGTGTAGGGGGATGGGGATGCAAAGACCGAGCTCTGCCCTTAACCCAGCAGGGAGGAAGTCTTCCCCTCTCTGAACCTCAATTTCTTCCTGCCTAAAATGGGCATCCCAGACGCCCCCAACTCGCAGGCAGGAAGATCGGTCCCAAGTGCCCCGCAAAGCCGCGGGCCAGGTGGCGACCCGGGCTGTGCTGGCTTCCAAGCCTGCGAGCCAGCCCGCGACCACGTGGGGCAGTGGCGGCGGCGCGGGCGGAACCCAGGCTCCGCGGCTTGCGGCCTGCCCGGGCCTCTGCAGCGGGGGCGCCGGCGGAAGTGGGGACACCAGTAGACGCGGACCTCGGTGAGTACAAGGTGGTGGGGGGTCGCCATCAGGTTCCCTCTCCCCGGCCCCAGCTCTGGACGCTCACCCCAGTGCAACGCCCTGAGTGACGGAAAGAGGCAGGACCGCGCCTGCAGCGCCGGCTGGAGGCCCAGACGCCCCTATCAGGGACTGTTTGATCCCGATCGCCGGCAGCGGGAATGCCCCACGCGGGTAGGGTGAGGAGAAGGGAAAAGGAGAAAAACTTCCCTTCCGGAAAATAATAAATGGCCACGATAACAGAAGCATCGGTGGCAGTCATCCCGCTTTACCTGGAGCGGAATCGCTCGCTCAGTCTGAGCCTGGAGGTGGGAAGAAGGTCCAGTCCGAACGCCCAGGGCGGTGTGGGGAGTGGACGCCTGGGGGCCGGGAGGACCTACTTAGTATAAGAAAAGGAGAGCAATGGGTGGTCAGGGCGGAATTGAAAGGAAACTGACCGGCCCCAGGGGAGAAGGGGAGGGGAGAGATTCTGTGCTTGGGGTTCTGACCCTCTCGGGTGGCCCCATTTAGCTAATTTGCATCAAGATTCAGCAGCCGATGATGTCTGTATGTGTGTGTGTGTCTGTGGACACGTCAACACCTTGGTTAATTAATTAGGTCTGGCGGCTTCTCTGTTGACAACTCAGCTGGTTCCACACCCTGGCAATTGTGAAGAGTTGGGCAAATGTTTGTCCACTGAGCTGATCTCTTCTCTGGAGCACCGAGGCCACCAGGAGGGAGGTCTGTGAAACCCCTGCCCCTGCCATTGACCTAAGTGTTGGGCTCTTGAATCTAACAGACTAGTTTTTCAAGTCGTGGGGGATGGGCTTGGGCATTTTTCCCTGAAACCTTCGGGAATCCTTGCCTTGGAGACTGAAAGGATAAAGGCCTCTGGGGCCAGGTCACCAGGGACAATGGATAACGCCTGCCTCTGCCCTCCTGGGCACACCCTGTGTGACCTTTCTTAAACCAGTTTCTTATCAGGTCACACCTTGGCTCCACAGTCTGTCTTTCTACATGGGGCACGGGTGAGGGCCTGAGTTTGCTCCCTCTTCCTCCACCCTCCAGCTCGCACCAAGGAAATGATTTTTTTTTTTTGAAACAGAGTCTCACTCTGTGGCCCAGGCTGGGGTGCAGAGGCGTGATCTCTGCTCACTGCAACCTCCGTCTCCCTGGTTCAAGCGATTCTCCTGCCTCAGCCTCCTGCGTAGCTGGGATTACAGACGCGTGCCACCACATCCAGCTAATTTTTTTTGTATTTTTAGTAGAGATAGGGTTTCACCATGTTAGCCAGGCTGGTCTTAAACTCCTGACATCAGGTGATCTGCCTCCCTCAGTCTCCCAAAGTGCTGGGATTACAGGTGTGAACCACTGCACCCAGCCCGAGGAAAGATTTGACCTGCCAGCTTCACTGGCCACTTTACAAAAATGGGGATTGCATCAATATGACCAAATCTCCCTTGTTTTGTTTTGTTTTTTTCCTGATGGAGAAAACAAGGCCCTATACTGGCCCTCCCTTAATTTCATTTTATCCAGGGATTTAACAGAATTCTTTGGCCACTCTAATCCTATCTAAGTCATTTAGTAAGTACTCACCCTAGAGACTAGGGGGTTTCTCTTGAAACTCAAGTGTTAATCTAGGCTCAGGAAAGACCCTGGGGGCTGGTGAGGCCTGACTAAATTGGAGTGACAGTGGTCAGAGAAAATAAAAAATGCAAGTAGGGCGTGTTGGCGTGGGCCTGTGATCCCAGCTTCTCGGAAGGCTGAGGTGGGAGGATATCTTGAGTCCAGGAGTTCAAGATTAGCGTGGGCAATACAGCGAGACCTCACCTCAAAGTAAATAAATAAGTAAATGTGCTTTTTAAAAAATTAGAAAATGCAAGGCCGGGCACGGTGGCTCATGCCTGTAATCCCAGCACTTTGGGAGGCTGAAGCAGGCAGATCAGGAGTTTGAGACCAGCCTGGCCAATGTGGCCAAACCCCGTCTCTACTAAAAATACAAAATTAGCCATGTGCAATGGTGCGCGCCTGTAGTCCTAGTTACTTGGGAGGCTGAGGCAGGAGAATTGCTTGAACCCGGGAGGCGGAGGTTGCAGTGAGTTGAGATCATGCCACTGCACTCCAGCCTGGGCGACAAGAGCGAGACTCCGTCTTAAAAAAAAAAAAAAAAAAAAAAAATTAGAAAATGCAACTATCCCTTAATTCCATTCACGTGGTCTTCCCTGTCAGGAAAAAAAAAAAAAAACCTTGGAGTCTCCCTTGGCTGCTCTTTCCCTCAAATTATATATCCCTTATCCTGTCCATCACCGAGGGCTCTTGACCTTTCTTTTTTTTGTTTGTTTTTGTTGTTTTGAGATGGAGTCTCACTCTGTCATCCATGCTGGAATGCAATGGCACGATCTCCGCTCACTTCAACCTCCGCTTCCTGGGTTCAAGCGATTCTTCTGCCTCAGCCTCCCGAGTAGCTGGGATTACAGGCACGCACCACCACACCCAGCTAACTTTTGTATTTTTAGTAGAGAGAGGTTTCACCATGTTGACCAGGCTGGTCTCATCCTGACCTCAGGCAATCTACCCACCTCAGCCTTCAAAAGTGCTGGGATTACAGGCGTGACCCACTGCGCCCAGCCTCGACCTTTCAAACATAGCCTAATCTGACCACTTCTCCCCATTACCATTGTCCCCAGCCCATACTAGACACCATCTTCTTCCACCTGGACCACTACAGTGACCTCCTCATTGCGCTCCTAGTGTCTCTCTTCAATCTCGTTTATTGTCCATGCAGCAGGCAGAGGATCCTAAGGACCTTAAGCCAGATTCTGCCCATCCTTCACTCAGAACTGTCCAGCGGCTTCAGTCTCAGAGTAGAGACCCAAATTGTCATAGCCCACAAGGCACTCTCTCTGTCCCTGCCCCCACCTCCTCCACACTGGCCTTGCTACGCCCCAAAGCCACCCTTTCCACGATCTTTGCATTTTGCTCTTCTTCTGACTGGAATCTCCACATGGCTCCATTCCTAATTTCATTCAGGTCTATGCTCAAACGTAATCTTATCATAGGGATCTTTCCTGGGCTCCCTTGAAACTACCCTCTATCCCCCAGGCTGGGTCAGGTGTCTCCTCTGGACTCCTTCATTCCAGCCCTACTCACTCTGGGTCATCACTGCCTAAGGACAGGTCTGTATCCCCTACTGGACTGTGAGCCCACAAAGGCGGAACTGGGCTCTCAGTCCTAGACGTGTTTCCAAGACCGCCCAATGTGGGTCATGCACAGAGCAGGCACTCAGATGATGTGCTAACAATGCTAGATAATGTGGATGAGTGAATTTTTTTTTTTTTGAGACAGGGTCTCACACTCTGTCACCCAGGCTGGAGTACAGTGGCACAGTTATGGCTCACTGCAGCCTCCACCTACCAGGCTCAAGCGATCCCCTCACCTCGGTCTCCTTAGTAGCTGGGACTCTAGTCGCACACTACCCATGCCCAGCTAATTTTTTCTTTTTTTTTTGTAGAGATGGGGTTTTGCTATATTGCCCAGGCTGGTCTTGAACTCCTACGCTAAAGCAATTCTCCAGCCTCAGTCTCCCAAGGTGCTGGGATTATAGTTGTGAGCCACCGCACCTGGCTAGAAAACTTTTCTTTGGTGCATAAAAATGATATAAAATTCAAATTTCAGTGTCCCAGTAAGTAAGGTTTTGTTGAAGAACAGCCATTTTCATTTGTTTCCATATTGTCTATGGCTGCTGTTGTGCTACTGTGGCAGAGTTGAGCAGTGACAGTAAAATACTTTACAGAGAAGGTTCGCAGACCTCTGCTACGTATTTTGCCAAGAAGAAAAATAAAATAAAGTTAAAATTGAAAATATTTTGCCCGCTGGGCGCGGTAGCTCACGCCTGTAATCCCGGCACTTTGGGAAGCTGAGCTGGGGGTGGGTCACCTGAGACCAGGAGATGTAGACCAGCCTGGCCAACATGGTGAAACCCTGTCTCTACTAAAATACAAAAATTAGCCAGGCATGGTGGCGCGCACCTGTAATCCCAGCTACTCAGGAGGCTGAGGCAGGAGAATTGCTTGAACCCAGGAGGCAGAGGTTGCAATGAGCCAAGATTGCACCACTGCACTCCAGCCTGGGGGATAGAGTGAGACCCCATCCCCAGAACAATTTTGCCAAGGAGGATTCTATTTGGGCCACCTATGGGCATGTGAGATCAGTAAGATTTGGCAGCTAATTATGCAGAGTGGGTGATGAGGTTTAGATGCCTCCCAGGGAGAGCTCTTTTTCACATTTTCTTTTCCAATTCTTCTTCTTCTTTTTTTTTTCTTTTTTTGTTTGAGACAGGGTCTCACTCTTCCCAGGCTGGAGTGCAGTGGTGCAATCACATCTCACTGCAGCCTCAGCCTCCTCGGGCTCACTAGATCCTCCCACCTCAGCCTCCTGAGTAGCTGGGACTACAGGAGCGCACCCTTTGCCCAGCTAATTTTTCTATTTTTCTAGAGACGGGATTTTGCTATGTTGCCCAAGCTGGTCTCAAATTCCTGGGCTCAAGTGATCCACCTGCCTCAGCCTCCCAAAGTGCTGGAATTACAGGTGTGAGCCACCTCGTGCCCAGCTGCTTCTTGCTTTCTGAAATTAAAATTTAGGCCGGGCACGGTGGCTCACGCCTGTAATCCTAGCACTTTGGGAGGCCGAGGCGGGTGGATCACCTGAGGTAAGGAGTTCGAGACTGGCCTGGCCAACATGGGGAAACCCCGTCTCTACTGAAAATAAAAATATCAGCTGGGCGTGGTCGTGGGCGCCTGTAATCCCAGCTACTTGGGAGGCTGAGTGACGAGAACCGCTTGAACCCAGGAGGCGGACGTTGTAGTGAGCCAAGATCGCGCCACTGCACTCCTGCCTGGGCGACAAGAGCGAGACTCCATCTCACAAAAAAAAGAAATTAAAATTTAGTGGCTGGGCATGGTGGCTTAGACCTGTAATCCCAGCACTTTGGGAGGCTGAGGTAAGAGGATCACTTGAGCCCAGGTTGGAGACCAGCCTGGGCAATATAGTAGGACTTCATCTCTATAAAATAAAATAAAATTAATTAATTAAAAATTTTATTTATTTATTTGTTTATTTATTTTGAGACAGAGTCTCGCTCTGTTGTCCAGGCTGGAGTGCAGTGGCATGACCTCAGCTCACTGCAGCCTCTGGCTCATGGGTTCAAACGATTCTTATGCCTCAGCCTCCTGAGTAGTTGGGATTACAGGCGTGTGCCACCATGCCTGGCTAATTTTTGGGGAGTTTGTTTGTTTTTGAGATGGAGTCCCAGTCTGTCACCCAGACTGGAGTGCAGTGGCACAATATCTCAGCTCACTGCAACCTCTGCCTCCCGGGTTCAAGAGAGTCTCCTGCCTCAGTCTCCTGAGTAGGCGGGATTACAGGAGCCTGCCACCATGCCCGGCCCAGCTAATTTTATTTATTTATTTATTTTTTGAGACAGAGTTTCACTCTTGTTGCCTAGGCTGGAGCGCAATGGCGCAGTCTTGGCTCACTGCAACCTCTGCCTCCTGAGTTCAAGTGATTCTCCTGCTTCAGCCTTCCGAGTAGCTGGGATTACAGGCATGCACCACCACTAATTACAGAAATGCACCATCAGGCTAATTTTGTATTTTTAGTAGAGACAGGGTCTCGGCCAACACCCGGCTAATTTTTGTATTTCTTAGTACAGACAGGGTTTCACCGTGTTGACCAGGTTGGTCTCCAACTCCTGACCTCAGGTGATCCGCCTGCCTCGGCCTCCCAAAGTTCTGGGTTTACAGGCGAGAGCCACTGTGCCCAGCCTATGTTCATGTCTTCTATAGCCATCTTTATTCCTTCCTCCCTCTTTGTGACCTGTTTGTCTGCATCAGTGTTTCATTTGGGGCCATCAGGAGACGTTTGGCAATTCATGGAGACTTTAAAAAAAAACTGTATTGAGATGCAATTCACATTCACCAATTCACTGTTCACCAGTGGTGACATTTTTGGCTGTCACAACTTGAAGATGGGATGCTACTGGCATCTATTAATAGGAGGCAGAGGCTAGGATGCTGCTCAAACCCTACACCTATGCGTTGGACAGCCCCCACAACACAGCAGATAATTATCCAGCCCCAAATGTCAATAGTGTCCAGACTGAGTAGCCCTGGTTCACATCCTTGGTCTATCTGCAGGGTCCTGTCTTGCAAGGGGCTCACAGTTCAGGTGCAGAAACAGGAAGAGCCTAATAAGAAAAAGGACAAGTTAGTCCAGGCACAGTGGCTCACGCCTGTAATCCCACCACTTTGGGAGGCTGAGGTGGGGGGGATCACTTGCGGTCAGGAGTTCGAGACCAGCCTGACCAACATGGTGAAACCCCGTCTCTACTAAAAATACAAAAAGTAGCTGGGCATGGTGGTGTGTGTCTGTAGTCGCAGCTTCTCGGAAGACTGAGGCACAAGAATCTCTTTTTTTTTTTTTTTTTTTTTTTTTGAGACGGAGTCTCACTCTGTCGCCCAGGCTGGAGTGCAGTGGCGTGGTCTTGGCTCACTGCAAGCTCCGCCTCCCGGGTTCACGCCATTCTCCTGCCTCAGCCTCCCAAGTAGCTGGGACTACAGGCGACTGCCACCACGCCCGGCTAATTTTTTGCATTTTTAATAGAGATGGGGTTTCACCTTGTTAGCCAGGATGGTCTCGATCTCCTGACCTCGTGATCCGCCTGCCTTGGCCTCCCAAAGTGCTGGTATTACAGGCGTGAGCCACCGCACCCGGCCACACAAGAATCTCTTGAACCTGAGAGGCGGAGGTTGCAGTGAGCCGAGGTGGCACCACTGCACTCCGGCCTGGGTGACAGAGTGAGACTCTGTCTCCAAAAAAGGAAAAAAAAGAAACAGGACAATTTCAATCACCTCCCTTCTGTGCCTGGCCCCAGGGTCTTGGGTACCCAACACTTGTCACTCAGCTCAGTTAGTCCTCACTAGGTTTAGAGAGGAGAGGACCAAGCCACAGGGAGTGGTGCAGCTGCTAAAACCTAGGTCCTCCTCTCTCAGGTCTGCACCCACAAGGCCAGCATTTCCCTATATACATTCAACATCATAGCATAGCGCTTCATATGTCCCAGACATGTGCCAAACATGGTAGGTTAGTTAGGTAATTTAGTCCCCATGCCCGCCCTGTGAGTTAGGGCTCTGTTTTACAGATGGGGAAACAGAGGCACAGATTAGTCAAGCCATTTATCCCAGGTCACACAGCAATACTAACAATAAGAGCAGTTCACTATTATGGAGAACCTAGAATGTGCCAGGCCCTGTCTGGCAGGAGCCTGTTGAATCCTGATAACAGCATAGGCAGCAATTGGGGCTATTTTTCCATACAATGGAAGAGAAAACTGTCTCTTACTGATGTCACACAGCTAAACCGGCCTGGGATCTCCACTCTTCATTCATTTTGTTTTTTGTTTGTTTGTTGGTTTTCTTCGAGATGAGTCTTGCTCTGTCGCCCAGGCTGGAGTGCAGTGGCGAGATCTCCGCTTACTGCAACCCCTGCCTCCCTGGTTCAAGCGATTCTCCTGCCTCAGCCTCATGAGTAGCTGGAATTACAGGCACATGCCACCATGCCCAGCTAATTTTTGTATTCTTAGTAGAGACGGGGTTTCACCATGTTGATCAGGCTGGTCTTGAACTCTTGATCTCGTGATCCACCTGCTTTGGCCTCCCAAAGTGCTGGGATTACAGGCGTGAGTCACCGCGCCCAGCCAATGTTTGTTTGTTTTTGAGACAGAGTATTGCTCTGTTGCCCAGGCTGGAGTACAGTGGCACAATCTCTGCTCACTGCAACCTCTGCCTCCCGGGTTCAAGTGATTCTCATGCCTCAGGCACCCCAAGTAGCTGGGATTACAGGCACGCGCCACCACGTCCGGCTAATTTTTGTATTTTAGTAGAGACGGGGTTTTACTATGTTGGCCAGGCTGCTCTCGAACTCCTGACCTCTAGTGATCCTCCAGCCTCAGCCCCTAAAGTGCTAGGATTACAGGCATGAGCCACCATGCCCAGCTCATTCATGAATTCTCATTGGTCTCTATGGCAGGCAGTTTTCTGGGGGCTGGAGATCCAGCAGTGGGAAAAGCAAGGTGGCCACCTTGAAACTCACGGAGGGAAAGGAGATACAGGCAGATACAGGGAACCGAAAGTGCAAGGGCCCAAGGAGGGATTGCCAGGCATCGCGCCTGAGGATCAGCGAGGAGGCTTGTGTGGCTGGGGTGGGGAGAGCAAGCGTGGTACACCACGAGGGTGCCGGCAGGATCCAGAGCTAAGACAGAAGCCACAAGAGGGCTCCGAGCAGAGGAGGGATATGATCTGACTCAGGCATTAACAGGGTGTTGGGGTGCAGACGGCGGGGGGTGAAGGTGGAAGCCGGGGACCCAGTGAGGAGTTGACTACAGTACTCCAGGCAGGAAGTGTCTGTGGCTGCAGCAGGATGCTGGCAGTGGAGGAGGTGAGAAGTGTTAGGTTGTGAATAAATAAATATGTGTGTGTGTGTATATATAGATATATAATTTTTTTTTTTTTTTTTGAGACAGAGTCTTGCTCTGTCGCCCAGGCTGGAGTACCGTGGCGCAATCTCGGCTCACTGCAACCTCTGCCTCCCAAGTTCAAGTGACTCTCCCGCCTCAGCCTCCTGAGTAGCTGGGATTACAGGTGCCCGCCACCATGCTTGGCTAATTTTTGTATTTTTCGTAGAGACGGGGTTTCACCATGTTGGCCAGGCTGGCTCAAGTGATCTGCCCACCTTGGCCTCCCAAAGTGCTGGGATTACAGGTGTGAGCCACTGCTCCCAGCCTTATACAATTTTTTTCTCAGCCTTTCTTTGTCTTTTATGACTTTAATATTTTTGAAGAGCCCAGGTTAGTTGTGCTGTTTTTGTTTTTGTTTTTTCTAAGACAAAGTCTCACTCTTGCCCAGGCTGGAGTGCAGTGGCGCGATCATAGCTCACTGCAGCTTCAACCTTCCAGGGCTCCAGTGATTCTCTTACCTCAATCTTCTGAGTAGCTGGGACTTCCACGAGTACATTGTCATGCCTGGCTAGTGTTTTTTATTTTTAGTAGAGACGAGGTCTTACCATGTTGCCCAGGCTGCTCTTGAACTCCTGAACGCAAGCAATCCTCTCACCTTGGCCTCCTGAGGTGCTGGGATTATAGGCATGAGCCACCATGCCTATCCCTGTTGTCCTTGTTTGGCCCAGAGGCTGGAAGATCACTTGAGGCCAGAAGTTCAAGACCAGCCTTGGCAACATAGTGAGACCCTGTCTCTTTAAAATTTAAAAAAAAAAAGAAAAGGAATAGCACAGAAGTGGTGCCCTGCCTTCTTAGTGTCCCATTCCTGGAGATGTTGGCTTTGATCACTAAGTTAAGGGGGTGCATACCAGGTTCCTCCAATATAAATTTGTGTTTGCCCTTTACAGTGAATGAATATCTTATAAGTCTGTTAAGACTATGTAGATACCTTATACTTCATCAAACTCCCATCCATGCTTTTTTTTTTTTCTTTTTTTTTTTTTTTGACACAGAGTCTCACTCTGTCGCCCAGGCTAGAGTGCTGTGGTGCGATCTCTGCTCACTGCAGCCTCCGCCTTTTGGGTTCAAATGATTCTCCTGCCTTAACCTCCCGAGTAGCTGGGACTACAGGCGCATGACACCACACCCGGCTAATTTTTGTATTTTTGGTAGAGGCGGGGTTTCGCCATGTTGGCCAGGCTGGTCTCGAATTCCTGACCTCAAGTGATTCGCCCACCTTGGCCTCCCAAAGTGTTGGGATTACAGGTGTGAGCCACCGCACCCGGCCCTATCCACACATTTTTGCATCTATTCCTTTTATATTTATTTACTTGCCAGTCTACAGTAAGGATTATATTTTCCTTCTCTTCCTTATTTATTCATTTATTTATTATCGGTATGGATTCTGGATTTCTGTTTTATCCAGTGGGTTATAATCTGTAACTATCATTATTGTATTGTTCAAATAATTCCAGATTTGGCCACTGGGAGCCCTTTCAAGCTAGCTCATGTGTGAGTGGGAATCTATCTAGAAGATAGAATTTCCTGATGGATTGGGTGGGTTGTGTGTGAGAGAAAGCTGGGGTTTATTCTTTTTTTTAGAGACAGTGTCTCACTCTGTCACCCAAGCTGGAGTGCAGTTGCACAATTACAGCTCACTGCAGCCTCCATCTCCTGGGCTCAACTAATCCTTCTCCCTCAGCCTCCTGAGTAGACCAGCTAATGTAAAATATATATATATTTTTAGAAATGGGGTCTCGCTATATTGCCCAGGCTGGTCTCAAACTCCTGGCTTCAAAGTGATCCTCCTGCTTTGGCCTCCCAAAGTGCTGAGATTACAAGCATGAGCCACCATGCCTGGCCAGGTTCATCTTTTGGCAAATATTTATTGCCTATAAGTTGAGATAAAGCCATTATAAAAGCAGACAAAGGTCCTTGCCTTCATGGGGCTCATGTTTTTGTGGATGTGACACTTTTGTTTCTGATCCAAGCCACTGGGGGACGATGGCACAGATTTGAGGAGGGTGGATCGGTCTGGGACAGGTGAAGTGGAGCTGCCTGGTAGACCAGCCTCTGCTTCCACTCCTGCCTCCTCCATTAGCCCCATGCTTACCATGTAATGACTTCCTGCTTTTTTTCTTCACTCAACAGCCAAGACAATGCAAACTCCAGTGAACATTCCCGTGCCTGTGCTCCGGCTGCCCCGGGGCCCTGATGGCTTCTGCCGTGGCTTTGCCCCTGACGGACGCAGAGCCCCCTTGAGGCCAGAGGTTCCTGAAATCCAGGAGTGTCCCATAGCTCAAGAATCCCTGGAATCCCAGGAGCAGCGGGCACGAGCCGCCCTTCGGGAGCGTTACCTCCGCAGCCTGCTGGCCATGGTGGGTCATCAGGTGAGCTTCACGTTGCACGAGGGTGTGCGTGTGGCCGCCCACTTTGGAGCCACCGACCTGGATGTGGCCAACTTCTACGTGTCACAGCTGCAGACTCCCATAGGTGTGCAAGCAGAGGCGCTACTCCGATGTAGTGACATTATTTCATATACCTTCAAGCCATAAAGATATTGTGTTCACTTTTCTGCTTGAGGCTAAGGGACTGTATCCCAGGCCTCCCAATGTTCCCGAGCCAGGAACTCTGGGCACCATGGAGTTATGAGCTCCCTTGGAATTTTGAGCCAAGCCTTAAGCAAGTCTGGACTCCTGAGACCTCCTGGGTCTAGTCAGTAAAACTCTGCAACTCTAGGAATTCTAAGATCCCATTGGAAGGAATGCTCTACCTCACAGAACTCTGAACCCTACAGAAATACGGGCCTGCTGCCATTTCCTGAAGACCGGGGCATCGGGGTGGGGTGATAAAGGATACAACCTGCACAGGGGGAAGTTATTAAAGAGGCTGCAAAGTCCAGCCACCCTGAAGATACTCCCCAGTGCTCCCCTCCTGCTAAAGAACCAGTTACCCCAGGAAAATTCGACTCCTGTTTTTCTTTAATTAACTATACCGACGGGGATGGAGTCATCTTTAGGGGCTGGTAGGGTGGTTATCCAAGGGCTGAATCCAGTGGAGCTGGGCCAAGTAGGACAGGAGTCCAGATAAAGGTGTAGGGGCTGCACGGCCGCAAGTCTCCTGGAAAGGCTGGAGTGACCGGCATGCCGGGATTGGGAGATTAGGATTTGATTTCATTTTGGGGCGGGCGGTGGCTCGTGCTGGGTCACGTGGTCGTGCCCAAGCGCTCCTCCTGTTGCCCCACCTGTGGTTGCTGCGGACTGCACACGACAGCAGATTCGCTGTCCTCTCGTTGGAGGCGAATGGTCGGACCCCGAGTGGCGGCGCCCCTGATAAAAGGCCGAGGATTCGCGATCAGGGTGCAACTTCACTCCCTCCTCTTTTCTCTCCAGCCTTGCAGCGTGGCCGTTCACATCACGCGCTTCACTAAGCCTCCTGTCACTAGTAACCTTTCAGCGCATTGTTTAAAAAGAAAGCAGTTTCTGTCCCTTTCTGTAGTTCCTTTAAGTTCAGGATGTAAGCGAAGCCTTCCATTAAGTAAAGGTGAGTGTCGTTTCGTCTCAGTCGCGAAAGTGCGGCGGCCGATGATGAACCGCGCCAGGAGCAGCGTCAGCGGCCATCAGTCCATTCGCAGCGCCGGCTCCGCGGAGGCCCGGACCTAGCTCCCGAGTTGCCTTGGCGACGACGCGGCTCGCTCCGCCCTAGTTCCCTTTTATGGTTTCAGCTCCGCCTCCTCTAGTTTGCCGGGTGCGCTTCGGCAAGCGTGGCGAAAGTGCGGCGGCGAATGTCAAGCGTTGGGTCTGAGCCTAGGGGTGTGGCTTGAGCTCACGCTGGTTCTTTCTTGCCTCGGTGATCCACCAGCCTTGTCACCCAGGATTTAGATTGGCAGATTCGTCTCTCGCCTTTGGAATTTCTACCTTCTCCTAGGTTTTGTTTTTTAAAATCAGGCCTATGATACCGCTCATGGGCTCATATTTATTTTAGCATTGTAATTTAAGTTGTATTTTATGCAACTCTACCCCGATACAGAGAGCTGTTGATGTAACTGCAGCGAGCAAATGGAAGACTAGAGACTAGCGAAGGGGCCGAGACTTCGTCTCCAGAGTATCCCTGTCAGCATCCATCAACTGCACTCATATATTGAATGCAGCTCCTATCCGCCTTTCTTTTCGACTTCTTCATGCCGTTACCACTCTTCATCAGTTAGTCTAGCCTCAATGTTTTAATTTATTTCCTTCGTTTTTTGGGGGGGAGGGGGGACGGAGTCTTGCTCTGTCGCCCAGGCTGGAGTGCAGTGGCACGATCTCGGCTCACTACAAGCTCCGCCTCCCGGGTTCACACCATTCTCGTGCCTCAGGCTCCCGAGTAGCTGGGACTACAGGCGCCCGCCACCACGCCCGGCTAATTTTTTGTATTTTTAGTAGAGACGGGGTTTCACCGTGTTAGCCAGGATGGTCTCGATCTCCTAACCTCGTGATCCGCCCGTGTCGGCCTCCCAAAGTGCTGGGATTACAGGCGTGAGCCACCGCGCCCGGCCCATTTCTTTCCTTTCGTTGAGACAAGGTCTGGCTCTGTCTACCAGGTCGGAGTGCAGGGGCGCGATCATAGCTCAGCGCAGCCTCAACCTACCGGGCTCAAGCGATCTTCCCACCTCCCAAGTAGCTGGAACTACAGGCTCCTGTAACCAGACCTTGCTAATTTTTAATTTTTTTGTAAAGACGGGGCCTTGCTATGTTGCCCAGGCTGGTCTCGAACTTCTGGACTCAAGCGATCTTCCCGCCTCAGCCTTCCAAAGTGCTGG
Source organism: Pan troglodytes (assembly GCF_028858775.2). Taxonomy (NCBI): domain Eukaryota; kingdom Metazoa; phylum Chordata; class Mammalia; order Primates; family Hominidae; genus Pan; species Pan troglodytes. The sequence goes on from NC_072418.2 coordinate 48,050,070, forward strand.
GATTATAGGCGTGTGCCGCCGCGCCCCGCCAGGTGTTTTCAGTTCTATGTACTCCATACCCTGGGCTCTTGACGAATGTGCGGGAGCTGAATATTCGTTATTTGGACTCCGGAAGGAAGGCGTGGGCTCAGCTTCGCGCTTGCGCGCTGCTCTTGGAGACGGCGTCTACTTCGCCCCGCCCCTCATAGTCTGCGGTTCCGGCTCTGCAGATTCGCTGCTCACGTTTCTTTTTTCCGTGGCCCTTCCTGCCCTTTGTTTCTCTCTTCATGTCACCCGCGGGACAACTCTACCTGCAAGTCGCTGAAATCGATTTTCTGCTTCTTATAGTAAGCGGCGGGCTCGCCAGCCTCGAGCGAAAGTGTGACTGCGAACGGGCAGGCGCGCGCGGGGCTCGGCGGAGGCGCGCTTGGGCTCCCGGCGGCGACGACTACGACCACTAGGAGAGCGGACGGAGGCGGCGCCTGAAGCGGCGGCGGAGCCCATGCCCCGGGACGGCGGGCGGGCCCGGAGAGACAAATCCGGGGCCCGGGGCATGTCCCCGGGGCCCCCGTGAGGAGGCGGCGGCGGCTATGGAGATCGCGCCGCAGGAGGCGCCGCCCGTGCCGGGCGCGGACGGCGACATTGAAGAGGCCCCAGCTGAGGCCGGGTCTCCCAGCCCCGCGTCGCCCCCCGCCGATGGGCGCCTCAAGGCTGCAGCCAAGCGCGTCACATTCCCGTCCGACGAGGATATCGTGTCTGGAGCAGTGGAGCCCAAAGACCCCTGGAGACATGGTAGCTACCGCGGGTGAAGCGGGGGCGGGCTCGAGAGGGACCCGGGAGTCGGGAGGGATCGGTGCAGGGCCCGGCTCGAGGTGGCGTTCAATAGATTGCACCTAATGGTGAATAAGGGGACAGTCGTCAGTTTAGAACCGGATCTGTTAGAAAGGGGGTGGCTATCGAGTTGGGAAGGTTAAAAGTATCTGGTTTCTGCCGCACCCCACCCACCCGAGACAAAGATGGTGATCGTTTTAGGGTTTAAAACGATGAGCAATTAAAGAAAGTTTGGTGTTTTGTCAGATGTAGAGTGTGGCAGCCTTTGCGTTCGTAGTTCCACCAGAGAAGGAGAGAAGGAGCAGTTGGGAGGAGGAGCGGGTCAACACTGGGCCTGAAAGGGCAGTTGAAAGAGTTTGATGGGTCTATGGGGGTAAAAAGAGGTTAAGTTGCTGGTCTGCAAGCCTTGGGGCAAGGAGTGGTCGTGTTGGCCACTTTCTTGGCTGGAAAGAGGGAGACTATAAACTTGGACTGTGGCTATAGAGGACTTGGTAAAAAGGAGTCAAGATAAGGTCCCAGAAGAGGAGCAGAGGTGGTGGTCAATTTGTGGTTGGGTGAGGGAGAAAGAGGCAGTGTGGTTTTTATGTTTTCTTTTTTATTGAGACAAGGTCTCACTACATTGCCCAGGCTGGTCTCGGACTTCTGGGTTCAAGCTGTCCTCCCTCCTTGGCCTCCCAGAGTGTTGGGATTACAGGTGTGAGCCACCGCCGCCTGCTGCAATGTGGTATTAAGAAGAAAAGCCAACGCCTACCGCCGCCTCCTCCTCCAAAAAAAAGAGAAGCAAAAGGAAGGCTGTCAGTCATTCAGGAGCAGAGGATGTTTGGGACATGGCTACGGAAGGGTCCTCTTGTTCCTTCCTGAGAAAGAATTGGGGGATGGCCGGGTGCATTGGCTCAGGCGTGTAATGCCAGCACTTTGGGAGGCCAAGGTGGGTGGATCACCTGAGGTCAGGAGTTTAAAAGCAGCCTGGCCAACATGGGGAAACCCCGTTTCTACTAAAAATACAGAAATTGGCTGGGCATGGTGGTGCACACCTGTAATCCCATCTACTCAAGAGGCTGAGGCAGGGAGAATCGTTTGAACCCGGGAGGTGGAGGTTGCAATGAGCTAAGATCACGACATTGTACTCCAGCCTGGGTGACAAGAGCAAAACTCCGGCTCAAAGAAAAAAAAAGAATTAGGGGATGTTATCAAGTCAGGAATTGGATTTGCTGGCCAGTAGCAGGTGAGAGAGATGAAAAAGTTTGGCTACTTGAAGTGTTGGGAGAGAGGGCCAGCCCACTGGAGAGGGTCAGGTCAGTGTTGGAGCTGAAAGGAGTGTGTTGGAGCCATAGGGCTGGGAAGGTGGAAAGTCGCTTGGGACATGCAGGGTAGTGTTGAGTCCATTTTGTGCTGGAGAAGTCTGTCAGTCCCCCTTGGGTGGAGCCCATGAAGTGAGGGATCAGACTGGCTGTGGTGGCCGTGGTTCTGTAGAAGCTGATCTGCCGGCCCTGGGCAAGGGGAGAAACTATTGCCAGTCTGTGGACAATGGAGGAATTGGTGGCTTTGATGTGAGGGTGGGAAACATGGTAACTGGAAACTGAACACACAGGGAGTCCATCATGAATGACAGTTTGGCTACTTATTATAATTTTTTAGACGGAGTCTCCCTCTGTTGCCCAGGCCAATTCTCCTGCCTCAGCCTCCTGAGTATCTGGGATTACAGGCACCTGTCATCACACCTGGCTAAAAATGTTTGTATTTTTAGTAGAGTTGGGGTTTCACCATGTTGGCCAGGCTGGTCTCGAACTCCTGACCTCAGGTGATCTGCCCATTTAAGCCTTCCAAAGTGCTGGGATTACCGGCATGAGCCACCGTGCCCGGCTGGCTAGTTATTCTTAAAGAGGCAGTGGTTAAATTAAGACTTTTGGGCCGGATGCCATGGTTCATGCCTGTAACCCCAGCACTTTGTCAGGCCAAGGTGGGCAGATCACCTGAGCCCAGGAGTTCAAGACCAGCTTGGGCAACAAGGTGAAACCGTGTCTCTGCAAAATATACGAAAATTAGCCAGGTGTGATGGTGCACGCCTGTAGTCCCAGCAACTCAGGAGGCTGAAGTGGGAGGATCATTTGAGCCCAGGAGGTCGATAGTGCAGTGAACTGTGATTGCGCCACTGAACTCCAGCTTGGGTGACAGAGACCCGGTCTTAAAAAAAAAAAAAAATGAGTTTTGGCACTAGGAGCCAGCCAAGTCCTTGGGCTCTAGGCCCCAGGGATAGGTGGTTAGTTCGGGACCGGGGCACAGTCAGAATGCCCCCTGGCTATTGCGTGATATCCAGTCCAGAGCAGGAAGGGGAAAGACCTGGAGAGGCAGAGCAGGGTGTTTCAAGAGCAGAGGCTCCAGGTCAGATCGTTTGAGACCTGGGGCTGGTTACCTAACTCCTGAGCCTCAGTCTTCCCATCTGTGAAGTAGGTGGCAATACTCTTGCCATGGAATTTAGGAGAGGACTGGATGAAGTCACATATGGAAAGGAATCGGCCAGGGTGAGTGTTCTCGATGGCAGTCATTGTTATTAAGACAGTGTTGGTCATCTTGGGCTGGTGTGGAGGAGTTCATGCATGGGGTGGGGCCTGGATGTGGCTGCTTCAGAGGCTTCCAGGAGAGGGGAGAGATGGCAGTCAATGCGTGGGCCTGGAGTGAGGTGCGAGGGGGAAGATGGTCAGTTTGTGGGCTGAAGGGTCAGGGTGAGGGCAGCAAGAGAGTCTGGCACAGATTGGGCGTTAGGGGGTAAAGTTTCTGGTCTGCAGATTCCCAGAACAGGTTTGGCTTTCATTCAGTAAGCCACTTTTCCTCTCCAAGCCTCTCTTTCTTTCTGTGCAAATGGAGGTGCTAATTTTTTACCATGGGGTAGTTGTGAAGATGAAGTAAGATAGTCCTCATAAATTTCTGCCACATAAATAGCAGCTGTCATCCAGGCAGATTTGTTTTTTGTTTGTTTGTTTTCACGTGCAGTCTTGAAGAGGCAGTGAAAGAACTGGAGAGGCAGAAGGCTATCTGTCAAGAAAAGAGGGGCAGTTGGAGCCTGGCTGGGAGGAGTTTAGAGGAGGGGTGCCGGTTGGTCTGTCCTGGGTAAGGGGTAGAGTGGGTAACACTCTCCAGGCTGGGGGAGTCTCTCATTCCAGCGGTTGAGAGAGGGGCAGTAAGGCCTGGTTGGGACTCACACTCTAGAGGAGTCCGTGCGTCTGAGCTGCAGAGGTGATGACATGGACTGGACTGGAAGAATTGGTCCATCCTGTTTGGGAAGAGGGCTTGAGGAGTTGGCTTGGCAGTGAGGAGTTGGATGATCTTGGGCCTGGGCAGGGGAGGGGTCATTGGTGAAGTTGGTGAGTTTGGACAAAGGGATTTGCAGGACAGAAAACCCAAGGGCCTGGAAACAGCAAGGAGCAGGGGATAGGCTCCGTGCTGGGGAGGACAGTGGAGTGGTTCACTGGCCATGGGGCTGTGGGAGGTGGAGGGTTCGCCAGGGTGAAGAGGAATCATGGTACAGAAAGTGGGCCTAAGGGGAGGCCCAAGTGAGAGGCCCAGAGGGTCTGGGGCTGGAGGACTGCAGGGAGGGGTTGCTTGGTCTTGGAACAGAGGTAGGAGATTTGTTGGCATCAATCTCATAAGCTGTGGGGAGGGACAGGGGGTGTCATTTGAGCTGTGGATCTAGTGGAAGGGTGGCGTGACCCCAAGGCCAAGGGGTGACAGAAGAGCTGACAGGTCTGAATGGGGGAGATTCAGTTATCCGGAAGCTGTTGTGCCGTGCTAGAGCTGGAGCGCTGCCTAGGCCAGGGGGTGGAAGAGCGCCCCTGGGTGAGGAGGAAGCAGCACTGGGGGCACCCCAGTGCAGGGGTCTCCTTCAGCAGAGCCTCACCCCTGGGGCTAGAGTGGTGGCCCAGCCGGGTGGGAGCTGTGGGGGGTGTCTACCTGAGGGTGAGCGCTCCCTCAGGCCCTGCAGGGGCCCAGGGTGTGGGGATTCCTGGAGATGAGGTGATCTGGAGGAGGGGGATTGTGAGGGAGGGTCTCGAGCCTGCCCAGGCTTATCCGGATTCCCATCTCCCACAGTGGGGTTCCGCCTGCTGGGGCTGCTGTTTCCTCATTACGTGAATGGCCGTCTGATGTTCTTCTGTTGCGTGCTTGTTTTCTTGGTGGTGGTCTCTCTCCTGCGCTGGAATGGGAGAGCAGAGGCCGAGTCCATCCTCTTCTCCGCTTTCCTCAAGGACACTCAGTTGTTGAATGAGCGCCTGTGGGCCTGTGAGGCCTGGTGGTGTCTGAGAGCCACCTAGCAGAGTGACATGTAGCTGAATGTCAGGGGCCTGAGCAGCCTGGCGTGGGGATGCCAGTGGGGCGGCAGTGTGCTCTGTGGCCTCTGGCAAGCATGGGTTCTTGCAGAGCATTGTGTTTCCTCACCTGTGAAACAGGGCCAGTGATCCCTGCCCTGCAGACCACCAGGATGTCAGAGGATAGGGTGAACCTGCTAGGGGCAGGTCTCCTCAGCAAGCCACAGCCAGGTGTGTGTAGATGGGCAGGGAAGCTCGGGGAGGAGGCAGGCTGGGAATCGTGAGTGAAAGAGGCCACTTCAGCACTGCCAGGCTGGGCACGTGGGTGCCCGTGGGGAGCGAGCTAGCCGGCTGCACTGCACCCCATCATGTTGTGGCAGACCCTTCAGCTCTTCTGAAGGCCAAGGCCAGACTTACACAAGGAACCCATCAGGCCAAACTGCAGGAATGACCTGAGGCTCGGCTGGTCTCCTCAGTCCCAGCTGAACTCTGTGGGGTTGGAAAGATAGGCATGTGAGAGGGACTTGTGATGAGAGCACATGACACCAGCCACAGTCCGGGAGACTCATCTCCCCTCCTCCAGTCCTGCCGGTGACTCACTCCCTGCTCCCTGACCGTCAGTCCTCCAGTGTGTGTGCGTTGGGGGTTTGCCCACTAGGAAGCAACTTGCATGAAGTCAAGGTGTCTGCAGGGCAGGGTGAGGGGGCCCAAGCATGCTACCATCTCTGGCCACCTGAGCTTTGGAAGGCGGCGGGAGGGGTAGGGGCAGGGTGTTCTTAAATGCGGATCCTAGGGCATGGAAATGCCATACTGTTGGCTATTGAAACCCGTGCTGCAGATTCAGTCCTAAAAGCAGGCTGGACAGGTAGACATGCATCTGTCAGTGGTGGAAAGAGGCCCCAGGTTAGAGAATCAGCTTGCTTTAGCATTCGTGGTGGAGCTGCTGGGGAGTAGGGAACAGGGTCGAGGCGGGTGCTTTGATGCATCTGCTCAGATTTCCGTCTGGGCCCAGCTCCACCTCCTGCTGCTGGAGTTGGCAAGTAGACCCTGCCACTGAGCAGCCACGTGACTTTGGCGATTGTTCTCTCTGCCTCGATTTTTCTGTGTCTAAAATGCAGCTGACAGAAGTATGTCCTCATAGGGTGATTGGGAGGATTAAGTGAGATAACACAGTGCCTGATCCATAGTAAATGCCCAGCAAATGCCTCCCTTGTTATTCCTGTCATCACCACTCCTCTGCCCCCACCTATAGCCCTAACATTTTGTTTCTGTTTCCTGCCCGTGTTGTGTATTTGTACTCCTCTTTCCCCTATAGTGTCCCACGTCAGCGTCCCTGCTTTCCCTCAGAGGCCCACTCCTCCAGGCTGGGTGCCCCAGCAGTCCCTGACCTCCAGGCCTGACTTTGTCTCTGCCAAGTTGTGTGACCGTGGACAATTTGTCCAATCTCTCTGAGCTAAAACTAAATCAGCATGTCTCAGCCCACTAGTAGGAGAGGCAGCAGGGGTACCAAGATTCCATGTTAGAACTAACTAACTGGCCATGTTAGTTCCAGCTTCTGCCTACACTGGCTGATGACTTTGGACAAGTTGCAGCTCCTCCCTGAGCCTGAGTCTCCTCTGGAGCAGGGGCTCCACCACCCCAGCCCCCTGCCCTGTTGGAGCACGATCAGGTTAGTGGTGGTATTGTGCTGGTGCCTGTCCTCTGCCCTCTCAGGCCCTTTGCACACTGTGACTCGCCGCTCTCTGTGCCTGTACATGCAGTTGGGCTGCCTGATTCTTTGTGCCTGTGATTATCTGTGCTCGCATCTATTTCCCCCTTCAAGGGCAAAGACTGTGTATGAGTCACCTCTGTGACCCTAGTCTAGCACACAGGAGGGCTCGGGCATGGGACACATGTCCGAAGGACTGGGGTGTTTTCCTGGGATCAAACACCGCATGGTGGGATTTACAGGAAACTTTTTTGTGGTAGTTAATCCAGTTGGTGCCAGGACGAGAGCTCTTCCTCAGGGACCTACAGACAGGCTTTAGCACCCATTCTGACTCCCGGAAGAGCGCGAAGCTGGCCCCCAGCTGGCACTCGGTAACCAGCCTTGAGTGCGTCAGCGGGAGAGCGTGTGCGCTTGTTTCTGGGAGCGAGTACTGGGGCTCTGCGAACCTTCACAGGCATCCGGCTCCAAGAGGATTAAGAACTGTGGGGCCAAATGCCCTGTGTTGGACGGACTGCAGCTGGAGCAGTCACTGAGCACGGAGGCCAGAAACCTGTTTTTACAAAAGCTCCCCAGGTGGTTCTGAAAACCTCGCTTGGCTGTCTGTGTGCTTTGCTCCGCCATCCATCACTCAGTCCCAAGCCTGCCTTCAGACCTCAGTTCAGGGGTGGCTGGCATTGACCTCAAAGCCTTTTTTGGAGCAAATTAACAGGTGAGCATTGAAATGCCTGCCTTAAGGTAACTGCAGAAATTCAAGCTGGGCCGGCCGCCTGCTGCAGTGGGGCATGGGGGCAGGGTGGGTTAAATTCTTGCCTTCTGGCTGACCTTAGTCATCACCAGTCATTGCCTTCCATGTGCCTGTACCAGGCACTGGTCTCAGTGCCTTTTGTGTATTATCGCATTTAGATATCACAGCCACCCCAGGAGGTAGGTGCCGTTTGCCCCAATTTGTAGATGAGGAAATGGAGCCCATAGAGGTAAAGTAATTTTCCTGAGGTCACACAGTGGGTAAGTGGTGGAGCTGGGATTCAAATCCAGGCAGCCAGCCTGGCGCCGAAGCCTGCGCAGTAATAACCCCTGTGTGGCGGCTGAGTGCTTGGACGCAAGTGGCCGCATTTGGTGCAACGTGCCATACAGTCTCTTCATCTATAACCCAGAATCGTTTATAAAATAGAGGCGACAGTGCTGGCTTTGCGGTGTTGTGGCAGGGATGAGAAACAGAAACAGGTGGGGTAAGGGCCCAGCCTGGTGGGCACGCAGGAGGGGGTCACTGTGGTTCGTGGACAGCTTGAGTCCCTGGAGATTTGTGCTGCTCCTCTGTCCTCAGCATTGCCTGCTGTTCTGACCCTTGGCCTCTGGGACGTGTTCTTCCTGTGCTACTCAGTGTCTGGTATGTGATAGGCGCTCAGTATATTCTTGCTGCGTGAGTGACTTGGTGACCCCGTAACCAGTCATGCATTCAGCATGGTGTGGCCGTGCCACGTGTTACGAGTCAGGGCAGAAGACAGGCCCAGTCCATGCTTCTGTGGGGGTCACAGTCAAGTGAGGGAGACACACAGTAAAGAATTCTCAGCAAACCAGGCTTCTGAGGACTCAGATTAGGGTGGGTCCACAGGGTGTGCAGGAGGGCAGGGCAGAGGCAGCTTCCTAGAAAGGACATCAACAAGGAAATCCAGCAGTTAGCCAGGTGAGGAGCAGTGGGAGGAGTGCACCAGGGGTGGAAGGCAGAGAGAACCAGCCTGGTATGTCTGAAGAACAGAAAAAAGCCATACTTAGTTGAGGTAGAGGCAGGCTGGTCAGAGGTGAGGCTGGAGGAGGCAGGAGAGACTGCTGTGTGGGGCCTTATGGGCTGTGCTAGCAGAGAGCCCCAGAGGGCTTAAGAAGGGGCCTGGGCTGGGCATGGGGGGCTCACGCCTGTCATCCCAGCACTTCGGGAGCTCCAGGCGGGAAGATCACTCAAGCCCAGGAGTTTTAAGACCAGCCTTGGCAACATGACGAGCCCTTGTCTCTACAAAAAATACAAAAATCAGCCGGGCATGGTGGCATGTGCCTATAGTCCCAGCTACTCAGGAGGCTGAGGTGGAAGGATCACTTGAGCCCAGGAGGTCGAGGCTTTAGTGAGCTGTGATCACACCACTGCCCTCCAGCCTATGTGACAGAGTGAGACCCTGTCTCAAAATAAAAAAGGAGGGGCATGGTGGGTGTTTTTAACAGAACCCTGGGTGGGGGTGACATGAATAGGGTGAGACTGAGACAGGGAGGCCAGGGAGGGGCCGTGAGCCAGGAGCCCGGAGGCTGTAGGCTTGGCATAGCCTCATATTGGCTGATAGCTGACACTTGACTTCATTGACTTCTTCATCAGATTCCTCGGAGCCCTCCCTCCACCAGCAGGTTTGCCGATGCCACTGTTTCCCATAGCACCTCTGAGGTGACTGTTATTCCCCTTCCCTTCTCTCCTTGGATCTGAGTCCCTTCCCTCGTGCTCCCCCAGCCAGCGTGTCCTTGGCCTGCTTGGGACATCCTGCCCCTGCGTGGGCTGTGGGAGGCGTGTGGGCTGTGAAGTCCGGTGACCTCTCCAGTGACTTCACCTCCACAGTCCCTTCAGGTCTCACAGTACCCAGATCCAGAAAACACTACAGACCATCCCAAACCCCTCTGGTGGCTTAGCGCAATATCGGTGTCCGATCAGTCTTATAAAATCCAGAAAATTCTGATTCTAAAACACATCTGGCCCAAGGGTTCCAGGAGGAGACTCTGGAGCCTGCAGCGGGCCTCGTTCCATATTTGTGAAATGGCAGTAACCTGAGAGGCAGCACGGGAGCCCCCTGGGTGCCAGTCCCAGCTCTGCCCTTGGGCAAATCACCCAGCTTCTTTGCCTCAGTGTCTCCATTTGTATGGGGATTGAGGATTAAATTAGCCTCTACTTGGAAAGCAGCTGGAACAGTAGCTGGCTGTTGCAGGTGCTCATGAGGACATGGGAAAGTTGAGTGAGGTGGTCACTGCCTTGAACTTGACTGGTTCCTGCCTCCCCCGGCTGTTAAGGGTTAGGCAGGTGGGGCTAGATGACCAGCGGGTAGGATCATCTGCCTGAGTGTGATTTCGGCTCCTCCACACTTGGTCTATGTGGCCTTGGGCAAGTCCCTTGACCTCCCTGGACCATTTTCCCCATTTGTGAAGCCATTTTGCCAGATGAGGACTCTCTCAAAGTTTTTAGACTCTCTGGGAAGACCAGAGAGCCAGGCCTGGGGCCCACGCCAGCAGGAGCACACCCTGCATCCAGTGTGGAGCTGATGCCGCTCCTGTTACATAGCCGCCGCAGCACCTCCAGGGCTGAGCCCACGTCAGGCTCCTGGGCTGGAGCCACACAGGAGGCTGGGGTCTGCTGTTTCAGCTAAGAGGAGGTGGGAGATGTGGAGGGGCTTCCCTAATTGCAAGAAGGTGGTTCAGAGGCTGGGTGCCAAAAGGAATTCGAGAGATCCATCATGCTTGGCTATGTTTCGTACATTAAGTAGGAAGGTCCATGAAGGCAGGACCCATCTTTGTCTTGGCTCACCTGTGTCCCCAGCACCCTTCATGGTGCCTGGCCCTCCGCAGGGTCTCACACTGGATGAATTGGTGGTGGATGGAGGTACACAGTAGGCATTCAGAAGTTGTTCTCACCCCTTCCCTTCCTCTAGGCAGCTGGTACTGAGCGGTTGCCTCAAGGTGGGGGGGGAGGTTTGGAAGTGTCTGCTGACATCCGCACAGCTCATGTGACTTGCCCAGCGCCCATCTCACTTCGCAGCGGAAGCCTGGGTCGGGAGCCCTGCAGTCGGATGCTCCCCTCAGGGCTGGTTGGGTTCCAGCTGGGAATGTGTTCCCTGGTTAGGTGGGCGGGCTCCTCTAGCAAGCTGGCGCTTGGGACCTGCCGGGGTCGGACTCGTGTGCCACCTTCACACCCACCCCTCCCTCTCTCCACGGTCTCCGAGGCTCTCACCAGCTGCTGTCAGCGATGTAGTGGAGAACTGCTCGCGTCCTGTGCAGTCTTCCCTTTTGCAAAGCAAAGCACTGTCACAGCTGAACTCGCTTGGTTCCCCAGGACAACAGGGAGGGAGGGTGGGAGAGTGGGGCTGCCGAAAGGTGAAAGCGAGCCGCAGGGAAGTGACACTCTGCAGGGGTCATGCCTCCTGGTGGTAGTGATGGAGGTGATGGTACTCAAAGCTCCCATTTATGGAGCGCTTAACAGGGCTAAGCTCTTTACATGCATCGTTAATCTTGGAGGAGGAAACAGGCTCACAGAGGTGCCAAGGCCACACAGGTAGTAGAGGAGGAGCTGGGTTATAGCCCGGCAGCTTGAATGGTTCTGATCCTCTGTCCTGTTTCAGAAAGCCCCCAGGGCTCCACTGTAACTACAGGACAAAGTCCACACCTGTGGGCCTGGTGTGGGAGGCCTTTCCCAAAGAACGCCCAGCCTCCTAGACACAGGCGCCTCTGCCTAGCACGCCCCTCGCTAGTCCCCTGCCCTTCCTGACCAATTCCCGTTACCCCTCCCACGCCTAGACGCAGGCGCCTCTGCCCTGCACACCCCTCAGTAGTCCCCTGCCCTTCCTGACCAACTCCCGTTACCCCTCCCGTGCTGCCTTCTGGGCAAGGCCTTCTCTAATCCCCGGACAAAGCTCTGCTCCACTCGTCTGGGTTCCCATGGCGCCTCCTCGCTCTGTTGTTATTTGTTCGGGCCCATCTCCCCTCCCTAGACCAGTGCTGCAGAGGGCTGCATCCTGTCCATCTGGCTCCTGTGAGGGGTGGAACCACTGAACGCCTCCAGGAACCTTAAGGACTCCGGGCAAAGTGGGGTTGCTTATGAGCACCCAGGCCGGGTGCCGCAAAGCCTTTGTAACCCAGGCACTGGGGCTCAGGACAGTCAGGGAGCATGGGGTGTGGGGAAGGAAGATTTCGTTCACTGAGTCCTTTTTTCCTGCATTCATTCCTTCATTCCTTGCCAACCAGCGTCTGTTTTGCCTCCACTTTGCTGTCCCCGCCATGCCAGGTGGAGGGGCCTCCCAATGGCTCTCCTGCTCCCTCTCCAACCCGCTCCCCACCTAGCAGCCACAGCATTCTTGAAAAAGCAGACTTTGCTATTCCTGTTTCACATCACACTTTGTGACCTCCCTGCTGCCTTTCCCTCTGATCTAGTGTCCCTGCAACAGGTTATGAAGCCCAGGTATACTGGCTCCTGCCACCATCGCCGGCCACGACCGAGATCACCTTTCCATGCTCTTGCTGGGTTCAAGCCATCGTGGCTTCCTTTCAGTCCTAGAACACGTAGGCAGCTCCCCACATCCTGTCCTGGAAGACCGGCCCCACCCACCCACACAGGTGGCTCTCACTAATCTTTCAGGTGCCAGCAAACCCTTCCTTCCTGGCCCTCCTAATGGGCTCCCGGTCAGGTGGCCAGCGATCTGCTTATCTGCGGGCCTGCTGATACTCTTGCCCTGGACTGGAAGCATCACTAGGCAGTGGTGGGTTGGGTTTGGTGCCACTGTATTCCCCAGTGCCCCAGACCACGGGGCACTGGGCCTGGCTCTGGGCAGGAGCGCAATATGGCAGGTGGAGAAGGAAGTGGCATGCAATGCTGGGTCTTAGTCCTTGCCATGAGCAGCTCAGACAGTCCCTACCCTCGCATAGTCCCTGGTCCAGAAAAGGAAGTGGGCAGAGAGGAGGAGGAGCTTTAGGGAGGGGAGTACCAAGCCTGCCTCTGGTATCCCCCCTGCCAGCCTGGTGGGAATGGCAGCGCAGGACTGGCAAACAGGCCCGTCTTTGCTGTTGACTTGCTGGGGGTCATAGGCCATGATGCTTGCCCTCTCTGTGGGGCAGGATGGTGCCCAGGGTCCTTTCCCACTGCGCGTCAGTGTTTCCCATCTCTCCATGTAGGACACCGCACCATTTAGGGAGTGATTGGATCCCAGGACCTCCTCCCTGTCACGGGGTGGCAGGCAAGGTTCTGATAATTGATCTGCCTTGTACCTTTGTGGCAGGTGACCTAATTCCCCATTCCCTGTGACCCATGTGTCACAGGTGTCAGGGGCGACCGGCCACCCCGCCAAGCTTCCATGACTCTGTTCTCACTCCGTGTTCTGTAATCCCCTTCTGTCTCGGGCTTGGGATCCTTGCTTCCTGGCCCGGTTCTGCCTACTGTGATCACAATGAACAGTCAGTGTTCCCGTTTCCCTGGAGGGCTGCCTTCCTTGCTGTGCCTGGACCTGTGTTCCCCGCTGGACAAGTCCCAGGGGGTCAGGGCCGGGGCTTTCTCGGTCCCTGCTGTGTCTCCTGCACAGCTCCAGGCACAGAGCAGGTGTTCAGTAAATGTTGTTCCATTAAAATGGAGTTGGGGCTGGTGCTGGCAGAGCCCACGGACAGCGCCCTCATGGAGCCCGGCTTAGAGTGCCCAAGTCTGACAGTGGCCTGATCCTGTCTGGTCCTGGGGTGGAGCAGACACCAACAGGCGGGCCCATCTGACTGAATGTCCTCCCACCAGCTGTTAGGTCCAGGTGCTTGTGCTTACTGCCTTCCAGCGCAGTCAAAAGAATCCAGGGCTGGCACCAGCCCCTTCCTCATCTCAGGGGTAGAGGGGTAACCAGAGAGGGGCGGCACTTACCCAAGGATGCCCTGGCACTTGGGTCCAGGCTCCTGCTGCTCTCCTTGGCCACCCCTCCAGCTGTTTTTTTTTTTTTTTTTTTTTTTTTTTTTGAGATGGAGTTTCGCTCTTGTTGCCCAGGCTGGAGTACAGTGGCAGGATCTTGGCTTACTGAAACCTTTGCCTCCCAAGTTTAAGCGATTCTCCTGCCTCAGCCTCCCAAGTAGCTGGGATTACAGGCATGCGCCACCATGCCCAGCTAATTTTTTTGTATTTTTAGTAGAGACAGGGTTTCACCATGTTGGCTGGGCTGATCTTGAACTCCTGACCTCAAATGATCCACCCGCCTCGGCCTCCCAAAGCTCTGGGATTACAGGCGTGAGCCACCGCGCCTGGCCTGTTTGTTTTGAGATGAGGTCTTCCTCTGTCGCCCAGGCTGGAGTGCAGTAGTGCAATCCTAGCTCACTGCAGCCTCCACCTCCCAGGCTCAAGTGATCCTCTTGCCTCAGCCTCCAGATTAGCTAGAAACAAGCACAAGCCACCGTGCCTGGCTGATTTTCTTATTTTTAATTGTTTTGTAGAGATGGGTTTGCACCGTGTTGCTCAGGCTTCGTTGTGCTTTTGATTTGCATTTCCTTATGGCTGATGATGTTGAGCTTTTTTTTTTTTTGAGATGGAGTCTTGCTCTGTTACCCAGGCTGGAGTGCAGTGGCGTGATCTCGGCTCACTGCACGCTCCGCCTCCCAGGTTCACGCCATTCTCCTGCCTCAGCCTCCCAAGTTGCTGAGACTACAGGCGCCCGCCACCACGCCCAGCTAATTTTTTGTGTTTTTAGTAGAGATGGGATTTCACCATGTTAGCCAGGATGGTCTCAATCTCCTGAACTCGTGATCCGCCCACCTTGGCCTCCCAAAGTGCTGGGATTAGAGGCATGAGCCACCGTGCCCAGCTGATGTTGAGCATCTTTTTATGTGCTTGCTGAACACTTGTGTATCTTCTTTGGAGAAATGTCTTTTTAGTTCTTTTGCCCATTTTTAAATTGAGCTGGCCGGGCACAGTGATTCATGCCTATAATCCCAGCACTTTGGGAGGCCGAAGAGTTCGCGACCAGCCTGGGCAACATAGCAAGACCCAGTCTCTATTAAAAAAAAGGGGAGCCAGGCGCAGTGGCTCACAATTGTAATCCCGGCACTTTGGGAAGCCAAGGTGGGCAGATCATTTGAGCCCAGGAGTTCGAGACCAGCCTGGACGACATGGTGAGACCCCATCTCTATAAAAAATGTAAAAAATTAACCAAGCCTGGTGGCTCATGCCTGTAGTCCCAGCTACCTGGGAGGCTAATGTGGGAGGATTGCTTGAGCCCGGGAGGTCGAGGCTGCAATGAGCTGTGGTCTTGCCATTGAACTCCAGCCTAGGTGACAGAGGGAGACCCTGTCTCAAAAATAAATAAATAAATAAAAAATAAGTAAATGAATTGTTTGTCCCTTCATTATTGAGTTGTGAGAGTTCTATATACGTATATCCCGGATGCAGGACTTCTCAGCTGAGCGATTTGCACCACCTGGGATGTTTTCAGCGTGTAATGCCAGTGCATTTCCTTCCCGTCTCTTCTCTCTGGCTAGATTCACAGCCACAGCTAGATAAAAATAAAGCTGTGAGGATACTGTAGATACAGTTGAATATCCTGCTTCTGCACTTCATTTTTCCGTTTTTTTAGAAAGCATGATTTAAAGTACATCACTGGGCTGTTGTAATTCATTCTAGCCATTTCCGCATTGCTGAGCGTTTAGGTCCTTTCCAGTTTTCAGTTGCATAAATAATGCAGTGATGTTCGTCCTTGTCCATAAATCTTCATGCTCATCCCACGGGTAGCCTTCTTAGAAAAAATTCTTAGAAGGTGATTTTACCAGGTCAAAGGGAAGGAACATTGGAAGTCTCAGATACTGGCTGTGCCCACATTGGACAGTGAGTGTTGAGGGCTAGGGTTCTGTCGTCATAGTCACCACTGTAGCTTTAGATTTTTTTCTGAGAGAGGGTCTCTCTCTTTTTTTCTGCTTTTGAGGTTTAAACCATGGCCAGAGACAGGGTCTCGATCTGTCCTTCAAGCTGGAGTGCAGTGGCGTGATCTTGGCTGACTGCAAACTCCACCTCCTAGGCTCAAGCCATTCTCCTGCCTCAGCCTCCCGAGTAGCTGGGATTATAGGCGCGCACTACCACGCCCGGCTAATTTTCGTATTTTTAGTAGAGACGGGGTTTCACTGTTGGCCAGGCTGGTCTCAAACTCCTGATCTCAGGTGATCTGCCTGCCTCAGCATCCCAAAGTGCTGGAATTGCAGGCGTGAGTTACTGCGCCTGGCCAGATTTTTTTTTTAATGATTGAATGAATACTATTTGCATGTGGGTGCCTTGATGTTAAGATGGTGCCTTGTTTTAGCGAGCGTTCTTTTGACTACTAGTTAACTTCGGTTTTGTTTGTTTGTTTTGTATTTTTGTGGGTTTTTTGTTTTTTTAATGGAGTTTCACTCTTGTTGCCCAGGCTGGAGTGCAATGGCGCGATCTCAGGTCATCACAACTTCCGCCTCCCAGGTTCAAGCGATTCTGCCACAGCCTCCCGAGTTGCTGGGATTACAGGCATGCACCACCACACCCGGCTAATTTTGTATGTTTTGTAGAGACAGGATTTCTCCATGTTGGTCAGGCTGGTCTGTAACTCCCGACCTCAGGTGATCCACCCGCCTTGGCCTCCCAAAGTCTGGGATGACAGGCGTGAACTACCGTGCCTGGCCTTTTTTGTTTTTTGTAGAGATGAGGTCTCGCTATGTTGCCCAGAATGGTCTCGAACTCCTGGCCTCAAGTGATCCTCCTGTCTTGGCCTCCCAAAGTGCTGGGATTACAGGCATGAGCCACTGCGCCCGACCTAACCTGTTTATTGTTAACATGTTACATGGTTCTGGGAATTGGTTCTTCATGCCCTTTGCCTATTTTTATTTTGGGACCTTTATAAGGACTCCTCTATTGAAGATAGATGTAATTTCATTGTGTAGATATATTTGTCCTCATTTATCATTTGCCTTGCAGGAAAGGTGGGGGACAGGGGTGCAGGACACTAAAGAGAAGCACTTTCTCCTCTGCTATTTCACTGAGTCATCATAGCAAAGCCCCATCTCAGTGTGAACAGCTTGGGATGGAGAAACACAGGGCTGGGGCCCTCAGAGAGGGCAGAGGAGGCAGTGGCAGCCCAGGCCTTGGAGGCCCTGCAGTGTAGGAGAGAGGGTGCTTTAGTGGAGGCCCGGCCTGGGAAAAGGGTTAGCAGGTTACAGAAGGTCCACTGTAACCACAACTCCAGCCCCATTTGCTGAGCACCAGGCTGAGTGACTCGGTGAACCCGCTGGTGCCCCACATTTTTGCAGATAAGAAACTGCTACTTGGGGTCATTGGTCACTTGCTGAAGATGGCAGAAGCCAGGGCAGCCCTGCCTGGGTCCCTGGACACATCCAGCCCACCACAGCTATGGAGGCTCAGCAAGTCCCAGGAGCCTCAAGTTTCAGCAGGAGCCTGGACTCCCTCGTCTCCCACAGCCATGGCCACCACGTCGTCAGCACCCTCTGTATGAGGGTCCTGTATGTCATGTGCTGTTTCCTTCCAGTAGCTTCCTGACTCTTCAGGAATACTGTTCTTTGCCCTGAGGATCTGTCGCCCACCTGCATCTGCAGCCTCAGCTCTGCTGCCCCTCTGCCCTGTTGGAGGGTCCTCAGAACCGACTCTTCCCTCTGTCTGGAAGGATGGCCTGGACTTTTGTGTGGCTCCTGTTGGCTTATGGCCTCCTGTCCCCCTCCAGTGTAAGCTTCTTGAGATGGGATGTCTGGCTGTTTTGTTCACCAGTGTAGCCTGGCACCTAGAATAGTGCCTGGCATAGAATAGACAACAATAAATATTTGAAGGAATTAATGAATTCCCTTTTTCTTTTTCTTTTTTTTTTTTTTTGTTGAGACAGAGTCTTGCTCTGTCTCCCAGGTTGCAGTGCTGTGGCGTGGTCATGGCTCACTGCAGTCTAGATCTCCTGGGCCCAGGTGATCCTCCCGCCTCAGCCTTCTGAGTAGCAGGGACCACAGGCACGTACCACCACACCTGGCTAATTTTTGGATTTTTTGTAGAGACGGGGTTTCCCTGTGTTGCCCAGGCTAGTCTTAAATTCCTGGGCTCAAGTGATCCTCCTGCCTTGGCCTCCCAGAGTGCTGGGATTACAGCCATGAGCCATTGCACCTGGCCACATTTCTTACTTTTACTCATCTTTTAGGTCTCAGTCGAAATGTACTTTTCTCTTATGGGTCTTTTCTAACTATTCCTCCAAATCTGAATTTGTATCCCCTGTGTTTTTCCCTATAATATGCATTTTCTTCTTATAACTGGTAAATTTTTAGGTGATTTGTTTGCCTTCCTCACAGTCCTTGAGGGCAGGGACCAGCCCTGTTTTGTTCATGGCTGTCTGCCTAGCCCAGGTTGTTGCATAAAGAATGAATGAATGAAAATATGTTCATTAGTTCCCAAACAGACCTCTGAGGGTTGGTGGCATTACCCTTTTGTTATGAAGGAGGAAGGTGAGGGTGGGCAGTAAGAAATTCCAAGCACCTGGTTTCCATCACTGGAGCCTTTGCTGGACCAGTAAACGGCTTACAGTTTCTAAAATTCCAAACTAAAGCACTCCTAAAGCCTCTGAATTCAGATGGCCATCTGGTACCCATGACCAGAAGCCTGAGGCAGGTGGCCCGAAATAGCCTGCCTGGTTCTGGCAGGACTGAATGTCTACCGATGAGCGCTGGGCATTCCTCAGAGGCCCCCTTTCCTGAGCCTGGCCCTGTCACCTACTGAGGACTTGGGTGGGTGGCAGCGCTAGGAAGCATTGAGCCACTAAATGACTCAGCAAACCCTTGTCAAGCACCTCGGTGCCCCCAGCTCTGCTGAGTCCTCTGCCGGATTGTCTTGCCTGTATGCTTCATTTGACCCTGACAGTGATCTTCAGTTCCCCGAGGCTCCAAGAGCTCTGTCTCCTCTGAGCCTTTGCACATGCTGTTCTGTCTGTTGCAACACTCTTCTCCCTCCCTTCTGCTTTTTAATTATTATTATTATTATTATTTTTAATTGAGATAGAGTCTTACTCTGTCACCCAGGCTGGAGTGCAGTGGTGCAATCTTGGCTCACCACAACTTCTGCCTCCCGGGTTCAAGCAATTCTCCAGCCACAGCCTCCTGAGTAGCTGGGATTACAAGTGCGCACCACCACGCCCAGCTAACTTTTGTATTTTTTTAGTAGAGACAAGGTTTTGCCTTGTTGGCCAGGCTGGTCTCGAATCCCTACCTCAGGTGATCTGCCTGCCTCGATCTCCCAAAGTACTGGGATTACAGGCATGGGCCACCTTGCCCAGCCCATTTATCTTCTTGGCATATGGAATATGTATGTGTAATGTACATGTAAGTTGTTGAAGTGTAATATGTTGAAGACCTGTGAGCCTCCCTCCTAATTTCAGAGTGAGAACATTGCCATTAACTCACCTCTGCCTCTGGGTGGGTGGAGGGAGCCCACTGTCCTGACTGTTGTCATTGTCATTCTGTGTTTTTTATTTTTTGCCGGGGGAGGGGGTGGATGGGTGAGGGACAGGTGTGTCAGGTTCAATAAAAAGGGAAAGGGTCATCAGGTGGCCTTTTTAAAAGTTTTATCAACCATGTCTGCATGCTGAAAAGCATGGTGTTTCGTTCTGCCTGTTTTTGAGTTTCATAAACATGGTATTGTGAGGAAATTCCTGGGTCTTGGTTTTTCTTTTCTTTCTTTTTTTTTTTCTTTTGAGACAGTCTCGCTCTGTCGTCCAGGCTGGAGTGCAGTGGCATAATCTTGGCTCACTACAACCTCTGCATCCTGAATTCAGGCGATTCTCCTGCCTCAGCCTCCCAAATAGCTGGGATTACAGGCTCCCGCCACCACACCTGGCTAACTTTTTTGTATTTTTAGTAGAGACAGGGTTTCACCATGTCGGTCAGGCTGGTCTCAAACTCCTGACCTCAAGTGATCCGCCCGCCTCGGCCTCCCAAAGTGCTGGGATTACAGGCATGGATTCCTTCTGATACATTTCACCTGGAGTGCTGGGATTACAGGCGTGGGATTACCTTCTGATACATTTCACCTGGGGCGTGAGCAAGACTTTCGCTAGAGTCTGGAGCTAGGAGCAGAATGGCTGGTCATAGTTGATGAGTACATTTGGCTTCTCAAGGTAATGCCAATCTTTCTGAAGTGGCTCTCGCCACCTTTTACCTGACTGACTCCTGCTTGTTCTCCAAGAGTCTCCTTCCTGGCTGTCTTTCCTTCAGCACCTGCTTAGGGGAGCAGCAGCTGTGTGCCTAGTGTAGTTATGTTCTGGGGGGCAATGCGAACAAGACTCACAGTCCCTGCCCTCCAGTGGCCAGTGGTGTTAGATGGTCCCTCTTTCAGGATGCCCCCAACCCCAAGTCTGGGTTAGGGGTTTCCTTTGCCCCAGCTCTACCTACTCTGGCTTGTCACTGTCTAGGGATGGGTCTGCCTTCCCGACTGGACCAGGACTCCTGTGTGGACAGAGACCAGGATTAGGGTTGTCTTGGACGCTGTTTCCAGCATGACCCTGCCCGGGGCACAGAGCAGGTGCTGGGTGAAGCAGGTGCTGGGTGAAGCAGGTACTGATGAGCTTGAGGCAGTTGGGGTTAAGAGGAAGAAATGGATTCTGGTATCCAGGACTTTCTGGAGTAGGACCTGGACCCCAAGGCCATGTGAGCCCAAAGCCTCATACTTTCCCTAATGCCTGAGTGTTCAAGGTTCCTTTACCTGTGCTGGGCTCTGTGGCAGAGGGAGGGGTCACAGCTCCTGCCCTCGACAACTTAGAGAAGAGTCAGTGCCTAACTACACACCCCTTCCATAGTGTGCAGGGCTGGGGATGTGCGGCCGGCAGGGCCCTCACAGAGAAATGTGAGGCCCACCCGGCCCTCTGGGAGCTCAAGTGTTGGCATGTCTTTTCTGAAGAGGGTGAGGGCAGGAAGATGGGCATTACCCTTAGAAAAAAAGTAGAAAAGGCCAGCCTTCTCATGCAGTGCCAGAGCAGTTAGGGCTGTATGGGGGCCACCGTGGGCCTGTAGATTCGTAACAGGAATCATAATAGCTCGCGTTGGTGGAACACCCACTGGGTGCCACGCATGGCGTTGAGCCCTCCGTGCATCAGCTGGTTTTATCCCATCCATATCCCACGAGGTAGGTGGAATTGCTGCCCCATTTTACCAATGAAGGAGAGATCCAGCTCCTCACAGCTAGTCAGTGGCAAATCTGAACTTCACTCCTGGCAGCCAGAGCCCAGCCCCTGCCCTGCACGATGGTAGCAGAGCCTGTCTGCAGGCACCAGGCATTCAGAGAGCTTTGCCTCCTGTCCTCTTGACTCTTCATGGCAAAGCTGGAAATGGGGAGACTGAGGAACAGAGTTACTTGGCCCCAGTGCTGCCTCTGATTTGAGGAGGCAGGGTCAGCCGTGGGCCATCGCTGCCTTTGTCCCTGAGTCTGCGTTCCCCTCCACCCTGTGAGCTCCCTCAGAGAGTTCTCTCCGCCGCCTCACCACTCTTGGTGATTATTTATCCCCAGCTCTTCACTTCGGCACCATGAGGTGCCCAGCCCTGGGTAAATATTTGTCTCAGGGCAGACAGGAGTGGGCGTGGTCAGCGTTTCAGAGCCCAGGGGCAGGTGGAGGCAGCAGGTGGGGTGGTGACTGGGGGCCCCTGGCTGGAGCTGGTGGCTCTGCTTGCTCTTTGCTCATCCAGCATCCACTCTCCCGGGGGCTGCTGAGGCGTTGGCCTCTGCAATAACCGGGGCTTCCGTTTGCCACGCGCCAGCCCCACACTAGACGCTTTACACAAGAGAGTTCAGTGGCTGCTTTTAGAAGTCTTTGTGTGTCAGTCTCAGTCTCATTGGCTCCATTTTGCAGATGAGGAGACTCAGCCATGAAGGGTCGAGAGCCATTGCCTGTGTCAACTGGGGTCTGTTGAGTTATCAGGGCCAGAATCCACCTGGGGCCACAGGAGGTGAATGAGGGTGTTCATTGGATGGAGGCCAGGCTTTGCCTGTTCCCAGGGGTCCTGAAAGCTGGCAGGAACCAGGTCTGCCACCTGCTCTCTGGAACACATGCACTCCTTGTTCCTCTTTCTCTCTTCAGAACTTCTACCACTAGGCTGGCCATGGGCCACACAAGCCCAGCCCTCCTGGTGTCTGGAACAGGACCACCCAGTCCAGCCCCCTGACCCGGGCAGCTCATGCAGGCTTAGCTAGGACCCCACATCCTCCCTGTCAAATGGGCGGTAGAGGGCCAGCCCACACTTGTTGGGGTGGAGGGCAGTTTTTAGAGAAGGAGGCTCTGCAGACACCCCAAATAGGCACCCCCAAATACAAGGTCTGACTGCAAAGGCCACGCCCTCACTAGGTTGCTGTTACATGTGTTTAGAAGGTGCATTCACAGGCTGGGCATAGTGGCTCACACCTATAATTCCAGCACTTTGGGAGGCCGAGGCAGGAGGATCACTTGAGGCCAGGAGTTCAAGATCACCCTGGGCAACAAGTGAGACCCCCCCATCTCCACAAAATATAAAAAATTAAATTTTCAGAAGGTGCATTCACATCACAAGGCAGAAAGTCACTAGTGTCCTCAGATGTGTACATCCCTTTGGGAAGCTCCTTCCAGCTGGGGGGCTTATGGAGGCCATAAAGGAACCCCCTAACTCCCCCTACACATCCCAGCAGAAAGCCCTGGGCTAGGGGACAGTCTTGGGCACTTGTGTTCTGAGAGTGTTATTAGTCTCCACCACAGGATTGGTTGTGTTTTCTTAGTGGTTCAGGCATGCATTCAGCGAGTATTGAGCTCAGTGCACAGTCCTGTACTGGGGACACAGCAGTGGCAAGGCAAGCCCGGCCCTGCCTTCCAGGCTTATTGTCCAGAGAGAGGGAGGTGTGGGAAACAAGTTGGCCAACCAGCAGACAGCACCACTGCAGATTGAGAGAAGGGTCTGGAAGGAAATAAACCAAGGCTGGAACAGAGGAGACAGTGGCGAGGCTGGTGGGTAAGTACCTGGCTTGGGTCAGGATATTGAACGCCTTAAACTCTTGGGTGAGGCATGGGGTCCACCAACCAGATGAAGTGGGCTTTGAAGTCAGGCCTGCCTGTGCCGTGTGTCCTTGGCACATGCTCCATCTCCCTGCGCCTCAGTTTCCTCCTTTGGAAAGGATGGGGGAGGGATAGCTGTACCCCAAACTGTGGCATGAACAGAAAGGTCAAGGGTTTGGCTAAGAGTGAGGATTGTGGAGCCATAGACTGCTCAGGCTCGAATCCCAGCTCTGACTTTTACTGATTCTGTGGCCTCAGTTTCCCCATTTGAAATGGGGATAATAAACCCTACCTATCTTAGGGTTGTTGAAGACAGTAAATGAGGTAGTATATGTAAGTGCTTGCCATTGCTCGTAATAATTATTTATCGTTAAAAGTTGCAGCCAGGCGCAGGGGCTCACATCTATAATCCCAACACTTTGGGAGGCCGAGGCGGGTGGATCATCTGAGGTCAGGAGTTCAGACCAGCCTGGCCAACATGGTGAAACCCCGTCTCTGCTAAAAATACAAAATTAGCCTGGTGTGGTGGCGGGTGCCTATAATCCCAACTACTCGGGAGGCTGAGGGAGGAGAATTGCGTGAACCCAGGAAGCGGAAGTTGCAGTGAGCTGAGATTGTGCCACTGCACTCCAGCCTGGGTGACAAGAGTGAGACTCTGTCTCAAAAAGAAAAAAAGTTGTGTGTCACATGGGGGGACTCGGGTGCTTAGCACACTGTTTGACTGGGGACCCAGGGATTAAGGCCTTGACTTTCCCTTTCATCCAAGCCTGCCATTGACTTTACATGCAGCTGCTGTGTGTGAGGCGCTGTGGCATAAGGGAAGGTGCGCCCAATCTGCCTTGTTCCTTCCGTCCCAAGAGACTTGGAAAGCCAGGAGTGTGTTCTGACCGCATCTGTTTCTGTAACAGGATCTTCAGCTGCGGCAGGCAGCTGGGAAGGTCAGGACGAGGGGAAGGGAAGGCAGGCCTGTGGCACCTGCCATCTGCGCCCTTCACTGGAGTGGGCAGGCCTTGCCCACATCCCTGCCTGAGGCCTGGGGTCTGGAGGCCTGGCTCCTTGTTGGTTATGTAAGCCCAGCCCGCCCCCTGCAGCTGGCCATCCTGCAGCATGTGGCCACGGTACCCGCTGGCTGAATGGTGGTGCCTCCCTGCCGGGAAGGGCAGAGAAGAGCCCCTCTCACCCAGGAAACTGCAGGACTCACGGCCTCTCAGCAGGCCTGAGGAGGGCACGGGGGTCTGAGAGGGAAGGACCGGCCATCCCAGCCTCCCCTGAGCAGGCTAACTTTCCAGGACGCATTGCGGGCTCCCTTCCCTCCAGCCCGTGGTTCTCTGGGGAGAAGGGAAGGGTGGACGTTGTCTTCATTTCCCAGAGTGAGTCGGTGCATTCGTTCATTCATAGAGTTACAGCGACAGACACCACAGTGACGTCCCTAGACTCAGGGAGCCCTTGGTCTAGGACAGAAAACGAGCAAGTAGATCCTTAGAGATTGGGATGTGTCCAGTGAGGAGGCAGAGTGTTGCCTGGGCGTGGTGTGGGGGATGGGGATGGGGCTGCTGCTACAGAAAGGGGTCAGGAGAGGCTTCTCAGAGGAGGTGACTTTTTTTTTTTTTTTTTGAGACAGAGTTTCGCTCTTTTTGCCCAGGCTGGAGTGCAGTGGCACGATCTTGGCTCACTGCAGCCTCCATCTCCCAGCTCAAGCGATTCTCCTGTCTCAGCCTCCCAAGTATCTGGGACTACAGGCACGTGTCACCACACCCGGCTAATTTTTGTATTTTTAGTACAGATGGGGTTTCACCATATTGGTCAGGCTGGTCTCGAACTCCTGACCTCAAGTGATGCGCCCGCCTCAGCCTCCCAAAGTGCTGGGATTACAGGTGTGAGCCATCGCGCCTGGCCAGGAGGTGACTTTCGAGTTGAGATCTGAATGGCAAGTCAGCTGCGGGTTAAGCTGCAGGAGGGGAGGGAAGCTGTCAGAGGGAGGGAAGAGCAGTTGCAGACCGGGAGGCGGGAACAAACCACAAAGCCTGTAGAGTGGCTGAGGAGGCGTGGGCGAGCCGAGGGTGAGCCCCGGCGGAGGGCTGGCATCAGGGGGCCTTGTCCTGGGCTGAGGAATTGAGGTTTTACTCTCAGTGCAGGGACAGGCGGTGCCGAGTGAAAGTCTGTGGCAGCAACCAGCCCGCTCCTCGGCACGGTCTCCTAAGCTAATTGTGCGCCTGCTTTGGGTCTGAATGGCGGGGACTGCACAGGACGTGGGTTTTCCTTCTACGGTGGGAGGTGATCTCAGGGAGTCTCCCTGCAGGTCCCCACCAGGTCTTCTGTGTGCCTACCATGGGCATGCAGTTCTGAAGCGCTGACTGGCGGTGGGAAACCTAGCCTGGAGATTGTCCCAGCCGTCCCACCCAAGGCAGGGACAGGCCAGTGGGGCTACCCGAGCAAAGGCTTAGGGCAGCTGGTAGACCGGGCTGCAAGAATGAGGCCGTGGAGTTAGTCTTAGAGCAGCACCTGGCAGGAGGCTGGCTCCGTAAGCCAGTGCTCGTCCTTGGCATTGTTGACTCAGTGGCTCAGCTGATGAGCCCGAGGCTGCTGGGGAAGGTGTCCTCCTCAGCCTTACAGCTCCAGCCCCCGCGTGATCCGCGTTTCTCAGGCCTCTGGGTTACTGAGAGGCTGTTGGGGGTGGAGGTGCCCGGCGGTTGTTCCCTGGGAAGAAGAACTCACCACCAGCGTCCCTTCATTTTTCCCAAGGAGTCACAGGCAGAGGTTTTTCCGCACAGGCTCAGCAGCCAGAAGTCCCCGCCTGGGCTTCCAACTGCCTGCAGAGGTAGCTGCAGCCCTCCCCTCAGGCTGGCCTGTGTCACTGCCCTATTCTATGTCCAGGCCTCCCGGCACCCAGCCGCTGTCCCCATGAGTGCCCAGGGGAGCTCCCAGTTTAGCAGGGGGAGAGGGTTCCCCAGTGCAGAGTGGGTGGGAAGCCCGGGGCCTGTGACCTGTGTCACAGGGCATCTGAGGATGTTGTTCCTGGAAGGCAAGTGTGTGGCCACGGAGCTGACTTTGGGCTCTCATTTAGGAGGCTGACTCTGAAGGTCACAGTGGCTCAGCAGTGAAAGAGGAGGATCCCCACAGTGTGTGGCCTGTGTGGTCACTCAGGGATGTGACCTCTCTGACCCTCCTCTTCTTTGTCTTGGGTTGGGGGTCCCGGCCATATCCCCTTCCCAGGGATGTGCTAAGGTTTCAGGGAGCTCGGGTACATAAAGGGGCTTGCCTGAGATAACTGCGTAGTAAATGACAGCTGTCGGTGGACTCCCTGCCGAACGTTGGGACACCACAGTTACGGACTTGTGCCAGGAGCCCCAGCTTCCTGCCACCCCTCACCGTGTGCCTCAGAGTTCTCCTTTGACAACCCTCCATCTGGCTGTCCTGTCCCTCAGGGGTGGGCATGAGGTCCAAGTTCCTTCCTTCCTTTAGCCCACGTTCACTGAGCACCTGCTGGCCGGGCCCCAGGGAGCCACCCAGGTGGCTGCCTCCACAGCTGGGCTGGGCTTTATAATTAATTCTGTCGTGAGAGACCGGCCTTGGTGCCAGACCTCCCTCCCGGCCCACCTGCCGCCTCTGGGCTCCTTGTGGGCCACCGCCTCTGAGCAGCTGCTGCTTTTTTTTTTTCTCATTTAACTTATTGTTTTGTTTTTTGGTTTTTGAGACGGAGTCTCATTCTCTGTCACTCATGCTGGAGTGCAGTGGTGTGATCTCACTCACTGCAGCCTCCACCTCCTGGGTTCAAGCGATTCTCCTGCCCCAGCCTCCCGAGTAGCTGGGATTACAGGCACGTGCCACAACACCCGTCTAATTTTTTTTTTTTTTTTTGAGACAGAGTCTTGCTCTCTGTCACCCAGGCTGGAGTGCAGTGACACGATCTCAGCTCACTGCAGCCTCTGCTTCCCAGGTTCAAGCGATTCTCCTGCCTCAGCCTCCTGAGTAGCTGGGATTACAGGCATGTGTCACCATACCTGGCTAATTTTTGTATTTTGTAGAGACGGGGTTTTGCCCTGTTGGCCCGGCTGGTGTCGAACTCCTGACCTCAGGTGATCTGCCCACCTTGGCCTCCCAAAGTGCTGGGATCACAGGCATGAGCCACGGTGCCTGGCCCGTTTAACTGTGTTTTGATGGACATTTTCAGACACAAGAAAGTAGGAGTATAATGAGTCTGATGGACCGACCCACTTTCTGGCTTCAGAATTGATGACTACATGGCCAATCTGTTCCCGCCTATCTCCATGCCACTCTCACCTGCATTATTTTGCAGCAGCTCTAAGATAGCTATCATTTTACCTATACATTGCTTGTGAAACAGTGGGAACACTCAGCCCCAAGCCGGCACCCTCTGTCCTCCCCTGTCATCTGCCCCAGGCCCAGGATCAGACCACTGGGAAAGTGGCCAGGTAGGGCTGTGCTCTCTTGTGGCTCTGCGCACATGAGAGGTGGCTGGGTGTGGTGCTCAGAGAAGAGCCAGCTCCACCCCCCAGCACCCCGCACAACCTTCCTGTTTGAGGAGGCCGCCGCCCCAGGAGGGGCTTTAGGGGCTGCCAGGAAGCCCGGAGAAGGGCCTGGGGTCCCTCTTTGTTCCTGGTTCCCGGCTGCTTCACTGGCTACTCCATCTCTGTGTTCATTTGCTTTTAAATGATGAGCACAGATTTTTTATTTTCCCCCCTTCTTTTTTTTTTTTTTTTTTTTTTTTTTTTTTTTTTTTTTTTTGAGACGGAGTCTCGCTCTGTCGCTCAGGCTGGAGTGCAGTGGCGCGATCTCCACTCACTGCAAACTCCTCCTCCCAGGTTCACTGCATTCTCCTGCCTCAGCCTCCCAAGTAGCTGGGACTACAGGCGCCCGCCACCACGCCCGACTAATGTTTTGTATTTTTAGTAGAGACAAGGTTTCACTGTGTTAGCCAGGATGGTCTCGATCTCCTGACCTTGTGATCCGCCCACCTCAGCCTCCCAAAGTGCTGGGATTAGAGGCGTGAGCCACCGCACCCGACTTTCCCCGCTTCTTGCATAAGGGGTAGCATTCATGAGCATACCGTTCTACACCTTGCTTTTTTCATTTGTGTCTTGAAACCTGTTCCCTGTTGGCTAAGAGAGCGCACACTCATTCTCTGTGGCAGCAGGGCTCCACTGCGTGGATGAACTCTGGGGAGCTAGCCGGTCCCTGCTGGTGGATATTGTGGTTGGTTCCGGTTCTGCATTCGCAAGCTGCTGCAGTGACTGTCCTTACATGTATGATTTTTCATCTTTGCAAGTATGTCTGTAGGATTAATCTCCAGGTGTGTAATTGCTAATCAAAGGGTATATGCATGTATACTTTTTTTTGAGATGGAGTCTTGCTCTGTTGCCCAGGCTGGAGTGCAGTGGCGCTGTCTCATTGCAACATCCGCCTCCCAGGTTCAAGCGATTCTCCTCCCAAGTAGCTGGGATTATAGGCACCCGCTACCACACCTGGCTAATTTTTGTATTTTTAGTGGAGACGGGGGTTTCACCATGTTGGCCAGGCTGGTCTCCAACTCCTGACCTCAGGTGATCCACTTGCCTCAGCCTTGGCCTCTCAAAGTGTTGGGATTACAGGCGTGACCCACTGTGCCCCGCACATTTGTACTTTTGACTGGTCTTGCCAAATTGCCTTTGAGAGGGAACCATGTCCTTGGTCAGGTCCTTTCTCATCTCTAAGCCTCCTCTGGAAAGTTGGGGAGATAATTTCTATTTCTCAGGGCCATTAGGAAGTGGAAACGAGATGGAGTTTGTCAATCGCTTAGTTTTGGGAGTGGGCGCAAAGTTACGGCTCCACTGGTAAAGCACGGTAGAAGGGCCCCAAGCAGTGTTTGTTCTCTTCCCGCATGCCTCTCTGCTGAGTGCCACTGGGGATTGTAGGAGTGGTGGGAGAGCGTGGGGATGATTACTGTTGGGAAATGCATGGCAGTGGCTGGAAGAGGGGGTCAGAAGCACAGACCTGCGTTCACACTCACACTCTGGGATGAGGGACTTTCCTCCTCAGGGCGTCTGTCTCCCTGCCATGGGAGGCAGTGCGTGTGTCAGCCATGGCCCTCGGCTGTAAGCCCAGAAACAGACCCCTGCAGGATTTGTAGCAAGGGAATGTGTGGGGAGGATGTCACCAGGCAGGAGGACAGCTGGGCCCTCGCATGGGCGGGATTGAGGCCACTGGATTCCCTAGGTAGGGAGCTCCCCAAATACAGGAAGAAGGTTAGAGGCAGGAAGAGCCTTTTCTACCCAGGAAACCTGACCAGTGCCACGCAGTGAATATACAGGGTCCTCACGCAAGGACCTGAGAGGTGTGTAGGCAGCTGTGTGCAGTGTATACAGGGAGTCCAGGGGCTGGTGTGAGCCCTGCTCTTGAGGGGCCTCTGGATGCCCGCGGTGGGGTGCTGGGGCCTCCACGGGCGTCATTCTGTGGTTGCTCCAGGATTGGACTTAGAGATCTGGGTTTGACTACATATCAGGCTGCCCTGGGGCCCCCTTCAGTAAAGATACTCCCCTAAGAAATACCTGCCCTTGGGAAGCCCACTGCATTGGGCTTACATGACTGATCAGACTCTGATTCTGTGTGGAGCAGCCTGGGGAAGGGCTTGGAGGCGGGAGTGAGGATGGTCTCCATGTGGGCAGTGTAAACGTGTGGTTTTGCAGGGATAGAGACGTGCAGCAGCGCATCCGCAGAGGTAGCGAGGCCTTGGGGGTGTGGGGTTCCCACAGAAAGCTCTGTGGGTGCTCTTCTGCCTCCTCCTCCCTATTTCAGGCCCCAGGAAGCCTTGTGTGGTTCTGTCCCTCCCCTGCCCCCCAACTGAGGCTGTGGCATTGTGGGAGCAGAGGACGGAACTGGACACCTAGTGAAGGTGCGTAGAAGGCATTTGCCCCAGGCTGGCTCTGGGCTGAGCACACCCATTGGTGACCTCATCACGTGCACACCTTCGCTGCCTGAGTGCAGGGCACCCAAAAGCCTGCCATAGACAAGAAGGGACCTTCCCTGAGTTCACCCAGCTGGCCCTGTCTGAGTTGGGGACTCACACCTGTGCTGACTCCAGAGACCCACCCCAGCCCCACCTTCCTGTTCCTTCAGTCAACACATATTTATTGAGCACTTACTGTGTGCCCAGTAAAGACCCTTCTGGGGATATTTCAGTGAACAAAAGGGGTAAGAGTTCTCCCCTCATTATAGCATAAATGCACAGATCAGTACGCTTCCTGCTGGGTCATGAGAAGTGCCACCTAGAGAAGGAAGCAGGGATTCACAGTGATAAAGGGGCTGACTTTTTGGAGGGTGGCCAGGGAAGGCCTTTGAGGAGGTGACTTGGGAGTGAAGACCTGCAGGCAGGGAG
This sequence comes from Pan troglodytes, assembly GCF_028858775.2. Classification (NCBI taxonomy): domain Eukaryota; kingdom Metazoa; phylum Chordata; class Mammalia; order Primates; family Hominidae; genus Pan; species Pan troglodytes. The sequence goes on from NC_072418.2 coordinate 48,080,028, forward strand.
GGAAGGAGCCATTGGGGTGTGAGGAAGAGGGGTGCTCTGGGCAGGGGGTAACAGGTGCAAAGACCCTGAGGCACTGTGTCCAGATGGCTCTGCCACTGGCAAGGATGAGGACCTCAATGACTGTAGCAGCCCCTCCCCAGCACCCCCAAGTGAGGTCTGGCCATGCAGCTCTCCCATGTGCATGCTTTGCCTCCCGTGCTCCATAAGCAGGACCTTGACCCCTCCAGCCTCCTTGCTGACCCCTCTCGTCTCACACTCCAGGTCCCGATCTGTGCAGCTCACTGCCAGATGCATCAGGCAGCCGCCTGCACCTGCACTTTCTTCACAAAGTTCCCCCTGCCAGAGACGCCTTTTGCATCTTTGTCATCTCTGAGACTTTTCCAGATGCCTCCCGCTGCAGCTGATCCCAGCCTGGCCATCCTCCCCGCCTCCATGTCCCCTCCCTCCCTCCCTCCCTCCATCATAGCCTTGATGCTGTTCTGCCACTGCCCCTGGATTTGCCTCACTGATTGTGCAGAAGGCTCTGGGACAGAGCTGGCTTGTGGGGGATTGGGCCACTGCCTATTGGAGGCATTTGGGGGCTGTCCCAGGGGTGAGTGCACCCCAGGCTGGACCGGGTGCCCACACCTCTCCCGCCCAGCACTGGCACCTGTGAAGGGCCTCTGGAGGCTGGGTCTTCCTGCAGGCACCAGGAAGAAACCTACGAGCGCATCCTTGCTGAGGGCAGGACCCGCTCTCCACGTCCTGGAAACCCAACAGAGAAAGACAGTCTCTCTGGCAGCCTCCCTGTCTTGAAGTTCGAGAAGGCTGCATTTCTAGGCTCCCACAACCTGTCTGTCCGGTTTGAAGCCGGGGCCTGAGGGCTTCAGGGTACTGATGCAGGACAGACAGCTCTGGTTCAAACCTCCCTCTGTCCGCTCCCACAGGTGTGGCCTCAGAAGACCATTCCCTCTGTAGCGTGGTAGAGGCTTCTGTAGGCTGGACTCTTCCTACACAATGTATTTGATGTTTTATTTTGTTTTTTCCCACCCCCTCAATCTGTCGGGGAGCCCCTGCCCTTCACCTAGCTCCCTTGGCCAGGAACAAGCTGAGGCTGGCCTTGGTGAAGCTGCCATCCTTTTCCCTGCTCGCACTACAGCCCTGGTTGGGGGGAGAGGGTGGGCGATGCTTGTGGTTTATTTATTTGAGACAGAGTCTCACTCTGTTGCCCAAGCTGGAGTGCACGGGGCACCATCTCGGCTTACTGCAACCTCCACCTCTTGGGTTAAGCAGTTCTCCTGCCTCAGCCTCCCGAGTAGCTGGGATTACAGGCACGTGCCACCATGCCTGGCTAATTTTTGTATTTTTAGTAGAGACAGGGTTTCACTATGTTGGCCAGGCTGGTCTTGAACTCCTGACCTTGTGATCCGCCCACCTCGGCCTCCCAAAGTGCTGGGATTACAGACGTGAGCCACTGTGCCCGGCCAAGCTCAGAGATTAAAGAGATATTGTTTGATAAAGAGATATTGTGCCTGACACCACACTATTCAGGACCCTTCAGATCCATAAGACAACAAATCTCCTCTTTTTGCTTCAACCATTCTGCTTCAGGCTTCGAATTTAGGAGAATTCCATCTTGCCTCTCATCTGGTAAACATTTCCCAAAACCTATTTTTTGGGGGGGTCCCCATCTGTCGCCCAGGCTGGAGTTCAGCGGCTCAATCATAGCTCACTGCAGCCTTGCACTCCTGGGCTCAAGTGACCCTCCCACCTCAACCTCCCAAGTAGCTGAGACTACAGGCACGCCCTACCATGCTTGGCTTTCCTCTGAGCTGGCTTCATTCGCGGAAGGCTGTTCCCTCCTGATGGGTGCAGGGATGGCTGCCAGTAGCTCTAGAAATGGGATGCAGTCTTAACCACCCTAGGGCGTAGGACCGGCTGTGGCTGGCTCTGTAACCTTCCTGTCCCTGACCGATCACTGTAACAGAGGTTGTGGGACGGGGCACCTATCCACTCCTAGAACCTTTGGGGAGGACAGCGGGGAGTCAAGGTAACGTGAAGAGGCCTATCCAGGGTCCTGGGGTGAGAGAGATTGGGTGACCAAGGCTGGTCCACCCAGGGGAAGACAGGAAGAGAAGTGGGCCATTCTGGCCTCAGACCTCTTCGTCCTTTCCCAGACCCCACGCCAAGGCAGAGCTCCCTGTGGGATGAGTTTCTCACTTGACCTGAAATCTCTACTTGTGGGGCTGCTGCAAGTGCACAGGCTTCAGGAAAGGTGGACCACATCCCCTGTGCCCCAGGCTCCTTCCCAAGGGTGTGCAGCCCACCATCCAGATAGGGGTGGATGGTGCCCAAGTCATGGGGGCTGACAAGCATGGAGAGTCCTGCAGAGAGGCCCAGCACCGGATTCCCAGGCTGCTCCTTGAGACGCTGTCCCACATGGGCCGGTCACCCACCCGCCATGAGACTCCCAACTGGGACCTTCCCTGCGGAGCCTGCGAGGTGGAACAATGGTGATGGTGCCCCCTTGTGGGGTAGGTGCATGTGGCAGGCACAGAGTGGTGGCAGCAACTGTAACATACGGTTCTGGAGGGCAGGGACAGGGGCCCTTCCTGTGTGCCCTGGGGTGCTGAGTGCCAGGCTGGGTGAGCTCACCAAGCCCTCCCTGGGAAGGTGCTGTTGATGCAGCAGAGAGGCCCAGGGCAGTCACTGCTCTGTGCTGTTGGCGACGGAGCAGGTATTGGAACCCAGGCGCCTGGCTTCGAGGCCCCCATGCTGTGGGGGAATGGGGCTCTGCCATGTTGGTGGTTATTTATTGTCGTGAACAAGAGCTCAGGCCTGGTTTCCAGGTGTGACTTTATTGCACCCTCGCCCTACCTCCCCGGCTTGAGAATTCTGGAAAATACCACAATAAGTGTTTCTTTTCTCTTTTGAGATTATGTAAATAATACTTGCCTCCATGCTCTTAAAAGAAAATGACATCTCTATTTCCATGTGTTGCGGTGTTTACTGGTTTGGGACCCCACCAGCTATCCAGTCACCCAGGCTTGAAGCCAGGTTCTTCCCAGCTTCTCTCTCCACCCTGCCCATCTCTGTGCATGTAGCAGTGACCAGGTCCTATCGATTATCTGATTATCTGCCGGAAGCCTCAAGAATGGGAGCCTTCTGAGTCAGCACAGTCACCAGGAGCACAGCCTGTGGCCAGGCTGCTCAGGGGCTGGTGATGTTGGTTTCTTTCACCTTAATGTGTGAGTTGTGTAGTAATACGGTCCTGTATCACTTAATGATGACACATTCTGAGAACTCAATCTGGAATCAGAAAGCGGTGGATTCTGGCACATGGTCCTTGTGCCCTCCCCACTTACCCCTGGTCTGGTCCCCTGTTCCCCATGGTCCTATACCCTAAGCACCACCCCCGCAGACTAAGGCCAGCCCCCTGCCGTACCTGTGCCTCTCCCCAAACCCCTTTAGATGGGGAGGGAAAAGGAGGAGGGGGGAGGGGTCCTGCCCCCATGGGCTTTACCCTTCCCTGCGGTCTCTCTCCCCAACACATTTGTTAAAATCAAACCTGAATAAAACTACAAGTTTAATATGGAAAAAAACAATAATAGTCAAGGCAGACCTGGGCCTTTTAGTCTGTACTCTTGCCTCTGTGAGCCTTGACTCTGAAAAGGGGATAGTAAAAGGATGTCTCGGGGTGGCTGGGGGGCTTCTGTGGGGTCCAGGCAGCACAGGACCTAACCAGCAGGGTGCCAAGCAGGGGGATGCCTGGGCTGCAGGCATTGACTCACCTGTGTCCCGCAACCCCTCTTGGAGCTGGAGCACTAGCGGGGGCTCAGCTGCCAAAACCCAGGGACAGGTGAGGCTGTCACCATCCAAGATGGAAGAGCACTTACAGGCAATCTGGTGTGCCATTCCTGGCTGCCAACCTGCACGATCAGGTCCCCTCCCCGTGAATACTACAGGGGACCCCACTCCTGCAGAATACAATCTTCCCATGAGCCTGAATCCATCCTGTCGCTGCTCTGCCCCTCGCCCCCAGTGGCTCCGGTCTCCTGCAGAATGAGAGCGAAGTCCTCACCAGGGTCCACGGGGTCACCGTCCCACATCATCCCCAGTGCTCCCCTCCCGGTGTGCTTTGGCGCCGAGCCTGCTCCCACCGTCACACTTAAGCCTGCCCCAGTGGTTGCTGCCTGCCACGGGTTTGCACAGGGACTGCGCAGTGGGCCTCCTGAATGAAGACCCAGACCTGAGCCCGGTGGGGCCTCTGGGAACACTCCTTTCAAGGCCAGCTCACCCTGGCTCCTTTCTGTTCATTCCAAAATAACAAAATAACGCCTGCATTGCAAATCGTGGTTATTCTGAGCCTGGTTGCCATCACAGTCATATGGGGGCCTGTTAAAATCTGGGCCCCTGGGCCCTAGCTAGGACCTCCTGACTCTGGTGCTCTGTGAACCTGGCTTGCAGACGTCCCGATTTCATGTGGTGGACACTGGGGCATGGGAAGGTCATTTCCAGCCAGAGGTAGCATGGTTGTTACGGAGCAGCCCTAAATATTCCTGCTCCAGGCTTGTCTGGACTTCCTCCCTCCCCATCCCTCCTCTGAGAGTTGACACCCTCCCACTGTGTCCCCCAGCCCGCACAGTGTTGCTTCCTGGTGTTTTGACTCCCACTTGGATGACTGTGTCTGTTTCCCCCGCCCTGCTCCAGGCTGGCACGGATGGTGTGAGTCATCACCGCCCCCTGATGCCCAACCTGTCCTTGCATCTCGTGGGTACCATTGCACCTGTGTGCAAATGCCAGACAGACATCTCTCTGCCTGTCACCTGATGCCCGGCGTCAGGTTTCTCTCTGTCCCTTTGTGAGGGCCACAGCCGGCGGGAGTGGGAGGCAAGCTCTGTTTGCCCTTCATCCTCTCCCTGGGGAGCTGGCTGCCTCCTGCTGGGCGAGCGGCAGAGCCCCATCCCTGCAGCAGCAAGGCCCTGCCCGCCAGCTGCTGCACAGCATCATCTCTCCCTGGAGCTCATGCCTTTCACCATCCCACCCAGGGCTGCCCACACCCTGCCTCCGCCCCGGCCCTTCCCCCTCCTCAGGCCAGACAAGGGAGCCGAGAGTTAAGCTGTGCTCTGGTTTCAGGTCAAGACAGTCCTGGGGTGTGTTCCAGTCCTGCCACTTCCAGGTTCCATCCCTTGGGCAGGTGTCTTTTCTTCTCCCAGATTGCTTCCCTGATAAGATGGAGGTCTAGTTATGCCAGCATCATAGGGGTGCTGAGCTGGCCAAGTGAAATTGTGCATGGAAAGTACTTAGGAGCTGGGTGAGGCGGCTCACGCCTGTAATTCCAGCACTTTGGGAGGCTGAGGCAGGAGGATTGCTGGAGCCTGGGAGTTCAAGACCAGCCTGGGCAATATAGCAAGACCTTGACCCCTTTGTTTTTTAGAAAGTGCTTAGCACTATGCATTACACAGAGTAAGTTTCTGATACCGGGAAGTGGCTGCCACCATCACCACCACCATCATCATCTTTTTCTCCATTTGTGTCTCCTGCTGACTAAGCCACACTGTGACACTGGTGCCAGCTACTTCATGGGTGCTCTCACGTCCCTTGTTGCCTGCGACCCCACAGGTGTCCCTTTCAGGGAGGGAAAGAGGTTGCTGTGGTCATTTAACACAGCCTCGGCAGGCCAGGGATGGAACTCAGGTCTTCTTATTCCAAGCCGTTACCTCTGCAGATCCATCCCCAACACATGCCTGCTTTGTAGAAAATACACACACACCCAAACACATGTGTTTTGAACACACCTGTCCTCCTCTCTGACAGCCACTTGAATTCTGGTCCCTGCTTAATGGGCCTTCAGAGCCTTGAACTTGAGCAAATTCATCTGAGCCCTGACCTGGAGACCCACACTCACACACGTGCCCACCCCCACATACTTGTGTGCACATGGTGGATTTACTGCATGCTGGAAAAACAACAGGAATGTAAAAGCTAAGGAGCAGTTACGTATTTTTTCTTTTTTTTTTTTTAAGAGAGTCTAACTCTATTGCCCAGGCTGGAGTACAGCGACACAATCACAGCTCACTGCAGCCTCAAACTCCCAGGCTCAAGCTATCCTCCCATCTCAGCCTCCCAAGTCACTGCGACCACAGGCATGTGCTAATTTTTGTATTTTTTGTTTGTTTTGTAGAGACAGGGTCTCACTTTGTTGCTCGGCTGGTCTTGAACTCCTGGTTTCAAGTGATCCTCTCGCCTCAGCCTCCCGAGTAGCTGGGATTACAGGCACACACTACCACGCCTGGCTAATTTTTAAATTTTTGGCAGAGATGGTATCACCATGTTGCCTAGGCTGGTCTCGAACTCCTGGCCTCAAGTGATTCTCTTGCCTCAGCCTCCCAAGTAGCTGGGACTACAGGCACACACCACCATGCCCAACTGATTTTTTAGTTTTTTGTAGAGACAAGGTCTCCCCATGTTGCCCAGGCTGGTCTCGAATTCCTGGGCTCAAAGGAACTTCCTGCCTTGGCTTCCCAAAGTGCTGGGATTGCAGGCATGAGCCACTACCCCTGGACCAAGTGAGCATGTATATGTGTGTGCTAAGCACTGGTTCCAGGGAGGGACCCTACTAACTCACTCACTCGCCACACGACCCTGGGAGTTAGTTACACTCATCCCCATTTTAGGGATAAAACAGTTGAGGCACGGGTCACATTGCTTTGCTCAAGAGTTTGAGTTGGGCACTAGGATTTGACTCCAGTCAGTCTCGCCCCAGAACTCATGTTCTTTTTGTGTGTCTGTGAGAAGGAGTTTCACTCTTGTTGCCCAGGCTGGAGTGCAGTGGTGTGATCTCAGCTCACCACAACCTCCACCTCCACCTCCCGGGTTCAAGTGATTCTCCTGCCTCAGCCTCCTGAGTAGCTGGGGTTACAGGCATGCGCCACGACACCCGGCTAATTTTTGTATTTCTAGTAGAGACGGGGTTTCACCATGTTGGCCAGGCTTGTCTCGAACTCCTGGCCTCAGATGATCTGCCCTCCTCAGCCTCCCAAAGTGCTGGGATTACAGGCGTGAGACACCGCGCCCGGCCCAGAATTCACGTTCTTAACCATATTGCAAGACTCTATATCTCAGGTGGGACCTGTGAGATGCTGTGAAGCCCACCTAAGGTCACTGAGTGTGTGAGAGAGACAGCCAAGATCCCAGCCCCATCCCTGAGGGCCACAGCTATGCCCTAACCACTGCGTAGCCCTTCCCTTTGGAACCTGGCTCTGAGCTCCAGCCCAGGCCCTACACCAAAGCCTTTGAATGAACTACAGTCCTGCCATGGCTGTTTGGCCCTGCCTGTGGAATAGGGGTCCTGTGGCTATGCTCCCCTGGATCCTGGGGACCCACCCCTTTATGAGACTTCAGTCACTCTGCCGGGAAGCAGTGACTGACAAAGATCACCTGCTTCCTGCCGCCTTAAAGGAGACACTGGGCATCACGTGACCTTTTCCATGTCCATCGTGGGGTCATGTGGGCTGTGACATGGCAGAGTCAGATGGGTCCAAGCTGGCCCTGTGGTCAGACGTGGTGGACCCATCACCTCCCCTCGTGAGTCCGCATTGAGTGCAGATACGGAGGAACTGGGTGTGAAATGCCTCGGGTAGCATCTCTCATGTGGTTAGTGCTCAGTACGCCAGAGTCAGTTATTTTGACCCATGCCTGCTCATGAACTGTTTCACGCTGCCGTTTTCTTCTTACTTAGCCACCTCCTCACACCATTTTAAATGGACAGGTGTGTGTAGGGGCCCGTCCTGGGCCAGCCAGCTGCTCTCCCTGCAACTTTGGACAAGTTATCGCACCTCTGCCCCATGCCGCAGTTTTCTCCTCTCTTTTTTTTTCTGAAATTTTTTTGTAGAGACTGGCTTTGTTGGCAAGGCTGGTCTCAAACTCTTGGCCTAAAGCAATCCTCCTGTCTTGGCCTCACATAGTGCTGGGATTGCAGGCGTGAGCCATGTGCCCAGTCTTCTCTCTAAAGTGGAAGGATACTAATACTCCCGTGATGGAAGTGATCAGGGAATTGAAACTGTGTTTATTTGCATTGGAAGTGCTGGGGATGGGCCTGGCGGGTATGAGTGCTGTCATCGCGAACTTCCTCTCTGATCTGCCCATGCTGCTCTTTCTTTTTCTTATTAACAGATTGGTTTCTTTTTTATTTGAATACATTTGGCCTCATTTCTAAGCAATAGTGTTTGTAAAATCTTAGTTTTGGTGTGCTCATTCCTTTTTTTTTTTTTTTTCTTGAGACAGAGTCACTCTGTCGCCCAGGCTGGAGTACAGTGGCACGATCTCGGCTCACTGCATCCTTCACTTCCCAGGTTCAAGCGGTTCTACTTGAGAGTGCCTCAGCCTCCTGAGTACGTGGAACTACAGGAACCCACCACCACGCCCGGCTAATTTTTGTATTTTTAGTAGAAGTGCATTTCTACGGCGCTTCTGTAAGCACTTGGGCGGATGTGACCTCCTCGGTCTCTGGCTCTGGTGGTGACTCCTGCAAGGCCGGACCTGGTTCCAGACCCTGTAGGTGCCCAGCTGAAGGTGTGGTCTGATTGCTGTGTGGGGAGTGAAGGTTGCCAGCCTAGAAACTGGGCCTCAAGCTCACCCAGAGGCTCTTGGAACAAAGAAGAGGCACCATCTTGGCTGGGCGCGGTGGCTCACGCCTGTAATCCCAGCACTTTGGGAGGCCGAGGTGGGCGGATCATGAGGTCAGGAGTTCGAGACCAGCCTGACCAACATGGTGAAACCCCATCTCTACTAAAAATGCAAAAATTAGCCAGGTGTGGTGGCATGTGCCTGTAATTCCAGCTACTCGGGAGGCTGAGGCAGGAGAATCACTTGAACCAGGGAGGTAGAGGTTGCAGTGGGCTGAGATCATGCCACTGAACTCCAGCCTGGGCGACAGAGTGAAACTCTGTCTCAAAAAAAAAAGAAGAGGTGCCATCCCAAGCACTTTTGTGCATGAGACCAGCTGCCATTGTGTCAGGGGTTATGGTGGTATCCACCCTGATGCCACAGCCAGCTCTGGGCCAGCCTCCTCGCCCCAGCAGTGTCCACCCCCAGCTTGATCCTGGACCCTGGCGATGCTGTGACATGAGCTGCTGCTAAGCGTTTGCAGTGCTAGGCCCGGGCTGGACTTCCTCCACAAACGATTTAGTTCCGTTAGTTCACCCGCCCTGTAAAACAGCTACGCTTCTCTTCCCCGTTTAAAGCTTGAGGAAGCTGAAATGTGGAGAGTTGAGAGTGGCTGCAGAGCTCCTGAGCCAGGGGCTAGGACTTGAACCCTGGCTTCAGCTGCCACAGAGGACAGCTTAGGGTGGGCCTGGCCTGGCTCCCTGCTTCACAGAGTCGATGCGCTCGTTCCTGGATGAAGCGCCTGGCACAAAGTCCATGGGCGGCGCTGCTCTGTGTGTCTTGTGAATTCTTCTTATGCTTCTGATAGTTCCTCCAATTTTGCATTTCCTTTTTTTTTTTTTTGAGATGGAGTTTGGCTCTTGTCACCCAGGCTGGAGTGCAATGGCGCGATCTTGGCTCACTGTAACTTCTGCCTCCCAGGTTCAAGTGATTCTCCTGCCTCAGCCTCCCGAGTAACTGAGACTACAGGAGCGTGCCACCACACCCAGCTAATTTTTGTATTTTTAGTAGAGGCTGAGTTTCACCATGTTGCCCCAGCTGGTCTTGAAATCCTGACCTCAAGTGATCCGTCCACCTCAGCCTTCCAAAGTGCTGGGATTACAGGCATGAGCCACCATGCCTGGCCTGGAATGATGATTTATTTATTTATTTATTTATTTATTTTATTTTTATTGATCATTCTTGGGTGTTTCTCACAGAGGGGGATTTGGCAGGGTCATAGGACACTAGTGGAGGGAAGGTCAGCAGACAAACAAGTGAACAAAGGTCTCTGGTTTTCCTAGGCAGAGTGTTTGTGTCCCTGGGTACTTGAGATTAGGGAGTGGTGATGACTCTTAATGAGCATGCTGCCTTCAAGCATCTGTTTAACAAAGCACATCTTGCACCGCCCTTAATCCATTTAACCCTGAGTGGACACAGCACATGTTTCAGAGAGCACAGGGTTGGGGGTAAGGTCATAGATCAACAGGATCCCAAGGCAGAAGAATTTTTCTTAGTACAGAACAAAATGAAAAGTCTCCCATGTCTACTTATTTCTACACAGACACGGCAACCATCCGATTTCTCAATCTTTTCCCCACCTTGCCCCCCTTTCTACTCCAGAAAACCGCCATCGTCATCATGGCCCATTCTCAATGAGCTGTTGGGTACACCTCCCAGACGGGGTGGTGGCCGGGCAGAGGGGCTCCTCACTTCCCAGTAGGGGCGGCAGGGCAGAGGCGCCCCTCAGCTCCCGGACCGGGTGGCTGGCCAGGCAGGGGGCTGACCCCCCCATCTCCCTCCCGGACGGGGCGGCTGGCCGGGCGTGGGGCTGACGCCCCCACCTCCCTCCCAGACGGGGCGGCTGGCCGGGCGTGGGGCTGAGTCCCCCACCTCCCTCCCGGACGGGGCGGCTGGCCGGGCGTGGGGCTGACCCCCCCCACCTCCCTCCCGGATGGGGCGGCTGGCCGGGAGGGGGCGCTGACCCCCCCCACCTCCCTCCCGGACGGAGCGGCTGGCCGGGCGGGGGGGCTGACCCCCCCCCACCTCCCTCCCGGACAGAGCGGCTGGCCGGGCGGGGGGCTGACCCCCCCACCTCCCTCCCGGACGGGGCGGCTGGCTGGGCAGAGGGGCTCCTGGCTGGGCAGAGGGGCTCCTCACTTCCCAGTAGGGGCGGCCGGGCAGAGGCGCCCCTCAGCTCCCAGACCCGGTGGCTGGCCGGGCGGGGGGCTGACCCCCCCACCTCCCTCCCGGACGGGGCGGCTGGCTGGGCAGAGGGGCTCCTGGCTGGGCAGAGGGGCTCCTCACTTCCCAGTAGGGGCGGCCGGGCAGAGGCGCCCCTCAGCTCCCAGACCCAGTGGCTGGCCAGGCAGGGGGCTGACCCCCCCATCTCCCTCCCAGATGGGGCGGCTGGCCGGGCGGGGGGCTGAGCCCCCCACCTCCCTCCCGGACGGGGCGGCTGGCCGGGCGGGGGGCTGAGCCCCCCACCTCCCTCCTGGACGGGACGGCTGGCCGGGCGGGGGGCTGACCCCCCCAACCTCCCTCCCGGACGGGACGGCTGGCCGGGTGGGGGGCTGACTCCCCCACCTCCCTCCCGGACGGGGCGGCTGGCTGGGCAGAGGGGCTCCTGGCTGGGCAGAGGGGCTCCTCACTTCCCAGTAGGGGCGGCCGGGCAGAGGCGCCCCTCACCTCCCGGACGGGGCGGCTGGCCGGGCGGGGGGCTGAGCCCCCCACCTCCCTCCCGGACGGGGCGGCTGGCTGGGCGGGGGGCTGACCCCCACCTCCCTCCCGGACGGGGTGGCTGCCGGGCGGAGACGCTCCTCACTTCCCAGACTGGGTGGCAGCCAGGCGGAGGGGCTCCTCACTTCTCAGACAGGGCGGTTGCCAGGCGGAGGGTCTCCTCACTTCTCAGATGGGGTGGCCGGGCAGAGACGCTCCTCACCTCCCAGACAGGGTCGCGGCCGGGCCGAGGCGCTCCTCACATCCCAGATGGGGCGGCGGGGCAGAGGCGCTCCCCACATCTCAGACGATGGGCTGCCGGGCAGAGACGCTCCTCACTTCCTAGATGGGATGGCGGCCGGGACAAGGCGCTCCTCACTTCCCAGGTGGGATGGCGGCCGGGCAGAGACGCTCCTCACTTTCCAGACTGGGCAGCCAGGCAGAGGGGCTCCTCACATCCCAGACGATGGGCAGCCAGGCAGAGACGCTCCTCACTTCCCAGACGGGGTGGCGGCCGAGCAGAGGCTGCAATCTCGGCACTTTGGGGGGCCAAGGCAGGCGGCTGGGAGGTGGAGGCCGTAGCGAGCCGAGATCACGCCACTGCACTGCAGCCTGGGCACCATTGAGCACTGAGTGAATGAGACTCCGTCTGCAATTCCGGCACCTCGGGAGGCCGAGGCTGGCGGATCACTCGCAGCTAGGAGCTGGAGACCAGTCCGGCCAACACAGCGAAACCCCGTCCCCATCAAAAAAACATGAAAACCAGTCAGGTGTGGCGGCACGCGCCTGCAATCGCAGGCACTCGGCAGGCTGAGGCAGGAGAATCAGGCAGGGAGGCTGCAGCGGGCCGAGATGGCAGCAGTACAGTCCACCTTTGGCCCGGCATGAGAGGGAGACCATGGAAAGGAGAGGGAGAGGGAGACGGGAGAGGGAGAGGGAGACGGGAGAGGGAGACCGGAATGATGATTTTTAAGGCGAAACATTAAATAGGATTGCAAAGGATGCCAGTTGGAATATCATTAGCTAAATGCTATTCCTCACTGAATTGACGTGTGAAGCGATAGGATGTAGCAGCAGCTGTAATAAGGCCTTCAGTCTCAGAGTAGTGATGGGCATTCAGAATCTGCAGTAACTTGATGCAATGGGAAAATATCTGTCGTTTCTTTTCATGTCAGTCTCAAGGTCTGCTAAACACTGTTTCTTTTCTCTCTCTCTTTTGGCCTCTGTTAATAAGAAGGAAATGCTAAATTTCAGTTCCATTCATGAAAATAAAGAGATAAGTGTCTCCCCTCAAGTTCGTGGGCCCTTTGGGGGTCAAATGGTTAAGACCGGGGCATGCATGGGCTTGTCCATGGCTTGGGGTAGCTGCTGCAGTCCTGGGGGCTGCCTTCCCAGGCAAGGCAAGCTCCAGTCCCCACTAGAGCTCCAGGGTCACCAAGCACATGGGCCTTTGTCAGACAGCTCCCTTTCTGTCTGCAAGAGGGGCACCTGCCATCAGCTGATCCCCTGCAGCTCCTCCCAGGCCTCCACCCCCAAGGAGGAGGAAGTGCCCAGGCAGGGACCAGGCCTGACCTCTGGGGAGGCTGGCGGCTGGCCTCTGTCGGCTTCTTTCCTCCAGCACCGCAGTTCAGCAACCCACCGCCACCCAGCACAGTGGCCAGAGAGGAGTCCCAGGGTCTGATGTTAGACTCTGCTCTGGACCAGCCACCTAGTCCCAGGGAGACACCATACTTTACCTGGACCTCAGTTTCTTCCCCTAGAAAATGGGGCAGTGCTTGATGAGGCCAGGGGTCCAGAGCCCCTGGCCTAGCAGGGTGGCAGGAGGAGGAGTCCACACGGAGATATTACTGGACTGGGAGCTCTCTCGGGGACTCCCACTGCGTCCAGCAGCAGCGGAATGGCTTCTTGGGGCCCCCCCCAAGAAGCTGCCAGCAAGCCCTCTTCCTGGCCCCCTTCCCTGCCCATTGTGGCATCTCCATGCCCAATATCTGCTGGCCCGAAGATCTAACGGCCAGGCCTGACCTCTCCCTCTTCTGCTCCTAGCCTTTCCTTCCTTCTCCGCTGGTCACCCTGAGGTAAAATCCAAGCTCTAATAGCCAAAAACTGGAAACAGTACAAATTCCTGTCAGCTGGTGAATGGGCAAACACAACGCAGCACATCCTATAATTACTCTTCAGCGGTATAAAGGGACTGAAACTCACGCTCATTATGCTCAGTAAGAGAAGCCAACTGCAGAAGGCCACACAGTTTCAATTCCATTTTAATGAAATGTCCAGAAAAGGCAAATCTGTGTAGATAGAAAGCCCAGCCCTCCCTTCCGCGTGGTGGCGGCTGTGGCCCTCCAGGGACCGGGGCTGCAGCTGTTGGGTTTGGGCTACGTCCCTTCATTCATGCTGGGAGCCACTGCCTGTTAGCCTGGGAACACCCGGGACCAGGCCTGTCTCTTCCAACTGCTTCTGCGTCCTGCGTTAAGGGGCCGGGCCCTGAATAGCGTACGGCGATGTTTAGCTGTTGAGAGTGTTTTGGGAGTGGGGATCCTGAGAGGCACGTGGCATTGTAGTTGAGAGCTGAGTTCAAAGCCCAACTCGCATATATACCAGCTGTGTGATCTTGGGCAAGGTTGTTTCTCTGAGCTTGGTTTCCTCATAGGGTTGAAGTGAGGATTCATTCTTTCACCCAAAAATACAAAAAACAAACAAAAAAACAAACAAACCAAGGACCAAGTACAGTGGCTCATACCTGTAATCCCAGCACTTTGGGAGGCTGAGGCAGAAGGATTGCTGAAGCCCAGGAGTTCGAGACCAGCCTGGGCAACATAGTGACACCCCATCTCCACCAGAAATAAAAATGACCTGGGCATGACAGTGCAAGCGTTTGGTCTCTGCTGCTCGGGAGGATGCTTGAGCCTGGGAGGTCAAGGCTGCAGTGAGCCGTGTTCTCACCACTTTACTCCAGCCTGAGCGACAGAGTGAGACCCTGTCTCAAAAACAAACAAAACACCGAGACAGTGTTGGAGACATGGTGGTGACCAAGACAGCCCCAGTCCTGTCCTCCTGGGCTCCCGGGCTAGTAGGGGAGGTGGCTGATGTGTAGAAAGATTGTGTGCTGTTCATTGTGTATTTGTGTGAAGGTGCTTGGAGCGGAGGTGAGGCGTGGAGGGCAGTGCTGACTTGGGGTGGGGGTGCCCAAGGGCACCTTACCTCGGGCAGTGACCAGCGGGGGGCCTGAAAGGGAGGACAGAGCTCAGGCAGCCTGTTGTTGGGGGAGGGCTGAAGAGGGCAGTATGGGCAGAGGCCTTAGGGCGGGAGTGGGTGGAGCCCCATGAAGGACTTGGGGTGTGGACAGTCACAGGCCTGGGTCCCCTGTGCCTGCAGCCCAGAATGTGACCGTGGACGAGGTCATCGGCGCCTACAAGCAGGCCTGCCAGAAGCTGAACTGCAGGCAGATCCCCAAGCTCCTCAGGCAGCTGCAGGTATGGGCGGGACAGGGTGGGTGCGTCCGGTGTGGGTGTCAAGGGGGGCCCTAGGGTGGAACCACCCCAGCAGGAGAGGGCCTCCCACTCCCCAGCCCCAGGTGTTCGTGAATACATCTTTGAAAGCCTGCTGCTCAGCTAGAGAATGAATCAGTTTCTTCATAAATTTGAAGAGCACAGAATTCTATAAAGTAAGACATTCAGGTCTGTCAGCCCCAAAAGAAACGCTGTTCCCTGGGGAAGAGGCATATCTATGATTCTTGTGAGTCTGAATTACAAAATTTATGTATTCTTTTTTTTTTTTTTTTTTTTGAGATGGAGTCTCGCTTTTGTCTCCCAGGCTGGAGTACAGTGGCGCCATTTCGGCTCACTGCAACCTCTGCCTCCTGGGTTCAAGTGATTCTCCTGCCTCAGCCTCCCGAGTAGCTGGGATTACATGTGCACGCCACCATGCCCAGCTAATTTTTTTTGTATTTTTAGTAGAGACGGGGTTTCGCCATGTTGGCCAGACTGGTCTCAAACTCCTGACCTCAGGTGATCTGCCCACCTCAGCCTCCTAAAATGCTGAGATTACAGGCATGAGCCACCATGCCCAGCATATTCATAAAAGTCAGAATTACAGGAATAACACATATCCTCAGATTTAAAAAAATAAAAATACTACAGATCTGAAAAGCCAAATCCACCTCTTATCTCCTGCCCCAAGGCCCCCTCCTCGGGAACCCCCGTTGCTGGCCACTCGGCATTTCCTGGCCTTTTCTGTGCGTTGGCAAGATGGCTATTGAGGGGCACCTGCTGGTTTTCCATTTGGTCGCTCTCCCACCCTGCCGGTCCCCCAGCCCCCTCCCTCGGCACCTCTCCTGTGGGCCCTGGCCTGGCGCCTAGTCAGTGAAGCACCGCTCGTTCCGAGGGTTCCAGGGTTGCCTGTCCTCGGGCTGTTGTACCCTCAGCTGTGCTGGTAGCAACCACGCTCCTTGTCCATCAGTGTTCACTGGGGTTAGGGTAGGTTCTCTGGAACATTCCAGAAGAGGGGCTTGCCAGGTCCCAGGAAGGGTGGCTGCTCAGTGTGGTGGCTGAGAGGGTGGGTCCTTGGACCCCATCGGCCTGGTTCAGACCAGCCCTGCAGCACCCACCCTGCAGGTGATGTGTGTAAGCTCAGAGCGCGGGTGCTGGCATCTGCGGGGCGGTGGGCTCTGACTGGGTGATGGGCTCCAGGCCCTGCCTTCACCAAGAAGCCTCCTGTGCCCAGCCTTGCCATCTTCCCAGGCTCATTTCCTGCCTCACAGCCTTTGCACAGACTCCCTCCTCTGCTGGTACATACCCAGAGATGCTGGGCCCACTCCCTCACTCCGTCCTGCTGGGGCAAGGGGCTTCACCCAGGCCTGCCTGGCTGCAGTGCTGGCTGGTCCTCAGTTGTGTGGGTGCAGAGTTCTCTCGCTGTCTAAGGCCCTGTGCCCCAGGTTCCAGCTGGTGGGCGGCCTCTGAGCCTCTGTTCAGTGCCTTCGCCCAAACCCCACCCCAGAACCCTGCCTGACCTCAGGCATAGCAGCTATTGGGGGCCTCGGCTGCCCCCCTGTTCAAGTGTCTTCCTGCCTTAACCCCACTCTACTTTCTCAGGAATTCACAGACCTCGGGCACCGCCTCGACTGTCTGGACCTGAAAGGTGTGTGTCTGGCTAGGGGTTGAGAGCCCTTGGGTCATGGGCAGGTCAGGGGCTCCCTAGAGCTGGGTCTGAGGACCTGCCTGGGGTTAGCGGCTTCTGGAGCTGAGCTCAGCCAGGGCAGGGGCTGGGCCTGGTGGGGGGTGGGAGGTTGGGGGCAGAGGGCCCTTCCAGCCATGCAAAGGTGCACTGTCTTAGACATGCGCACGGCTGCTGTCTCCCCCCAGGTGAGAAGCTTGACTACAAGACCTGTGAGGCCCTGGAAGAGGTCTTCAAGAGGCTGCAGTTCAAGGTCGTGGACCTGGAGCAGACAAACCTGGATGAAGATGTGAGCGGCCCTGCCACCGCCCACTCGGCTCCCTGAGCTCCCGGGCCCCTTCGAGGTTTGGGTGGGGAGAGGACACTGCAGGAGGAGGGGGTCCCCTAGACAAAGGCTGAGGGGTGGTGCAAGGGCGGGGCCTCTTGCAGGGCAAGAAGGAGACATCCAATATGACCAGAGTGGATGTGGAGGGCGCGTTGGGGCACCTATGGCCCACCCTCATAAGCAAGGAGAGCCTTAGGGAGCTGGGCTGAGGGGCAGGCGTGTGGCCCCCAGGAGCCCTTTCAGGAACCACGCTGGAGGGTCCAGCTCCTACGGGGTGGGCTTGGGAAGCATTCTGAGAGCAGCCTCCCATCAAGGCCCAAGGGCCCTCACCTCCTCAGCCTTGGGAGTCCCCAGGCACCCCAGGTGTCGGGATCCAGGGGCAGGGGACCTGGAGAACTGAGGCCCAGGCTCAGGAACACCAAGGCCTGTCCTGGTCACTCAGCACGTCAGTCAAGGACTTTGGAGGGCAAGTGACAGAAAACAAAACTGACTACAGCAGAGAAGGAAAGGGTTTGTCCCCGTGGCTCACGGGGCCCTGTCCGTGCTTGTCCTCCTCTCCTGTGTGGCTCTCTCCAGACCCTGGACCCATCGTCTCTCGGTGGGGCCCGGTGTCAGGGCCCACGCCTCTCCTCCAGGGCAGCCCAGAGCTGAGGCTGAGCCCCCGAATCTCTATGCGCAGGGTGCCTCGGCCCTCTTCGACATGATCGAGTACTACGAGTCGGCCACCCACCTCAACATCTCCTTCAACAAGCACATCGGCACCCGGGGCTGGCAGGCGGCCGCCCACATGATGCGCAAGGTGGGCGCCTCTCGGCTTCCAGGAAGAGGCAGCTCAGGCTCCCAGCACGGGGAGGCACTTTCTAAGGGCATGGCCCGTAGGCTCTGACTGCATGAGCTCTTGAGTGTGGGCTGTTGTGGGGATGCTGGGCCTGGCCCTCAGGCCAGGAGAACAGGGCCGAGAGGTGTCCTGGCCCCCAGGCCCCCTGGCCCCTTCTCTCCTTGCGAGGCATTTCATGACCTCCAACTTCTCCCTTCCGTAATGTCATCCTTCTGTAATGTCATCCCCTTGGAGGTGGCCATGGTCGCCATCCCCACGTCACTCCTGTGTGAAGGCTGGGTGGAGGGAGGGGACGGGGCTATCTGGTAACCTCCCAGCCACACAGGAGTTGGAGATCCTGGCTGCCACCAGCCCTGCCTCGCTCACCCACAGGACCCCAGGCTGAGCCTTCCCTCCCCAGCCACAGTTACCCCCATTGTAAAACAAGGTGACATAGCCAGACGACAGCTGTGGCTTCGTTGCTCATTGAGACATGGGGGCACAGGTCCTGGGGCCAGGGAGTGCTGGGGCAGGCCTGAGCCAGTGCCTCACCCCTGTCCTCTTGCCCCTGCAGACGAGCTGCCTGCAGTACCTGGACGCCCGCAACACGCCCCTGCTGGACCACTCGGCGCCCTTCGTGGCCCGTGCCCTGCGCATCCGCAGCAGCCTGGCAGTGCTGCACTTGGAGAACGCCAGCCTGTCGGGGCGGCCCCTCATGCTGCTCGGTGAGCCCCAAGCCCGGGAGGGTGAGCAGGATGTGCAGCCTGTGGGGGGGCAGGGGCCTGCCCAGTCACCGTGCCCCCTCCCCGTCCCCAGCCACAGCCCTGAAGATGAACATGAACCTGCGGGAGCTGTACCTGGCGGACAACAAGCTCAACGGCCTGCAGGACTCAGCCCAGCTGGGTAACCTGCTCAAGTTCAACTGCTCCCTGCAGATCCTGGACCTCCGGAACAACCATGTGCTGGACTCGGGTGGGTGCAGTGGCCCACCCCACCCACACCCGTCACCCAGCACCCACTCTGCCCGGCCCTGCGCTAGGTGGTGCTGGGGACACAGACATGGCCAAGACCACCCCAACGCTGTCCTGCTGGGGCTCCCAGGAGGAAGACAGACCCGCCCTAGACAGTGACAACCTAGAGTGGGCAGGACTGGGCTGATGGAGCCCAGAGGCGGGGTCCGATCAGTCTGGGGGCCAGGGAGGGCTTCCAGGAGGAGGGGACAGCTCAGCTGACAGCCGCAGGATGAGGCGAAGTGAATAATTACAATCTGAAAAGAAAGCAGTGTTGCTGCCATAACAGGGTCAGCTAGAGGCTGCTTTCAGATGGGAGAGGAGGGAAGACCACCGTGGGGCGGGGCCTCTGGGCTTCCATCCGGAGGCTGGGAGCAGAACCAGCCTTGTGAGAAGCCTGGGAAAGGGTCCAGACCGCGGGAGCAGTGAGTGCAGTGGGAGGAGCTCTGGTGTTTGATGCTGGGGGGTTGAGCAGAGAATGGGGAGCCGTCAAAGGAGGCGTTCCTGTTGCATCCTGGAGGGGTGGGGTGGGTCACTGTGTCCCCAGGTGGCAGGCCCAGACCCCACTCTACTGAGCACCTGCCAAGGGCCATGGCTGTCGGCCCCTGGGCTCAGCTTGGAGGGAGACACAGGGCTCTGCCCTTGGGAGTTTGTACTCCAGTCTAGAGAGACAAAGATAAGATGAGTGAAATCTCCAGCCTGTCAGATGGTGGGATCTGCATTGGAGGGAGACAGTGGTGACTGTGGGTGGGAGTGAGCTGGCTGTGAGGTGAGGTGGGCCAGAGGTGGTCACATTTGAGCAAAGATCAGAAGCATCTGGGGTAGGCTGTCATCCAGGCACCCAGGCCCAGGGGTCACAGATGTGTGCCCAGGGGTGCCAGGCCGAGGCAGGGCTGCAGGGCAAGGCCTGGGCCTGCGGGGCCTCCATGGAGGTCCTAAGCAGAGGGGGTTGCTCCTACCCTGCAGTCCCCTCCCCAGGAAGCACCCGGACCCCAGACGGGGCTCTGACTGCCGGCCTCCTCCAGGTCTGGCCTACATCTGCGAGGGCCTCAAGGAGCAGAGGAAGGGGCTGGTGACCCTGGTGCTGTGGAACAACCAGCTCACGCACACAGGCATGGCCTTCCTGGGCATGACACTGGTGAGTCAGGCTGGCAGGGAAGGGAGGCACCTCGGTCCCCGCTGCCACCTCCCACTCCAGCTCTCAGCACAGTTGCCTCTAGCTGACGGCTCCTGTCCTGCCCATCCTGCAGGTTCAAGACGATTTAAAGTCAGCCCCACCTGCTTCCTCATTCAGCTTCTGTGCCTGTTTTCCCTGAGGAGGAGCCCTTCTTTCATTTTCTCCTTTTTTTTTTTGAGACCGAGTCTCATCCTGTCACCCAGGCTGGAGTGCAGTGGCGCCCTCTAGGCTCACTGCAGCCACTCCAGCCCCCGCCTCCTGGGTTCAAGCCATTCTTCTGCCTCAGCCTCCCAAGTAGCTGGGACTACAGGTGCCCGCCACCCCGCCTAGCCAATTTTTTTATTTTTTGTTTTTATTTTTTTGAGACGGAGTCTCAGTCGCCCAGGCTGGAGTGCAGTGGCTCGATCTCCGCTCACTGCAAGCCCCACCTCCTGGGTTCACACCATTCTCCTGCCTCAGCCTCCCGAGTAGTTGGAACTACAGGCACCCACCACCACACCCAGCTAATTTTTTTGTATTTTTTTAGTAGAGAGGGGGTTTCACCATGTTAGCCAGGATGGTCGCAATCTGACCTTGTGATCCACCCTCCTCGGCCTCCCAAAGTGCTGGGATTACACGCGTGAGCCACCGCGCCCGGCCTAATTTTTGTATTTTTAGTACAGACGGGGTTTCACCATGTTGGCCAGGCCGGTCTTGAACTCCTGACCTCAAGTGATCCCCCCACCTCGGCCTCCGAAAGTATTGGGATTATGAGTGAGTCACCGTGCCTGGTTTTCAGTTTTTACGTGGTGCTTAAAGCAAGCCACTCAGGTACAGAGACTCTCAGGGCGAGCACTCGTGTGCTCAAACCCCGGGATAAGAGCCGCCCTCCTTGGGGGCTTCAGGGCGCTCAAGGTCCAGGCCCTGGCCAGGGGCTCAGGCTGTGGGGGGTAGGGACTGACTGGGTGCCTGGGGAGCTGGGAGTGGACGGGGGACCTGGCATTTGGGGAGACTTCAGGCACAGGAGGGACTTCAGGCCAGGCCTGAAGCAGGGCAGGATGGCGCCGGTGTTCACGCAGGCGCGCGAAGGAAAAGGAGCGCCCGGGCCTGGCTCTCTTCCCGGCTTCTTTCTTGACTTGGCCTCCTGGGTCTCCTCCGCCATCACGGCCTCCTCCTCACCCTCACACCCCCTCCCTCCAGCCGCACACTCAGAGCCTGGAGACGCTGAACCTGGGCCACAACCCCATCGGGAACGAGGGTGTGCGGCACCTCAAGAACGGGCTCATCAGCAACCGCAGCGTGCTGCGCCTCGGGCTGGCCTCCACCAAGCTCACGTGCGAGGGTAGGGTACGGGGCCGGGCCAGGGTGCGGGCTGGTGGGCTCAGCCGGGCGGCCAGCCGGGTGTGGGGCCCGTGGCCAGCCCCTGCGGTGCCCCCCCAGGCGCGGTGGCGGTGGCGGAGTTCATCGCTGAGAGCCCCCGCCTCCTGAGACTGGACCTTCGGGAGAACGAGATCAAGACAGGCGGGCTCATGGCACTGTCGTTGGCCCTCAAGGTGAACCACTCACTGCTGCGCCTGGACCTTGACCGTGAGCCCAAGAAGGAGGCGGTGAGCAGGGGACGGTCCTGCAGCCCTGGGGCGGGCGGGAGGGCGGGCGGAAGGCCGGGTGGTGGGGCCGGCCTGAGAGCCCTAGCCAGGCCCTCCCGCCACAGGTGAAGAGCTTCATCGAGACGCAGAAGGCGCTGCTGGCCGAGATCCAGAACGGCTGCAAGCGCAACTTGGTGCTGGCGCGGGAGAGGGAGGAGAAGGAGCAGCCGCCACAGCTGTCGGCCTCCATGCCTGAGACCACCGCCACCGAGCCCCAGCCCGACGACGAGCCCGCCGCTGGGGTGCAGAACGGGGCCCCCAGCCCCGCACCCAGCCCGGACTCAGACTCAGACTCGGACTCGGATGGGGAGGAAGAGGAGGAAGAGGAAGGGGAGAGGGACGAGACCCCCTGTCCTGCCCTGGTGCCCCCCACGGACTCCCTGGGCCCTGGGGACAGGAGTCCCCCAGGCAGCCCCTCCACACCCACTGAGCAGCGGATTTCCGTGTCCAGCCCGGGCCGGGGCCACAAGGTGTTTGTGGTGACCCGGGTGGAGAGCCCACCCGAGAGGGCAGAGCCCCCTGCGTCCCCCACCCCTCCCTCTCCCCCACCCCCTCCCTCCCCACCCGCCTCACCTTCCCTACCACCAGCCGGGGCCATTGACACCCGGGACACAGGGTCCTCTGAGCCTCAGCCACCACCGGAGCCGCCTCGGTCAGGGCCACCACTGCCCAACGGCCTGAAGCCTGAGTTCGCCCTGGCACTGCCCCCTGAGCCGCCCCCGGGGCCTGAGGTCAAGGGGGGCAGCTGCGGCCTGGAGCACGGTGAGAGGGGCCCTAGGGCAGGTGATGAGGGGCCCTGGGTGCTGTATGTGACCCCAGGCAAGCCCCTGCCTGCTGTGGGCCTCAGTTTCCCCCTCTTTAAAATGGTTCTCGCAGGGGCCAGCAAAGTGGGGCTTAGTTCTCATCTCCACCCTGCTTCCCTTGGGTCCTGGGAGCTCTTCCTGGGGTGGGGCATGTAAAGTGTGCTGCCTTGAGCCTGACCATCTCAGCGGTCTCTGGGCACTCTGCAGGCCCTGAGGGTCTGGCTGGGGCCGGGCTGGGGACAGGTTGTATTTGCCCCACCCGCCTGACGGGGTTGCTGGCCCGTCCTCCCACACAGAACTGAGCTGCTCCAAGAACGAGAAGGAGCTCGAGGAGCTGCTTCTGGAAGCCAGTCAGGAATCCGGGCAGGAGACACTGTGACACTTTAGGTGAGGCCAGGCCCGGGGCCCACAGCACTCGGGAGGAGCTGAGAGAGCCTCTGGCTCTGACAGTCTCTCCCCCAATCTCTCCTTCCCAAGTTCCCTTTTTCCGGTCGGTCTGCGATGAGCTGAGGCCAGAGCCATGAGAATCTGCTCACCTTCCCCCCAGCCTTCCTGAGGCCCAGGATGCCAGGGGTGGGGGCCATTCTGGGGCCCCCCTCCCCCCACAGCAACACTACAAGGGGTGCAGGAGCTACAGGGAGTGGCCCTCCGCGCGTGACTCAAGCACTTCTATTTATGAGCCCACCACTGGAAGACTCTGGGGGTGAATGGGAGGAGGGGGAGCAGGAGGAGGAGGAGGTCTCCAAGGACATCAGGCGCCTGTTCTGGAGGGGCCAGGCTTGCCCTGCGGAGGGCAGGCGTCCTGGGTGGTGGTGGGATGGTCCCCTGTGGCCCCGGGCACAGGGCCAGGCAGGCAG
The DNA here is from genome assembly GCF_028858775.2 of Pan troglodytes. Classification (NCBI taxonomy): domain Eukaryota; kingdom Metazoa; phylum Chordata; class Mammalia; order Primates; family Hominidae; genus Pan; species Pan troglodytes. Next base: position 48,103,157 of record NC_072418.2, read on the forward strand.
CCTGGTGCCGGAGGGGCGGTGCGTGCTGGTGGTGGTTGAGATGCGCAGAACAGCCCCAGACAGCGCAGGCCGGGCAGGGTGGGGGGATGGGAGCAGAGGATCAGAGCTTTCTTTTTCTCAAGTGCAATAAATCTATCAGGGAGCTGGGGCGGGAGCAGCCGGCACTCCGGGACCCTGCTGTCCAGGCCACTGGAGGCTGCGCCCTGAGAGGCACTACAGCCCTTTGGGGGCGAGTGGCACGGGTGTGGGTGAGGGTGGGCAGAGGGCTGGGGCTACTCCTGTCGGTGCAACTCTGTTCACACCTTTTCTAATAAACTGGGGCTGGGTTCACTTTGCCCAACGTCTGCTTCGTGCGGATCCTGGAGGTGGTTGCTGGGGGTGGGCTGGGTGGAGGCCATCACAGCTCCTGGTTACAGAGCATCTGCCAGGGCACTGGTCAGGCATTACTGCGTCTTCCCCCACAGTCCCGTCTATTCTGCGTCCATGCTCTGGTGTCTCGTACGGCCACCTCCCAGCCAGGCCAGTTTACACCCATCCTTTCTGCAGGGTGAGACAGGCCCCAGATACCTCCTGGCTTCAGGTCTAGGGTCTCAGGATGCTGGATATGGAGTGGCTCTGCCCAGTCGCCCATCGCTCAACAGGAACAGATCCCAGCCTGTCCCTGGCAGCCCCGGGTGTTGTGCAGGTGGGAGTATGCCCCGGGCCCAGCCAGCACTGCAGGAGCCTGGTGGGCGGCTTGTTCCCCTTTGCCAGCAGGGGCCTGGGGGGCCATGGGGGGGCTGTTGCGGATTTCTGAGAGGTCTGTTTTTCCCTTTAGGAAAGGGGGGAGCAGGCCGGGCGTGGTGGCCCACACCTGTAATCCCAGCACTTTGGGAGGCTGAGGTGGGAGGATTGCTTGAACCCAGGAATTTGACACCAGCCTGGGCAATATGGTGAAACCCCATCTCCATAGAAAATACAAAAATTAGCTGGGTGTGGTGGCGTGTGCCTGTAGTCCCAGCTACTCAGGAAGCTGAGTTGGGAGGATCGCTTGAACCCAGGAGGTTGAGGCTGCAGTGAGGTGTGATTGCACCACTGCACTTCAGCCTGGGCAACAGAGTGAGATCCTGTCTCAAAAAAAAAAAAAAATTACTAAACGAGCATTTCTGGGCCACCCATCCCCTTGTTTCCCGTGTGGGAGGCTGACATGGATGGAGGCGTTGTGGTGACATCACGAGAACCACAGTCGCAGGCTGGAGCCCTGGTGTCATTCAGCTCCTGCACACACCAGGGAGTCCCCTGCCCCCAGCCACCCTGGCCTCTGGGAGGAACACCTTAGGAACCCACTGCTGGTTTGCTGTTTGGTCCCTTGCAGCTGTAAGTGTCCTAACTGCTCCCCAGGTCAGCCACGGCTAGGACTCTTATTTGGGCGAGGGACTTAGGGAAGCTACACAGAACAGCCGCCAGCAGCCCGCAGCACTCTTCCCATCCCTGCACAGCCAGCTTGTCCCCAGCTCTGCTAATGTGCGATGTGGCCATGGGTGAAGGGAAGAAGGGGCCCCCTCCTGGCCACTGTGGATCCAGCCCGTCTTGGTGAGGGGCCGGGGCATGTGAGGTGTTTGCATCAAGGTACCGAGAGACCTCTGTCCTTCGCCTGGTTTGGGTCAGCACAGTGCCCCAAAGATCTTCAGAGGCCCTTGGTCGATATTAGCCATTGCTCATGGTCTCAGCCTCTGTGGAGGCAGCTGTGTTGGGGTCTCACCCAGCCCACTGGCCGTCTGCCTCCCCACCCCATGTGGGGTATGCTAGGGGAGGGACAGGGATCCTCTTCCCAGCCTGTCCCTTGATTTGCTTTCACTAAATTGAGCTTGGAGTGAGGAACTGGGCCTTTCCTCCTGTTGGGGGTTGAATTGTGTCTCCCACAAAAAAAGATGTTTGTTTATTTATTTATTCATTTATTTATTGAGCTGGAGTCTCGCTCTGTTGCCAGGCTGGAGTGCAGTGGCGCAATCTCGGCTCACTGCAACCTCCGCCTCCCGGGTTCAAGCAATTCTGCTGCCTCAGCCTCCCGAGTAGCTGGGAGTACAGGCGTGCACCACCACGCCCAGCTAATTTTTGTACTTTTAGTAGAGACAGGGTTTCAACATGTTGGCCAGAATGGTCTCAATCTCTTGACCTCGTGATCTGCCCACCTCGGCCTCCCGAAGTGCTGGGATTACAGGCGTAAGCCACCGTGCCTGGCCAAAAAAAGATGTTTAAAGTCCTTACCTCCAGTACCCCAGAATGTGAGCTCACTTAGAAATAGGGTTTTTACAAAGGTAATCAAGTTTTAACTCATTTTAATGAGGTCACTCGGGTGGGCCCTGCTGCAGTCTGATTGGTGTCCTTATTAAAAGGGGCATTTGGGCACAGGGAGACTGCCACGTGAAGACAGAGGATGGGGTGATGCCTTTGCAAGCCAGGGAGTGCGGAGATGGCCAGCAATGCACCAGGAGTGGGGAGCAGGCACAGAGAGCCCCTCCTTCATCTGGAACTTTTAGCCTCCAGAAGCGAGAGACATACATTTGTCCTTCAAAGGCACGTGGTCTGTTAGGCTGTGTTACAGCAGCTCTAGAAACCACAGCCATTACCACAACACCCCCGCCTGCCGCGCTCCGGATTTTCTGAAGGGTCCCAGATCGAGGGCTGGAGGCTGAGAGGATCCCCCTTGCCATCTTGTCTTCCCCTTCCCTTCAGCCACCCAAGTGTCACCCGAGCTTGTCACGTTTTGGTAGCCTTTGCTGAAGACGTAGGGGGTCTGTTTCATGCAAGATCTCAATGTCCTAACACAGGAGATGTTTATTGTCACATGTGGATGTTCAGAGTGGCAGGCAGCTCTTCACCAAGTTATTCCTGGACCCAGGCCCCTTTGAAGCTCTTAGGGCTCTGTTGCTCCCCAGGGCCTCAAGGATCCCGGATCAAGTGGGCAGATGGGGGAAGGGAGTGGAGAAGGGAAACCTGCTCCCTAACTCATTGCTGGGAAAGGCGCACAGGTCAGCCGTGCTCCCTTTTTGTTCGTGACAACGGTCCCGTGGCTTTACACAGGTGCAAGTTCTCATAGCAGCTCCACGTGAAGATACAGTGACCAACAGTTTGGCCACAGCTTGTACCACGTAACAGAGGCTGCGGCTTTTTTTTTAATCAGTCGGAGTCTTGCTCTGTCACCCAGGCTGGAGTGCAGTGGCACCATCTTGGCTCACTCCAGCCACCACCTCCCGGGTTCAAGTGATCCTCCCACCTCAGCCTCCTGAGTAGCTGGGATTACAGGCATGCACCACCATGCCCAGCTAATCTTTTTGTATTTTTATTAGAGACAGGGCTTCACCATGTTGGCCAGGCTGATGCAGCTTCTTACTGAGGCATGGGGGGCTTCAGTCCTGCCCCCACCTCCAGCCAAGTCTACACGTTAGCATCTCTCACAGCACCCCACTCCTGGTAACAGGAGTGAAAATTTATTTTCAGCTTGGATTCCAGGTGGTAAGAAACAAACCCAACTGAAACTGGCTTAAGGGAGGCTACAGGGATATATTGACCCCAACCACACATCTACAGAAACAGACTTAACGGTGTCACGAGGCCCCATCCTTCTCCCTCTGAGGCCAGCTCTCCCTGACTGCTGGGAAACAGCTCCCAGGAGATCCAGGCGTATCCTACCAGCTTAGTCCAGGAATGGGAAACAGCACCTCTGCTTGCCCAGCCCCAGGGAAGATCCTGGAGGGCTCCCACTGACCTGCATGCACCTGTGACAATTGCTGTGGCCAGAGAACTCCGGTGCTGCAGCCAGACCTGGATGCTATGCCCAGCCTTGGAACTAAAGAACTGTGAGGTCAGTGACCCAGTCCCATGGCCTGAGGGTGGGTGCCTTTGCAGAGCTCTCAGGTTCCTCGGGGGCTGTCCCCTCCACCAGCCTCAGGGCCCTGGCTCAGAAGCCACACCCTCAGCCTCATCCCAGGGTATGTTCAGTGTTGGCCCTTGTGGCCCCTGCCGGCACACACTTGGAACTGGGCCAGGCACCCCAGGGCCTGAGCGTGTGGCTGAACATTTGACCAGTGAGGAATCAGGAACTGCCCAGAGGAGTGACACCCACCCCCAGCCCAGGGCTCTGCCCAGAGGGAAGGTGGGGAGCCCTAGTGTAACCCCTCCTGGATGGCTGTGGCTTGGGCCCTGTATGTCCCCATCTCTGCCCAACTTCCCTGTCCTCATCAGGGGGCTGATGCAGTGGCTTCAGTGTCAGTGACTAACCAGTGGCCCTGGAGTGACTCGTAAGGCAGGTACCCTGTGGACAGTTATTTGTCTGGGGGAGGTTAGTGCCACCCACTCCAGCTGGCTGAGGTGCCAGCGAGGTCTAATTGACCCATTACGTTGAGAATGGAGCCACCCTAGGGGTGGAGCAGCTTGCTGAGGTCACCGAGGTCATCCTCAGAAATGCCAGCCCCTGCCCTACTCACAGAGGGGCAAGCTAGGGCATGGGGACAAGGACTGGGATTCCCTGAGGCCTGGGCGCTCCATGTTGCCTGAGTCAACCCGGCCCATCCACCTGTCATCTCTGCAGCCTCACCCACCACCCCCGCAGCCTCTCCTGCCACAGAGATGCCAGATGAGGAGGCCAGCATGGTGCAGAGGAGTAAGTGGGCTTAGCAGGATGGGGCAGGCCCTGTGGCAAGATGGGGCAGGCCTGGTCCCTGGTCAGATCAGGATGCGGAGAGCAACTCCGGGCTCTCAACACCTCCATTTATTGCATGTATACCCTGACTTCCTCACTGGTCCTTCTGTGCCTGCTCTCATGCTGGCACCGGCTCGTGGCCGCACTCCTTGGAAGCTATGTCCACGGCTCTGGCTCAGGTTCACCTGGGGGTGTGGGCCTCACAGGGCTCATTCGGACCCTGGGTTGCGGCCCCAGTCCAGCCCCCTATTCTCCCATCTGGGCAGATGGAGGAACCCTTGCCTCCTGCTGCCCGCCAAGTCCTCCATTTAAGGCCCACCTGGGCTGGATTGCCCTGGACGGAAGAGCGCACAGGCCACCGGCCATAGCTTGCCCCTGTGGGCCAAGTCCCCAGCGTGGTGGCCTTCGCCGGCTTGCCCTGAGGCACGGCCCGACAGGGGCGCCCTGGAGGCGCTGTTGGCCCGGTGGGCAGCGTGGGGGGTATCGCGGGTAGGGGACTTGGGCGGGCTGGGCGGCTTGAGCGCGCTGACGGCTCGGATGAGACCCATGCGCCGGCGGATGGAGTGGTCCAGGTTGACCGTGCAGCGCAGCAGGCTCTGCGCCTCGGCCACGGTGAAGGGGAAGTCGGCGCCCAGGAAGCGCTCGAAGAGCTCGGGGTCGCCGTCCAGGTCGAGCACGTTCTGCAACGCCTTGGTCATGGTGTGCAGCTCGCGGCTGTTGTCGCGGAAAACGTCCCAGAGGCGCGCGCGGCCCTCGGGCGCGCCCCCGGTCTGCTGCCGGTCCTCCAGGCACTGCAGCGCCCAGCTCAGGCGGCACGGCCACTGGTTGGCGAGCACCACCCACGCCACCGCCTGGCGCGGCGTGGGGCCCCCAAAGTCCCCCTGCTGCTGCTGCTGCTGCAGCTGCAGCAGGCGCACGGTGATGGGCACGGTGTTGACGATGCGCCGCATGGACACCACGTTGTCGGGCACGTACTCGTAGAGGCAGTCGCGCTCGTCGTGAAGGCAGAAGAGCGCCTCCTGGATTCGCCGCGCCGCCTCGGCGTCGATGCGGCCCTGCCCGCGCTCCGTCCCCGCCTGCGCCTGCACCGCCAGCAGCTGCGCGCTCTCGCCCCCGGCGTCCCCCGGCAGCCACGGCTTGCGCGTCATCTCGCGGTACAACAGGTCGTCGCGGCTCTGCACCGCATCGTGCAGGAACTGCAGCTTGGTGCGGCGGCCCATAATGGGCACAGAGAAGGGCAGCGTGACAGTGCGGTTGAGGAAGAGGTAGCCGTTGTCGGCCGTGCCCTTCATGTTGCCCGCGCTCTCTAGGCACGCGGCCAGGATGCTGGGGTCCACGACCAGGATGAAGATGAAGGGCGCGTGGCTGTCGGACAGCAGCGTGTTGATGGCGTTGAGCACGCCCACCACGCGCTCCGGGTAGCACGTGTCCAGCCCGGTGACCTCCAGCACCACGCGCAGCCTGCGCCGCTGGTAGATCTCCAGGAAGCACAGGAAGTCGGTGAGCAGCTCCACCTCCTTCTTCACCTCGCACATGAAGCCCAGCTGGCTGCCGAACTTTTCACGCGACACCAGCCGCTCGATCTTCTTGCGCTGGCTTACGAACAGGTGCTTGCCCACTGAGTACACGGCCATGAGCAGCCCCGAGCCCGATAGTGTGGTGGCCGCGCCGCCAAACACCTTGAGCAGGCTGCCGCTCGGGCTGCCGTGGCCCAGCGCGTGGCCGCCCAGCGACAAGTAGAGCAGCCCCACACCCAGGCCCAGCGCCGCCAGCAGCGCCAGCAGCCCCAGGCACACGCGGCGCCGACAATGCCACTCGCTCTGGCAGCAGTCCTGCCTGGTGGCCGGCTTGTTGCCCAGCACCGAGTACACGCTGAAGGGCAGTGCGCCATAGTGGTGGCGGATGCCCTCGCACAACGTGGTCACCAGGCCGGCCCACAGCTTGTCGGTGCCCGCGTACTGCCAGGCGCTAAAGCGGATGAAAAGGAACTGCACGTTCCTGCGCCGCAGGTGCACCTCGGTGATGATGGGCTGCAGGAACACCAGGTACCACAGTAGCTGCGGGACGCCCCAGCCGCTCACCGCACGCGGCCGCCACTGCACGTGCTGCAGCTCCTCGCTCTCGCGCTGCGCGGCCTCCTGCTGCATCAGCGCTGCGGGAAGGGAGCCCGGGAGCCGCGTGAGCCGTAGACCCGCCGGGGCGGGCGGGGCCTAGTACGGGCAGGGCGGAGCGCTCCTGGAGAGGCGAGGGGCGCCCAACAGAGGCGAGGGGCTGGAAGCGAGCCGCGGCCGCTCCTTAAAGAGCTGGAAGCCGGTGCAGAAGCGGGGGCGTGGAGAGGCCTGGAGCAGGGCTTGGACCGGAAGCGGTCTGAAGGCCAGGCTGTGGGGTCGGGATGGGCAGAGGTAGAGCCGGCAGAGGAGAGATGGGAGGAGGCAAAAAGAGATACGAGGAAGAGCCAGGGATGGGCAAGAGGCTGGAGGCGGAGCGAGGGTGTGGAGGGCACCGGGAAGGTTCTGAGAGTGGGGCAGGGGACAAGTGGTCGGTGTAAGGGATGAATGAATGAAATGCCGAGGAGGAGCTATGCTAGGCAGCAGGATACAGCCTTGGTCTTATCTTGTTGACTTACTGCTCCTCCTGCAGGAAGCCCTCCCTGATCGCCAGGCTGGGTCGGGGGCCCTCAGCCATTCCTACTCTGGGTCATCACTGTCTGAGGACAAGTCTCTCTCCCCTGCTGGACTGTGCGCCGGAAGGGCAGGGTCCTGCTTGTCTTGGTCAACGTGTCCCCTGGGCACCAGAAGGTGCTTAGGGAATGCCTGAACAATAGATCATGAGAAATCTGAGGTCACAGAGTGAATGAGCAGGAGTGTCTACAGCACCCAGCAGGAGGAGTAGGGATTCTCTGTTCTTTATATCCTCATCTTTTCTCCTCCCGGGACCCTGTGACAACACAGGACAGGACAGTGAGTGCTCAATAGACAGTCAGTACAGGAAGGAAAGGCTGTTGGGCCTGCACCAGGGCTGGGCACACGGAGGAGGAACGTCAGTCCCAGCCCCTCTGGCCCCACGTGGGGCTGAGGTCTGAGCTCCAGCAGGGCTTGATCCAGATCAAAGCTGCTGGGGAGGCCAGTCGCGGTGAGTCACGCCTGTAATCTCAGCACTTTTTGGGAGGCCGAGGTGGGCGGATCACATGAGGTCAGGAGTTCAAGACCAGCCTGGCCAACACGGTGAAACCCCATCGCTACTAAAAATACAAAAATTAGCCGGGCTTGGTGGTGGGCACCTGTAGTCCCAGCTACTTGGGAGGCTGAGGCAGGAGAATCACTTGAACCCGGGAGGTGGAGGCTGCATTGAGTTGAGACTGCGCCACTGCAGTACAGCCTGGGCGACAGAGTGAGACTCCATTTAAAAAAAAAAAAAAAAAGGCCAGGTGCAGTGGCTCATGTGTAATCCCAGCACTTTGGGAGGCTGAGGCGGATCACATGAGGTCAAGAGATCGAGACCATCTGGCCAACATGGTAAAACCCCGTCTACTAAAAATACAAAAAATTAGCTGGGCTTGGTGGCGAGCACCTGTAATCCCAGCTACTTGGGAGGCTGAGGCAGGAGAGTCACTTGAAGCCGGGAGGCAGAGGTTGCAGTGAGCCAAGATCGCACCATTGCACTCCAGCCTGGAGACAGAGCAAGATTCCGTCTCAAAAAAAAAAAAAAAAAAAAAGCTGCTGGGGAACCTGGCGGGTTCCAGTTCATGTCTTCAGCTGGCATCTATGTATCAGGTACTTTGTGACCACCAAGCCTTAAGAGGTGGGTCTGGGTGGCACAGAGGCCAGTAGGGGCTTGGCAGGAGCCTGCAGCCTCAATAAAGAGCCTGGGTTTTCTGCCTCAGGTGCTGGGGAGCATGGAAGGCACCAAGCACAGAAGGGACAGGGTCAGATCTGTCCTTCAGAAAGAGTCCTTGGAATGGATTTGGTGGCAGAAGCAGGGAAGGGTAAAACTTGGGGGCAGCCAGGAGGCCAGAGAAGCAGAGCCCGGGGTAGAGGCGTGGGCTTGGGGAGGGCCTGGGCTGGGGCAGGCTGGCCACAGGGGTGGGGGGATCTGGGGGAAGCCTGGAGCTGGGCGGGGACCAGAGGCCCTGTTTCTCATCCTCCCCGCAACAAACACACACAGCTCCTCACCCGTGATCTTGTCCAGCATCATGTGCAGGCGGCAGCCGAAAGGGGCATAGAAACCCACGGTCACAGGGACCGGCACGTGGCAGAGTGTCTTGGCCAGGCAGCTGCAGTAGACGTCATCCTCTGTCAGGATGTCTGGTGGTTGGGAGTGGGGACACTGAGTCAGGGCCACTGGCCAGGCACCACCCTCCTCCCATCTGCCCTCCATGGCCCCCGCTATCAGCCCCTCCCTGGCACCCTGTGCAAAGGGGACTCAGGTCAAACCCTGCAGTGGAGGTTTCTGTGGCCATCAGTGGCCCTCACCTCCAGGGCGAGCTGTGCCCCTTTGGGTCCCACCAGGCTGAGGCTGGGAGGCTGGAATCCCCCCAGCCACACACCAGAGGCTGAGGCTGCGGGAAGTCAGCTTTCCTGGCCCTAGGTCACCAGGCTTGCTTGGTCACTAGCCCGTGATTCCCCCGGGAAAATCCCAAAGGCCTTTATTTGGGATACGAGGCCCTCAGATGCCAAGACACCACTTTCCACCATCAGCAGGACTCCAGGCCACTCCTGCCTGCTCTGCTGGCCCGGCCAGAGCACGGAGAGGCCCTGGACCGCAGGCTCCTCCCACCTTCCTGTCCATCATGCTGGCAAGTCACTAATCCCACCTGAGCCCAGGTTTGGGAGAGAGATGACCAGACTGGAGCTCCAGTCCCAGCCCCACCGCCTTTGTCTGCAGACCCCAGGGAGAGCCACCTCTGAGAGGCTCAGTTCCCTCTGAAGAGTGGGGCAGCAGAGACACCAGGGAGCAGGAATGCCAAAGGGTCTGGCCAGCACCGGGCCCTTGGTCAATGTCATGGTCTCCAGTGGCCATTTAGGGCCCTGGGGACCAGGCACTGGCACTACAGCATCCACTCTGCAGAGGGCACCCTGTCCCCCAGTGAGGGTTGCTTCTTGGACCTGGAAATGGGGTATCAAAAAGGTAGGGTTCAGTCTTGGGGGGACACATGGGGCCAGCCTTGTGGTGCACAGTGGGGGTAATACAGCCACTTTCAGAGAGGCCTGGTGGGCTGTAGGAAATGGGCCACGCCTGGCGGCAGAGCCAGGAGGCCAGGAAGCAGACTCAGGAGTAGGTCTACTGAGGTGTGGGCAGGCGGGTCTAATTCCAGCTCTGCCAGATCACTGGGTGGCCCCACCTCATCCACCCTCTACTTCCCTGTGTGTGAAATAGACATCGTAGCCCTGAGGCTCCGGTGACAGGGCTGTGCCCGACCTAAAGTCCCTGTTGCTCTACTTTCAATCCAGACCTGGAAACCCAGCCGTCTCCACCTCTGCTGCCGCCACCCCGGCCAGGCTGCCAGCACCTCTCGCCTGGATTTTTGCAATCTCCTGCTCCCTCGGCCACCTGCTTCCGTCCTCCTCCCATAGCCCATTCTCCTGGAGATCCTGTCAGCTCACATCCATCCTCGGCTCCTGCCTCCTTTGGGCAAAAGCCGAAGTACTGGCTCCTTGCTGGCCCGGGAACATGCCTCCCCAGGGCCTCTGCTCAAACGCTGCCTTAATGAGGCCCAGTCTGACAACCCGATTTAAATCTGCAAACCCTGACATCCCCCATCTCCTGTCCCTGCTTTATTTTTACCTAGTGTGGTTGTTACCGAGTGGCATACTTTTCGAGGCAAGGTCTTGCTCTGTCACCCAGGCTGGAGTGCAGTGGCACAACTATAAGTCACTGCAGCCCCGAACTCTGGGGCTCAAGGGATCCTCCTTCTTCAGCCTCCCATGTGGCTGGGACCACAGGCGTGCATCACCATGCTGGGCTAATTTTTTATTTTATCTTTTGTAGATACAGGGCATAACTATGCTGCCCAGGCTGGTCTGGAACTCCTGGCCTCAAGCGATCCTCCTGCCTCAGCCTTCCAAACTACTGGGATTACAGGCATGAGCCAGTGCACCCAGCCATACTTTTTTTTTTTTTTTTTTTTTTTTTTTGAGACAGAGTCTTGCTCTGTCACCCAGGCTGGAGTGCAGTGGTGTCATCTCGGCTCATTGCAACCTCTACCTCCCGGTTTCAAGTGATTCTCGTGCCTCAGCCTCCTGAGTAACTGGGATTACACGCGCCAGCCACCACGCCTGGCTAATGTTTGTACTTTTAGTAGAGATAGGGTTGTACCATATTGGCCAGGCTGGTCTCAAACCCCTGACCTCAGGTGATCCACCAGCTTCAGCCTCCCAAAGTGCTGGGATTACAGGCATGAGCCACTGCACCTGGCCTCCCAGCCACTTTTAAATTTCCATGTTTCCTGTACCTGCCCCCAGCTGCAATGCAATGTGAGCCCCATGAAGACAAGAGATGTCTGTTGATCCCACTCCCCACTGTGCCCCTAGAACAGGGTCTGGCACGCTCAGGGTGCTGGATACCTAGTCGTGGAGTGAATGAGGGAGGGAGAGAGCAAGCAAGTGGGTCCTCCCATTGCTGACCTTTGCTCTCCATTCCCCAGGCTACTCCCTAGCTCTGTCTTCCCCAACGCCAGAGCCGGCCAACAACCCAGGGCTCACCATCCCTGCCCCATGTACCCTGTAGCCTGCTGAGCCAGAGGAGGGAGCTGAGAAGAGACCAGAGCAGAGCCAGGGTGTCAGCAGAGGGAAAGGGGGAAGGAGAGGGAGGCCTTCACTGCCTGGCGCAGGATGGAGGCACGGGGCAGGCCTGGCCTGGAAGCCTTGGACCCCAACAGGCAAAGCTGAGGCAGCCAGCCTGAGCCCCATGGCCAGGGACGCACCCCTCCTAGATAGGGAACAGGGTGTGGATGAAGAGGGCAGGTGCAAGATGCTAGGCAGGGAGCAAGGAGAGCAGGTGGGAAGTGAGGCGGCAGGAGTGGGGACAGGGCCCCCAAGAAGGCCAGGGTGAGCACCGGAGCTGTAGGCAGTGAAGGAGCCACAGGCCGCTGGGGCGGGCAGGGGCCGGGCATCAGTGGGCTCGCTGGGCTTCAGGAGGACGCCAGCCGCGGAGGGTAGAGCTGGGCCACTCCTGGCCATGGCCGGTGCCGTGGTGGGTAAGGTGGGCGCCTGAGGGGCGCTGGCAGGTTCCTTGGGGACAGTGGAGGTTGCAGGCAGCCCCTTCTGGGCTTCGTGAATGGGGCAGAGCCGCTGCCGCAGGGGGCTGGGAGGTGAGGGCTGGGACTGGGGCTGCCGCTGCTGCTGCAGGACGGAGGGCAGGAGGCCCCGGCGCCAGCCACTGCCACCCACTTGGTGGCTGTGGTAGGCCAGCTGCCAGTGTGACTGGGGGGAAGGTCGACAGGGCCCATGGGCTCGGAGGGCCGCTGAGTCCTGGCGCCACTGATGACAGCATCCTGGAAGGAAGGAAGTGGGGGTGACTGGGCCTGTGTCCCCGACCCCCGGGGGCACCGGCACAAGCCAGACCAAGTCTTCAGGTAGAACCTGGGGGCCAGAGTATTCTTGGGAGCCCCAGAAACCCCTCAAAAAGTCAGATTATGTGCGGGGGAGGTATGGGCAGGGGAGGGACCCAGGGTCTGTGCTGTCCCATGGCGGGGGAGCAGGGAAGGTGCAGGCTTGGACTTCAGCTGGGGGCAGAGAGAGGACGCCTGAGGTTGGGGCTTCAATGGAGGCTGGTGCCTGCCACAGCAGATTCCTGGATCCCTGGGGGGTGCCGCCAGTGCAGGGGTTAGGGAAACTGAGAAGATCCATTGGGAGCTGGCCCTGGCTGGCCCAGGGAGGCCGGAGTGATGGGTGGTGGCGTGGAGAGGGGTAGGCCAGGGATTTGGGTGGGGGGTGGACCTTGTCCCCAGCTCGGGCCAGGGTGGCAGGAAGGGTGGTGACCTGGGAAGCTCCAGCCCTCGCCCTAGCCCTGAGGAAGCTGAATCAGCCCCAGTGGGAGGGCGCTGCCCCCTCCCCACCCTGAACAAGATCACCTGTGGTCACCACCAGAAACTGGGCCCAGCCTCATCCAGACATGTTCAGTGGGGGGGCTCCCTCTCCTACCCCTCACTCCCAGCACACTGCTCCCCTCCAGGCTGGGGGCCATCCACACAGGCCTCAGGGTTTGGAGACGGGGAAGGGCAGGCCAGGCGACCCCTGCTTCCAACTCCAGCCCAGGCTCCTATCTTTGGGCCCGCAGGCCCTGTGGTCCCGGTCCTGGGTCCCGGCCCTGCTGCTACACAGATGCCTCTGGGTGGAGTGCAAGTGGCTTTTCTCTCCTGGGGATGACAGCTCCCCTTCTGTTCCTCCATTCACTCTGGCTTCCTCACAGGCCTCTGTCGGCCATCACCCGCCCCCAAACTGAACCCGTACCTTTTCGGTGCCCCAACTCTGGGTCCCAGAAGTAGTGCCCGTTGGGGCTCTGGGCATCCTTGGCGAAGTGGACTTTGTAATGTTTGTGCATGGCAGCCGGGCAGCTGGGTGCTGGGGGCCTGCTCCTGAGGCAGGAGGGAGCACACAGGCTTGGCGTAGCCTCTGGGGCACGAACAGCAGAGAGCTGAGGTCAGGGTCCCTGCCCTGCCCGACAGCTTGGACAGGGGAAAGGCCAAGTCCCAGATGCTGGGTTCCTAGGTCACTTGGGAGAAGGGGGTAGAGGTGGCCTTCAGGGTACAGTGAGGGGCAGGATAAGGAGGGATGGCCAGAGGAGGGAACGGAGAACCGCTGGGGGTGGCTAGGGGTTAATTTGAGGCTGGGTGTTGGGAAGCTCCTGGGAGTTTCCAAGAGGCTAGGACATTGGGGAGTGCTGAGCAGACATGGGCTGGGGAAATAGGGGGTCCGGTGTGGTGGCTGAGTGACCAAGGGGTCATTAAGGTGTGGGCGCTGTGGGAGGCTGGCACGCTTTGGAAGGACATGGAGCTAGTGAGGTGAGCTGGAGAGCAGATGAGAAGCAGGGTGAGTGAAAATCAGAGCTGGGTACCTGTGGGCATTGAATGATACGGTGGAGGGGGAATTGTGAGGGAGCAATGAAATCGCGGTGGTCCAATTTGGGGAGAGGCTCAGCAAACTCAGGCAAGATGGGTGTACCGCGTTTCCAATGTGAAGAGCCGAAAGCAGGACAGGGAAGGATGCTGTGTGGGGGACAGGGATAGGGAAAGGCTGAGGGGCAGAGGAAACTGGGGTGCTGAGGGTTGGTAGCCTGCCCACCACTCCCCAACCCCCCGTCCCAGTCCCACTCGTACCTGACGGTGGCCTCACAGCCCCAGCTGCCTGCCCCGCGAGCAGCTGCCACACCAGCCCGGACTGTCAGCGCAGGCCCATCCAGATGGAGGCCTCAGCCCAGTGCCCGCCTGACCGGTTTGCCTGCCTGTCCCCGCCCCTTCCCCAGCGCCTGCCTGTCCCAGTGCTCTCTGCTCTCGAGGACTGGGACTCCGACTGGACTCAGTCTTGTGTCCCCATCCCTGGTAAGGAACGGAGATGCATCCCGCAGCACTGCCTCAATCTCCTTAAGGCAGCCACAGGCCCAGGCACTTCTGCTGGTGTGGGGGGGACAGGGAGCTGGGATGCCAGCTCCTCCGTGGCCCAGGTATGTGACCTTGGGCAGGTGACTTCACTCTCCGAGCCTTGGCTTCCTCATTGCTGAGTGGGCACCTGCCTCTCGTGGCTGTCGCGAGGGAGGCACTGGGTGGGAGTCCCCTCAGCTCAGGGCCTGGCGCGCCTGACCCGGGGCTGTGCTGACCCATTTACCTGGCGCTGTTCTAAATGGATGTCCATAGGACGAGGGCAACAGCACACACATCAAGGCTCGCTACACCCTAGCCCCATCTTCCTCTCCACCACCCAGGGGGCCAGGTGTGATGCCCGCTTCACAGATGAGGACACTGAGGCCCAGAGAAGTGAAGTCCTCGGCCCCAGGGCACACAGAGGCAGAGCGGGGATTTGGAAGCAGACAGTGGTTGCTACTCCCAGGCTCGCCAAGGCTCTGTCTCCTGCCCTCGGGGCCAGCACTCAGTGACTGCCTCCCCACAGATGCCCTCTGAGGGGTGAGGGCCGGGGTAAGGCTGGGCAGGAGATGCCCTGAAGGCCCCTCGGCTCTCTGGGGCCCTGGCTCCCTGTGGCTGCTGGCGTAACGGGGTCAACAGTTGCTTCCCTGACAGACGGGGTGCTCCGATGGGGATGGGGGAGGCAGCCCCAGAACAGTGCCCAGGACAAGATAAAGGGAACCCACCCAGCCCTGGGTTCTGCCCAGGTGACCAAACACTGCTCCCTATGGCCAGAGCCAGGGCCCTTCCTGTGACCTGGGACCCCCTGTCTCCTCCCCCACCCTTCAAGCCGGTTGCTCTGGGAAGGTTCCTCCCTGGCCCACCAGGGAGGCGGGGCTGGCATCTGAGCGTGGGCATCTGCAGTGGGCCTCCGTGCCAACCCCCCACACCCCCGGCCCGATCATGAAGTGTGGCCCAATGTAAACGAGCCGTCTCCGCAGGACGAGGTTGCCCCGGGCTGGGAGCACAGTGGCCAGGAGGCTGCTGGACACTAGGGGGAGCAGGCGTTTGGGGAGTGGGCCAGGCGGGCAGCACTGCAGAGGCAGACACAGGACACAGCTACACTCAGCCAGGTGGAATAGGAAGGGGTGACCCAGGCAGGGCCTGATGGGATGACTGGACCCCACTCTACAGGGGAGGTTCTTTAGCAAGGGGCCCCTTTCTCATCCCATTTGGGGTTCACCCCCAGCCTCGGTGGGCAGCTCTGAGCCTGGGGCACTTACCCATGTCAGGCAGCGGGCGGCGAAGCCCAGGAGTCCCCAGATGCTACAGATGCGAGCGGGGTGGGAGGGGGCAGCATAAGGGCCACTCTGCCCAGGGACGGGCAGCAGGAGTGCGTAGGGGCCGCGTGTGTCCATGGGGGTGTCTGGCCTCCCCCTACCCCATGCATCCCCAGCCCTGGCAGCCCCAGCCCGCCCTGGCCTACACTCCGGGCACTCCCAGCCCTGCTCCCCAGGAAGATGCTCCGTTCCGTGCACATCGCCGGGCAGAGGGCAGCCCCAGACTTGTTGACTTGGCAGAGGTGCCAGTAAGGCCGCCCGTGCCGGAGGCCAGCATCCCTCTGCCAGGAGCACGGGGAGGGAGGGAGCGGAGGGGGATGTGGCAGGGGAGGGAAGGTCTGAGGGGCATGGGAACCAGAGAGGGTACCCACTCCCCTGCAGGACCTGTGACAGTCGGTCCACAGATCCTCCCCCACTGCTGAGTCAGATTCCACACACACAGCCTTTATTGAGCAGCTGCTGGGCAGTGACGCTGCCGAGGCGGGAATCCCACCACAGTCCTGACCGCAGCTGGGACCCCTTTGCCTCCTCTGACACCCCCACCTCAATTTGATACCCACTTCCTGAGCAAATGTGACCCCTAGGGCCTGGGATTCCCAAGACCACCCCGAAATGCAGCGGCCCCACCGTCTCCTGAGGCCGGTGAGGCCAGGGGCGGCAGTGCGGCTCAGCGGGTGCGAGGCGGGCTTAGGATTTCGGAATCACCACCTGGAACTTACCTGGAAGAGAAGGCCTGGCTTAGGCTTGAGGATGGGATGGGGGAGGCAGAGGGCACCTGGACGGCTCTTAGGCGCTCACCCCCGTCCTGCACTGACACCCCAGTGGCTAGGTTGGGCTGTTTCCTCCTGCCCACGGGGCCGCATCCCTGAGCTGTGTGAGTAACCAGGAGCATGAGGGCCACGGATGTGGCCCCAGGGAAGCGCCCGGCACGGGCTTCTGTGGTATGCATTGCTCGGTCCTACCCCACGGGGGCCCCGGGGGCCCCCATGAGTGGGCCTGGGGAACCGGCAGAGGCAAAATAACTGAAGGTGGGGGAGGTGGTGGGGCAGGCTGTCCCCAGGCAGGAATGGGGCTCCAGCTTGTCTGACAGAGGACACCCAGTCAGGCAGGCTGCAAGTTCCCTGGAGCCTGCCGTCCCCCCCATCGAAGGATCAGTGAGGATAATTTCTATTGCGTCCACCTCGGCTCCCATGCTGGGAAACGATGTTCAAAACCGCCAGACAGTTCTCTCTGCAGGGCTGGTGACGTCACGGAGCCAGGGGCACAGATGGGCCTGCACCGGCCGTGTGGCTGAGCAGGTGACTTAAACCTGGGCCTGCCTCCCAGGCACACACACAGGAGTGGGGCTGGAACTCTGAAGCCCCCAGCAACTCAAGGGATGAGAAGAATCCCCCCAGCCCCCATGACTCACAGACGGGCAGGGCTGCCACAGAGGCGGTGACCACGCTCTCAATGCCCAGGGTATAGAGGGCGCCGCGCAGGAGGCCGCAGGTGAAGGCCAGGAACTGGGGAGGGAACACAGACCAGCATGGGAAGAGAGGGGAGGCCGGCACCCGAGGTCTGGGGCACCCCTTAGGCCTGGGGAAAGGCCTGATGTGGGATGGGGCTGGGTAAACAGGAGGAAGGGAGGTGTGGACAAGGCCCCAGCTCCCCCCATACCTTGGGCGCTTCCTCCAGATACTGCAGGCCAGAGGCCATCGGGAGGAGGAGGGGGAAGCTGTTGTCTTGCAGGACGTAGGTCCCCTGGGGGAGAGGAGAGGCTGGTGGGTGGGGGCGGGGCCTGTACATTTGAAGCGCAGGGAGGGTAAGCAGGAACCCAGGTCTTAGATTGGGCTGAGGTTGGGAAGGCCCCCTTCCTGAGAACCACTGGAGTCACAGCCTTGGCCTCCCGTGCTCTGGTAGGGCCCAGGGCTTCCAAACTTGGAGTGGGTGCCTGTGCCCTGGGGAGTGTGGGTCCTGCCCTCGCCTCCCAGGGTTGTGCAGAAAAGCTGGGGACCCGGCCCAGGAAGATGCAGAAGGGCAGGTACAGCCTGGGTGTCACTGGGGGACTAGACCAGCTTGGGACAAGCAGCATCACACTGCAGGGAGGGCAGGCAGCCACCAGGGGCTTTCTGCCCATGCATGGCTCACTCCTGGTAGGCTGGAGAAGTTCCGGAAACACCCCCTATGCCCCAGCGCAGCCTCCTGGCTTCCCTTAGAGGATCAGACAGAGCAAGAGCTGCGGCCGCCTGTGGGAAAGCTCTGGGCGGGTCCCGGCAGCCGCTGCTCTGGCGCCGGGGATTCCCCTCCCACTCTCTTGGTCTTGCCCTCAGGAGGGAGCTGGACGGGCAGGCCGGGGTGCTCCCACCTGGTGATTGGTGCGCAGGCTGTCCATCTGCTTCTGGAACACGGCCACCCACAGGTCTTTGCACAAGAACTTGAGGACATCCAGCTCCTCCCTGAAGGCCAGCGTCTCCCGGGGCAGCCTGGTGGGGCAGTACCAAGCTGAGGCCGTGGGGCCAGGCCAGGAAGAGGGAGGAAGACAGGCCCGACTCCCGCATGGAGCAATGCAACCCTCCCCGCCCGGGGCCTGCCCAGCCCTGCCAGCCAGGCTGGGGGAGAGCAGGAGGGGCCGCGCTCACCTCTCGCCTAGAGCCTGGCCCACACGGAACCCCATACCCTCCAGGACCGACAGGCTCATCTTCTGTCCCTAGAAGGCCAGGGGAGAGATGCTCAGGGGCCCTTAGCCACCTCGAACCCGGGGCCACCCAGGGGGGGACCTGCCAGGGGACCCGAAGACCAACTTGCTGGTGCTCGTCAGTTCAGGGGTGAGCAGGGAGGGGCTCTGGCACAGCCCGGCCAGGGCAGGGGCAGGCCTCTAGGGTGCTGGGGCTCCCTCACCCACCTCTGCAGACCTTGCAGGCTCTCTGGATCCCCAGATCATCAGCCCCCAAGAACCAGCTCCCCCTTCCCTCAGAAACAATGGGGGTCTTCCCCAGGCTCCCTTCCTCCTCCATGACTTTTCCTGATAACCCCCATGACAGGCTGCACGTGCTTTCAGCGCGAACCCTCACAATGCCCTGGGAAGTGGGCGCTGCGACTCCACCAAGATGCTCCAGGTGACCTGCCCAAGGGCTGGAGGCTGGGCCACAGGAAAGGGGGCTGTGGAGGTCAACCATGATCATCATGCCTTATAATATTGGCCAAGATCCCTGGGGAACACGTGGAAGCTCGGGACAGGCAGATCTTCGTTTGGGTGCTCGCAAAGGACAGTGGCTGCCATGTAGTGTCTGGAGGGTAGGCCAGGGTCCATACAGGAGGGGACTGTGCTGGCGGAGGCAGGCCCCAGGTAGGAGGGCTGCACTCGGTGTCTGTCCACGTGCCTGTGTGTGTGGAGGGCATGGCTGGAGGAGAGGAGATGCTCATGGATTTTTTTTTTTTTAAGAGATGGAGTCTAGCTTCATTGCCCAGGCTGAAATGCAGTGGCCCAATCTCTGACTCACTGCAACCTCCGCCTCCCGGGTTCTAGCAATTCTCCTGCCTCAGCCTCCAGAGTAGCTGGGACTACAGAGGGATACGCCACCACACCCTACTAATTTTTTGTATTTCATTAGAGACAGGGTCTCACTGTGTTGCCCAGGCTGGTCTCGAACTCCTCAGCTCAGGCAATCTGCCTGCCTTGGCCTTCCAAAGTGCTGGGATTACAGGCGTGAGCCACCGCGCCTGGCGAGTTTTCTTTTTTGGAGACAGAGTCTCACTCTGTTGCCTAGGCTAGAGTGCAGTGGTGCGATGCTGGCTCACTGCAACCTCCGCCTCCCGGGTTCAAACAATTCTCCTGCCTCAGCCTCCCGAGTAGCTGGGATTACAGGCCTGTGTGCCACCACACCCAGCTAATTTTTGTATTTTTGGTAGAGATGGGGTTTCACCATGTTGGCCAGGCTGGTCTCAAACTCCTAGCCTCAAGTGATCCGCCCGCCTTGGCCTCCCAAAGTGCTGGGATTACAGGCAAAAGCCACTGCACCTGGCCATGGATCTTTTTTTTTTTTCACTCGGGTGTTTTGCTGCAAGCAGAGGAAGGGAGGAGGCCCAGACTGGGGGGCACCAGAAATCCCAGGACGGCTGGAGCGTGAGGCGCCAGGTTTTTCAGAGAAAGCCTGGCAGAGCAGAAGTGGGGGAACAGAGGCGGCAGGTGTGCAGCCCTGAGCTGAAGGAAGCTCACCCTCCTGCTGGCTGCTCTCAGGAGCCTGCAGTCACCAGGCCTGAGCCCTGCAGCCCTCCCTCTCCTGCCCTTGACCCCCACCTTCCCTTGGGAATGGCAGCTACCGCGCCTCCTCCCTCCAGGGCTGCACCATCAGCGCAGCCATCCGAATGGGGATGCGAATTCTCTGCTTGGCTCCAGCCCTGGAGCAGGTCTCCCAGCCTGGAGAGCGTGTCCGAGGAAGGCTTCTTGCAGCCTGCGGGCCCAGCTGCCTCCATCCCTCCCTCACCCTCTCCTCTGCCCCCTCAGGACATTCACTCAGACTTCTGAGCCTTTGTACTGACTTCCTTCCCTTCCTCCCTCCCAGCTTGCGTCCCCAGCCCTGCCCACTGTCACTGGATGAGGACACAGCTCTGTGAAGGTGGGGACCCAGGCTGACCAATTCACATCCGGCCTTCAGCAGCCAAAACAGGGCTTGGCATGTGGGTGGTGCTTAACAGACTGGCTGATGAGACAACGTGCATCAACAAAGGACACCGTAAGTCCTTACCTAATGCTGTCAACAGGCTCTTGGAAACTACGGCTTTAAGCAAAATGACATATGATGAAACCAATTTCACGCAGGTTAATTAACATAAACAAGAGTGAAGTTCCAATGCCATATTTCTGGTACAAACACATCACCAAACTTCTAAATAAGGATGAAAACACTTGAAATATTAAACACTGAAATAAATGTGAGCTATACATACGTTTAAGAAAGATTAGGCCGGGCGCAGTGGCTCACTCCTGTAATTCCAGCACTTTGGGAGGTCGGAGTTTCGCTCTTGTTGCCCAGGCTGGAGTGCAACGGCACGATCTCAGCTCACCGCAACCTCTGCCTCCCGGGTTCAAGTGAATCTCCTGCCTCAGCCTCCCCAGTAGCTGGGATTACAGGCATGACCCACCACGCCCGGTTAATTTTGTATTTTTAGTAGAGACAGGGTTTCTTCTCTTTTGGCCAGGCTGGTCTCGAACTCCCAACCTCAGGTGATCTGCCCACCTCGGCCTCCCAAAGTGCTGGGATTACAGGCGTGGGCCATCGCGCCCAGCTGAGTCCAGGAGTTCGAGTCCAGCCTGGTCGACATGGCGAAACCCCTTCTCTACAAAAAATACAAAAGTTAGCCAGGTGTGGTGGCATGCACCCGTGTCCCAGCTACTTGGGAAGCTGAGGCAGGAGGATCGTCTGAGCCCAGGAGGTCGCTACTGCAGTGAGCCATGATCATGCCACTGTACTGCAGCCCAGGCAACAGAGCAAGACCCTGTCTTTTTTTTTTGTTTTGTTTTGTTTTTGAGACAGAGTCTCGCCCTGTCGCCCAGGCTGGAGTGCAGTGGCGCAATCTCGGCTCACTGCAAGCTCCGCCTCCCGGGTTCACGCCATTCTCCTGCCTCAGCCTCCTGAGTAGCTGGCACTATAGGCACCCGCCACCACGCCCAGCTAATTTTTTTGTATTTTTAGCAGGGACGGGGTTTCACCATGTTAGCCAGGATGGTCTTGATCTCCTGACCTCGTGATTCACCCGCCTCGGCCTCCCAAAGTGCTGGGATTATGGGCGTGAGCCACCGTGCCCGGCCCTGACCCTGTCTTAAAAAATAAATAGAAAACAAAAAACCAGTAAGACATTTACTCGCTTCCTCCAGCTCAGGGTCCTGGGTGGCCAGAGCCCGTCCTGGCAGGGCCAAAAGCAGGAATGGACCCTGGACAGGACGCCATCCCATCACAGGGCGCACACGGGCCCACACTCACTCACACTGGGCCCACGGAGACCCGGGAGCTCACCCAGCGGACACATCCCAAGGATGCACAAGGAAAGGAGAGCCCAGAGGAACTTGCACCAGCACAGGGAGAACCCACAACCATCACCCAGACAGTGGTCCCGGGAATCAATATTTTTTCCTCATCAATGTCACAACAAAATGTTATTCCAGGACCGGCATACTGTGTGGCAGGCATTTTCTACAGCCTTCTTGTTTCACCTTTCCAGCCTCACAGGAGGCTGTAATTCCAGGTGGAAACTGGGGCTCTGAGGTTAAGAAGAACCCATCCAAGGCACCCTCAGCACGGGACTGTCTTTCACACCCCAGCAGGTCCAGATAGGAGGGTGGGTGGGGTGACAGCCATAGCTGTTGAGGGCCTCATGGAGGTGAGGAGCGCTGGGAATGGCGGGGGGGCCTGAGTTGAGGTCGCCCATATCTGAAGCCAAGGTGGCCCTTCCTCTGCCTGGCCCCTTGCCAGGCCTCGCCCTCGTGGGTGACAACGACACGGCTTCCTGTTGCACTGTCTCCCTCTGGTGTCACCATCTGCTTTCCTCCAGTGTCCTCAGGTACAGCAGGGCCGGCCACACAGCAGAGGCTCAGGGAAGGGGCCGATGACTGCAGGAGACGGGCAGGTGTGTGTGACAGACAGAGTGGGAAGAGACCCCTGCCCGTGGGTCCTTCATGGCAGCACTACCAGCGGCGCAGGCGCAGAGCCACCGCCTGGGTCCAGATCCGCCCCAGCACTTACCAGGTGTGGGACCTGGGCCAATGGCTGAATATCTGTGCCTCAGTTTCCTCATGTAAAAAAGAGGGTCATTTTGTTTGTTTTTGAGATAGGGTCTCATTCTGTCACCCAGGCTGGAGTGCAATGGCACGATCTTGGCTCACTGCAGCCTCTACCTCCTGGGTGCAGGTGATCCTCCTACCTCTGCCTCCCAAGTAGCTGGGACTACAGGTGTGAGCCACTGCGTCCAGCCCAAAGGAGGGGAATATTAATGGCAGCTACCTCCGGGATCCTCACAAGGAGTAAGGGTTGGTAAAGGCAACCTGAGTACTTCAAGGCAGTTCTGGGAGCCTTACTTATTGCATTCACAGCCTCCACGTCTGTCAAACAAGGAGATGGCCCCAGCCAATGAGGGATGAAGCCCTTGGCTGGAGGAGAACCCCAGGAAGGAAGGGGGTCTGTTCTGTGGGCTCCTGTAGCCAGCACCTAGAACAGCCCGGGCGAGAGCTCGCTGCCTGGTAGCTGCGGCTCCCGTGTCACCTCCTCCCACAGCGAAGCTCCTGGAGGCAGGGCCCAGGCTGCACTCTGAGGGAACACGTCTGTGTCCACAGCAAAGCTCCCAGAGGCAAGGCCAGGCTGCACTCTGGTGGAACACGTCTGTGTCCCCGCTCGCTAAGGGCTCCTTTATGTCCCTCCCTCGTTCATGCCACAGACATTTCCTAGTGTCCTCCAGGAGCTCACCTACCTTGCCTGGCGGGGTTGACAGGTGCCCAAATGATGCCAACTGACAATCTGGGAAGGGCTGGGAGACTGAGTGCAAGGGGCCCGGGCAGTGCAGTGCAGAGCCTGCCCTCCAGGAGGGGGCCGGAGATGGCAGGTATTCCAAGCAAAGGGCATGTGCCAAGGCAGGGGTGAGAGGCGGGGAAGGGAAGGGGCCCTCAGAGTGGGCTGCAGAGGGGGCATTTTCCCCTGCAGGCAAGTGCAGCCAACCTGAGGGTCAACGCAGGCCACGCTGCCTGAATGCCAGCCACAGTGGGCCACAGACTCAGTCCCTGCCCTGCTGGAGCTGGCATTTCACCCGGGGAATGGGCAAAGGTGCAATGGCCGGCTTCACTATGCTCATAGCGACTGCCAAGAGGGAGGCAGGTGTGCTGCGAGGGTGCATTCCCACCCCTAGGAAGCACCCCGACTGTGTTGAGCCTGAGGGAAGAGGAGGAGTTCAACAGCAGGAGTGGGCTGTGAAGGCACACCAGGCCCAGGTCACAGCCAGGACGGCAGCCCCCGGAGGGGTGAGCTGGGGGAGAGAGTCAGCAGGGTCCTTCAGCCAGGCCAGGAGCGTGGAGTCTGAAGGGGTTCCAGCAAGTTCAGCTTTTCCCTTCATGAACTTCACACTGCCTGGGCGTGAATCTCGGCCCCGCCACTCACTGGCTCTGTGACCTTGGGCAGATTAGCCAACCATCCCATGCCTCAGTTTCCCCACATGTGCCATGGGGCTAATGGCAGTACCTGCTCACAGTGGTGGTGTGACTGGCAGGTGGCAACAGCTGGATACACGGCTGTGTGACTGCTGGCCCCACTGTACCCAGCCCTGGACAGGGGCCATTCAGATCCCTGCTGAACTGAAAAGGGCTGTGGGGAATCACAGCAAAAGGGAGGGGCCGAGGAGGAGCAGGAGACAGGGAAGAAAGGGCGGAGGAGGAAGGGAGAAGCCTCCACCCACCTCATCACAGCGAGACCTGGTGGTGTCCATACCCATGTCACTGCAAAAGCTCTTCAGAGGTTAGGGGTTTATCTTTCTTAAAAACAGAAGGGGCTGGGCACGGGGGCTCTTGCCTGTAATCCCAGCACTTTGGGAAGCCAAGGCGGGAGGATCACTTGAGGTTAGGAGTCTGAGACCAGCCTGGCCAACATGGCAAAACCCTGTCTCTACTGAAAATACAAAAATTAGCCGGGTGTGGTGGCGCACGCCTATAATCCCAGCTATTCAGGAGGCTGAGCCACCAGGATCGCTTGAACCCGGGAGGCAGAGGTTTCAGTGAGCTGAGATCACACCACCGCATTCCAGACTGGGTGACAGAGCAAGACTCAGTCTCAAAAAAAACAAAACAAAACAAAACAAAACAGAAGGGCTGGCCAGACAGAGACTCTCCCATTCATATGAATCTGCCAGAGCCCAGCCCAGAGCCGGTGCATTTCTGGGGCTCCCCACGCCTGCCTCTGCTGAGTTTACACACAGACCGGATGAAAGGAAAGGTGGAAGGGAAGTCTTATCAGTGTTGGTGCTAATGACATCCACCACACAGGAAGGATCAATCAGACACAAAGCAGAGTTCCTGGAAATGAACAAATATGGTGGCCAAAATCAACACTTTTTAACAAGGGAACTGAATAACAGAGAAACCTGTAAGACAGATAACACCTCCCAGAAGAAAAACAGGAGGGAGGAAAAAATGAGAGAAAAGCTACAGGATGCTTGGAAGAGATGCAGGAAGTCTAATATTCCCTGCGGTGCCTACAGGACATACAGGGAACGATGCAGGAGAAGAAATCATCAGAGAGATCACAGGAGAAAAATGTCCTGAGCTAAAGGAAGATCCACACGTCCAGACTGAAGCCAAGGGGTGAGCTCCAAGGAGGATGAATGGAAAACGCAAACCAAAGCCCCTTTAGACACTTGGGAACGTTTAAGAGAACATTCTGCCCTGAACTGGGAGGGAGGCAGGTGGGGGCCGTGTGCTCCATCCCTTCCTGTCTCTTGTGTCTGCCCTACCCCTCGATTGTTCTCTAGGCACCTGCTAGCTCCTGGGCAGAGGCTGACCCTGTTCAACCCCCACCTGCTGAGCCACTCTGTGCCAGGCCCAGGGGTGTGGTGGGGAACCCAGGGAAGGAGCAGCCCTGGTTAAGAAAAGCACGCAGAGAGAAGTGCTGGCACACAAGACGGGTGAGTGAGGGGTGGGTGCGAGAAGCCTGCAGGACTTCCCCGCTGTCGCCCTCAACTCTCCTCCCTGGTCCAGCAAGGCGTCCTGAGCAAGTCCAGATCCTGCCTCTGCCCACTCAGAACTCCCCATCCTGTCCCCTGGCCCAGCCCGGAAGGTTGAGCCCACCACAGCCACTGCCTTAAGCTCCTGCAACAGCGGGGCCCTTCCCAGGCCAATCTCCATCCAGTCCATTCCTGTGGCCAGGGAGACATTTCTACAATGTAAATCTGAGCCAGGCGCACCTCAGTTTAAACCCGGCTATGGCTCCCACTGCCTTCGGGATGGAGCCCCAGTTCCCAGGAGGGCCTTGCTGGAGCTCCCAGCCGCAGATGCTCAGGACGGTGTTCCGGGCAGGGACCTATCTGACAGCTGCTCCGCCTGCCCCACACCCTCCTCAGATAAGGGGCTGCCCAAGTGCACTCTCGGGGTGTGGTGGATGGAGGCCTGGCACAGCAGGGCTGTTCTCAGGGCGCCTCGGGCCTGGTCTCAGACAATGGGTGACAGCGCCTTAGCTCTTTACTACATGCACTCAGGGGAATCCTCTCTTTGCCCAAAGGCTTCTCTTGTCTTCAAAGCCTCTGAGGTAGAAAAGCCACGCTGCTTCCTCCAAGGGCTTCTCCTGCTTAGAGAACAAAGGCCTTCCTGGCCCCTCTGGCCGGTCCTCCAGTTCACAACCTGTGACAGCCCAGGAGAATGGCCACAAATAACCACCATACCAGGCAGGATAGGAGGTCACAAAAGCCCTACACACTGGCTGTGGCTCCTGGGCACCTGTGCTGTGGGGACAGAGATGAAGGAGCCACCATCCCTGTCCTCAAGGAGCTCTGAAGCTGGTGGGAAAGGCGGCCTGCGCTACCCAGAAGCCCTGGGGCCAGAAGCCTGAGTTCTAATTTTGCCTTTGAGTCTTGCTGAACCACCTCGAAATCCCTTCCTCTCCCAAGCACAGGGTCCCTCCTCTGTGAATCGGGAGGGCTGTCCTGAGGACTAAATGCAGTCAACACTGTGCAAGTACTGCACAGACGCCCTCAGGAAACGGGAGGCCTGTCTGGTTCAGAGGAACCCTTTTGGGCCAAAGAGAAGGAATGGAGAGAGGAGGTGGGGCCAATAAAGAGAAAGGACTGAGGAAGCCATTTCTCATGACAGGCCCCCTGAAAAACGGGGCTCCCCAGGAGGAAGGAGTGAGGGGAAACGATGCAGTTCTCACCCCTAGCTGCACCGAGAGCCACCTGGGAGCTTTCTGAGGCCTGACACTCAGGCCTCACCCCAACCGGGTTCGTCAGAGTCTCTGGTGTGGGACTCCAGCATCGGAATGTAGTGGCAGCTGGGTAGGGAACCCCTGCCCAAGGTCCCAGGCACATTCGTGTGCTCTGAAAGGCTGGTGGTGAGCAGAGCTGAGTAAGCCAGTTTCCCACACTCGCTTGACCACAGAAACCCATTAAAATCCCTCCCAGGGCAAATGCTGGGAAATGCAAGTGAGAGTTTACAGCACAGGCTTTGGAAGTGGGAGGCCTGGTCGCGCTCCTGACTCTGCCACTTGAGAGCAAGGAACTCCGTCCATCAAAGCCTCCGCTGCCTCATCTGTAAATCGGGGAGGACCATGCCAACCTCTCTGGGTCATCAGAAGATCAAATGAAATCAAGAGTGAGAAGCCATGAGTGCACACAGGAAGCACTCATATGAGGGGAGGGAGGGAAGAGCTAGCACTGCTCATGAGCCAAATGAATCCCAGTCCCCACCCATCCCCACCTGCCACAGCACAGGCTCTGCATTCACCTCCTCAACACGTCCACGCTGAGGACCCACTACGAGCCAGGACGTCCAGTGGTCATCAATACACACCCAGGCCCATCCCGCACAAAGTACACTCCAGCTGGGGGAGATGCATGTGAATCAAAGATCATACAGATACACAATTCAGACGCATCCTGGCAGGGCGTGCTGGCTCACACCTGTAATCCCAGGTGTGAGTTTTTGGGAGGCTGAGGCCAGAGGATCACTTGGGCCCAGGAGTTCAAGGTCAGCCTGGGCAACATTGTGAAAACCTATCTCTACAAAAAATTTAAAAATTAGCAGGGTATGGTTGTGTGCACCTGTACTCCTAGCTACTCAGGAGGCTGAGGTGGGAGGATCACTTGAGCCCAGGAGTGTGAGGCTACAGTGAACTATGATCATGCTACTGCACTCCAGCTTGGGTGACAGAGCAAGACTCTCTTTAAAAAAAAATCAGCCGGGCGCGGTGGCTCACGCCTGTAATCCCAGCACTTTGGGAGGCCGAGGTGGGCAGATCATGAGGTCAGGAGATCGAGACCATCCTGCCTAACACATTGAAACCCCGTCTCTACTAAAAATACAAAAAAAAAAAAAAAATTGCCAGGCGCGGTGGCTCACACCTGTAATCCCAGCACTTTGGGAGGCCGAGGCAGGCAGATCACAAGGTCAGGAGATCGAGACCATCATGGCTAACACAGTGAAACTGTCTCTACTAAAAATACAAAAAATTAGCCGGGCGTGGTGGCAGTCACCTGTAGTCCCAGCTACTCGGGAGGCTGAGGCAGAAGAATGGCGTGAACCCAGGAGGCAGAGCTTGCGGTGAGCCCAGATCGCGCCACTGCACTCCAGCCTGGGGGACAGACCGAGACTCTGTCTCAAAAAAAAAAAAAAAAAAAAAATTAGCCGGGTGTGGTGTCGGGCGCCTGTGGTCCCAGCTACTCGGGAGGCTGAGGCAGGAGAATGGCATGAACCCGGGGCGGAGCTTGCAGTGAGCCGAGATCACGCCACTGCACTCCAGCCTGGGCGACAGAGCGAGACTCCGTCTCAAAAAAAAAAAAAAAAAATCAAATACATCCTTATTATGATGAATCCTACCAAGAAAAAAGTGCGAGAGGGAGACCAGGAGAATGTATAAAGGAGATCCAAATTTGACTGGGGGCTCAGGGAAGGCATCCCTGAGGAAGGGATTGTTACGCTAAGATCTGAAGGATTAATAGTTGTTAGCATGGTGAAGATGTGACAGGTGGAATGGGCTGGGAGAAGGGAGGAGGCTCATTTCACAGGAGAGCGGAAAGCACTGGACCAGGGCAGAGGAGGGGCCACGTGAGAAAGGTATTTAGACCGACTGGGCAGAGCCTGGGGGAGGGCTGCAGGTGAGGGAGACAAGGCAGGTGTTGGGACTCCAGGGTTTCTCGTTTGAAAGCCAGGAAGGATATGGAGTGTTGGGACATTATTACCCACCCCCAGGCTGATGCATACTCCCTGGGCCATGCTGTATCTTCCTCATAGCAGTTACACAATGTACCAGATACTTTACTCATTTACTTGTCTGTCTCCTCCAATGATGACAAAGCTCCAAGAGGGCAAAAATTTTTGATGGTTCACTGAGTAATCCCCTTTTTTTTTAGAGACAGGGTCTCACTCTATCACCCAGGCTGGAGTGCAGTGGCATGATCATAGCTCACTGCAGCCTTGAACTCCTGGGCCCAGGCAATCCTCCCACCTCAGCCTCCCGAGTTCTTAGTAGTATAGGCATGTGTCATCACGCCCAGCTAATTTTAAAAATTTCTTGGCCAGGCACAGTGGCTCACACCTGTAATCCCAGCACTTTGGGAGCCCGAGGCGGGCAGATCACGAGGTCAGATCAAAACCATCCTGGCTAACATGGTGAAACCCCATCTCTACTAAAAATACAAAAAAAAAAAAAAAAAAAAAAATTAGCCGGGTGTGGTGGCAGGCACCTGTAGTCCCAACTACTCAGGAGGCTGCGGCGGGAGAATGGCGTGAACCCAGGAGGCGGAGCTTGCAGTGAGCCAAGATTGCGCCACTGCACTCCAGCCTGGGCAACAGAGCAAGACTCTGTCTCAAAAATAAATAAATAAATAAATAAATAAATAAATAAATAAATAAATAAAAATAAAAATAAAAATTTCTTTTAGAGGTGAGGTCTTGCTATGTTGCCCAGGCTAGTCTTGAATGCTGGGCCTCAAGTGATCCTCCCACCTCTGCTTCCTGAGTACCTGGGATTACAGGTGCAAGTCGCCACATCTGGCTAAATGCATTTTTGATTTATGATGTTTTAAACTTATGACAGGTTTATATCTGTACATCAAGATGGTAACAAGCAACATCCTCCCTGGGGCTTCTAACCCTGGAAGGAAACCAGAGCCAATAAAAATGTCTTACATGGCCAGGCGCGGTGGCTCACGCCTGTAATCCCAGCACTTTGGGAGGCCGAGGCGGGTGGATCACGAGGTCAGGAGTTCGACACCAGCCTGGCCAAAATGGTGAAACCCCGTATCTACTAAAAAAAAAAAAAAAAAAAAAAAATTGGCCGGGTGCAGTGGCTCACGCCTGTAATCCTAGCACTTTGGGAGGCCAAGATGGGCAGATCACGAGATCAGAAGATGGAGACCATCCTGGCTAACAGTGAAAACCCGTCTCTACTAAAAAAAATAATAATAATACAAAAAATTAGCCAGGTGTGGTGGCGCCAGCAGCGCTTGTGGTCCCAGCTACTTGGGAGGCTGAGAAGTGGGATGATCGCTTGAGCCCAGGAGGTCGAGGCAGCAGTGAGCCATGACTGCATCACTGCACTCCAGCCAGCCTGGGCGACCGAGCAGGATGCGCGTGCACACACACATACACACACACGAGTCCCGGGCCAGTCACGGTAGTTCACGCCTGTAATCCTAGCACTTTGGGAGGCCCACGCGGGAGAATCACTTGAGCCTAGGGGTTCAAGACCAGCCTAGGCAACATGGCAAAACCCCATTATCTCTCTTTTTTTTTTTTTTTCCTGAGACAAGTCTCGCTCTGTCGCCTAGGCTGGAGTGCAATGGCACAATCTTGGCTCACTGCAACCTCCGCCTCCCAGGTTCAAGCCATTCTCCTGTCTCAGCCTCCCGAGTAGCTGGGATTACTTACAGGTACCCGCCATCATGCTCGGCTAATTTTTGTAGACACGGGATTTCACCATGGCCAGGCTGGTCTTGAACTCCTGACCTCAGGTGATCCGACGGCCTCGGCCTCCCAAAGTGCTGGGAGCTACAGCGCCCAGCCGGCATATTTCATTTTATTATTTGACTCCCCTAGTGAAATGTAAGCTTCACAAGGAAGGGATTCTTAGAACGGTGCCTGGAATACAACAGACGCTCAATAAGTGGGTGTCGAATAAATAAATGTCCCACGCTGAGGCTTAGGTACGTTATGATACTCATTTTACAAAAGAGAAAACTAGGACACACAAAGATTAAGTCATTGGGTCGCACACCTAGTAAGTGGGGGAGGCGAGTCCTCAGCACACGCCCAATAACAGCATTATTTTGATTACTAGCCGCTTACTCAGGCCTTGAGCTAAGTGCTTTACCCTGAATCATCGCGCTCAATTTAGCAATAACCCCGAGCCGGCACCGTCGCGAACGCCACTTTCCAAAGGAGGAAGCCAGGGCCAGACGTTGCCCTGCAAGGCCGGGGCTGGGCCGGGTTCGAACCCGGACGCCTGACGCGCCCTCCGTTCTCCCAGAGGCGTTACCTTGGTGGCCCCCGCTTCCTCCCCACGGAGCCCGGCGCTCACCCCCGGGCCGGGGTCGGGGTCGTGAGCCCACAGCTCAGCCACCATCTCCGTGTGAAGAAACTCAAACAACACAGTATCCGCCATGCCCCCTCCTCGCGCGCCTAAAGATGCGCCCAGCGCTTCCAGCTCTCATTGGCCAGGCTTGGTAAGCCACGCCTCTTGCGTCACGGCGCGAGCCCTCCTACTCCCGCTTCCATTGGTGTTTTAGACTAGCCCCGCCTCCCCGCCCGGACTCAAGCAGTGTGCGCGTGAGCCTGGGACACTAGGGGGCGGGCCTACGCCTTCTCTGGCCACAGGTGGCAACATCTTCTGCACTTACTGCCGTCCCTTCCCTATTTCCGGGTTCTCGAGCATTCCTATTGGCCAAATTACTGGTTACACGTGACATACTCGGCTTTTAAAATCCCTATTTGTCCACTCCAGACTTTCCTCGTCGCACAACCTGGAAGAGCCGGCCCAGCTGCTTCTCTATTGGCGGTTCCTCCATTCATGTGACTCTTCTACACGCTCACTCAAAGCTGATGCTGAGAACTTGCTTCCTGATTGGTAGCCGGGCGAATCCACGTGACTTGGCCGCTAATGCCCGCCCAATCCGCTCCCCTATTGGTTGAAATCGCAGCCCTTCAGCTGCCACGGTGAGAACGCAGCACTCGGGCTAGGAAGCGGATCTTGCAAGCTCCGAGCGTCAGCTGCCGGGTACGGTCTTTGGCGTTAGCGCTTCTCCCATCCCATGAGTGCCCCCAGCAGAGTCCAGTCGGACTGTCATCCTTTCTGCGACTCTGGCGCTGGTCCCGAGCACCTCACGGGCCCGTGTGCTTCCGGGTCTGAGATTGGCATGGTGGACCAGGTGGAGGGTGTGGCCTCTACTAGGAGGCAAATTCGTAAAGAGCTCGGCTTGGGACTCCGGGAACTCGGGCCCCAGATCCTTGTTCGAGCTGGTCTTCAGTTTCCCCATCTGTACGCTGAAGAGCCTGGGGTCCAGTAACCCCCATCATCACCCAGTTTACAGAAGAGGAAACTGAGGCCCAGACGGGGAGCAGCTGACACCAAGTCGTTAAGAGAATCAGCGAAGGGGCTGGGAATCCAGGACCTGCGCCTTTTACCCACCGCGGCGCCGGTCTCACGTGCAGTCCCTTCGCTCTTCTCCCCTAGCTCGGTGCCATGGCGTCCCAGGGTCGTCGGCGGAGGCCCCTGCGGAGGCCGGAGACGGTGGTGCCGGGGGAGGCGACCGAGACGGATTCCGAGCGCTCTGCGTCCTCGTCGGAGGAGGAGGAGCTGTACCTGGGTCCTTCGGGCCCGACGCGCGGCCGCCCCACAGGGCTGCGGGTGGCTGGGGAAGCCGCGGAGACCGACTCGGAGCCGGAGCCGGAACCGACGGCCGCGCCGAGGGACCTGCCTCCACTCGTGGTGCAGCGGGAATCGGCGGAGGAGGCCTGGGGCACGGAGGAGGCCCCGGCGCCCGCCCCCGCGCGCTCGCTCCTGCAACTTCGGCTGGCGGAGAGCCAGGCGCGGCTGGACCACGACGTGGCGGCCGCCGTGAGCGGTGTCTACCGCCGTGCAGGCCGCGACGTGGCCGCCCTGGCTAGTAGGCTGGCGGCAGCCCAGGCGGCGGGGCTGGCGGCGGCCCACAGCGTGCGCCTGGCGCGCGGGGACCTTTGTGCGCTGGCCGAGCGTCTGGACATCGTGGCTGGCTGCCGCCTGCTGCCGGACATCCGCGGCGTGCCAGGGACCGAGCCTGAGCAAGACCCGGGGCCGCGGGCCTAGCCATGATTCTACTTCCCAACCTGACTGCAATTTGGGGGTAGGCCTTGCTGCCTCTGGGACCTGACTCTGTCTCCTGTGTCTCTTATCACCCCCCACCCCTGCTCCCATCTTGGTGTCACCCATGGGGGCTAATCCGGTCCCCTTGGATAATGCTTTATATTGGATATAGTTCAACCCCTACTGTGGAGACCAGGGCCCCACTACCCTTAGATCTGGTTCCTCCCCCGATCCTAACCCTGCCGCCTGGTTCTGAGCCTTCCCCTGGGGCTTGGCTCCAGCCTTTGATACATAGTTGCTCCTTAATCTGTTTCCACCCTGGGGGCTCACCATTTTTTTTTTTTTTTTTTTTTTTTTGAGACAGGGTGTTTATCTGTCACCCAGGCTAGAGTGCAGTGGCAGGATTACTGCTCACTGCAACCTCGACCTCCTGGGCTCAAGTGATCCTCCCAGCTCAGCCTTCAAGAGTAGCTGGGACTGCAGACCTGCACCACCACGTCCAGTTGCCCGGTTAATTTTTTTCTGTCGGTTTGAAGAGGGGAGAAGGTCTCACTATGTTGCCCAGGCTTGTCTCAAACTCCCGGGCTCAAGCAATCCTCCCACTGTGGCGTCCCAAAGTGCTGGGGTTACAGGTGTGAGCCACCACACACTGGGCTCTGCTCTGCCTTTCTGAGTTTGGTTTCTGCTTATGGTGGGGAGCTTGTTCCCGTTCTTCCCACAAGAACCCAGGATGTGGCACAGCTTCCCTGCCATCTTCCTTCACTCAGTTGGCTACGCCTCCCATCCTAGCTCCACTTCCAGAACTGCCTTCACCCTAGGCTGGGTCCTTGTTTTGTTTTTAGAGACAGGGTCTCACTGTCTCCCAGGCTGGAGTACAGTGGCGTGATCTCGGCTCACTGCCACCTCCACCTCCCGAGTTCAAGCGATTCTCCTGCCTCAGCCTCCCGAGTAGCTAGGATTACAGGCATGCACCACCACGCCTGGCTAATTTTTATATTTTTAGTAGAGATGAGGTTTCACCTTGTTGGCCAGGCTGGTCTCGAACTCCTGGCCTCAGGTGATCCACCCGCCTCACCTCCTAAAATGCTGGGATTACAGGCGTGGGCCACTGCGCCTAGCCAGCTGGGTCCTTGTTCTGCTGCCCAAGCTTGGCCCTGGTTCCGTGTGCTGGTTCCACTTTTTGTTCTCCCATCTGCCTCCTGCCTCCTCCCCTTTGAGCTTAGCCCCGCCCTCTCGGCCTGATTTCTGTTTCCCAAGTCCAGCAGTGTCGTGGGATAGGTTTTGCTTTCTTTTACTGTCTCCATCCTACTTACACCTCCCTGATCCTGGGGTCTGGGGACTCCCCATGGTTTCCTTCCTTCTGCAGGCCCAAAATGATGGCCCCTCTTAACCCAAGGCAGGGGATCTTCCTCCCAACTCCCTGGACCAAGGTGGCATTTCCTGCACACCCCTCCAGGCCAAGATGATGCTCGCTCTTAACTCTGTAGGCCAAGGTGGCATCTCCTCTTGACTCTCCAGACCTAAAGTGACACCCTTCAGGCACTTCGGGCCCAATTCAGCCCAGTCCTGGTGCTTTTGGTGCCAGATGACAGCACTTTGTAGATAAGAACGATATGATGTGTGGATTTCACTACATTTGGCTCCTGGATGCTATAAAAGGACTTAGATTTCTGACTTGGCTCAGGGACTGGGGTTAGCAGTCTCTTTCTGCTCCTTTTCACCTGTGTTTTCTTCCGATCCCAGCTCTGGTCCCTCAGCCGCATTCATATTTACTCTCCTCTCCCAGCCTGATATCCCTGTCCCTTATCTCAACCCGAAGCCAAGATCTGAGCCCCCAAGATGGAGAATGGGGAGGAGCTTTTTATGGCGGACTGATTAAAACTCTTAAGCATTTACCCTTATGGTTAGTTCCTTTTGTTTCCCTATCTAAGCTAAGGGTGAGTTGGTTGATTTCTCTGAGAATGGGGGTCCCGAGACCTCCATGCCTGGCTTATGGAAGGTGAAGCTGTAGTTGGGAAATCAGGGGCCCTAGATTTTTGCCCTCATTCTGTATTTACTCGTATTTTATTAATTCAACACACACGTTTTGGGTACCTGACCTGTGCTGGGGCTAGGGGTATAGCACCCAGTCCCTGCCCTCACAGAGGTCGCAGTCCAGTGGGAGAAACAGTAATAAGATGTTCTCACAGATAGTTCTAGTAATCATAATTTATAGTTTAATTTTTAAAAATAGAGATGATAGCCTGGCCAACATGGTGAAACCCTGTAGTTATTAAAAATACAAAAATTTTGGGCGATGTATCACGCCTGTAATCCTAGCACTTTGGGAGGCCGAGGCACGTGCTAGTAATCCCAGCTACTCAGGGAGCTGGGGCATGAGAATCGCTTGAACCCTGGAGGCAGAGGTTGAAGTGACCCAAGATCGTGCCACTGCACTCCAGCCCGAGCGACAGAGCAGGACTCTGTCTCAAAAATAAATAGGCCAGGCGCGGTTACGCATGTCTTTAATCCCAGCACTTTGGGAGATCGAGGTAGGCAGATCACCTGAGGTCAGGAGTTCTAGACCAGCCTGGCCAACATGGTGAAACTCTATCTCCACTAAAAATACATTAGCCAGGCGTGGTGGCACATGCCTGTAATCCCAGCTACTCGGGAGGCTGAGGCAGGAGAATCGCTTGAGCCCAGGAGGTGGAGGTTACAGTGAGCCGAGATCATGCCACTGCACTCCATCCTGGGTGAGAGTGAGACTCCATCTCAAAAATAAATAAAAAATAATTAATTTTAAAAAATAAAATAGAGACGAGCTCTCACAATGTTGCCCAGGTTGGTCTTGAACTTCTGAGCTCAAGGGATTCTCCTGTCTTGACCTCCCAAAGGGCTAGGATTACAGGCATGAGCCACTGCACCCAGCCATAATTTATAATTTAGATACAATTTTCTTGGCACCATGATTAGAGCAATGAAGAAGTAAAGGAGCTTTACGAAGGTGGAGCGGGATCCACCTGACCTAATCTGGGCAGGAGAGAGGAAGTGATGAGTGGTGCTGGAGCTGAGCCCGGAAGGTGGAAGTAGGTGAAATGGGAGTAGGGTGAAGAGTTGCAGACAGGCAGAACAGCATATGCAACGGCCCTGAGGCAGAAGGGAAAGGGACCATAACCTGTTTAACAGAAGAAGATGATTTCTGCTCTCCACCTAGAGTGGAGAAGTGTGGGGTGGTTGTGGGGCAGGGGGGTGCTGAGTGCAGTACCAGAAGGGGCCAGATAAAGGTGAACTTTAAAAAAAAATTGTATTATTGGCTGTGTGCAGTGGCTCACGCCTGTAATTCCAGCACTTTGGGAGGTCGAGGCGGGCAGATCACCTGAAGTCAGGAGTTCGAGACCAGCCTGGCCAACGTGGTGAAACCCTGTCTCTACTGAAAATATAAAAATTAGGCATGGTGGCACATGCCTGTAATCCCAGCTACTCGGGAGGCTGAGGCAGGAGAATCGCTTGAACCCGGGAGGCAGCAGTTGCAGTGAGCCAAGATTGCGCCACTGCACTCCAGCCCAGGGGACAGAGCAAGACTCTGTCTCAAAAAAAAAAAAAAGTAGGTGCGGATCAACCAGCATCTCCTCCCTCCTGAGCACTGCCTCCAGCTCCCCTTCCACACCTAGGGCGAGTGGATCACAATTCAAAGAGGATGATCTCCCAGAACTTCCCTTTTCTTTTTCTTTTCTTTTCTTTTTTTCTTTTTTTTTTTTTTTTGATATGGAGTCTCACTCTGTCGTCCAGGCTGGAGTGCAGTGGCGAGATCTCAGCTCACTGCAACCTCCACCTCCCAGGTTTAAGCGATTCTCCTGCCTCAGCCTCCTGAGTAGCTGGGATTATAGGCACGTGCCACCATGCCCAGCTAGTTTTTCTATTTTTTTTTTTCTTTTTAGTAGAGATGAGGTTTCACCATATTGGCCAGGCTGGTCTCAAACTCCTGACCTTGTGATCTGCCTGCCTCTGCCTCCCAAAGTGCTGGGATTACAGGTGTGAGCCACCACGCCTGGTCAGGACTTCCCTTTTCAATGAGTTTAGCGAGAGTCCCTGAGGAGCTGAGCTGCCTGGGAGAGTGGCAGCTTAGTGGTCTCATGGTGGACTTCCAGCCCTGGAGCACACAGCTTCCCTCACTCCTTAAACTCCAGCTCACTAGCCAGGCCTGGCTTTCAGCCCCTTTCTTTTTCCCTCCCTTCCTTCCTTCCTTCCTTCCTTCCTTCCTTCCTTCCTTCCTTCCTTCCTTCCTTCCTTTCGGTGGGGTCTCACTATTTTGCACAGGCTGGTCTTGAACTCCTGGCCTCAATGGATCTTCCCACCTTGGCATGGCAGGGATGGGAATCTGATTGGAGAGGGTACAAGAGGGTGTGGAAGGAGAGCCAGAGACCATCCTCTTTGCAATGTTGAGTGAAGGGGTGGGATGGTAAGAAATGGGGAAGTGGCAGTGCATGGTGGCTTACACCTGTAATCCCAGCAATTTGGGAAGCCAAGGTGAAAGCACTGATTGAGCCCAGGAGTTTGAGACCAGCCT
Organism: Pan troglodytes; assembly: GCF_028858775.2. NCBI lineage: Eukaryota > Metazoa > Chordata > Mammalia > Primates > Hominidae > Pan > Pan troglodytes. The sequence goes on from NC_072418.2 coordinate 48,140,286, forward strand.
GGGCAATATAGCGAGACCCCATCTCTACAAAAAATACAAAAACTAGCTGAGCGTGGTGGTGTGTGCCTGTGGTCCCAGCTACTCGTGAGGCTGAGATGGAAGAATCGCTTGAGCCCAGGAGGTCGAGGCTGCAGTGAGCCATGATTGTGCCATTGCACTCGAGCCTGGGCAACAGAGTGAGACCTTGTCTCAAAATAAAAAAGGGGCCGGGTGCGGTGGCTCACGCCTGTAATCCCAGCACTTTGGGAGGCCGAGGTGGGTGGATCACGAGGTCAGGAGATCAAGACCATCCTGGCTAACACGGTGAAACCCCATCTGTACTAAAAATACAAAAAATTAGCTGGGCACGGTGGCGGGCGCTTGTGGTCCAAGCTACTCGGGAGGCGGAGGCAGGAGAATGGCGTGAACCCGGGAGGTGGAGCGTGCGGTGAGCCAAGATAGCGCCACTGCAGTCTGGCCTGGGTGAAAGAGCGAGACTCTGTCTCAAAAAAAAAAAAAAAAAAAAGGAACGAAGGGAGGGAGGGAGGGAAGGAGGGACCGACTGGGGAAGTACCTAGATGGGGAAGATAGGAGGGGTCATGGCATGTTTGTATGCTGCTGGGAGTATTTCAGAAGAGGGAGAAGTCGTGATGCAGGGGAAAGGTGGGAGAAAAGCCAGACCATTGTCCTGCAGCAGGTAAGAAGGGAGGAGGAGATAGCCCCCAAGGGGAAGGGCAACACTGGGGTAAGAGAGACTATTTGTGGCTAGTTGCAAGTCACTGGGTAGTGATGACCACTCTGGTCATCACTGCCTGGGAACTGGTCTGTCACCCCCACTGGACTGTTGGCCCCATGAGGACGGGGCTGAGGCTGTCTTGGCCAGGGCCAGCTAACCCAGGGAAACCACAGAGTAGATACTGGGCAAATTGTTTGTTGAATGAATGAATGGCCTTCACACCATCACACGGCATCAGCCTCTCAGATGCATGGAGCTGTTGAGACGTTCGGGCACAGCCTCCCTCCAAAGATGATGGGCACTCGGTCCCACATAACACATCACCCTCAGATGTGCAGGATGAGAGGGTCAGACATGCACCAACATGCTAATAACACCCACTCCACAAATATTTGCTAACCACATTTCAAGGGGAAAGGCATTCAAGGCAGAAAGAATAGCATGTGCAAAGAACCAGAGGCAGGAAAATCCTGGGGGTGCTTGTTTGGGCGAGATGAATTGTCTGTTGTGCATGGACTGCTATAGAGGGGCCTTTGGCAGGAGGGAGAGCTGAAGACTCAGTCAAGAGCCAGGCCACACAGGGCCAGAATGAGGAGCAGGGCTTTGTCCCAAGGGCCCTGGGGAGCCAAGGCAAGTTCCAAGCAGGAGAGAGGCAGGGACAAGTTTGTGCTTTAGCAAGAGATACCTAGATGGGTCAGGTGCGGTGGCTCATGCCTGTAACCCCAGGCCTTTGGAGGCCAAGGCAGATGGATCACCTGAGGTCAGAAGTTCGAGACCAGCCTGGCCAACATGGTGAAACCCCCGTCTCTACTGAAAATACAAAAATCATTCTGGGCGTGGTGGTGTGCACCTGTAATTCCAGCTACTCAGGAGGCTGAGGCGGGAGAATCACTTAAACCTGGGAGGCAGACATTGCAGTGAGCCAAGATTGCGCCACTGCACTCCAGCCTGGGCAACACAGCAAGACTCTGTCTCAAAATTAAAAAAAAGAAACCTCTGGCTACTGAGTGGAGGGTGCATGGGAGGGGGTGAGACTGGGTCTGTCCTGGTCACTCTGTGTCCCCAGCACCACTAGCAAAGAGCAGGTGCACAGTAAACACATTTTGAATGAAGATATGAATGAAGGAAGTGGCAAACACTTGAATTATTGGACTTCTGTTGTCACTGAGAATAAAAGCCAAATCGTATATTATTATTATTATTATTTTAGAGATGGGATCTCACTACGTTGCTCAGGCTGGTCTTGAACTCCTGGGCTCAAGCAATCCTCCTACCTCGGCCTCCTAAAGTGAGCCACCATGCCCAGCCTGTAATCCCAGTACTTTGGGAGGCTGAGGCGGGCAGATCACCTGAGGTCAGTAGTTTGAAACCAGCCTGGCCAACATGGTGAAACCCTGTCTCTACTAAAAATACAAAAATTAGTCCAGTGTGGTGGCACGCACCTGTAATCCCAGCTACTCAGGAGGCTGAGGCAGAATGATCACTTGAACCTGGGATGTGGAGGTTGCAGTGAGCAGAGATCATGCAACTGCACTCCGGCCTGGGCGATAGAGTGAGACTCCGTCTCAACAACAACAACAACAACAAAAAAGTGCTAGGGTTACAGGCATGAGCCACCACACCCAGCCTCAACACCACAGTCTTTACTGGGACATTGGAGGCCCTATGATCTGGTCCTGGGTCCATCTCGCTGAGCTCTTAGACAACTGGCCACTTCACCGAGTAATACTGGACTCTGGGCTGTCCTCTAAGCTGCCAGACAGAGCCTTTGCAATTTTGTTTTTCTCTCTCGCACTCAGCTCTGTATGGGCAGTGCCTATAGCAACATTGTATAACAGGCAGTCAGCAGGCAGTCACTATTTGTTGACTTAATGAATGAATCCCCTGCAGCTCCACTGGAGAGGTCTGAACATCATCCTCATCAGTAGAAACCTGAGCTAGTTGGAGCAGGAGGCAAAGGAGATGGGTGGAGGCCAGGAGGACCAGGCTGGGAGAATTCCAGGATAGGGACTGGGGCAGGGGTCAGGGTCAGGGTCAGGGGCTGGAGCTGATGTCCAGCCAAGAGCAGAATCTAGAATGGAACTGGGACAGGGATGGGGGCTGGGGCCATGGGAGGGACAGGGCCAGGGGCTAGGGAGGGGACACGATTGGGGGTGACCTCGGTTAAGGGCCTGACTCCCCAACACCTCTCTTTCCAGAGCGGCTTCACAGCAGGACCACAGGAGTCATTGTGGCCAACTTCGCTGGAGGCTTGGAGATCTTTGGGGCCATTAAGGCAGAGCTGCAGGGCCTAGAGATTGAGATGCTGGGTATGTCCCCACACCTGCTTGGGGAGCCCCGCCAAGCTGCAGGCATCGCACACTGACCCAGGGCCCTTTGTGATCGCCCTTCACCTGGCCCCATCTGGTCTCCTTGGGACTGTTGGGGTGACACAGCCTGTTCCCTCTCGCCCAGTGAACAATGTGGCATGCTGTATGCGCAGGGACGCTTGAGGAAGCCGCTCGACTGTGAGAATGTCGCCAGAGTGAAACAGAGTCCTAGCCCACCTGGCACCTCTTCCTCCAACTCTTTACTGCCCTCTGTTGGAAAACTCGCGTAATATACAAAGGTAAAGTCCTCACTTGGGTACCTGTGGGGGATTCCTTCCAGGACCCCCACTGATGCCCCAGACCCTAATACAAAATGGCCTAGTATGTGCACATAACCTATGCATACCCTCCCGTGCACTTTATTTTAATTTTTTAATTTTTTGTGGGTACATAGTAGATGTATATATTTATGGGGTATATTATGAGATGTTTTGATACAGGCATGCAATATGTAATGATTACAACATAGAAAATGGGGTATCCACTCCCTCAAGCACTTACTCTATGTTACAATCCAATTACACTTTTTTTTTTTTTTTGAGACAGAGCCTCACTCTGTCGCCCAGGCTGGAGTGCAGCAGCGCGATCTCAGCTCACTGCAACCTCTGCCTCCTGGGTTCAAGCAATTCTCCTGCCTCGGCCTCCCGAGTAGCTGGGATTACAAGTGTGTGCCACTATGTCCGACTAATTTTTGTATTTTTAGTAGAGTCAAGGTTTCACCATGTTGGCCAGGCTGGTCTCGAACTCCCAACCTCAGGTGATCTGCCTGCCTCAGCCTCCCAGAGTGCTGGGATTATAGGCATGAGCCACCGCAACTGGTCAATTACACCCTTTTCATTATTTTTTTTCTTTTTAATAGAGATAGTCTCTGCCATGTTGACCAGGCTTGTACAGAACTCTTGGCCTCAAGCAGTCCCCCATCTCAGCCTCCCAAAGTGCTGGGATTACAGGTGTGAGCCACGGCGCCCGGCTTCTTTTAGTTACTTTAAAATGTACAACTAGTCACCCTGATGTGCTGTCAAATAGTAGATCTTATTCATTCTTTCTAATTATTATTATTATTATTTTTTGAGACAGAGTTTCACTCTTGTTGCCCAGGCTGGAGTGCAATGGTGCATTCTTGGCTCATTGCAACCTGTGACTCCCTTGTTCAAGCAATTCTCCTGCCTCAGCCTCCCAAGTAGCTGGGATTACAGGCACGCGCCACCATGCCTGGCTAAATTTTTGTATTTAGTAGAGACGGGGTTTCACCACGTTGGTCAGACTGGTCTCGAACTCCTGACCTCAGGTGATCCACCCACCTTGGCCTCCCAAGGTGCTGGGATTACAGGCATGAGCCAACACTCCCAGCCTATTATTATTATTACTATTTTGAGGCAGAGTCTTGCTCTGTTGCCCAGGCTGGGGTTCAGTGGCGTGATCTCTGCTCACTGCAACCTCTGCCTCTGCCCAGCTAATTTTTGTATTTGTAGTAGAGATGGGGTTTCACCATGGTGGCCTGGCTAGTCTCAAACTCCTGACCTCAGGTGATCCTCCCGCCTTGGGCTCCCAAAGTGCTGGGATTACAGGCATGAGTCACTGTGCCCGGCTGTTCTTTCTAATTATTATTTTTGTACCCATTAACCATCCATCCCCTCCTCTGCCACCTCCCCAACCCCACTGGCTAATTTTTATATTTTTAACAGAGATAAGGTTTCACCATGTTGGCCAGCCTTGTCTCAAACTCCTGACCTCAAGTGATCCACACACCTTGGCCTCCCAAAGTGCTGGGATTACAAGTATGTGCCACTGCACCCAGCCAGAGCGCCATTGAATGTTATTTGTTACTTCTCTCTTGCTGCTTTTAAGATTCTTTCTTTATCCTTGACCTTTGGGAGTTTGATTATTAAAGGACTTGAGGTAGTCTTCTTTTTTTTTTTTTTTTCTTTTTTTGAGACGGAGTTTCGCTCTTGTTGCCCAGGCTGGAGTGTAATGGTGCGATCTCAGCTCACCACAACCTCTACCTCCCGGGTTCAAGTGATTCTCCTGCCTAAGCCTCCCGAATAGCTGAGATTATAGACATGTGCCACCATGCCTGGCTTTTTTTTTTTTTTTTTTTTTGGTATTTTTTAGTAGAGATGGGGTTTCTCCACGTTGGCCAGGCTGGTCTCAAACTCCCGATCTCAGGTGATCCGCCCGCCTGGGCCTCCCAAAGTGCTGGGATTACAGGCATGAGCCACCGCGCCCGGCAGGTAGTCTTCTTTGGGTTAAATCTGCTTGGTGTTCTATAACCTTCTTACATTTGAATACCGATATCCTTCTCTAGATTTGGGAAGTTCTGTGTTATTATTCCTTTAGATAAACCTTCTACCTCTGTCTCTCTCTACCTCCTCTTTAAGTCCAGTAATTCTTAGATTTGTCCTTTTGAGGCTATTTTCTAGATTTTGTAGGTATGCGTTATTCTTTTATCTTTTGTCTCCTCTGTGTATTTTCAAATAGCCTTTCTTCAAGTTCACTAATTATTTCTTTTTTTTTCTTTTTCTAAGATAGAGAAGGGGATCTTGCTATGTAACCTGGCCTCGTCTCAAACTCCTAGGCTCCAGTGACCCTCCTGCCTTGGCCTCCCAAAGTACTGGGATTACAGGCATCAGTCACCATGCGCAGCCACTAATTTTTTCTTCTGCTTGATTAATTCTGCTGGTGAGAGACTCTGATGCATTCTTCAGTTTGTCAATTGAATTTTTCAACTCCAGAACTTCTGCCTGATTCTTTTAATTATTTCAATCTCTTTGTTTAATTTATCTGATAGAATTCTGAATTTCTTCTCTGTGTTATCTTGAATTTTGTTGAGTTTCCTCAAAACAGACCCCTCCTTCTCTCTCTCTCTCTCTCTCCCCCACCCATATATATAGTTTTTGTTTGTTTCTTGTTGAGACAAGATCTGGCTCTATCACCCAGGCTGGAGTGCAGTGCCACAGTCTTGGCTTACTGCAACCTCCACCTCCTGCGCTCTAACCATCCTCTCACCTTAGCCTCCTGAGTAGCTGGGACCACAGGTGCACACTACCATGCCTGGCCAATTTTTGTATTTTTTTGTAGAAACGGGGTTTTGCCATGTTGCCCAGGCTGGTCTCGAACTCTTGAGCTCAAGTGATCTGCCCACCTCAGCCTCCCAAAATGCTGGGATTACAGGCGCCAGCCACTGCACCCAACCCCAGAACAGCTAATCAATTATCTGTCTGAAAGGTCATGTATCTCTGTCTCTCTCTGATTGGTCACTGATGCTTTTATTTTATTTTATTTTATTTTATTTTATTTTATTTTATTTTATTTTTTGAGAGAGAGTCTTGCTCTGTCGCCCAGGCTGGAGTGCAGTGGCGCAATCTCGGCTCACTGCAAGCTCTGCCTCCCAGGTTCACGCCATTCTCCTGCCTCAGCCTCCCGAGTAGCTGGGACCACAGGCACCCACCACCACGCCTGGCTAATTTTTTGTTTTTTTAGTAGAGACAGGGTTTCACCATGTTAGTCAGGATGGTCTCGATCTCCTGACCTCACAATCCGCCCGCCTCGGCCTCCCAAAGTGCTGGGATTACAGGCGTGAGCCACCGCACCCAGCCTAGTTTATTTTTTATTTTATTTTTTAATTTTTTTTGAGACAGAGTTTTGCTCTTGTTGCCCAGGCTGGAGTGCAATGGCACGATCTCGGCTCACCACAACCTCTGCCTCCCTGGTTGAAGCGATTCTCATGCCTCAGCCTCCCGAGTAGCTGGGATTACAGGCATGCACCACCACGCCCAGCTAATTTTGTATTTTTAGTGAGATAGGGTTTCTCCATGTTGGTCAGGCTGGTCTTGAACTCCCAACCTCAGGTGATCTGCCTGCCTCGGCCTCCCAAAGTGCTGGTATTACAGGCATGAGCCACTGTGCCCGGCCGGCTTTATTTAGTTTCTGTGGTGAGGTCATGTTTTCCTGGATGGTTTTGTTACCTGAGGATGTTCATACATTTCTGGGCACTGAAGAGTTAGGTATTTATTATAGTCTTCACAGTCTGGGCTTGTCTGTACTCATCCTTCTTGGGAAGGCTTTCCAGGTATTGAAAAGACTTGTGTGTTGCGATCTAAGTCTTTAGTCACTGCAGCTGTATCTGCATTAGGGGGCACCCCAAGCCCAGGAATGCCGTGGCCCTTGGAGACTTGTAGAGACACTGCCTTGGTGGTCTTGGATAAGATCTGGAAGAATTCTCTGGATTATCAGGCAGAGATTCTTGTCTTCTTCCTTTTCTCCCAAACAAATGGAGTCTCTCTGTGCTGAGCTGCCTGGAGCTGGGGGAAGGGTGATACAAGCACTGCTGTGGCCACCAGTGCTGGGACTGTGCTGGGTCAGACGTGTAGCCAGCCCAACACGGGGTCTCCCCCAAGGCCCGTGGTCAGCACTGCCTGGGTACCACCTATGTCCACTGAAGGCCCTAGGGCTCTGTAAGGAGCAGACGGCAAATCCAGCCAGGCTTGTGTTCATCCTTTCAGTGTGGTGTGAGCCCCCCATCAAAGGTGCGCCCAGAGATGCCATCTGGGAGCCAGGGCCTGGAGTTGGAAACCTTAGGGACTCTACCTGGTACTCTGTTCTACTGTGGCTGAGCTGGCACACAAGCCACAAGACAAAATCTTCCCCACTCTTTTTTCTGCAAGCAGGGGAGCCTCTCCCTGTGGCCACCACTGCCCCAGGACCATGGCAGCTACTGCTTGGCTACTTCTGGTGTTCATTTAAGGACCAAGGTCTCTTCAGTCAGCTTGTGTGAAGGCTGCTAGGCCTGGGTCTCTCCCTTCAGGGCAGTGGGCTCCCCTCTGGCCAAAGGTAGGTCCAGAAATGCCATCCAAGAGCCAAGGCCTGGAATCAGGGACCCCCAAGAGCCAACTTGGTGCTCTACTCCACTGTGGCCGAGCTGGTAACTAAGCTGCCAGACAAAGGCCCCTTTACTCTTCCCTCCCGCTTCCTCAAGCAGTAGGAGCCTCTCCCCGTAGTCACCACGTCAGGGAATATGCTGGGTCATATCTGAAGTCAGTGTGTCTCTGAGTCTCACTCAAGGCCCACACGGAGTACTGCCTGGGTACTGCTGCTGATTATTCAAGGGTCCTTTAGTCAGCAGGTAATGAATCCTGCCTGGACTGGGCTATTTCCTTCAAGGCAGCAGTTTCCTTTCTGGCCCAGATGTTTCTAGAAATCACCTTGAAGCTAGAGCCTGGAATGGGGCCCTCAGGACCCTGCTTGGTGCGCTATCCTACGGTGGCTGAGCTGATATCCAAGGTGCAAAACAAAGACCTCTTTATTCTTCCCGCTTATCTCCTCCAGTGTGAGGAAGACATTTCAAGCCAGGCTCGGTGGCTCACGCCTGTAATCCCAGCACTCTGGGAGGCTGAGGCAGGCAGATCACCTGAGGTCAGGAGTTCGAGACCAGCCTGACCAACATGGTGAAACCCCGTGTCTACTAAACATACAAAATTAGCCGGGTGTTGTGGCACACGCGTGTAATCCCAGCTACTCAGGAGGCTGAGGCAGGAGAATACTTGAACCCAGGAGGCGGAGGTTGCTGTGAGCCGAGATCACTCCATTGCACTCCAGCCTGGGCAACAAGAGCAAAACTCCGTCTCAAAAAAAAAAAAAAAAAAAAAAGAGACTATCTTTGCTACCCCGTTCAGTGGCTCTTTCAGTGATATGAAGTTAAAACCAGGTACTATGTTCGCTCACCTGATTTTGGTTCTTATGAAGTGCTTTTTTGTGTGGATAGTTGTTCAGCTGGTTGTTCTTCTGAAGGAGATGATTACTGGAGGCTTCTATTCAGCCATCTTCCCCTGCCTCCTCATAATTGCTATCTCTTTATTGATTTTCTCATGTTGTTTGTATATTGGTTGTATATCATTTTCCTGATTTCCATTTATTCTTTGTCTATGGTTTCCTTTAGCTCATAAAGCATATTTAAGACAGTCGATGATGTCTGTGACTAGTAATTCCAATGTCTGTGCTTCCTCAGAGATGGTCTCTGTCAAAAGAACTTTTTTTTACTATAAATAAGCCATACTTGCCCGTTTCTTTGTATGTTTTGTAATATTTTTGTTGAAAATTGGACTTTTGGAGTATTATAATATGTTAATTATTGAAATTGGATTCACCCTTTCCTTGGAGATTGCTGGGTTTTGCTTGTCAAGGGCTAGAGCCATCCGTTTGACTTTTTAAAACTGTTTTTGCAAAATGTGTATTCCTTTTCCTGTGTAGTCACTGAAGTTTCTATTCCATTTTTTCTGTTTTTTTTTTTGTTGTTGTTGTTGTTGTTTTTTGAGATGGAGTCTTGCCCTGTCGCCCAGGCTGGAGTGCAGTGGTGTGATCTCAGCTCACTGCAACCTGTGCCTCCTGGGTTCAAGCAATTCTCCTGCCTCAGCCTCCCTTGTAGCTGGGATTACAGGCACCTACCACTACCCCCAGACAATTTTTATATTTTTAGTAGAGACAGGGTTTCACTGTGTTGGCCAGGCTGGTCTTGAACTCCCGACCTCAAGTGATCCGCCCATCTTGACCTCCCAAAGTGTTGGGATTACATGTGTGAGCCACTGTGCCTGGCCTATTCCATTTTTTCTGTGATCAGCCAGTGACCTGGAAAAGATTTTTTTTTAATGTCTGACTCCAAAAAGGGGAACAGGGAGTGTCTTTCTTGCCTTTTTAAATCTTCTGATGTATACTACCAGGGGAAGCCACTTCTGCTGAGATGGCTAAAACTAAGGTAAGTGTCTTCACCCATCGCTTGGGCACCACCAGACCAATCCAAATGCACAGCTCCAAAGTTTTGGAAGGCAAGGTTACCACTGCCCTCCCTGGTACTAGCTAGGAACTCCAAAGTCCCTAGAATTTGAATTTTTAAAATCTCCATTTACTGAGTAAATTGTCAATTGGGATTTTTTAATATGTTGACTATATTAATCATAGTTATTTAAATATATATGTTGATTGGGCAGCCAAGGTGGGTGGATCATTTGAGGTCAGGAGTTTGAGACCAGCCTGGCCAGCATAGTGAAACCCCGTCTCTACTAAAAATACAAAAATTAGCCGGGCGTGGTGGCGCACGCCTGTAGTCCAGCTACTCTGGAGGCTGAGGCAGGAGAATCGCTTGAACCCAGAAGGCAAAGTTTGCAGTGAGGAGAGATCGCACCACTGCACTCCAGCCTGGGCAACAGAGCAGGACTCCATCTCAAAAGAAAAAAAAAAAACAGAAACGAAACAACACGCAAACAAACTGTATATATATATATATATACGCACACATATATATACACATATATATACACACATATATACACACATATATACATATATACATATATACACATATATACACACATATACACACATATACACATATATACACACATATACACATATATACACACACATATATACATATATATATGTATATATATAAGCATCACACAAGAAGCTGTAAGGGTCACTTCCTCCACTGAAGCCACCATTGAACTGGAAAGAGCAATTGAAATAAACTATTTCAGAAGTCTGAGCCTGATTGGACATTTATAATAATCAGGGGAGAGCTTCATGGAGAGGCTGATAATCTTATGTAAGTGTGAGTGGTATGGACAGTATCAGCTAGCACCCCCATTCCTCAGCCCCATTGTGGGTATGGGGATAGCATCCTGCTCTCCATCAGGAGGACATAAAAATTTGGACAATTTGGAGACACTGTTTAGCAGTACTTCCTAAGATTAGAAATATGCATACCCCGTTGATACGGTTTGGTTGTGTGTCCCCACCCAAATCTCACCTGGAATTGTAATCCCCACATGTCAAGGGAGGGACCTGGTCAGAGGTGACTGGATTATAGGGGTGGTTTCCCCCATGCTGTTTTCGTGATGGTGAGTGAGTTCTCACGAGAGCTGATGGGGTCTTTTTTTTTTTTTTGAGATGGAGTCTTGCTCTGTCGCCCAGGCTGGAGTGCAGTGGCGCGATCTCGGCTCACTGCAAGCTCCTCCTCCCAGGTTCACGCCATTCTCCTGCCTCAGCCTCCCGAGTAGCCGGGACTACAGGCACCCGCCACCACGCCCAGCTAATTTTTTTGTATTTTTAGTAGAGAAGGGATTTCACCGTGTTAGCCAGGATGGTCTTGATCTCCTGACCTCGTGATCTGCCCTCCTTGGCCTCCCAAAGTGCTGGGATTACAGGTGTGAGCCACCGCGCCTGGCCTTTTTTTTTTTTTTTTTTTTTTTTTTTTAGTGAGATGGAGTCTCACTTTGTCACCCAGGCTAGAGTGCAGTGGCACGATCTCAGCTCACTGCAACCTCTGCCTCCCAGGTTCAAGCAATTCTCCTGCCTCAGCCTCCCAAGTAGCTGGGATTTTAGGCCTGTGCCACCATGTCTGCCTAATTTTTGTATTTTTAGTAGAGATGGGGTTTCACCATATTGGTCAGGCTGGTCTCGAACTCCTAACCTCAGGTGATCCACCTGCCTCAGCCTCCCAAAGTGCTGGGATTACAGGCATGAGCCACCGCGCCCAGCCAATTTCTCAAGTATTTATTTATAGCAGTATAAAAACAGACTAATACACCCGCGATCGTTCCATTTATTTCCCTCTTGTTTATTATGAGCACATAGGTGTTCCAAAAGACAGTGTGCTTAGATAAATTGTTTGTACCTTCAAACTAGACACAATCTAAATGTTAATCCATTGGTGACTGGGTAAGTAAAGCATGCTACATTCATACAACAGACATTATAGCAATGAACACGAATGACCTTCTGCTGTACACAACATGAATGTATCTCACAAGCATAATGTTCCACCAACAAAGCCAGAGCACATACCGTATGATTCCACTTATCTCCAGTCAGAACCAGGCAAAACCATGCTAGGGGTGTTGAAGGTCAGGACAGCAGTTAACTGGGGAGGAGGCAAGGGGTAATGACTGCATGAGGGGTTGCATCTGAGCCACTGTCAATATTGTATTTCTTCATAGGAGTGGAAATTAAAGATTTGTGTTCACACTAAAAATTTGTGCACTCTGGTATGTGTGTTATACTTTTTTTTTTTTTTTTTGAGATGGAGTTTCTCTCTTGTTGCCCAGGCTGGAGTGCAATGACATGATCTCAGCTCACCGCAATCTCCGCCTCCCAGTTCAAGCGAGTCTCCTGCCCCAGCCTCCCGGTAGATGGGATTACAGGCATGTGCCAGCACGTAGTAGAGATGGGGTTTCTGCATGTTGGTCAGGCTGGGCTTGAACTCCTGACCTCAGGTGATCCACCCACCTCTGCCTCCCAAAGTGCTGGGATTACAGGTGTGAGCCACCGCGCCTGGCCAATTTTTTATTCTTTTTGAGGCAGGGTCTCACTCTGCCACCTTCCTAAGGTGCGGTGGCACGGTCATGGCTAACTGTAGCCTAGACCTCCTGGGCTCAGGCAGTCCTCCCACCTCAGCCACCCGAGTAGCTGGGACTACAGGTTCACACCACCATGCCCAGTTACTTTTTGTAATTTTACCAGAGACGGGGTTTTGGAATGTTGCCCAGGCTGGTCTTGAACTCCTGCACTCAAGTGATCCGCCCACTTCGGCCTCCCAAAGTGTTGGGATTATAGGCATGAACCACAGGGCCCAGCCACAAATGTATATTTAATTTACATGGAAGCCTACTGTTCTCCTCCCTCCCTCCTTCCCTCCCTCCCTCCCTCTCTCCCTTCCTCCCTCCTTCCTTCCTTCCTCAGAGTTTCTCTCTTGTTGGCCAGGCTGGAGTGCAATGGCATGACCTCAGTGCACTGCAATCTCCGCCGCCTGGCTTCAAGTGATTCTCCTGCCTCAGCCTCCCGAGTAGCTGGGACTACAGGTGTGCACCACCACGCTTGGCTAATTTTTGTGTTTTTAGTAGAGACGAGGTTTCACCATGTTGGCCAGGCTGATCTCAACCTCCCAACTTCAGGTGATCCACCCGCCTTGGCCTGCCAAAGTGGTGGGATTACGGGCGTGAGCCACCGTGCCCAGCCTGCCTTTTTCAAGTAGTCATATGTCTTGGAGAGCATTCTAATCAGAATGAAAAACAGCTGAGCCATTCTGTTTACTTATACGGTGACCCAGCCATCTGCTAGTCATTCCCCTATTGATGATCATTCAGGGTGTTCCCTATTGTTTGTGACTACATATGGTGTGGCAAAGAATATCTTTGAATATATTCATTTCCCACATGTATGGGTATCTTGGAAAGAAACACATTTCCAGATGTGGAGTTGTTGGGTCAAAGGGTGAGTACATTTTAAATTCTGTTAGGTGCTACTTTATTTTTTAATTTTTAATTTTTTTTGAGACAGGATCTCATTCTGTTGCCCAGGCATGGTGGCACATGCCTATGATCCCAGCTACTTGGGTGGCTGAAGCTCGAGAATTGCTTGAGCCCAGGAGATGGAGGTTGCAGTGAGCTGAGATCGCACCAGTGCAGTCTAGCCTGGGTGACATAGCGAGACTCTGTCTCAAATATAATGCAACATGGTGTCCATGGTCCAGGTGAGGCTGAGCTAGGAGGTCTGAGGTCAGGGTAGGTCTGACCCCTCTGGGTCGTCCTCAGTGTCCCACAGCACTGAACCTGCCATGGAGGAGGTGCTAGGGGAATATTCCTGAGGGAATTTAGGGAAATGGGAGTGAATTTGATGAGCAGGAGGCAGGGGTCTTTGGGTAAGTGAGAGAATTGAAAAGGAAAAAACTCTTAGCCGGGCACGGTGGCTCACGCCTGTAATCCTAGCACTTTGGGAGGCTGAGGCGGGTGGATCACAAGGTCAGGAGATCGAGACCATCCTGGCTAACACGGTGAAACCCTGTCTCTACTAAAAATACAAAAAATTAGCCAGGCATGGTGGCGGGCGCCTGTAGTCCCAGCTACTTGGGAGGCTGAGGCAGGAGAATGGCGTGAACCTGGGAGGCAGAGCTTGCAGTGAGCCGAGATGGGGCCACTGCACTCCAGCCTGGGCGACAGAGCGAGACTGTCTCAAAAAAAAAAAAGAAATCAATTTTAGGAAAGTGTCTGAGAGAGATCAGTGACTCAGAAGAGTTTGAGTGGGGAAGTGCTCGGAAGCCATGGCTTCTTGCAGGGGGCATGGTCCCACAGGGGCCCACGGGGTTTCCTGGGCACAGGGACCCAAGTGGGACCTCAGCAGGTGGGTGGGATGCTGGGAGTGGAGGGGGCTGAGGGGTGTTCTTTCCTTTACACCCTTATGGCTGCAGTGAGCTATGATCGTGCCACTGCACTCCAGCCTGGGTGACACAGTGAGACCTTATCTCAAAAAAAGAAAAAGAAGTCCAGGTGCGGTGGCTCACACCTGTAATCCTAGCACTTTGGGAGACCAAGGTGGGAAGATTTGCTAGAGCTCAGGAGTTCAAGACCAGCCTGGGCAACATGGCGAAACCCTGTCTCTACAAAGTAAACAAAAATTAGCTGGGTGCGGTGGCAGGTGCCTGTAATTCCAGCTACCCGGGAGGCTGAGGCATGAGAATCACTTGAACCCGGGAGGTGGAGGTTGCAGTGAGCTGAGATTATGCCACTGCACTCCAGCCTGGGCAATGGAGTGAGACTCTGTCTCAACAACAACCACCACCAAAAAAAAAAAAAAAAAAAAAAAAAAAAAAAGAAGAAGAAGAAAAAGAATAAAAAAGAAGATTTAGAGGCTGGGTGTGGTGGCTCCCCCTGTAATCCTAGCACTTTGGGAGGCCGAGGCGGGTGGATCACCTGAGGTCAGGAGTTCAAGACCAGCCTGGCCAACATGGTGGAACCCCGTCTCTACTAAAATACAAAAATTAGCCAGGCATGATGTTTGGTGCCTGTAATCCCAGCTACTCAGGAGGCTGAAACAGGAGAATTGCTTGAACCTGGGAGACGGTGGTTGCAGTGACCCAAGATTGCACCACTGCACTCCAGCCTGGGTGGCTGAGCGAGACTCCGTCTCAAAAAAAAAAAAAAGAGATCTAGAAAGGAGAGTTAGGGAGTCCATGAAAAATCTCTAGCCAGCCCTCCTGAAGCACTAGACAGGGGAACAAGTCAGAGTTTGCAGGAAAATCTGGGAAGTCAGGCATATCCAACTATCAGAGTCATGGAAGGCTGTTGCCTCTGCATCTGGTGTTGAGCCCGAGGTCACTGGTGGTTAGCAGGGCAGAAAATTAAGAAGAGATAAACAGGAGTGTGGGGGAAACAAGGTCCCGAACATTTGCATCTGTCTCACCCTGCAGGGCAGAGCGAGAGCAAATGGGAACCCCCTAATGCATCTACGTCTGTCTCTTCCCCCATCTAAATAGAGCAACCGTCCAAGAAAAATACTGTACTAAACTTCTTTCTTCCAGTTTTCATGCAATTTTCTCCTTTGGCCAACTCTAACTTAGAACCATATGGGGAAGGGGTTTTTTTGTTTGTTTGTTTTGTTTCGTTTTCAGAGTCTTGCTTTGTTGCCCAGGTTCTGGAGTGCAGTGGTGCGAGCTCGGCTCACTGCAACCTCCGCCTCCCAGGTTCAAGCAATTCTCCTGCCTCAGCCTCCCAAGTAGCTGGGATTACAGGCACCTGCCACCACGCTCAGCTAACTTTTTTGTATTTTAGTAGAGACAGGGTTTCGCCATGTTGACCAGGCTGGTCTTGAACTCCTGACCTCAGGTGATCCACCTGTCTCAGCCTCCCAAAGTGCTGGGATTACAGGCATGAGCTGCCGCACCCAGCCAACTTCATCACTTTCAATATGTCGTGCCACTCTATCCTAGCCTGTGAGGTTTCCACTGAAGTCTGCTGCAAGACGTATTGGAGCTCCATTGTATGTTTGTTTTTGTTTTTGTTTTTGAGACAGAGTCTCACTCAGTCACCCAGGCTGGAGTACAGTGACGAAATCTCGGCTCACTGCAACTTGCACCTCCCAGGTTCAAGCGATTCTCCTGCCTCAGCCTCCTGAGTAGCTGGGATTACAGGCGTGAGCCACTGCGCCTGGCCTCATGCCTGGCTAATTTTTTTTGTATTTTTAGTCGAGACGGGATTTCACCATGTTGCCCAGACTGGTCTGTAACTCCTGGCCTCAAGTGATTCACCCGCCTCAGCCTCCCTAAATGCTGGGGATTACAGACGTGAACCACTGCACACGGCCTCCATTGTAAGTTATTTGTTACTTTTCTCTTGCTGCTTTTAGGACCCTTTCTTTATCCCTGATCTTTGGGAGTTTGACTATTAAATGCCTTGAAGGTAGTCTTTGGGTTAAATCTGCCTAGTGTTCTATAACCTTCTCGTATTTGAATATTGATATCTTTTTCTAGGTTTGGAAAGTTCTCTGTTATTATCCCACTTAATACACTTTCTATTCCAATCTCTCTACTTTCTCTTTATGGCCAATAAAACTCAGATTTTTCCTTTTTGTGGCTATTTTCTAGATCTTGTAGGTGTGCCTTATTCTTTTTTTTTTTTTTTTTTTGAGATGGAGTCTTGCTCTGTCACCAGGCTGGAGCACAGTGGCACGATCTTGGCTCACTGCAACCTCCGCCTCCCAGGTTCAAGCAATTCCCCTGCCTCAGCCTCCCGAGTAGCTGGGATTACAGGTGCCTGCCACTACACCTGGCTAATTTTTTGTATTTTGGTAGAGATGGGGTTTCACCATGTTGGCCAGGATGGTCTCAAACTCCTGACCTCGTGATCCGCTTGCCTCGGCCTCCCAAAGTGCTGGGATTACAGGTGTGAGCCACTGCGCCTGGCCTTTATTCTTTTTTATTTTTTCTTTTGTCTCCTCTGGCTGTGTCTTGTCCTGTCTCATCTCTTTTCTCTTCTCTTTTGTTCTCTTCTCTTCTCCTCTCCTCTCCTCTCCTGTCCTCTCCTCTCCTCTCCTCTCCTCTTCTCTTCTCCTCCTCTCCTCTCCTCTCCTCTCTTCTCTTTTTGAGACAGAGTCTCACTTTGTCGACCAGGCTGGAGTGCAGTGGTGCAATCTTGGCTCACTACAACCTCCACTTCCTGCGTTCAATCAATTCTGGAGCCTCAGCCTCCTGAGTAGCTGGGATTACAGGCATGCACCACCATGCCCAGCTAATTTTTCTATTTTTAGTAGAGACAGGATTTCACTATGTTGGCCAAACTGGTCTCAAACTCCTGACCTCAGGTGATCCGACCACTTCAGCCTTTCAAAGTGCTGGGATTACAGGTATGAGCCACTGTGCCCGGCCTGACTGCATATTTTCAAATAGCCTGTCTTTGAGCTCACCAATTCTTCAGGTTGATCAATTCTACTGTTCAGAGACTGATGCATTCTTCAGTGTGTCAGTTGAATTTTTTCTACTTAATTTTTTTTTTTTTTTTTTGAGACGGAGTCTCGCTCTGTCGCCCAGGCTGGGGTGCAGTGACACGATCTCTGCTCACTGCAAGCTCCGCCTCCCGAGTTCATGCCATCCTCCTGCCTCAGCCTTCCGAGTAGCTGGGACTACAGGCGCCTACCACCATGCCCGGCTAATTTTTTTGTATTTTTAGTAGAGATGGGGTTTCACCGTGTTAGCCAGGATGGTCTTGATCTCATGACCCCATGATCCACCTGCCTCGGCCTCCTGAAATGCTGGGATTACAGGTGTGAGACACCATGCCCGGCCCCTTTCTGCTTAATTTTTAAAAATTATTTCAATCTCTTTGGTTAATTTATCCGATAGGATTCTGAATCCCTTCTCTGTGTTGTCTTGAATTTCACTGAGCTTCCTCAAAACAGCTGTTTTGAATTCTCCGTCTGAAAGGTCACATAGCTCTGTCACAATGGGGTTGGTCACTGGAGCCTTGTTTAGTTCACTTGGTGAGGTCATGTTTTCCTGGATGGTGTCAATGCTTGTGGATGTTCGTCAATGCCTGGGAATTGATGAGTTCAGTGTTTATTGTAGTCTTTGTAGTCTGAGCTTATTTGAACCCATCCTTTTTGGGAAGGCTTGCCAGGAAATTGAGTGTTGTGAACTAAACTTTTGGTCACTGCAGCTGTATCTGCATTAGGGGGCACCCCAGGCTCAGTAATGCTGTGATTCTTGCAGCATCTTAGAGGTGCTGGCCAGGCGCAGTGGCTCACGCCTGTAATCCCAGCACATTGGGCAGCCTAGGCAGGCGGATCATCTGAGGTCGGGAGTTTGAGACCAGCCTGGCCAACATGGTGAAACCCTGTCTCTATCCAAAAAATACAAAAATTTGCCAGGCGTAGGGGTGGGCGCCTGTAGTCCCAGCTACTTGGGAGGCTGAGGCGGGAGAATCACTTGCGCATGGGAGGTGGAGGTTGCACTGAGTGGAGATTGCAGCACTGCATTCCAGCCTGGGCGACAGAGTAAGACCCTGTCTCAAAAAAAAAAAAAGGAATCTTAGAGGTACTGCCTCAGTGGTCTTGGTTAAGATTCAGGAGAATTCCCTAAATTACCAGGCAGAAACTCTTCTTCTCTTCCCTTACTTTCTCCAAACAAACGCAGTCTCTCTATCTCTGTACGGAGCTGCCTGGGGCTGCTGGAGGGGTGACACAAGTACCCTTGTGGCCACCACCACTGGGACTGCACTGGGTCAGACCCAAAGCCAACACACCACTAGGTCTCACCCAGGGCCCGTGGCAACCACTACCTGGCTTCCACCAATGTTCACACAAGGCCCAAGGGCTCTTCGGCCAGCAGGTGGTGAAGCCTGCCGGGCTTGTGTCCTTCCCTTCAGGATGGTGAGTTCCCTCCTGGCCCAGGGCAGGTCCAGAAATGCCATCTGGGAGCCAGGGCCTGGAGACAGAAACCTTAGGAATCTACCTGGTGCTCTATTCTACTGTGGCTGAGCTGGCACCCAAGCCACAAGAAAAAGTCTTTTCTACTTGATATGGTTTGGCTGTGTCCCCACCCAAATCTCATCTTGATTTGTAGCTCCCATAATTCCCCTATGTTATGGGGGGGACCCAGTGGGAGATAAGTGAGTCATGGGGGCAGTTTCCCCCATACTGTTCTTGTGGTATTGAATAAGTCTCATGAGATCTGATGGCTTTATAAGGGGAAACCCCTTTGGCTTGGTTCTCATTCTGTCTTGCCTGCCACCATGTAAGACGTGCCTTTTGGCCAGGCATGGCAGCTCACGCCTGTAATCCCAGCACTTTGGGAGGCCGAGGCGGGTGGATCATGAGGTCAGGAGATCGAGACCATCCTGGCTAACATGGTGAAACCCCGTCTCTACTAAAAAACACAAAAAATTAGCTGGGCGTGGTGGCGGGTGCCTGTAATCCCAGCTACTCTGGAGGCTGAGGCAGGAGAATGGCGTGAACCTGGGAGGCAGAGCTTGCAGTTAGCCCAGACTGTGCCACTGCACTCCAGCCTGGGCGACAGAGTGAGACTCCATCTAAAAAAAAAAAAAAAAAAAAAAAAAGACGTGCCTTTCAGCTTCTGCCATGATTGTGAGGCCTCCCCAGCCACGTGGAACTGGGAGTTCATTAAGCCTCTTTTTCTTTATAAATTACCCAGTCTCAGGTATGTCTTTATCAGCAGCATGAAAACAGACTAATACACCACTCTTCCCTCACTTTTCCTCACACAGGAGTCTCTCTCTGTGGCCACCACTGCTCCAGGCCCATGGCGGGTACTGCCTGGCTACTGCTGATGTTCACTCAAGGCCCAGGCCCTCTTCAGTCAGTTTGTGGTGAGTGCTGCCAGGCCTGGGTCTTTTCCTTCAGGGAAGACAGCTCCCCTCTGGCCCAGGGCAGGTCCAGAAATGCTGTGCAAGAGCCAAGACCTCAATTGGGGATGCCAGCAGCCGCTGGGTGCTCTACCCCACTGTGGCCAAGCTGGTGTCCAAGATGCAAGACAAAGTCTCCTTTACTCTTTCCTCTCCTTTCCTCAAGCAGGAGTCTTTCCCCAGGGCCACCACAGCTGGGAATGCGCTGGGTCACACCTGAAATCAGCACGGCACTGGGTCTCACCCAAGGCCTGCGGTGAGCACTCTCTGGCAACCACTGATGTTTATTCAAGGCCCAAGAGATCTTTAGTCAGCAAGTAATGAATCCTGCCAGGACTGGGTCCTTCCTTTCAAGGCAGTGGCTTCCCTTCTGGTCCAGGGTGTGTCCAAAAATGTCATCCAGGAGTTAGGGCCTGGAATGGGGGCCTCAGGACTCTGCCTGGTGCCCTATCCTCCTATGGCTGAGCTGGTATCCAAGTTGCAAAACAAAGACCTCTTGACTTTTCGTCTCCTCTTCTCAAGCAGAAGGAAGGAGTCTCTCCCGGAATTGCAAGCTATACTGCCTGGGGTTTGGGGCTTGGGAGCTCAAGCACTCCCTTGGCTGCCTCAGCCAATGTCTCAGTGGGCCTCATGCCCTCCAGGTCCACTTGTTCTGAGCCCAGCAAGGCACCAGGACTTGCCCAGAAATTGCAGTCCTTGTGGCCTGACTGCCTTTCAAGTTTATTTATTTATTTATTTATTTATTTGAGATGGAGTCTTGCTGTTGTCCGGGCTGGAGTGCAATGACGTGCTCTCGGCTCACTGCAATCTCTGCCTCCTGGGTTCAAGCGATTCTCCTGCCTCAGCCTCCTGAGTAGCTGGGATTACAGGCGTGCGCCACCATTCCCGGCTAATTTTTGTATTTTTAGTAGAGACGGGGTTTCACCATGTTGGTGAGGCTGGTCTCGAACTCCTGACCTCGTGATCCGCCTGCCTAAGCTTCCCAAAGTGCTGGGATTACAGGCATGAGCCACCGCGCCCAGCCTCAAGTTGATTTAGGGTCCCAGAGCACTTTGGCCCGCAGTGGCTAGGCATGCCATAACTCAGGTTCTCACCACTAGAATGGATGATTTCCCTCTGTCTAATGATCATTTAAATGCTCCCTCCGTGGGTGGTGTCTGATTTCTGCCCCATGGTGCTTTCCACTGTAATAGAACAGCGCTGAGTTCCAATGCAAAGCCTCAATCAGTCACTGAGCTCTCCCTACCCCAAATGCACAGATTCTCTCTCCTTGCCATCTGACTGCTGCCAGGAGATGTGGGAGGGGTGGCATTTTGGGGTAGCACCTCACCCCAAAAGCCCATTGGCTTAAAATAGCAGTCCCATCCCAAAATCTCAAACCACCCCAAAAGCTCATTGGCTTAAAATAGCAGTCAAATATGACATCTCATGGTTCAGTGGGTTAAGTGGGTTTAACCAGTCGATTCTTTTTTTTTTTTTTTTTTTTTTTGAGATGGAGTCTCACTATGTCGCCCAGGTTGGAGTGCAGTGGCGCGATCTCGGTTCACTGCAATCTCTGCCTCCCCGGTTCAAGCAATTCTCCTGCCTCAGCCTCCCGAGTAGCTGGGATTACAGGTGCTGGCTACCACACCCGGCTGATTTTTGTTTTGCCTTTTTTTTTTTTTTCTGAGATGGAGTTTTGCTCTTGTTGTCCAGGCTGGAGTGCAATGATGTGATCTCGGTTTACTGCAAACCTCCACCTCCTGGGTTCAAGCAATTCTCCTGCCTCAGCCTCCCGAGTAGCTGGGATGACAGGCACCCACCACCACGCCCCAGCTAATTTTTTTGTATTTTCAGTAGAGAGGGTTTCACCATGTTGGCCAGGCTGGTCTTGAACCCCTGACCTCAGGTGATCCATGTGCCTCAGCCTCCCAAAATGCTGGGATTACAGGTGTGAGCCACTGCACCCTGCCAAATGAGCCAATGATTGGGTGGAGTTTCTCAACTAGTTGCATTCAGATGGCAGCTGGGGCTGGAGTCATCCAAAGGCTCAGCTGGGCTGGAAATCCAAGATGGCGTCTTACATGTCTGACATCTCAGTTGGGATGGCTAGATCAGCTGCGGCTGACCAGTTATCTATCTCTCTCTCCATGCAGCCTCTTGCCATGCCCAGCTTCAGCTTCTGCATAGCATGGCAGTCTCAAGATATTCAGAATTTTTTTTTTCCCAGATGGAATCTCACTCTGCCACCAAGGCTAGAGTGCAGTGGCATGATCTTGGCTCACTGCAACCTCCACCTCCAGGGTTCAAGCGATTCTCGTGCCTCAGCCTCCTGAGTAGCTGGGATTACAGGCATGCACCACCATGCCCGGTTAATTTTTTTGTATTTTTAGTAGAGACAGGGTTTCTCCATGTTTGCTAGGCTGGTCTCAAACTCCTGACCTCACGTAGTCCCCCCGCCTTGGCCTCCCAAAGTGCTAGGATTACATGTGTGAGCTGCCATGCCTGGCTGAAAATAATAGATTTATACCTAACCATACTAATAATTGCATTGACTCTAAATTATGTAAACATCCAATTATAAGACAGAGATTTCAGACTAAATGAAAAAGCATGACCCAACTCTATGCTGCCCACAAGAAATTTTTTGTGTGTGTGTGAGACGGACTCTTGCACTGTCGCCCAGACTGGAGTACAGTGGCATGATCTCAGCTCACTGCAACCTCCACTTCCCGGGTTCAAGCAATTCTCCTGCCTCAGCCTCCCAAGTAGCTGGGATTACAGGTGCCCACCACCACACCCAGCTAATTTTTTGTATTTCTAGTAGAGATGAGGTTTCACTATGTTGGCCAGGCTGGTCTCAAACACCTGACCTTGTGATCTACCCGCTTCAGCCTCCCAAAGTGCAGGGATTACAGGCATGAGCCCTGTACCTGGCCAAAATACACTTTAAATAGAAAGACGTTCTGTACAAAAGTTAACTCAAAATGGACCACATCACTAAATGCAAAACTTAGCATTTCTACAAGGAAACATAGGAGAAAATCTTTGTGACCCTAGATGATGCAAAAGTTCATTATGTACAAGCATGATCATAAGAGAAAACCTTGATAAATTAGATTCCATCAAAATTAAAAACTTCTGCTCTTCAACAAACATTATTAAGAGAATGAAAAGATAAGCCAAACAGTGG
Source organism: Pan troglodytes (assembly GCF_028858775.2). NCBI lineage: Eukaryota > Metazoa > Chordata > Mammalia > Primates > Hominidae > Pan > Pan troglodytes. Next base: position 48,163,221 of record NC_072418.2, read on the forward strand.
GAGAAAATATTTGCAAATTACATACTTGATAAACAACTAGTATCCAAATATTTTAAGAACTCTTAAAAGTCAATAGCTAGAAAACAACCCAATTATTTAAAAAGGGCAAATGATTTGAATAAACACTTCACTAACGAAGATATGCAGATGACAAACAAGTACACAAAAAGCTGCTCGACATCCTCAGTCCTTAGGGAAATGCAAATGAAAACCACAAGGTCACTCTCCACGTATTAGAGTGGTTATCATGGAGAAAAGAGGCAGAGTGATTGCTTGAGGCCAGGAGTTTGAGACCAGCTTGGGCAACATACTGAGATACCGTCTCTACAAACATAAAAATTAGGGGCCAGGCACAGTGACTCACGCCTGTAATTCCAGCACTTTGGGAGGCCGAGGCGGGCGGATCACCTGAGGTCAGCAGTTCAAGACCAGCCTGGCCAACACGGTTAAACCCCGTATCTAGTAAAAAAAAATATATACCAAAAATTAGCCAGGCATGGTGGTGTATGCCTGTAATTCCAGCTATTTGGGAGGCTGAGGCAGGAGAATTGCTTGAACCCCAGAGGTGGAGGTTGCAGTGAGTTGAAATCCCGTCATTGCACTCCAGCCATGATGACAAGAGTGAAACTCTCAAAAAAAAAAGAAAAAAAAAATCTATTATTTTCATGGTTTTTCCTGATTCATCTGGTCATTGTTCTCTTTTTCCACCTTCTTTTGGATTAATCAAGTTTTTTTTTTTTTTTTTTTTTTTTTTTTGAGCAAGGATCTCACTCTTTTGCCCAGGCTGGAGTGCAGTGGTGTGATCATGGCTCACTTCTGCCTCAAACTCCTGGACAAAAGTGATCCTCCTACCACAGCCTCTCCAGTAGCTGAGACTATAGGCGTGTGCCTCCACACCTAGTTAATTTTTTTCTTTTTAATAGAGATGGTGTCTCATGTGCTGCCCAGGCTGGACTTGAACTCCTGGGCTCAAGTGATTCCTCCCACCTTGGCCTCCCAAAGGGCTGGGATTATAGGCGTGAGCCACTATGCCTGGCTGGATTAATCAAGTAATTTTTTTATGATTCTATTTTATCTCTTTTGTAGGCTTATTAGCTATAGCTCTTTGTTTTATTATTTTATTTATTTATTTATTTGAGAGTTTCACTCTTGTCACCCAAGCTGGAGAGCAGTGGCACGACCTAGGCTCACTACAACCTCTGCCGCCTGGGTTCAAGTGATTCCCCTGCCTCACTCAGCCTCCAGAGTAGCTGGGATTATAGGCGCCTGCCACCATGCCCAGCTAATTTGTTTTAGTAGAGATAGGGTTTCACCATGTTGGCCAGGCTGGTCTTGAACTCCTGACCTCAAGTGATCCACCCTCCTCAGCCTTCCAAAGTGCTGGGATGACAGGTGTAAGCCACCGCGCCCAGCTATTTTATTTTTTTTGAGACAGAGTCTCACTCTGTCGCCCAGGCTGGAATGCAGTGGCACGATATCGGCTCAGTGCAATCTCTGCCTCCCGGGTTCAAGTGATTTTCCTGCCTCAGCCTCCTGAGTAGCTGGGACTACAGGTGCCCGACACCAAGCCCGACTAATTTTTGTATTTTTAGTAGAGATGGGGTTTCACCATGTTGGCCAGGCTGGTCTCAAACTCCTGACCTAAGGTGATCCACCCGCCTCGACCTCCCAAAGTGCTGGGATTACAGGCGTGAGCCACCGCGCCTTGCCTGCCTTGTTTTCTTAATGGTCACTGTAGAGTTTATAGTCCACATCTTTAACTTCTCGCAGTCTACATTCAAGTGCTACTGCACTCCACACTCCAGTGTGGGTGACAGAGCAAGACTCTGTCTCAAAAAAAAAAAAAAAAACAAAACTAGCTGGGCATGGTAGCGCACACCTATAGTCTCACCTACTCGGGAGGCTGAGTCACGAGAATTGCTTGAACCCAGGAGGTGGAGGTTGCAGAGAGCTGAGATCACACCACCGCACCCCAGCCTGGGAGACAGAGCGAGACTCCATCTCAAAAAATTAAAAAAAATTTTTGCCTAGTGCTACACATAGGAATGTGCAGGTGCACACGCATACACCTGCATACACATACGTGTGCACAGGTACACATAGGAGTGAGTAAAACCAGTGAAATTGGAAGATTAAGGTCTTAGAATTGAACTAATGTCAATGTCCTGTTTTGATGTTGTATTACAGTTATATAAGATGTTAGCATCAGGTAAGTGGATGAAGGGCAAACAAGACCACCATGTACTTTTTTTTTTTTTTGAGATGGAGTCTTGCTGTGTCACCCAGGCTGGAGTGCAGTGGCGAGATCTTGGCTCATCGCAACCTCTACCTCCTGGGTTCAAGCGATTCTTCTGCCTCAGCCTTCCAAGTAGCTGGGATTATAGGCATCTGCCACCACGCCCAGCTAAGTTTTGTATTTTTAGTAGAGACGGGTTTTGCCATGTTGGCCAAGCTGGTCTCGAACTCCTGATCTCGTGATCTGCCCGCCTTGACCTCCCAAAGTGCTGGGATTACAGGCGTGAGCCACCACACCCAGCCTCTCTTTTTGTAACTTCTTATGAATCTATAATCTCTTAGAAATAAAAATAATCAGTCAGGTGCCATCGCTCATACCTGTAATCTCAGTACTTTGGGAGGCCGAGGCGGGTGGATCATTTGAAGTCAAGACTTTGAGACCAGCCTAGCCAACATGGCAAAATGCTGTCTCTGCTAAAAATACAAAAATTAGCTGGGCGTGGTGTCGGGCGTCTGCAATCCCAGCTACTCAGGAGGCTGAGGCAGGAGAATGGCTCAAACCTGGGAGGCAGAGGTTGCAGTGAGCCAAGATCCCGCCACTGCACTCCAGCTTGGGTAACAGAGTGAGACTCTGTCTCAATTAAAAATAAATAATAAATAAAATAAAAATAATAATTTTGTATTTGTATTATTTTTATGATTACAACTTTGTAATAAAAAGAATACAAATACAAAATGATCAGTTTAGTAATCATAAAAATTACAAAAGAATAAAGCAGATAGATGGAATATTAAAATTGTATTGAATTAAGTTAAAAGAAGGCAGGAAAAAGGTAACTAGAGAAAAACAACAACAACAAAAAAAACAGAAGGGACAAACGAAATGCCAGATGGTAAACTTATGCCCAATTATTTCCATAATTACAAATAAATGTAAAGAAATTCAACACTCCCATTAAAAGGTAGGGATTGGATAAAAAGGCAAGATCTAGGCCGGGTGTGGTGGCTCATTCCTGTAATCCCAGCACTTTGGGAGGCTGAGGTGGGCAGATCACTGGAGGTCAGGAGTTCAAGACCAGCCTGGCCAACATGGTAAAACCCCATCTCTACTGAAAATACAAAAATTAGCCTGTCTTGGTGGCAGGTGCCTGTAATCCCAGCTACTCAGGAGGCTGAGGCATGAGAACTGGTTGAACCCAGGAGACAGAGGTCGCAGTGAGCTGAGATTGTGCCACTATACTCCAGGATGGGCCACAGAAGAGACTCTGTCTCAAAAAATAAATTAATTAAATAAATAAATAAGTAAATAAATAAATAAATAAATAAATAAAAAGGCAAGATCTAGCTAGAAGGTTAAAATATTATGAAATATGTTTTGTGACCATAACAGAAATCAGTAATATAAAGATATCTCCAAAAAAATAAAAACCCTTGGCCGGGCGTGGTGGCTCACGCCTGTAATCCCAGCACTTTGAGGCCCAGGTGGGCAGATCACCTGATGAGGTCAGGAGTTCGAGACCAGCCTGACCAACAGGGTGAAACACCATCTCTACTAAAAATACAAAAATTAGCTGGGTGTGGTGGCGGGTGCCTGTAATCCCAGCTACTTGGGAGGCTGAGGCAGGAGAATCACTTGAATCCAGGAGGCTGAGGTTGCAGTGAGCTGAGGCTGTGCCATTGCACTCCAGCCTGGGCAACAAGAGTGAAACTCTATCTCGGAAAGAAAAAAAAAAAGCCCACAAGTATTTGGAAAGTAAATAACCCAGAAGTCGAAAAAGAAATCAAAAGAGAAAGTATAAACTACATAAAACTCAATGAAAAAAAAATAACATATCAAAATACATGACATGAGATAAAGTAATGCTTAGAAAGACATTGATAGATTTTTAAATGCTTAATTAGAAAAGAGGAAAAGGAGGACTGGGGAGACGGTGCTCAAAGGATACAAATTTCAGTTAGGAGGAGTAAGTTCAGAAGATCTATTGCACAACATGGTGACTACAGTTTTGTTTTTTGTTGTTGTTTGAGATGGAGTCTTTCTCTGTCGCCCAGGCTGGAGTGCAATGGTGCTACCTCGGCTCATTGCAACCTCTGCCTCCCAGGTTCAAACCATTCTCCTGCCTCAGCCTCCTGAGTAACTGGGATTACAGGCGAGCACCACCATGCCCGGCTAATTTTTATATTTTTAGTAGAGATGGGGTTTCACCATGTTGGCCAGGCTGGTCTTGAACTCCTGACCTCAAGTGATCCGCCCACCTTGGCCTCCCAAAGTGCTGGGATTACACGCATAAGCCACTGCGCCTGACCAACTACAGTTAATAACAATGTATTGTATACTTGAAAATTTCGAAGAGAGTAGTTCTATTTCTTTATTTTATTATTATTATTTTTTTCTGAGACAGTGTCTTGCTCTGTCGCCCAGGTTGGAGTGCAGTAATGCAATCTCGGCTCACTGCAAGCTCCGCCTCCTGGTTTCACTCCATTCTCCTGCCTCAGCCTCCCGAGTAGCTGGGACTACAGGCGCCCGCCACTACGCCCGGCTAATTTTTTGTATTTTTAGTAGAGACGAGGTTTCACCGTGTTAGCCAGGATGGTCTCGATCTCCTGACCTCGTGATCCGCCCGCCTCGGCCTCCCAAAGTGCTGGGATTACAGGCGTGAGCCACCATGCCCGGCCTATTTTATTTTTTTTGAGGCGGAGTTTCGCCCTTGTTGCCCAGGCTGGAGTGCAGTGGCACCATCTTGGCTCACCGCAACCTCTGCCTCCTGGGTTCAAGTGATTCTCCTGACTCAGCCTTCCAAGTAGCTGTGATTATAGGCATGCGCCACCACGCCCGGCTAATTTTTGTATTTTTAGTAGAGATGGGGTTTCACTGTGTTAGCCAGGATGGTCTCCATCTCCTGACCTCGTGATCCGCCCACCTCAGCCACCTCCCAAAGTGCTGGGATTACAGGCGTGAGCCATTGTGCCTGGCCAGAACTCCGTCTCAAAAACAAAACAAAACAAAACAAAACAAAATTATGCACATGAAAAACATCAGTCACAAAAGACTACGTTATGTATTTCCAAATGTGAAAAGTCCAAAATAGGTAGATTAATAGAGACAGAGAGATTAGTGTCTGCTTAGGGCTAGAAAGTTACTAGGGAGATTGGATATTAACTACAAATGAGTATGAGGTTTCTTTATTTAAAATTTTTTTATTGCGCTGAAATATACATAAAATTTACTATTTTAACTTTTTTTTTTTTTTTTTTTTGAGATGGAGTCTTGCTCTGTCTCTTAGGCTGGAGTGCAGGGGCATGATCTCGGCTCACTTCAACCTCTGCCTCCTGGGCTCAAGTGATTCTCTTGCCTGAGCCTCCTGGAGTAGCTGGGATTATAGATGCGCCACCACGCCTGGCTAAGTTTTGTATTTTTAGTAGAGATGTGGTTTCTCCACGTTGGCCAGGCTGGTCTCGAACTCCTGACCTCACATGATCCGCCCACCTCGGCCTCCCAAAGCGCTGGGATTACAGGTGTGAGCCACCTCACTTGGCCACTTTTTTTTTTTTTTCTTTTTTAATGAGACAAGGTCTCACCTATCATCTAGGCTACAACGCAGAGGCACAATCACAGCCAACTGCAACCTTGAACACCTGGCTTCAGGCGATCCTCCCACCTCTGTGTCCCAAACTGCTGTGTGAGCCACTGTGCCCAGCCAAAAGCTGTTTTTCAATGGAGGACCAACATCTGAAAAGTACATTGACAAACTGAGGCTCTTGTATGTTTAATTCAACGCCTACAGGGCAGTGGCAGTGGCTCATGCCTGTAATCCCAGCACTTTGGGAGGATGAGGCAGGAGGATGGCTTGAGGCCAACCTGGTCAACATAGTGAGACTCTGTCTTCACAAAACAAATAAAATATTAGCTGGGTGTGCTGGCACGAGCCTGTAGTCCCAGCTACTCAGAAGGCTGAGGCGGGAGGATCACTTGGGCTAGGAGGTAGAGGCTGCAGTGAGCTATGATCGTGTCATTGCACTCCAGCCTGGACAACAGAGCAAGACCCTGTCTCTAAAAAATAAATAATAAATGTCTATGGACTGCACAATATTGTTGATTCCTCAACTCCTCTCTTGCTCTTTTGCATATTGGCAACATAAAAAGTGTCATTTTCGGGCTGGGCACAGTGGCTCATGCCTGTAATCCCAGCACTTTGGGAGGCTGAGGCAGGTAGATCACTTGAGGTCAGGAGTTGGAGAGCAGCCTGGCCAACATGGTGAAACCCCGTCTCTACTAAAAATACAAAAATTAGCTGGGTATGGTGGTGGTGGAGGGGGGGCACCTGGAATCCCAGCTACTCAGGAGCCTGAGGCAGGAGAATAAATTGCTTGAACCTGGGAGGTAGAGGTTGCAGTGAGCTGAGATCGCGCCATTGCACTCTAGCCTGGGCGACAGAACAAGACTCTGACTGAAAAAAAAAAAAAAAAGAAAATATCGTTTTCAGAGGGCAAAGTGAGGAAGGTGCACCCTCAGGACATTCTTGCCTCAGCCTAGGGAAAGAGAGTTTAAGCAATTCCCCCAGAAAGGCACAGGAACCTCAGCCCAGAGAGGGGCAACTTCCTGCCTCGGGTCGCACAGCCTTGGGCTCCGACAGTCCCTCGTCTCTACCTCCCCAAGTTCAAATGTGCATGCGTGAAGTTCCAAACCCAGCCCCAGTGCTAACCCCTGGCTGCCTCCTCTTTCTGACTTCTCAGGGAAAAAAAAAAAAAACCAGATACACACAAAAAATCCCACAAGTCAGGAAACATCCATCACGGGCTGTCCAGCCCAGGCCAGAGGGGCAGGAGTCAGCAGGGAGGTGACCTCAAGGTCTCCGTGGGGACTAGGATCCGGCGGGGCTGGGGGTGAGAGGCTGGAAATTTTCCCACCCCGAGACTTTCCTGCGTCAACCCAGGAGGGCGCCCTGGATGCCGCCAGCCCTGCCCCCAACCTCCTTCCTCTCCTGACAGGGCAGCTTCCCGGCTAAGGATGGATGGGGAGGGTGTGCCAAGATGGAGCCACCAGGACCAGGAATGGACAGGCACTTTGAGATTGACCAGACGAGGGACCCTGGCTCAGAGTGGCGAAGGCCTGGCCTCAGAGCCACACAGCCAGGAGGTGTACATGGGTTGGCGTCGCTCCCAGCACACGCAGCCTCCCTCTACCTCCACTGCCCTGCCCAGGAGCTGGAGCCCAGCCCGGCCTTGGGTGTGTGAGAAGCCACTGGCCCGGGGCCCTGCTTCCCCGGTCCTTCCTCCCCACAACACACTCAGGACTCAGCCCTTCCTTGTGTTAAATAGAAACCTCTTTATTCTAAGTATCGAACGTTCCTTAATACATTGGATTGGGGCCAGACCTTGAGGTGAGGGAAAGGGGCGGGGGAGCTGGGATATTTCTGTAGAGACTTCCAGAACGACACTCACCACTCTGGGCTATGGCAGGAGGGGAGGTGCTGGGAACAGGCTTCATGGCCTTGGGAAAATGCTTTGTCTCTTTGGCCTCTGTTTCCTCCTACCTTTTTTTTTTTTTTTTTTTTTTTTTGAGAAAGGGTCTTGCTTTGTTGCCCAGGCTGGAGTGCAGTGGCACAGTCATAGCTCACTGCAGCCTCGAACTCCAGCAATCCTCCAGCCTCAGCCTTCCCAGTAGCTGGGACTACAGGCACACACCACCGTGCCTAGCTAATTTTTTATTTTTTGTAGAGATAGGGGGCAGGTCTCACTATGTTGCCTAGGCTGGTCTTGAACTCCTGGGCTCAAGCAATCCTCCGGCCTCAGCCTCCCAAAGTGTTGGGATTACAGGCATGAGCCACCGTGCCTGGCCTTTGTTTCCCTTCTGTACAGGGAGTTTGGGGTTGGGTGAGAAGACATCTAAGGGTCTTTCTATCCCAGGGGTGTGTGGTCCCAGGCAGGGAGTCAGGAGGGGCGCCGTACGGGAGGTTGGCTTGTCAGCAGCATAGATGGGGTCACTAAGGCAGGCGGTTGGGTGACCCTCAGCGCTGGGCCCGAGGTCGCGCTAGAGACGGAGGCCGGGGCCGAGGCAGACAGGCCAAACTGGGCCTGGCCAGCCGGGAGAGGGGGAGGCGGCCCAGGAAGAGAGGGAGGCTGAGACAGAAAGATGGGCGGGGCACAGGGATGTCTGCAAAGAAGGCACGGTCCCGAGGGGGTGACAGGGCTCCCTCCTCAGAGAGTTCCAGGTCCCGGGCCACGGCCAGGATCTCCTGGCGGGCGGCTGTGTTGCGCAGGCCACGGATGTCGAGGAGGGCTGCCACGTGCTTCTGCCTGTGGGGAGAGGAACAGACAGGTGCATGCAGATCCCCAGCTCTAGACACACACCCAACCCACCCGTGGACCCCACCTGACCTCCTCACCTATCCCAGAAACTGCCTGAGTTCTGGGGCCTCTGTGTCCCCTCCAGAGCCTTCCCTCCAATCAGCTCCCTTGCCCAGGCCCTCACCTCATACCAGCTCCCTCCAGAACTTCACTTCCAACCATCTCCAAATCCCCCTTACAACCAACCCCAGAACCAGCCCTGGGATCTTCCTTTTCACCCCAAGCCTCAGCTCGTGATTAAAATTCACCTTCTCAGCTGGGTGCCGTGGCTCATGCCTGTAATCCCAGCACTTTGGGGGGCCAAGGCAGGTGGATCACCTGAGGTCAGGAGTTCGAGACCAGCCTGGCCAACATGGCGAAACCCTCTCTCTACTAAAAATACATTAAAAAAAAAAAAAAAAGTTGGGTGTGGTGGCAGGCGCTTGTAATCCTAGCTACTCAGGAGTCTGAGGCAAGAGAATCCCTTGAACCTGGGAGGCAGAGGTTGCAGTGAGCTGAGATCGCGCCACTGCAGTCCAGCCTGGGCGACACAGCGAGACTCCATTTCAAAAGTAAAAAAAAAGAAAGAAACCTTGTACCCCACTCCCCCTAAATCCTCAGCCCTAGGTACCTCCTAATTTCAAGCTCAACCCCCTAAACCCAACCCAGCTAGCAAACTCTCAAACTTAGCTACAGATTCAAGTTCTGACTCATGATCCAATATTCAAGTTCAGAAACTCCACATCAGCAAGAATACTGGGACTTCTTGGGACCCCATGGGACTCCAGGAATATGTGCCTTCCCAAGGACATGACCTTATCCCCCAGAATCAGAACTGACCACCCTGAATCAATTCCAGGACCCTCACCCTCAGTGCTGAAACTGAAACCCGCTCATGCCTCACTCCTTGTTTTTCTGGGGTTCTGTTTCTCTGAGTATGTCTGAGAATGTGTCTGCCCAAATAGCACTGCAGGGACTGGCGTTGCTCCGGCAGCCACCACCACTGCCACCACCATCCAGCACTGTCACATGGTGGTGTGGTGTGCTGATCTGGTACACTAGTTTTTTTGTGTGTTTGTTTGTTTGTTTGTTTGTTTTGAGACAGAGTCTTGCTCTGTTGGCCAGGCTGGAGTGCAGTGGCGCGATCTCAGCTCACTGCAACCTCCGCCTCCTGGGCTCAAGCAATTCTCCTGCCTCAGCCTCCCGAGTAGCTGGGATTACAGGAGTGTGCCATCACACCTGGCTAATTTTTGTATTTTTAGTAGAGACGGTGTTTCACTATGTTGGCCAGGCTGGTCTCGAACTCCTGACCTCAGGTGATCCACCTACCTCGGCCTCCCAAAGTGCTGGGATTACAAGCGTGAGCCACCATGCCCGGCCGATCTGGTGTACTAGTTTTAGAGCCAGTCTACTGCCTGGGTTCAAGTTCCACCTTTGCCACTTGCTAGGCGTGATATTTCAATAGCTTTAATTATACCCCTTACTTATAGGCCAAGCGCAGTGGCTCACGCCTGTAATCTCAGCACTTTGGGAGGCAGAGGCAGGCGGATCACCTGAAGTCAGGAGCTCAAGACCAGTGTGGTCAACTTGGTGAAATCCCATCTCTACTAAAAATACAAAAATTAGCCGGGCATGGTGGCACATGCCTATACTTGGGAGGCTGAGGCAGAATAATCTCTTGAACCCGGGAGGCAGAGGTTGCCGTGAGCTGAGATCACTGCACTTCAGCCTGGGCGACAAAGTGAGACTCTGTCTCAAAAAACAAAACAAAACAAACAACAACAAAATACCCCTTATAAAGTTGGCATGGGCTGGGCAACGGTGGCTCACACTTCCCCATTCGTGGGAAGCCGAGACAGGCAGATCACTTGAGCCCAGAAGTTCGAGACCAGCCTGGGCAACATGGTGAAACCCATCTCTGCAAAAAATACAAAAAATTAGCTGGGCATTGTGGTGCATGCCTGTGGTCCCAGCTACTCAGGAGGCTGAGGTGGGAGGGCTGCTTGAGCCCAGGAGGTCAAGGCTGCAGTGAACCGTGATTGTGCCACTGCACTCCAGCCAGGGAAACAGAGTGAGACCCTGTCTCAAAAAAAAAAGAAAAAAAGTTGGCATGTAAGATGCTTATTTAGGTCTGAAACAAGAACTCATTGAGTGAGAACTGGAATTGTTACTATAGTCATGGATGATGATGATGATGATGATGATGATGATGATGATGATGATAAATTTCCCTAATAACCCTATGACGAGAATACTATTATCCCCATGGAACGGATGAGGAAACTGAGGCTCCGAGAAGGTCACCTACAAAGGAAGTGACCTGGCAGGAGTTGAATGCCGCCTGCGCCTGCCGCTGTCCCAGTGCGTGTGCGCCCGTGTGCCCTGTGTGTCCCTGAGTCCCCCGCGGCTCCCCTGCGGGCCGGCCCTTCCTGCCTCCGGGCAGCCCTGCGCCCCCCTGCCCTGGGCTTCCTGTGACCGCCTGTTTGTTTGTGAGCCCTGGTGGCGGTGGCGGCGGAGGCAGCAGCGGCGGCAGGAGAAGGAGGGAAATCTTATTAATAATGCCCTGGTTCCAGCAGGAAACGGCCGTCAGACACGCTCGCCGGCTCCCTCCCTCGCCCAGGAGGCAGGAAACACAGGGACGGATGCCAAGGCCGCCAGGAGACCTCGGCCAGGCACGGCGAGCCCTGGCCCAGGCGGGGTGTCTCACCTGATGTCTGGGTAGTCGCGCACCAACACTCCCACCTCCACCTGGATGCTGGGCGTGTCTTCCAGCTGCATGACTTCAGCCAAATGGGGCACCACGGCGTCCAGCCACGAGGCCTGGGACTCCTGCAGGGGAGGGAGGGCGCGGGGCTCACACCCTCCCAAGATTGACCCTGCCAATTCCTGCCCCTCCTGGCTTGTTATACCATCTCTAAAACGTAGCAGAAACCAGGGGTGGTGGTTCAAGCCTGTAATCCCAGCACTTTGGGAGGAGGCCGAGGCGGATGGATCACTAGAGGTCAGGACATCAAGACCAACCTGGCCAGTATGGTGAAACCCCATCTCTACTAAAAATACAAAAATTAGCCAGGCGTGATGGTGCACACCTGTAATCCCAACTACTCAGGAGGCTGAAGCAGGAGAATCACTTGAAATCGAGAGGCAGAGGTTACAGTGAGCGGAGATTGCACCACTGCACTCCAGCCTGGGTGACGGAGCGAGACTCTGTCTCAAAAATAAAGAATAAAAATAAAAATAAAAAATAAAATGTAGCAGAAGACATACTATGGCCACATTTGAGAAAAATCCATAATATAATCTCCTCCCAGTTTTGCAGGTAATTTGGAACTCTGGGAAACATCTCCAAACCTCTTCCACGTCTGCAAAATCTTGCCTTTGCGGGGATGGAGACTGGATAAAGTGTACAAGGAAGCTCCCTGCATTCTTTCTTACATCTGCATGTGAATCTACAATTATCTCAAAAATTTTCCAAAGAAAACATTCCAAGGACTCCGGGCTTGGAACTCCAAGAAGAGCGACTGAATGAGGCCCTTCCAGCCCAGCTGAATACAACTGGGTACAAATAAGATCTGGCGGTTTTTAATTCCAGGGTTTAGAAATGTTAGGATTTCTGTGTTTCTGTTGCATGTAGTTTCTCTGCACGTTCATGGAGTCTTTTTTTTCTTTTTTTTTTTTGAGACAGAGTCTCACTCTGTCCTCCAGGCTGGAGTGCGGTGGCAGGATCTCGGCTCACTGCAACCTCCGCCTCTTAGTTCAAGCGATTCTCCTGCCTCAACCTCCCAAGTAGCTGGGATTACAGGCGTGAGCCACCACACCCGGATAATTTTGGTAATGCAACGAGTTTTAACTCTGAGCCAGGCACTGTCCAAAGCACTTAACAGGAATTAACCAATCTGATCCTCAAAACAATGGATAGGGACCATTATTCGCCTTATTTAACAGCCGAGGAAAGCGCCCAGAGGCGAGTTCTCAGAGCAAGAAAGCCAGGTTTTAAGTGCAAAGGGTGTGGGTCAAAGTTACTGGTTGCTATTGACCCGAAGTTGGGTGAGAGTTTCTGTCCTGAGCTCTGCCCCTCTCCCCCTGGCTTTTGGGACCTGAGATTCTCGGAAGCCAAGCCTTGTCCTGGTTTCTGAAACACCCCCAACCGCGTCCCGACACTGACCAGCCGCCGGAACAGCCTCTGCAGTTGCGCCGCGTCCTCCCGGAGCCTGCCGGCCACGCGGCTGCGGGTCCGCGCCGAGCTGCAGCGCAGGCGCCCACGGAGCAGGGGCCGCACGTACTCGACCAGCGCCCGCCGGTGTAGCTCGGCTACCAGCGCCTGGAGGCGGAGGAGGGAAACCCGAGGGGTGTGAGCCATGCCCCACGGACTCCCATCCCGCCAGTCTGAAGGCCACCCCCGCCCCACTCGCCCACATCCACTCCGGGCACCCATGGGCACCCTTCCCGTGCCCACGCCCCAGTCCCCAGCCCCTGAGCTATCCTAGGATGCCTTCCCTGGCCCCCTAATTAGCCCGCGGACAGCCTCTGCCGGTCCCCAAAGGGTGGTCCATCCCAGCCTCTCCCCATTCCCAAAGCTCCACTCTCAGGGGCCCTGACTCAGTCTGCACCCCGCCTTACACCCCAGTTCCACGCACATGCCTCCCCGCAGACCCCGGGCAGGGGCCACCTCTCCCATCCACAGGGAGCCGCTCCCCACCTTAGAGGGGTTTCCTCCAGCAGGAGCGTTCTTGGCTCTCCCAACCTCCCAATCTCCCCTCTTCCCGTCCCTTTCCCCTTTCCTCCTCCCCTCTTTTCCCCCACCCCCACCTCCCCTCCCCTCAGGCAGGTGCACCTGGTAAGGCTCGTCCTGCATTCTGCGCAGGGCCAGGGCCTGGGCACCCAGCGTGCCCACGATGCCATCCAGGGCCTCCGGGCTGCTCAGCCACTTCCGGCGCATCAGCTTGTTGAAGTGTGGCTGGCAGGGACAGAGTAGGGGGTCACGCTCTCCTCCCTCCCACCCTCCCTCTTCACTTAGGAATAAGTTCCTGCAACCCTGCTCCGTGTTGAACCAGGGCTGTGTGGTGCTGGGAACACAAGGGGAAGAGATAGCCCCAGCCCTGGCATCCTGGGACTCACAGTCCAGAAGGGGAGAGAGACTGGTCCCCAGGTAGTGATGACCCAAAGCTGGTAAGGCTGGGACTCGGGAACCCAGGGGTTTAGGAAGCCCAGAGGGGATGCCTGACTCAGCTTGGAGCCATGGAGGGCTTCCTGGAGGAGGGGACACCGGAACTGAGGCCCTGGTGATGATCTTCCTTAGCCAAGTGAGGGATGGGGGAGGGGGAGTGGCTCAATGGGAGAAAATAGTGAGTATTAAGAAAGTTCAGATTTCAGATGGGCATGTCAGGGAGAGGACCAGCGAAAAGGTCAGTGTGGTTGATGAAAACAGGGGACTTCATTTAAAAATTATTAAGGGCCGGGCACAGTGGTTCACACCTGTAATCCCAGCACTTTGGTAGGCCAAGGCAGGAGGGTAAGTCAAACTCTTGAGCCCAAGAGTTTGAGACCAGCCTGGGCAACATTGCGAGACCCCATCTCTACAAAACATTTAAAAGTTAGCTGGGACTGCGCGCAGTGGCTCACGCCTGTAATCCTAGCACTTTGGGAGGCTGCGGCGGGTGGATCACCTAAGGTCAGGAGTTCAACCCTGTCTCTACCAAAATACAAAAATTAGCCGGGCGCGGTGGCGTGCAACTGTAGTTCCAGCTACTCTGGATGCTGAGACAGCAGAATTGCTTGAACCTAGAAGGTGGAGGTTGCAGTGAGCCGAGATCACACCACTGCACTCCAGCCTGGGCGACAGAGTAAGACTCCGTCTCAAAAATAAGTAAATCAATTTAAAAAAATAAAAATTAGCTGGGTATGGTGTCATGTGCCTGTAGTCCCAGCTACTCAGAAGGCTGAGGTGGGAGGATGGCTTGAGCCCAGGAGTTCAGGCTGCAGTGAAATATGATCATGATACTGCACTCCAGCCTGGGTAACAGAGGGAGGCCCCGTCTCAAAAAAAAAAAAAAAAAAAAAAAAGAGAAAAATAAGAACTTTAAGACATATTTTTAAAATTCATTAACTATGCACAGCCCTTAAGGGAAGGAGGACGGATTGCTTCCACATTCCACTTCCTAGATCTGGTTGAGAAAACATGTTCCCCATCTGGAGCTCTTAGGAAGGAGTATAGTAAATGCCTCAGTTAATAACATCCTCCTTTTTGAAAGTTGCCTTTTCTCTCCACCCTTGAGTAGATCCGGTATTTGACGAAACTTGTGAAAGTGGGTGGAACCTGTCTTGCCCCCTCTTTTCTAGAATGCGCTGTATATGCGACTGTGACTTTCAAGGAAATGTGTTTGCCATTTGCTGATTTTGGGGGGAAGTTAATTTCTAACTTCTTCCACTGGTAAATGAAGGAAAGTATTGCACCTTGCAAATGCACCAAATGAATTGAGTTCACCATTTTAAAAACCGTCTTTTGGCCAGGCGGATCTCATTGGAAAATTATTAAGGGGCCAGGCATGGTGGCTTACACCTGTAATTCCAGCACTTTGGGAGGCTGAGGCGGGTGGATCACTTGAGGTCAGGAGTTCGAGACCAGCCTGGCCAGCATGGTGAAACCCCATCTCTACTAAAAATACAAAAAATTAGCTAGGCGTGATGGTGGGCGCCTGTAATCCCAGCTACTCGGGAGGCTGAGGCAGTAGAATCTCTTGAACCTGGGAGGCGGAGGTTGCAGTGAGCCGAGATCAAGCCATTGCACTCCAGCCTCAGCAACAAGAGCAAAACTCCGTCTCAAAAATAAATAAATTAATTAATTAAGGGCTGGGCACAGTGGCTCATGCCTGTAATCTCAGCACTTTGGGAGGCTGAGGCTCGAGAATTGCTTGAGCCAAGGGCAACATAGTAAGACTCCCTCTCTATAATTTTTTTTTTTTTGTTTAATTAGCTGGGCATGGTGGCCCACACTGTGGTCCTAGCTACTTAGGAGGCTGATGTGAGAGGATCATGTAAGCCCAGGTGGTTGAGGCTGCAATGAGCTATGATCATGCCATTGCACTCCAGCCTGGGTGACAGAGCAAGATTCTATCTCAAAAAGACAAACAGAAACAAAAACAAAACTCTTTTTCCCCCTGCCCAAAACAAAAAATAATAATAACTTTAAGACAGTGACAGAAGAGCATTAAACCAAGATTGGGCCTTTCGAAGTGTGTGTTTTGGGGGTGAGGGAAGCTGTGCGACCCTGAAGCTGGCATTGGGGTTTATTCCAGGCATAAGACAGGGAGGGGAGAGGTGAGGCTGGGGCAGGGCTGGATTGCACATGGCCTCCTGGGCTTGGGGAGAAGCCCTAGCTTTCTCCTGAGGGCACTAGGCAGCCATGGCCAGTTTGAGCTGGGGAGGGAGAGGGTCAGATTTGTGCTTTACCGAGATGGGAGGAGACGAGACTGAGGTAGAAATGATGGAGGAGGCTGGAAAAAAGGGGAAAGTGGAGATAGGGAGGGGATGAAAGGGGGTGAGGAAGGGGAAGAGGAGAATCCAAGTGGTAGAATTCATAGGATGAAGTGAGTGACCACCACCTGTGGGGAGGGAAGGGAGGTATCTGGAGGACACCAGAGACCCTGGAGATGGGCAGGCCGTGGGTCTCTCCCTGAGACAGGGGCGGGGGGAGGGTCAGGGGAGAGGCTGCAGTCTGGGTAGACACAGGGCATGTGAAGTTCGGAGATATCCCCAAGATGGTATCCATGGGAGGGCATCTAATTCCCTCTTCAGCTCAGCCTCAGCACCTGCTCTCTCACCCTGACAGCAGCCCAGTTTTCTTTTTTGTTTTTTTTTGTTTTTTTTTTTTGAAAGATAGGGTCTCACTATATTGCCCAGGCTGGTGTTGAACTGCTGAACTCAAGCAATCCTCCCACCTCACAGCCTCCCAAAGTGCTGGGATTACAGGTGAGAGCCACCATATCTAATGTGTTGCTGGGTTTTGTTTGTTTGTTTTGAGACGGAATCTCGCTCTGTCGCCAGGCTGGGGTGCAGTGGCGCGATCTCGGCTCACTGCAACCTCTGCCTCCCAGTCAAGTGATTCTCCTGCCTACTCTCCTGAGTAGCTGGGACTACAGGCACGTGCCACCATGCCCGGCTAATTTTTGCATTTTTAGTAGAGATGGGGTTTCACCCTGTTGGCCAGGATGGTCTCTTGACCTTGTGATCTGCCTGCCTTGGCCTCCCAAAGTGCTGGGATTATAGGTGTGAGCCACTGTGCCCAGCAGGGCTTTTTTTTTTTTTTTTTTTGAGACAGGGTCTTGCACTGTCTCCCAGGCTGGAGTGCGATGGTGTGAACACAGCTCACTACATCCTCAACTTCCTGGGATCAAGCAATCCTCCCACTTCAGCCTCCCAAGTACCTGGGACTACAGGCACCCACCACCACACCCAGCTTATTGTTTTTTATTTTTTGTAGAGAAGAGGCCTCATTATGTTGCCCAGGCTGGTCTCGAACTCCTGGGCTCAATCGATCCTCCTGCCTCAGCCTTCAAAAGTGCTGGGATTACAGGTGTGAGCCACCACGCCCGGCCAGCTCTGTTTTCTGAACCTCCAAAAATGGAGCAAGGCATGAGGGAACCCACATAATGCCTGGGCCCTGGTGATTCTCCCAGGGTCCCCACCCTGGCTGATGCTCACATACACATGCACACTCATGCACACGGCGCACACACACACACAAACACTCCCTCAAAAGCCTACAGCCGTTCACACACTCACACAGGCATGCGAGCACAGCATTGTGTCCTGTCTCTTCATGTCTCTAGCTGGTTCTTTATCTTTCCTTTTTTTTTTTTTTTTTTTTTGAGACGGAGTCTCACTCTGTCGCCCAGGCTGAAGTACAGTGGCATAATCTCATTTCATTGCAACCTCTGCCTCCCACGTTCAAGCGATTCTCCTGCCTCAGCCTCCCGAGTAGCTGGAATTACAGGCACTTGCCACCACGCCTGGCTAATTTTTTGTATTTTTAGTAGAGACGGGGTTTCACCATGTTGGCCAGGCTGGTCTCAAACTCTTGACCTCAAGTGATCTGCCCGCCTTGGCTTCCCAAAGTGCTAAGATTACAGGCGTGAGCCACCACGCACAGTCTATCTCTAGCTGGTTCTGATGTCTCTCCCTCTGTCCCTCTGTCCCAGTCTCTCTCCTTTCCTTCCTCCCTCACCTATCTTGTTTTCTCAGTCTCTCCCTGTTTCTTTTGCTTCTGCTCTCTCTGTCTGTGTCTCTCTCTCCCTCAAAACATACATAGTGGTTTATAAGGCCAGGCACAGTGGCTCATGCCTGTAATCCCAGCCTGGGTGACAGAGCGAGACTCTGTCTCAAAAACAATTAAACAAAAACAAAAAAGCAAACATACATAGTGGTTTATAGACTAAGACCGTAGATTCGCAAAGGGCTTTGCCACTTGCTGGTCTCATCTTCCTCACCTGTAAAATGAACCTACAACCCATCTCATAGGACTGCAGTGAGAATTAAACGAGCCGATACTCTTAAGCACCTGGCACAGTGAGTCCTGAGAATGTGTTTGCTGTTGCTATAAAGTCTGTATATTTAAGATAGCAAGCTGGGTGTGGTGGCTTACATCTGTAATCCCAACACTTTGGGAGGCCAAGTCAGGAGGATCGCTTGAGCCCAGGAGTTCAAGATCAGCCTGGGCAACATAGTGAGACCCTGTCTCTACCAGAAATACAAATAAATAGGCAGGGCGAGGTAGCTCACACCTATAATCCCAGCACTTTGGGAGGCCAAGGTGGGCAGATCACGAGGTCAAGAGATCGAGACTATCCTGGCCGACATGGTGAAACCCCATCTCTACTAAAAATACACAAATTAGCGTGGTGGCGTGGTGGCAACCGCTATAGCATGGCAGGTGGCAGTAAGTGCTTTGGAGAAAAACAGCAGGGAGTCGGGAGGGGGGTTTGGTCTAGGGGCTTCTGTTTTTTTGTTTTTTGAGAGGGAGTCTCGCTCTGTCACCCAGGCTGTAGTGCAATGGTGCGATCTTGGCTCACTGCAACCTCAGCCCCCTGGGTACAGGCAATTCTCCTGCCTCAGCCTCCAGAGTAGCTGGGAGTACAGGCGTGTGCTGCCACGCCTGGCTAATTTTTGTAATTTTAGTAGAGACGGGGTTTTGCCATATTGGCCAGGCTGGTCTCGAACTCCTGACCTCAAGTGATCCGCCCACCTTGGCCTCCCAAGTGCTGGGATTACAGGCGTGAGCCACCGCACCCAGTCAGAGCTTCTGTTTTAAATGGGGCAATCAGCGAAGGTCGCACTGAGGTGACATTTGAGTCAAGACTTGAGGCAGGGCGTGGTGGCTCACACCTGTAATCCCAGCACTTTGGGAGGCCGAGGTGGGCAGATCACATGAGGCCAGGAGTTTGAGACCAGCCTGGCCAACATGGTAAAACACCATCTCTACTAAAAATACAAAAAAGTTAGCTGGGCGTGGTGGTGCATTCCTGTAATCCCAGCTACTAGGGAGGCTGAGGCAGGAAAATCGCTTGAACCTGGGAGGCAGAGGTTGCAGTGAGCTGAGATTGTGCCATTCCACTCCAGCCTGGGCGACACAGGGAGACTGTCTCAAAACAAAACAAGACTTGAAAGAGGTGTGAGAGGCAGCTATGTGGCTGTGAGAGGGAGAGCATTCCAGGCAGAGGGAAGGGCAAGTGCAAAGGCCCTGAGGCAGGAATGTACCTGCTGGGTTAAGAGACAGCAAGGGGGCTGGCGTGGCTGGAGTGGGATTAGTGGGAGAGCCAGGAGTGGGGGGAGGGTGGCGGGCAGGGGCAGGAGATGAGGTCTGAGAAGGAGAGTAGTGAGGGAAGGGGCTGATTGTGCCGGGTTGTGGGGGCTACAGTGGGATTTTGGCATTTGCTCTGCGTGAGCTGGGAGTTGTGGGAGGATTCTGAGCAGAGAGAAGGGGAGTGTTCCACTGTATAACATGGGTTGAGCTTGTGTTACGGCCAGGAACACACTCCCCCTGCAGTCTCTCTCCTCAGTGCTCCCACCCCCCTACCACATTCACTCACCCACCTTTGCACCGAACCCCTATAGGGCGGGCACGAGGACCAGGAGATGGGTGTATGGGGCTCTGGGGTCTAGGAGAGCCTGAGCAGGGATCTGGGGGACCTCAGTGGGGAGGGGCTCCATCCAAACCTCAAGCCCCCTCCTGCTGATGGCCCTCTGTTATCCCGGTGGGTGCACCCTCTCCACTCCACCAACAGCCCAGGCATGGCCTTGACTGCCCCTGCCCCCCGCCCCTGTCTGCTTCCCAAACACTGAGCCATGGGCTAAAAGGAACTGGAGGATGGTGGGGGGCAGCGCTTCCCTGTCCTGGCATGGGCCCCAACCCTGGCCTCCCACCTCACTCACCTGCAGCTCCTGGAACAGCAGGTCGGCCACGACACGGTGGCAGAGCCGGGTCACATGGTCCAGAGCACTAGCAGATGCTTCCCGGGCCGGCTCGCTTTCTGGGGGCCCCACCCGGGCCAGGCGCTCGGCCAGAGCTCTGTGGGGATCAACAGAGCCAAAACTGAGGGACCCCAACATCTCAGCCCAACTGCCTAGACCTGTCTTCCCTTAGGTAGATCAGAGGGGCACAGGGGTGACAGGTCAGATGGGGGGCTGAGAAAGGTCAGGGACTCTGGAGAGGGGTCAGGGGATGCTTGACAGGTTGGGGGTGTCTGGGGATTGGGGGTGTCTGGGGATGTCAGGGGACTCATGGATGTTGGGGGGCTGAGGGATGGCTAGGAGGTCTAGGGTATATTGGGGGAGGGAAGGGGGTCTCTGTGTCTTCGGGTCTCAGTTTCTCTTGGTGCTTTCTGGGTGAGAGTGTGGAGGCCTCCATTCTAAAAATCTGTGGTTCTTTTTTTTTTTTTGAGACAGAGTCTTGCTCTGTCACCCAGGCTGGAGTGCAGTGGCGCCATCTCGGCTCACTGTAAGCTCCGCCTCCCAGGTTCATGCCATTCTCCTGCCTCGGCCTTCCGGGTAGCTGGGACTACAGGCGCCCACCACCACACCCAGCTAATTTTTTGTATTTTTAGTAGAGATGGGGTTTCACCGTGTTAGCCAGGATGGTCTTGATCTCCTGAGCTTGTGATCCACCTGCCTTGGCCTCCCAAAGTGCTGGGATTACAGGCGTGAGCTGCCGCACCCAGCCAAGTCTGGGGTTCTAATGGTCTACAGCTCTGAAACTGTACCCTTACTCTTCTCTTTTTTTTTTTTTTTTTGAGACACAGTTTTGCTCTTGTTGCCCAGGCTGGAGCGCAGTGGCGCGATCTCGGCTCATTGCAACCTCCACCTCCCAGGTTCAAGTGATTCTCCTGCCTCAGTCTCCCAAGTAGCTGAGACTACAGGCACCTGCCACCACACCTGGCTAATTTTTGTATTTTTAGTAGAGACAGGTTTTCACCATGTTGGTCAGGCTGGTCTTGAACTCCTGGCCTCAAGAGATCCGCCCACCTTGGCCTCCCAAAGTGTGGGATTATAGGCATGGGCCACTGCATCCTGCCCCGGCCATTTATTATGATTATTATTATTTGTAATACAAATGGTAGAATAGTATACCCACTTCTGCCCTTTCCTTCAACAGCTTGGAGACTTTTCCGTTAGGGCATGAAGAGTTCTCACGCTCCTTTTTAACATCTGAACTGGATTCCACTGCTTAGCTGTCCTATCATTTATTTAACTGGCCCTCGATAGATGGACAGTTGGTTCCATTTTTTCCAGGGAGGAACCCTGCACATATGTCATATCCCATGAGCTTTTGGCCTCTGAAGGGTGCATTCCTAGAGGATCTGCTGGGTCAAGCGCCCAGTGTTTGTGATTTAGGCAGAAAGTGCTTGGTCCAGACTGTTCTCCATTCAGCAATGGAAGAACACAGACTGCTACAATGATAGGAAATGGGAATGGCCAGGCGCAGTGGCTCATGCTTGTAATGCCAGCATTTTGGGAAGCTGATGCAGGAGCATCACTTGAGCCTGGGAGTCCGAGACCAGCCTGGGCGACATAGAGAGACCTCCATCTCTTTTATTTTCTTTTTTTTGAGATGGAGTCTCGCTCTGTCACCCAGGCTGCAGTGCAGTGACGGGATCTCGGCTCACTGCAACCTCCACCTCCCAGGTTCAAGCGATTCTCCTGCCTCAGCCTCCTGAGTAGCTGGGATTACAGGCACCTGCCATCATGCCCAGCTAATTTTTGTATTTTTTTAGAGATGGGGTTTCACCATGTTGACCAGGCTGGTCTTGAACTCCTGACCTGAGATGAACTGCCCGCCTCGGCCTCCCAAAGTGCTGGGATTACAGGTGTGAGCCACCGTGCCCAGCTGACTCCCATCTCTCTTTTTTTTTTTTTTTTTTTTTTTTTGAGACGGAGTCTCGCTCTGACGCCCAGGCTGGAGTGTAGTGGCGCGATCTCAGCTCACTGCAAGCTCCGCCTCCCAGGTTCACGCCATTCTCCTGCCTCAGCCTCCCGAGTAGCTGGGACTACAGGCGCCCGCCACCATGCCCGGCTAATTTTTTTTGTATTTTTTAGTAGAGACGGGGTTTCACCGTGTTAGCCAGGATGGTCTCGATCTCCTGACCTCGTGACCCGCCTGCCTCGGCCTCCCAAAGTGCTGGGATTACAGGCATGAGCCACTGCGCCCAGCCAAAATCTGTCATTCTTAGAGTCTTGAGTCCGGCGTCTAGGTTTCTGTAATTCGAACACTCCAATCTTCGGATGCTCTGTGGTGCTATGGCTGTTTCAAGGACTCCCAGATTTTATGCATCTAAGGTCCCATGCTCAGACTCCCCTGAGTCAGTTCTGCAATCCCCACCCAGGATCCGGGCATCCCAGGTCAGCTTCCACCTTGGATTGGTCCTCCCTCCATCACACCATGGATGCCCTCACCTCAGTGGGGGGCCGCAGTTGACCAGGGCGATGGTCTTGCTGATATAGGTGTCAGGTAGCATCTCCCGGACTGCTGGGTTCTCATGGAATCGCTCCACGCGCTGCTGGAAGCTGGTGGGAGGAAAGGGGACAGATAGGGCGCCACTGGGTCAGGGTCCCTCGTGGGCACCCAGCCTGCCAAAGCCACCATCCCTGCGGTGGCACTCTACCTGTCCTCAGGTGATTTCCTCTCATCTCTCCTCTCTCTATTGGATCCCAGGCCGTGATGCCCAACCCCCAGCAGAGCTAACCTGTGCTCCCAGGTTCCCCTACCTCTGCAGGAACTCTGCCAGCCCGCCTAGGCAGCAGTGGGCCATCCGCTCCCCAAACTCCTGGCTGATGCGGGGTGCTCGCTCTGTGTGCTCTTCCAGCAGCTGCGAGGTCCAGGCGACAAGAAGAGGTGAGGAGGGGCAAGGTCCCACTTTCCATCCAGCCCATCCCCCAGCCTCCCTCCACCTCCTACCTCACACACATCCTGGGCCAGGCTGCTGGACTGGTCCTCCAGGCTCCCCCAGTGCTCTTCGTCCTCCTGCAGCACACGGAGAAGGGCAGCCCGGGTCTGAGCCTACAGTAGGGAGAGGGGAGACAGGCAGGAGTTGGGGGCGGCCTGGAGGTCTTTTTTTAATCTCTTTCTCCCACCACAATCCCCTAGCCCTTAACCCCAAGCAGTTCTGGATTCTACCTATGAGCTTGTCAAGGTGATGCTGGGGAGGGAGGCTGAGCCAGAAAACTTCTGCAGCCCTTCCCACTCCTAACTCTGTGGTTTGGAACTTCATATTAAAAGTCTGTGGTTTGGCCAAGCGCGATGGCTCACGCATGTAATCTCTTTGGGAGGCTGAGGTTGGCGGATCACCTAAGGTCAACAGTTCAAGACCAGCCTGGCCAACATGGAGAAACCCCGTCTCTACTAAAAATACAAAAATTAGCTGGGCGTGGTGGTGCCTGTCTGTAATCCCAGCTACTCAGGAGGCAGAGGCAGGAGAATTGCTTCAACCTGGGAGACAGAGGTTGCAGTGAGTGGAGATCATGCCATTGCACTCCCGCCTGGGCAACAGGGTGAGACTCCAACTCAAAAATAAAAATAAAATAGGCTGGGCGCGGTGGCTCACGCCTGTAATCCCAGCACTTTGGGAGGTCGAGGCGGGTGGATCACGAGGTCAGGAGATGGAGACCATCCTGGCTAACACGGTGAAACCCCGTCTCCACTAAAAATACAAAAAATTAGCCGGGCGTGGTGGTGGGCGCCTGTAGTCCCAGCTACTCAGGAGGCTGAGGCAGGGGAATGGCATGAACCCGGGAGGCGGAGCTTGCAGTGAGCCGAGATCATGCCACTGCACTCCAGCCTGGGCGACAGAGTGAGACTCCATCTCAAAAAAATAAATTAAAAAATAATAAATAAATAGATAAAATAAAATTAGTCCATGGTTTTAAGCTTCCTCCATCTACTAAGCAAGGGCTTAATTGTGTGTGTGTGCACGTATGTGTGTGTATAATTAAATATATACATATATTTATGTATTAAATATATGTTATATATGTAATATATTTATATATTAAATATTAGTATAAGCTATATAATGTATATATTAATAATTCATATGTTATTTATATATTAATAATTAGTATGTATTATATACTATAGTACATGAAATATGTAATCTATGTTAACATATAAATATTAAATAGAAATCAATAATACATATTATAAATAATATATTATAAATAATATAGATACATGTGACCAGGTGCGGTGGCTCATGCCTGTAATCCCAGCACTTTGGGAGGCCAAGATGGGCAGATCACCTGAGGTTGGGAGTTCAAGACCAGCCTGAACAACATGTAGAAACCCCTTTTCTACTAAAAATACAAAATTAGCCGGGCATGGTGGTGCATGCCTGTAATCCCAGCTACTTGGGAGGCTGAGGCAGGACAATCACTTGAACCCGGGAGGAGGAGGTTGCGGTGAGCCGAGTTTGTGCCACTGCACTCCAGCCTAGGCAACAAGAGTGAAACTCCGTCTCAAAATATATATATATATATGTACATTAATGTACACATGTGTACATTATAAATAAAGCTATAATATAATATATTATTGTGTGTTATTTATAATATACACATTTATATGTTAATATGTATACATAAATAATGTATATTTAATATTTATATTAAATATAAATCCTATTATTACATATTATGATATGTATGAAGTATTATTTATATTAAATATTGTTTTTCTTTAGAGGCCGCGTCTTGCCTGTCCCCCAGGCTGGTGTGCAGTGGTGCCATCATGGCTCCCTGCGGCCTCACACTCCTGGACTCAATCCTCCCGCCTCAGATTCTTGAGTAGCTGAGACTACAGGCACGTGCCACCACACCCAGCTAACTTTTAAAATGTTTTACAAAACATTTTTGTTTTGTTTTGTTTTGTTTTGTTTTGTTTTTGAGATGGAGTCTCGCTCTGTCGCCCAGGCTGGAGTGCAGTGGTGCGATCTCGGCTCACTTCAAGCTCCGTCTCCCGGGTTCACGCCATTCTCCTGCCTCAGCCTCCAGAGTAGCTGGGACTATAGGCACCCGCCACCATGCCCGGCTAATTTTTTGTATTTTTAGTAGAGATGGGGTTTCACCGTGTTAGCCAGGATGGTCTCAATCTCCTGACCTCGTGATCCACCCGCCTCGGCCTCCCAAAGTGCTGGGATTACAGGCGTGAGCCACTGTGCCCGGCCACAAAACTTTTAAAACAGAGACAGTCTTGCTATGTTGTCCAGGCTGGTCTTGAACTCCTGGCCTCAAGAAATCCTCCCACCTCAGCCTCCCAAAGTGCTGGGATTACAGGTGTGAGCCACCGCGCCCGGCCAAGGGTCTATGTTTTATTGTCTTTTGGTCCCAAGACTCTGCTCTCAGGTTCTGCCAAACAGTTAGTTTAAGATTCTCAGATTCTGTGTTTCAAGAACTCCAAAGGCTGGGCTGCAAAGGTTCTCACATCTCTGATTCTCTGATCAAATGTGTTGTCTCGGCTGGGGTGACTCATGCTTATACTCCTAGAGCTTTGGAAGGCTGAGGCTGGAGGATCACTTGAGGCCAGGATTTTGAGACTAGCCTGGGCAAAATGGCAAGACCCTGTCTCTGCAAAAATTTTTTTTTTTAATTATCCAGGCATGGTGGTGTGTGCCTGTAATCCCAGCTACTCAGGAGGCTGAGGTGGGAAGATCCCTTGAACCCAGGAGTTCGAGGCTGTAGTGAGCTGTAATCATGCCACTGCACTCCAGCCTGGGCAAAAGAGGGAGACATCTGTAATTAAAAAAATAAAAAAGTATAATCCTCAATTCGATGAGTTTAAGGATCCAGATCTCTTTTCTATGGTTCTAGGCTCTTAAGTAGCATTGACTGATTTCTGTGGCTGGAAGTAAGACTGGAATTGAGACAGCAAACATCACTGTAGCCGGGGAGGGCGTGCATGGCTGGGCCATTCTGCTCAGCGGTGTCTGTGCAGGTTCAGTAATTAACCATGTTTATTACCAGCCCTGCTTATATGTGAAGATCTTTGTCAGCCAGGCCTGATGGCACGTGCCTATGGTCCCAGCTACTGGAGAGGCTGAGGCAGGAGGATCGCTTGAGTCCAGGAGGTCAATGCTCCAGCCTGGCAACAGAGCGAGACCCTGCCTCAAAAAAAAAAAAAAAAATCTTTGATGCTATACTTCTGTGAGTCTTTGGGCCTGTGAGCTGTAGTTCTGTGACTAACTTTCTTGTACTCTAAGGTTTGAAGTGTCCAGATATACTGAACCTTTACCAAGTGTCTCTGTACAGCGGCCTTTGTGTCTATGGCACATGGACAGAACTCAGAAGTTCGTAAAGGGAAAAGGGAGTTGGAAAGAGTGAAAGGTGGAGGGGACAGGCTTCCCAAGCCCACTGTGACCCCCTCCCTCCACAGCACCTCCCGCTTCCAAAATGCAAAGTTCCAGGTACCTTAACATCTGTGACGCATTCATCCTCCAAACCCCGCAGGGTGCCAGGGGAGAGAAGGGGCCCCAGCTCCCCATTCTCCAGGGCGGCCATGTCCACCAGCCCTAGGACCTCTCTGGGGATGGGGGTGAGAGAAAAGGAGGTCTGTGAAAAGTGGGGCTGGGCAGTTGGAACCTTCCCCACACCCTCCTACCCACTGTTTCTGTGACCCTGGGCCACTCCTTTCCTCTCTCTAAGTCGTCTCTGCTCATCCCTCAGAGGAAGTCTTTGGAATTGTTGCTTCCCCGGCTCCAGCTCTCTGAGTCAGCTCCCTGATGGATGGTGTCCCGGCATGATATTTAGGGGTCAAGTCCAGGCTTGAAGATCTGACATGCAAGGCTTCACCCATGATCCATTTCACCAGACAGAAGTTCCCTTTGCACCTATGCTCTGAGGCCCTGCTGCCTTACCTGGCCTTGGAGGCTTCCCCAGTCCAGCCCTCTCTCCCCACCTTCTACGAGCTTACATGCCTGGAGCTATGTGATATCATCAATATCCACCCCCAAACACCCCAGACTTGGGCTCATGGCATCCTTTCAATTATAAACACCATCGCCCTACGAATTGGACCAAACCCAGTTCCCACCACTTTAGGAAGCTTTCCGGACTCCCTATCCTGCCTCCATCCCTTACAGATAACATGAGAGCATTATTGACATACATTCCCAAATGAGATCTATGTGGTCAATGTGGGTATCTGTTGCCTTCCCAGTCTTCCAGTGACAGCATCCTGATTTTGTTGGAAGAACCACCCACCCCCTTCACTGTCCAACGTGTGGCTTGGATGTGGCTAACTCCCTTTTCTCTGGGGTAGACAGGTGACCTGGAGGTGGCTAATCACCATAGTCCATCCCCCGGCCACAAGAATGGGTATGTTTTAGGACACAAAGGCTCAACAGTAATAAGATTCTAGGACTGAGAGGGACCATGGTACTGAGGTTCTGGGCGCTACCCTTATAGAATTCAAGGGGCAAACAGCACTCAAGTCCTAAAACTGGCCTGGGCGTGGTGGCTCACACCTGTAATCGAAGCACTTTGGGAGGCCAAGGTGGGTGGATCACTTGAGGTCAGGAGTTCGACACCAGCCTGGCCAACATGGTAAAACCCCGCCTCTGCTAAAAATACAAAAAAATTAGGCCGGGCACAGTGGCTCATGCGTGTAATCCCAACACTTTGGGAGTTCGAGGCAAGTGGATCACCTGAGGTTAGGAGTTCAAGACCAGCCTGGCCAACATGGTGAAACCCCGTCTCTACTAAAAATACAGAAATTAGGTGTGCATGATGGTGGGCGCCTGTAATCCCAGCTACTCGGGAGGCTGAGGCAGGAGAATCACTTGAACCCGGGAGGCGGAGGTTGCAGTTGGCAGAGATTGCAGCACTGCACTCCAGCTTGGGCGACAGAGCAAGACTCCGTCTCAAAATAAATAAATAAATAAATAAAGTCCTAAAACTAGAAGGATCAACAGTGTTGAGGTTCTAAGACCAAAAGAGGGAATGAGGCTAAGGTTTAGGATTCAAAGCTTCATTGGTACTAAGCTTCTATGGTTGCGCCATACATTCTAAGTTCTAAGATTGGAAACGTCAACAGTACTAATGCCCTAGGCTCTAAAGAGAAAGCAGTGTAGGATTCTAGAATTCTAAGTGTCATTGTATTAAGGTGAAGGGTCAGTGGGGCTATGGTTCTAGGAAGGAATGGTCAACAGTGCTAAAACTCTAAGACTGGAAGGGTGAACAGCTAAGATTCTAGTAGCGTAAGTGTCATGAAGCCCAGGTTCTTGGACTGGTGGGCCCACCGTGCTGAGCTACTAGGATTGAAACTGTCGATAGTGCTAAAATTGTAGAACTGGAAGAGTCAATGGTGCCAATAGGTTCTAGGTCTGAAAGGGTGGGAATGCTAGGATTCTAAGACTGGAAGCATCAGTGTTACTTAGATGCTAGGAGTGTAACTGTCGATGATGCTAAGGTTGTATGTAGGTCTAGAAGAATGAATGGTGTTGAGATTTTAGGAACGGAAAAGTAGCAACGCGAAGGTTCTAGGACTAGAGGAATCAATGGTGCTAAGATTCGGGGACTGGAAGGGTGGACAGCGAGGCGATCTAGAGTGTAAGTGTCGACAGAGCGCTGAGGTTCTTGGACCACAGTGGTGCCGGAGCTCTTCTTCTAGGACTGCAAGCGTCCATGGTACTAAGGTGCTGGAACCGGAAGCCTCGGTAGCAGTGAGAGTCTAGGATTGTAACTGTCAGCGGTGCTGACGACTGGATGGGTTAATGGTGTTAAAGTGCTAGAACTGTAGGGTCAGCTGTCCCAAGGTCCTTAAGGTCTGAAGAAGCCAGTGCTAGGGGGTAGGGCTGAGGGTTTCACGTGACCTTGGGCAACTGAGTCCAGCTCACCTGGGGTAGACCTGATTGTGCCAGTGCAGCAGCGCGTAGCGGTCGGCCAGCGGCAGCCTGCGACGGGCGGAGGCCCCCAGCCACTCGGCCAGGGCCCCGTGGTAGCCGCGCAGGTAGACGCCGAAGGCGCCCAGGCCGGCGGGGTAGGCGGGCGCCAGTCGGCCCCGCACCACGGCCATATCCTCCAGCAGCCGCGCCCGCAGCGCCTCCAGCTGCCCGGCCAGGCCCCCGGGCGCCCCGGGAGCCGCTGCCTCTAGGCGCTCCCGGGCCGCGCGCGCCACGGCTTCGGCCCAGCGTGCGCGCAGTTTGCGGGCCGCCCCGGGCCCCCGACGCCCGTCGGCCGCCTCCTCCTGTACCAGCACCTGGCCCAGCTGCGCCACCGCGCCCGCCCCGGCGCACGCTCCCGGCCCGGGGCCCGCCAGCGTCTCGCGCACCAGCGCCCACAGCTCGCGCTGCAGGGCCTCGTACAGCAGCGCCACGTCCCGCGCCCGGCGGCCCCCGCCAGCGCCCTCGGCCTTGGGAGGCCCAGGCGCGCCGCCCCTCGACGGCGCCAGCTCCTCGGCCTCTAGCTCCAGGATGTGCTCGTCCGCACGCGCTAGTTCGCGCTGCTGGATCAGGCTCAGGATCTCCAGCACTGCGGGAGCAAAGCGGGAGGTCAGCAGTGCGCGGGGGGAGGAGGGCGATGCCGGACGCGGGGTTGGGGGTGCTTAGGAAGGGGAGAGAGATGAGGGGAAAAGGGTTACAGGAGGCCGGAAAGTGTGGGGGCAGAGAAGAGCCCGGAGAAGAGCAAGAAAGAAGGATGTTGAGTGAAGGATGTAGGGGAGGGGTCAGGGTGAGGGGCTCATGCTTGTAATCCTAGCACTTTGGGAGGCCGAGGCCGGCGGATCACTTGAGGTCAGGAGTTCAAGACCAGCCTGGCCAACATGGCAAAACCTCGTCTCTACTAAAAATACAAAAATTAGCCAGGCGTAGTGGCGTACACCTATAATCCCAGCTACTCGAGAGGCAGGAGAATCGCTTGAACCCGGAAGGCAGAGGTTGCAGTGAGCCGAGATCGCGCCACTGCACCCCAGCCTGGGCAACATGTTGAGCGAGACTCTATCTCAAAAATAAATAAATAAAAAATAGAGAGAGGGAAAAGAAAAATGCCTGTGACTGAGGAAGGGATCTGGGGAGGTTGCAGGGCGGAAAAATGGAGGAGGGGTCGGAGGAGGCGAGAGGGTTGAGAGAGGAGCCACGTAAGGGGGAGAGAGATGGAGGCAGCCGGTGGGAGTAGGAGGGGCAGGGTGGTGGCTTGGAGATGGGGAGAGGATATGGGACCACTGATGGGGTCTTTTTGGGGTGGGGATGGCTGTGGGCTGATCTGGCCCTCTGATGAGTTCAGACTGCCTCGAGAAAGGGGAGTCGTGGGGCTGGAAGGCCTCTGAGGCTGAAGGAGGGTCCTGGCAGCCCAGGGTTACCCTCGACACCTCCACCCCCCTCCACTTCCTCCCTGGCAGAGAAACTATTTCCTGGCCAGCGCTATTTCTGCCCATCCGTTTCCAGAAGGCGGGGCTCTAGTCACCCCCTCCTCACCTCCCTCCAGTGCCCTCCCAGTCCCCAGGGAGCTGGGGCTGAAATAGCCTCTGGCCAGAACGTGGAGGGCATCAGAGGACAGAAGAGGCTCTCCTGAGGTCCCCAGCCCTGGAGCAGTTCGGGCCTCGGGGCTAAAAGCAGGGCTCAGGCACGAGAGCAGAGATAAAGGCAGGGTTGGGGGTGGCGGTGAATTAAGATGGGGATTGGGACACGGATGGGGATAGGGCCAGAGGTGAGGATGGGGTGAAGGTGGGGGTTGGGATGAGGGAGTTTAGGGTTAGGATGAGGTCAGGTGGGAGTCTGGACAGAAATGGGAAAGAGGCAAGAATGACATTGGGGTCTGGGTAGGGATGAGGTTGGAGAGGTGGGGGAGGGGAATGTAGGTGAAAGCTGAGGATGGAAAGGACATAAAGATTGATGTGAAGGCCGGGTGCGGTGGCTCACGCCTGTACTCCTAGCACTTTGGAAGGTGGGCGGATCACCTGAGGTCAGGAGTTCAAGACCAGACTGACCAATATGGTGAAACCTGGTCTCTACTAAAAATACAAAAATTAGCCAGGCATGGTGGTGCATTCCTGTAGTCCCAGCTACTCAGGAGGCTGAGACAGGAGAATTGCTTGAACCCAGGCGGCGAAGGCTGCAATGAACTGAGATCTTGCCATTGCACTCCAGCCTGGATGACAGAGCTAGACTCCATCTCAAAAAAAAAAAAAAAAAAAAAAAGATTGATGTGAGTTTGAAGATGAATTGTGGAAGTGAGTTGGGCTTGGGAATAGGAACATGGATGGAACTGAAAATGGAGGTTGGGGATGGGGGTTTAGGACTGGGACTCAGGATAGGGGGTGAAGATAGATTAGGGATGAAGAGGAGGTTGCGTTTGGAGTTGGAATTGAAACTGGGGGCTGAGGAAGAACTAGGAACTCAAATAGGACTGAATAAGGAGGTTGATGGCCAGGTGCGGTGACTCATGCTTGTAATCCCAGCACTTTGGGAGGCTGAGGCGGGTGGATCACCTGAGATCAGGAGTTCGAGACCAGCCTGGCCAACATGGCAAAACCCCATCTCTACGAAAAATACAAAAAAAATTTAGCCAGGCGTAGATGGTGATGCATGCCTGTAATCCCAGCTACTCAGGAGGTTGAGACAGGAGAATCGCTTGAACCCAGGAAGTGGAGGTTGCAGTGAGCTGAGATTGTACCATTGCACTCTAGCCTGGGCAACAGAGTGAGACCCTGTCTCAAAGGAAAAAAAAAAAAAAAGGAGGTCGCCAGAGGGAAATGGGTGGAAGGTGGGTGCTGAGAGGGGCCTGGGGTTGGGGGTTAAGAGTGAGACCAAAAGAGTTTAAAAGGGTGGAAGGTGAACATGGGGAAGAATGGGAGATGAAACGGGGCTGGACCAGTTGGGGGTTGCCATGGTGTTGGACATAGACAATGACATTAAAGATGGCGTTTAGGCCAGGCGCAGTGGCTCATGCCTGTCATTCCAGCACTTTGAGAAGCTGAGGCAGGAGGATCACTTGAAGCCAGGAGTTCAAGACCAACTTGAGCAACATAGCAAGACCCCCATCTCTAGAAAAAATGTGAAAATTAGCCAGGTGTGATCGTGTGTGCCTGTAGTCCCAGCTACTCTGGTGGCTAAGGTGGGAGGATTGCTTGAGCCCAGGAGGTCAGGGCTGCAGAGAGCCATGATTGCACCACTGCACTCTAGCCTCCAGCCTGAGTGATAGAGCGAGACCTTGTCTCCAAAATTAGATGGCATTTGGAGGAAAGGATGAGCTGTACGAGAAGCATACGGATGTGTCTCAGATAGAGACTGATGGTGGGCTTGGAATAAGTGTGGGGTGAGAACAGAAAAGGCACTGAGGAAGACACTGGGGCTTGGAGTAGGAATGGGGACTGAGGATGAAGACAGGGTGGTGTTAGGGATTGAATTACGTCCCCCCAGGGAAAAAAAAAAGATATGTGAAGTCTTCACCCCAGTACATCAGAATGTCACCTGATTTGGAAATAGGGTCTTTACAGAGGCAATCAAATTAAAGTGAGATCACAGGGCAGACCCGAATCCCATGTGAGTGGTGTCCTCATAAAAAGGAGAAATTGGCCACACGCCGTGGCTCAAGCCTGTAATCCCAACATTTTAGGAGGACGAGGCAGGCAGATCACTTGAGGTCAGGAGTTTGAGACCAGCCTGGCCAACATGATGAAACCTTATCTCTACTAAAATACAAAAATTATCCAGGTGGCACATGCCTGTAATATCAGCTACTCGGGAGGCTGAGGCAGGAGAATTGTTTGAACCCCAGAGGCAGAGGTTGCAGTGAGCCAAGATTGCGCCACTGCACTCCAGCCTGGGCGACAGAGGCAAAAAAATAATAATAATAAAATAAATAAAATAAAGAAATTGAAGAAATTGGGGATAGAAAGAGAAGGGGGAGAGATGGGACCAAAATCAGGTATTCCCTTGGCTTTAGACATGGGAGTAGGGCTGAAGACGGCAGGTGGAGGAGGCAAAGATTGAGGGTGGGCATATATTAACAGGTGGCACTGAAGAGAAAGGTTGACGACAGGGATTAGGACTGCAGTGGTAACGGGCTGGAGCTGGCGTGGAGGTGGGAGATGTGAGTTAGACATGTGAATTGCAGGTCGGGGTCACAGGTGGTAGCTGGGATGGGCTTAAGTATGAAGCCTGGGACCACCAGGGCTGGGGATGGACATGGGCACTGGGATTCTCCCAGGACAGGGTCAGGGCTCTGGACTCACCTGACAATGGCTCCTTCATCTTTGGGGGCTCTGGGACCTTGGGTGGGGGCTCTGGAGCTGCCTCGCCTGCAGGCACCACTCTCTCAGCCAGGGACGCACGCTGGGGCTTGGATCCACGCCCCAGTCTCAGGAAGGCCAGTCTCCGGGCAGCCTCCCCCGCTGCCTCCTCGTCGCCGTGGGCTCGGGTCCCATGCAGCCGGGCCAGGAGGCCAAAATCTGCTGAGCTCCTGCGTATCCCTGGTACCAGCACACGGCCCAAGAAAGAGCGGGGCTGCCCATCCCCAGGGCTGCCTGCCCGCCGGCCCGGGGCCCAGCCCAGCCGGAAGGGGGCCAGGCCCGCAAGCTTCTCCAGGGTGGCGCGGCGGCGACAAGATGTTCCATTGGGGAGGGACCCCAGCTCCCCGGCCTCTTCTTCCTCCAGCCCTGAAACTTCTTCAAAGGGGTTCCGAGAGGACCTCAGGGGCAGGGTCCCCGCCCGGGGCACCTTAGGGTCTGACACTCCCAGATTCTTCAGGATAGGCATTTTGACAGGTGGGGACCTGGGGAAAAAAATAATGACCATGGGCGATGGTGATGACAATGGTGGTGTGGATGACGGTGCCTCTGTGTACCGAGCATTTTGGGGTGAGCGTACCAGACACTTGCCTGAGCACTTAATAAGCCCTTGATCTGCACAAGCTTATAAGATGGGGCCTTTTTTTTTTTTTTTTTGGGACAGGGTCTCGCTCTGTCGCCCAGGCTGGAGTGCAGTGGCACGATCTCAGCTCACTGCAAGCTCCGCCTCCCTGGTTCACGCCATTCTCCTGCCTCAGCCTCCTGAGTAGCTGGGACTACAGGCGCCCGCCACCACGCCCGGCTAACTTTTGTATTTTTAGTAGAGACGGGGTTTCACTGTGTGAGCCAAGATGGTCTCGATTGCCTGACTTTGTGATCCACCTGCCTCGGCCTCCCAAAGTGCTGGGATTACAGGCGTGAGCCACTGCGCCTTGCCTCTTTTTTTTTTTTTTTTTTGAGATGGAGTCTCACTCACTCTGTCACCCAGGCTGGAGTGCAGTGGCACAATCTCGGCTCACTGCAACCTCTGCCTCCCAGGTTCAAGCAAGTCTCCTGCCTCAGCCTCCGGAGTAGCTGGGACTACAGGCGCGTGCCACCACACAAGGCTAAGTTTTATATTTTTAGTAGATACGTGGTTTCACCATGTTGGCCAGGCTGGTCTTGAACTCCTGACTCAGGCGATCCACCTACTTCAGCCTCCCAAAGTGCTGGGATTACAAGCGTGAGCCACCTCTGCTGGCCTGGAATATTCTCTATCTTAAGTTGATCCTCCTACTCCGTGGAGAAACAGGCTGAGAGAGGGGAAGGCTCCCTCCCAAGATGACACAGTCAGTCAAGGGCAAAGATGATATGGGGACTCAGGCCCTACCATCCACCCAGACGTCCAGGGCAGACTCCTGAGCACCTGCCTACACCCCCTCATCCCCTT
Source organism: Pan troglodytes (assembly GCF_028858775.2). Lineage (NCBI taxonomy): Eukaryota > Metazoa > Chordata > Mammalia > Primates > Hominidae > Pan > Pan troglodytes. The sequence continues at coordinate 48,197,975 of NC_072418.2, forward strand.
CATTTCTCCCGTTTGATTTGTACCCTTGTCATCTCTCCCTCATTCATCTCTTCAGCAAAAACTTATTGGGAAATGTCTAGAATAGGCAAAGCCTAATTTTTTTTTTTTTTTTTTTTTTTGAGACTGGGACTCACCCTGTCACCCAGGCTGGAGTGCAATGGCCCCATCATAGTTCACTGCAGCCTGAAACTCCTGGGCTCAAATGATCCTCGTACCTCAGCCTCCTCAGCAGCTGGGACTACAGGTGTGCACCACCATGCCCACTTAATTAATTAATTAATTAATTAATTGAGACAGGGTCTTGCTATGTTGCCCAGGCTGGTCTCAAACTCCTGGCCTCAAGGGATCTACCCACTTCTGCCTCCCAAAGTGCTGGGATTACAGGTGCAAATCACCTCGCAGGTCTCTAGGCAAATCCTTAGAGACAGAAAGGAGACTGACAATAGGACTGGAGAGAACGGGGAATGGCGAGTGGCTGCTAATGGATGCAGGGTTTCCTTTTGGGGAAAGGAAGACACTCTGGAACTAGATAAAGGTGATGGTTGTACAACACTGTGAATGCATTAAGTGCCACTTAATTGTATGCTTTTAAAATGGCTTAAGGCCAGGCGTGGTCGCTCATGCCTGTAATCCCAGCACTTTGGGAGGTGGAGGCAGGCAGATCACCTGAGGTCAGGAGTTCGAGACCAGCTTGGCCAACATGGTGAAACCCCATCTCTACTAAAAATAAAAAAATAAAAAAATTAGCTGGGCGTGGTGGCACGCACCTGTAATCCCAGCTACTCGGGAGGCTGAGGCAGGAGAATTGTTTGAACCCAGGAGGCAGAAGTCGCGGTGAGCTGAGATCACACCACCGCATTCTGGCCTGGGCAATAGAGCAAGACTCAGTCTCAAAAAACAAAACAAAACAAAACAAAACAAAACAACTTACTAGGTATTTGCCATGAGCCCAGCCCTGTGCAGGCGTTAGGGACACAGCAGTGGCCAGGGCAGCCCCCATCCCTGCCATTACAGCTTCCTGAGTCCTGCCCATTCCATCTCCTAAGCCTCTCTTCAGTCTGCGCTCCCTCCTTTCACTCCCTTCCCATAGCCCCTACCCCAAGCGGAACCCTTGCCCACTTCCCTGCCCTGGCCTCCTCCCTGGTCCCCAGCCTCTAGTCTTGGCACCTCCAGTCCACCTTTGAGGACCTTGAAAAAGCTCAAACCAGGCCGGGTGCAGTGGCTCACGCCTGTAATCCCAGCACTTTGGGAGGCCGAGGCAGGCGGATCACGAGGTCAGGAAATCGAGATCACGGTGAAACCTCGTCTCTACTAAAAATACAAAAAATTAGCTGGGTGCAGTGGCAGGCGCCTATAGCCCCAGATACTCGGGAGGCTGAGGCAGGAGAATGGCATGAACCCGGAAGGCGGAGATTGCAGTGAGCCGAGATGGCGCCACTGCACTCCAGCCTGGGCGATAGAGCAAGACTCCATCTCAAAAAAAAAGAAGAAAAGAAAAGAAAAGAAAAAGCACAAACCTGCTCTTCTCCATCTCCTAAGCCTTCCATGGCTCCCTAGTATCTTCAGGACAAAGCTGAGGCCTCTCGCCACAGCCTTCATGCTCTGGCAGCTGCACACATCACTAGTGCTGTCCTGTAGCCTCCTCCTTACCCCAGGAACCTCCAGGTTTCAGCATCTGCTGGTGCTTCTACATAGACGCCTGTTCTCCATGCTCCAGTCAGGACTTCAGGACTCACGCTTCAGGACTCAGCCCCATGCCCCCTCCTCCAGGAAGCCCTCTGTGACCCTCAGGCTCCCACAGTCCCTGGGTTCCCACACCTCACCTCTGCCTGCTCTGGGTCATCCCTGTCTGGGGACAGATCTGTGTCCCTTACTGGACTGCAAACCTCAGCAGGACAGGGCTGGGGCTGTCTCAGTCACCACTGTGTACCCAGCTCCCAGCACAGGGCAGACACTCAGGGAATGGGTGCTAAACAGGAAATGAAGGAAGGAAAGTGGCAAGACAGTTCATTCCTTGTGTGGGGAGGAGGAGGGTGAGTTGAGCTGGAAGAGGTTACTAGGGAGCAGGCCACGCAGGGCTTTAAGTTCCTTGATAAGGGACAGGCTTTCTTCCAAGAGCCCTGCAGAGCCACAGATAGGTGCTTTTTAAAACAATGAAATAGTTCAAACATTCGGAAAAGTACACAAGACAAGCTTAATAAACACTTCTGTGCCTACAATCCTAGCCACAGCTCACACAATCATTTGCTCTCTTAGTTCAGGTTTTTGTTGTTGCTTTTGTCTTTAGAGACAGGATCTCACTCTGTTGCCCAGGCTGGAATGCAGAGGCGTGATCATGGCTGGCTGCAGCCTCGAACTCCTGGGCTCAAGCGATCCTCCCACCTCAGCCTCCCAAGCAACGGGGACATCCTGCTAATTTTATTGTTTAATTTTTTGTTATAGATGGGGTCTCGCTATATTGCCCATGCTGGTCTGGAACTCCTGCTCCTGACCTCAAGCAATCCTCCCTCCTCGGCCTCCCAAAGTGCTAGAATTATAGGCGTGAGCCACCGTCCACTGCCCTGATTTTTGTTTTAAAGAACAAGCCAGGCGCAGTGGCTCACGCCTATAATCCCAGCACTTTGGGAGGCCAAGGAGGGAGGATCACCTGAGGTCAGGAGTTCGAGACAAGCCTGGCAAACATGGTGAAACCCTGCCTCTACTAAAAACACAAAAATTAGCTGGGTGTGGTGGCGGGTGCCTGTAGTCCTAGCTACTTGGGAGGTTGAGGCAGGAGAATCACTTGAACCCAGGAGGCGGATGCTGCAGTGAGCCCAGACTGTGCCACTGCACTCCAGCCTAGGCAACAGAGCGAAACTCCATCTCAAAAAAAAAAAAAAAAAAAAAAATGCGTGCAGCCTCCTCCTGCCACCTCTCCTGGTCCCACTCACTCTGGCCTTCTCTTAAGGAATCCAGCATCCAGAGTGAATGTGCTGTTTACCCGTCCAAGTAGATTTTTATCCCATGCTCCATAGACTTGTATCCAGAAATAATATACTGTTCTACATGGTTTCAAACTCTCTATAAATGGTATCATACTATTTGTATCTTGCAACTTGCTTTAAAATTTATTTTTTTGCTCACATTATGAACTTGTGAGAATTTATCCATGTCTAGCCATACAGCTCCAGTTCATTTAAGTGCTTTGTAATATTCCACTGTATGAATTGTGTAAAGGGTCAGATGTTCACTTGTTCTTCTATTGCTGGACCTGTAGCTTGTTTGTCACCACGACAGGGTTCTGAGCAAGTCAGGACAGGGTCAGGATTATGCAGACGTGCGGGGGTGGACAGGAGGCCTGGGAAGAGGGTGGTGTGCAAAAGGCCTGGGTTGCCTAGGCTATGAGTAAGAGCACCCCTTTCCATGATGGGGAGGCCCCTTCTTTCTTTCCCTGTTTCAACCCCTGAGCTGCTGCTTCTCAACCCTCCAGTTCCTAGAAACGCTCTCGGACCTCCTTCCAGTCTCCATGGGCCCCCGCCCCCACAGGAGGCAGTCACCATGACGACCCCTTGCCTGGAGCCCCCATGGCTGTGTGCAATAGATACTCCCCCATGCACACACATTATTTGCGCACTCATTTCTCTTCTATTTTATTTTATTTTTTCAGATGGAGTCTCGCTCTGTCACCCAGGCTGGAGTGCAATAGCGCGATTTCAGCTCACTGCACCTCCACCTCTAGGGTTCAAGCGATTTCTCCTGCCTCAGCCTCCCAAGTAGCTGGGACTACAGGTGCCCACCACCACGCCTGGCTAATTTTTGTATTTTTAGTACAGATGGGGTTTCACCGTATTGGCCAGGCTGGTCTGGAACTCCTGACCTTGTGATCCGCCTGTTTCAGCCTCCCAAAGTGCTGGGATTACAGGTGTGAGCCACCGCACTCTGTCCTTCTCTTTTATTTTTTAGACAGTCTTACTGTGTCACCCAGGTTGGAGTGCAGTGGCATGGTCTCGGCTCACTGCAACCTCTGCTTCCCAGGCTCAAGCAATCCTCCCACCTCAACCTCCCAAGTAGCTGGGAGTACAAGTGCAAGTCACCACACCTGGCTAATTTTTGTATTTTTAGTAGAGATGAGGTTTCGCCCTGTTGCCCAGGCTGGTCAACTCCTGAGTTCAAGCGATCCACCTGCCCCAGCCTCCCAAAGTGCTGGGATTACAGTCATGAGCCACCACACCCAGCCTTGATTTCTCTTTCATCCTCTGAACTGGCATCCACATGCCTCATCCCAAAATGGCTCCATCATCCCCCCTCCACCCCATAACTGTCTCCATCTTCCTCTCAAAATTTCAGGCTCGAATTTCCCTCCAATTGAAGTCAACCTTGCCCAGACTACATCTGACTTTCCCCCACCTGGCTTCAATATCGCCTCCAAACTGGATCCAACATCCCCAAACCTGGCTGCAACATTTTCCCAAAACTGTCTCCGACGTCTTTCCCCTTCCTGGCTCCAACACCCGCCTCTGCAAACTGGTGCTGACATCCTGCCCCCTCCAACCCTCTGTCTGCCTCCCAGTGCCCAGCCCCTGACTCACTTCCGAGGCATCCCTCAAGCCCCCAGCCTCTCAGGCCCGCAGGATGTCTTGGCCACCAGAGCTTCCCTCTTTGAGCCCCTCCTCCTCTTCCTCACTGCCAGCCTTTTCCCTGGAGTCCCTAACCTTCTGCAGCGGCCCTGACCTCGGTTTGCGGAATCCATCACCTCCAACGCTCAGCGTCTGTATTAGAGAACGGTCTTTCTATATGGCATGTCCCCAAGCCCAACCCCAACCAGTGCAACCCCAATCTAGTCCTTGACCCCAAACACAATCCTGTCATCAGCCCAGACCACTGCAAGCTCATCCACATCTCCAATCCCAACCTGATCTCGGTCTCTCCTGCTTGATCTCAATCCCCACCTGGTCCCTGTCTCCCATCTCCGAGACCCCATCTCTTGGGATAGAACAAATACTCAATCCTTCCTGGCCTCAGTCTTCCCACCCAGACTCGCAGGACATTCAACCCAATGTCATCTCATCTCTCTTCTCCTTTGGTGGCACCAAGGTTTCCAATGCTCCCTTGCACCCTTTCTGGACCCCGCCAGTCCTCAAATTCTCCCCTGCACCCTCCTCTCATTTTCATCTCCTTTCTGCCTTCTCGCCAGCACCCCCCTGGAGTCAGGCCCCAGATTCTCTCTTTGCCCCCAGCCTCTGCTGGGTTCAAGGTACAGGTTCTCATCAGCTCTGGTCCAGTGCAACTAAGGGCAACTGTTTTCCCAGTTGCCCTGGGGAAGGGGGACCCCTTCCCCCTGTCCCCAGCACACTCACCTCTGTCCTCCTGCCCGTCCTTCTGTTCCCGCTGCTGTCCTGTCCCCAGGCTACTTCAGCCAGGACTGCTGAGAGCTTGGATCTGAGTTGGGGGGGTGCTCGGAGGAGGACAATTTCCTGTCAGGAAACCCCTCCCTCTCTGGGGCCAGGGGCGGGAAGGACTCATTATCTGTCTGCCCTTTTAGGCCAGGCTGCGGTTGGGCTGGGAAGGCCGAGGCCCACAGCCGGGCCCCCACCCTCACCCCCGCTCCAGGCCGGAATCCGCCCACGCCTGCATGCTCTTCACGCCTCCCAAGGTGACAACACCATCCTGGGCGCCCCGGGGAGACACCCCAAGCTGGCCGCCAGCCCAGAGCTGCTCTCCAGCATGGGCAAGCCCCGAGGCCTTAGAGTGAGAACCGGGGGGCAGGCACGCATCTCTCTAGAGTTCCCTGCCACGGGATGAAGACCAGGAGGGAAGTTTTGCTGGGCCCAGGGGCTGGGGAGGGGGACCTACGGAGGAGGGCACTGGAAGTGGCTTTGGAATTGTGGTTCTCTTTGTCTAGAAGCCCCTGTACCCAGGTCTCTGCATGAGGCCCTCCTTTTCATCATCCCAGTTCCAGCCCCACGTCTCTTCCTCTGTTCTCCACTGTCCCGTCTCACAGAGTCGTCACTCTGCTTTGTCAATTTATTTTTCTTTTTTTTTTTTTCCTGAGACAGAGTCTCGTTCTGTTGCCCAGGCTGGAGTGCAGTGGCGTAACAATAGCTTACTGCAGCCTGGATCTTCCAGACTCAAGAGATCCTCCCACCTCAGCCTCCTGAGTAGCTGGGACTACAGGCATGCGCCACCATGCCCAGCTAATTTTTGTATTTTTTGTAGAGACACGGGTATCATTAGGTTCTCCAGGCTGGTCTCAAACTCCTGGCCTCAAGCCATCCTCCTGCCTCGGCTTCCCAAAGTGCTGGGATTACAGGCGTGAGCCACCGTGCCCAGACTGTCAGTTTCTTTATTGCACCTTCTACAATCTGAAATTATCAGATGCAACTGGATTCCTTGCAGATAAACTCAGCAAAGCTCACTTTGTTGATCCTGTTCATCTTTATAAGCCTAGCTGCGTGCCTGGCCCTCAGTAGTCAAGATTTAAATGAATTTAAATGAAGCTGAGGGTTGGAAGTGGGTTTGGAGATGGACTTCCTGCTAGAGTTGGGATGCCAAGTGAAGTGACGGCTGGGGCTGGAGCTGGTGCTGGGTGGGGTTGGGTATGAGAGTCAGGGTTACTTTAAAAGGCTAGGGCCATGAGTGGTGGCTCATGCCTGTAATTCCAGCACTTTGGGAGCCAAGGCAGGGGGATTGCTTGAGCCCAGGAGATCAAGACCAGCCTGATAATATAGCAAGACCCCGTCTCTACAAAAAAAAATTTTTTTTAATTAGCCAAGTGTGGTGGCACACTGTAGTCCTAGCTACTAAGGGAGCTGAAGTGGGAGGATCACTTGATCCTGGGAGGTGGAGGCTGCAGTGAGCCATGATCTCGCCACTGCGCTCCAGCCTGGGTGACAGAGAGAGACCCTGTCTCAAAAATTAAGGAAAAAAAAATTTTTTTTAAATAAATAAAACTGGGCTGCTTGCCGTGGCTTATGCCTATAATCCCAGCACTTTGGGAGGCCAAGGTGGGTGGATCGCTTGAGGTCAGAAGTTTGAGACCAGCCTGGCCAAGCTGATGAAACCCTGCCTCTACTAAAAACACAAAAATTAGCCAGGTGTGGTGGTGCATACCTGTAATCCCAGCTACTCGGGAGGCTGAGAGGGAAGAAATCGATTGAACCCAGGAGGCAGAGGTTGCAGTGAGCCGAGATTGTGCCACTGCACTCCGGCCTGTGAGACAGAGTGAGACTCCATCTCAAACAAACAAACAAATAAATAAATAAATAAATAAGATAAACTGTGTTCAAGTGCTCAGGCACAGCCTGAGGGGGATGCGTGATCACTGGCCTAGGCAAAGTCCAGGCGGGGATCAGGGTTGGGGTCAACATTAGGATCGGGGGCTGGGCTTAGGGATCACAGCTCCCTCCTGGATCCAAGGGTTAAGATTCAAAGGTCTGAATGCCCCAGCTGAAGGAATGAATTCACCAGACATAGGTTGTGGAGGAAGGGCTAGCTGGATGACCAGGTCGGGAGGCGGAGGAACAGGCCTTGCCCCCCAGCTCGGCCTCTGCACCGTGGACCCATGGTCAGCAGTGGCCCATCATGTGCTGGGATCGTGCAGGATTTCCACCCCGCCTTATTTATTTATTTATTTAGAGACGGAGTCTTGCTCTGTCGCCAGGCTGGAGTGCAGTGGCGTGATCTCTGCTCACTGCAACCTCCGCCTCCTGGGTTCAAGCAATTCTTCTGCCTCAGCCTCCCGAGTAGCTGGGACTGCAGGCGCTTGCCACCTGCAAGCGCCCGGCTAATTTTTTGTATTTTTTTTAGTAGTGACAGAGTTTCACTGTGTTAGCCAGGATGATCTCGATCTCTTGACCTCGTGATCTGCCCGCCTCAGCCTCCCAAAGGGCTGGGATTACAGGCGTGAGCCACCGTGCCCGTCCCCCTCCTTTTTAAAAATTATTTTTTTAATTTTAATTTAGAGACAGGGTCTCACTATGTTGCCCAGGCTGGTCTCGAACTCCTGGCTCAAGTGATCCTCCCGTTCTGGCCTCCCAAAGTACTGGGATTACAGGTGTGAGTCACCGCGTCCAGCCCCCTTTTTAAAATTTATTATTATTTTTTATGGAAATACAATTCACATACGTAAGATTCACCCTTTTCAAACAGAGTCCGGTAGGTTTTAGTATATTCACAAGGTTGCAGCAAGCGTCACCACTATTTAATTCCAGAACATTCTCATCACCCCAAAAAGAAACCTGGTACCCATCAGCAGTCATTTCTCATTCCCCAGCCTCCAACCCCTGGCAACCATTAATCTACTTTCTGTCTATGGATTTGCCAACTCTGAATATTTCATATGAATGGAAGCATACAGTAAGTGGTCTTTTGCGTCTGACTTCTTTCGCTAAACATGCTGTTTTCTTTTTTCTTTTTTGAGACGGATTCTCACTCTGCCGCCCAGGCTGGAGTGCAGTGGCGTGATCTCAGCTCACTGCCAGCTCCGCTTCCCGGGTTCACGCCATTCTCCTGCCTCAGCCTCCTGAGTAGCTGGGACTACAGGCGCCCGCCACCGCGCCCGGCTAATTTTTTGTATTTTTAGTAGAGACGGGGTTTCACCGTGGTCTCGATCTCCTGACCTCGTGATCCGCCCGCCTCGGCCTCCCAAAGTGCTGGGATTACAGGCGTGAGCCACCGCGCCTGGCCACATGCTGTTTTCAAGGTTCATCCACTTTGCAGCCTCCCTCTCTGTAAGCCTCAGTCCCCCCACATCTGGGAAATGGGGTGGGGACGCTGTTGGGGAAGGGAGGGCAGGGGTGGACCCTGGAGTGTGTGGGGCGCGTGTAGGGAGGTGATCGGCTGCCCCCGTGTGGTGCACGGTAGAACTGCAGCTCTCAGCGCCAATGCAGGGAACGGGTTGGGGGCGCTCAGCCCCTCTAGCCTACCCCCAAGACCCCCACTTTCACCCTGCGGCGTCCTTGGGATCACAGTACGTCTAGAACACTACCCCGGAACTCCACCCTCTCTGCCACTGTCCCTGAGGCTCCTCGGGCCATATTTGCCAAATAGTAATAATAATGTCCCCACATATGAATTTTGAATCTGGTCCCCTGTGAAGCACTTTACTCAAAGATTCTCATTTATTTGTTAGCAGTAACAAATTAAAATAACAAATAAATATAAACAAATTGACAAATAAAAATAGTAGCAGCCTGAGGTTGCTGCTATTATTTTTCGGCGACAGGAAACCACAGTGGTTGAGAGAGGGTCCAAGTTCTGGAACTTGGGAGCACTTGGATTCAAATTGTAGCCCTGCCACTAATTTGCCGTGTGACCTTCAGCGTGTGACGTTTCTCCCTTCCTTGGGCCTCTGTTTCCTCATCTGTAAATGGGATTGATAAAGATGCTCCCTACCTCCTGGGGTGGCAGAAAGGAGAAACTGCTCAGAGCCTGGCACAAGGGCAACTGCCATGAGTCTGTGTTGCTCATAGTATCAAGCAGTGCTGTGCTTTCACAACCAGCTTTTGGCTGAGTGCAGGGTAGTCCCAGCACTTTAGGAGGCCGAAGTGGGAGGATTGCCTGAGCCTGAGAGTTGGAGATCAGCCTGGGCAATATGGCTACAAAAAATTAGCTGGGCGTGGTGGTGCACACCTGTAGTCCCAGTGACTTGGTGGGGCTGAGCTGGGAGGATTGCTTGAGCCGGGGATGTCCAGGCTGCGGTGAGCCATAATCGTGCCACTGCACTCTAGCCTGGGTAATGCAGTGAGACCCTGTCTCAAAAACAAAACAAAGCAAAGCAAAACAAAACACCCCCAGCTCTCTGCAGGTGGGGGTGTGGAGCCTTAATTTGTAGCATTTGCCAATTTCCATGGTGTAAATATTCCCACTGTGGCTAATTTCAAGCTACCAAGGTGATATCACATGGCATTTTTGCCCCCCATTATATAGTAATTTTACTGTGCAGCTACAATAGACGTAAGTAACCTCAAGATCACAGATAATGGCAAATGTAGTAAGATAATTAGGACGTGATGAGTATGTATTACTTGTACCTTTAATGTAATTTAATTGTATGTTTGCATAATTTAATTTTTAATAATGGCTGTGTTTAACAACCAGTTCCAAAATTCCTGAGACATAACAATCAGCTCGCTCCAGCCAGATCCAGCACACTGCTGTTTTAGAAGGGGAAACTGAGGCTCAGGAAAATAAGCCTCAGATAGAAGAAGGCAGGGCACAGACCCCTTCCCAAAACCATGTGACTCCCAGGCCAAGACTATGTAATGCCTGTCTTTCTTTCATCCCACCCTGGTCCACAGAGCATGGATGGTCCCCACAGCGCTGTGTGGCCTCCGAGAGGCTCTTGTCCTCTCTGGTCTCAGCCTGCCCGCATGGGGAGTGGCTGTGCCCTGCAGGCGAATACCTGCACAGGGTTCCTTCGCACCTGCCAGTGAGCAACACACGGATTCTTCCTCTCACTTTACAAACTGGGAAAGTGAAGCCCAGAAAGGGCAAGTGCTTGCCCCGGGTCATACAGGTGGACAGAGAGGGTCCCCACACCCCAGCTGGGGTGCAAAGGAGTGGATGCTGCAGCCCCAACCTGGGGGTCTGGAGCTATGTGGGTGAGTGGAGGCAGCCTGACTAGGGAGGTCACTGAGCCCTCAGCAGTGGCCAAGCCCCGCACACCATCCCCTTCACCCACCCCACCCTTAGGCCTCCGAGGGGAGAGCTTCCCCCGCTCCCCACCCCCGCCAACTGGGGAGAGAATGGGCCAGGGGGAGGGACAATGTGGGCAGCGCTTCTGGGGTCTTCTCTGGCTCAGTCCCTTTATCTCCATCTCTTCACAGATCTCTGCGTCTCTGTACCTCTTTGTCTCTCCCTGTGTGTGTGTGTGGGGGGTCTCTCTCAGTCTTTGTCCCTCTGCGTCTCTGGGTCTCTCTGTCTCTGTCTCCCTGCGTCTCTCTCTCTGTCATCTGGCTCTTCCTTCATCTCCTTGCGCCTCTCTCTCCACCCTTTTGTAACTCGTCTCTCTCTCTTTGTGTCTCTCTATCTCTACGTCTCTCGATCTCTCTCTCTGCGTCTCTGGCGCTCTGCCCCGGCCTCTCTCTCCCCTTCTCTCCTCTCCAGTCCGCCTCTCGTCTCGGGCGAGAACACGCTCCCCGCCGGCGCGCCCAGACCCGCCTCCGCCCCCGGAGCCCCCGGCGCCCCGGACCAGCCCGGGCCTGCGCCTTTAAGGGCCGGCGGCGGGGGGCGGGGTCCCGGCGCCCCGCCCTGCCCGCCCCTCCCCCTGACGTCCCTTCCTCCCTCCCCAGCCCCTCCACCGCCTCCCTCCGCCGCCGCCTGGGCCGGCTCCGCGCCCCCTCCGCGGCCCCCGCCCGCCCGCCTGCCCGCCGCCCCCATGGCGCCCGGGGTCCCCGCTGCACGGGGCCACTAGGACCCTCGGCGTCCCTTCCCCTCCCCCGCCCTGCTCCCTCTCCCGCCGCGCGGACCCGGGCGTTCTCGGCGTCCAGCTTTTGAGCTCGCGTCCCCAGGCCGGCGGGGGGGGAGGGGAAGAGAGGGGACCCTGGGACCCCCGCCCCCCCCACCCGGCCGCCCCTGCCCCCCGGGACCCGGAGAAGATGTCTTCGCGGACGGTGCTGGCCCCGGGCAACGATCGGAACTCGGACACGGTGAGTGGGGCCCGGCCCCTTGGGGAGCCCTGGCTGGGTCCAGCCGCCAAACCCTTCTCCCCGTTGTACCCCTCGCCCCGCGGGCCCCTACCCTCGTTTCCTGGGCCCGACCCGGCTCGTCACCTCTCGACCCCTCCCGGACTTCCAGGCCTCTCCACCCTCCCCACCTTTTCCAGCCCAGCCCGACCCCTGGGGGCGCCCCTCTCTCGGGACCCCTCTCTTGTCCCCGTGCAGACCGCTTCCGCTCGGGTCTGTTCCCTCCAGGAAGCCCCCTCCCCTGCTTCCAGGAGCCCCTCCCTTCTCTTGCCTGTGCTAAGCCCTTTCCCCTCCAGGCCGTCCGCGTCCGACACCTCGCCCCCTCCCGGATTTGCAGGGCCCCTGACCCCCCAAGGCCCGGCCCTGGCACTCTCAGCAGGGCCTGGCCCAGTCCTGCCTCTGGCTCCGGCCTTCCCTGTCTGGAGCTGGGTGCCGGCTCCCCAGGAGCCCCCCTCCTCTTATTCCCAGCCCTCTGCCCCTCCAGGACGCACCCAGGGCGCCTGTGGGCAGCCCCTGGCAGGAAGCTGGTTTCCACCTCTCCTGGGCCCCGGCCCTTTTCTGGCTTCTTCAAGGTCTCTCCCGTCCCAGGCCTGGTCCCCATCTTCCAAGCAGCCCTGTCCCTAGATCCCAGCACCCCGGGGCCCCCAGATGCCACCTGGACCCTTTCTGGTCTCTTCCTCTCCCAGGAAGCCTTGGCCTCCAACTTCCAGGCCCTCACCTCACCCAGGCTGGTATTTCTAGGCCCTGGACCAGTCTGACTCCAGGCCTCATCCGCCCTCTATCAACTTCTCAGCTTCAGGCAGCCCCTTCCCCAACCCCCAACCTCTGGACCCCCTACTAGGCCAAACTCAGACCCCTTCCCCACAAACCACCGTCCTTTCTCCTGCCCCAGGGCCTCCCCCTTCCTTGCTGGGAGTCTGGCCTTCCAAGGAAGCCCCCTCCTCAGCTTCAGAGGCCTTCCTCAGCTACAGGGCCTGGCCCCAGATCCTTCTTCCAGAAAACTGGACCTGAAGCCTCTCATCTTGCCCTGGCTTCAAGCCCTTTTCCCTTGGGTCAATCTGCTGGAAGCTTTCTCCCCAAATTTCTAGACCCCTTGACCTTCCCCAGGGCTCAGCCTTTATTCATCTGGGCTGCTCCTTGCCCAAGAAGTTCCTACCCCATACTTCCAGGCCCCTCAGACCCTTCTCTGGTTTCAAGGACTTCTCCTAGAAACCCCCTTCTCTGATTCCTAGGAGCTTCCCCAAGACCCAGGGATTCCTGGCCTCTGACTTCCACTGCCCCCATGGCTTTGTCACTTTCCACCATTCCCAGGTGCCCCCGCCCCTACACTGCTTCCCAGAGAGGCCCCTCCCCATCTCCTGTGTCTCTGATCACTGATCACTTCCAAAGACCTGCCCACCACCCAATCCTAGACTTCTCCCCACCTGGGATCTTTGTGCCTTTCTCCAAATCCTTCTGCCAGGTCCCTGTTCCCCTTCCCCCTGTTTCCCTCACCTCCGACAGACCCCCCCCCACCCCACACACACACCATCAGAGAGATTTATATCTGTCCCTTCCTCATCTTGCAGATCCCTCCCTCACAGAGACCACCCCGCATCATCACTATGGGCCAGAACTCCAATTTGGAGTCTAATGAAATGCCTACCACCTCTGTTCGTTGGTCACTACAATCTACAGTGAGGTGCCAGGGGCTCCACAGTCCTGGGTTCCAATGCTGACATGGCCAGCTGGTTTGCCTTGTGTCCTCAGACAACCAGTTCTCCCTTTCTGAGCCTCAGTTTCCTGCCCTGGAAAATAGGGGTGACCGCTTGAGTGCCTCCAAGGCTTACTCGATTCAGGCGAAGGCTGGCACCTAGGAAGCACTCCACAAATGCCAGCTGCTATTGTGGCTGTGGGTATGAGTCAGACAGCCCGTGGATTCTCAGCTCAGGGCTGTTATTAGTTGTTGAGTGAGCCTGCAGATTCACTCCCAGCTTGCAGCCTCAGTTTCCTTATCTCTAAATCGGGTTGATGATGGCCCCCCACTGTTAGGGATGTTTGCAGGAGCCAGCGATGTGATGTGACTAAGGTGCACAGGGCCTGGCATGTGTCGTGGCTGTTGTGGTTATTAGTGCTACTTTAATTGTTCAGATAAACTTGGGTTCACATCCTGTTTCTGTCCCTCCCTAGCTGTGTGACCTCGGGCAAGTAACCTTACCTCTCTGAGCCTTGGTTTCCTTGTCTGTTAAGTGGAACGCCTAATGACGACTTGCTGTTCCCTGGGTTGTTAAGATGCGTGCATGGTGCGGATTTGAGGATGGCTAATCCCCTTTTCTCTCCTCCAACTCTTGTCACTAAGACCTGCCTGTCAGTCCTGGTGGGGAGTCACTTGCCTGCCTCTGGAATGGGAGGTTGCAGCCCCCTCTCCTGTTACCTGGTTACCATGGCTACAGCCACGTGGGGTCATGCTCCCCCACCCCAAGTTCCAGGGCCCCCCACCAGGGGGCCAGCCTCCCCAGGTTCCCTAGCAACAGGCCCGGGTGTTGGGGCGCCAGCCGGGCGGGAGGGAGCCAGGCCAGCTGGTGGTGCAGGCCAATTTTAGCTCCCACCCCCGGCCCCCAGGGGCTTTGTCACCCACTGCCCCAGCTGCCCCTCGCAGGGGTCCCTCAGCCATGCTGCCTTCAGCGTGGTGCCATCCCACCTCCAGCTGGCTGCCCTGGCGCCACCTGACAGGGGTTCTTCTCCAGGTCCTTATCTCGGTGGGGATCGGAGGCCTTATCTCCAGGATCTCCACCTGCCTTCCTGGTCTCTCCTGGGAAGAAGCCTGGGCCTGTGGGGAAGCCTGGCTCAGCACTCAGGAGGAATCAGCAGGCCAGGGTTCGCATCCCAGCACTCTGCTCCATCTGCCCTGTGACCTTGGGGGAGGGACTCCCCCTGCCTGAGCCTGGGTGTCCCCGTCTGAAGACTGCAGATCATAATTGGACCCACATTGGAGGCCAGGGTGAGGGCACGGCAGGCAGTGGCGGACGCGTGGTTAGAGCCCTGGCCGTGGTGGTTGGAACTGCCCAGCCGTGGGGAGGTTGTCTTTCTGCCCCTGTGAATGGACTGTGTGACCTTCACATGGCACCTTCCCTCTCCAAGGCTCAGTTTCTCTGCTGGAACATGGAGTCGTTCCCTGGGCTACTGCAGGAATTAAGTGTAGGCGAGTTACCTGTTTACACAGGACTTGGTCCATAGCATGAGCTGCTTTGTAGAAACGGTTCATGACCCAGCGTGGTAGCTCACACCTATAATCCCAGAACTTTAGGAGACCCAGGCAGGAGGATGGCTTGAGCCTGGGAGCTGAAGACTAGCCCGGACAACATAGCAAGACTCCATCTCTACAAAAAAATTTTAAAATCAGCTGTGTGTGGTGGTGCACTCCTGTGGTCCCAGCTACTCAGGAGCCTGAGGTGGGAGGATTTGCTTGAACCCAGGCAGTTGAGGCTCCAGTGAGCCTTGATTACACCACTGCACTTCAGCCTGGGTAACAGAGCAAGACCCTGTCTCAAAAAAAAAAAAAAAAAAAAGGTTCCGGTGTGAGAGGCAGTGTGGTATTGTGACAGAGAAGAGCATCAAGTCTGGTGGAAACTATTGGGCGCGGTGGCTCATGCCTGTAATCCCGGCACTTTGGGAGGCCGAGGTGGGCGGATCACCTGCGGTCAGGAGTTCAAGACCAGCCTGGCCAACATGGTGAAACCCCCTCTTTACTAAAAATACAAAAATTAGACGGTCGTGGTGGCGGGCGTCTGTAATCCCAGCCACTCGGGAGGCTGAGGCAGGAGAATTGCTTGAACCCAGGAGGTGGAGGTTGCAGTGAGTTGAGATCGTGCCATTGCACTCCAGCCTGGGCAACAAGAGTGAAACTCTGCCAAAGAAAAAAAAAAAATACTGGTGGAAACTGTTTGGGTTCAGATCGTGGGTCCGGGTCTCAGTTTCCCCACCTGTAAAATGGAGATGATAGTGTGGTAATGGCCTCATATTGCATCAATGACCAGCATTAATTAAATGTTAGTTTTCGTTGCTATCAAGTGGCCCGGCAGTGTCTTTCTCAGAGACTTGGGCCCCCAGCCCATCAGCCTCTTGGCCTTTCTTCCTCCCCTCCTGTTGTCCTCCTGCTTCCCACTCCCAGCCGGAAGGGCACAGGCAGAACTGCCTTGGCGGGAGGCCTCAGGCACCCTGAGCCCCAGCCCTGAAAGGGAGACACAGTCCCTGGGGCTTCCAATCAGGCCAGGGCAGCTCAGAGCAGGCAGGTGACCTGCGGGGGAGAGAGGCCAGGGAGGGACAGGACAGTAGGAACAGAACATCAGGAGGAGAGAAGCCATGGTGTGGGAGACAGCAAGTCAGGGCGCTTCTCAAGCCCTGGGTGTTTCAGGGGGTGGCAGAAGCAACAATGTTTCCCATGGAAGGAGGATAACAGGGATTCAACCAGGTCTCAGGTTGACTTGGTTACCCTGCAGGGGATGGTGGCTCAGGCCTGTATTCCCAGCACTTTGGGAGGCCGAGGTGGGTGGATCACCTGAGATCAGGAGTTCAAGACCAACCTGGCCAACATGATGAAACCTCGTCTCTACTAAAAATACAAAATTAGCCAGGTGTGGTGGCACATGCCTGTAATCCCAGCTACTCGGGAAACCTGAGGCAGGAGAATCGCTTGAACCCAGGAGGTAGAGGTTGCAGTGAGCCAGGTTGGGCCACTGCACTCCAGCTTGGGCAACAAGAGTGAAACTCGGTGTCAAAAAGAAAAAAAATAAGACTTGGTTACAATGTTTGGAGTCCAATCTGGGGTAACAGTGATTGGAATCAAATGTTAGGGGCATTCCACTGGGAATCAAATGTTGACATTTGGGTTTGAAGTAGAATTTGGGGGCTGGAGAGGGGACGGTTGATGGGTAAAATAGCATGTCAGGACCAGTGGTGGTGGAGGAGGAGCCTCGAGTCCAGATTGAGGTCAGCGTTGATTGGGGTTGAGGGCAGCCTCATTTAGAGCAAAATATTGTGGAGTTGATCCAGGCTCCAGGACAGGCATATCCTGCTTTTTCGCACTTTGCCTTATTGAGCTTCACAGATACTGTGTTTTCTACAAATTGAAGGTTTCTGACGACCCTGTGTTGAGCAAGCCTGTAGGCTCCATTTTTCCAACAGCCTGTGCACAATTTGTGTCTCTGTCACATTTCGGTAATTCACACAGTATTTCAAACTTTTTCATCATTATTATAATAGCTGTTATGGTGATCTGATATCAGTGATGTTTTTCCTTTTTTTTTTTTTTTAGAGACAGGGTCTTGCTCTGTTGCCCAGGCTGGAGTGCAGTGGCATGATCATAGCTCACTGCAGCCTCAACCTCCTGGGGCTCAAGCGATCTTCCCATCTCAGCCCCCTGAGTAGCTGGGACTATAGGCATATGCCACCATGCCTAGCTAATTTTTTTTTTTTTAAGTTTTTCTAGAGACGGGTGTCTCGCTTCATTGCCCAGGTTGGTCTCAAACTCCCTGGCTTCAAGCAATCCTCCTGCCTTGTCAATGATTTTGTTTTATTGTGATTCACTGAAGGTTCAGATGATTGTTAGCATCTTTTAACAAGAAAGTATTATAAAATTAAAGTATGTACATTGTTTTTATAGCTGTAATGCTATTATTGCACACTCAGTAGACTACAGTATGATGTAAACACAATTTTTCTTTCTCTCTTTTTTTTTTTTTTTTGAGATGGA
The DNA here is from genome assembly GCF_028858775.2 of Pan troglodytes. Lineage (NCBI taxonomy): Eukaryota > Metazoa > Chordata > Mammalia > Primates > Hominidae > Pan > Pan troglodytes. Next base: position 48,215,369 of record NC_072418.2, read on the forward strand.
GTCCCACTCTGTCACCCAGACTGGAGTGCAGTGGCGCGATCTCAGCTCACTGCAACCTCTGCCTCCCTGGTTCAAGCGATTCTCCTGCCTCAGCCTCCTGAGTAGCTGGGATTACAGGTGCGCGTCACCATGTCCGGCTAATTTTTGTATTTTTAGTAGAGACGGGGTTTCCCCGTGTTGGCCAGGCAAGTTTCACACTCCTGACCTCAGGTGATCCACCTGCCTTGGCCTCCCAAAGTGCTGGGATTACAGGCGTGAGCCACCTTGCCTGGCCCATAATATTTTTTTTCTTTTTTTTTTTGAGACAGAGTCTCGCTCTGTCACCCAGGCTGGAGTGCAGTGGCGCGATCTCGGCTCACTGCAAGCTCCGCCTCCTGGGTTCACGCCATTCTCCTGCCTCAGCCTCCCAAGTAGCTGGGACTACAGGCGCATACTGCCACGCCTGGCTAATTTTTTGTATTTTTAGTAGAGATGGGGTTTCACCGTGTTAGCCAGGATGGTCTCAATCTCCTGACCTCGTGATCTGCCCGCCTCGGCCTCCCAAAGTGCTGGAATTACAAGTGTGAGCCACCATGCCTGGCCTTTTTTTTTTTTAAGACCAAGTCTCACTCTATCACTCTGGCTAGAGTGCAGTAGAGCGATCTCGGCTCACTACAACCTCTGCCTCCCAGGTTCAAGTGATTCTCCTGCCTCAGCCTCCAGAGTAGCTGGGATTACAGGCGTGTGCCAATGCCTGGCTAATTTTTGTATTTTTTTAGTAGAGATGGGGTTTCACCATATTGGCCAGGCTGGTCTCGAACTCCTGACCTCATGATCCACCCACCTCAGCTTCCCAAAGTGCTGGGATTACAGGCCTGAGCCACTGCACCTGGCCACCTGGCCCATAATTTTTATATGCACTGGGAATCCAAAAGATTCATGTGCATTGCTTTTTTGCAGTATTTGCTTTATTGTGGTGGTCTGGAACCAAACTTGCGATATCTCTGAGGTATGTGTGTAATTAGAAAAGGAGGTTGGGGCTGGATGCGGTGGCTCACATCTGTAATCTGTACAGCCGAGGCAGGTGGGTCACCTGAGTCAGGAGTTCGAGACCAGCTTAGTCAACATGGTGAAACCCCGTCTCTACTAAAAATACAGAAATTAGCCAGGCATGATGGTGCACGCCTGTAATCCCAGCTGCTCGGGAGGCTGAGGCAGGAAAATGGCTTGAACCCGGGAGGCAGAGGTTGCAGTGAGCTGAGATCGTGCCACTGCACTCCAGCCTGGGTGACAGAGCAAGACTCCATCCCAAGGAAAAAAAAAAAGACAAGGAGGTTGGGGGTAGTCAGACTGCAGTGAGGGTTGAAGAAGGGGTGTGATGCCTGGGGCCCTGGATGTTGCAGCTTTGGGGGACATGGGGGCTTTTGTTCCTGGAGGCGTCTTTTTGTAGAGAAAGATGAAGGATGCTTGGCTCTCTGGGGCCTGAGTTTGAAAAGGGCCACAGAGGGGCCGGTAGCCAGGCCTCAAGTTAAGTGCACTAGCCCACGGGTTCCACAGAAGGTGGGATTGGATAGCTCATGCTCCATCTCCCCCGCCCAGCATGGCACCTTGGGCAGTGGCCGCTCCTCGGACAAAGGCCCGTCCTGGTCCAGCCGCTCACTGGGTGCCCGTTGCCGGAACTCCATCGCCTCCTGTCCCGAGGAGCAGCCCCACGTGGGCAACTACCGCCTGCTGAGGACCATTGGGAAGGGCAACTTTGCCAAAGTCAAGCTGGCTCGGCACATCCTCACTGGTCGGGAGGTGAGTATGGGCACAGGGTGGGGCTCGGGGCAGGTCCCTGTGGGACCAGGTCTTCGGTGTATGTCGATAGAGGTCAGGATTGGCCCTGGGTTTGCTTTGTGGCCTCAGGTAAGTTCTCGACTCTCTATGGGACAGGTCACAATATCTCCGATGTTCCCAGAACCACCCCCATGGGAAAAGAGAACTAATTTCAGGTATCCCTGAAATTGCCGGGAAATCTCAGATCACAGGCAGTCCAATGTGTGCGTTGCTAGGGATGCATGCGGCTTTTGTAGATAAACCTGAGCTGTGGCCGGATGCGTTGGCTCACACGTGTAATCCCAGCACTTTGAAAGGCCAAGGTAGGAGGATTCCTTGAGCTCAGGAGTTTGAGACCAGCCTGGGCAACATAGCAACACTTTGTCTCCACTAAAAAATAAATAATTTTTTTAAAAAATTAGCTGGGTGCGGTGGTGTGTGCCTGTGGTCCCAGCTACTTGGGAGGCTGAGGCGGGAGGATCGCTTGAGCTCAGGAGTTTGAGGCTGCGGTGAGGTGTGACCTCACCACTGCACTCCAGCCTGGGTAACAGAGTGAGACCCTATCTCAAAAAATAAAAATAAAATAAAATAAAAGAGGGCTGGGCACGGTGGCTTACGCCTGTAATCCCAGTACTTTGGGAAGCTGAGGCAGGTGGATTGCTTGAGGTCAGGAGTTCGAGACCAGCCTGACCAACATGATGAAACCCTGTCTCTACTAAAAATACAAAAATTAGCTGGGCGTGGTGGCACATGCCTATAATCCCAGCTGCTCAGGAGGCTGAGCCAGGAGAATCGCTTGAACCCAGGAGGCAGAGGTTTCAGTGAGCCAAGATCATGCCACTGCACTCCAGCCTGGGTGACAGAGCGAGACTCTGTCTCAAAAAAAAAAAAAAAAAAAAAAATAGAAAGGCTGGGCGCGGTGGCTCACTCCTATAGTCCCAGCATTTTGGGAGGCCAAGGCAAGTGGATCACCTGAGGTCAGGAGTTCAAGACCAGCCTGGCCAACATGGTAAAACCCCGTCTCTACTAAAAATATAAAGATTAGCTTGGTGTGATAGCAGGCACCTGTAATTTCAGCTACTTGGGAGGCTGAGGCAGGAGAATTGCTTGAGCCCAGGAGGCGGAGGTTGCAATGAGCCAAGATCGCGCCACTGTATTCCGCCTGGGCAATAAGAGCGAGACTTTGTCTCAAAAAAAAAAAAAAAAAAAAAAAAAATTGGCCGAGTGCAGTGGCTCATACCTACAAACACAGCGCTTTGGGAGGCTGAGGCAGGTGGATCACCTGAGGTCAGGAGTTCGAGACCAGCCTGGCCAACATGGCAAAACCCCATCTTTACTGAAAAAAAAAAATACAAAAATTAGCTGGGTGTGGTGGTGGGTGCCTGTAAGCCCAGCTACCTGGAAGGCTGAGGCAGGAGAATCACTGGAACCCAGGAGGCGAAGGCCGCAGTGAGCCGAGATTGTGCCACTGCACTCCAGCCTGGGTGACAGAGCAAGACCATCTCAAAAAATAAATAATAAATAAATAAATAAAAAGTAAATAAATAAAAAATAAATAAACCTGAGCTGCCTCTCTGTTTTAAGGGTGGACTTTGGTTCGTTGAAATCTTCCTGTGATCTGGAGAACACAGCAGGTTTATTTATGTTGTATTCTCAGTTACACACAGCCTCACTCTCCCCACCTCCTCTTCCAGAGCAGGCATCTGTGCTGAGTATGGTGACATTATTGCAAAAAGGGCCCACACAGGCTTTGCAGCCTAGATATGAGGTCTCTAACTCACTTAGAGGAAAAGGAATGGTGGGTGATTTCATGATTTCCCCACCCCTCCTTCAACTTCAGAGAAATGATTGGAATGAATTATCCTGTCTTGGATGGGCTCTCCCCTGCCCTCACGCTGTCTACACCATACACGCAAAAGACACCAGGCCCCGATGGTCTTACAGGCAAATCCTACCAGATGTTCACATTTTATGCCAGTTCTTCCAGAGACTAAAGAAAGAACTGCCACTGCCTGACTGGTTTTTATGCGCTAGTTTGTCCTTAAGAGCAAAACCAGACAAGAAACAAAATTACAGGCCAATCTGGTGAACATAGGTACAAAAATCTTATACAAAATATTAACAAACAGAACCTGGCAAATCAATTAAAGAAAGCTGTGTGATAACAAAACTGGCTTTATCTCAGGAATGCAAAGTTCTTTTCCCTTTGACAATTTATTCATGTACTTCACCACATTCTCAGATTAAAGAAGAGAAACCATATGATCGTCTCAATACTGGCATAAAAAGTGTTTGATAAAATTTTTAAAAACACATTCGTGAGAATATGAGAAAAGCTAAGGGGCTCTCTCTTCCATGAAGAACACATGGTTCCCTATATGTGGATCTGGTTCCAGGGGTTTCTGAGAGGGACCTGGCCTCATCTCTGTTTTAAAAATAAAAGTTTCACTGCAGACTGGGTGCGATGGCTCAGCGAGCGCCTGTAATCCCAGCACCTTGGGAGGCTCAGGAAGGCAGATCACCTGATGTTCGGCGTTCAAGACCAGCTTGGCCAACATGGAGAAACCCCGTGTCTACTAAAAATACAAAATTAGCCAGGCGTGGTGACGCATGCCTGTAATCCCAGATATTCGGGAGGCTGAGGCAGGAGAATCCCTTGAACCTGAGAGGTGGAGGTCGCGGTGAGCCAAGATCGCGCCATTGCACTCCAGCCTGAGCAACAAGAGGGAAACTCTGTCTCAAAAAAAAAAAAAAGTTTCACTGCAAAAGAAGTATAAGGAGAGTTCAATGACATTCTGATTTCCTCCCCATGATGTATCTCAAAGCTGTTTTAAAAGTTGTGTTTAAGAGGTAGATTCCATCAGGCTGCATAAGTTCAAATCTGGCCCACAACTTACTACAATTTACTGGCCATATAACTTTGGCCAAATGACTAAACAGCTCTGTGCCTCAGTTTCCCTGTTGGTAAAATGATGATAATCCTGTTAGCCAAATGTTGGTGGCATGTGCCTGTGGTCCCAGCTACTTGGGAGGCTGAGGTGGGAGGATCACTTGAGCCCAGGAGGTCAAGGTTGCAGTGAGCTATGATCACACCACTGTAACACCACTGTACTCTAGCCTGGGAGACACAGCGAGACTCTGCCTCCAAAAGAAAAGGGGGCGGGGGGGTGGGGTGGGTGCGGAGAATGGGAGGGATAATCCTAGCACTTATCTCACAGGTTGTTGTGAGGATTAAGAGTTCTCATTTGTAAAGCGCATAGTCCTTGTAGTGAGGGCTTAGTGCATGTTAACCAGTTGTTATTTATTCCACTGTTCATTTGTTCAAAACAAAGATGTGATGGGCCAGTGATCTTCATTGCCCTCACAAAGGGATCCCCTCAAGGTCTCGTCCATGCCCACATCCACTCAGGCAGCTCTGGAGCAGCGTCAGCCAGGCCCTGCTGTGGAATAAGGATATTTCTCTGCAGAAGTGAGGGTGGCAGTGGAGACAGTGAGGACAGCTTGTGCAAAGGCCCTGAGGCCCTGAGTTCCCCATCCACAGGGTATGGCCCAGAGTGAGGGCTCTTCTGGGAGAGGGGGCAAAGGAAGGATATCCCAGGGTGATCTGAGCTGGGCCAGCTGGAGTGCAATGGCGTCATCTTGGCTCACTGCAACCTCTGCCTCCCAGGCTCAAGCGATTCTTCTAACTCGGCCTCCAGAGTAGCTGGGATTACAGGTGCCTGCTACCACACCTGGCTAATTTTTGTATTTTTAGTAAAGACAGGGTTTCGTCGTGTTGACCAGGCTGGTCTCGAACTCCTGGCCTCAAGTGATCCTCCCGCCTTGGTCTTCCCAAAATGCTGGGATTACAGGCCTGAGCCACCATATCCAGTGGGGCTTGTGGCACCTTGACCGTCCCTCCTCCTTTCCTCCCCCTCTAGGTTGCCATCAAGATCATCGACAAAACCCAGCTGAATCCCAGCAGCCTGCAGAAGGTGAGGCTGGGGAGACGGGGGAGAGCAGGAGCCAGGCTTCCGGCACAGCCGGGTGACCCACCTGACCCCTCCTGCGGGGGCCCGGCTGGGGAAAGGATCCCCCAAGCCACCCACCCTCACTCTCCTCTGTCTTCCTTTCTGGCCACGCCCAGCTGTTCCGAGAAGTCCGCATCATGAAGGGCCTAAACCACCCCAACATCGGTGAGGAGGGTATGGGAGCAGGGGCAGGCCACCAACTGGAACACTTGCAAAGGAGTTGGGGGTGGTGGCAGTGGTTAGAATAGTTGGAGACCCACCAGGCGCAGTGGCTCACTCCTGTAATCCCAGCACTTAGGGAGGCTGAGGCGGGTGGATCACTTGAGGTCAGGAGTTCGACACCAGTCTGACCAACATGGTGAAACCCTGTCTCTACTGAAAATACAAAAATTAGCAGGGCATGGTGGCGGGCGCCTGTAATCCCAGCTACTCGGGAGGCTGAGGCAGGAGAATTGCTTGAGCCCAGGAGCCAGAGGTTGCAGTGAGCTGAGATCGCACCACTGCACCCCAGCCTGGGCAATAAAGCGAGACTTCGTCTCAAAAAAAAAAAAAAAAGAAAAAGAGTTAGAGACCTGGTTTCTCATAGTTGCATCACTGCTGTGTGACCTTGGGCAAGTCACTTAACCTCTTTGAGCCTCTATTTTCTCTTCTGGAGTAGGGGTGATAAGAGGGCCTATTACCAGGTCATTGTGAGGATTGACAAAGATGATGCATCCAAAATGCTTAGTTTGGGCTGAGCTATGGGAGTTGATCCAATTATTTCCACCAGCATCAACATCCTCACTGTCATTATCATTGGGCAGAGGCGGGAGTGAGGGGTCTTTAGTGAGAGAAGCGGAGTTTAGCTCCGCCTGGATGTGGCTGCAGCATTTGTTCATTCATTCATTCATTTACTCAGTAATTATTGATTGAGTGGCCGCTATGTGCCAGACCCTGGGGACACAACAGGGAAGACAACAAGACACAAATCTCTGGCCTCATGGAGCTGACATTCTTGTGAGAGAGAAAATGGAAAGGGTGGCTGGGCGCGGTGGCTCACGTCTGTAATCCCAGCACTTTGGGAGGCCGAGGCGGGTGGATCACCTGAGGTTGGGAGTTCGAGATCAGCATGACCAACATGGAGAAACCCCTTATCTATTAAAAATACAAAATTAGCCGGATATGGTGGCGCATGCTTGTAATCCCAGCTACTCGGGAGGCTGAGGCAGGAGAATCGCTTGAACCTGGGAGGGTGAGCAGAGATCGCGCCATTGCACTCTAGCCTGGGCAACAAGAGCAAAACTCCGTCTCAAAAAAAAAAAAACGAAAGTGGAAAGGGTGGTAGAGGGGGCTGAGGAGTTTGGAAAATCTTGCTGTCAGTAGGGAGCCATTGAGTGTTGAGTTGGGGTGGGGGTGTTATGGTTGGCACATTTGCATAGTTACTGAGGACAGGTTAGGAGGGGCCCTTTCTCCCTAATGCCCTACACTGTTCCCAACCATTATAGTGAAGCTCTTTGAGGTGATTGAGACTGAGAAGACGCTGTACCTGGTGATGGAGTACGCAAGTGCTGGTGAGCCGCCCACCCTCTCCGCCCTGCCCCTGTGCCACCTCCCCCTGCCGCTGCACCTGACCCTGACCCCGCTCGGCCTCTGCCCTGCAGGAGAAGTGTTTGACTACCTCGTGTCGCATGGCCGCATGAAGGAGAAGGAAGCTCGAGCCAAGTTCCGACAGGTTGGGGCAGGGCTGAGGGTGGGACTGACTGGGTGCCTGGGTCCCTGGGAGGGCGTCTGAGAGCTGGGCATGGTCTGGGCTGTCCAGTGACCTGGGGGCGGGGCTTAAGTCTGGGCAGGGGTGAAGGTGCAGAGCTGGGTGTGCTGGGCATATAGTTGCCCAGATGTGAGGGCATCCGGATGTAGGTTTGCAGGTGCCCTGTTGGGTGGGTGAGAGGATGTTTGGGCATGAAGGCGCTCCGGTGGGCAGGTGTTGCATGTGTAGGGCATGTGGGTGTGCCCAGCACGTAGGTGTGTGGGTGATGGGGGCACGAAGGTGCCAGGGTGCCAGGTGTGAGTGTGCCGGAGTGTGATTCAAAAGATGTGTGGGCAGTAGCTATGTGGGTGCCCAGGTATGTAGGTATGTAGGTGTGTGGGGAAGAGGGTGTAGGGCACCCCAGGTAGATGGGCAAGAGAGGGCTGAGGGGTGGTTGTGTAAGCTTGTAGGTACTAGGGCATGCTGGTATGTGGGTGCCCGGGTGTGCGAGTGCCCAGATGTATGGGTTTCCAGGTGTGTGGTAGTGAGGACACCCAGGTGTGTAAGAGTGTGGGGGGGCCAGGTGTGGGGTAAGAATATGTGCAGGTGTGAGGGTGCCCAGGTGTGGGGTAAGAGGAGTTGCGGGTGTGAGGGTGCTGGGGCGTGAGGGGTAAGAAGATGTGCGTGTGTGAGGGTGCCAGGTGTGTGGGGTAAGAGGAGATGCAGGTGTGAGGGTGCCGGGGCATGTGGGGTAAGCAGATGTGCAGGTGTGAGTGTGCCGGGCATGTCGGCTAGGAAGATGTGCAGGTGTGAGGGTGTTTCTGCCTTGACGCTGCTGTCCTGAACTCAAGGGCCATGAGCCCTGGTGAGTTGGGGCGGCCTGTCTATCTACAGGTATGGGATATCCTCATGGGAGTTTCCAGATGTGAAGGTCAAGAGAGGCTGGTCCCCATGCCTTGGTTCCGACGTCCCTGGGCATGGGGGTGTCCTGGGGGAGGCGTGTGTCTGCCCAGGTTCCACGGGCACCTCTTGCTGTGACTGAATCAGGGTGTGAGGCCCCAGATCTCAGGCTGTGCCTTGGGGAGGCCTGGGGCCCAGCTGTGAGTGGTTTCACAGTCCACTGAGGGAGGCTGAGGGTTTTGGGAGCCACAAATAACCAACCTTCCCCCTCCCTCCCAGATTGTTTCAGCTGTGCACTATTGTCACCAGAAAAATATTGTACACAGGGACCTGAAGGTAAGCCCCCGACCCGCTGTGATCTCAGGGACCACAGCTCAGCCCACAGACTTCTCCCTGCCCCCACCCCTCCATGGTTCCCGTGGCCTCCAGCAAATTCCTCCAGCCCTTTTCTCCTCCTGCTCCTCCCTCCACACCCAGCACCCCCTTGACCCTTTCCCAAGCTTTTGTGGCAGAAACAAGGCCAGCAGATGGGGGAGCGGATGGGGAGGAGGGGACAGGAGGAGTGAACAAAGCAGGGAGAAACAAAGTGTCCCAAAATGGCCCTGGATGCTACAGGGCTGTTGGATAAGGACGCTGGGACATGATAAGGGGTTTGTCGCTCTCAGAGCCTTTCGGACCTTGGCATTCTCCGACCTTAGGACGTTCAGGACTCCTTGAGGATTTAGGTTGCAGAGCCCCAGAGTCACTCTGCCCACAGGGTCCCCGAGTCACAGGAATCTGAGAACTTTTTTTTTTTTTTTTTTTTTTTTTGAGACAGAGTCTCACTCTGTCGCCCTGGCTGGAGTGAAGTGGCGCGATCTCCGCTCACTGCAAGCTCCGCCTCCCAGGTTCACGCCATTCTCCTGCCTCAGCCTCCCAAGTAGCTGGGACTACAGGCGCCCGCCACCAAGCCCGGCTAATTTTTTATGACGGGGTTTCACCGTGTTAGCCAGGATGGTCTCGATCTCCTGACCTTGTGATCCGCCCGCCTCAGCCTCCCAAAGTGCTGGGATTACAGGCATGAGCCACGGCACCTGGCCGGGAATCTGAGAACTTGAGAAGGCTTCGTTTTTATTTTTATTTTTGACATGGAGTCTCACACTGTTGCCCAGGCTGGAGTGTAGTGGCCCCATCTCAGCTCGCTGCAACCTCCGCCTCCCGGGTTCAGGCGATTCTCCTGCCTCAGCCTCCCGAGTAGCTGAGGTCACAGGCGCCTGTCACCATGCCCAGCTATTTTTGTATTTTTAGTAGAGACGGAGTTTCACCATGTTGGCCAGGCTTGCTCTTGAACTCATGACCTCAGATGATCCACCTGCCTCGGTCTCCTAGAGTGCTGGGATTACAGATGTGAGCCACCGTGTCCAGTCTGAGAAGAGGCTTTGAGAGAAAAGCCACCTTGGCCAGTACCAGGCAGGAAGGGACTCAACGGGGCTCCAGCCCAGCTACCTGTAGGAGCTGAGCCAGGCAGCCTCCTCGAGTACCTGTGGCCCCAGGGTCCGCATTCCACACCTTCCGCTGCATGTCTCAGGCCTCGCGCTCCAAGACCAGGTGGCTGACCGTTTGGTTGGCTCAAATCCGGTTGTCTTGACTGTCGTTTTGTGAGCACCTGTGTGCTAGGTGGCATCCTAGGTGCTTTAAGGAAGTGCTTCTGGAACTATCTGTGAGGAAGGACTGGGTTGGTTTTGTTGTTTTGTTTTGTTTTTTTGTTGCCCATACTGAAGTGTGATGGTTCCATCACAGCTCACTGTAGCCTCAACCTCTTGGGCTCAAATAGTTCTCTCACCTCAGCCTCCTGGGTAGCTGGAACCACAGGTGTGAGCCACGAAGCCTGGCTAATTTTTGATTTTTTTGTAGACAAGGGATCTCACTCTGTTGTCCAGGCTGGTCTCGAACTCCTGGGCTCAAGAGATTCTCCTGCCTCAGCCTTCTGAGTTGCTGGGATTACAGGTGGGCACCACCATGCCCGGCTAATTTTTGTATTTTTAGTAGAGACGGGGTTTCACCACGTTGGCCAGGCTGGTCTCAATCTCCTGACCTCGGGTGATCTGCCCGCCTTGGCCTCCCAAAGTGCTGGGATTACAGGTGTGAGCCACTGTGCCCAGCCACAAACCCCATTTTAAAAGCTATTATTAGATTCTAAAGAAATTCCACAGTCAAATTCCTATGGAGGACTAGGCGCAGTCTCACACCTATAATCCCAGCACTTTGGGAGGCTGTGGTGGGAGGATTGCTTGAGCCCAGAAGTTCGAGAACAGCCTGGGCAACACACCCAAGACCTGATCTCTACAAAAAATAATTGTAAAAAATTAGCTTGGCTGGACGCGGTGGCTCTCACCTGTCCCAGCACTTAGGCAGGCAGATCACTGGAGGCCAGGAGTTCAAGACCAACCTGGGCAACATGGTGAAACTCCATCTCTACTAAAAATACAAAAATTAGGTGGTCGTTGTGGCGCGTGCCTATAATTCGAGCTGCTTGAGAGGCTGAGGCATGAGAATTGCTTGAACCTGGGAGGTGGAGGTTGCAGTGTGCCAAGATCGCGCCAGTGCACTCCAGCCTGGACAACAGAGCAAGACTCCATCTCAAAAAAAAAAAAAAAAGAAAAAAAATTAGCTTGTATGCCTGTGGTCTCAGCTACTCAGGAGGCTGAGGCAGGAGGATCCCTTGAGCCCAGGAGGTTGAGGCTGCAGTGAGCCATGATCACGCCACTGCATTCCAACCTGGGTAACAGAGCAAAACCCTGTCTCTAAAAACAACAACAAAAAATACAAAAGCAGAAAGTGCATCTGAAAAAAAGAAAAATAATACAAAATGAAAACAAAAAACAAACTGCTGTAGAGGTTCAAGTGCTAACCCTCTCTTCACTTCCTTCCACTGGGCTAGGGTGTCCCTCCACACGGCCCTGGAGGCAGCACCTTAGAGGCTTCCATGATTCACCTGGAGGTCGTACGTCCCCTGGTGGAGGGTCCCCAAAGCAGCTAACACGAGTTTTGGGGTCGTATTAGTACACCAGGGGTACCAACCAAGGAGACCAACCCATGTGACTTTGGGGCTGGATTGCGGAGCCTCAAATGGCAGGAAAAGAAATGTAATCCCTGGCCTGGCGTGGCGGCTCACACCTGTAATCTCAGCACTTTTTGGGAGGCCGAGGTGGGCGGATCACCTGAGGTCAGGAGTTCGAGACCAGCCTGGCCAACATGGCGAGACCTCGTCTCTACTAAAAATAAAAAAATTAGCCAGATGTGGTTGTGGGCGCCTGTAGTCCCAGGTACTCGGGAGGCTGAGGCTGGAGAATCGCTTGAACCCAGGAGGAAGAGGTTACAGTGAGCCGAGATCGTGCCACTGCACTCCAACCTGGGTGACAGAGTGAGACTCCATCTCAAAAATAAAAAATAAGAAAAAGTAAGCCCTGAGCAAGCCAGATGCTATTACATTCAGGTTTAGGGAGGAGCTCTGTGGTGTGTCTTTGTAGGGTTTGGGCCTTTATTGGGGCAGGAGCTGGGGAAGAGTGGTCCAGAAATAAACCAGGAGACATAGGGAGACCTGGGAGGAAGCCAGGGATGCTGGTGACCTGGGCGAGGGAAGGACCGCAGTTGGGATGGGCCAGACGCGGGTGACATTTTGAAAGGTGGAGCCGTGCCTCTGTTTGTAGTCAGAAGGCTGGAGGCTTCTTCCTCCGTGCACTGTGGAAATGGGTGGCCTTGTTTAGATTCTAGTTGTGCTGCTTTCTTGCAATGGGCATGAGTTGTGGCCTCCCACAGCTTCTGTTTCCTCCCCTGTGAAATGGCAATTGCAAGACCGCATGCCGCAAAAAAATAGACAAAACTTTATAACAATACAAAACGTTTATTTATTTATTTATTCACTTATTTTTGAGATGGAGTCTCGCTGTGTTGCCCAGGCTGGAGTACAGTGATGCAGTCTCAGCTCACGCGATTCCTTGCCTCAGCCTCCCAAGTTGCTGGGATTACAGGCACCCGCCACCACGCCTGGCTAATTTTTGTATTTTCAGTAGAGACAGGGTTTTACCATGTTGCCCAAGCTAGTCTCGAACTCCTGACCTCAGGAGATCTGCCTGCCTTGGCCTCCCAAAGTGCTGAGATTACAGGCGTGAGCTACCGCGCCCGGCCATGAAATGTTTACTGATCACTGACTGCGTTCTAGGGGCCGCTGTGAGCACTTTACGCTTAAACCCACAACCACGCTTGAGGCAGGTGTTGAGATCACCCTCAGTTTACATACAAGGAAACTGAGGCACAGAGAGGTCTGGTAACCCACCTAAAGTTCACACAGCGAGTGAGTGGTGGAGCTGGGATTTGCAGCTGGAATTCTCCGAGAGTCTGTCGTTTCACCTTCACGTTATGCAGACGGACACTGTTATAATTGATAGTCCACAGAGCCCAGTGCATGGTAGATATGCAACCAGGATTAAATTATTGCTTTCGTTTTCCTGGGTCTTGAGCAATCAGGCCTTATTTTGTTTCTGCTGGGTAACTTGAGGCTCCAAGAGGGGCAGGAGATTACCTGAAGACCCCTAGATCTGCAGACCACATGGGGTAATAGTGATATTACATAGTACTCGCTGGGTATGAAATACTGTTCTAGCTTTTCTTTTTTTTTGAGACAAGTTCTCACTCTGTTGCCCAGGCTGGAGTGCAGTGGCACAGTCTCAGCTCAGTGCAACCTCTGCCTCCCAGGTTCAAGCAATTTTTGTGCCTCAGCCTCCTGAGTACCTGGGACTACTGGCGCACACCACCATGCCCGGCTAATTTTTATCTTTATGTTTTTTTGAGACGGAGTTTCGCTCTTGTTGCCCAGGCTGGAGTGCAATGGCATGATCTCGGCTCACTGCAACCTCCACCTCCTGGGTTCAAGCAATTCTCCTGCCTCAGCCTCCCGAGTAGCTGGGATTATAGGCATGTGCCACCACGCCCAGCTAATTTTGTATTTTTAGTAGAGACGGGGTTTCTCCATGTTGGTCCGGCTGGTCTCGAACTCCCGACCTCAGGTGATCTGCCCACCTCGGCTTCCCAAAGTCCTGCGATTACAGGCGTGAGCCACGGTGCCCAGCCCAATTTTTGTATTTTTAGTAGAGACGGGGATTCACCATGTTGGCCAGGCCGATCTTGAACTCCTGACCTCAGGTGATCGACCTGCCTTGGCCTCCCAAAGTGCTGGTATTATAGGCGTGAGCCACTATGTCTGGCCTGTGCTAGGTTTTCTATGTGGATTAACTCATAATTCTCAAACTACGCTATGAAATAGGAACTAAGATTATCCCCATTCTATGGATGAGGAAACTGAGGCTCAGCGAGGTAAAGTTACTACCTAAGGTCAGGTAGAGAGTAAAGGACAGACCCAAGAGTTGATCCCTGTGGGCCAGCCCTAGAGCCTGTGCTCCTGTCTGCCTCCCACGTCCATGAAGGGCTTTGGCCTTGAGTCCCACTTTCCGCCCTCTCCTTCTCTCCCTGCAGGCTGAGAACCTCTTGCTGGATGCCGAGGCCAACATCAAGATTGCTGACTTTGGCTTCAGCAACGAGTTCACGCTGGGATCGAAGCTGGACACGTTCTGCGGGAGCCCCCCATATGCCGCCCCGGAGCTGTTTCAGGGCAAGAAGTACGACGGGCCGGAGGTGGACATCTGGAGCCTGGGAGTCATCCTGTACACCCTCGTCAGCGGCTCCCTGCCCTTCGATGGGCACAACCTCAAGGTACCGGGAGGGGCTGGGTGCAGGGGCATCAGCCCCTCCCCACAGTCAGGCCCCTATCCCCCCCACACCTCCCCTGCAGAGGGCCTCAGTGGTGGGACTGGCCTGAGTTCTCATGGGAAGACGGGGGATGGGCAGGATTCAAGTCCCCTCTGCAGTGAGGCCAGCCGAATGGACTGCCATGCTGGGGTTAAGGGCATGATCTTTGCAGCCGATAGGCTTGAGTTCAAATCCTGACTCATCCGTTCACTGAGCTAATATTTATGGCCCACTTCTCTGTGTCAGGCTCTGTTTTGGGCTTTGCATGTAAGGCGAGAACAAGAGAGGCAAAAACTCCTGCTTGGCCGGGTGCGGTGGCTCATGCCTATAATCCCAGCACTTTGGGAGGCAGAGGCGGGAGGCTCACTTGAGCGTGGGAGTTCAAGACCAGCCTGGGCAACATAGGGAGACGCTGTCTCTACAAAAAATACAAAAATTAACCGGGCATAATGGCGCACGCCTGTAGTCCCAGCTACTTGGGAGGCTGACGCGGGAGGATCACTTGAACCTGGGAGATCAAGACTGCAGTGAGCTGAGATCGTGCCACTGCACTCCAACCTGGGTGACAGAGGGAGACCCTGTCTCCAAAAAGAAATTAAAAAACAAACCCTGCCCTCGTATATGCTACGCTGTGGGTGAACCTTGAAAACATTGTGCTAAGTGACAGAAGCCAGTCACATAAGGCCACAGAGTGTATGATTCCATTAATGTGAAATGTCCAGAATAGGCAAATCCATAGAGACAGAAAGTGGATTACTGGTTGCCTGAGGCTGGGGGGGGAGGAGCAAGTTGGAGGTTGATTGCTAAAGGGTACTGAATTTCTTTTGAGGTGATGAAAAATGTTCTAAAATTCAATGTAGTGGCCGGCCTGATGGCTCACACCTATATTCCCGGCACTTTGGGAGGCCGAGGCAGGCAGATCACCTGAGGTCAGGAGTTCGAGACCAGCCTGGCCAACATGGTGAAACCCTGTCTTTACTAAAAATACAAAAATTAACCGGGTGTGGTGGCAGGCACCTGTAATCCCAGCTACTGGAGAGGCTGAGGCAGGAGAATCGCTTGAACCTGGGAGGCAGAGGTTGCAGTGAGTCAAGATTGTGCCACTGCACTCCAGCCTGGGTGACAGAGCGAGACTCTGTCTCAAAAAATAAATAAATAAATAAAATTGAATGTAGTAATGATTGTGCAACTCCGTGCATATACTAAAAGCCATCGAATTGTGCACTTCGCTTCAAACAAAACAATTCCTGTCTTCCCAGACTAACATTCCTACTGGGGCCAGGCAGCTAACAAAACAATAAGCAAACTAGATATGATATCAGATGCTGGCCTGTGCTATGCCGGGGGAAATACTGTAAGGGGATGGGAGGTGTGGGCTGAGTTGTTGCTTGCTTTTTTTTTTTTCCCCTTTGAACTTTTTATTTTGAACGATTGCCAATCTACGGAAAAGTTGCAACAGTAGAGCAAATAACACATGGTATGTTTCAGGAGCTTCACAATCGCTGGCCTGTGTCCACATTTGCTCTATCTGTCTGTATTTGCACGTGATCTTTGCTGCCCTCATCGGCATTCATGGGGCATTTGACAGTTAGTTGCAGACGCTGTGTCCTTTTATCCCTAAAGGCGACAGCGGGTTATCTCCTGAGACCAGGGGCTTTTTCCTGTTGACGGTAACATACAGGAAATACAGCAGTGGTATAATCCTGGCCTCTACGCCATGGCCCATACTCAGATTTCATCCATCATCCCAGGAATATCTTTGGCAGCTATTTTTTTTTCCCAGTCGGGGATCCACTCGGGTCCCTGCGTTGCATTTAGCTGCGCCATCTCTTGTGTCTCCTTTCATCCGGAACAGTTCTCAGCCTCTCTTTTGTCTTTCATGACATTGACATTATCGATTAGTTCAGGCCAGTTAATTTTGCAGAACGTCCCTCAATTTGGGTTGCCTGGTGTTTCCTCTCGATTGGAATCGGGGGTGCATTGGGGCAGGAATTCTGCAGCTGGGACTCTCTGTCCTGCTCTGCGTTGCCCGTGAGGAGCACGTACTGTGATCTGAAATTGTAAAGTCAGGGAAATACTTGCAGAGGACAGACCATCAAAGCGGAACCCTGAGTGATGAAGAGGAGGGAGTCCCTTCTTCACAGTGGCCTTGGCCAAATAGCCAACCCCTCTAAGCCTCAGTCTCACCTGCTGTTCAATGAAGATCATAAAGGTACCAACCCTGTGGGCCAGGCGTGGTGGCTCACGCCTGTAATCCCAGCACTTTGGGAGGCCGAGGCGGGCGGATCACGAGGTCAGGAGATCGAGACCATCCTGGCTAACACACTGAAACCCCGTCTCTTCTAAAAATACAAAAAATTAGCCGGGCGTGGTGGCAGGCGCCTGTAGTCCCAGCCACTCGGGAGGCTGAGGCAGGAGAATGGCATGAACCCGGGAGGTGGAGCTTGGAGTGAGCGGAGATCTCGCCACTGTACTCCAGCCTGGGCAACAGAGCGAGACTCCATCTCAAAACAAACAAACAAAAAAGATGATACCAACCTTGTGGCAGTGATTTTTAAGGACTGGCTGAGATCAGGGATGCAAAGTGCTCATTCAAGACAGCCTTCTGGCCGGGCACGGTGGCTCAGGCCTGTAATCTCAGCACTTTGGGAGGCTGAGGTGGGCAGTTCACCTGAGGTCAGGAGTTCAAGACCAGCCTGGCCAACATGGTAAAACCCCGTCTCTACTAAAAACACAAAAATTAGCTGTGCCTGGTGGCATGCGCCTGTAATCTCTGCTACTCGGGAGGCTGAGGCAGGAGAATTGCTTGAACCAGGGAGGCAGAGGTTGTAGTGAGCCGAGATCACACCACTGCACTCCAGCCTGGATGACAGAGCAAGACTCTGTCTCAAAAAAACAAAACAAAACAAACAAACAAAACAGCCTCTGACACTCCGGCCATAGCTGAAGTCTGGGGTGGGGAGGTGTTGTCACAGAATAATTTTTCTGAGCCTCAAGCATGAAGCTAAGAGACCTTTTTGAAGGGCCAGGCCAGTGTCTTACCTGCCCCAGGTCCTTGTCACTTTCTGCCATCCTGGTGTCCCCACCAGGCACCCCAGGCCTTGCTGCGCAAAGGAGGCACACAGCTGAGAAGAGGCAGGTTCTAGCTCTGTCATTTCCTTTCTGAGTGACCTTGGACATGTCCTTTTCTGAACCTCAGTTTCCCCACCTGTAAGATGAAGACACTAAGAGTATTCAGGACAGGTGTCGTGGCTCATGCCTGTAATCCCAGCACCTTGGGTGGCCGAGGCGGGCAGATCACTGGAGGTCAAGAGTTTGAGACCAGCCTGGCCAACATGGTGAAACCCTGTCTCTACTAAAAATACAAAAAGTAGCCAGGCGTGGTGGCGCGTGCCTGTAGTCCCAGCTACTCGGGAGACTGATCCAGGAGAATCACTTGAACCTGGGAGGCAGAGGCTCCAGTGAGCCAAGATTGCGCCCCTGCACTCCAGCCTGGACGACAGAGCAAGACTCCATCTCAAAAAAATAAAAAGAGTTTGACACCAGCCTGGGCAACATTTCAAGACCACATCTCTACAAAAAATATCTTTTAAATTAGCCTGGCATTGTGGTGCATGCCTGTAGTCCCAGCTACTTGGGATGCTGAGGTGGGAGAATTGCTTTAGCCCAGGAGTTCCAGGCTACAGCGAACTATGATCACGCCACTGCACTCCAGCTTCGGTGACAGAACAAGAGCCTGTCTCTTTAAAAAAAAAAAAAAAAAAAAAGCATCTGCTTGCAGCCCGTCTGCATATGTTAAGCCCTTCGCTGGAGCTTGGCATCTGGCCACAGCATCATGCTTGGGAGCTGCGCTGGAGGTGGCAGTGGTGGCCTGATGGCTTCTTCTTCCCCATCACGTGATAGGCAGTGTGGCATGGTGGTCACACAGCACAGGCCCCAGAGCCAAGGCCCTGCCACTTTCTGGCTGTGCAATCCTGGGGCAAGTGACCAAACCCCTCCAGGCCTCAACCTCCTCGTCTGGAAAGTGGGCGTTATAACCGGGCTTCGCGGCGTTGTGAAAATGGATGTAATATGCATAAAGCACTTAGAACACTGCCTGCTAAGGGGTAAGTGTCCTGAAAGTGATCCAAATTAAATATTAATAGCCCTTTATGATCTGCAGAGGCTCCCCAGGCATGGGCATCTTTCAGCCCTTTTAGGAGAATGCTGCAGCAGAGGACTCTGTCCTAAAGGAGTCCTGTTCACCCTCCACGCTCAATTCGTTCCTACCTGTTTTCTGCCTCCCTTCGTTTTTTTTGTTGTCTGTTTGTTTTTTGAGACAAGGTCTCAGTCACCCAGGCTGGAGGGCAGTGGTGCAGTCACAGCTCACTGCAGCCTCAACCTCCCGGGCTCAAGCAATCCTCCTGCTTCAGCCTCCCGAGTAGCTGGGACCACAGGCATGTGCCACCACACCTGGCTAATTTTTGTATTTTTTGTAGAGACAGAGTCTTGCTGTGTTGCCCAGGCTGGTCTCAAACTCACGGGCTCAAGCGGTCTTCCCACCTTGGCCTCCCGAAGTGCTGGGATTATAGACATAAGCCACCACGCCTGGCCTATTGCGGTTTTTTATTCAGATGGAAAGAGCTCCCCCTGGTCTGCCAAGCCATGGATTTATCTTATTTTTCGCAGCTTTGGTAGGGCCTCTCATAAAAGGCCCTTAAAGAGAAAGCCAGCAGATAAATCCATGAATGGCCTTGAGGAGTGTGTCTCTTTGGACAGCAGGCATGGCTGGGGGAGGGGAGAGACGAGAAGGCAGGAGAGGCAGTAGGGTCTCCTTCCCCTTGAGTGAATCTCATATTTACATACCGCTCTCTGGCTCTGGGCCAGGCATGTGGTAAGCATTTTACAGATTTTTTTTTTTTTTTTTTTTGAAATGGAGTCTTGCTCTGCCGCCCAGAGTGCAGTGGCGCAATCTCGGCTCACTGCAACCTCCGCCTCCTGGGTTCAAGTGATTCTCCTGCCTCAGCCTCCCGAGTAGCTGGGATTACGGGGGTCTGCTACCACACCCAGCTAATTTTTGTATTTTTTTTTTTTTTAGTAGAGATGGGGTTTCGCCATGTTGGCCAGGCTGGTTTTGATCTCCTGACCTCAGGCGATCTGCCTGCCTCACCCTCCCAAAGTGCTGGAATTACAGGTGTGAGCCACCGCGCCCGGCCACATTTTTATGGATATTAACTCACCTGTACCCTGGTAGCAAGCATGTGAAGTGGGTCCTGTAATCCCTTTCACGGATAAGGAGACCGAGGCCCCAGTGGCTGACTCACTTACCTACCTCCCTCTTACCTGACTTAGAGAATAAACTTCCTTTTTTTTCTGAGACAGAATCTCGCCCTGTCACCCAGGCTGGAGTGCAGTGGCGTGATCTCAACTCACTGCAACCTCCACCTCCTGAGAGTTTAAGTGATTCTCGTGCCTCAGCCTCCCAAGTAGCTAGGACTACAGGCAGCCACCACCACACCCAGCTAATTTTTGTATTTTTAGTGGAGATGGGGTTTCACCATGTTAGCCAGGTTGGTCTCGAACTCCTGACCTCAGGCGATCTGCCTGTCTCGGCCTCCCAAAGTGCTGGGATTACAGGTGTGAGCCACCGTGCCTGGCCAGATAATAAACTTTCTCTGCAAGTTTTCCTCTGAATGAAAAGTTATGTAGCTTAAATTTTTTTTTTTTTGTAGAGACAGGCTGGTTGTTCAGGCTGGTCTTGAACTCCTGGGTTCAAGCTATCCTCCTCCCTCGGCCTCCCAAAGTGTTTGGATTACAGGTGTGCACCACCATGCTCAGGTCATTTTTTATTTTTTGTAGAGATGAGGTCTCCGTATGTTGCCCAGGCTGTTCTTGAACTCCTGGGCTCAAGCGATCCTCCGGTCTTGGCCTCCACGCCTGGCCAAGAATTTTTTTTTTAATTGCAGCGTCCGTATGATGTTCCCATTTTATGGGCAGGGAACTGAGGTCAGGAGAAAGGAATGGGGTTTTGCTTACCTCGTCAAGGGCTGGGACTCAGAGCTTCTGTCACTTCTATCAAAGGGGTTGGGACAAAGGTTGTGTGTGTGTGTGTGTGTGTGTGTGTGTGTAATAGGTGGGGGGCGGAGCAGACCCCCTCCTCCAGTAACCCCATCCCTGCAGGAGCTGCGGGAGCGAGTCCTCAGAGGGAAGTACCGGGTCCCTTTCTACATGTCAACAGACTGTGAGAGCATCCTGCGGAGATTTTTGGTGCTGAACCCAGCTAAACGCTGTACTCTCGAGGTGAGCCCAGCCTCACAGCCAGCGGGGGCCCTTCTCGTCTCCTGACTCCCCTAAACTCTGCCTGCCCCCACCCACAAAAGCCTTCTTGACACACTTTTCCTCTCCCGTGCCCACCGAAGATCTGCTGCTGGTGAGTGGGGGTAGACAGGCCGTCCAGGGAAAAGCTCCCAGGCCTGTCCTGACGCCACCCCCCCGACAGGCTCACCCACTCCCTGCCTTGCCAGTAATTA
This sequence comes from Pan troglodytes, assembly GCF_028858775.2. Classification (NCBI taxonomy): domain Eukaryota; kingdom Metazoa; phylum Chordata; class Mammalia; order Primates; family Hominidae; genus Pan; species Pan troglodytes. Next base: position 48,236,095 of record NC_072418.2, read on the forward strand.
GCTAATGAGCTCCTAGGATGATTACAGGGTGCCAGGGACCCAGATGATGCGGAGGAGGGAGGGTGGCATCAGGAGGCTCCGGCAGGGGACGTGGGGGAGAGAGAGGCCCAGGAGGCGCTATCTCTTAGGAAGCCCGCAATTCTGGGTGTTAGGCCTCGGAGGTTTGGGGCAGGGCAGAAGCTGTAGGATTTCTGGTTCCTTCTGACACCTGTCTTCCCCCTTCCCTGCTCCTGATGCCTGCAGCAAATCATGAAAGACAAATGGATCAACATCGGCTATGAGGGTGAGGAGTTGAAGCCATACACAGAGCCCGAGGAGGACTTCGGGGACACCAAGAGAATTGGTGAGGGTCAGGGAGAGCCATCCTGTCACCCTGGTTGGAGTGCAGTGGTGCAGTCTCGGCTCACTGCAACCTCCGCCTCCCAGAATCAAGAGATTCTTGTGCCTCAGCCTCCCAAGTAGCTGGGACCACAGGCGCCTGCTGCCATGCCTGGCTAATTTTTGTTATTTTTAGTAGAGACAGGGTTTTGCCATGTTGGCCATGCTGGTCTCAAACTCCTGACCTCAGGTGATCTGCCTGCCTCAGCTTCCCAAATTGCCAGGATCACAGGTGTGAGCCACTGTACCCGGCCCATGTTCGCTTTGATATTAAGACATAAAGAGAGACCAGGCGAGGTGGTTCATGCTGGTAATCCCAGCACTTTGGGAGGTCGAGGTAGAAGAATCACTTGAGCCCAGGAGTTGGAGACCAGCCTGGCCAACATAGGGAGACCCTGTCTGTACAAAAAATAAAAATAAAAAATTAGCCAGTTGTGGTTGTGTGCACCTGTAGTCTCAGCTACTCAGCAAGCTGAGGTAGGAGGATCCCTTGAGCCCAACAATTTGAGGCTGCAGTGAGCTATGATCATGCCACTGCACTCCAGGCGACAGGGTGAGACCGTGTCTCAAAAAAAGAAAAAAAGGTCAGGCACAGTGGCTCACGCCTATAATCTCAGCACTTTGGGAGGCTGAGGCTGACAGATCACCTGAGGTCAGGAGTTCGAGACCAGCCTGGCCAACATGATGAAACCTCGTCTCTACTAAGAATACAAAAATTAGACGAGTGTGGTGGCAGGCACCCGTAATCCCAGCTCCTCTGGAGGCTGAGGCATGAGAATTGCTTGAATCTAGGAGGCAGAGTTGCAGTGAGCTGAGATTGCACCACTGTACTCCACGCTGGGCGACAAGCAAAATTCCATCTAAAATAATAATAATTACGGTTTTTACCATTAAATGGCAAAAACCGGAATTACTTTTGCATCAACCTAATTATATTAGTAGGTTGAACACAACAAAAAGTTGAACCATATGAAATTGCCATTTTTTTTGGTTTAAAATTGTCAGTACCACCAATTTTGTATGGTTTAACCTAATAGTGATGATTTATTCTGCCACATAACTAAAATGAATAGAGTAGGCAGCCTTCAGGCACAGTTGTATCCAGGTGCTCAGAGACAGTTGTTGGGAATGTTTTCTGTGGTAGCTTTTTCCCAGGCTGCTCTCCAGGAGGCAAGCAGATCTGGGTCACATGCCTTCAATGAAGCAGTCAGTGTGGCTTTGGGTGTAGAACACACTAATTAGCCAGACCTGGGTTATTCGCCTGCCTTAGGGTTGGAGCAGGGGAGCCATCCACGTGATCTGAGCGGAAAGAATGTTCTTTCAAAGGAAATCAATGTGCTGTTGGGAAGGGAGGATGGGTACTGGACAGGTCAAAGAGCAGACACCGGTGAATGACACAGAAATGAGTGGAAGTGGGCCAGGTGCAGTGGCTCATGCCTGTAATCCCAGCACTTTGGGAGGCCCAGGTGGGTGGATTGCTTGTGCCCAGGAGTTTCAAACCAGCCTGGACAACATAGCAAAACCCTGTCTCTACTGAAAATACAAAAACTGAGGTGGGAGGATCAGCAGAGCCTGGGGAGGCCGAGGCTGCAGTGAGCTGTGACCGTGCCACTGCACTCCAGCCTGAGTGACAGAGTGACACCCTGTCTCAAAAAAAAAAAAGAGAAATGGATGGAAGTTAAAGTTTCTGGGAGTCTGAAACTTCTCTCCATCCCCCCCTCCCAGAGGTGATGGTGGGTATGGGCTACACACGGGAAGAAATCAAAGAGTCCTTGACCAGCCAGAAGTACAACGAAGTGACCGCCACCTACCTCCTGCTGGGCAGGAAGACTGAGGTCAGGGGGCGCCAGGGGCCCTTGGGGACGCGTGATGCCTGGGTGGAGGGACTTGGGGTGCAGAAGAGCCTCATCTGTCATCCTCTCACAGGAGGGTGGGGACCGGGGCGCCCCAGGGCTGGCCCTGGCACGGGTGCGGGCGCCCAGCGACACCACCAACGGAACAAGTTCCAGCAAAGGCACCAGCCACAGCAAAGGGCAGCGGAGTTCCTCTTCCACCTACCACCGCCAGCGCAGGCATAGCGATTTCTGTGAGTATCAACCCCACGCCCTCACACACCCTCCTTCTCCCCAAGGCCCAGACTTACAGTTACGTCAGGGTTCTCTGATTGGCAAGCAACAGAAACCCACTGGAGCTAACCTCAGAGAGGGAGGAATGTCTTATAAAGACACAGGGCATTGCATGGAACTTGGAGGCAGGAATGCACAGCCAGGCTCAGGAAGGGATTAAAACCGGAAAAGCAGCCAGACCCAGAGCAGACACTCTCTGTCTTGCTTCCTCTCTGCTTGTGTGGTTTTTCCTTTGTCTCTCACTTATCTCATCCTATCTTTTTTCCTGATGTCCCAGCTCCCCGATTTTTTTTTTTGAGATGGAGTCTCACTCTGTGCCTCAGGCTGTAGTGCAGTGGTGTGATCTTGGCTGATGGCAACCTCTGCCGCACAGGTTCAAGCGATTCTTCTGCCTTAGGCTCCCGAGTAGCTGGGATTACAGCTGCCTGCCATAACCCCCCGGCTAATTTTTGTATTTTCAGTAGAGACGGGGTTTCACCATGTTGGCCAAGCTGGTCTTGAACTCCTGACCTCGTGATCCACCCTCGGCCTCCCAAAGTGCTGGCATTACAGGTGTGAGCCACTGTGCCCAGCCTTTTCTTTTCTTTCTTTTTTTTTTTTTTGAGACAGAGTCTCACTCTGTATCCCAGGCTGGAGTGCAGTGTCGTGATCTTGGCTCACTGCAACCTCCACCTCTTGGGTTCAAGCTATTCTTGTGCCTCAGCCTCCTGAGTAGCCGGGATTACAGGCACCTGCCACCACACCTGGCTAATTTTTGTATTTTTAGTAGAGACAGGGTTTCACCATGTTGGCCAGGCTGCTCTTATACTCCTGACCTCATGATCCACCCACCTCAGCCTCCCAAGGTACTGGGATTACAGGTGTGAGCCATTGCACCCGGCCCCCAATTTCTTACCTTAGAGACCAGTCCAAATGGCAGCTGGAATCTCTGGTCCAGGATGAAGCTCTGATATCAGAGTCAAGTTTGAATTAATCCATTGTAACTGGGGCACAGAGGACACGTTGTACAAAGTGGCTGCTGAGAGTCTGCCCTCTGGCTTTGCCTCCACACTGAAGTAAAGGAGGCTCTGGAAGAGAGCTGGGCAGACAGCTGATTATACCCCACATTCTGCAACTGACAGACATCTCATCTGCTGCAGAAAATGAATACAGAGTCTGAGTTTAAATCTGGGCCAGGCACGGTGGCTCATGTCTGTAATCCCTTTGGGAGGCCGAGGTGAGTGGATCACCTGAGGTTGGGAGTTTGAGACCGGCCTGGCCAACATGGTGAAACCCTGTCTCTACTAAAAATACAAGATTAGCTGGGCGTGTTGGTGCGTGCCTATAATCCCAGCTAATCGGGAGGCTGAAGCAGGAGAATTGCTTGAAACTGGGAGGCGGAGGTTGCAGTGAGCCGAGATCATGCCATTGCACTCCAGCCTGGGCAACAGAGAGAACTCATCTCAAAAAAATTAAAAAAAGAAAAAAAAATGGATACACACCACCATCAGCACCCATTAGGCATGGAGACTTCTGAGAGGTCCCTTCACCCACACACTCATCAAATTTTAACCCTCTCTGCTATTTTTTTTAACGGCTTTATTAAGGTTAAAATTCATATACCAAACAACGTACCCATTTAAAGTGCACAATTCAGGCCGGGCATGGTGGCTCACGCCTGTAATCCCAGCACTTTGGGAGGCTGAGGGCAGGAGGATTGCTTGAGCCCAGGAGTTCTAGACCAGCCTAGGCAACATAGCAAGACCCCGTCTCTACAAAAAAATTAAAAATTGGCCAGGCACAGTGGCTCACGCCTGTAATCCCAGCACTTTAGGAGGCCGAGGTGGGCGGATCACGAGGTCAGGAGTTCAAGACCAGCCTGGCCAAGATGGTGAAACCCTGTCTCTACTAAAAATACAAAAAAAGCCAGGCATGGTGGCGGGTGCCTGTAATCCCAGCTACTCGGGAGGCTGAGGCAGAGAATTGCTTGAACCTGGGAGGTGGAGGTTGCAGTGAGCCGAGATCATGCCACTGCACTCCAGCCTGGGCCACAGAGCGAGACTCCGCCGCCCCTCCCCCCAAAAAAATTAAAAATTAGGTGTGGTAGTACACGCCTGTGGTCCCAGCTACTTGGGAGGCTGAGGTAGGAAGACCACTTGAACCCAGGAGATCGAGGTCGTGGTGAGCCATGATCGCGCCACTGCACTCCAGCCTGGGTGACAGAGCGAGACCTCATCTCAAAAAATAAATTAAAAAGTGCACAATTCAGTGGCTTTAATATATTTATAGAATTGTACATCTATCATGATGACTGATTTCAGAACATTTTCATTACCCCAAAAAGAAAATTCACAACCTTTAGCAATCAACTTCCAGGCAGGGCATGGTGGCTCATGCCCGTAATCCTAGCACTTTGGGAGACTGAGTCAGGCAGATCACCTGAGCACAGGAGTTCGAGACCACTGGGCAACATGGCGAAACCCCATCTCCACTATAAAATACAAAAATTAGCCAGGCGTAGTGGCAGGCGTCTGTAATCCTAGCTACTCAGGAGTCTGAGGCAGGAGAATTGCTTGAACCCGGGAGGCGGAGGTTGCAGTAAGCTGAGATCGCGCCACTGCACTCTAGCCTGGTGATAAGAGTGAGACTTCTTCTCAAAAAAAAAAAAAAAAAAAAATCAACTTCCAATCCCCCTTCCACCCTCAGCTACTAATCTACTTTCTGTGTCGATGAATTTGGCTATTCTAGACATTTCAGGTAAATGGAATTACACGATGTGTGGCCTTCAGTGACTGGCTTCTTTCATTTAGCAGAAAGTTTTCAAGGTTTATCCATGATATGGGTATCAGCACTTCATTCCTTTTCGTTGGCAAGTAATATTCCATTGCATAGATAGACCACATTTTGTTTATCCATTCATGAACACGTGGATTGCCTCCACTTTTTGGCTGTTGTGAATGATGCTGCTGTGAACATTTGTATCCGTGTTTTTGTGTGGCTGTGTTTTGCCGTCATTTCTCTTGGGTACATATCTGGGAGTGGAATTGCTGAGTCATCTGGTAACCGTGTGTTTAATAATAGTTTGAGGAACTTTCAGAGTGTTTTCCAACTCTGTTCATTTTACAGCCCTGCTTGTCTGCAGGGGTGAAGTTCTTACTCTGGGACAGGTACTAGGCTGTCTGCTTGTCTAATCTTTTTTTTCTCTGTCTTACATATCTCACCTTATCTTTTTCTAGATCTCTCAGCTCCTAGATTTCTTTTTTTTTTTTTTCTTTTTTTGAGACAGAGTCTCGCTCTGTCGCCCAGGCTGGAGTGCAGTGGTGCGATGTTGGCTCACTGAAACCTCAGTCTCCCAGGTTCAACTGATTCTCCTGCCTCAGGCCCCCGAGCTGGGATTACAAGCCACCTTGCCCAGCTAATTTTGTATTTTTAGTAGAGACAGGGTTTCACCATGTTGGCCTGGCTGGTCTTGAATTCCTGACCTGAGGTGATCCACCCGCCTCGGCCTCCCAAAGTGCTGGGATTGCAGGCGTGAGCCACTGTGCCCAGCCGCTCCTAGATTTCTTTTCTTTTTTTTTTTTGTTGGAGACAAAGTCTCGCTCTGTTGCCCAAGCTGGAGTGCAGTGGCGCAATCTTGGCTCACTGCAAGCTCCACCTCCCGGGTTCATGCCATTCTCCTGCCTCAGCCTCCCGAGTAGCTGGGACTATAGGTGTCCACCACCACGCCCAGCTAATTTTTTGTATTTTTAGTAGAGATGGGGTTTCACTGTGTTAGCCAGGATGGTCTTGATCACCTGACCTCATGATCCACCTGCTTTGGCTTTGGCTTCCCAAAGTGCTGGGATTACAGGCATGAGCCACCGCGCCTGGCCTGCTCCTAGATTTCTTACATCTCAGTTTTAGAATCCAGCCCAGGGCTGAGTGCAGTGGCTTACGCCTGTAATCCCAGCACTTTGGGAGGCTGAATTGGGTGGATCACTTGAGCTCTCAAGTTCGACACCAGCCTGGGCAACACGATGAAACCTCATCTCTACAGAAAAATACAAAAATTAGGCTGGGCGCAGTGGCTCTTGCCTTGTAATCCCAGCACTTTGGGAGGCCGAGCTGGGTGGATCACCTGAGGTCAGCAGTTTGAGAGCAGCCTGGCCAACATGGTGAAACCCTGTCTCTACTAAAAATATCAAAATTAGCTGGGTGTGGTGGTGAGCACCTGTAATCTCAGCTACTTGGGAGGCTGAGGCAGGAGAATTGCTGGAACCCGGGAGGCAGAGGTTGCAGTGAGCGGAGATTGTGCCATTGCACTTCAGCCTGGGCGACAACAGCAAGACTCTGTCTCAAAAACAAAACAAATTAGCTGGGCATGGTGGTGTGCACCTGTAATCCCAGCTACTTGAGAGGCTGAGGTGGGAGGATGGTTTGAGCCTGGGAGGCCAAGGTTGCAATGAGTCCAGATCGTGCCACTGCACTCCAGCCTGGGCGATAGAGCCAGACTGCCGTGTCTCAAAAAAAAAAAAAAAAAAAAAAAAAAAAAAAAAAAAAAAAAGAATCCAGCCCAAGTGTTAGCTAGAGTCTCCTTGGTCCACTCATCAGGATCAGGATGGAGCTCTGATATCGAGTCCAGTTGGGATTAATCCGCTGTAATGGGGGCACAGGAGGACACATTGCACAAAGTGGCTGCTGAAAGCCTGCGCTCTGGCCACCCCTCCACACTGAAGTGAGGGAGGAGAGAGGTGTCAGGGAATCTGAGACCCAGCATGAGCCCCACACGGGAAGTGGTGCTTCTGCCCTACCCCCACCATTGCTGGAGGTCAAACCATTCCCTGCCCCTGCGTCTTGTCTTTCCCACCTGTAAAATGACAGGGTGTGCCCAGAAAGTTCCTAAGGAGCTTGTGACTTTGGTATCATATGGTTAGAACATGGTAACCTTCAGAACTCCCCACACTGAGACCTGAGTTCCAGGGATTCTCAGAGAGGGATTGCTGGCAGGTGCCAGGTATCTGTCATTGTCATTGTAGAGCTCTCAGCTTGTGGTTCTGGGACTTTTGAGCATGTATCGCTCCTGAGGATGTAACAAGCAGACCTTCTGACCCTCTCAAGTTTGAGATCACTTTTCACCCCCGGGTTCTAAAACAGTAGATTCCTAAGATGTTCCAAGAGACCAGAATTATTTTGTGTTGCTTTTGAAATTGTTCATACAATAACATCCTTGAAAATGTGTTAGTTTGGAAAGGATAGATAGTGAAAAAGTCTTCATCCAACACATATCCCCAGCTCCCAGTTTCTCAAATACAGCAACTGTTACGGTTTTTTGTTGTTGTTTTTGTTTTGTTTTTTGACGGAGTCTCGCACTGTTGCTAGGCTGGAGTGCAATGGTGTGATCTCTGCTCACTGCAACCTCTGCCTCCCAGGTTCAAGTGATTCTCCTGCCTCAGCCTCCCAAGTAACTGGGATTACAGGCGCACGCCACCACGCCCAGCTAATTTTTGTATTTTTAGTAGAGACAGGGTTTCGCCATGTTAGCCAGGCTGGTCTCAATCTCCTGACCTTGTGATCCACCCACCTTAGCCTCCCAAAGTGCCGGGATTACAGGCGTGAGCCACCGCGCCTGGCCCTGTTATGGGTTTTAATATGAATTCCTTTGGAGAGATTTTATTCATAAACAAACATGTAAAGAGATAAATATGGGACCGGGTGCGGTGGCTCACGCCTGTAATCCCAGCACTTTGGGAGGCCAAGGTGGGAGGATCACTGGAGTCCAGGAGTTTGAGACCAGCCTAGAAAACATGGCGAAATCCTGTCTCTACAAAAAAAAATACAAAAATTAGGTGGGCATGGTAGTGTGTGCCTGTAGTCCCAGCTACTTGGGAGGCTGAAGTGGGAGGATGGCTTGAGCCTAGGAGGCCAAGGTTGCAGCAAGCTGAGGTCACACCACTGTACTTCAGCTTGGGCAACAGAGTGAGATCCTGTCTCAGTAAAAAAATTAAAAAAAAGAAGGAAACTAAAGATATATAAAAACAATAAATTCTCCCCTTTTGAAACAAGTTATAGTCCTTTGGAGATATTCATATATAAGCAAGTAGATATAGATACACACTTTTTTGCTTTTGTAGACAAATGATAACACATTGTTGACCCATCTCTTGTCTTGCCTTTTCTACTTTCCAGTCCGTCATGAAGATCATTCTGTACTGGTGCATAAAGTGCTTCCTTATTCTTTTTTATAGCTGCATAATTTTCCACTGTGGAAATACCTTGACTTATCTAGTCATTCCTCTACTAAGGGGCATTTAGGCTGTTCCCAGTCTAATGGTGCAGGCCAGGTGGGGTGGCACACACCTGTAATTCCAGCTACTTGGGAGGCTGAGGCAGGAGAATTGCTTGAACCCGGGAGGTGGAGGTTGCAGTGAGCGGAGATCGCACCACTGCACTCCAGCCTGGCAACAGAACCAGACTTTGTCTCAAAAAAAAAAAAAAAAGAAGGTGCAATGAATGGCCTGTATGTGCATGATGTCATTGATTTGGAGTTTCTAGGTCAGTATATGTGCGTTGGTAATCTTGAGGTAATTTTGACAGATATTGTCAGAATGGCCCACACAGAGATTGCAGCCCACGTGAGGAATTCTCAGGTTCCAACGATCCCCCAGAGTCAGTTCTGGGTTTCCGTGGTGATGCCAGCTCTAAACGGTACCCCCTCCCCCAGGTGGCCCATCCCCTGCACCCCTGCACCCCAAACGCAGCCCGACGAGCACGGGGGAGGCGGAGCTGAAGGAGGAGCGGCTGCCGGGCCGGAAGGCGAGCTGCAGCGCCGCGGGGAGTGGGAGTCGAGGGCTGCCCCCCTCCAGCCCCATGGTCAGCAGCGCCCACAACCCCAACAAGGCAGAGATCCCAGAGCGGCGGAAGGACAGCACGAGCACCCCCGTGAGTGACCAGGGCTGGGGGGCAGGGCTGGGGGCACCACCTGGGCCACATTCCTCAGGCCCTGCCTTCATCTCATTCCCCAGACGGAACTCCTTCTTACCAACTCCTTCTTCTACCCATTCATTCATTCAACAAACATTTATCGAGTGCCTCTGTTTGCCTGAGCTCAGTTTATACACTAACATTTGATGTTAGCGTATAAATTAGTGTTCTGTGTCAAAGAAGTGCAGAACGTACTCTTGGCAGAAAGGATTTAATACAGGAAACTTAAGTGCTTTTAAAAATGTGGGAAGGGCCAGGCACAGTGGCTCATGCTTGTAATCCTGGCATTTTGGGAGGCCGAGGCGGGAGGATCACTTGAGGCCAGGAGTTCAAGAAGCATAGCAGACGCCATCTCAACTAAAAATCAAAAAAATTAGCCAGGCATCATGTTATGTACCTGTGGTCCCAGCTACTTGAAAGACCAAGGTGGGAGAATCACTTGAGCCCAGGAGGTTGAGGCTACAGGGAGCTGTGTTCCCGCCACTGCACTCCATTCTGGGTGACAGAGCAAAATCCTGTCTCAATCAATCAATAAATAAAATATTAATAGTAATTTAAAAAATCAGGCCAGGCGCAGTGGCTTACGCTTGTAATCCCAGCACCTTGGGAGGCAGAGGTGGGCGGATCACTTGAGGTCAGGAATTTGAGACCTGCCTGGCCAATATGGTGAAACCCCGTCTCTACTAAAAATATAAAAATCAGCTGGGCGTGGTGGTGGGCACCTATAATCCCAACTACTTGGGAGGCTGAGGCAGGAGAATCGCTTGAACGCAGGAGAATCGCTTGAACCCAGGAGGCGGAGGCTACAGTGAGCTAAGATTGCGCTACTGCACTCCAGGATAGGTGACAGAGTGAGACTCCATTTCAAAAAAAAAAAAAAAAAAGCCAGGCGCAATGGCTCATGCCTGTAATCCCAGCACTTTGGGAGGCCAAGGCGGGCAGATCATGAGGTCAGGAGATCGAGACCGTCATGGCTAACACAGTGAAACCTCATCTCTACTAAAAATACAAAAAATTAGCTGGGCATGGTGGCATGCACCTGTAGTCCCAGCTACTCTGGAGGCTGAGGCAGGAGAATCACTTGAACCCAGGAGGCAGAAGTTGCAGTGAGCCAAGATCATACCACTGCACTCCAGTCTGGGTGACAGAGCAAGACTGTCTCAAAAAAAAAAAAAAAAAAAAAAAGCCTCGGGAAGCAGCAGCAGCTTCCCCAGCTCCTCAGCTCTTCCGGCATCTACATTCGGTCCCATTCCCTGCTCTTCTGCTCTGCACATGTTCAGTAGCCGCCCCACGTGGCTGTGCCCTTGGCCTTTCGAGGCTGGTCACGGCAGGTTACTACCAGTCAAGTCCCAGCCTTGACCAGGGTGCACACAGGTGTGAGTCTGAGCCAATTGTGGGCCTAAACTTCTAAAAGTATGGGTCACCTGCCAGGCGCGGTGGCTCACGCCTATAATCCCAGCACTTTGGGAGGCCGAGGAGGGTGGATCATGAGGTCAAGAGATCGAGACCACCTGGCCAACATGGTGAAACCCCATCTATACTAAAAATACAAAAATTAGCTGGCTGTGGTGGCGCATGCCTGTAGTCCCAGCTACTTGGGAGGCTGAGGCAGGAGAATCACTTCAACCCGGAGGCAGAGGTTGCAGTGAGCCAAGATCGTGCCACTGCACTCCAGCCTGGCGACAGAGCAAGACTCTGTTTCAAAAAAAAAAAAGAAAAAGAAAAAAGCATGGGTCACCACCCACACAGACACAAAATACTCGTAGTTATCCTTTACCATAAGATTTTGCTCTTTAACAAATAAGTTGGCTGGGCGCAGTGGCTCATGCCTGTAATCTCAGCACTTTGGGAGGCCCAAGGTGGGCGGATCATGAGGTCGGGAGTTCGAGACCAGCCTGGTCACCATGGTGAAACCCCATTTCTACTAAAAATACAAAACTTAGCCAGGCGTGGTGGTGCACGCCTGTAATCCCAGCTACTCAGGAGGCTGAGGCAGGAGAATTGCTGGAACCCAGGAGGCAGAAGTTGCAGCAAGCCGAGATCACGCCACTGCACTCCAGCCTGGGCGACAGAGCAAGACTCCGTCTCAAAACAAAACAAAACAAAACAAAAAGTCATAAAAATTAAGTTTTTAGTCGGACATGGTGGCTCACGCCTGTAATTCCAGCACTTTGAGAGGCTGAGGTGGGTGGATTGCTTGAGCTCAGGAGTTCGAGACCAACCTGTGCAAAATGGTGAGACCCCTTCCCTACAAAAAATAGAAAAATTAGTCCGGTGTGGTGGTGGCATGTGCTGGTAGTCCCAGCTACTTGGGAGGCTGAGGGAGGAGGATCACTTGAGTCCAGGAGGCGGAGGTTGCAGTGAGCCAAGATCGTGCCACTGCACTCCAGCCTGGGAGTCTCCAGAGGGAGACCTTGTCTCAAACAAACAAAAAAAAAGTGTTTAAATACTAATTTTTCTTGTACGTTCTTGAGAACATTCATCTTTTTAACTTCTTCTTAGTGCTCTTGGTGCCCCTGGGTACTTCCAGTTTATTTTGGTTCTAAACACCCAAGGCAAACTAAGGTCTCACTGCATGGCTGTTTGCGAGGTAGGGGTGTTTCTCCAGAGGTCCTGACCATCAGGAGGCACCCAGCTGTGGTGGCTGGTGGTGTCTGGCTGTTACCAGCATTCACCAGCCTTGACCGGCTTTGACTGATTGTGACTGGCCTTCACTGGCAATGCTTGACAGGGCCTCACTGAAGCTTTGACCACAAGTGTCCACGTTACCAGTGGCAGCCAGCTTACTGGCAGTGTCCAGCCATGGCCAGTATTAACCAGCAGCAACTGACTGTGACCGGCTTTGACCAGCCTTGACTGGCTGTGACTACCCTTGGCCAACGGTATCTGGCTGTGACCAGTGGTGTCTGGCTATTACCACTTATGACCAGCTTTAACTGTCCCTGACTGTTGGTGACTGGCCATGACCAGCCTTAACTGGCTGTGACAGGCTTTGACCAGCAGTGTCTGGGCATGACCAGCAGTAGCCAGCAGCAACTGGCAATGACCGGCTGTGTTTGGTTTGGCCAGCTGTGACCCTGCCACCACCTGTGAGGACTGCTAGCCCAGGTTCAGGGCCCTGGACTCCAGGGCTGTGCAGAGCCCAGGGTCAGTACAGGGAGGGGAGTGGAATGTTGTGAGGGAACCCCGTGGGGATGGGCCAGGAGAGGGTGCACCTGAGGACAGCTCACTGGCTACCTTACACCAGAAGGTTTCCTTGGGGAAACAGATCTTGAAGGCATCAGCTCAACTTCAGGCAGGTGGCACAGGAGGGAGGCCGGGATGCCTGTGTGTCCTGAGTATTCCGGATAAGTACAAATTCATGCCCCTTGGCTCTTCCCCAGCCCCGAGACCTGGAGCTTCACATGGCAGCCTCTGAGGCCCATGTGTCAGAGAATGATCCACAACCCAGAGAATGGATGGGAGCGGCAGGGCCAAAGAAGGAGAGGATGAGGTGGTTAAAGAAAAAAGAAAAGAAAATTGTAGGAAGGACTGGAGGAGCGGACAATGGGGGGGATTTGTAGGAACAACAGTCATAACCACACCACAGAACTGACCCACCAAGGGAGCTGCTCCTTCTGAGGCTGCCCCAGCACTGGTGAATTCAAGAGTGCATTGTTAGGCTGGGCATGGTGGCTCATGCCTGTAAGCCCAACAGTTTGGGAGGCCGAGGCGGTGAATCACTTGAGGTCAGGAGTTCAAGACCAACCTGGCCAACATGGCAAAATCCCGTCTGTACTAAAAATACAAAAATTAGGGCCAGGCGCGGTGGCTTACGCCTGTAATCCCAGCACTTTGGGAGGCTGAGGCGGGCGGATCACGAGGTCAGGAGATCGAGACCATCCTGGCTAACACGGTGAAACCCCGTCTCTACTAAAAATACAAAAAATTAGCTGGGTGTGGTGGCGGGCGCCTGTAGTCCCAGCTACTCGGGAGGCTGAGGCAGGAGAATGGCGTGAACCTAGGAGGCGGAGGTTGCAGTGAGCTGAGATTGCCCTACTGCACTCCAGCCTGGGTGGTGACAGGGTGGGACTCTGTCTCAAAAAAAAAAAAAAAAAAAAAAAAAAAAAAAACAACCACATTGTCATGGCTGTAACCCAAGACTCAAAAACTTCATCCTCCATCAGAAGAGCTTCTTGATGCCCAGAGGGCTGGACAATAGGCACTGGGGCCCTGCTGAAGCAAAGACCTTCATCTCATAGCCTTGCCTGTGTGAGCTGAAGTCAAAGCAGGCAGGAGAGCAGCTGCTGCCCCATTTCCACCTTCCAAATCTTCATGAATGCAAAGATTGGCAGAACCCAACTTATATGCAGAACCTGAGCTGCAAAGGATTCTGGGAAATGTAGGACTTGGCTTTTCTGCATCTGAGTTCCCAAGAACAGCAAAGTACGAAAATATCCTCAACATAGGAACAGGAGAGTGGAGGCAGAGCTGGACATGGTGGCACACACATGTAGTCCCAGCTACTTGGGAGGCTGAGGTGGGAGGATTGCTTGAGGCCAGGAGTTCAAGACCAGCCTGGGCAACATGGTGAGATCCTATCTCTTAAAAAAGAGAAAAAGGGTGGAGGCAGTTTGAGAAAGTGGCCGGGACTCTGAAGCCACGTAGAGTTTGAATTACATTAATGAGCCATGTGACCTTGGGCAAGTAACTTCACCTCTCTGATCTTCAATATCTCACTATGTGAAATGGGCTCATTAAAGAACCTGGGTCATTGTGAGGATCTTGTAAGATCTCATACGTGAAGTATTTCACATACCGGCACAGTAAGCACTCAGTGAATGAGAGCTATTGTTATTGCTAAACGAAACCCACACCTTAAGAAGGTAAAAAAGGAAAAGCAAATAAACCTCAAAGAAAGTAGAAGGGACCAGAAGTGGTGGCTCATGCCTGTAATCCCAGCAGTTCGGGAGGCTGAGGCAGGAGGATTGCTTGAGCCCAGGAGTTCAAGACCAGCCTGGACAACATAGACCCTGTCTCTGCCAAAAATAAAAATTAGCTAAGTGTTGTGGCACATGCCTGAGGTTCTAGCTACTTGGGAGGCTGAGGTGAAAGGATCCACTTGAGGCCAGGAGGTCGAGGCTGCAGTGAGCTATGATCACACCACTGCACTCCAGCCTAGGCATCAGAACAAGACCCCATCTCAAAAAAAGTAGAAGGGAGGAGGCATTAAAGAGAATAAATCAGTGAAGGAGAAGGAAGAGGTACAATAAAGCAACAAAACCTAAAGTTGGTTTTTTGAAAAGATTAATAAAATCAGTCTGGGTGTGGTGGCTCATGCCTGTAATCCCAGCACTTTGGGAGGCTGAGGTGGGTGGATCACTTGAGGTCAGGAGTTTGAGACCAGCCTGGCCAGCATGGTGAAACCCCATCTCTACCAAAAATACAAAAAATTAGCTGGATGTGGTGGTCCACGCCTGTAATCCCAGCTACTCGGGAGACTAAGGCAGGTTCACTTGAACCTGGGAGGTGGAGGTTGCAGTGAGCTGAGATCATGCCATTGCACTCCAGCCTGGGCAAAAAGAGTGAAACTCTGTCCAAATAAATAAATAAATAAATAAAATCGAATGGACCCCTGGTAAAAATCAATTAAGGAAAAAAGACAGCAAACATGAATCACCAGTATCCACAATGAAAAGGGGAACTTTGTTCTAACATTAAAAGATAGTAAGATGATATTAGGAACTACTTTATGCCAATAAATTTAACAGCTTAGATGAAATGGACACATTACTTTAAAAACACACTGTATCAAAACTGACACAAGAAGAAATAGAAAACCTGAACAGTCTTATATTCTTGTTAAAGAAATTGAATTCGTAACTGAAAACCTTCCCTATAAAGAAAATTTCTGGCTTGGATGACTCCCACCAGTGGAATTCTTCCAAACACTTAAAGAAGAAATAACACTAACCTTAGACAAACTTCCAGAGAATAGAAAAAGAGGGCTCTCTTCCTAACATGTTTATGAGGCAGCATAATCCTGATATTCCCTGTGTTCCCAGAGCTCACAGCCCAGTATGGGATGGGGACATATATGAGAACAGACATTGACAGCAAAGTGATTGAAGCTGCAGTGGGGAGCCCAGGGGCCTGTGGGAGCCCAATGGAGGAGGCACGTGACTCAGCCTGGGGCCGGGGGTGGTGGTAGATTATGAACTGACACCTGAAAGATATGTAGGAGTGAGTCAGAGGAAAAGGTAGGAGTAATGTTCTAACAGGTGAGACAGTCAGTGCACAGGCTAGGCACAGTGACAGAATGTGGCATGAGTAAGTACATTAGCAAACGTTTGGTGTGGCTGGGCTGGACCTCAAGAAGGTGGGCATTGCTGGGAGAAGAGTGGTGGACAAGGATGCCCCCTGGAAACCTTCCCTGCCTCGTTTTCCCTCAGTGCCCCCCTCTTCTCTGGTCTCCAGGGGTCTCCCTTGACTCAGCCTCGGTGGCTGGGATTACTCATGAACCTTTCACATCTTTGGGACCTTTCACCATCTCCTACTCACCCTGGGTTCCCACACAAGCCCCTGACTTATTCATCGATGGGGAGGGCAGAGAAGGGAAGAGGGAGAAGCTCAGGGGCATGTCTTCACCCCCTCACTCCCTTCCTGGCCGTGTCTCCTGCAGAACAACCTCCCTCCCAGCATGATGACCCGCAGAAACACCTACGTTTGCACAGAACGCCCGGGGGCTGAGCGCCCGTCACTGTTGCCAAATGGGAAAGAAAACAGGTACGGAGGGGGCAGCAACAGGGTGAGGGGTGGGAAGTAGGGGGTAGATGAACAGGACCTCCCTTGATCTGAGATGATAGGCATTGGAGGCTGGTGCCATGGGGACCAGAGAGTGAGTGTATCTGCCCTGCCCTTGGCAGAATCGACCCATGTACCCCCCTGAAAATCCTCCCCACTTAATTAATTAGTCTTAAGCACCAGGAAAGCAGTTGGCCCTGTTCTCCGCCTACAAACCTTGGGAACCTGAATTGATTTTTTGAATGATCCATTTTTAGAACTCGAGAGAAGCCCCAGAATGTCACAGCTTCAGCATCATCTGGTTGGCTGGTTTTCCAGCTTGTTGGCTTGAGTCTGTGAGGTCTCTTCCAGCTGGCAAGGGAGAGAAACCAGTTCAGACTGGCTGGAGCAGAGAGAGGGAAGGGATTGGTTCACATCACAGGTCAAGGCCAGCTAGAATGGGGCCAGCTCCAGGATGAGGACACTGCCGCCCACCAGGGCTGTAGGGCAGGTTGATGGCCAACACCAGGGCACACTCTGGGATGCACCTGATTAGTGGGTGCAGGTGTTCCCACTGGGTGTGGGCAGAGGAATGGGGTAGTTAACAGTCACAAATCTGTCCAGGCTTGGTGGCTCATGCCTGTAATACCAGCACTTTGGGAGGCTGAGGCGGGTGGATCAAGAAGTCAGGAGATCGAGACCATCCTGGCTAACATGGTGACACCCCATCTCTACTAAAAATACCAAAAAAAAAAAAAAAAAAATTAGCGGGGTGCAGTGGCGGGCACCTGTAGTCCCAGCTACTCTGGAGGCAGAGGCAGGACAATGGCGTGAACCCGGAAGGCGGAGTTTGCAGTGAGCCGAGATCACGCCACTGCACTCCAGCCTGGGCAACAGAGCGAGACTCCATCTCAAAAAAAAAAAGTCACGATTCTGTGAATACTCAGTTCTGAGTTCGAATCTTACCTCTGTGCTCACACTGCTAGCAGAATGACCGGGTAAATCTCTGTGCCTCTGTTTCCTCCTCGGTAAAATGGGCTTGATGCTGGCTGGGCATGGTGGCTCACACCTGTAATCCCAGCACTTTGTGAGGCCGAGGTGGGCAGATCACCTGAGGTCAGGAGTTCGAGACCAGCCTGGCCAACATGGTGAAACCCTGTCTCTACTAAAAATACAAAAATTAGCCAGGAACGGTGTCATGTGCATGTAATCCCAGCTACTCAGAAGGCTGAATGAGGCAGGAGAATCGCTTGAACCTGGGAGGCAGAGGTTGCAGTGAGCTGGGATTGCGCCACTGTACTCCAGCCTGGGCCACACAGCGAGAATCCGTCTCAAAAAAAAAAAAAAAAAAAAAAAAAAAAGGGCTGATGCTGTCCACTTCCAGGCCCCATTATAGAGATGCAGTAGAGATCAGGTGTGTCCTGTACCTGGCACTGGGTCTGATGCTTAGGAGGCCTTCATTCAGTGACTGAGAGTGCTTTTTTTTGGTGGTTATCAAATAACAATAGTGAATATTCATGAAGCAGCAGCTACATGCCAGGGTTCTATGTCTGTTGCCTGGCTCAGTGCCCCTAACAACTCTGTGAGGTAGATCCTAATATCTCCATTTTACAGCTGAGGACATAAGGCACAGAGAGGTTAAGTAACTTGTCCAAGGCCACACAGCTGGTAAGTCAAGAAGCAGATTCCAGACTTGACTCCAGAATCTTATTTGTAATCACTGTAATACATGGCCTTCCAGTTCTGCTCAAGAGACAGTGGAACAGTTAAATTACAGACTGAGACAAAAAAAATCAAAAATTAAAAAAAAATTTAAAAACAAAAAATAAAAAGTATAGACTCAGCTAGCTGCTGTAATAAAAACAAAGAGATCCCAGGGTAGAGTAATTTAAATAAAAAGGAGGTTTAGTCCAGAGGGTCCTCCAAGGACCCAGGTAAGTTCTTCCAGCCCCAACATGAGTTTCCAGCTCTGGGACTGAGGCCGCTGCACCAGCAGCCATCATTTCCCAATCAGCAAGAAGTGGGGAAAGAGTAGGGGATAAGCAACAACTCTTTGTAAAGGTGTCACCCAGAGATGGTACAGAGCACTTCTGTTTATATCCCATTGGACGCAGCATGGTCACATGACCATCCCTAGCTGCAAGAGAATCTGGGAAATGTAGTCTCTGGCTGGGTGGCCATGTGCAGTGCTCATACTCTTAGGGGTTTGGTTACCAAGAGTGAAACAGGGAGGATGGATTCTAAGGGAGAAGTAACAGCCTCTGCCACAATCAGGATTCTTCTCTGAGATCCAGGCTGGGCCTGGAGTCCCTGGGAGGATAGAAATTGGAGGTCTGGGCTGGGTGCAGTGGCTCACACCTGGAATCCCAGCACTTTGGGAGGCCAAGGCCAGTGGATCACCTGAGGTGAGGAGTTTGAGACCAGCCTGGCCAACATGGTGAAACCCCATCTCTCCTGAAAATACATAAACTACCCAGGCGTGGTGCTGCATGCCTATAGTCCCAGCTACTCAGGAGGCTGAGGCAGGAGAATCACTTGAACCCAGGAGGCAGAGGTTGCAGTAGCCAAGATTGCCCCATGGCCCTTCAGCCTAGGTGACAGAGTGAGAGACTGTCTCAAAAAAAAAAAAAAAAAAAAAAAAAAAAATTAGCCAGGCATGGTGGCACACGCTTGTAATCCCAGCTACTCAGGAGGGTGAGGCAGGAGAATTGAACTCAGGAGATGGAGGTCTGGCCCCTGTTGTTGACTAGGAGGGTCCGAGGGGCTGGAGGAGGGTCCTGGGACAGTGGAACCCCCACTGCCCAGATTACCATAGTGAATACAGGTATCCTTGACCTTTACATCTATCCCTTTCCTGATTTTAGATGATGAGAGTTCAGATAGCAAAGTGTTTGCCAAGTTGATTTGGTTCCTGAGGTTTCGGCAAATAGCAAGGAAGTCACCCAAAAATGTCTGTGCATCTATTCAGTTGCTGCGTTTAGAGAGAGGAGAGTTGTGGTAGGAGATGATTTGGAGCGGGTAGAGTTTGAAGAAGGGACAGTTTGAAGGAGGGGTAATAGGAGAGGAGAGAGTCAGTAAAATAATGCTAGGATTGTATAGTGCACAGCCTGCACAACTGTACGTTGCAGCCCTGTCTCTGAGTTCCAGGCTGGTTGCAGCCCCTGGTCTCAGGACAGGAATGTGAAGAATCAAAGGGACTGGGGCCCTGGCCTGCCTCAGTCCCCCACCCTGACTTGTCTGTCTCTGCCCACAGCTCAGGCACCCCACGGGTGCCCCCTGCCTCCCCCTCCAGTCACAGCCTGGCACCCCCATCAGGGGAGCGGAGCCGCCTGGCACGCGGTTCCACCATCCGCAGCACCTTCCATGGTGGCCAGGTCCGGGACCGGCGGGCAGGGGGCGGGGGTGGTGGGGGTGTGCAGAATGGGCCCCCTGCCTCTCCCACACTGGCCCATGAGGCCGCACCCCTGCCCGCCGGGCGGCCCCGCCCCACCACCAACCTCTTCACCAAGCTGACCTCCAAACTGACCCGAAGGTGAGCTCCGCGGGATGGCAGGGGCAGGGCGGGGCGGGGGGCTGATGGGACCTAACCTGTCTTCTACTCTGCTCTGTCTCCTGTACCTCAACATTTCCTCTTCCTCCTCCTCCTCCTCCTCCTTTCCTCCTCCTCCTCCTCCTCCTCCTCCTCCTTTCCTCCTCCCCTGTCACCCCTCACCTCCCTCCTCACACTGCAGGGTTACCCTCGATCCCTCTAAACGGCAGAACTCTAACCGCTGTGTTTCGGGCGCCTCTCTGCCCCAGGGATCCAAGATCAGTAAGTCCCGTCCATGCCCTGTTCTCGCTGGCTCTGCCTCCCTGCCTGCATGTCTGACCTGTGTGTGCGGGCATTGGGAGGGGGCTCTGTGGATGTGAGGGTCTGTGCGTGGGGTCTGGTTGTTCATTTACTCACAGAAGCACAGCCTATGGAGCCAGACTCGGGGGTTCAAATGGCAGCTCTGCCAAGTGACCTTGAGCAAGTCACTCAAGGTCTCTGGGCCTCGTTTTCCTCTTCTGTAAAATGGGTATAGTAATAACAATACCTGTCTCCTAGGGTTATTGTGAGGACTAAATGAAGTGATGTATGGACTGAGCGTAGAACATTGCCTTGGAAAGTGCTTTACATGTGTATTAGTTATTAATTGCTATTATTCATTGAGCCCCTACTGTGTGCCTGGCACTGTCCTAGGCCCTGTAGTAGAGGGTGAGCAAAATGTACAAAACTCCTGCCCTGGCAGACCCAACATTCTACTAAGGGATCTAGACAAAAAACAAGGAAATAAGTAAAATATACTTACTATATAGACTGCTAGGTAGTGCGAAGTAACTAAGAAGAAAAATAGAGTAGGAGCCAAATTTGGTGGCTTATGCTTGTAATCACAGCACTTTGGGAGGCTGAGGCGAGGGGATCACTTGAGCCCAGAAGTTCAAGACCAGCCTGGACAACGTAGCAAGATCCTATCTCTACAAAAAAGTAAATAAATTGGCCGGGCGTGGTGACTGCACCTGTATTCCCATGTACTTGGGAGGCCGAGGCAGGAGGATCACTTGAACGCAGGAGGTCAAGGCTGCTGTGAGCTATGATCATCAGTCTTGGCAACAGAGGGAGACCCTGTCTCTAAAAAAAAAAAAAAAAAAAAAAAAAAAATTGAACAGGGAGGGGAATAAGGGGTGTGGGGAAGGGATGGGGTGCAGCATTAAATGGGCAGGCCTCTGGATGAGGTGGCTCAGGCCAGTAATCCCAGCACTTTGGACAGATGACTTGAGTCCAGGAGTTTGAGACCAGTCTGGGCAATGTGGCAAAGCCCCATCTCTACAAAACAAAACAAAAAACAAACAGCAGATGTGGCACGCGCCTGTAGTCCCAGCTACTTCAGGGGCCAAGGCAGGAAGATTGCTTGAGCCTGGGAGGTTGAGGCTGCAGCGAGCTGAGATCACGCCACTCCTGCATGACAGAGTGAGACTCTGTCTCA
The DNA here is from genome assembly GCF_028858775.2 of Pan troglodytes. Classification (NCBI taxonomy): domain Eukaryota; kingdom Metazoa; phylum Chordata; class Mammalia; order Primates; family Hominidae; genus Pan; species Pan troglodytes. The sequence goes on from NC_072418.2 coordinate 48,257,306, forward strand.
AAAAAAGAAAGAAAAAAGGGCAGGCCTCACGAAGGAGGTGTTGTTTGAGCAAAGCATGAATGTATATGTGAGCGAGGGAGTGTGTGTGTGTGCACACATGCGTGTGTCTCTCTCTTTCTCTCTGTGGCCACTTCTCTATGTAAGAGTGTGTCTCTGCCCACTCCCCTCCCTTTCATCTTCCACATTCTTCAGTATCTTTCCTGTGACCTGCACTAACCATTTCAGAATGAGCCCCGTTATGGGGATGGACAAGGAGATCAAATCCTGACTCCAGGCCCTCACCAGCCCGGAGGGACTGGGGTTGAGGCAGGGGCTGCTTGGAGTCCCAGAGGCAGTGGGTTGCGGGAGGTGGGTTCCCTATGTCCAGATTAGACACTCTGTCCCCCTCCCCTTCCCTAGGGTCGCAGACGAACCTGAGAGAATCGGGGGACCTGAGGTCACAAGGTGAGTGCTTGGGCCTACCCCTGACTGCCACTTCCCCTCTCCTGCCTCAGCACCTCCCGACACTTACCCCAGGGCATTAGATGGGGCCCCAGTCTCATCCTGCAAGGCCAACTTCCTGAAATGCCCTGTGGCCCCAGCCTTCTCTGCCAGCTCCTCTCATTCCCACCCCACCCCAAGCACCTTCCCTTGACCATCTTAAACTTCAGCCTCCGGCTGGGTGCCATGGCCCACGCCTGTAATCCCAGCACTTTGGGAGTCCAAGGGAGGCAGATCACCTGAGGTCGGGAGTTTGAGACCAGCCTAAGATGGAGAAACCCCGTCGTTACTAAAAATACAAAAATTAGCCGGGCGTAGTGGCGCATGCCTGTAATCCCAACTACTCGGGAGGCTGAGGCAGGAGAATCGCTTGAACCCGGGAGGCAGAGGTTGCGGTGAGCTGGATTGTGCCATCGCACTCCAGCCTGGGTAGCAAGAGTGAAACTCCGTCTGAAAAAAAAAAAAAAAAAGCCTCATCCCATCCACAACTCAACTCCTCTTCTGGTCAATGCCCCCACCTCCTTTTGCCTCTCATCCAGTCATGGCACAATGTTTGCTGGCAGCTCAGGGCCAGCAGGAGGCAAACATCTGTACGGACCCAGATCATGAAGATTTTAGGCTTTGAGGGCCAGGCACCCTGTGTCACGCCTGTTCAGTTGTGCCATTGTAGTGCAAAAGCAGTCATATTCAACACAAAACAAATGGGTATGGCAGTGTTCCAATGAAACTTCATTTACAAAAGTAGACAGCACTGGAGTTTGCCAAGCCCTGGTTTTGTCTGAGTTCCCGGTTTAGAGACCCAAGTGGAAACCGGAGCCTTCCCAGCAGCTGCAACAAACTGCCAGGGCTGACTCTCATTGGTTGGGACTTGGTCACATGCTCATTCCTAAACCAATGCCTGCAGCCAGAGAGGAGAAGTACTCTGGTTGGTCAGACCTGGTCATGTGGTCACCCTTGACCCAAGCACAGTGGCTGGGAAGTAGAATGCTCTCATTGGCAGAGCTGAGTCGTGCTCACCCAAGCTGAGGGGCGGCCCCACCGGAACAAGGGAGGCTAGCCCTGGGATGCTCATGTAGAGCAGCACTCTCGTACTTCAGGCGGGACGTTTCTTTGTTGTGCAGGGCCCTCTTGCACATTGGAGAATGTTTATCATCCCTGACCTACCCCATCCCCAACCCAGTCAGTGCCAGCAGTGCTCCCATCCTAAGACATGTGACAATCAAAAAGCCCCCAGAGGCCGAGCACAGTGGCTTATGCCTGTAATTCCAACAACTCAGGAGGCCAAGGCAGGAGGATCACTTGAGCCCAGGAGGTCGAGGCTGCAGTGAGCTGTGATTGCACCACTGCATTGCAAGACCCTGTCTCAAAAAAACTAAGAAGTGGCCGGGCACTGTGGCTCGCGCCTGTAATCCCAGCACTTTGGGAGGCCAAGGCAGGTGGATCACCTGAGGCCGGGAGTTTAAGACCTGCCTGCCCAACATGGTGAGACTCCGTCTCTACTGAAAATACAAAAATTAGCTGGCCGTGGTGCCTGTTCTCCCAGCTACTTGGGAAGCTGAGGCAGGAGAATTGCTTGAACCCGGGAAGCAGAGGTTGCAGTGGGCCAAGATTGTGTCATTGCCCTCCAGCCTGGGCGACAAGAGCGAAACTCTGTCGCAAAAAAAAAAAAAAAAAAAAAAAAAAGGCCGGGCGCAGTGGCTCACACCTGTAATCCCAGCACTTTGGGAAGCCGAGGCGGGCAGATCACAAGGTCAGGAGCTCGAGACCATCCTGGCTGACACGGTGAAACCCTGTCTCTACTAAAAATAAAAAAATTAGCTGGGGCCAGGCGTGGTGGCGCGTGCCTGTAATCCCAACTACTCAGGATTGTAGTAGTTGGCAGGAGAATCGCTTCAACCCAGGAGGTGGAGGTTGTGGTGAGCCGAGATCGTTCCATTGCACTCCAGCCTGGGTAACAAGAGCAAAACTCCGTCTCAAAAAACAAAAGAAAAGAAAAAAGAAATTTCTCATTCAAACATTCAAACCATGTGGCCAAGCCAGGCTGGTAAGGCCACTGTGATCTATGCGGTCATTCAGGTCCCCAGGTTCTTGCATCCCGATTCCCTGGAGCCCTTGTCATCTTCACAGTTGAGGCTGGCCTGTGCCACTGCTAAGTCCAGCTCCTGGGAGATGTGGGACAGGAGAGCCTGGCACATGCAGGTTCTTTGAAGGAACTAATGTGGATGGCACACCTCACTTCTGCTCATGTCCCAGAATTTACAGACAAGGTCACACCTGGTTGCAAGGGAGGCTGGAAAGTGTGGTCTCTAGCTGGGCAGCTCTGTATCCAGTTGAAACTGTCGCTGGGGTAACAGGGGAAGATGTTTTTTGAGGGGATGGCTAGGAATCTGTCCCGAATTGGGAAGAGTTGTCCCTTCAGCCCTCCACCACATTCCTCTTCGCTCCCATCTCTGACCCCTGACATCTTCTCGCCTCAGTTGCCATCTACCTTGGGATCAAACGGAAACCGCCCCCCGGCTGCTCCGATTCCCCTGGAGTGTGAAGCTGACCAGCTCGCGCCCTCCTGAGGCCCTGATGGCAGCTCTGCGCCAGGCCACAGCAGCCGCCCGCTGCCGCTGCCGCCAGCCACAGCCGTTCCTGCTGGCCTGCCTGCACGGGGGTGCGGGCGGGCCCGAGCCCCTGTCCCACTTCGAAGTGGAGGTCTGCCAGCTGCCCCGGCCAGGCTTGCGGGGAGTTCTCTTCCGCCGTGTGGCGGGCACCGCCCTGGCCTTCCGCACCCTCGTCACCCGCATCTCCAACGACCTCGAGCTCTGAGCCACCACGGTCCCAGGGCCCTTACTCTTCCTCTCCCTTGTCCCCTTCACTTCTACAGGAGGAGAAGGGGCCAGGGAGGGGATTCTCCCTTTATCATCACCTCAGTTTCCCTGAATTATATTTGGGGGCAAAGATTGTCCCCTCTGCTGTTCTCTGGGGCCGCTCAGCACAGAAGAAGGATGAGGGGGCTCAGCGGGGGGAGCTGGCACCTTCCTGGAGCCTCCAGCCAGTCCTGTCCTCCCTCGCCCTACCAAGAGGGCACCTGAGGAGACTTTGGGGACAGGGCAGGGGCAGGGAGAGAAACTGAGGAAATCTTCCATTCCTCCCAACAGCTCAAAATTAGGCCTTGGGCAGGGGCAGGGAGAGCTGCTGAGCCTAAAGACTGGAGAATCTGGGGGACTGGGAGTGGGGGTCAGAGAGGCAGATTCCTTCCCCTCCCCTCCCCTCACGCTCAAACCCCCCCTTCCTGCCCCAGGCTGGCGCGGGGCACTTTGTACAAATCCTTGTAAATACCCCACACCCTCCCCTCTGCAAAGGTCTCTTGAGGAGCTGCCGCTGTCACCTACGGTTTTTAAGTTATTACACCCCGACCCTCCTCCTGTCAGCCCCCTCACCTGCAGCCTGTTGCCCAATAAATTTAGGAGAGTCCCCCCCTCCCCAATGCTGACCCTAGGATTTTCCTTCCCTGCCCTCACCTGCAAATGAGTTAAAGAAGAGGCGTGGGAATCCAGGCAGTGGTTTTTCCTTTCGGAGCCTCGGTTTTCTCATCTGCAGAATGGGAGCGGTGGGGGTGGGAAGGTAAGGATGGTCGTGGAAGAAGGCAGGATGGAACTCGGCCTCATCCCCGAGGCCCCAGTTCCTATATCGGGCCCCCCATTCATCCACTCACACTCCCAGCCACCATGTTACACTGGACTCTAAGCCACTTCTTACTCCAGTAGTAAATTTATTCAATAAACAATCATTGACCCATGCCTACTCCATGCCAGGCCCAGTGCTGGACACAGAGACATGAAGCTCTGTCTGTGGGAGACAGGGATTCTGACACAGACACTGGACAAACCATTGTCTTGGGGAGCCCAGAAGAGAAAGTGGGCAGGGTGGGGTCATTGGGGAAGATGCTCTAGAGGAATTAATGCTGAAATGGGGTGTTGAAGGATGAGTAGGAGTTAGTTAGGCATTGAGTTTGCCCTGGGCAAAAGCCCAGAAGTGGGAGTATGTGGTATATCTTCAGAGAACTGGGTAATTTCAGTGTGGCTGCTGTGTTGGGCATGGATGGAGAATCAGCAAGAGAAATGCTGTATTAGGACGAATAATCCATCTACGCTGCTTAAGCAAAAAGGTATTTGTTGGTTTATGTTACTTAATAGTCCAGGGGCACCTGGCTTCAGGTAGGTTTGATCCAGGCATCAGGCCATTGCATCTATTTTTTCAGTATAAGTTGAGTTCTAGTAATTTTTATCAAGTAAGTGCTCCTTTCCTGATGGCACAGATGACTTCAGCAGTTAGAAGTTTCTATCCCTCCAGCTTTCTGCAGCAGAAAGACCCTCATTGTCAGTTTCCCAGCAAAAGTCCCAGGGCAGACTCTCATTGGCCCAAATGGGCCATGTGATTTTCTCTAAACCAATCACTGTGACTCTAGAGTGGCCAGACTCAGAGCTGCACTTAGTAGGGGTTCCTCAAAGGAAGGTCAAGTGTCATGAGCAGGAGAAAAGGCATGGGAGCGGGACAGATTATAGTGGTTGAAGTCTGTGCAGTACAGAAGGGCGGAGCTTATTCACACAGCACCTTTGGGGCCAAAATGAATAAGCTGGACTTTCTCCCCATGGCACTGGGGAGCCATGGAAGTTCAGGGAACTTCAGGGAAGAGGCTTGGTCAATTCCTGAGAGCATCCTCTGTGCTGGGGACACAGTGGTAATCAAGACAGCCCCAACACTGCCCTCATAGAGCTCACAGTCCAATGGAGGAGGCAGATGTGTCCTCAGGCAGCGACTGGGCAGGGCTGGTATAGGGGAGTCCAGAGGTGATGCCTGCCTCAGCCAGGGAGGGCTTTCTGGAGGAGAAGGAGCCAGCTAGACATGGATAGGAGTGCGTTTTAGGCACAGCAAATGGCACGTACAAGGGCCAGGGAGCAAGAGAGAGGACAGGTCCTCAACAAATGGCATGTGACTTGGTAAGTGTAGAATTGCTGTGAGGTATGGGGCTAGGGGCGTCAGTAGGGCCTTGAAGGTTATGGACAGGGGCCTGGGCTTTCTTCCAAGGGCACTGGGGGAGCCATGGCAAGGTTGTAGGCAGGGTAGAGATGGGCGGGTTTGTGCTATGTGCAGGGTGGAAGGGAGGGAAGTTGACAGGTCAGAAGATCAGGAAAGAGGTCGGGGCTGGACAGATGGGGAGAGCGCAGATAGATTTAAGAGAGTCCTGTGAGGCAAAGTGGGCAGGACCTGGTAACAGGTGTCTGGACTGTGGCTTTGGCTGGCCCAGAAGGTCCCCACTGGCGTGTGTGGTCTATGTAGCCTCTGGGTGTGGAGCTGGGATCTTCAACTGGGGACAGTACAGTAAAGAACATCACAGCATCTCACAGGTTCTGCATACCTTAATGTTTAGAATCTCTCCTAACCTTCCTTCTAGTAATCTCCCTGGGAACTTTTGGGGACATCCCTAGGCCTCAATTTCCCCTCTGTAAAACAGAGGGCAGATTGAACTACAAGGGCCCTTAATCTCTGTGACTCTTGAGGTTTGAAAAAGCACCTTAGGTTCCTGAGGGCTTTGTCGGTTCTTCCATTTACTCCCACCTCACTCTTTTTTTTTTTCCCTAAAACGTTTGTCTTTTGGGGCCCACCGACTGTGTCCTTGTTAACGTAGACATTGGCCTGTTTGACTGGGTGGAGGTGATTGACGTGTCCAACACCCAATGCATGTTCAGATACTGCTTGACTTCTATTAACTCTTCTCCCTCCACCAATTGCTCTACCACGCCTCTTTCCTGTTCCTTCCTGGGACTGAGTTCTCCAAAAGGCCTATCCCTAAAGACTTCATGGGGATTCTCAGACTCACAGATTGGAGAGGGAAACAGCTTGGTCAAAGACATTGAGGTGGGAATTGGAGGGTGTCAGGTGTGAAAGAATCAGAGGAGTAATGGGGAAAGAACTGGAAAGGTGAGCCTCCAGCAAATGGTATGCATTTCAGTGTGGCCTTGAGTTGCAAATAACAGAAAAGCTTTCTAGGAGAAATGGGGAGCCATGGCAGGTTCTTGAGAAAGTAAGGGACTGGCAGCAGCTACAGAGGGATGAAGTCAGACGGGACAGAAGGAGGCCAGTGGGAAGCAGAATATAGGTAGATGTGATGAGCTGCATGGGAGGTCTCAAAACTGGAGACCGTTGGGCTAAATTCAAGTTTCAGACATTTCTTTTGGCTGCATTCCTCCCCAGCGTGGACCTCGTGTTTGAGATCTGAGCATGACTAATTCAAAGCCATAGTTGGAAAGGGCCCATGCTTTGGGTGAGTGACACTGGGCTCAGTGTTTCTCTGGGTCTCAGATTCCCCATAGAGCCTTCTAATTTTTGGACTAGATTCTGTGACCTAACTTTGCCTCATTTTAGACCCGGGATAAGACATGTTTAGTACATGCCTAGACAGGACAAACCACCCTGAGACCACACAGTGGCCAATTGCACGTCCTCCCTCAATAACTATCGCACAAAGCTAAGGCCACCAATGCTTTTATTTATCGCTTTGCGTGGAGACAAAGCACAAGCTCCGAGTGTGCTGGGAGCTCTCCATTAACTAGAGCTCCTGGTTGGGGTGGAGCTCTAGGAAAAGAAGAGGACCCTGCCAGGGAGATATTTCATTGGCCAGAATCCAGAGGATGGAACCCATTGGTTGGAACTCTGGTTGAAACTGGAACTCTGAGAAGGGTGGAGAGAGCCCCCAGGTGGGACTCAGGGACAGGGGCAAGGAGTGAGGGAGCAGGACTCTGGTGGGCCAGGCCCTCCCACTGCCTGGGTTCCGGCAGTCGGTGGCAGGTGGGCAGGCGCCTACTTCTGGGCGGGGATCATGTCGTCGATGGACTGGCCTTTCTCCAACTTCTTCTCCATTTCCACCATGAGCTTCACACCATCCACCACCAGCTGCACCTGTTCTACTTCGGACGAGCCCAGCCGATCAGCGTTGGACACGTCAAATACTGAGCCCACGGCAGCTGTGTCCACGCCACCTGTGGGAGCAAGGGACAGGGGCGTGAAGAGGCAGCGAAGGTGCAGAGGGGCTGGGACGTGGCCCCCGTGCCAAATGCAACAGCCGCATGTAGTGAGTGCCTACTGTGTAACAGGTTACCTGCACACAGGTAATGCCTGTTCATTCGTGAGCTCACGAGTCTCTGGCTTCAGATGGGGTACCACGCCACTCAGTTATCAAACATAGTATAGTGGGTAAGAGAGTGGGTTCTGGAGCCAGGCGGCCTAGGGTCGAATCCTGACCACTCCTCGCTTTATAAATGGGGAAACTGAGGCCCCGAGGGAGGTCCAAGGGCATGTGCAATGCATATTATATAATCATGAAAATCCCACATTGACTCCTATCACATAGGCATATTGACACCCATTTTACAGAGGAAGAAATGCAAGCTCACAGAGGGTCAGCCCTTGCCGGATCCCCAGAACTCGCAGGGATGTCGCACCTCTCCTTCCATCCCTGCAAAGGGCCCTCGCTCCCCCTCCGTCGTGGTGCAAAGGATGTGGGAGCCGTACCTGTACCCCTCTTCTGCAGACGCAGGCGGGTGAGGATCTCCTCGAACTTGGGGTGCTTGCTCAGGTGCGCCAGCTTCACATGCACGCCTCCACGCAGCCCAGTGCCCAGGTTGGATGGGCAGGTGAGCACGTAGCCCAGGTGCTGGTTCCACATGAAGGGGTGGCCAGCTTTCTTAAAGATCTCCTCAATCTGAGGTTCAGAGAGAGGACCAGGGGTCAGCGCCGGCAGGCACCCCCAAATGCACCCGCAACATGGACAGGGTCCGGAGGGACAGGGCGTGGGAACGTGGTGGAGGTGGGATTCTGAGGGGAACAGGGAGGTAGGAGATTCCGAGGGTGCTGGCTAGACAATGGGGACCAAGGCAGGATTTTGAGGGGCGGGGACTAGGAACGCTTTGAAGGCGGTTTTTTTTTTTTTTTCCAGAGTCTCTCTGTGTCACCCAGGCTGGAGTGCAATGGCGTGATCTCGTCTCACTGCAACCTCTGCCTCCCAGGTTCAAGCGATTCTCCTGCCTCAGCCTCCCGAGTAGCTGGGACTACAGGCGCGCGCCACTACGCCTGGATAATTTATTTATTTATTTATTTTTTAGTATAGAGACGGGGTTTCACCATGTTGGCCAGGCTGGTCTTGAACTCCTGACCCTCCTCAGCCTCCCAAAGTGCTGGGATTACAGGCGTGAGCCACCGCTCCCGGCCTGAAGGCGGATCCTTACGGGCGGGGCTTGGGCATAGGGTGGAGCTGGGTCCAGGGGCGGGACCCTGAAAAGCGGGTGGGGCTAGTTTTGGGGGGCGGGGTTTGGCATGGGGTGGAGCCAGGTCCGGGGGGCAGGGCCCTGGAAAATGGGTGGGGCAGGGCTTAGTATAGGGGAAGGGGCGGGGCCTCGGAAAGCAGGTGGGGCGTTCAAGGTGGAGTCAGAAGTCAGCAGCTAAGGGCAGACACCCACCTTCTGCAGCCCTACGCAGAAGCGGCGGAAAACCTCCTTCATGTTGCCCCCCTTCTCCATGGAGATGACCCGGAGGTGATCCTCCTCGTTCACCCACACCAGGAAGCTCTTGTTGTCATTGTGCCTAGAGTAAGGTGCCGCAGCAAGAGGCCAAGGTGTCAGCCCCGTGGGAACCCCATTCCCAGCCCTCCCCCAAAACATCTGCCCACCGATGGGGGAAGAGGGCCTGAGGGGTGGGAGGTGGGTGGCATCTGCCTCCTCAAAACGCAGAAGCTTAAACCTGTAGACTCTAATGTCACAGGATCTGCAAAACGTTGAATCCTGGGATCAAGGACTTTTAGGGACTTAAGTCTTTGAACAGTATTATTATAGATCCTTGGGATCTCAGGATGTTTGACAAACAGAAGCTTGGGATCAGAATTGATAACACTTGGAAATCCTACATCTGGTCTCAGGACCAGAAAATCTTCCCATCGTAGTGTGTTAGCTCCCAATCCTAGCATCTCAGAAGCAGGATCCTAGAACATAAAATATTAAGGCTGGGTGCAGTGGCTCACGCCTGTAATCCCAGCACTTTGGGAGGCCGAGGCGGGCGGATCACAAGGTCAGGAGATCGACACCATCCTGGCTAACACGTCGAAACTCTGTCTCTATTAAAAAATACAAAAAAAAATCTGGGCATGGTGGCGGGCATCTGTAGTCCCAGCTACTCAGGAGGCTGAGGCAAGAGAATGGCGAGAACCCGGGAGGTGGAGCTTGCAGTGAGTCGAGATCGCGCTACTGCACTCCAGCCTGGGCGACAGAGCGAGACTCCATCTCAAAAAAAAAAAAAAAAAGAACATAAAATATTAAGATCTGGAAATGGCTGGGTGTGGTGGCTCATGCCTGTAATCCCAGCACTTTGGGAGGCCAAGGCCGGAGGATTGCTTGAGCCCAGGAGTTCAAGACTACCCTGGGCAACATGGCAAGACCCACATATCTACAAAATTTAAAAAATTAGCAGGCATGGTGGGACACATGCCTGTAGTCCAAGCCACTGGGGAGGCTGAGGCGGGAGGCTCACTTGACCTTGAAAGGTCCAGGCTGCAGCGAGCTATGATCCCACCACTGCGCTCCAGCCTGGGCAACAGAGCAAGACCCTGTCTCAAAAAAAAAAAAAAAAAAAACCTGAGGGCAGGCATGGTGGCTCACGCTTGTAATCCCAGCACTTTGGGAGGCTGAGGTGGGCGGATCACTTAAGGTGAAGGGTTCGAGACCAGCCTGAGCAACATGGCAGAACGCTGTCTCTACCAAAAATAAGAAAACTAGCTGGGCACAGTGGCACATGCCTGTAGTCCTAGCTACTAAGGAGGCGGAGGGTGAGAGGATCGTTTGAACCCGGGAGATGGAGGTTTCAGTGAGTCGAGATCGACCCACTGCACTCCAGCCTGGGCCTCAGAGTGAGAGTCCATCTCAAAATAAATAAATAAATAAATGAGTGGAATCTTAAAACCTAAAAATATTTAAAATCTTGAAATCTTAGAATCATCCCATCTGTATATCTTAGCACCCAGGCTCCCGTCATCGATTGAAACCTAGGTTCTCTAAATCTTTGACTATCTGAATCAGGGATTCAAAGAGTCAAAACAAGTCTAGAAATAATACTTTATAATAAAGATAAGACGAATAACCAAGATGTACTGAACACTTAGTGTATACCAGGCATTGCTTTTTTTTTTTTTTTTTTTGAGACAGAGTCTTGGTCTGTCGCCCAGGCTGGAGTGCAGTGATGCGATCTCGGCTCACTTCAAGCTCCGCCTCCCGGGTTCACGCCATTCTCCTGCCTCAGCCTCACGAGTAAGTAGGACTACAGGCGCCTGCCACCAAGCCCGGCTAATTTTTTGTATTTTTAGTAGAGACGGGGTTTCACCATGTTAGCCAGGATGGTCTCGATCTCCTGACCTCGTGATCCGCCCGCCTTGGCCTCCCAAAGTGCTGGGATTACAGGCGTGAGCCACCGCGCCCGGCCCAGGCACTGCTTTTAATACTTTACATAAATTAACTCATTTAATCCTCACAAGAACACCAGAAACTACAAATTATTGTGATCCCTATCCTATAGCTAGGAAACTGGGGTAGAGAAAAATAAAATAAGTTGCCCAAGGTCACAAAGCTAGTAAAGCTAGTAAATGGTAGAGCTGGGATTTGAACCTAGGGAGTATGGTTCAAGTCTGAGTTCTTATTTTTGAGATGGGTAGCTGGAGTGCAGTACCTCGGTCATGATTCACAGTAACCTCAATCCTCTGGGCCCAACTGATCCTCAGCCTCTCGAGTAGCTGGGACCACAGGTATACGCCATCACGCCTGGCTTTTTTTTTTTTTTTTTTTTTGAGACGGAGTCTCCTGTCGCCCAGGCTGGAGTGCAGTGGCACGATCTCAGCTCACTGCAAGCTCCGCCTCTTGGGTTCAGGCCATTCTCCTGCCTCAGCCTCCCAAGTAGCTGGGACTACAGGCGCCTGCCACGACGCCAGGCTAATTTTTTTTTTTTTTGTAGTTTTAGTAGAGACGGGGTTTCACCATGTTAGCCAGGATGGTGTCAATCTCCTGACCTCGTGATCCGCCCACCTTGGCCTCCCAAAGTGCTGGGATTACAGGCGTGAGCCACCGCGCATGGCTTTTTTTTTGTTTAATTTTTGTAGCGACGTGGTCTCCCTATGTTGCCCAGGCTGGTCTAGAACTCCTGGGCACAAGCGACCCTCCTGCTGCAGCCTCCCAAAGTGCTGGGATTACAGGTGTGAGCCACCGTGCCCGGCCAAGTCTAAGTTTTTAACTACCACTTCTCCGGTCCAGATATCCCAAAATCTGACACACAGACCACAGGATGGGCAGGGGCGGAAGGCAAGATCATTTTCTGTGGCATTTAGAAGATAATAATTATGTATATGGCCTTGGTTTTGGTGGAGGAGTGAGGAGGGCCGTTGCAGGACTGGAGGAGGCTGGGGGAAGAGGAAGCCAGGGGGCGGGGAGGGGCCTCACCAGATGCCACGGGCGTCGGGCCAGTCGCGGGCCATGCCTGAGGCCAGCAGCAGCGGGGACACGGGCTTGTCGAACAGGAAGTGGTCATCGATGAGCTGCTGCTGCTCCTTCTCCGTCATGCTCTTCAGAGGGTAGTATTTCCCTTTGAACTCGCCCGTCAGGCTGTTGAGAGCTATGGGGACACACGAGGGAGTGGTCAGCAGCCTGTCCCACTTCAACCAGGGTGTGGAGGCCCAGGGTTCCCCCTGCTGCTTCTCCTAACGGGCCTGGGCCTTGGCCCCCTGGATGTCCTAAAGGCACCTGAACCCTGTGTCTAAACCCACACTTGTGACGGCTCCCCAAAATCTGTTCCTGCCATCTGTCCAGGCCCCCAGGAATGGCCACCCCATGTGCTCAATCTGGAAAACAGACCCACCCCTTCCCCGGAGGGACCCTCACATCCAATCCACCTGCAGGCCACAGTGTGCTGGTGCCTGCTCCTAATGGCTGGCAAGACAGATGGCTGAAGTCTCAGGACTTTGAGAGGCCATTAGTAAAAATTATTATAAAGTAGAATGGTAGCCAGGTGCACTGGTACGAGCCTGTAGTCCAGATACTGGGGAGGCTGAGGCAGGAGGATCACTTAAGCCCAGGAGTTCGAGTCTAGCCTGGGTAACATAGCAAGACCCCCATCTTTTTTTTTTTTTTTTTATGAGACGGAGTTTTGCTCTTGTTGCCCAGGCTGGAGCACAATGGCGCGATCTTGGCTCACTGCCACCTCCGTCTCCCGGGTTCAAGCGAATCTCTTGCCTCAGCCTCTCAAGTACCTGGGATTACAGGCATGCGCCACCATGCCCGGCTAATTTTGTATTTTTAGTAGAGACGGGGTTTCTCCACTTGGGCGCCCGGCCCAAGACCCCAATCTTTAAAAAAAAAAAAAATTGTAGGCCGGGCGCAGTGGCTCATGCCTATAATCCCAGCACTTTGGGAGGCCAAGGCAGGCAGATCACTTGAGGTCAGGATTTTGAGACCAGCCTGGCCAACATGGTGAAACCCCGTCTCCACTAAAAATACAAAAATTAGTCGGCCATGGTGGCACACGCCTGTAATCCCAGCTACTCAAGAGGCTGAGGCACGAGAATCACTTGAACCCAAGAGGTGGAGGTTGCAGTGAGCTGAGATTTTGCCACTGCACTCCAGCCTGGGTGACAGAGTGAGATTCTGTCTAAAAAAAAAAAAAAAAAAAAAATTGTGTTTTTATTTGTATATTCATATATAAAATATGTGTATAATGAATTTGTGTTTGTGCATATGTACAATAAATCTATAATATTTATATATCTTATACATATTCATATAATATACAGACATACCTTGTTTTGTTGCATTTTGCAGATACTGTGTTTTTTACAAATTGGAGGTTTGTGGCAACTCTTTGTCCAGCAGGTCTATTGGAGCCATTTTTCCTACAGCATGTGCCACTTCGTGTCTCTGTGTCACATGTGGGTAATTCTCACAGTACTGCAGACTTTCTCATTATTACTATATCTGTCATGGCAATCTGTAATCAGTGATCTCTGATGTTACTGTTTTAATTTTGGGGGGTGCCACCGACCTTGCCCATATAAAAGGGTGAACTTAATGGATAAATGTGTGTGTTCGGACTGCCCCACTGACCAGCCATTCCCTCATCTCTCCCCATCTCCTTGAGCCTCCGTATTCCCTGAGACACATGATTTTGAAATCAGGCCAGTTCAATTCATAACCTTACAATGGCCTCGAGGTGTTCAAGTGAAAGGAAGAGTCAACATTTTTCACTTTAAATCAAAAGCTTCATAGGCCAGGTGCGGCGGCTCACGCCTGTAATCCTAGTGGTTTGGGAGGCTGAGGCAGGCAGATCACCTGAGATCAGGAGTTTGAGACCAGCCTGGCCAAGATGGCGAAACCCCGATTCTACTAAAAATACAAAAATTAGCCAGGCATGGTGGCGCATGCCGGTGATCTCAGCTACTTGGGTGGCTGAGACACGAGAATTGCTTGAACCACGAGGTGGAGGTGACAGTAAGCCAAGATTGCACCACTGCACTCCAGCCTGGGCGACAAGAATGTGGCTCCATCTCAAAAAAGAGATTCTTTTCAAACTATTACTGCTGGCCAGGCACTGTGGCTCACACCTGTAATGCCAGCACTTTGGGAGACCAACATGGGAGGATCACTTAAGCCCAGGAGTTGGAGGTTATGGTAAGTCATGATTGCACCACTGCATTCCAGCTGGGCAACAGAACAAGACCCTGTCTTGAAAAGAGAGAGAGAAAGAGAAGGAAGGAAGGAAGGGAGGAAGGGAGGGAGGAAAGAAGGGAGGAAGGGAGGGAGGAAAGAAGGAAGGAAGGGAGGAAGGGAGGGAGGAAAGAAGGAAGGAAGGAAGGACGGAGAAGAAAAGGGAAGGGAAGGGAAGGAAGGGAGGGAGGGAAGGAAGGGAAGGAAGGGAGGGAGGAATTGCCGCAGCCATCTCAACCTTGAACGACAACCGCCCTGATCAGTCAGCAGCCCATCAACATCAAGGCAAGGCCCTACACAACAGAAAGGTTCCAACTTGCTGAGTCCTCAAATGATCACAACATTTTTAGCAGGATTTTAAAATTAAGGTATGTACTTTTTTTTTTCTAGACATAATGCTATTGTGCACTTAACAGACTACAGTATAGGATAAACATAACTTTTTTTTTTGAGATGGAGTCGCACTCTGTCCCCCAGGCTGGAGTGCAGTGGCGTGATCTCAGCTCACTGCAACCTCTGCCTCCCAGGTTCAAGCGATTCTCCTGCCTCAGTCTCCCAAGTAGCTGGGATTACAGGTGTGTGCCACCAGACCCAGCTGATTTTTGTATTTTTAGTAGAGATGGGGTTTTACCATGTTGGCCAGGCTGGTCTCAAACTCCTGACCTCAAATGATCCACCTGCCTCAGCTTCCCAAAATGCTGGGATTACATGTGTGAGCCACTGTGCCTGGCCTCTTTTTATTTGTTTTTGAGGCAGGTTCTCACTCTGTCACCCTGGCTGGAGTGCAGTGGCACAATCACGATTCACTGCAGCCTCAACCTCCCGGGCTCAAGTGATCCTCCCACCTCAGTCTCCTGAGTAGCTGGGATGACAGGTGTGTGCCACCACTCCTGGCTCATTTTTGTATTTTTTGTAGAGACAGGGTCTTGCTGTATTGCCCAGTCTGGTCTTGAACTCCTGGGCTCAAGCGACCCTCCCTCCTAGGCCTCCCACACTGCTGTGGGAGCCACTGTGCCCGGCCTCAACTCCTCCTTTCTGAGGTGGCTCCCTTCGGTCATTCTCCACCACACCCATGTCTTGGCTTCATGGCACTTTTGAATTATCTTGTTCATCTGTGGGTTTCTGTATTTCCTCTTGTCTCCCCACCAGCTGAACACTCTGTGAGAACAGTGAGGGACCCCTATCTCCCCACACAGGGCAAGAACCCCTGGAAATGTGTGCTGGATGAACAGACAGCAGGACGCTGGGGGCAGCCAGGTGTCTGCGTAGGTCTTCTCAGGGGCCGTCGAGTCTGGACAGCATCCCTGAATCTCCAACACAGCAGGTAATGCTGACAGCCCGCACCATTCCCCAAGCCCCCACGATTTACCAAGCTCTTCCCCTACTTTGGAAAGCGGAGGCCCAAAGAGACCCGAGGACCTGCCCATGGAGGAACAGAGCCAGGGCTGGGTGACCCCAGCAGTGGACGGGGTAGGGGCGCTCACCTTCCACAGAGAGCTTCTCCACCGCCCGGCGCTCGCCACGGGAGCAGTGTGGGGGCAACGTGTAGCCCTTGATGCTGCGGCCAGTGCGGACGCGGCTGCTGAGCACATAGTTGGGGTCCAGGTCGTCTCCACCCTGGAGAGGGGGTGGGAGATCAGGACCAGGCAGATCCTCTGCCCTCTCCAGCAAGCCCAGGTCTCCCCCAGATGCTCCCCTCAGTCTCCCTGTTGCTTCCTTTGCCCTCTGCGTCCTCACTGATTGGGTGTGTGGAGCCTCTCCCCGCCACCCATACCTGGGCTCTGTCTCTCCCTTCTCTGTCTCTCTCCCCTCTCCTATCTCTGTTTTTCTTTATACCTCTCTCTCCCCATCTTCGTATATTTCTTTTCCTTTTTTTTTTTTTTTTTTTTTTTTTCGAGACAGGGTCTCTCTCTGTCGCCCAGGCTGGAGTGGAGTGCAGTGGTGCCATCATAGCTCACTGCAACCTCAAACTCCTGGGCTCAAGCAATTCCCCTGCCTCAGCCTCCCAAGTAGCTGGGACTAACAGGTATGTGCCACCATGTTCGGCTAACTTAAAATAAATTTTTTATAAATAGAGACAGGGGCTGGGCACGGTGGCTCACACCTGTAATCCCAACACTTTGGGAAGCTGAGGTGAGCCAATCACCTGAGGTCAGGAGTTCGAAACCAGCTTGGCCAACATGATGAAACCCCATTTCTACTAAAAATACAAAAATTAGCTGGGCCTGGTGGTGCGCACCTGTAATCCCAGCTACTCAGGAGGCTAAGGCACGAGAATCACTTGAACCTGGGGATCAAGGGTTTCCGTGAGCTGAGATCGAGCCACTGCACTCCAACCTGGGTGACAGTGTGAGATTCTGTCTCAAAAAAAAAAAAAAAAAAATAGAGACAGGTTGTCACTATGTTGCCCAGGCTGGTCTCAAACTCCTGGGCTCAAGCAGTCCTCCTGCCTCAGCCTCCCAACGTGGTGGGATTACAGGCATGAACCACCATGCCTAGCTAAATTTTTAGGCTTTTTTTTTTTCTTTTTTTGGGGCAGAGACGGGTTCTTGCTATGTTGCCCAAACTGGTCGTGAACTCTCCTGGCCTCAAGTGATCCTCACACCTCAGCCTCCGTAAGTGCTGGGATTACAGGTATAGCCACTGCACTCAGCCTTTCTGCCCATTTCTGTTTCTCTTCCTGTCTCCCTTTCTCCCACTCTCCTTGTCTGTGTCTGACTGCAACTGCGTGTGTCTCTCTCTCCCTGTCTCTCCTGCCTTCTCTGATGCTCCCTTCTGTCTCCCTCTGTGTCTCTGCCTCTACCCCCCCTTTTTTTTTTTTAGGCAGAGTCTCGCTCTGTCACCCAGGCTGAGTAGCTAGGATTATAGGTGAACACTAGCATGCCTAGCTAATTTTTGTATTTTTAGTAGAGACTGGGTTTCACCGTGTTGGTCAGGCTGGTCTCGAACTCCTGACCTTATGATCCGCCCACCTCAGCCTCCCAAAGTGTTGGGATTACAAGCGTGGGCCACTGTGCCCGGCTATGCCTCTTCCTTTTCTACATGCTTTTGTGCCTTTCTTCTCCCTCTCCCTCTCCTTTGTCTCTCTGTCTCCTTGGCTGTCTGTGTCTCCTTGGCTGTCTCTGTGTCTCTCTGTCCCTCTCTCTTTCCTTTTTTTTTTTTTTTTTCTGAGATAGAATCTTGCTCTGTCACCCAGGCTGGAGTGCAGTGGCACGATCTCAGCTCACTGCAGCCTCCGTCTCCTGGGTTCAAGAGATTTTCCTGCCTCCACCTCCTGAGTAGCTGGGATTACAGGCACGCGCCACCATGCCCAGCTAATTTATTTTATTTATTTATTTATTTATTTATTTATTGAGACGAGTTTCGCCCTTGTTGCCCAGGCTGGAGTGCAATGGCACGATCTCTGCTCACCACAACCACTGCCTTCCAGGTTCAAGCGATTCTCCTGCCTCAGCCTCCCACGTAGCTGGGATTACAGGCATGTGCCACCACATCCAGCTAATTCTGTATTTTTAGTAGAGATGGGATTTCTCCATGTTGGTCAGGCTGGTCTCAAACTCTCAATCTAAGGTGATCTGCCCGCCTTGGCCTCCCAAAGTGCTGGGATTACAGGTGTGAGCCACCGCCGTGCCCAGCCCTTTTTTTTTTTTTTTAAAGACAGAGTTTTGCCATGTTGGCCAGGCTGGTCTTGAACTCCTGACCTCAAGTGATACGCTCACCTCAGCCTCCCAATGTCCCTCTCTCTTTCCATCTCTCTGCTTCTCCACACCTCTGTGTCTCTCTCTGTCTCTGTATTTCTCTGTCTCCCCCCATTTCTCCTGTGATCTCTCTCCTCCTCACCCCTCGGCCCTCTCCTCCTGCGCAGACACCGACCTTGAGGTTTTCATGGTTGAGGTCAGTCTTGTGCTTGTCAGGGGGTTTGTAGCCCCCATGGCGATCCGAGATGATGGGGTCAAAGAGTTCCTTGAAAACTTCATAGGACTCCTCATCACCAGCCACGCAGCCCACGGTCATGATGAAGGGGTGACCTGGAGGGGTGGGGGTGAGGTCAGAGCTGCTTGTCCCCAGCAAACAGGGCGTGGGCTCGTGGGCTCAGTGGAGACTGTGTGGACATGTGTGTCGGGATGGGGGCGGGTACATTCAATACCTCTGGGTGGGAATTGAGAATAATAAGGGTTGGGCGCAATGGCTCATGCCTGCAATCCCAGCACTTTGGGAGGGTGAGGCGGGTGAATCTCTTGAGGTCAGGAGTTTGAGACCAGCCTGGCCAACAGGGTGAAACCCCATCTCTGCTAAAAATACAAAAATTAGCTGGGTGTGGGGCACACACCTGTAATCCCAGCTACTCAGGAGGCTGAGGCATGAGAATTGCTTGAACCAAGGGAGTGGAGGTTGCAGTGAGCCAAGATCACACCACTGCACTCCAGCCTGGGTGACAGAGCAAGACTCTGTCTCCAAAGGAAAAAAAAAAAAAAAGAGAAGACAGGACTGGTGGGAACTGGGAGGGAAGGCTGGGAGAGGTCAAGGTGGCTGGGAGGGGTCAAGGTGGGAGAGAAGAAAGAATGCTGGGGGCGGGGTCAAAGGAGAAAGGGGAGCTTCAGAGGGTACATGGTGCTAAAAGCATCAGCACCTCGGAAACATTAGCATCCAACGTCATGACATCTTAGCCTGAAATGTTAGGATCTCAGGCTACCACCGTACCACAGAGGGTCAGGAGGGTAAGAGACTTGAAAGACCCTCTTATTTCCCAGTGGAAAAACAGGGGCCAGGAGAGAGGGGCCTCTCCCCGGCATCACACAGTGAGCTGGACGTGAGGGGCACTAGAGCCTCCCCTCCACTCCCAGCTCTCTTCGCCTTGCAATGTCCTTTGAGAAACAACCATAACATTAATAACATCCCCTGTCAGATTCCTTTTTTTTTTTTTTTTTGAGACAGGGTCTCACTCTGTGGCTGGAGTACAGTGGCGCGATCTCGGCTTACTGCAACCTGCACCTCCCAGGCTCAAGCGATCCTCCCACCGCAGCCTCCTGAGTAGCTTGGACCACAAGCTCTCATCACCACACTTGGCTAATTTTTCTGTATTTTTTGTAGAGACAGGGTCTTGCTATGTTGCTCAGGCTGGTCTCAAACTCCTGGCCTCAAGTGATCCTCCCACCTGGGCCTCCCAAAGTGCTGAGATTACAGGCATGAGCCACTGCACCTGGCCCCCCTGTCAGAGCTTGAGCACTCACTTGGTGCCAGGCGCCACTCTAAGCACCGCACAGCCATTGACTTGTATTTTCACAACGTGGGCGCCCATTTTTCAGATGAGGAGACTGAGGTTCAGGAGGTGAACCGACCTCCTTGGGGATCTCACATTATTCTCGTGCATGTTTATTGCGTGGTTTGCTGGGTACCTCGCACTGTCCCAAGCCTTTACGTATATTAATGCATTGATTCCCACAACAGCCCCATTTTACAGATGAGAAAACTGAGGCCCCCCGCTTCAAGGGAGGTGGGATTGGGGCATGGCCGGCAGCCTCCAGAGCCCCCATGTAGCCCCTTCAGTGCTCCACTGGGGAGGCTCACCTGGGTTGTCCACTCCTGTCTGGATGACATCATCTACAGTGAAGCCAGATGGAGTCTCCTTGTCCCGCAGCTTCTTGTAGAGTTCAAGGGTCAGTACCTTGGCCATGTGGTTGTTATGTTTGCTGAGGTCGGGGTACTCCTCCTCAGGCTTGTAATTCAGCTTGAACTTGTTATGGGTGTTACCGAATGGCATGGTGGCGGTGTAGGAGACCTGATGGGCAGGGCAGGAGGGGAAGATTGAAGATTAGCTGGCATCTTTTTTCTTCTTCTTTTTCTTTTTTTTTCTGAGACGGAGTCTCGCTCTGTCACCCAGGCTGGAGTGCAGTGGCACGATCTCGGCTCACTGCAAGCTCCACCTCCTGGGTTCACACCATTCTCCCGCCTCAGCCTCCCAAGAAGCTGGGACTACAGGCGCCCGCCACCACGCCGGCTCATTTTTTGTATTTTTAGTAGAGACGGGGTTTCACCATGTTAGCCAGGCTGGTCTTGATCTCCTGACCTTGTGATCTGCCCACCTCGGCCTCCCAAAGTGCTGGGATTACAGGCGTGAGCCACTGCACCCGGCCTTTTCTTCTTTTTTTTGAGATGGAGTCTCACTCTGTTACCCAGGTTGGAGTGCAGTGGCGAGACCTCGGCTCACTGCAGCCTCCACCTCCCAGGTTCAAGCGATTCTCCTGTCTCAGCCTCCTGAGTAGCTGGGATTACAGGCGCACACCACCATGCCCGGCTAATTTTTTTGTATTTTTAGTAGAGATGGGGTTTCACCATCTCTACTGGTTGGCCAGGCTGGTCTCGAACTCCTGGCCTCAAGTGATCCACCCGCCTCGGCCTCCCAAAGTGCTGGGATTACAGGCGTGAGCCACTGTGCCCCGCCTAGCACAGTGGGGTCAGGCAGGCTGTGTGACTTGGAGCAAGAGAAATCCTCTCTCTGAGCCCCTGTGTCTCAGCAGGAAGGCATCTGGAGTCTTAGATCAAGGGCCTGGCTCTGCCATATCCCAGTTGGGTGAGCCTGGACTAGTCATTCTTGCTGGAAACTCAATTTCCCCAGGTGGAAAACGGGCCCCTCCCGGAGGCTGGAAAAATATTTTGTGTGGGTAAGAGTGTAGGTTCTGGAATCAGCCCAGGGTTTGATTCCCAGCTCTGCTACCTACAACCAGCTGTGTGACCAGGGACAAGTTGCTTAACCTCTGTGCCTCAATTTACTCATCTAGAAAATGAGGATCCTAACAGCACTCGCCGCATGGGAGTGTTGAAAGGATTAAATGTGTGAATACAGGTGTAGCTCTCAGAACAGTGCCTGGTACACAATAAGCATTATTTCACTTAGCTGCTATTATTATTATTATTATTATTATTATTATTATTATGTTTGAGACAGAGTCTCGCTCTGTCGCCCAGGCTAGAGTGCAGTGGCGTAATCTCAGTTCACTGCAACCTCCACCTCCCAGGTTCAAGCAACTATCCTGCTTCAGCCTCCTGAGTAGCTGCAACTACAGGCGTGTGCCACACCTGGCTTTTTTTTTTTTTTTGGTATTTTTAGTAGAGATGGGGTTTTGCCATGTTGGCCAGGCTGGTCTTGAACTCCTGAACTCAAGTACTCAAGTGATCCGCCCACCTCTGCCTCCCAAAGTGCTGAGATTACAGGCATGAGTCACGGCACCTGGCCTGTTGTTGTTATTTTAAAGGTTCGTGTGAGGAGCTGGTGAGAAGGTGGAGGTGAGGGTGCTGCTGGGAGTATGTGAGCAGGTTCTTGGATTATCAATCCAAAGACAAAGGGCTGGGTCGGGGGAGGGCTGGGTGGCTGCCCCCACCTCTGCCTGCTGACAGTTCTCCCACAGGGCTCAGAAGGGAAGAAAAGCTCAGCCTCTGGGTCGTCAGAGGCAGGTTCAAATCCCACCTATGCCATTTCCCTGCTGTGTGACCCCAGGCCAGTCACTAGGCCTCTCTGGACCTCTGTCTCCTGTGAACTGAGCCTGCCCCATAGGATTGCCAGGATCCTCTGAGCTTGGCCATGAGGTTGGCTGAGCACAGGCCCTGGCATGGAGTTGGAGCCTGGAACCCTGGTGGCTGCTATTATTGTTATTTGTTATTACTACTTTTTTGCAGAGATGGGGTCTCACTATGTTGCCCAGGCTGGTCTGGGACTCCTGGCCTCAAGTGATCCTCCAGCATCGGCCTCCCAAGATGCTGGGATTATGCGTGTGAGCCACTGCGCCAGGTCCTATTGTTATTTTATTCACTGGACCCAGAAAGGAGAAGGGACCCAGAAAGGAGAAGGGGCCTCCAGCAGCGGTGGGAGACGGGGATGGGAAGCAGGTGGGATTGTGGGAGGGAGATTGGGACCACGGTGAGCTGAAGCCAGGGAAGAGGAACAGGGACCCGCCAAAGACCTTGGGTGCTGCTGTCCAGGGTGGTTGGTTATTTTTAGAATCTGGCAACTGCCTGCCATCCCACCCCCAGCTGCTGCCCCGCCCTACCCCCACATTCCGGGGCTCGGCTTGCACCAAGTCAGCAGGCCCAAGACAGGTGGGCCAGGGTGGCTGGGAGGACACGGGTCCAGGCCTCGGGGCTCAAGGACATCCTGGGATGGCAGCCCAGACCCCCTCCTTCAGAGGATGCCCCCCTAATCCCTGCCAGGGACACCCCAGGAGAGGGCACTGAGGCAAGGTGGTGACCCCCCCCCCAACAAGAGACATAAGCAGAAAGCCCCAGAGCCACACACCCCCACCACCGCAGACTCCCCAGATCACACTGTAAACTGAGTCACACAGTCACACTTCCAAACTCAAGGACATGCCCAGGACACTCATGTGTCCACTACTAAGTCAGATACAAGGTCACAGGGACCCACACAGTAGCAAACGCAAAGAAAGCCTGCGACACCTGCTCTTGCAGACTCTGCTAGGCGACAGACACACCTCCCACGGCTTGTGGCGCCAGTGTTGGCGACAAACTGTAATGAACACAGGCCTGGCTCAACAGCCCCTTGCAGGGGGTGACAGTTGGCAGCTGTCAGGACCCCTTTCATCTCGGATCCCTCCCCATAACCCAAGACTTGTGCCGCAGAAATCACAGGTCCCAGTGCGGGGTTCAGGCAGCCTCACAGATGGAGGGGCCTCCCAGACACACAAGGGTCAACCTTCCCATGCACCGACCTGCCTTTGTATAGGAGGATGTTGGTGGGGCAAGGGGTGACACACAGGCCCTTTCCCAAGCCAAGCCTCTAGCACCCACAGAAATCCCCTACTCTGGCCCCCACCCAGATTCCCGCCCCGTGCAGTACCTGGCTGGGCTGGGCTGAAGGGGGGCTGTCTGTATCCTGGAGGTGACACTGACCCAAAGGAAGGGCCAGCAGCCGTGGCCTTATATAGGGGGACCTAGGCTGTGCTATTGGCTGGGAGGGGTTGTCCCCAGGGAGGAGTTCTGGAGGGCAGCTGAGCCTCTCACCTCCCTGCTCGGGCACCATGCCCACCCTGAACCCAGGCATGCTTTGCGCCCAGCCCCATGGCCTTGTATGGGCTGAGCCGCCCCAGGGGCTGGGCTCACGCCCCCCCACCAAGCTGATACCCTGACCAAGTGCTGAGTTGGGCTGGCGGTGGGGACAGCTGGCCCCCCGCCGGGAACATCGGACGGTGGCTGGGAACGTCCCAAGCACGTAGAAGCCACCGTCCCCTGGCCCCTGAGTCTCCTTCAGCCACCAGCCCTTCCTGTGGCCCTCGGCTCCCCCTGTGCCCCCTGGGCCCTCACCCCTACCCGAGTCCCAGCGGCACCTCGGGGAACCAAGGTGTGGCTCCAGGAGGAGCAGATACCCTGTGAGCTGGAGGAAGCAGAGGCCGGGAGAAGGACCAATTGCAATGGAGGGCAGTCTAACCCCAGAAACCCGCGCTTGGGCGCCCCTTCCTCCTAGGGACTGAGTGGAGGGGAAACTGAGGCTGGCTGAGTTGGAGAGATTCAAACTCAGGGCAAGGGTGGGAGGCGGTGGTCACCCTCCCCCCCACTTAACCCTCGCCCCCTCGGTGCCACTGGGAGATTTCCGCTGTGCGGGGGACAGGGAGGGTCTCGGTCGCCGGGAAAGGAGTTATTTTTAGAGGGCGCTTTGCTGTCTCCTCTGCCGCAAAGGCCGAGACCCGAGGCGCTGGGTATGGGGGGGTTCGGGGGCAGGTGTTGGAGGGGGGTTCGCCACGTGTCCTGGTTAATTATAACCGGGCGTCTCGGGTGTCCTCGGGCCTCGCCTCCTTACAAGGGCAGCCACGGGGCCCTGGGTGGCCGCTCCCACCTCCCGGGGAAGGGGGCTGGGCAGCGACGCCGTTCAGAGCGCGGGCGCCAGACTCGCGCAGATCTGGGCAGAGCAAGCGCTCTCGGCGCCTCGGCTGTGAGCAAGGACTTCCAGGGCTGAGAAGGGGGTTCTGTGGAGGAGAGTACAGTATAGAGGAAGCCGCTTTCTCCTCCTGGGACGCGCCAGGATTGCAGGCTGATCGGGTCTCCTCCTCCAGGGAGCTCCCAGGATTGCGACGAAGAAAAGAATGTCCCTTCCCTCTGGGTTCCTCCCTATCCCAGGGTCTCCTGGGTCTCCTTCACATCTTCTTAGGCAGGTGAGGACTGGCTTAGAGAAAGGGAGCCTCTGTGCCTCTCCCTCAGACTCCTGATCTGAGCGGGGAGGGGAGAGGGGTGCTTTAGAAATATTTACATGGGGCCCAGCCCTTTCCCCCCTTTCCCAGCAAGCTCAGATTGCCAAGGGTCTCTTTCACGGTTACGGAAACTGAGGCCCAGAAAACTAAATGGAACTGGTCTCGAAACAGGGATCTATCAGGCACTTCCTGAGGCTACAACAAAACACAAAACCCCCGCCGTCCTGGAGGTGATAGTGCAAGAGGGTCACAGATGAGGGGACGGCACAGCAGCAGGGGAGGTCGAGGCAGGCCTCTTTGGGAAGATGACATCTGAGCAGAGACCTGAAGGAGAACAGGGAGCCAGCCATGTGCGGCTCTGGGAGGAACAGCAGGTGCAAAGGCGCTGAGGTGAGAATGGCTGGGCACATCTGAGGACAGACAGGAAGGAGGCCAGGGGGCTGGAGCAGATGGGGCCAAGGAGAGAGTGGGAGGAAGAAGATGAGGTTGGAGGGGAGACAGGAGCAGACCCATGGTGCCCTAGGGGCTGTGGGAGGAGTTTTAATCCCATTGTGATTGACAGTGAAAATGTTAGATGGGCCGGGCACAGTGGCTCAGGCCCGTAATCCCAGCACTTTGGGAGGCAGAGGCAGAGGCGGGTGGATCACTTGAGGCCAGGAGTTCAAGACCAGCCTGGCCAACATGGTGAAACCCCATCTCTACTAAAAGTACAAAAATTAGCCTGGCATGGTGACACACGCCTGTAATCCCAGCTAGTCAGGAGGCTGAGGCATAAGAATTGCTTGAACCTAGGAGGTGGAGGTTGCAGTGAGCTGAGATGGCACCATTGCCCTCTAGCCTGAGTGACAGAGCAAGACTCAGTCTCAAAAAAAAAAAAAAAAAGAAAGAAAAGAAAAGAAAAAGAAAATGTTAAATGAACCAGGTATAGAAAGACAAACATCACAAGTTATTTGTGGGATCTAAAAATCAAAACAAGGAGGCTGAGGCAGGAGGATTGCTTGAGCTCAGGAGTTCGAGACCACCCTGGTCAACGCGGTGAAACCCTGTCTCTACTAAAAATACAAAAATTAGCCAGGCATGGTGGGACACACCTATAGTCTCAGCTACTCAGGAGGCCGAGATGGGAGGATCACTTGAGCCTGGGGAGGTGAGGCTGCAGTGAGCTGTGATCGCACTGCTGCACTCCAGCCTTGGTGACAGAGCGAGACTGTGTCTAAAAAAAAAAACAAAACAAAAAACAATTGAACTCAGGGAGACAGAGCAGAAGGATGGACTCCAGAGCCTGAGAAGGGTAATAGGCCAGGTGCAGTGGCTCACACCTGTAATCCCAGCACTTTGGGAGGCCAAGGAGGAAGGATTCCTTGAGCCCAGGAGTTAGAGACCAGCCTCGGCAACATAGCTAAACCCCGTCTCCACAAAAAATAAAAAAAACTACAAAAATTATCTGGGCGTAGTGGAGTGCATCTGTGGTCCCAGCTACTCAGGAGGCTGAGGCAGGAGGATTGCTTGAACCCAGGCAGTCGAGGCTGCAGTGAGCTGTGATCGAGCCACTGCTGCACTCCATCGTGGGCAAGAGAGTGAGACCCTGTCTCACACACACAAAAATTAATTAAAATAAAGGAGTATAATTGGATTGTTTGTAATATAAAGGATAAATGCTTGAGAAGATGGATACCCCATTCTCCACGATGTGATTATTACAAGTTGCATGCCTGTATCAAAACATTTCATGGCCGGGTGCAGTGGCTCACGCCTGTAATCCCAGCACTTTGGGAGGCCGAGGTGGGCAGATCACCTGAGGTCGGGAGTTCAAGACCAGCCTGATCAACGTGGAGAAACCCTGTCTCTACTAAAAATACAAAATTAGCCGGGGTGGTGGCACATGCCTGTAATCCCAGCTACTCGGTAGGCTGAGGCAGGAGAATTGCTTGAACTCGGGAGGCAGAGGTTTCCGCGGGCCGAAATCGCGCCATTGCACTCTAGCCTGGGCAAAAAGAGTGAAACTCCATCTCAAAAAAAAAAAAAAAAAAAAAAGAACAAAACGTTTCATATACCCCATAAATATACACACCTACTAAATACCTACAAAAAATTTTTTAGAATAATTTTTTAAAATATTAAATGGAAAAAATCATCATCATCATCCCACTGTGAGATTGACAGGAGGCACTGAGGGTCATAAGCAGGGAAGAGGCTGGATCCATGCCACACACATTTTGGGTGGCACGGCCCAGCCACACCTTGTGGGAGGGTTTTTTTTTTTTTTTTTTTTTTTTTGAGACGGAGTCTTGCTCTATCACCCAGGCAGGAGTGCAATGGTGCGATGTCAGCTCACTGCAACCTCCGCCTCCCAGGTTCAAGCGATTCTCCTGCCTCAGCCTCCCGAGTAGCTGGGATTACAGGCATGGGCCACCACGCTCTGCTAACTTTTATATTTTTAGTAGAGAAGGGGTTTCGCCATGTTGGCCAGGCTAGTCTCAAACTCCTACCTCAGGTGATCCACCCGCCTCGGCCTCCCAAAGTGCTGGGATTACAGGCGTGAGGCACCCTGCCGGGCCCATTGCACATTCTTTTTAGCCACACAGTGCCAGAAGCCCTTTCTATGTTCGGGGATTCCCCACTGTAAGCCCTCCTCCTTTGGAGAAGCCAAAGATGCCAGAAACTCAATTTCCCAGAATCCCTTGCAGCAATGGTCCAGGCCAGTGACCTGGGCTGAGCCAATCAAACGCTCCAGCAGGACCTTGTGCCGTGAGCTCCCTCTGCTTTGAGTCTTAAAGAAACAATTGGCCTTGGGGAGCTTTACAACCCTCATCACGTATCTTCATCCCACCCCCCAGAGCCCGACTGTCAATCCGACCGCTGCCCCTCCACTGCCCACTCTAGCTCAAGACCCCCTCCGCTGTTCCTCCTGACCCAACTTCCTCCCTGGACTCCTGTCCCAGTCTGTGCCACTCCCACCTAAACCCTACCTGCTGACCTCCCCTCCTCAGAGCTTGCCATGGCTCCCCAGTGCCCTCAAGGTAAATGAGTATTTGTTGACTAAATAAATAATAGTAACTGTATCTGGCAGATGTAGGCGAGAGTAACCACTACCCAGCTTAAATAGAAAGGACTCTGCTATTGGCTGGGCGCAGTGGCTCACGCCTGTAATCCCAGCACTTTGAGAGGCCGAGGCGGGCGGATCACGAGGTCAGGAGATCGAGACTATCCTGGCTAACACGGTGAAACCCTGTCTCTACTACAAAAATATACAAAAAAAAAAAAAAAATTAGCCGTGCGTGGTGGCAGGCGCATGTCGTCCCAGCTACTCCGGGGCCTGAGGCAGGAGAATGGTGTGAACCCGGGAGGCGGAGTTGCAGTGAGCCGAGATCGCACTACTGCACTTCAGCCTGGGCGACAGAGCGAGACTCCATCTCAAAAAAAAAAAAAAAAAAAAAAAAAGGACTGTACGTACTATCATGTATTAGGCACTGACAAAATCGTTGGAAGGGCTGAAGGAACACTGCTCGGGCCCCAGAACTACTTTCCTACTTTCCCTCTGGAAAATCTAGTCTTTAGCTTTCCAGCCTCTTCATTGACAGGAGAATGTGCTAGAAGGAGGTTATCATGGACATTAAACAGCCACTCCACAAAGAAGCTTTTGTTTGTTTGTTTGTTTAGACATGGGTTCTTCATGGGGTCTCGCTATGTTGCTCAGGCTGGAGCACAGTAGTTATTCACAGGCACAATCATAGTGCACTGCAGCCTCCAATTCCAAGCCTCAAGCAATCCTCCCACTTCAGCCTCCCGAGTAGCTGGGACTGCAGGCACGCACCACCAACTCCAGGCCCTGACAGTTAACTTTTATTGAATACACCTATATGTCAAGTACTGTGGTAAGTGCTTTACATATGTTGACTTATTTAACGTCCCCAACAATAAGGCTCAGAGAGGTTAAGTGACTTGCCCAAAGTCACATAGCTGGAAGGGGGCAGAACTGGGAATCAAATAGGTACAAGGCTGCCAAGAATGGATTCAGGCTTTGGTGGAAATAACTTCCAGGCTTCTCCCCGATGTCAGACTGTATTGTCAGCCTCTTTCTAGGTCATCAGGCTCTAGTGTACCCACTTCCCCAACCCATCTCCCATCACCCCAGCCATCTGACTTCAGGGTCCAAGCACTTTAATGGGTATTCACTAGTTTAATTTTCCAACAGTCCTATGAAGTGAGTACTGCCAATTTTTTTTTAATTTACTTTTCTTCTGGGAGTCTAGAAGGTACTGCCGTTTTTACAAATCAGGAAAGTAAGGCTGGCCCAGAGAGGTTGCAACACTTATCGAAAGTCACACAGCAGGGAAGTAGCAGAACAAGACTGGACTAAGCTGTCAGTCCTGGAGCTTGTCTTCCTCATCTCTTCCTGATCCCCACTTCTTCATGTCGAACCCCCTTTTCACAGAGGACGAACGCTGGGGCCGAGAAAGGGCAAGAGAGTTACCTAAGGTCACAGCCAGTATAACTGGAATTACAGTCTACACTCTTCTCCCTGCATTCCCAAGGCAGCCCTGCCCTCAAACCCCGTCTTACTCTTAAGCATCTCATCTGTCTCTGTCCCTACCCTCAGGAAGAGGCTGCCACCTCCAGGAGAGACTCCGGGAGGGCAGCACTCCACCCCCATGGCCCACCACCTGCAATACCCTCCCCCATGCACTCCTCAAATCCCTTTCCCAAACTGGGCCATTTACCATGCCATTTGATTCATAGAAGACAAGTTGTAAATCAAGGCCAGACCCAGGGCTGGGGAGTTGAGACCCTGCCCATTCCACCTTTCTCTTCCTGGAGAGCCAGGCCAGCCTGCAGCCCCATAATCAGCTGACCAGGGTCTGGTCCATAGGGTAGTGGGTGGTGAATGAAATAACGTCTTTCATGGCTCCCAACTTGTCCTGCCCCAGTCTCCAAACCAATCAATCTTTTTTTTTTTTCTTTGAGATGGAGTCTCGCTCTGTCACCCAGGCTGGAGTGCACTGATTCGATCTCGGCTCACTGCAACCTCTGCTTTCCGGGTTCAAGCCGTTATCCTGCCTCAGCCTCCTGAGTGGCTGGGATTCCAGCTGCCATCCACCAGGCTTGGCTAATTTTTGTATTTTTAGTAGAGACAGGGTTTCACCATGTTGGCCAGGCTGGTTTCCAACTCCTGACCTCAAATGA
Organism: Pan troglodytes; assembly: GCF_028858775.2. Classification (NCBI taxonomy): domain Eukaryota; kingdom Metazoa; phylum Chordata; class Mammalia; order Primates; family Hominidae; genus Pan; species Pan troglodytes. Next base: position 48,286,941 of record NC_072418.2, read on the forward strand.
TCCGCCCTCCTTGGCCTCCCAAAGTGCTAGGATTACAGGCGGGAGCCACTGCGCCTGGCCTAATTTTTGTATTTTTAATAGAGATGGGGTTTCACCATGTTGGCCAGGCTAGTCTTCAACTCCTGACCTCAAGTGATCCGCCCGTCTCAGCCTCCCAAAGTGCTGGGATTACAGGCATGAGCCACTGCACCCAGCCCCAGATCAATCAATTTTATCAAATTAGCTATACATTTCCCTCTAGGTGCTGCTTTAGCTTTATCCCAGGTTGTTTTTTGTTTTGTTTTTTTCTTGATGTTGTTTGTTTGTTTAGACACAGGATCTCACTGTCTCCCAGGCTGGAATGCAGTGGTATGATCTTGGCTCATTGCAGCCTCCATCTCCTGAGCTCAGCGATCCTCCCACCTCAGCCTCCTCAGTAGCTGGGATCACAGATGCGTGCCACCACGCCCAGCTAATTTTTGTATCTTTTGTAAAGACACAGTCTTGCTATGTTGCCCAGCCTGGTCTTGAACTCCTGACCTCAAGCAATCCTCCTGCCTCAGCCTCACAAAGTGCTGGGATTGTAGGTGTAAGCCACCATACCTGGTGTGTTTTTTGTTTTTGTTTGTTTTTGTTTTTTTGAGACGGAGTCTCGCTGTGTTGCCCAGGCTGGAGTGCAGTGGTGTGATCTCGGCTCACTGCAAGCTCCGCCTCCCAGGTTCACGCCATTCTCCCGCCTCAGCCTCCCGAGTAGCTGGGACTGCAGGTGCCTGCCACCACACCCAGCTAAATTTTTTGTGTGTTTTTAGTAGAGACAGGGTTTCACTGTGTTAGTCTGGATGGTCTCGATCTCCTGACCTCGTGATCCACCTGCCTCGGCCTCGCAAAGTGCTTGGATTACAGGCGTGAGCCACCGCACCCGGCCCATACCTGGCCTGTTTTTATATTCTATTATCATTTCAAATGTATTTTTATTGGAACTGTTATATTTGGAGTGTATGGATGTTCACACTTATTCATATTTTATTTTCTCAAATTTACTCTTTTTTTTTTTTTTTTTGAGATCGAGTTTGGCTCTTGTTGCCCAGGCTGGAGTGCAATGGCGGATCTCGGCTCACCGCAACCTCTGCCTCCCAGGTTCAAGCGATTCTCCTGCCTCAGCCTCCCGAGTAGCTGGGATTACAGGCATGTGCCACCATGCCTGGCTAATTTTTGTATTATTAGTAGAGACGGGGTTTCACCACGTTGGCCAGGCTGGTCTCAAACTCCTGACTTCTTGATCCTCCTGCCTCGGCCTCCCAAAGTACTGGGATTACAGGCATGAGCCACTGCGCCCGGCCAAATTTACTCTTTTTATTGAGGCATAATTTATTTTCTTTCCTTCCTTCCTTCCTTCCTCCCTCCCTCCTTTTTTTTTTTTTTTTGAGACGGAGTCTCACCCTGTCACCCAGGCTAGAGTGCAATGGCGCGATCTCGGCTCACTGCAACCTCTACCTCCCGGGTTCAAGCGATTCTCCTGCTTCAGCCTTCAGAGTAGCTGGGACTACAGGTGCACACCACCACACCTGGCTCATTTTTTGTATCTTTAGTAGAAACGGGGTTTCACCATGTTGGCCAGGCTGGTCTCGAACTCCTGACCTCGTGATCCACCCACCCAGGCCTCCCAAAGTGCTGGGATTACAGGTGTGAGCCACCGTGCCCGGCCTATTGAGGCATAATTTCTATTGGGTGAAGTGCCCTAATCTTAAAATCAATGAACTTTTATATTCGTGTACATGTGAATAAGCATCACCAGGATCTAAATAGAGACTACTACCAGCTCCCAAAGAAACTCTCTCATGTCCCCTCCCAGTGAATGTCTCTCTCTCCTCCAAGAAAATGTTCTCGCTGAGCACAGTGGGAGGCCTAGGTGGGTGGATCACTTGAGGTCAGGAGTTCGAGACCAGCTTGACCAACACGGTGAAACCCCATCTCTACTAAAAATACAAAAAATTAGCCAGGCGTGGTGATGCATGCCAGTAATCCCAGCTACTTGGGAGGCTGAGGCAGGAGAATCTCTTGAACCCGGGAGATAGAGGTTGCAGTGAGCCGATATAGTGCCACTGTACTCCAGTCTGGGCAACAACAGTGAAATTCCATCTCAAAGAAAGAAAAGAAGAAGGCCGGGCCACCCTCTGCCTCCTGGGTTCAAGCGATTCTCCTGCCTCAGCTGCCTGAGTAGCTGGGATTACAAACACGTGCCACCACGCCTGGCTAATTTTTGTATTTTTAGTAGAGACAGGGTTTCACCATGTTGGTCAGGCTGGTCTTGAACTGCTGACCTTGTGATCTGCCCACCTCAGCCTGAAAAGTGCTGGGATTATAGGCAGGAGTGACCGCACCCGGCCCATTTGTCTGATTTCTTTTGCTCAACTTTTTTTCTCTTCGGATTCCTTTTTTTCTTTCTTTTTTTCTTTTTGTACAGATGGGGTGGGTCTTGCTATGTTGCCCAGGCTGGTCTTGAACTCCCAGCCTCAAGTGAGCCTGCATCCTCCAATTCCAGGGCTCCAGGCTTAGCCTCCCAAAGTGCTGGTGTGGCAGGAGAATAGGGAATTAGGGTAACTGGGGGTTCATCAGGTACAGCCAGTTTGCATAAGCAACGGGATAGCAGGTGCAGTCAGTTCATAGAGGCAGGAGAGCCACAGGTGCATACAGGCTATATTCTCCCTCCCATGATAATAAGCCACTCCAGCCTCTGATTGACTGCAAGCCAGGTCTCCACTTGGGCTCTGATTGGTCATGAGCCAATCCTTCATAGAGTGTAACCAATTGGAGGCCTCTGAAGGGCACCTAGGGGTGTTGCCGGGTCCTTTTTATCTTAATAAAAACCCTAACTGGCAGGCCTGGCGTGGTGGCTCGCCTGTAATCGCAGCACTTTGGGAGGTCAAGGCGGCCAAATCACTCAAGATCAGGAGTTTCAGACCAGCCTGGCCGACATGGTGAAATCCTGTCTCTACTAAAAGTACAATAATTAGCCGGGTGTGGTGGCGCATCCGTGGTGGCTCGTGCTAGGAGTCCCAGCTACTCAGGAGGCTGAGGTAGGAGAATCGCTTGAACGCGGGAGGTAGAGGTTGCAGTGAGCTGAGATCATGTCACTGCACTCCAGCCTGGTCAACAGAGCGAGATTACGTCTCAAAAAAAAAAAAAAAAGACAACCCTAATTGGGGAGGTGCTCCAGCCCGCTCCCACTCTGTGAATTGTCTTGGATAAATCTCTGCTTTGTCTTCTGTTGCTTCGTTCTTTTTTCCTTTTTCTTTTTATTGAAACAGACTACCCCAAAATGCAATAACTTTTTGTTCGTTTGTTTGTTTTTGAGACGGAGTCTCGCTCTGTCACCCAGGCTGGAGTGCAGTGGCGCAATCTCGGCTCACTGCAAGCTCCGCCTCGCGGGTTCACGCCATTCTCCTGCCTCAGCCTCCCGAGTAGCTGGGACTACAGGCGCCCGCCACCACGCCCGGCTAATTTTTTGTATTTTTAGTAGAGACGGGGTTTCACTGCATTAGCCAGGATGGTCTCCATCCCCTGACCTCGTGATCCGCCCGCCTCGGCTTCCCAAAGTGCTGGGATTACAGGCATGAGCCACCGTGCCCGGCCTAATAACTTTTTTTGTTTTCTTTTTTTGACTCACTCTGAGGCCCAGGCTGGAGTGCGGTGGTGCGATCTTGGCGCACTGCCATTTCCACCTCCCAGGTTCAAGCGTTTCTCCTGCCTCAGCCTCCGGAGTAGCTGGGTTACAGGTGTGTACCACCACACCCAGCTTATTTTTTTTTCTTGAAATTTTAAAATCCCTCAAAAACGTTATTATACAGGTGAATTTTGATCGTCATGATGGGCTTATTGGTAGGATTTCTGGTAACAAGCACGGGCACCAGGGCCTCCAAACTTTTTGGACTCAGAGCGACGGGGATCAGCTACCAGCAGGGTCTGGTCATACTGGATGAGGATGACTTTGATCTCCTTCTTGGAAGACTCATCCACATATTTCTGGTAATAGGCCACCAGGGCTCTGGAGATGGACTGACAGCATAAATCTAGGCCACGTGACCACTACCCTTCACAGGGACATGGATGTCCACACCAGCAAATGGCTCCTTGCTGAGACCGAGAAAGAGAACTGGCTCCAGCAGCTTCTATTGTAGTGTGTGCAGCTTGATCATCTCCAGGAGCCGCCCATTCACCTTGATGAGGCCATCGCCGCGTTTGCAGTCCACCACAGCTGTGGCTGTTTTCTTGCCACCGAAGACCTGCACAGATTGCAGCTGGCCCTCGGACCGCATGGCTGCGAGCGTGAACTAGAGACCCTCACCACGTGGCGCTGCAATCAGAAAAAAAAAGCTAATTTTTTTTTTTTTTGAGAGGGAGTTTCGCCCTTGTTGCCCAGGCCGGAGTGCAATGGCGTGATCTCGGCTCACTGCAACCTCCGCCTCCCCGGTTCAAGTGATTCTCCAGCCTCAGCCTCCTGAGTAGCTGGGATTACAGGCGTCTGCCACCATACCCGGCTAATTTTTGTATTTTTAGTAGAGACGGGGTTTCACCACGTTGGCCAGGCTGGTCTCAAACTCCTGACCTCAGGTGATCCACCCACCTCGGTCTCCCAAAGTGCCAGGATTACAGGCATGAGCCACTGCACCTGGCCATTTTATTTTTATTTTTTTACATTTTATTTTTGGTTCATGGTTTTTTACATTTTATTTTGGTACATTTTTATTTTGGAGACAGGTTCTCACCTCTTGCCCCACTCTTTTTCACCCAAGCTGGAATACAGTGGTGCCATCATAGCTCACTGCAACCTTGACCTCTGGGGCTCCCACCTCAACCTCCCGAGCAGCTGGAACTACAGGTGTGCACCACCACACTTGGCTCATTTTAACTTTTTTTTTTTTGTGGAGATGGGGATCTTGCTATATTACCCAGGCTGGTCTCAAACTCCTGGTCTCAAGCAATCCTCCTGCCTTGGCCTCTCAAAGTGCTGGGATTACAGGTGTGAGCCACCATGCCTGGTCAATAGCTCTAAAATGGATGTGGGGTTGGCTGAGAGTTGGCCAATCCAGGCCGGGCTCGGATGGGAAGTTCTGCTTCATATGGGAACCTTGTGGAGTGCAGGCTGAGGGGAGAGGAAGCTCTCAGGGGAAGCCCGTCTCATGGCGATGCTGAGATGCAAAAAGAAATGTTCAAGGTCTCTTGAGACCTAAGCTCAGAACTGACACGACTGTCACTTGTGCCCCTCTGCTATTGGCCAAAGCAAGTCACATGGCCACACCCAAAGTTCAAGGCCCATCATTTTGTCGTCCTCCACAGGTAAGGATTATATCAGGTGTGCTTTTCTTAAATGGGCCCACACACTCGTACATCCACACACGATCATATTCATGGAATATCTCTGGAAGTATATTGGAAACGGTCATCAGATTTACTTGTGCGAAGGGTGTCCGGGGATCAGGGAGAGAGAATGCTTACTTTCACTCTGTGGTCTTTTATTCTCTATGTCTATGAACGTTTTTTCTGACTGCATTCCTTTTTTTTTTTTTTTTTTTGAGATGGAGTCTCACTCTTTCGCCCAGGCTGGAGGGCAGTGGTGCGATCTTGACTCACTGGAACCTCTGCCTCCCGGGTTCAAGTGATTCTCCTGCCTCAGCCACCCGAGTAGCTGGGACTACTAGCACGTGCCACCATGCCCGGCTAATTTTTTGTGTGCCTTTTTTTTTTTTTTTTTTTTTTTGAGATGGAGTCTTGCTCTGTCCCCCAGGCTGGAGTGCAGTGGCGTGATCTCGGCTCACTGCAATCTCCACCTTCCGGGTTCATGCCATTCTCCTGCCTCAGCCTCCCGAGTAGCTGGGGCTACAGGCGCCTGCCACTGCACCCAGCTAATTTTTTGTATTTTTAGTAGAGACGAGGTTTCACCGTGGTCTCGATCTCCTGACCTCGTGATCCGCCGGCCTCGGCCTCCCAAAGTGCTGGGATTACAGGCCTGAGCCACCACGCCCGGCCTTTGTGTGCATTTTTAGTAGAGATGGGGTTTCACCATGTTGGCCGGGCTGGTCTCAAACTCCTGACCTCAAGTGATCCACCTGCCTTGGCCTCCCAAAGTGCTGGGATGACAGGCGTGAGCCACCACTCCTGGCCATTATTTTTTAAATTAAAAAATAATGGCCAGAAGGTGAAAACAGAAAAGCTCCCACCCTGTGTACCCATTTTCCTGACGTGGCAAACTAAGGCCTTAAGGGATAGGGTGGAGTATTTGTTGGATATGCAAGCAATTTCTCCTCTCTGAGCCTCAGTTTCCTTTTTTATTTATTTTTTGAGACAGGCTGTCACTCTGTCACCCAGGCTGGAGTGCAGTGGTATGATAATAGCTCACTGCAGGCTCAGACTCCTGGGCTCAAGCAATCCCCCTGCTTCAGCCTCCTGAGTTGCTGAGACCACGTGTGACACATCACACATGGCTAATTTTTTTTAAAATATTTTTTTGGCAGGTGGGTGATGCCTGTAATTCCAGCACTTTGGGAGGCCAAGGCAGGCAGATCATTTAAGGTCAGGAGTTGGAGACCAGCCTAACCAACATGGTGAAACCCTGTCTATACTAAAAATACACAAAAATTAGCCAGGGGTGGTGGCGCATGTCTGTAGTCCCAGCTACTCAGGAGGCTGCGGCAGGAGAATTGCTTAAACCCGGGAGGCGGAGGTTGCAGTGAGCTGATATCGTGCCACTGCATTCCAGCCTGGGCGACAGAGCAAGACTCCATCTCAAAAAAATAAACAGGCTGGGCCCGGTGGCTCACGCCCATAATCCCAGCAGTTTGGGGGGCTGAGGTGGGCAGATCACTTGAGGTCAGGAGTTTGAGACCAGCCTGGCCAACATGGTGAAACCCCATGTCTACTAAAAATACAAAAAAAATTAGCCAGGTGTGGTTCCTGTAATCCTAGCTACTCAGGTGGCTGAGGCAGGAGAATTGCTTTAGCCCAGGACACGGAGGTTACAGTGAGCCAAGATCACGCCACTGCACTCCAGCCTGGGCGACAGAGTAAGACTCTATCTCAAAAAAAATAAATAAATAAAATTTTTTTTTGTAGAGATAGGTTCACCCTACGTCCCCCAAGTTGGTCTCAAACTCCTAGGCTCCAGCAATCCTCCTGCCTCGGCCTCCTGAAGCCCTGGGATTACAGGTATGAGTTACCACATCCGGCCAGTTTCCTCTTTTTTAGGTGGGGCTGGTAATAGTGCCTACCTTGGGGGGTCAGCTACAAAGATTCTGGGGCTCTGCTACTCCTTGGCTGTGTGACCTAAGACAAGTTACTCAGCCTCTCTGTGCCTCATGTTTTTCACCTGTGGAATGGAGTGAATCATCGCAGCTGGTGTGAAGATTAACAATTTGTGTACAGGAGTTGGCACAGGGCCAGTCTGGGGTAAGAACTCAAACATCAGCCATTGTTGGCGTTGTGCAAAAGTACTTGGAACAGGGCTGGCCTAAAGGAAGGTTTTCCTGGCCAGGTGTGGTGGCTCATGCCTGTAATCCCAGCACTTTGGGAGGCCGAGGCAGGCAGATCACGAGGTCAGGAGATCAAGACCATTCTGGCTAACATGGTGAAACCCCGTCTCTACTAAAAATACAAAAATTAGCTGGGCATGGCGGCACGCGCCTATAGTCCCAGCTACTCCGGAGGCTGAGGCAGGAGAATTGTATGAACCTGGGAGGCGGAAGTTGTAGTGGGCCGAGATTGTGCCACTGCACTCCAGCCGGGGAGAAAGAGCATGACTCCGTCTCAAAAAAAGAAAAACAACAGCAGCGACAAAAGCAAGAAAGGTTTTCCTTAGTTAACACTTTCTTCTTCTTTCAATCTTTATCTCATTTAAGTCTCACCTCCATGCTGTGTGATGAGTGTGATCATCCCCATTTTACAGACGAGGAGACAGAGGCTCAGCCAGAGATCATTGTTCCCCCGGTTTACATGGACTAGAAATGGCAGGGCCAGGATTTAAACCTAGATCTGCCTGGCTCCCCGCCCGGCTCCATCCCCTGCCCTCCCCCAACACACATAGTATTTACCGGGTGCTACCCTGTTCTAAGCCTTTTCTGGGGGATTATACACTAATCCTCACCACAGCCTTAAAGTAGGGTATCCTGTGAGTCTCGTTTGACAGACTAGAAATCTGAGGTCCAGAGAGGTTACTTCTTGGCTCAGAGGGTCACACAGCTAGCAAATGACCCAGCTGAGATTTGTCCCTGCTGCCTGGCTCCAGTCCCTGCACTGCCTGTGGTAAGCGTGTGGCAGATCCAGATCCAATGTCCAGCGTCGTGAGGCCAAAAAAATGGGGGGCATGGGGAAGGCTCTGCTGCCCCTCGATCCTGTGCTGTTGAAATAGCTGGAGCTAGCACTTTGGAAGGCCGAGGCGGGTAGATCACCTGAGGTCAGGAGTTCGAGACCAGCCTGGCCAACATGGTGAAACCCTGTCTATACTGAAAATATAAAAATTAGCTGGGCATGATGGTGCACACCTGTAATCCCAGCTACTCTGGAGGCTGAGGCAGGAGAATCACTTGAACCTGGGAGATGGAGGTTTCAGTGAGCCGAGATCACGCCATTGCACTCCAGCCTGGGCAACAGAGACAGTCTTTTTTTTTGGGGGGGTGGGGGGGTGGGGATGGAGTTTTGCTCTTGTTGCCCAGGCTGCAGTGCAATGACGCGATCTTGGCTCACTGCAACCTCCGCCTCCCTGGTTCAAGTGATTCTCCTGTCTTAGCCTCCTGACAAGCTGGAATTACAGGCCCATGCCACCAAGCCCGGCTAATTTTTGTAATTTTAGTAGAGACACGGTTTCATCATATTGGTCAGGCTGGTCTCGCCCTCCTGATCTCAGGTGATCCGCCCTCCTAGGCCTCCCAAAGTGCTGGGATTATAGGCATGAGCCACCACTCCTAGTGAGATGCTGTCTTAATTAAAAAAAGAAAGAAAGAAATAGCTGGAGCTTGGCACAGTGGCTCATGCCTGTAATCCCAGGACTTTGGGAGGCCAAGGCACGAGGATCGCTTGAGGTCAGGAGTTCAAGACCAGCCTGGGCAACATAGGGAGACCCCCATCTTTACAAAAAACAACAAAAAGTAGCTGGGTATGGTGGTGCATTTGTAGTCCCAGCTACCTGGGACTTGGGAGGCTGAAGAGGGAGCATTGCTTAAACCCGGGAAATCAAGGCTGCAGTGAGCTATGACTGCCACTGCACTCCAGCCTGGGTGACAGAGTGACTTCTGTATTTTAAAAAAGCTGGAGTAGGCCGGGCATGGTGGCTGACGCCTATAATCCCAGCACTCTGGGAGGCCAAAGCGGGTGGATCACCTGAGGTCAAGAGTTCAAGACCAGCCTGGCCAACATGGGAAACCCCATTTCTAAAAAAATATAAAAATTAGCAAGGCATGATGGCGGGTGCCTGTAATCCCAGCTGCTTGGGAGGCTGGGGCGGGAGAATCGCTTGAACCTGGGAAGCGGAGGTTACACAGTGAGCCAAGATCGTGCCACTGCACTCCAGCCTGGGCAACAGAGCAAGACTGTCTTAAAAAAAAAAAAATGCTGGAGTAGTTAGGATATGAGTTTGAATTTTTATTTCCATGATTCAATCAGCACCTATTCTCCCAAATGCCTTCTCTGCGTTGGGCCTGTGCTAGGTGGCACTGGGGACACAGTGGAGACTGACATGGCCCCTGGCCTCCTCCTCCCTTCTTGGGGCTCATAGTCTAATATGGGACTGACCTGTCTCCCCACACTGATGACCCAGAGTTGGCAGGGCTGGATGTGGGAGCCCAAGAGGCTGGAAACCTGGGAAATAAGAAAGGGCTTCCTGGAGGAGGAAGCATCAGCACTGGGGCTCAGACAACAGGGAAGGAGAGGGCACGTTGGCTGCAATTCGGAGGGAGTGCGGAGCTGTGCCGAGTCTGGGGTTTGGTCCACGGACCAGCAGCGCCCTCTGCTGGAAGCATTTCATAGTGCAGTGACCGGGGTACCGCGCGCATTGAGCCATGTATGTATGTATGCATTTATTTATTTTTGAGATGGAGTTTCGCTCTTGTTGCCCAGGCAGGAGTATAATGGTGTGATCTCGGCTCACTGCAACCTCTGCCTCTGGGGTTCAAGCGATTCGCCTGCCTCAGCCTCCCAAGTAGCTGGGATTACAGGCGTGCGCTACCACACCCGGCTAATTTTGTATTTTTAGTAGAGATAGGGTTTCACCATGTTGGCCAGGCTGGTCTCGAACTCCTGACCTCAAGTGATCCAGTCCCCTCGGCCTCCCAAAGTGCTGGGATTACAGGTGTGAGCCACTGCGCCGTCCTCAAGTTATATTAGAATCGTGTCCTCCCAGCTTTGGCCAGCTTACTATTCTAGGACTTGATTCCTTCATTCAGTCACAATTTATTGAGCACCAACTTTGCATCAGGCTCTTGCTGAAGATAACAGTGCTGACAATATACAGCCCTGCCCTCAGAGCTGACATAGTAGAGGAGAAAAAGGAACCCATAATATACAGTCAGTAGCGAGTATTTACTAAGTACTTTCTATGTGCGAGGCCCTGATAAAAGTACTGTCCTGGCCAGGCGCGGTGGCTCACGCCTGTAATCCCAGCACTTTGGGAGGCCGAGGTGGGCAGATCACCTAAGGTCAGGAGTTCGAGATCAGCCTGGCTAACATGGCGAAACCCCGTCTCTACTAAAAATGGAAAAATTAGCTGGGCATGGTGGCGGGCGCCTGTAATCCCAGCTACTTGGGAGGCTGAGACAGGAGAATGACTTGAACCCAGGAGTTGCAGTGAGCCAAGATAAGATAGCGCCATTGTACTCCAGCCTGGGTAACAGAGCGAGACTGTGTCTCAAAAAAAAAAAAAGTACTGTCCCTGTATTAGTTAACATTCAATTCTCAAAGCCTTAGACTATTTCTATTTTATTGACTAGGGAAACAGGCACAGAAAGGTTAAGTTACTTGCCCAAGGCCTGCACAGCAAGTAAGTGCCGGAATCAAATTTGAACCCTGAGCCCAATTCTTAGATATCACATTCCCTTGCCAATAACATAATATATATTATAAAACATAACATAATGATGTGATATATGTTATATAAAATAACTTTAGGGGCCGGGGGCGGTGGCTCACTCCTGTAATCCCAGAACTTTGGGAGGCCGAGGCGGGAGGATCACTTGAGGTCAGGAGTTTGAGGCCAGCCTGGCTGACCTGGCGAAACCCTGTCTCTACTAGGAATATAAAAAGCAGCCGGGCGTGGTGGCAGACACCTGTAGTCGCAGCTACTCGGGAGACTGAGATGGGAGAATCGCTTGAACTTGGGAGGTGGAGGTTGCAGTGAGCCGAGATCGCGCTACTGCACTCCAGCCTGGGTGACAGAGCGAGACTCCCTCTCAATAAATAAATAAATAAATAAAATAATTTTAGGCCCTGAAAAGTTTTGTGAACAAAATCAAGAGGAGTATGTAATGTTTTGGTGGAAGGGTGCCATTTAGAAGGGGGCAATCAGGGAAGGCCTGCTGGAGGAGGTGGCCTTTGAGAAGAGACCTAAAGACGATGAGATCTGTGGGAAGAGAGATCGAAGCAGGCCACACAACCAAGGAAAAGGCTCTGGGGCAGGCACTGCAAGAAAGCCACCGGTCTGGGATCTAAAGTTTCCAAGGTTTTAGCTTGGCCAAGGCCCCTGCGCTACAATCACCCTGATTCGAGGTGTCCTGGAGGTTACCAGCTCCGCGTGCGAAGTTCTGCCATTCCCGCGGAGCTGGAGCCCCGAGGCTGAACTTCCCACGGGCGGTGGGCGTGGCCGGCTCACCTGCGGGGGCGTGGCTCCCGGCCGCCCCGCCCCTCGGAGGAGCCGCCCGAGGTCCCAGACGCCCGGCGCAGCAGGAGCGGCGGGGCGTGCCTGGCCTGCGGGACGCGACTGATCGCAGTGGGGCGAAGCGGGGCCGGAGCCGCCCGCGGTCAGGTGGGTGCCGGGAGTGGGGCGCGGGACTCTCGGAGAGCCGCGATGATGGGGGGCGGGGGCAAAGGGTGAGGATGGGGCCTGGAGCAACCCTGGGCCCGCTCGCCCTGAGACGGAGAAGGGCCTTGGGGCTCCCGGATGCCCCCTGCCCCGTCCTGGGGCTCTCCGGGATCTGGAGGCCTGGCTGGGGTCGCATGCCCCCCACCCCAGCGCAGGTAAACAGCGAGGACGGGGCGGGGTCTGGGAGGGGGAGGGAGGGGGCCCTTGTGACGGCGGGTGAGCCTGGTGCGCGGGGCTGGGCAGGCCAGGGTAAGTTGGTGCGGCTTGCGGGGCTGGGCCACGATGGGAGTCTCCTGCCTGCCTGTGTGTGTGTGTGTGTGTGTGGCTTTGCGTGTAAGAGAGTGTGTCAGGCTGTGGGTATGAAGGTGAAAGCGACTGTCCTCCGTGTAACCCTATGACGGGACTGTGTGTATGATGTGACACTTTTAGCAATGTGAAAACGTGGGTGACCTCTGACTCGAATGGTGTGTGTGTAGAATTGGATTGCTGGTAGCACTTTATGACCAAGAGCTAGTGCGACTGTAGTCAACTTTCTGCTTGGCCTGATGTGCATGTGTGTGGCTGTCTTCATGGCAGGGAGTGGAACTGGTTGTAGGATTAGGTGTGGTTGTTGACCAAGAGGTTGTGCGGCTGTGGTTGTCTTTCTGCCTGTTGGTGTGTGTGTGTGTGTGTGCGTGCGCGTGGTGGACAGTGTGGCACTGGATCAGTGATAGGTGACTATGATTGACTTTTGATTGTGTGTCACTGTGATGGTGCATGGGGCTGGGCGGAACTGTGTCCAGAAGTGGAGCTGTTTCATGGGACGGTGCGCGTGGAACCTCGGGGTTGGATGAGTGAGGTGTGGAGGTGTGTGAAGCCGTGTGTGTGTGTGTGTGTAGAGAGGAACTAGAGAGTGTGATCGGCATTGATACCGTGGCTGGCAGTGGTGTGCAATGGAGAGTTTGTGGGAGATGGGAGTGGAGATGTGGACATTTAAGTGGGATGCTCCTCCAAGCGGGTGACAGGATGGAAAAGGGGGTACGCGTCAGGGATCAGTGTGTGGGACTGTGCCTATGATTATCAGCTGTGCGGTTGTGCACCCGGGGTTCTGTGTGAGTGTGGGAGCTGCTGTGTGTCTGGGACACAGCCCGAGTGCTGGATGGCTGTGGTTGAGCCGTGTTTGTTGCTGTGGTTGTCAATCTGGCTGTGGAGTGGTGTGTGTAAGGCTGTGTCTGAGGTTATAGAGGGAGGTTTTACATCGGCAAAATTGTGTGAAGAATGGTTGTGGTTGTCAGGATGACTCTTGAACCTGTGTGGTTATGAGTTCAACCATTTATGATGTTTGTGTGTGAGGTGTGAGACTAGGTATGGTGTGATATACACAAGCACACAGATTGGCTGGGTGCAGTGGCTCATACCTGTAATCTCAACACTTTGGGAGGCTGAGGCGGCGGGGATTGCTTGAACCCAGGAATCCTAGACTAGCCTGGGCAATATGGTGATACCCCGTCTCTACAAAAAACAAAAATTAGCTGGGCATAGTTTAGTTTTTTAAAAATTAAAAAAAGGTTGGCTGGGCGCGGTAGCTCACGCCTGTAATCCCAGCACTTTGGGAGGCCAAGGGGGGAGCGGGTGGATCATTTGAGGTCAGGAGTTTGAGACCAGCCCGGCCAACATGGTGAAACCCCGTCTCTAAGAAAAATACAAAAATTAGCCAGGTGTGGTGGCGGGCACCTGTAATCCCAGCTACTTGGGAGGGTGAGGGAGGAGAATCGCTTGAACCTGGGGAGGTGGAGATCGCAGTGAGCCAACATCATGCCATTGCACTCCAGTCTGGGCAACAGAGTGAGACTCAGTCTCAAAAAAATAAAATTAAATTTTTAAAAGGTTGATATATACATCACATATATACACATACATATATCTAGAGAGAGGGAGAGATCAATGACCATCAAGTCTGTGGTGCACAAAACGTACAGGACCCTTACTGTATGTGATCGTGCGTGTACAACACGTGCAAAAACCGCTGGGCTGCTTATGGTGGATGCAGTGGCTTGAGTGAAGTGTGCGAGAACGTGGCATCCCTCCACGCGTATTCACAGCTCTCTGTTCCGACAGTGGAGCTGAATCTGAGTACTTGTGTGTGCATGGCGTGTAAGTGTGGGAGTCCCTGCTGGCCAGGCCTGGAGTGGGAGGGAGAGGAAGTAGGGAAACTGGTGAGGGATCCACAGTGAATCTTGGGAGTGTGTGCATCTGGAGGTGCGTTGGGCACATTGTGGGGAGTTGGCTGCTTGGGAGCCGTGTGAGTTCGGGGGACAGCGAGTGTCATGGTCAAGTGCAAGGAGATGGTCTGAATGTGAATGATTTGGGGAGTGGGAGAGACAGAGTTAGTTTCTGCGTGGGTTGGCTTTTCTTTCTTTTTTTTAAATAATATTATCACTTTTTGACACGGAGTTTTGCTCTTGTCACCCAGGCTGGAGTGCGGTGGCGTGATCTTGGCTCACCGCAACCTCCGCCTCTCAGGTTCAAGCAATTCTCATGCTTCAGCCTCATGAGTAGCTGGGGACTACAGGCGCATACCACCATGCCTGGCTAATTTTGTATTTTTAGTAGAGCTGGGGTTTCACCATGTTGGCCAGGCCAGTCTCAAACTCCTGACCTCAACTGATCCACCCACCTCGGCCTCCCAAAGTGCTGGGATTACAGGCGTGAGCCACCGCGCCCAGGCTTGGTTTTTATTTCTAAGAGAATATACCTGTGTGTTGGGAGTGTATACAGATTGTTTTTGAAAGAATAGTATATGTGTGTGCCTGAGTCAGTGTGTTGTCTTAGGTTGTATTTCTAAAAGGAAAATGTAAATGTTTTTACTGAGTTGTATATTTAATAGGAGAAAGTGAGTGCGTGTTCTAAGAGGAGAATGTATATTATGCTGTCCTTTCTTTTTTTCTTTCTTTTTTGACTGGGTCTTACTCTTTCACCCAGGCTGAGTGCAGTGGCACTATCATGGCTCACTGCAGCTTCAACCTCCTGGGTTCAAGCAATCCTTCTACCTCAGCCTCCAGGTACACCATCACCACACCCGGCTAATTTTTTTATTTTTATTTTTGTAGGGATGGGGTCTCACTATGTTTCCCAGGGTGGTCTTGAACTCCTGGGCTCAAGTGATCCTCCTGCCTCAGCCAAAATCCCAAAGTGCTCGGAGTACAGGTGTGAGCCACCGCACCCGGCCTACATTGTGTTTCTAATGAGGGAGTGTGTGTGTGTGTGTGTGTGTGTGTGTGTGTGTGTGTGTAAGTGTAACTGTATTTCTGGGAGGGTGCGTGTGTGCACCGTGTTTTTTTTTTTTTTTTTAAATGAAGTCTCACTCTGTTGCCCAGGCTGGATTGCAGTGGTGCGACCTTGGCTCACTGCAACCTCCGCCTCCCGGGTTCAAGCAATTCTCCTGCCTCAGCCTCCCAAGTAGCTAGCTGGGACTACAGGTATGCGCCACCACGCTCTGCTAATTTTTTTTTTTTTTTTTTTTTTTTTTAAGTAGAGACAGGGTTTCACCCTGTTGGCCAGGCTGGTCTTGAACTCTTGGCCTCAAGTGATTTGCCCACCTTGGCCTCCCAAAGTGCTGGCATTACAGGCATGAGCCACTACACCTGGCCCCATGTTGTATTGGAGAGAAGGGAGAGTGCGTGTGTGTGTCAAATTGTATTTCGGAGAGGAAAATGTGTATGTTGCATTGTGTCTTTAAGAAGGGAGGGTGCGGGTGTGTGAGGTGTTTCTGAGGAGTGTGTTTGTGTGTCTATGAGGACCCCAGAGGCACCACCAGCTAAGTTTCTGTGACCTTGTCACCCACATATAACCACATGAAGTCCCATAGAGGGGGGCCCCCACCCACTATGAGCTGGGCTTCAGACTCTCAGCTGTCACATGGCCAGTGTGACATCCCTGGACCACACCTATCACACGTGTGTCCCGACAGGCCCTGGGCTGGCTAAGCTTGTCCGATGGAGGAGGGCGGAGCCCCTGTTCCCCCAGGGTCCATCTGTTGCCTGGGAGCCAACACATGGCCCCATCCTCATTCCCCCAAACCTAGAGGCCTCCTGGGCTTCTGGGGGCCCTGGCCCCTCAGCCCTCTCCTCCCACCCCACCCACCCCCAGTGGTCTGACTGGTTCCCAACAAAAACACCCTAAGAATGAGCTCACGCAGAGGCTGCCGCCTCCACACGCCCCGCCTCACTCTGCCGGCAGAGGAGGGTGCCTCTGGTCCCAGGTCACACGGCCAACCGGGAGCTCTGGGCCAGGGGATCCAAGGGCCTTGGGGTGGGGAAGTCTGGCCAGGTGAGCTGAGGGCAGATGGGGGACCCCAGGCTAGCTGTTTGCTTTCTCTTGGTTAATTACACGTAGGATTTGGGAACTGTCCTCAGGGCAGAACCCTGGGTTGGGAGGACAGACGAAGGTAGACAAGACTGTTCCAGATGAGAGCTGGCTGGGATGGGTGTGGAGACTGGGATGGAGAGGGTGTGGAGGCAGAGGGCTGGCCAGGATGGGTGGAGCAGGGAAGAGCCAGGATGGGGAGAAGTTAGGGGTCCTGATGGCCATTATGCGAATAGAGGCTGGGGGCCAACTGACTGGCCCGGGCAATGATTCCCCAAACTCCTCACCATTGCTCCCCAGGAGCAGCAATGTCTGTGCAGGTAGCCGCTCCTGGAAGTGCAGGGCTGGGCCCAGAGCGCCTGAGCCCTGAGGAGCTGGTGCGGCAGACGCGGCAAGTGGTCCAGGGGCTGGAGGCGCTGCGGGCAGAGCACCATGGCCTGTCTGGGCACCTGGCAGAGGCCCTGGCGGGACAGGGCCCGGCAACCGGCTTGGAGATGCTGGAGGAAAAGCAGCAGGTGGTGAGCCACTCGCTGGAGGCCATCGAGCTGGGGCTGGGCGAGGCCCAGGTATGAGGGGGCCAGGTGGGGAGCTGGGGGAAGGTCAGCTGAGGGCGGAGGGAGGGCCAGGTATGAGGGGGACAGGTATGTAGGGGACTGGGAGAGGGGTTCACTATTGCAGAGGGGCACACTTTGGGAGGCCGAGGTGGGCGGATCACTTGAGGTCAGGAGTTCAAGACCAGCCTGGCCAACATGGGAAAACCCCATCTCTACTAAAAATACAAAAAGTAGCTGGGCATGAGGGCTCCTGTAATCCCGGCTACTCAGGAGGCTGAGGCATGAGAATCGCTTGAACCTGGGAGGCGGAGGTTGCAGTGAGTGGAGATCGTGCCATTCCACTCCAGTCTGGGCGACAGAGAGAGACTGTCCCAAAAAACAACAGAAAAAAGTATGGCAGAGAGGCACATCCGCGGCAGGGGGAGGCCTAGGGGAACCAGGCCTGGGAAGGGGAGGCTCCAGGTCAGAGATGGAGTCCCTTGGCAGCTTTAGGGGGTCCTTGTGTGTGACAGGGACCCCTGAACCAGATGGCATTCTTCAGTAAACTGTGGGTCCTAGGGCAAGTTTGGGGGTGAAATCAGAGGGGCCCCTGGGAGCCTCTGAGGGCACTGGGGCCATGTTGGCAGAGTCTCTGCAGAATCTGGGGGTGTCGTGCATAGTAGTGGGGTGCTACGGCCTGACTCGAGGCCTGGGCTGGGTCAGGGGCCGTCTGGCAGGGTAGGAACCAACCTCGACTTGGGACCCCCACCCCGGGCAGGTGCTGCTGGCCCTGTCGGCACATGTGGGTGCACTGGAGGCAGAGAAGCAGCGGCTGCGCTCGCAGGCCCGGCGGCTGGCCCAGGAGAATGTGTGGCTGCGGGAGGAACTGGAGGAGACGCAGCGGCGGCTTCGGGCCAGCGAGGAGTCCGTGGCCCAGCTGGAGGAGGAGAAGCGCCACCTGGAGTTCCTGGGGCAGCTGCGACAGTACGACCCACCGGCGGAGAGCCAGGTGCCACGGGCAGGGCGAGGCGGGGGGTGCTGGGCCCTTCATAGAGCCCCACAGTCCCCCAGACCCTCCTTAGAATCCCACAGTCCCCAAGACCCTTCTTAGAATCCCACAGTCCCCCAGACCCTCCTTAGAATGCCACAGTCCCCAAGACCCTCCTTAGAATGCCACAGTCCCCCAACCCTCCACAGAGCCCCCAGACCCACCAGAACTTCCACAGACACCCCCACTAGCTACTCCACGAAGCCCCCGAGCCTCGCCAGACCCCCAGGGGGCCTCTGACGCTCGTGACCACCACCTCCCTCAAACCTTGAGATAGGCTGGGTGCAGTGGCTCACGCTTGTAATCCCAACACTTTGGGAGGCCGAGGCGAGCAGATCACCTGAGGTCCGGATTTCGAGACCAGCATGACCAACATGGAGAAACCCCGTCTCTACTAAAAATACAAAATTAGCCGGGTGTGGTGGCACATGCCTGTAATCCCAGCTACTCCGGAAGCTGAGGCAGGAGAATGGCTTGAACCCAGGAGGTGGAGGTTGCTGTGAGCCAAGATCGCACCATTGCACTCCAGCCTGTGCAACGAGCGAAACTCCGTCTCAAAAACAAAAAACAAAAAAAACCCTTAGATAGATCCAGGGCCCCAGTCTCTGAAACAAGCCCCCACCACCCCGGCCCCCCACTTTCCTGTCTCTGCAGCAGTCTGAGTCCCCGCCTCGCCGAGACAGCCTGGCCTCCCTGTTCCCCAGCGAGGAGGAGGAGAGGAAAGGTGGGTGTTGGGAGTACATGCCACAGAGGATGGCAGGCCAGGGTGGGGAGGGGGCTCTGAGCTGCAGGACCCCAAAGTCTCTGAGCAGGGGATGGGGAGGTGAGGGCAGGGTGAGGAGGACCCTGAATGTGACAGTGCAGGTGAGGCTGGGAGCCACAAAGACAGGGTAGCCGCTATGAGCCTGGCAGGCCCCGTATTCACATCCCACAGGGCAGGTGGGCTGCCGTGTTTCTGTCCGGAGGCCAGGATGCATCCCACCAGCTGGTTAGATGCTAGTGACTCCTATCTCAGAAGTTAGGGTGGGGGCCCATAGTCCCAGGGGCCAGTTAGGCAGTCCGGCAGTTCTGAGGCAGGTGTCCCCTCATGCGAGGCTGGAGCGGCAGGAGACTTAGGAGGCTTGCAGTGACCCAGAGCCCACCCCGCCCCACCTAGGTCCTGAGGCCGCAGGAGCAGCAGCTGCTCAGCAGGGTGGCTATGAGATCCCTGCCCGCCTTCGGACCCTGCATAACCTTGTGATCCAGTACGCGGGGCAGGGCCGCTATGAGGTGGCGGTGCCTCTGTGCCGCCAGGCCTTGGAGGACCTGGAGCGCAGCTCGGGCCACTGCCACCCTGACGTGGCCACCATGCTCAACATCCTGGCGCTGGTGTACCGGTGAGCACTGCGGCCAGCCATGGCTGGGGGCAGGAACGGCAGGGACCCATTGGGTGCAAGTGGAAGGATCCTGGTGCCCCCTCTGCCACCATGGAGCACCTAGGGAGGTCAGGGGAGGGGACAGCAAGAATGGGAAAGGAAGGGAAGGCTCCTGCTGTGAGAACGGCAAAGAGGGAGTGGGACAGGGATCTGGGGGGGCCACTGAGCCAGGCAGAGAGGAGTCAGAGAGCACGGACACCAGGGACCCCAACAGAGCAGGCAGGAGACCTGGGGTGGCTAGAAGCTTGGCAGAGGTCTGGGGGTACAGGGCCCAGTGTTAGAGAATTGCAAAATATGGAGGGGCCCACAAAAGGCCCCCAAAGTGTGCCACCCATGCTTGGTTCAGCCAGGTTCCCTGGGCCTGTCAGGATTGGCCCAGCCCCTGTGGCTGCAGCTGCCCCAACCCTTGGCTAACCCCCTCCATTCCTGGGGCCCCCCACAGGGACCAGAACAAGTACAAAGAAGCCACAGACCTTCTCCATGATGCCCTGCAGATCCGGGAGCAGACGCTGGGCCCTGAGCACCCCGCGGTGAGTGGGGCCCCAGGGAGACGAAGTGGGGTCAAAGTGGGGCCATACCTGCCCATCCCTGACCTGTGCCTCCCCCAACCCCGCAGGTGGCCGCCACGCTCAACAACTTGGCCGTCCTCTATGGGAAGCGTGGGCGTTACCGGGAGGCAGAGCCCCTGTGCCAGCGCGCTTTGGAGATCCGAGAGAAGGTCCCATCCCCCTCACCCAACCCCGAGGAACCCCTTGTCCCATGTAGCCCTCCCCATGGATCCTGAGCACTTACATCGTGACCCTGACCCTCGGGCCCCTTGCGTTTGGTATTGGGAGACCCCAATTGGAGCCTAGATCACCCAACCCATCACCCTGGACCTTCTGAGATCCCAGTTTGGTCTTGACCCTAACTGACCTCTCGCCTTACCTCACACATCACCCTCCAATTGGGTCCCCCCATAGCCTTTCCAACCCCTCATGGCCACCAGCACAAGCCCAACCCTGACCTACCCATCTCACCCTGTGCCCCACGTTTCTGGACCACCATGACCTCTGACCTTGGTAATCCCGTTAGATGGTATAACTTGTGTCCCCAGCCCCCAACCTCTCAGGTCACTCTCTGCTTTGACCCCGTAATCCCCAACTCATGACCACCATACAGCAGTGATGTCACGTGTCCCACCAATCCTGTATGATCCCTCTGACTTGTGACCCCTGGCCCCCAGGTCCTGGGTGCTGACCACCCAGATGTGGCCAAGCAGCTCAACAACCTGGCCCTGCTGTGCCAGAACCAGGGCAAGTTTGAGGATGTGGAGCGGCACTATGCCCGGGCCCTGAGCATCTATGAGGCACTGGGCGGGCCCCATGACCCCAACGTGGCCAAGACCAAGAACAACCTGGTGAGGCCCCTGGGGCTCAGAGTGGGCCAAGAGTGGAGGGTCCTGCCCTGGGGAGGCACCCATTGGTTGGATACAGGGTGAGCAATGTGAGGGTGGGGGGGCCCCCCAGGCCGGGCCCTTGGAGCAAGTGTCAGACACAGGAGCTGGCTCAGCACAGAACACGGAATCAGGAAACGCGTAAGTCCACGGCAGCCAGAGGACAGCCAGTGAAGGGGAAGCTGGCAGGCACAGATGGCAGCAGCAGACATTTATTGAGTATTGAGCTCACTGTGGCCGGCTCCCCTCTTAGCCCGGTCCCCACATCGCTAGTTCTTACAGCGTCCCTATGAGGTGGGAGCTGTCGCTCCACTTTGCGTGTGGGAAGACTGAGGCACAGAGGCCATGCCACCAGCCCAAAGTACAGCAGACAGGCTCAGAAACAGGAGGCTGCCTGTCCTCCATCCCCAGGGCAGGAAGTAAGGCCGAGCTCCAAACGCACTCTGCCCCAGGGCAAGGCTTTAGGCAGGGGAAGGATATGGCCAGGTCAGCACATTAGAAAGTGGGGCCAGACGTGGTGGCTCACGCTTGTAACCCCAACACTTTGGGAGGCCAAGGCAGGAGGATCACTTGAGGCTAGGAGTTCAAGACCAGCCTGGGCAACATACCAAGACCCTGTCTCTACCAAAAAAAAAAAAAAAAAGCGGGACTGGATGCAGTGTTGGGAACTGGGGTCCGAAAAGTTCCCAGACTACAGCCAAGATCACCCGACACTCCCTTCTCCGCAGGCCTCAGCCTACCTGAAACAGAACAAGTATCAACAAGCGGAAGAGCTGTACAAAGAAATCCTCCACAAGGAGGACCTACCCGCCCCTCTCGGTGAGCCCCTAGCCCGTCTTCCCTCCTGGTGGCTTCTCTATGTCCCCATCTCAGTATCCCCCATCTTTCCCGCTAGGTGCCCCCAACACAGGCACAGCTGGCGATGCAGAACAGGTGAGGATGGGCTGTGCTTCGGCTCCTGGGGTGGGCGTGGGGACTGCATGGGCCTGGGGGACTGAGCAGCATCCCCGGCCCCTCCCCAGGCCCTTCGCCGCAGCAGCTCACTCTCCAAGATCCGTGAGTCTATCAGGCGAGGAAGTGAGAAGCTGGTCTCCCGGCTCCGAGGCGAGGCGGCGGCAGGAGCAGCCGGGTGAGTGTTGATCAGGTCAGCAAAAGAGCCCTGACATCAGCAGAATCCACAGCCCACCCCCATCCTGCTCAAGAACCTTCCATGGCTCCCATCTCCCCTGTGATACACACAGATCAAACCCTGTGCTGGAAAGGTCCCTCGTGGAGGGGAGCCACTCCTGGATTCACTCATTTCCTCCCTGCTGCCCTCTTTGCAGAATGAAGAGAGCCATGTCACTCAACACACTGAACGTGGATGCTCCAAGGGCTCCTGGGACTCAGGTGAGGGGGACATCTGGGTCAAAAATAGAGGGGGCCCTGGGGGTAGGGGCAGAGATGAGGTAAAGGCAGGGCGGTCGGGCCAGTGTTGGAGTCAGCAGGTGGTGGGTTGGTGTCAGAAGAGACCCAGGACAGGAGCAAAGATGGGTTTTACTTGGGGTAGAGGCGAGGGGGTTGGATAGTTGGCTGCCAGGCTGGAGCTGGAGGGTGGACGTAACACTTGCCCCTCACCTCCCCTCCACCCATCCCCTGTGCCTGTCTCCAGTTTCCCAGCTGGCACCTGGACAAGGCCCCTCGGACCCTCAGCGCCAGCACCCAGGACCTGAGCCCCCACTAACGTCCAGTGAACTGCACTGGCCGCAGCTTCTTGGGAACAGTGCAGGAGGGATGGGCTGGTGGGGTGAGAAGGGGTCTATCATCTCCTGGCCCCCCCTTGCCTCTGGGTACCTGGTGGATAGCTGCCTTCTCCTGCGATTAAAGGCTGTGGACGTGACAGTGAGAAATGTCACCTGACAAGACCTTCTAGCACCGCCGCCGCTGGGAGCCAGGCAAGACTCAGGAGTCACCAGGAACTGTTTATGGCCCCACCCGCCCCACTCAGAGCTGCTGAGCAATCTGCTCTATCCTCTGCAGCGTCTCCTCTGATTCTAGCTGCTCCAGGCTGAGCAGGGACAGGCCCAGCTGATCCTCCTGCAGAGAACAGAGGAAAGGGAGAGGGGGGCACTGTTGGGCAGGGGCCCAGGCAGCTGCTGCACTTCCCCAACCACCCCCCTCCGAATGGCCAGTAGGGACAGGATGTTTGAATTTGGAGATGTCCGTATAATCCAGAGCGGGCCATCCCTGTCAACATAAGATGGGGCTGAGGGAGGAGCCAGCCAGGGAGTCGGAGAAGGACCGGCTTTCTCCAGGCCAGCACCGTCTCTCCTGAAAACGCCCAATGCCTCCTCACCCCAACTTCTCTCACCCTGCCTTGCCTGGGCCACCTGCTGGCATCTGTGGCCCCTCGAATCTCCCCCTACCCCCCAGAGCCTGGCACATAGATGCACGATAAACTTCTCTTTGCTGAGGGCAGGAGGACAGGCAGGCTGAGGGTGGGGAGTGGGGAGAATCCAAGGGGACTTTCTGGAGGAGAAGCTCAGCCTGGGAGGGTGCCGGGAGGGGGACGCAGGCCTCACCCGGTGGAAGGGCTGTGCCATCTGCCGCAGGAAGTACTTGGCCACCTGGACACCCTCGTCCACGGTCAGGTTGAGATTGGCATCTGTGAGGTGCTCCTGGATCCAGCGGGGCAGCTTCCCCCGCTTGTCCCCACGGGCAAACCGCTGTGGGCAGAAGCGCAGGCCAGGGACAGAAGGTCATTCGGGGAGCCTGGGCCACTCTCCACCCTGCGACCCACCCCACCTGGGAAATGAACGGGAAACAGCCTGGTTCTTGGAGCCTGGGATGGGAGCACAGGGGCACCCCTGAAGCTGCACCTTGTCGGCAAAGACCATGAGGCCATAGTCCGTCTTGCCCCTGATGGCCCGACCCACACACTGGGCCGCGTGGCGCATGGCATCGAAGGTAAGAAAGTCATTCTCACGAATCTGGAACTGGTCCCGCAGGTATTCCAGCCGCGCCTGCAGATACGGAGGATGAGAAGCTGGGGAGGTGGGGGAGCCACTCCTCCCTTGATCCTAACAATGTGGGACTCCCTGGGAGACAGAGCTACTCACCTTGAGAATGCGGCTCTGTGTGTAGACGTAGGGGACGCCAAACATGATGACGGCCCGCCCGTAGTGGTGCACTGGTGGGCAGAGGAGAGGGGGCGAGGGGGGTTACAAGTGTGGCTGGTGGGACAGGGACAGCCTCACGCGACCCAGGATGCTGTGTCTGAGTGGGGGGGAGAGGGTGTGTTCCCGCCGGGTGCCTAGGGACAGAGGGGAGGGCCCCTCTGTGCACCTAGGCTGTGGGTGGGTGGTTCCCCGCGGGAGCAGACAGCAGAGCGGGCAGGTGTTCCAGAGAGCTCTGGGAAGACACCTGGGGAGGAAGAGCCCAATCCACTCACCAAAGTCGATTCCCTCGGACACTTTGCCCCGGGCCACTGACAGCAGGATGGCCCCACGGCCGTTCTCGCAGGCCTGAGGTGGGGAGGCCGAGACACAAGTTAGGTCACTCCTCGGAGCCACCTCCCCCACCCTCCACACTGGCCTCGCACACCCACCTCCTGGTACTTCTCCAGGGCGACACTGGTTTCGGCACCATCCTGGGTCTCAATAAAGAGCAGCTTGTTCCTCTGGATGTTCTCAAGGATCCCCTGGGGAAGGACCCAGGGAGGTCAGGGTGGGGGTGGCAGAGGGTGGGTTCAGGGCACAGCCATCCTGGTTACATCCAACTCTTCTGGGGACTCCCACATCACCATTTCTCTGGGCCTCAGCTGGTTCATCTGAGATGTGGTGAGGGAGGGTGGAATTGTCCAACCTCAGTTCTTTGGGGAAACAGTGATCTGGGTGGGGAACCAATCATTGCTGGATAAGTGGGGCAGGCATGTGGCCCAAGCGGGTGGCCAATCAGGGCACCCCAACCCCTGCCAGCGATTGGTGGAGGGGCTGACTGTGAGGCAGGCAGAGCCAATCAGAGGCTGCCCTGAGACTTCCCATATGACACTACAATAGAGACAGTGTGGAACCAATGCAAGGACAGACCAGTGGGACAGAATGGAGAGTCCAGAAACACACAGCCACCTGTGCAGTTTAGTGGGGAGAGCTTTTACTGGAGCAAGTGGATTTCCAAATGGAACCAAAAAATGAACCTTGACCCCCTACTTCACACCACATAGAAAGATGAATTTGAGGTACCTCATAGACCTGGATGTGAAAGCTAAAACCACAAGCTCCTAGAAGGAAACAAAGGAGCCTCTCTTTATGACCTTGGGGTAGGCAAAGGTGTCTTAAGTAGGACACAAAAGGCACCTGGGCTGTGGGGACTGGGTCACCTTTCCTGCCGCGTGGAAGCCGCCTATTGAAGCACAAGGCCAATGTCCTGGCTGTGAGGATGACGTTCCCGCCTCCCATGCGCGCCTTTCCAATACCTGGATTAGCCAAGTTCACTCACCTCACCCCAAAGTGCTTTCACCCACTCCTGAGAGCCCGGCCATGGTGTGCTCAGAGGCACAAAGTGCAGAGTGGCCTCCCCTCCCACCCATGTCCTGCTGGTCACCCAGGGCCTGGCTGTGGTGAGCCCTGTTTCCAGAATGCCCCACAACCTCCTCTACCTGCTTCCCTGAAGGGGCTCCTGCAGACCCTTGAGAGGCTCGCCCCGAGTCTCGGTCCAGCCTTAATTCTCTAGAATTCCTCTAACCCAGCTAGAGCCACGCCTGCTACCTGGGCCTCCCCACCAGGCCATCTGTGCTGGAGGATAACAGGGATGGGTAACCCCAAAAGCAGCAGAGAAGCAAGGAACCTAGAACGTGGGGGTGACTCTGCCACAGGGTACTCCTCTGAGGGAGGGGCCCACATTGGGGCTTATATCTGCATTCTCAGCCTGATGTACTGGGGGCGGGGCATGGGGGTGTGTGCTGCTTACACCCCATTCCTATATGCTGCACGCACTCTCCTGTCACACAGGAAACCTGTCACCATCAGAGTGTAAGAGGAATGAAGCTGACATAGCGGTGCAGTGCCAGGGACTGAGGAAAGCAGGTGCAGGGAGGGGGTGGCCAGGCGTACCTGCTCATACCAGGAGGCCACGGTGCTCTCCATGTACTGGTAGCTGGTGAAGAAGGCCACGATGCCATCAGGGACCACAGCGGACATCTCCAGCAGGAGGTTCCCATAGTTCCGGATCACAGCTGCAAGGGGTCAGAGGTTGGGCCCTCTCCTGGCCCAAGTCCTCCTCCCTTCTCTGTCTTAGAACTAGGAGTTTCTGGAAACCCCACTGAGGCTGCCTGTCAGGCTTTTCACACATATCCCCCTCCTCCTCCTCCCGGGCGTGTCTGAGGACCCTCCTTGCCACTTCCTGAAGTCACACCTGGCTATGTGATTTGCCATGGCCAATGACATGAGTGCAGAAGGGGCCGGGCACTGTGGCTCACGCCTGTAATCCCAGCACTTTGGGAGGCCGAGGCGGGTGGATCATCTGAAGTCAGGAGTTTGAGATCAGCCTGGCCAACATGGCGAAACCCCATCTCTACTAAAAATACAAAAATTAGCCCAGCGTGGTGGCAGAGGCCTGTAATCCCAGCTACTCGGGAGGCTGAGGCATGAGAATCGCTTGAACCCGCAAGGCAGAGACTGCAGTGAGCCGAGATCATGCCACTGCACTCCAGCCTAGGCAACAGAGCAAGACTCTGTCTCAAAAAAAGGCCATGTGTCACTTCCAGGGGAGCACCCTTAGGAACCAGTGCACAATTCACTGTGACCACTGTGATCCCACCTGTCACATCATGCTGCCTCTGACACACCCAGCGGTGGAGGTTCCCAGGTGAGGAGACACAGGGCAGGCCCCTACCAGCTCACAGTGGACGTGTACCACGGGCAAGAAGGAAGCTCTGGGCTGAGCAACTAAGGCCAGGGATATTTGTTACAGCAGCATGACTCAGCCCATCTGACTGATACACCTCCCCTCTTGGAACCCACAGAAACCATCCCCACTGGCAGCATACCAATATCCTCCCGGGTCTCAAATTTGGAGCTGATGGCCACCTGGTCATTACCACGGCCGATGATCTGAAGAGAGCAACAGAGGTCACGATAAGCGAGGCAGCAGCAACTGCTCCAGCGTGAGTGCTGACCACCTGCTGGTGCTGTTCTAAGCTTTTTTTTTTTTTTTTTTTAAAGAGAGACAGGGTGTCACCATGTTGCCCAGGCTGATCTTGAACACCTGGCCTCAAGTGACCATCCCGCCTTGGCCTCCCAGAGTGCTGGGATTACAAGCATGAGCCACCACACCCAGTCTGCTCTAAACTTTTTATAAACACAATGTCATTGAATGAACCCTCAGCAACCCTGTTATCTGCATTGCACAAATGACCTGGGCTCAGAGAAGGTGAGTTGCCTGCCCAAGGTCACACAGCAAACAGGTGGCAAAGATGGAACCGGACCCGAGTCTGTCCACACTCTCCAACAGCAGCTACACTCTAGCCAGCCCCAGGCCCTGGGCCAGCCGGATCCCGAAGAACACCCCTCGCCATGCCGGCGGGCATCCCACCAGCCGGCAACCTCACACAACCACCATGCAGTGGGGGTCATTACCGGTCCACAACCTCTGACAGGCAACTCCAAAAGCCAAAAGCTCTGAACACATTTCTTTTTCAAGTTTGGCACAAACTCATGAAGTAGCAAAACCTGCCCTGCCCCGAGTCTCTCCAGAGGCCTGACTTACTCCTTAGTGTGATGCTTCCCAATCTTTTACTGCCGAAATGGGAGTTTGACTCGGGGGAGCCGCCCAGACCCCACTGTGGGCATCACACACCACACAGCATATGCCTTGTCTCTAAAGGCTGGAAAATTCTGAATTCCAAAACAAATGGCTGCGTGCAGTGGCTCACACCTGTAATCCCAGCACTTTGGGAGGACCAGGCGGGCGGATCACTTGAGGTCAGGAGTTTCAGACCAGCCTGGCCAACATGGTGAAACCCCGTCTCTACTAAAATTACAAAAATTAGCTGGGCATCGTGGCACATGCCTGTACCAGCTACTCAGGAGGCTGAAGCATGAGAATCACCTGAATCCAGGAGGCGGAGGTTGCAGTGAGCTGAGATCCGTGCCACTGCACTCCAGCCTGGGCAACAGAGCAAGACTCCGTCGCAAAACAAAAACAAAAACAAAAAACCACATCCAGCCTGGGGACTTCAGATAAGGGACTGAGGGCTCATGTGGACACGCACGTGTTACAGAGACGGAGACGGAGAGGAAGGCTCACTTACCTGGGTCACAGCCAGACCACGTACTCGGCAAGATGCTAAGATGCTGACTAAGCGCCTACCTGTGCCAGGCCCTGGGCGACCTAAGTGGTTTATCCCAGTTCTCTCTCTCAATCCTCTCAACCACCCTGGGAGATCGGGGAGGATACATTCCCATT
This sequence comes from Pan troglodytes, assembly GCF_028858775.2. Lineage (NCBI taxonomy): Eukaryota > Metazoa > Chordata > Mammalia > Primates > Hominidae > Pan > Pan troglodytes. The sequence continues at coordinate 48,315,199 of NC_072418.2, forward strand.
TCACAGATGAGAAAACTGAGGCTTGAGAGTCGAGCCCACAGAGAAGCAGAATCAAGCCTAAGTCTGTCTGAATCCCGAACCCAGCCTCTTCGCTGTAAAGCTCTCCTGCCTGAGCAGTGGGGGAAGCCAAGGAAGGAGGGCAGCCCCTTGCCCCCATCTCCCCTCCCGGCCCCAGCCCTAGCCTCTCCCACTCACCATAGGGCAGAGGCAGACCCGTGCCAGCGTCATGGTGAAGGTTGCCATGGTGACGGGGTGGAAGTCCAGGATCTTGGGGTAGATGTCCAGCGGGGACAGTGTCTGTGGCGGGACAGTGGGAGGGATCTCAGCAGGACTGGGCAGGGACCAGGAGGCCCATGGAGGGAGGTCAGGGACTAGGAGGGGACGGGGAAGGGTCCTTACCCCAGATGTGATGATGACAGACTGGAAACGCTCGAATACGGGTTTGATGGCCAGCGAGGCGTCCATGCAGCTGGAGAGAGATGAGGGCAGTGAGGGCCCGGGGGGCTGGGCCCCCGACCCACAGAGCATTCACACCCTCACCGGGCAGGGTCCCACCTGAAGTGCAGGATGGGGTTGGCAATGGTCGGGGTTCTGTCGTCAAAGGGCTCGATGATGATGGTGAAGCCTGCAGAGGGCAGGCAAGGAGGGGTGAGATTACCCCACTACAGCCACAGCTGTACCCACTCAGTCATTCCCTCTCCTGCTCCCTCGCTTCACCCCATTCTCCACCCCATACTGCCTGGGAGTAAATGCGACCAAACATGACTGCTTAAGCCCCAAACCAGGCATCTGAGTCCAAAATACACCCCAACCTGTCTGCTTCGGGCCCACACCTGTGCAAACTTTCACGAAGGATCCCAAGTAGAGAGCGCCACAGCCCCGCCCACTGCTCACTCTCCCAGCACCGCATGGGCCGCCCAGCACCCACGCCAAAGCCAGGAGCCAGAGCCTCAAGCTTTCTCCCATGACTTTTTCTTGTTTTTGTTTTTTGAGATGCAGCCTCGCGCTGTCGCCCAGGCTAAAGTGCAGTGGCATGATCTCGGCTCATTGCAAGCTCTGCCTCCTGGGTTCAAGTGATTGATTCTCCTGCCTCAGCCTCTTGAGTAGCTGGGATTATAGGGACAACCCCTACAACACACCCAGCTAATTTCTGCGTTTTTAGTAGAGATGGGGGACCTCCAGTGGTCCACCCGCCTCAGGCTCCCAAAGTGCCAGGATTACAAGTATGAGCCACTGCGCCTGGCCTCCCACGACCTTTCTACCTAAGCCATCAGCAAAGCCGGGCAGCTCTGCCTCCAAAACCTACCTGCAATTCGCCCACTGCCCCCGACCCCACGCGGGGCCAGCCACCATCACCTCCTGCCTGGACCCATCATCCCCTGCTCGCTTCACGGCAGCCAGAGGGACCCTAGGGAAACCTGAGTCCCTGAGTCCAGCCATGTCACCTCCCCGCCCCAAGAAGCCTCCCATGGCCCCCACATGCCTCCAGTGGCCTGGTGCCTGACCTTCAAAAATCAGCAGGCTCAGTCCCCCCAGGGCCTTTATACTTGCTGGTCCCATGTGGCCTGGAAAACCTCCCAAGGCGGCTCCATTTGGTCATCTGAGACTGCTCAAAAGTCAGCCCCTCCGAGAGGCCCTCCCCAGCCACCTTTTCTACGCAGACATATTCCAACACAACAATGTATTTTTTTTCATGATAACTGTCACTTTCTGGAATTATTTCCTTGTTTATTTGGCTGCATCTTTGCTACTGGTTTTCCCATCTGGAATATAAGTTCTGGGGGGTTAGGGATGAGATCTTTTTTGGTTCCTGCTGCTTCCACAGTGCTGAGCCTGGCCTATTTGTTGAAGAAATAAATGAATGAATGAATTTACATATTCGGTTTCACACAGTGAAAAAAAAATCAAGTCCTCTGTGCTGGGGACACAGTGGTGACCAAGCCAGCCTTGCCCCTGCTCGCATGGGTTCGCAGTCCAGTAGGAGACAGACTTGTCTTCAGATAGTGATGACTGAGAGTGGGCAGTGCTGGGACAGAGGTGCCCAGAGGAGGGGCCTGACTCAGTCTGGGGGTCAGGGAGGGCTTCCTGGAGGACAAGACATCTCTACTAAGCTGAGAACCTAAGGATGAGGGGGAGGTGGTTGGGGGATGAGGAAGATGAGGAAGGATGATCCAGGTGAAAGAACATGAGGTGTTGGCAGATGGGAAATAGTGGGTAGAGAATGACAAAGGTAGGGATGGAAGATGGGGCAGGACAGAGAGACAGAGGCAGAAGCAGCAGCCAGCCGGCCTCGCTACCCAGCCCCAGGGCAAGGGCCCAGATCTCCATCCTCCTGTCAGGCCCTGCCGCAGGACATGAGGCCCGATCTGGTTTCCTGGGTACAGGAGAAACCCCCAGGAGGCAGACTGAGCCCCTGGTCAGCTTCACGCTGAGGATGGGGAGGGAACACCGGCCCATAAAGCCTCCAGAATGATGTCCCTCTCTCGTAACATGAAAATCTGATCAGCCTCTACTCCTCTTGTCCCTGGTCCCAAAACCCAGGCACCACGCTCCCCACATCCCAGCCTCTCTACCTCCCACATCTCTCTCCAAACCATACCTTTCTCTCTCCCCATGGCCACATCCTGGCCAAGGCCCCTCCCCTCCTGCTCAGGTCCCTGCCTGCCACCCAGTCTCCTGCCTCTAGTCCCTGCCAGAAGAACTCTTTTTTTTTTTGAGACAGACTCTCATTTTCACCCAGGCTGGAGTGCAGCTGGTGTGATCTCGGCTCACTGCAACCTCCGCCTCCCGGGTTCAAGCAATTCTCCTGTCTCAGGCTCATGAGTAGTTGGAACTATAGGTGCGCGCCACCACGTCCAGCTAATTTTTGTATTTTTAGTAGAGACGGGGTTTCACCATATTGGTCAGGCTGGTCTCGAACTCCTGACCTCAGGTGATCCACCCACCTCAGCCTCCCAAAGTGTTGGGATTACAGACATGAGCCACTATGCCAGGCCTATTTTTTTTTTTTTTTTTTTTTTTTTTGAGACGGAGTCTTCGCTCTGTCGCCCAGGCTGGAGTGCAGTGGCACGATCTCAGCTCACTGCAAGCTCTGCCTCCTGGGTTCACGCCATTCTCCTGCCTCAGCCTCCTGAGTAGCTGGGACTACAGGCGCCCGCCACCACGCCCAGCTAACTTTTTTTGTATTTTTAGTAGAGACGGAGTTTCACCATGTTAGCCAGGATGGTCTTGATCCCCTGACCTCGAGATCCGCCCGCCTCGGCCTCCCAAAGTACTGGGATTACAGGCGTAAACCACCACGCCCGGCCTTTTTTTTTTTTGAGACGAAGTCTTGCTCTGTTGCCCAGGCTGGAGTGCAGTGCCACAATCTTGGCTCACTGTAACCTCTGCCTCCTGGGCTCAAGCAATTCTCCTGCCTCAACCTCTCAAGTAGCTGGGATTACAGGAGCCCACCACCACACCTGGCAAATTGTTGTATTTTTAGTAGAGACAGGGTTTCACCATGTTGGTCAGGCTGGTCTCAAACTCCTGACCTCAAGTGATCTGCCCACCTTGGCCCCCCAAACTGCTGGGATTACGGGCGTGAGCCACCATGTCTGGCCCCAGCTAATTTTTGTATTTTTAGTAAAGATGGGGTTTCGCCATGTTCACCAGGCCGGTCTCGAACTCCTGACCTCAGGTCATCTGCCTGCCTAACCGTCCCAAAGTGCTGGGATTACAGGCATGAGCCACTGCGTTCAGCACCCAGAAGAAATCTTTCCAAAGCACAACTCTGGGCCGGGCAGGGTGGCTCACGCCTGTAATCCCAGCACTTTGGGAGGCCGAGGCCGGTGGATCATGAGGTCAGGAGATCGAGACCGTCCTGGCCAACATGGTGAAACCCCACCTCTACTAAAAATACAAAAATTAGCTGGGTATAGTGGCATGCGCCTGTAGTCCCAGATACTCGGGAGGCTGAGGCAGGAGAATTGCTTGAACCCAGGAGGCAGAGGCTGCAGTGAGCCAAGATCACACCACTGCACTCCAGCCTGGCAATAGAGCAAGACTCCGTCTCAAAAAAAAAAAAAAAAAGCAAAAAAAAAAAAAAAAAGCACAAATCTGACCTGGCACCTTGCTTGCTAGAATCTGCCATGACTCCCCAGTGCCCTCAGGAGCACAAAGATCAACTCATTACCGTGCCCTCTAGTGTGAGCTGACCCCATAGAATTTCTCTGGCCTCCTCCCTTACCACTGCCCATGCCATCCTTCTCCACTCTGCAGCCCGAGGAAGTCTGTGAAAATGTAAATCTGAGCACAAGGCTTACTCAAGAACTATGTATGGCTCCCCACTGCCTTCAAAATAGGGCCCACACTTCCAAGCCAAGCCCCACAAAGCCCTGTGTGTCCAAGTTCCTGCCAACAACCCTCTAGACCCTGCTGGGACCCTGATTCCAGCTGCTAGGAGGCCCAGCAGGGACAGAAAAAGGTGAGCTTACCTTTGGCATAGGTGCTGACAAGGGTGGCAAAATTAGCAAGGAGGGTGAGCGGGGAGAAGTCAGCAAGGTCGGTGATCTCCAGAGTATGCAGCAGGGACCGGAGGCGTTCAGCACAGAATCTGGCAGGGAGGAGAGACGGGGTCGGGGGGCAGACAGAAGCATGAGCAGGACCAGCAGCCCTGCCTCCGCCATCACGACGGTCACGTGCCTGTCTCCCCAGACAATGAGCACTCAGTGAGGGTGGGCACTGGGCCTGTTTTGGAAACTTGCACCCCCACGCTGTACACCTGCATGTCACAAATAGCCATTGCCGCATAATGGCACAGACAGAGCAATAATCAGACACTCCAGAGTCATGTGGTCACTTGTCACACCTGCTAGCACGACCTTCTAAGTGGGTTCTTTTTTTCTTTTTCTTCTTTGTTCAGACGGAGTCTTGCCCTGTCATCCAGGCTGGAGAGCACTGGTACCATCTCGACTCCGCCTCCTGGGTTCAAATGATTCTCCTGCCTCAGCCTCCCAAATAGCTGGGATTACAGGTGCCTGCCACCACACTCAGCTAATTTTTGTACTTTTAGTAGAGACGGACTTTCACTATGTTGGCCAGGCTGGTCTTGAACTTCTGACCTCATGATCCACCTGCCTCAGCCTCCCAAAGTGCTGGGATGACAGGTGTGAGCCACTGCACCTGGCCCTAAGTGGGTTCTGATCAAAACAAGAGACGCACAATCACACCCAGAACCCCCCAGTCATGGCATGAATCCCGCATGGCCACATGGTCACGCATTCACACCCAGAGCCTCTCCCACTGTCTCTCACGCACCTATGGGGACACACACGGTGTCGGAACCCCATGGGCTCACAGAGGAATGCAGTCAACACCCATATCCCACAGAGTCCCATGGATACCGCGTCCACACACTCATGCATGTGCGGGGCCACTCGGCCACAATCACACACAGGCAGAGCCGAGGCAGGGTCATGGAGCAGCTGGCTTTGAAGCCAGGTGGGCAGTCACACTTGCAAACCTGCCTCCCACACGTCAGCCCTCCCAGCCTGGCTCCTCTAACCCTAGGCGCCTACCCCGGCTGGTCGCTAGCTGGGGATGAGTCTGTCCCCTCCACTGGGCCATGGAGCCTCTACGGCTGTGTCCCCAGCATGAAGCAGGCACTTGGGGAATGTGTGTTGAGTGACTGAGATCCCCTCTTTGCCCTCACAAGTCTCCAATCCTGGGGAAGATGGGCAAACCCACATGGAAGGTGGCCTCACCCACAGAGGCAGGGCAGCCAGGGCCTTTGGAGCCCACAGGCCTGGCTTCAAGCCCCAACTACCGGGCACAGTGCTGTGTGGCTCTGGGCAAAGGCTTCCCCTCTGGGAGTCCCAGTGTCCTCGTTTGCAGGGTGGGGATGCTGTACTGGGGGTGCAACTGAGGTAAGGAACATAAAGGGCTTAGCTCCTCCTTAGTGCTCAGGGCAGGGTAGGTGATTGGCTTCGCTGCTCTCTCATTAACCCACCAAAGAACCCTGTGAAGTAAAGACCCGACTCCTTGGCCATTTTACAAAGGAGGAAACTGCAGTTCAAAGAAGACCCATGACTTACCCAAAGGAAAAGCCCCCTCGTATCCCTTGGTCATTCTCTGCCTGCCCTGTGCCTCAAGAGACTGACTCCCCCAAAATGCGCCCAGACTACTCCATGGGGACGCCCCTGCCCTCAGGTTTGGAAGATTAGAGGCATCGGTGGGAAGAGACATGGGCCGGGGACGCCTCCTCCAGCTCCCAGCCTGCGAGGCCCTGGTACTGGTTTCTGCTCCCAGCAGAAGCCCCTGTCCAGGCCCCCACCAGTTGATTCTCAACACACTCCCTCCCTGCCGCTGTGGCCTGGCTTAGCTCCCAGCTCTCACCTCCCACCCTCCTTGGCTCCTCCCCCAGCCCGCCCCTCTGTAAATGGTGCTCCCACTCTCTTGGGTGGGGTAGATTCTCCAATCCAGCCAGGTGTTGCCTGCCAGGCCCCTGCCCGACGCACGGACCCAGGATCAGCTCCAACCTTGCTCCCGGACCTCCCAGGTTAGACCAGACAAGGTCCCACGTGCCTCGCCCAGCTCACTCACTCCTGATGCTGCAATGGTGACCTGGGGCTACAGGCGTGGAGGACACGGCTCTGCATAACCGGGACCTGCCGGGCCCCCACCCCGCGCGCTGTCTGGGGCCGCACCTGAGGGGCTTGCGCTGGATGCACACGCGCTGGGCCAGGCCGCTCAGGAAGGCGGGCGGGCTCTCCTGCACCACATGCTGCACACGCAGCCGCCACTTCACATACTCCAGCAGCCGCCTCAGGAAGCCCAGGAAATGCTCGGCCGTGCGGATGGAGCCAGGCACTGCCTCTGCGAGGAGACGCTATCAGCGGCCACGGAGAGGCGGGAAAGGGACTGGGGGGCAGCGGGGGGTCGGGGCTCACCCTGCAGCACTTCGTCGGGCAGCACGGGGTTGGCCAGGTGGGCGTCCGTCTCCCGGGCGGCGCTGGCCTCCCGCAGCCCCTCCACCAGACGCCGGTACTCGTCCCGCAGGCGCTGCTCGTCTGTCTCTTTGATCCTGCGGGGAGATGAGCTGGGGCTGGGAGGGGGCTGGCAACCCTGGGGACAAGTCAGACAGGGGCCAGGGTCCCAGGGGCAGGGCGGGCACCACCGCCAGACGTCCCCGGCCCCACCTGAGCACCGTCTTCTGCAGGGTCTCCAGGTTGCCCTGGCACCGGTCAAGGGTCCGGCGGGTGAGGTTGACGCTCATGGAGTCGATGCAGACGTTGTCTGGAGAAGGGGGAGAGAGCCGGCTCAGGCAGGCCTGCAGGGGCCTCACTCAGAGGGGCTGGCATCCCTTTGGCCCCTGGCGCCCCCCTCACCAATGTTGTGGGCCTCGTCGAAGACCACGACAGCCTTGCGGGCCAGTTCCTTGGACACCAGGTCTGCAATCTTGGGGTCCAGGAGGTAGTGGTAGCTATAAACCACCACATTGGCATGCAGGATCTGGGGGGCCGGGGAGCAGGGTTACCAGGGCCCTGCCACCCCAACCCCTACCCCTACCCCTGGCCACACTGGCCCGTCACTCCCACACAGGCCTGCACAGGCAGACACAGGCCAGGCAGAAGTATGAGCAGATGGCTAGAGACAGACCAACAGATACGGGCACCCACCAACAGGGAGATGCAGACAGGCAGACTCACAGCAAGCAACAGACAGACATGGGCAGACAGGAGACGGGCGGGCAGCCCACACCCTCACACTCGCCCCTCTGCCCATCCCACCAGCCTCCTCACTGAGTATCGAGCAAGGAAGTATGGGCACCAGCCCTGGCGCCGCCCCAGGGCCTTCAGGTCATCCAGGTTGTAGATGCCAGCGGGGAGGGGCACCTCACGCCCATGGGCGTCAAATTCCTGGGACAAGAGTGCCAGGGGTCAGGGAGGCTGCCTGCCCCAGGCTACCTGTCCTGCCTCCCTCCCTCAGCCCTGCCCTCCAGGAACCTCATAGAAGCGGCAGTGGGGCAGGCTGCTGTCATGTTGGTACTGCGCCCGCACATAGGAGGCTGTGAGGCTGTGGCATTTCCCATCGACGTCCTTCCCAAAGCGCAGGGGTGTCACCTGGGGGTGTGGGGCATCTTAGCACCCAGACAGGGTGGAAACCCAACCACTCTTCAAACCCAGGTCTCCACACCTCCCAGCTGGCTGGGGTTTTGGACAACTTGAACCTCAGTCTGTTGCATTATTAGTTAAGACGCGTGGGAACTTAATGCAGGGATACAAGAGTAGTAAAATTGGGCTGGGCGCGGTGGCTCACGCCTGTAATCCCAGCACTTTGTGAGGCTGAGGTGGGGAGATCACGAGGTCAGGAGATCGAGACCAGCCTGGCCAACATGGTGAAACCCTGTCTCCACTAAAAATACATTAGCCAGGCGTGGTGGCACATGCCTGTAATCCCAGTTACTCGGGAGGCTGAGGCAGGAGAATCGCTTGTATCCGGGAGGTGGAGGTTGCAGTGAGCAGAGATCGTGCCATAGCACTCCAGCCTGGGCGACAGAGTGAGACACCATCTCAAAAAAATAAGTAAAAATAAAAATACAAAAATGAGCCAGGTGTGGTGGTGCACACCTGGAATCCCAGCTACTCGGGAGGCTGAGGCAGGAGAATCCCTTGAACCCAGGAGGCAGAGGTTGCAGTGAGCCGAGATCATGCCACTGTACTCCACCCTGGGCCACGGAGCCAGACTCCCTCTCAAAAAAAAAAGAGTAGTAAAATTGTTACATTCTTACAACTACAAGTTATACATAAATATTTTTGGAGACAAGTCCCTCTGCTACTCAGGCTGGAATGCAGTGGCCCAATCACGGCTCACTACGTCCTTGGCCTCCCAGGCTCAAGTGATCCTTTCCCCACTCAGCCTCCCGAGTAGCTGCGGCCACAGGTGTGCACCACCATGCCCGGCTAATTTTTGTCTTCTTAGTCGAGATGAGGTCTTGCTATGTTGCCCAGGCTGGTCTCAAACTCCTGGTCTCAAGCAATCCTCCCACCTCAGCCTCCCAAAGTGCTGGGATTACAGGCTGAGCCACTGCACCCAGCCAGCCAAAACTAATATTTTATTTTATTTTTTGAGACAGAGTCTTGCTCTGTTGCCCAGGCTGGAGTGCAATGGCACGATCTTGGCTCACCACAACCTCCGCCTCCCAGGTTCAAGCGATTCTCCTGTCTCAGCCTCCCAAGTAGCTGGGATTACAGACATGTGCCACCACACCCGGCTAATTTTGTCTTTTTAGTAGAGACAGGGTTTCTCCATGTTGATCAAGCTGGTCTCGAACTCCTGATCTCAGGTGATCCACCCGCCTCAGCCTCCCAAAGTGCTGGGATTACAGGTGTGAGCCACCATGCCCGGCCCAAAACTAATATTTTAAAACAATAAGCCTGAAAAATCTTTAGCATATAGGTTGAAGTTAACTACTTCATCCTTGGAAATGCCAAAACACATGGAACCCTGGCAGGGCCTAAGAATCAAAGGAGGTTCCACACAGTCTGGGACTCCCCTTACCCCTGACCTGCTCTGTACCCTCTAAGGCACCATCACAGCCTAAGGCTCTTTCTGAAGAACAAATCCTTTTCCTACGCCAAAAGGAAAGCTCCAAGGCAGCCAGCCCTTCCTTCTCCATTTCCCCTTTCATCAGTCACCGAGGCCTGTGCTCTTTGTCATCCACTAGATGTATTATTTCTCACATATTCTTACAAATAATGTGATATAATATATAGTCTGTGGGCCCAGTGTGGGAGTTTGAGACCAGCCTGGCCAACATGATGAAACCCCATCTCTACTAAAAATACAAAAAACTAGCCGGGCGTGGTGGTGGGTGCCTGTAATCCCAGCTACTCAGGAAGCTGAGGCAGAAGAATCACTTGAACCTCGGAGGTGGAGGTTGTGGTGAACCGAGATCACGCCACTGCACTCCAGCCTGGGCAACAAGAGTGAAACTCCATCTCGAAAATAATAATAATAAATAAGGCTGGGCACGATGACTCATGCCTGTAATCCCAGCACTTTGGGAGGCTGAGGCAGGAGGATCACAAGGTCGGGAGTTAGAGACCAGCCTAACCAACATGGTGAAACACTGTCTCTACTAAAAACACACAAATTAGCCGGGTGTAGTGGGGCACCTGTAATCCTAGCTACTCAGGAGGCTGAGGCAGGAGAATTGCTTGAACCCGGGAGGCGGAGCTTGTAGTAAGCCAAGATCACTCCCCTGCACTCCAGGCTGGGTGACAGAGTGAGACTCCATCTCAAAAACAAAACAAAACAAAAATATACACACACACACATATAAAAACATATATACACACACATATATATGTAAGTATAATATATACACATATATACATTCTGTTGGTTACCACATGTAAAGTATTCAGAACAGTGCCTGGCACACAGTGAGTACAATTTTTTTTTTTTTTTTGAGACGGAGTTTCACTCTTGTTGCCCAGGCTGGAGTGCAGTGGCGCGATCTCGGCTCACTGCAACCTCCCCCTCGGGGGTTCGAGCGATTCTCCTGTCTCAGCCTCCCAAGTAGCTGGGATTACAGGCATGTGCCCAGCTAATTTTTCAATTTTTTTTTCAGTAGAGACGGGGTTTCTCCATATTGGCCAGGCTGGTCTCAAACTCCCGACCTCAGGTGTCCACCCGCCTCGGCCTCCCAAAGTGCTGGGATTATAGTCGTGAGTCACCATGCCCAGCCAAGTACAATGATTTTATAGCATAATTAATGATAACTAATATTGTATTTGTCATATATCATTATGCATATAAATATCATGACAATTTCTTTTTTTTTTTTTTTTTTTAAGACAGAGTCTCACTCTGTCATCCAGGCTGGAATGCAGTGGCATGACCTCAGCTCACTGCAACCTCTGCCTCCTGGGTACAAGCGATTGGCATTACCGACGTGTACACCACCACCCCCGGCTAATTTTTGTATTTTTAGTAGAAATGGGGTTTCGCCGTGTTGGCCAGGATGGTCTCGAACTCCTGACCTCAAATGATCTGCCCACCTCAGACTCCCAAAGTGCTGGGACTACAGGCGTGAACCACCGCACCTGGCCTATCATGAGAATTTCTAACATTCTTTTAGCTCTTTGTACATGCTAAGGGCATCGGCTGCAACATTTCACCCAATTTTATCATCAGCAACCTTATGAAGCAGCTACATAATTATCCCCATTTTACAGAAAGGAAGACTGAGGCCCAGGTGGCAGAAAATGCCTCTCCATAAATACCCGGCTAGTAAGTTTCAGAGCCAGGAAACCAGGCCTGCCAGAGACTCTAAGAGCTGCCTTTTTAACCTCTCCTAGGCCTGGGTAGAATTTGAAGACTCCCTGGAGGAAGTGTGCTTGCCTGGGCCACGATGAATGAGAATTTGACCACTGAGACGGGAATTCTGTGTGTAGCCACTGCATGCCTTTGCAAGAGATATGGCCTGGGGATCCAGGACTTGTGGTTGGACGAAAGAGTTTCCTCTACCTCTGGGCTAAGGGCAAGGAGAAGGAACAGGTGCTCACCTCAGGGTGAATACACAAGTTTTTGCGGGAGCTCAGAGCCAGTCCCAGAAACGGCAGCTTCTCGCCCTCCTGCTTCTCATAGAAGTTGAGCAACTTTCGAAGCTCTTCAATCACCTACTCCAAAGTTGGGGGGCAGGGGGAGCTTGCGTTCATTGGAGGCACAAACCCCTGCCCTGCCAGGTCCCAGCCTCTTCCCCAGCTTCCCAAACACCCCCGAAAGCTGGTGACGGCCACCGCCAGGGGGACCAATAGCGCCTAGGGAACAGTGGGGCTGGAGCACCAGGATGAGTCCCAGCTTACCTTCTCAATCTCTGGCACAGTTCTTGAGCAGTAGATGAGTTTGGTCACCTCCAGCGGATATGCCTGCCGATAACAAGCGGACTCAGTCCCTGTCCCGCCCCTTCCTTTGTCTGCCTTTACGGGTTCAGCGCATCACTCACTCTCTGGTATGCCATGATCAGGGCCAACAGGGACACTGTCTTCCCGGTGCCTGAGGGCATCTCCAGGACTCCATGACCCTGCATGTTGGGGACCAGAGGGGCAACACACAGGGTCTCAGAACCTTGGGCACACAAACTCTGGGGACTCTCCCCGGCCCCCAATGCCACCAACTCAGAACAGCAGGATAACACAGCAGCAGTTAAGATTGGGCAGTGGGTTTGAACCTCACTTCTGCCTCCTCCTTGTTGAGTGGTCTTAGGCAAGTACCTTCACCTCCCCAGACCTCAGTATCCCTATCTCTAAAATGAGCCTAAAGCCAGGCGTGGTGGCTCACACCTGTAATCCCAGCACTTTGGAAGGCTGAGGCAGGTGGACCACCTGAGGTCAGAAGTTCAAGACCAGCTGGGCCAACAAGGTGAAACCCCGTCTCTACTAAAAATACAAAAAATTAGCCAGATGTGGTGGCGCGCACCTGTAATTCAATCTCAAAAATAAATAAATAAAATAAAATGGGCCTAATAATAAAACCTTCCTCATAACATGACTATGAGGATTGTGAGAAATTGCAGGTTAAATATTTGGCACAGTAGCTGATATATAGTGAACTTTTCTCCCTTCTTTTTTAAGAGACAAGTGTCACTATTGCCCAGGCTGGAATGCAGTGGCACAATCATGGCTCACTGCAGCCTCCAACTCCTGGCGTCAAGCGATCCTCCTGCCTCAGCCTCCCGAGTAGGTGGGATTACAGGCGCCCGCCACCACACCTGGCTAATTTTTGTATTTTTAGTACAGACGGGGTTTCACCATGTTGGCCAGGCTGGTCTCCAACTCCTAACCTCAAGTGATCCGCCCGCCTCGTCCTCCCAAAGCTCTGGGATTACAGGCGCGAGCCACCGCGCCCAGCCTATTCACCATTATTGTTTTAGATAACGGAAGATTATGGGGTCCTGGATTCCCAGGGACCTCGGACTTCTAAAATCCAGAAGTCCTGCAATCTGTCTTAGGCCCAGGCGTGGCAGCCCCACCGGTCGAGTGGGCGGGTCGGGCCCACCGGCCACCCACCTTGGCGTCCAGCGTGCGTTTGAGCTCCCGCATGTAGGAGAACTGCTCGGGGTAGATGTAGTCGTACGGGAAGTAGACCAGGAGCCCGTCCACGTTGAGCCTGGCGGCAGGGGCTGCTGGGTCAGTTCCCATCCCCTCAGCCCCTCTCCCGCCTCCACAGTGCCCGGTCGTCGAGCCCAGAGAAGGGTGACGGGCCCGGCGCCCCCGGTAACCCTCAGGTCCTCAGGAACCTCGGGGCCCCCTCAGCGTCTCCTCGCTATCACTGCTGCTCCCTGCGGCTGCCCCCGTCCCACCCCTTCACCCTCCCCTCGCCCCCTTGGGGACCCAGGCGCGCCCACCGATGACCCCATCTTCAAGACCCCCCGCGCCCGCTAGCGAGCGCTACCCCCAGCCCCCTTCTCACTTCATGGCGCCGGCCGGACTGTGCAGCGGCGTCGACCCGCCTCCCTCATGAATATTCAGCGAGAGGCCGGGTCGTGGGCATCCTCGAGGGCTCGCTCCACCTACATTACGAGACCATTGGCTAACCTGCCCGTCAATCCGCTAGGGCAGAGCCAATCGGGATACTGCGCGTGCGCACGGAAAAGCGAGGGCTGCTGACTCTCGGGAGAGGCGGTGCGGGAGGCGTCACTGAGGATCGTCGAGGGCCAATCAAAAAGAAAACATGGAAGGGAAAGAGCCGAGAGACTCGATCTCATTCACTAGAATTTGGTCCTCCTGCGCCTGCCAAGATTGTCTGAGTATTCAGGAGTTTCAGATCAGCTTGAGCAAGATAGCGAGAACCCCCGCCCCTCCACCTCGTCTCAAAAAAAAAAAAAAAAAAAAAAATCGTCTCAGTAGCGAATAGTCTAACGGAGAATGACAGGGAAATTGGTGATCCTTTCTGGGCCCAAGAGTTAGAAATGGCTTTGCAGGCCGGGCGCGGTGGCTCAAGCCTGTAATCCCAGCACTTTGGGAGGCTGAGGCAGGTGGATCACCTGAGGTCGGGAGTTCAAGACCAGCCTGACCAACATGGAGAAACCCTGTCTCTACTAAAGATACAAAATTAGCCGGGCGTGCTGGCACATGCTTGTAATCCCAGCTACTCGGGAGGCTGAAGCAGGAGAATTGCTTGAACCTGGGAGGCAGAGGTTGCAGTGAGCAGAGATGGCACCGTCGCACTCTAGCCTGGGCAACAAAAGCGAAACTCCATTTCAAATATTAATAATAATAACTAATAAAACATAAATGCCAGCTTTTGTTTGTTTCTTCAACAAATAGCTATGTGGCATCTACCATGTGTCTGATCCTGTGCTGGCCCCTGGGAACAGAAAGGTGACCATGACAGCCTCAGCACCTGCCCTCAAAGAACAGATTTTTTTCCTTGAGACAGGATCTTTCTCTGTCGCCAAGGCTGGAGTGCAGTGGCACAGTCACAGCTCACTGCAGCCTCCACCTCTTGGGCTCAAGCGATCCTCCCACCTCAGCTTCCCGAGTAGCTGGGACCACAGGTGTGCACCACCAAGCCCAGCTAAGTTTTATTTTTTTAATTTTTTTAGAGACGAGGTCTCACCACGTTGCCCAGGCTGGTTAAACTCGCAGGTTCAAGTGATCCTCTCCCCTCAGCCTTTCAAATTGTTGGGATTACAGGGGTGAGGCACCAGGCCTGGCCTCAAAGAACAGATATTAAATATACAAATAAATATATGATTACAGCCTGGAGTGGTGGCTCGTGCCTGTAGTTCCAACACTTTGGAAGGCCAAGGCGAGTACATTGCTTGAGCTCAGGAGCTAGAGACCAGCCTGGGCAACATGGTGAAAACCCGTCTCTACAAAAAATGCAAAAATTAGCTGGGCGCGGTGGCGTGCACCTGTAGTCCCAGATACTCAGGAGGCTGAGGTGGGAGAATCACCTGGGCCTGGGAGGCAGAGGTTGCAATGGGCAGTGATTGTGCCACTGCACTCCAGCCTGGGCAACAGGAGTGAAACCCTATCTCAAATGTGTGTGTGTGTGTGTGTGTGTGTGTGTGTGTGTGCGTGCGTGTGCGCACGTGTATAATCACAAGTACAAAAGTGCTGTGAAGGAAAACTTCAAGTCACCATAAAGATTGATTATGGGCTGGGTGCAGTGGCTCATGCCTGTAATCCCAGCACTTTGGGAGGCCAAGGCAGATGGATCACGAGGTCAGGAGTTCAAGACCAGCCTGGTCAACATGGTGAAACCCTATCTCTACTAAAAAAAAAAAAAAAAGCCAGGCATAGTGGCATGCATCTGTAATCCCATCTACTCGGGAGGCTAAGGCAGGAGAATTGCTTGAACCCAGGAGGCAGAAGTGAGCCAAGATCACGCCACTGCACTCCAGCCTGCGTGACAGAGCAAGACTCTGTCCCAGAAAAAGAAAAAAAAAAGACTTATCATGACAGGATGTCTACTGTCAACTGTGGGGTGTGAGTGTTGGCCAAGTGATCAGAGAAGGCTTCGTGGAAGAAGCGAGGTTTGAGTAGAGCCAGAAAATAATTAGAAGAGATCAACCAGCAAGAGAGGATGGATGAGAGAAGTGAGAAAGGTGTTCCAGGGAGAGAGACCATCATACACAAAAGCTCTAGGCCAGAAGAAAGCTGAGGCCTGTGAGTGCTGCAAGGAAGCCTGTGGGGGTGGAGCTCTGAGTTGAGCACAGGGAGCAGAGAAAGGGCAGCTGGAGGGGAAGGCAGGGGCAGATCGAAATCTCTTTTTTAAATTAATTAATTCTTAATTTATTTATTTTTGAGACAAGGTCTCACTCTTTCGCCCAGACTGGAGTACAGTGGCACAATCTCAGCGCACCGCAACCTCTGCCACCCAGGCTCAAGCAATTCTCTGGCCTCAGCCTCCCTAGTAGCTGGGATTACAGGTGCGCACCACTACCGCCCAGCTAATTTTTATACTTTTAGTAGAAACGGGGTTTCACTATGTTGGCCAGGCTGGCCTCAAACTCCTGACCTCAAAAGATCCACCCACTTCAGCCTCCCAAAGTGCTGGGATTACAGGTGTGAGCCACCCTTCCCGGCTGTATTTTTGAAGACAGAGTCTTGCTCTGTCCCAGCCCGGAGTATGGTGGTGTGAATTTGGCTCATTGCCACCTTAACCTCCAGGGCTCAAGTGATCCTCCCACCTCAGCCTCCTGAGTAGCTGGGACTGCGGGTACACGACACCACGCCTGGTTAATTTTTTAAAATTTTTTGTAGAGACGAGGGTATCTCACTATGTTGTCCAGGCTGGTTGAACTCCTGAGCTCAAGCAATTCTCCCACCTCAGCCTCCCAAAGTGGTGGGATTACAGACGTGAGCCACTGTGCCCAGCTTAATTTATTTACATAAATTTTTTTATGTTTACTTTTCTATCTCCTACAGGAAGAAAATATATTTTGTTACTGACAGGGTCTCGCTATGTTGCTCAGGCTGGTATTGGGCTCAAGCCATCCTGTTCCCTCAGCCTCCCAAAGTGCTGGGATTACAAGCGTGAGCCTCTGCATCCAGCCCAGATCCAAAATCTTTACTGTCACCTACAGAGTCCTCTGTAACTAGCTTACTGCTCATCATCCCCATACCAACCCACCTTACTGCTCTGATCTCCTCCTCTCTCTCCCCCAGCTCATTTTGTTTCAGCTATGCTGGTCTCCTTGCTGTCTCTAAAACATAACAAGCACATCCCATCTCAGGGCCTTTGCACCGGCTATTTTGTCTGCCTGGAATGCTGTTTCCCCTGATAGCCATGTGGCTGACACACTCACCTCCCTCAGCTCTTTGCTCAATTGTCAACTTCTCGGCCCGGCATGGTGGCTCACACCTGTAATCCTACCACTTTGGGAGGCTGAGGTGGGCAGATCACCTGAGATCAGGAGTTCGAGACCAGCCTGGCCAAGATGGTGAACTCCCGTCTCTACTAAAAATACAAAAATTGGCAAAGCATGGTGGCACATACCAGTAATCCTAGCTACCCGGGAGGCTGAGGCAGGAGAATTGCTGGAACCCGGGAGGCAGAGGCTGCAGTGAGCCAAGATCATGCCACTGTACTCCAGCCTGGGTGACAAAGCAAGACTCTGTCTCAAAAAAAAAAAAAAGTCTCCTTCTCAATGAGGGCTTCCTGACCACCAAATTAAATCTACCTCCTAGACACACACACACACACACGCACACACACACACACTATATCCCCCTTCCCTGCTTTATTGTTCTTGAGAGCTCATTTAACCATGTGACATGCTGAATATTTTACTTATTTATTTTGTTTAGAAAGCTCCTGGCTGGGCACGGGGGCTCACGCCTGTAATCCCAGCACTTTGGGAGGCTGGAACAGGTGGATCATGTGAGGTCAGGAGTTCCAGACCAGCCTGACCAACACAATGAAACTTCATCTCTATTAAAAATGCAAAAATTAGCCGGGTGTGGTGTCGCATGCCTGTAATCCCAACTGAGGAGGCTGAAGCAGGAGAATCGCTTGAACCCGGGAGGCAGAGGTTAACGCTGAGCCGAGATCGCGCCATTGCATTCCAGCCTGGGCAACAAGAGTGAAACTCTGTCTCGAAAAAAAAAAAAAGTCAGCTCCATGGCAGGAGTGATGGCTCACGCCTATAATCCCAGCACTTTGTGAGGCCGAGGCGGGCGGATCACTTGAGATCAGGAGTTGGAGACCAGCCTGGCCAACATGGTGTAAACCTCGTCTCTACTAAAAATACAAAAATTAGCTGGGCGTGGTGACACATGTCTGTAGTCCCAGCTACTTGGGAGGCTGAGGCTGGAGAATGGCTTGAACCTGGGAGGTAGAGGTAGCAGTAAGCCAAGATCGCGCCATTGCTCTCCATCCTGGGCAACAGACTCCGTCTCAGAAAGGAAGAAAGAAGGAAAGAGAGAAAGAGAGCAAGAGACAGAGAGAGAGAGAGAAAGGGAGAAAGAGAGAAAGGATGGAAGGACCCTGACAAGCACTGTTGCATAAAAGTTTCTTTTCTCTCTCTCTCTCTTTTTTTTTTTTTTTGAGACAGGGTCTCACTTCTATTGCTCCAGCTGAAGTGCAGTGGTGAGAACATGGCTCAGTGCAGCCTCAACTTCCCAGGCTTAAGTGATCCTGCCACCTCAGCCTCCTGAGTAGCTGGGACTGTAGGTGCGCACCACCGTGCCTAGCTAATTTTTTTTATTTTTAGTAGAGACATGGTTCCGCCACATTGCCCAGGCTGGTCTTGAACTCCTGGGCTTAAGGGATCTGCCCGCCATGGCCTCCCAAAGTGCTGGGATTACCAGCGTGAGCCACTGTACCCAGCCTGAGTATAGGTTTCTGATAAATTTTAGGATCATATTGTTTGGACTGGGTAAGAATTTCCAGAACTCTAATGAAGAAACTGACTGGTTTATATTTTATTTTATTTTATTTTATTTTATTTTATTATTTTTGAGATGGATTTTCACTCTTGTTGCCCAAGCTGGATTGCAGTGGCACGATCTTGGCTCACCACAACCTCTGCCTCCCGGTTTCAAGCGATTCTCCTGCCTCAGCCTCCCCAGGAGCTGGGATTACAGGCACCCACCACCATGCTCGGCTATTTTTATTTTTTATTTTTTTATTTTTAGTAGAGACGGGGTTTCACCATGTTGGCCAGGCTGGTCTCGAACTCCTGACCTCAGGTGATCCACCTGCCTTGGCCTCCCAAAGCACTGGGATTACAGGCATAAGCCACTGTGCAAGGCCTAGGCTGGTTTATAAAATTGCTAAACCAAGCAGAACATGAATTAAATACCAAGGAAATACGCTCCTAGATTGTCATGTTACATCAGCCAATACTAAAATTGTCAAGATACACAATTTGAATGAACTCCATGGTCCAAGTTGAATTATCTATGATATTACCCATCTAATAAACAGCACTATGTCCCTTAATGGGAGAAAAAGTTGGAGAATTTAAGAGAATATCAATCCAATGTTGGTTGGGTGCAGTGAATCATGTCTATATTCCCAGCACTTTGGGAGGCCAAGGCAGGAGGATCACTTGAGCCCAGGAATTCAAGGCCAGCCTCGGCAACACGGTGAGATCCTGTCTCTATGGAAAATTAAAAAAAAAAAGAGAGAGAGATTAGTGGGATGTGGTGCCTATAGTCCCAGCTACTTGGGAGGCTGAGGCGGGAGGATCATTTAAGCCTGGGACGTTGAGGTTGCAGTGAACCATGAGTGAGACTCATCTCAAAAAAAAAAAAAAAAAAAGGCAAATCACTAGAGGAAAAAAAAACTAAAGTGGGGTTTGGGGGGAGTGGGAGGGCCCTTCCTGCTAGGTTGCACTATGATCTCCAGGGAGGCTCCACGGGAGAATCATTTCCTTGTCTTTTTCAGTTTCTAGAGCCAAATTCTTTGCATACCTTGCATTCCTTGGCTCGGAACCCCTTCCCTAACCTTCAAAGCTGGCAGCTAGCCTCTGGCTCAAGTGTCACATGGCCTGTCTCTGTCTTCCTATCCAATCTTCCTCTTATAAGAACATTGGAGCCAGGCATGGTGGCTGACGCCTGTAATCCCAGCACTTTGGGAGACCGAGGCAGGCGGATCACAAGGTCAGGAGTTCGAGACCAGCCTGGCCAACACAGTGAAACCCCGTCTCTACTAAAAAAATACAAAAAAGTAGCCGGGCATGGTGGCAGGTGCCTGTAATCCCAGCTACTTGAGAGGCTGAGGCAGGAGAATCGCTTGAACCTGGGAGGCAGAGGTTGCAGTGAGATGAGATTGTGCCACTGCACTCCAGCCTGGGTGACAATGCAAGACTCCATCTCAAAAAAAAAAAAAAAAAAAAGAACACTGGAGACCAGGTTTAGGGCTCACTCAGATACTCCAGGATTATCGTCTCATTTTCAGATCCTCAAGGTCAGCACAACCGCAACCTCCCTTTTACCATATAAGGTCACATTCACAGATTATGAATTTGACAAACCAAAAATTGGTCATAAACTATGTTAGCAATTTGGAAACAGTCATCATAGCAATATATTTCATTTGAATCATTATCTCTCTCATGATGAATCACGGAGTGCAGAGGTTTGGTTTTATTTATTATTTTTCTTTTTCTTTTTTTTTGAGACGGAGTCTCGCTCTGTCACCCAGGATGGAGTGCAGTGGCGCGATCTCAGCTCACTGCAACCTCCACCTCCTAGGTTCAAGCAATTCTCCTGCCTCAGCCTCCTGAGTAGCTGAGATTACAGACGCCCACCACCATGCCCGGCTAATTTTTTGTATTTTTAGTAGAGACGGGGTTTCACCATCTTGGCCAGGCTGGTCTTGAACTCCTGACCTCATGATCCACCTGCCTGGGCCTCCCAAAGTGTTGGGATTACAGGCGTGAGCTATGGCTCCTGGTCTTTATTTATTTTTCATTTTTAAAAATTATTTTGAGGCCAGGCGCGGTGGCTCACGCCTGTAATCCCAGCACTTTGGGAGGCCAAGGCGGGCGGATCACGACGTCAGGAGGTCAAGACCATCTTGGCTAATACAGTGAAACCCCATCTCTACTAAAAATACAAAAAATTAGCCGGGCGCCATGGCGGGAGCCTGTAGCCCCAGCTACTCGGGAGGCTGAGGCAGGAGAATGGCATGAACCCAGGAGGCGGAGCTTGCAGTGAGCCGAGATAGTGCCAATGCAGTCCGGCCTGGGCGAAACAGCGAGACTCCGTCGCAAAAAAAAAAAAATAATAATAAATAATAAATAAAAATAATAAAATAATAAAATAAAAATAATAAAATAAATAAAAATTATTTTGAGACAAAGTCTATTCTGTGGCAGAGGCTGGAATGCAGTGGCGTGATCACAGCTCACTGCAGCTTCTACCTCCCGAGCTCAAGCGATCCTTCCACCTTGGCTTCCTGAGTAGCTGGGACCTCAGGTGTACATTACCACGCTCAGCTAATTATTTATTTATTTATTATATTTTTGTGACGGAGTTTCGCTCTTGTTGCCCGGGCTGGAGTGCAATGGTGCTATCTCAGCTCACTGCAACCTCTGCCTCCTGGATTCCAGTGATCCTCCTGTCTCAGCTTCCTGAGTAGCTGGGATTACAGGCACATGCCATCACGCCCAGCTAATTTTTGTATTTTTAGTAGAGACGGGGTTTCATCATATTGGTCAGGCTGGTCTCGAACTCCTGACCTCAGGTGATCCACCTGCCTCGGCCTCCCAAAGTGCTGGGATTACAGGCGTGAGGCACCACGCCCGGCAATTTTTTTTTTTTTTTTTTTTTTTCAGACAGAGTCTTGCTCTGTCACCCAGGCTGGAGTGCAGTAGCGTGATCTCGGTTTACTGCAACCTCCATCTCCCGGGTTCAAGCGATTCTCCTTTCTCAGCCTCCCAAGTAGCTGGGACTACAGGTGCACACCACCACAGCGGGCTAATTTTTGTATTTTTAGTAGACACCGGGTTTCACCATATTGGTCAGACTGGTCTCAAACTCCTGACCTCAGGTGATCCATCTGCCTCAGCCTCCCAAATTGCTGGGATTACAAGCGTAAGCCACACACCTGGCTTAATTTTTTTATTTTTGATCGACACAGGGTCTCCCTATGTTGTCCAAGCTGGCAGAGATTTTTGTTTGTTTGTTTGAGAGGGAATTTTGCTCTTGTAGCCCAGGCTGGAGTACAATGGTGCAATCTTGGCTCACCACAACTTCCGCCTCCCGGGTTTAACAGATTCTCCTGCCTCAGCCTCCCAAGTAGCTGGAACTACAGGCACCTACCACCACACCAGGCTAATTTTTGTGCTTTTTAGTAGAGATGAGGTTTCACCATGTTGGCCAGGCTGGTCTTAAACTCCTGGCCTCCAGTGATCCACCTGCCTTGACCTCCCAAAGTGCTGAAATTACAGGCGTGAGCCATCGCGCCTGGCCTCTCAACCTACAATTTCAACACCCAAGGAAACAGCCCACCATGAGTGAGAACCAGCAGACACAACAAACTATAGGATTAGCTGCCTCCAAACTTCAGGTGATAGAATTATCAGGCATATACTTGAAACTAAAGGACACAAAAGAAGAATCCAAAATATAAAATAAAGGATTGGACTTCTGTGAAAAGAATCCCTTAGAAAGGGCTACTTTCAGGCTGGCCATGGTGGCTAATGGCCTGTAATCGCAGCACTTTGGAAGGCCGAGGTGTGTGGATCACCTGAGGTCAAGAGTTCAAGACCAGCCTGGCCAACATGGTGAAACCCCGTCTCTACTGAAAATACAAAAATTAGCCAGGTGGGGTGGCAGATGCCTGTAATCCCAGCTACTCAGGAGGCTGAGGCAGGGGAATCGCTTGAACTCAGGAGGCAGAGGTTGCAGTGAGCTGAGATTGCGCTATCGTACCCCAGCCTGGGCACTAGAGTGAGATCAAAAAAAAAAAAAAAAAAAAAAAAAGAAGAAGAAGAAGAAGAAAGGGCTACTTTCAGACTGCTTTGCCAAAAATCATAACCACCATGATGAGCATGTATTGAGTCAAAACAGAATCAAAAGAGAAGAAAGTCAATTTCTGTGCAAACTACTTTTATTTATAAGGAAAGTTTCCCTATTTTGTTTATAAACATTAAACCAGTGCTGTGTGAAGGCACTTAATTGGGGAGAGGTGGGGCAGGGATCCTGGTAGAGACCAATGTTTCCCACCCAGACCCCAAGACTGCTGGGAGAGGTGGTGTCAGCAGTGACTCCCAGGAATATCCAGTGGTGTGGTGGCCCATCCCAGGCCCGGCTGGGCAGGTGGCTGGCTTGCTGGGGGATGTGATGATGGTGGTAGGCATGGGAGGCACTTTGGACGGGATCTGATTTGGCAAAAGGAAGTGGTTTCCTGTCCCCAGTGATTTCCAGCCCTTCCCAGACCTCCCAAGGCTAAGGCAGATTACTAAATTTAAGGCTGGGGCCCTCCTTCTTCCCTGGACTTCCGGGAGAACAGAGAACCGGTGGCAAGGACCACCACCAGCAGGGTGAGGGATGCAGATAAAGGCAGCAAAAAACAGAGGGAGAGGTCTGGAGGGAAGGCAGGAATGCTTGTTTCTGTCAGCCTCAGAAACCTCCTTCTATCCTGCTAGACTTTACTCCTTTGAGGCTTCACCCTGGGGAACAGCTGGGGAGAGACAGGATCTTCAGACATCAGGAGCTCCCACCTCCTCATCCCACATGCAAATCCGCTGCCTGTCTCTATCCTCCCACCCCTTCCTAAGGGGACCTCTCAGCACCTCCCAGACTGCTCCAGAATCCAAGTTCTGTGTCACCTCCAAGAACCAGATGGAACCTTCCAATCAGAGCCTCCACTGATGAAATGGAATATTTCCAGTGTCTCCTAACTGCCATAAGGAGAAGCCCACCTCTCTCTAACACCTTGGTTGTCTTTTTGGGTCCCACCTCCATATTTAAAAAATCTCCTCTCTCAGGGCCGGGAGCAGTGGGTTACACCTATAATCCCAGCAGTTTGGGAGGCCGAGGTGGGTGGATGACCTGAGCTCAGGAGTTCAAGACAAGCCTGGGCAACATGACGAGACCCTGTCTCTACTAAAAACACAAAAAATTAGCTGGGCGTGGTGGTGCATGCCTGTAATCCCAGCTACTTGGGAGGCTGAGGCAGGAGAATCACTTGAATCCGGGAGGTGGAGGCTGCAGTGAGCCAAGATCGCGCCACTGCACTCCAGCCTGGGCGACACAGCTGAAGCTGTGTCTCAAAAAACAAAACACACACACACACACACACAGAAAAAAAAAAAAACCAAAATAAAAAAATCTCCCCTCTCAGGAATGTAACGGAATCTTCCTTGCCTTCTCCCCTAACCCTAATAGAGAATTTTCCTCAGTTACACTGTAATTTTATTAATGGATTTTTCCTCATTCTGCCCAATGCAGTGTAATGAAAGCTTCCTCTCCATCTGTTATATTATATATATAAATATATTATATATTTATATATTATATATTTATATATAACATATATTTTTATTGTCACCCAGGCTGGAGTGCAGTGGCACCATCAGGGCTCACTGCAGGATCAATCTCCCAGGCTTAAGCGATTCTCCTGTGTCAGCCTCCTGATAAGCTGGGATTACAGGCACCCGCCACCACACCCGGCTAACTTTTTTTTTTTTTATTTTTAGTAGAGATGGAGTTTCACCATGTTGGCCAGGCTGGTCTCGAACTCCTGACCTCAGGAGATCCGCCCGCCTTGGCCTCCCAAAGTGCTGGGATTACAGGTGTGAGCCACCTGGCCGGTCCCTCCACTTCCTTCTTGTACATTGCTGAATCCCTGTGTCAGCCCTAGAGGTCCAGTCTTTTGCCCTCTCCCAGCCTTAATCTACAATTCTGTAACCCACCCACCATCATTAAAATGAGATTCTTCTTCGTCGCTTCCCTTGGCTAAAATGGATTATTCTTTAACCTCTCCACCAATACAACCAGGGATGATAATAAAAACATTGGATTGAGCAGAAACCAATCAAATAACTAGTAAGGCAGTACTGGCGAGCACCCTACATCCTGACAGCTTTATAAAGGGCGCTTCCAGCCAGGTGCGGTGGCACATGCCTGTAATCCCAGGATTTTGGGAGGCTGAGGCGGGCAGGTCACCTGAGGTCAGGAGTTCAAGACCAGCCTGGCCAACGTGATGAAACCCTGTCTACAAAAAATACAAAAAAAAAAAAAAAAAAAAAAAATTAGCCGTGCGTGGTGGCATGCGCCTGTCATCCCAGCTACTCTGGAGGCCAAGGAGGGAGGATCACTTGAGCCCGGGAGGCAGAGGTTGCAGTGAGTCCACATCTTATCACTGCACTCCAGTCTGGGTGACAAAGCAAGACTCCATCTCAAATAAATAAATACAAATTGGCCGGGTGCGGTGGCTCATGCCTGTAATCCCAGCACTTTGGGAGACCAAGGCAGGTGGATCATTTGAGGTCAGTAGATCAAAACCAGCCTGGCCAACATGGTGAAACCCCGTCTCTACTAAAAATACAAAAAGTAGCCGGGCGTGGTGGTGGTGGGCCCCTGTAATCCCAGGCAGGAGAACTGGTTGAGCCCGGGTGGGGGGGGGGGCCGAGGTTGCAGTGAGCACAGATGGCGCCATTGCACTCCAGCCTGGGCGACAGAGCGAGACTCCGTTTCAGAAATAAATAAATAAAATAAAAATAAAAATAAAAAAAATAGAAATTTAAAAATAAAATAAAGGGCTTTTCCTCACCTACTCCCCTAACTATAAGGGACCCTTACCCCCGACATTACTATTAAATATAACGGACTTTTCGTCTCCTCCCCATGAGCAATAATGAGCTTTTCTGACCTCCCTCTCCCAATATAACGGTTTGTTCCTGTTGCCTCTTCTTTTTCCTGTGGGATCCCCCTTTTCCCCAACCCCCAACTGTCGGGAGGTCCCCATGACTTCTCCCCTGGGCTCACCCCGAAGTAGTTCCGCGGCACGTAGCCCTCCTGGCCGTGCAGCGCGGCCCACCACCAGTCGGTCTCCTCCGGCCCGTCCCTCCGCAGCACGGTGACCGACTCGCCCTCGCGGAAGGACAGCTCGTCCCCGAACTCGGCGCTGTAGTCCCAGAGAGCGTACACTGCCCCGCTGTTCATCAGCCCCATACTCTGCTCGACGTCTGAAACATGCCACGGAGGGGAAGGTGAGAGCCTGGCCCAGGGGGTCCAGGAACAGGGGCCACGTGGGGTCCAGGACAGACCCTGGAATTTGGCGCCTGTCCCAGCAACCACCTGAAATGTTGTGTGTGCCCATGGCTGTGGATGGGAACCGGAGCTGGAGTCAGATGCCAGGACTGGCAGTCTTTGAGCGTTCGAGGAAACTGGGGGAGGCATGCCAGTGGGCCACCCACTCCCGAGGCAAGGTCAGAGGCTCCCATTTCTTTTCTTTTCTTTTTTTTTTTTTGAGACAGAGTCTCGCTCTGTCGCCCAGGCTGGAGTGCAGTGGCACGATCTCGGCTCACTGCAACTTCCGCCTCCCGGGTTCACACTATTCTCCTGCCTCAGCCTCCCGAGTAGCTGGGACTACAGGCGCCCGCCACCACGCCTGGCTAATTTTTGGTATTTTTAGTAGAGTCAGGGTTTCACCGTGTTAGCCAGGATGGTCTCGATCTCCTGACCTCGTGATCCGCCCACCTTGGCCTCCCAAAGTGCTGGGATTACAGGCGTGAGCCACCACGCCCGGCCTTTTTTTTTTTTTTTTTTTTTTTTTTGAGATGGAATTTCGCTCTTGTCGCCCAGGCAGGAGTGCAATGGTGAGGTCTCACTGCAACCTCCGCCTCCCGAGTTCGAGCCATTCTCCTGCCTCAGCCTTCCAAGTAGCTGGGATTACAGGTGTGCGCCACCATGCCTGGCCAATTTTTGTGTCTTTAGTAGAGACGGGGTTTCACCATGTTGGTCAGGCTGGTATCAAACTCCTGACCTCAAGTGATCCACCCGCCTCGGCCTCCCAAAGTGCTGGGATTACAGGCGTGAGCCACCTGGCTCGGCCCTCATTTCCTTCTTGTACATTGCTGAATCCCCGTGTCAACCCTAGAGGTCCAGTCTTTTGCCCTACCCTGGCGCTTAGCTTAAGTGGTACAGTCTCTAAGAAAGATTCGCACCTTCCTTGAATGATAGGGTCCTTTAAGTTGGCTCATCTGCCTCTTTTCTTTTCTTTTCTTTTCTTTTCTTTTCTTTTCTTTTCTTTTTGGAGACGGAGTCTTGCTCTGTCGCCCAGGCTGGAGTGCAGTGGCGCGATTTCGGCTCACTGCAACCTCCGCCTCCCGGGTTCCAGCAATTCTCCTGCCTCAGCCTCCAAAGTAGCTGGGACTACAGGCCCACGCCGCTACACCCGGCTAAATTTTTTTATATTTTTAATAGAGACGGGGTTTCACCGTGTTGCCCAGGCTGGTTTGGAAATCCTGAGCTCATGCAATCCGCCCGCCTCGAGCCTCCCAAAGTGCTAGGATTACAGGCATGAGCCACCGCGCCTGGCTTTCTTTTTCTTTTCTTTTCTTTTTTTTTTTTTTCAGACAAGGTCTCACTCTGCCACCCAGGCTGCGGGAGTGCAGTGGTGAGATCAAGCTTACTGCAGCCTCGAACTTCCAGATTCAAGCAATCCTCCTGCCTCAGCCTCCTCCTAATTCTTTATGTTATTATTAAATATTTTGTAGGCCGGGCACAGTGGCTCACACCTATAATCACAGCACTTTGGGAGGCCAAGGCAGGTGGATCCACTGAGGTCAGGGGTTCGAGACCAGCCTGGCCAACATGGCAAAACCCCGTCTCTACTAAAAATACAAAAAAAAAAAAAAAAAAAAGAGTTAGCGGGACGTGGGGCCCTTGCCTGTAATCCCAGTTACTCGGGAGCCTGAGGCAGGAGAATCGCTTTCACCGAGGAGGCAGAGGTTATAGTGGGCTATGGTGCCATTGCATTCCAGCCTGGGTGACAGAGCAAGACTCTGTCTCAAAAAATAAATAAATAAAAATAAATAAATATTTCGTAGAGGTCAGGTGTGGTGGCTCACACCTGAATCTTAGCACTTTGGGAGGCCAAGGTGGGCAGATTGCCTGAGCTCAAGAGTTCGGGACCAGCCTGGGCAACACCGCAAAACCCCATCTGTACTAAAAATACAAAAAAATGAGTCGGGCATGGTGGTGAGCACCTGTAGTTCCAGCTACTCAAGAGGCTGAGGCAGAGAATTGCTTGAATCCAGGAAGTGGAGGTTGCAGTGAGCCGAGATTGAGCCACTGCACTCCAGCCTGGGTGACAGTGAGACTCTGTCTCAAAAATAATAATAAATAAATATTTGTAGAGACAGGGGGTCTCTACAATGTCCTGTAGCCTGACCAGGCTCACCTTTCAAATATATAACCCTCTGTCTCACCCATAAGTCCTAGGACCTGCCTCACTCCAACTCTCCGTGAAGTTCCTTGCCCACACCGAGATACAACTGGCTCCTCCAGGTGTGAAATGACCCTGTGCACAATCCCCGTGGCACAGCCTACTTCGCCCTGCCCGTCGGGGAACTAGGTGATGTAGCCTGCCCCCTGGAGAGATAGGGTACAGCCTTGTGTCTTCCTACAAGCCCCTTTCTGGCAGCTGTAGCCTGCTCACCTGCCAGGGGTGTGGCAATGCCTCTCCCACAAGTGGCAGAGCCCACCTGCCCAGAGCCCTATGCCAGGTAGATGGCAGGGTTGAAACGTTCAGCTCCTCACCCTTGAAGATGTGAAAGGTGAGCAGACCAATCTTCACAGCCACTCTCCTCCCCAAAGGTGTCCAGCTCGCATAGCACAGCCTCCATGTCCCCTTTTCCCTTAGGAGGGCATAGTCCCCCCACCCCCGCAAGTGGTCCATCCCTCATCCTCCTCCTCGGCAATCCTGCCAAGTGGTTGGTACAGCCCCCATACCCTTCTCTCCCTAGTAGGGGGTAGTTGCTCCCCTCCCCGCTCCTGCGCACCCGCCAGGTACCCAGGCGCCAGCAGCCCTGCCTCGCACCTGCCAGGTAGGTGGCGCAGTCAGCATAACCCTCGCGGTAAGGGTCGCACTTCTCGAAGGCGGTGGCGCCGTCGCTGAGCGTGGTGGCGAAGATTGCAGCGCCGTGCTGCACCAGCGCCATGCAGATGACTGTGTCGTTGCACGACGCCGCGCAGTGCAAGGGTGTCCTAGGCGTGGGGGTGGGGGGTTGCGGGGAACGATGCGTGAGAGGCTGCGCGTCCGCCCACGGGGGACCCAGCCCACCGCGCGGGTCGGGGCTCACCAGCCGTGGCTGTCGGGGGAGTTGACATTGGCACCCGCGGTGATGAGGAAATCCACGATGGAGTAGTTGGCGCCGCAGATGGCGTTGTGCAAGGCAGTGATGCCCTCCTCGTTGGGCTGGCTCGGGTCGTTCATCTGAGTGCACCGGGGGAGGGGGAAGACTCAGTCCCGCGGCTGGCATCTGCGATGCCCCCGCCGCGCCCACCTCCCGCTCAGCAGCGCTCACCTCCTTCACCGCCTGCTGCACCACCTCCAGCTCCCCGGTCAGCGCCGCGTCCAGGAGGAGCACCAGAGGGTTGAGGCGCGCGCGGCGGGCCTTGCGCGGGGAGCCCGCCTTCCGCAGCACAGAGCGCATCTCCTGGGGGACAGGGCGCAGAGGTCAGCGACTTGGAGGGATTGTTAGTATATCCATGATCTAGAGTAGGAAACAGAGGTCCAGGGACTTGTGGCACCCATCTAGACAGGGATAGAACTGGGATTCCCTCGGGATGGGGTGAGGGGGTGCCTTCGATCTCCTCGTAGAGCCTCCAGTTCCCTGCCATAGACAGGGAATCCTGTGATTTGAGAATCTTGGGCCCTGAAACTTGAGAGAAAGCTGGGGGGCCATGGGATTGGTGGCAAAGTAATTCTATCAGTTCAAAACAATGATTGTGGAAGCCAGTTATGCAATTCACACACAGTCTCACATTTCTTTTGTTAATAATGAATGCAATGAGACACACATGACAAAATGTTACCAGGTGTGTTCATTCCGGATGTTTGGAATTTGAGCATTTTATTATTCCTTGTGTTTTCCTTTTCTTTTTCTCTTTTTTTTTTTTTTTTTTTTTTTGAGACGGAGTCTCGCTCTGTCACCCAGGCTGGAGTGCAGTGCAGTGGTGTGATCTCAGCTCACTGCAACCTCCATCCCCCAGGTTCAAGCAATTCTCCTGCCTCAGCCTCCTGAGTAGCTGGGATTACAGGCATGCGCCACTATGCCTGGCTAATTTTCATATTTTTAGTAGAGACAGGGTTTTGTCATGTTGTCCAGGCTGGTCTCGAACTCCTGACCTCAGGTGATCCACCCACCTCAGCCTCCCAAAGTGCAAGGATTACAGGTGTGAGCCACTGTGCCCAGCCTCATGGGCTTTCTTATTTTTAATTTTCCTCCTGTAAGATTCATTTATTCTGGGCTGGGCGAGGTGGCTCATGTCTGTAATCCTAGCACTTTGGGAGGCTGAGGTGGGAGGATCACTTGAGCCCAGGAGTTCGAGAACAGCTTGGGCAATATAGTGAGACCCAGTCTCTACAAAAAATAAAAAATTAGCCTGACATGGTGGTGCACACCCGTCGTCCCAGCTACTTGGGAGGCTGAGGCAGGAGGATTACTTGAATGGAAGAGAAGGAGGCTTCAGTGAGCCATGATCATGCCACTGCACTCTAGCCTGGGCAACAGAGTGAGACCCAGTCTCAAAAGAAAAAAAAATGCATTTATTTATTCCAAGTGTGTGAGTGCATAGCATTTGTGATTCTGGTCTTTGCTGTTTCCAGAGTTTCAGTGATTTTAAGATTCTGGAATTCAGAGATCCCAACAGCCACTGAATCCAAAATTCCCAGATGCTCAGTTATTTCAAGTTTCCAATATGTTGTGATTGCAGAAATGCTAGGCTGTGCTATTTCAAATTGCTGAGGGGCCAGGACTTTGGAATCCCAAGAATCTATGATGGAGAACTTTAATATTTTTCTGTTAGAATTTCTTTTTTTTGTTGGTTTTCTTGAGACAGAGTCTCGCTCTGTCGCCCAGGCTGGAGTGCAGTGGCGCGATCTCAGCTCACTGCAAGCTCCGCCTCCCGGGTTCAGGCCATTCTCCTGCCTCAGCCTGCCAAGTAGCTGGGACTACAGGTGCCCACCACCACGCCTGGCTATTTTGCATTTTTAGTAAAGATGGGGTTTCACCGTGTTAGCCAGGACGGTCTTGTTCTCCTGACCTCGTGATCCGCCCACCTCGGCCTCCCAAAGTGCTGGGATTACAGGTGTAAGCCATCGTGCCTGACCTAGAATTTCATTTTAAAAGACTAGAAGGAAATGGCTGGGTGCGGTGGCTCATGTGTGTAATCTCAGCACTTTGGGAGGCTGAGGAGAGTGGATCACCTGAGGTCAGGCAGGAGTTCAAGACCAGCCTGGCCAACATGGTGAAACCCTGTCTCTACTAAAAATACAAAAATTAGCTGGCCATGGTGGCGCACGCCTGTAATCCCAGCTACTCAGGAGGCCGTGGCATGAGAACACTTGAACCCAGGAGGCACAGTTATAGTGAGCTGAGATGGCACCATCGCACTCCAGCCTGGGTGACAGAGTGAGACTCCATCTCAAAAAAGAAAAAAAAAAAAAGACTAGAAGGAAATATTCAAAATGTTAATGATGGTTCTCTGTGAGTGGTGTGATTTTGTCCTCTTTCTTCTATTTTTATTTATTTTCCCCAAGCTCTCTATGGTGTTGGTGTATTTCTCTATAGTGGAACGTGTAAATTTAAAGTATAAATCTCAGCTGGGCACAGTGGCTCATGCCTGGTTTGAGACCAGCCTGGACAACATAATGAGAACTGTCTCTACAAAAAATGTTAAATATTATCTGGGAGTGGTGGTGCATGCCTGCAGTCCCAGCCATAGGGGAGGCTGAGGCATGAGGATCAATTGAGCCCAGTAGGTGGAGGCTGCAGTGAGCCATGATCTTGCCACTGCACTCCAGCCTGGGCAACAGAGTGAGACTCTGTCTCGATAATAATAACCCTCCATTACAACATATCAGTGCATGAATTTGTGATTTTATAATTCAAAATATGAGCATCTTTAATTGTCAGATTTGGTGACTTCAAGAATCAGTGATAATCAGTCCATGATACTAACTTTATAATTCTTTTTTTTTAAGAGAAGAGATTCCTTTTATTTTATTTTATTTTGAGACAGAGTTTCTCTCTGTTGCCCAGGCTGGAGTGCAGTGGCGCAATCTCGGCTCACTGCAGCCTCTGTCTCCTAGGTTCAAGCAATTCTCCTGCCTGAGCCTCCCGAGTAGCTGGGATTACAGGCATGCGCCACCAGGCCCAGCTAATTTTTGTATTTTTAGCAGAGATGGTGTTTCACCATGTTGGCCAGGCTAGTCTTGAACTCCTGACCTCAAGTGATCCACCCGCCTCGGCCTCCCAAGGTGCTGGGATTACAGGCATGAGCCACCGTGCCCGGCCTAACTTTATAATTCTAAGATCCTGTTCAAACCTTTAAATGCTCTAGGGCTCTAAAATGTTACTATTCTAAGACGGTGACACTTGCGTTTGATTCTTACATTCTATGATTTTTTAAGTTTCTCTGTGGCCAGGACTCTGTGATTCTACAATGGGATGCTCAGCCATTTCAACATGCTGTTATTCATCCCCTCTTGATTTCAAAATCCTGAGCCTCAAGGTTCCTTGCCTTTACTTTCAGGAGGGCCTAGGAATAGGCATTTGGGGGGGTCCACCTGACCCCTACTTCTCTGAGAAGTGATCTCTTCCCGCTGTCTACGCACACGGAGTGTTCAGGACTGTTCCATGTGGCTACAACCCTCTTCCCAGTCAAGATGCAGGGACCAAGATCAGCAGGAGACCATCCCCTGGTCCAATGGTGACAACAGTAAGAGCAGTTAACAGTTATGTGCCAGGTATTATGCTAAGCACTATATTAATGTATTTAATGTTGGCCGGGTGTGGTGGCTCACACCTGTAATCCCAGCACTTTGGGAGGCCAGGGCGGGCAGATCACTTGAGGTCAGGAGTTCAAGACCAGCCTAGCCAACACAGTGAAACCCCGTCTCTACCAAAAATACAAAAATTAGCCAAGCGTGGTGGCATATGCCTGTAATCCCAGCTACTTGGGAGACGGACGCAGGAGAATCACTTTAACCCAGGAGGTGGAGTCCCGCACCCAGCCGAGACTCACTTTTTATTTATTTATTTATTTATTTATTTTTATTTTTTGAGACGGAATCTTGCTCTGTCACCCAGGCTGGAGTGCAGTGGCGCGATCTCAGCTCACCGCAAGCTCCGCCTCCCGGGTTCACGCCATTCTCCTGCCTCAGCCTCCAGAGCAGCTGGGACTACAGGCGCCCGCCACCACCCCCAGCTAATTTTTGTATTTTTAGTAGAGACGGGGTTTCACCATGTTAGCCAGGATGGTCTTATCTCCTGACTTCGTGATCCGCCCGCCTCGGCCTCCCAAAATGCTGGGATTACAGGCGTGAACCACCACGCCCGGCCTATTTATTTATTTATTTAGAGATGGAGTCTTGCTCTGTCGCCCAGGCTGGAGTGCAGTGGTGCAGTCTTGGCTCACTGCAACCTCCGCCTTCCGGGTTTAAGCGATTCTCTTGCCTCAGCCTCCTGAGTAGCTGGGATTGGAATGAGACCACCACTTCTCCTGTTGTCCTTCCCAGCTTCTCCCCCACCTCCCCTTTTCCCTAGTTTATAAGACAGGAAAAAAAGGGAGAAAGCAAAACGTTGGAAAAAAAACAGAAGTACGATAAATAGCTAGATGACCTTGGCGCCACCACCTGGTCCTGGTGGTTAAAATAATAATAATATTAACCCCTGACCAAAACTGCTGGTGTTATCTGTAAATTCCAGACATTGTATGAGAAAGCACTGTAAAACGTTTTGTTCTGTTAGCTGATGTCTGTAGCCCCCAGTCACGTTCCTCACGCTTACTTGATCTATCATGGCCCTTTCACGTGGACCCCTTAGCGTTGTAAGCCCTTAAAAGTGCTAGGAATTTCTTTTTCGGGGAGCTCGGCTCTTAAGACGCTGATGCTCCCGGCCGAATAAAAACCTCTTCCTTCTTTAATCCGGTGTCTGAGGAGTTTTGTCTGTGGCTCGTCCTGCTACAGAATTACAGGCACGCGCCACCGCTCCGGGCTAATTTTTGTATTTTTTTAGTAGAGAGGGGGTTTCACCATGTTGGTCAGGCTGGACTTGAACCTCTGACCTCATGATCCACCCACCTCGGCCTCCCAAAGTGCTGGGATTACAGGCGTGAGCCACCGCGCCCGGCCGAGACTCACTATTTTATAAGAGGAGAGAGCAAAGCCAGGAACAGTGGCTCATGCCTCTAATCGCAGCACTTTGGGAGGCTGAGGCAGGTGGATCATTTGAAGTCAGGAGTTTGAGACCAGCCTGGCCAACATGGTGAAACCTCATCTCTACTAAAAATACAAAAATTAGCCAGGAGTGGTGGCACACACTTATAATCCCAGCTACTTGGGAAGCTAAAGCGGGAGGATGGCTTGAACCTGGGAGGCGGAGGTTGCAGTGAGCCGAGGTCAAGCCACTGCACTCCAGCCTGAGTGATGGAGCAAGACTCTGCCTGGAAAAAAAAAAAAATAGAGGAGAGAGCAGAGCAGACACAAGAGACACAGAGACAGAGAGG
Source organism: Pan troglodytes (assembly GCF_028858775.2). NCBI lineage: Eukaryota > Metazoa > Chordata > Mammalia > Primates > Hominidae > Pan > Pan troglodytes. The sequence goes on from NC_072418.2 coordinate 48,349,392, forward strand.
GAGAGAAGAGAGGGTGACTGCTTTGATTCAGGCAAGACTTCTCAGTCCCAGAATGAACCCACTGTTGTGCCAAGACTCAGTCATGTCCAGGTGTATGACTCGAGATTGCTGAAGGAATGCCCGGGGCAGGGCACAGGCACAGGTTATTGGAGAGAAGGAGCAGAGAACATCTCTATGTGGCCAAGACTCCCAGATGGCCCTCCATATATTCACACACAGCTATCCTAAAGACTACATTTCCCAGCATCCCATTGCAATGAGGCTCCTGGCCAGTGGGAGCAGGCAGAGTGATGTGTGGAACTCCCAGGTTCTGCCTGAAACAGGAAAGGGCACTTTCTCTTCTTCTTTCTCTCTTCCTGGCTGGAGGGCAGACTTGGTGACAGCCATCTAGGACCATGAAGGCAGGCTTACTCCCCGATGGATGGCAGAGCCCCAGGTAGATAGAGCCTGGGTCCTGACTCCAGTGAGGTGCCTACAGTCCTGGGCTGCAAACTCTTGGACTTCTACTCAAAAGAGGAGAAAACTTCGATCTCATCTAAGCCACTATATTTGGGGGGCTCTTTGCTACAGCTCCTGGATTCATGTAGCAAACATACCCCGGTTTCCTCCTGTATTACTTACCATGCTCTGCGGCTGCTCTGGTGGGCTGCTCTGGGACAGGGCCGGGGGTGGAATGGGAGCTGGTGGGGCAGGAGCAGGGGGCCCTGCCCTGGCCTCAGATCCCTCAGTGATGGGGGACAGCTCTGGCTCCGGCCCCCCGGGCCCTGGCCCCCCATGACGATGGAAGAGGCGGCTGATGATCTGCTGGTACTGTTTCTTGTGGGTAGGGGGCAGGGCCACAGCAGGGGCCTGCTCCATGGAGCCCCTGCGTTTGAGGGGCCGGGGAATTTCCGCCAACACCCGTGCCACCTCCTCCAGCTCGGGCACCGACTGTGCCTCCGGTGGCAGTGCTGGCTGCAGCCTCGTGGGGCTGAGAGGCCTTGCTACAGGGCCTTCATCCACATCGCCAGCCTCCAGCACTGGTGTCAGCAGCCCCTCTATCTCTGGCTCAGGCTCCAGCTCGGTGGGGGGTTTGGGGGGTCCTAGCCGGAACAAGAACCCATCAGAGGACAGGTCCCCAGGAGATACCCAACACTCCCTCTCCACAACTTCCAGGGCATACAACCAGCACATGATTTTCTGTGTGACCTCAGGGAAGTTCCTTGCCCTCTCTGGGCTACACTTTCCTTGGGCTGTGAATAATATACAATTATGATGCCTCCCATTTATTGAGCAGTTAGTATGTGCCTGGCGCTTTACATGCCTACCTTATTGTAATCTCACCACTGCTTTGTGAGGTAGATACATTGCCATCTCCACATTACCGAAAGGGAATCTGGGCTTCAGAGAGGACAAGTCAGTTGCCCAAAGCCATGCAGTTGGGACTTGAACTCAGTTCTGACTGACTCTAGAATCTACTTCTACCAACCGTGATAGATGTGATTTTCTGAGATCCTGAGAATTTCCTCTCCTAACATCTCAGGCAGAAAACTCCAGCAGGAAGTAGAATCCTGGTGTTTAATGATTTCTTCTCTGTCTTACTCACTCTGACAGTAAAGCAGGTGGAAATAAAAATATGCATTATTGGCTGAGTCGAGTGGCTCACACCTGTAATCCCAGAACTTTGGGAGGCCGAGGCAGGCAGATCTCTTGAGATCAGGAGTTTGAGACCAGCCTGGCCAACATGGTAAAACCTTGTCTCTACTAAAAATACAAAAAAAAAAAAAAATTAGCTGGGCGTGGTGGCACATGCCTGTAATCCCAGCTACTCAGGAGGCTGAGGCACAGGAATCGCTTGAACCCAGGAGGCGGAGGTTGCAGTGAGCCGAGATTGCACCACTGCACCACTGCACTCCAGCCTGGGCAAAAGAGTGAGATTTCATCTCAAAATATATATATATATATATATATACACACACACACAAACACACACACACTTTATATATATAGTGTGTATATATTTTTATATAGTATGCATATACATATAAATAATACACACACACACACGGCTGGGCATGGTGGCTCATGCCTGTAATCCCAGCACTCTGGGAGGCTGAGGTGGGTGGATCACCTGAGGTCAGGGGTTCGAGACCAGCCTGGCCAACATGGCAAAACCTCGTCTCTACTAAAAATACAAAAAATTAGTTGGGTGTGGTGGTGCATGCCTGTAACCCCAGCTACTTGGGAAGCTGAGGTAGGAGAATCGCTTGAACCTGGGAGGTATAGGATGCAGTGAGCTGAAACCTCACCACTGCATTCCAGCCTGGGCAAGAAGAGTGAAACTCCATCTTGGCTGGGCACGGTGGCTCACGCCTGTAATCCCAGCACTTTGGGAGGCCGAGGTGGGCAGATCATGAGGTCAGGAGATCGAGACCATCCTGGCTAACATGATGAAACCCCGTCTCTACTAAAAATACAAAAATTAGCTGGGGGTGGTGGTGGGCACCTGTAGTCCCAGCCACTCAGGAGGCTGAGGCAGGAGAATGGCGTGAACCCGGGAGGCGGAGCTTGCAGTGAGCAAGCACCACTGCACTCCAACCTGGGAGAAAAAGCGAGACTCTGTCTCAAAAAAAAAGAGTGAAACTCTGTCTCAAAAATAAATAAATAAATAAACCCCAAAACACACACACATACGCATTATTTCATTGAATCCCTGTCACAGTTCTATAGGGTAGATATTATTAATCTCTCTTCACAGACGGGAAACAGAGTTTCAGACAAGTAATTTATCTTCAGTCACACAGCAAGTTAGCAGTGAAGAGAGACTCCAGCCCATCTGCTTAACTCACTGATCTCACACCTCAAAATATTAATAAATTATTATAACTAATATGGTAGCTATTTATTTGAGACTGGGTCTCACTCTGTCACCCAGGCTGGAGTGCAGTGGCGCTATCACAGCTCACTGCAGCCTGGATCTCCCAGGCTTAAATGATCCTCCCACCTCAGCATCCTGAGTAGCTGGGACTACAGGCACCCACTACCATGCCCGGCAGATTTTTTGTACTTTTATTTTTAGTAAAGGCTATTTTAGTTTCACTATGTTGCCCAGGCTGGTCTTGAACTCCAGAGCTCAAGCAATCCTGTCTGCATTAGCCCACCAAACTGCTAGGATTACAAGGGTGAGCCACGGTGCCTGGCTAATATGGTAGCTATTGATAGCTTACTATGTATCAGATCCTATTTATTTATTTATTTTTGAGACAGAGTCTCACCCTGTCACCTGTGCTGGAGTGCAGTGGCATGATCTTGGCTCACTGCCACCTCCGCCTCCTTGGCTCAAGCTGAGTAGCTAGGACTACAGTGGTGAGCCACCATGCCCAGCTAATTTTTTATTTTTATTTTTTAATTTTTGATAGAGATGGGATTTCATCATGTTGTCCAGGCTGGTCTTGAACTCCTGACCTCAAGTGATCTGCCCACCTCGGCCTCCCAAAGTGCTGGGATTACAGGTGTGAGCAACTGCACCTGGCCCATCAGGTGCTGTTTTAAAGGCTTTATATGAATTTAATAACATATGTCAATAAGATCGATTCTATCATTATTTGCCTTTTTTTTTTTTTTTTTTTTTTTTGAGGCAGAGTCTCCCCCTGTCGCCCAGGATGGACTGCAGTGGTGCAATCTTGGCTCACTGCAACCTCCGCCTCCCGGGTCCAGGTGATTCTCCTGCCTCAGCCTCCCAAGTAGCTGGGACTACAGGTGCCCGCCACCACGCCTGGCTAATTTTTGTATTTTTAGTAGAGATGGGGTTTCATATTGGCCAGGCTGGTCTCGAACTTCTGACTTTGTGATCCGCCCGCCTCGGCCTCCCAAAGTGCTGGGATTACAGGCATGAGCCACTGTGCCCGGCCCATTATTTCCCTTTTACACTCAAGAAAATTGAGGCCCAGTGAGGTTAAGTGACTTGCCCAAGGTCACACAGTGTGGAACCAGGCAGTCTGGCTTCAGGGTCCACACTTAACCTTTGAGCTATCCCTGGCTCCTACCCAAATTCCCAAACTCACCTGGCCTAGCTCTCAGCAGGGACAGTGCTTGTAAAGAGGCATTTGGCTGTGATCTCCCCACCTCCCAGGGCTGGTCTGGTCCCCCTGCCATTTGTCCTCCCTTCACCCAGTCCTCTAGGGCCCTCATTGCTGACTCACCTTCGTTCACAGGGGGCCATGTCTGTTGGGGATGCTGGGGGGCTGGGGTAGGGGTTTGGGGTTGGGGCTGGGGCTGTGGGGGCAGCTGGGGCTGTGGTTGTGATTGTGGCTGGGGCTGTGGTTGTGGTTGGGGCTGCAGCTTAGGCGGGGGTGCTCGGGTGAAGAGGGGGGACCCAGGGAGCATGGCGCGGCTGGCCCCGTGCTCCCAGAAGGCGTTCTGCAGCTTGAAGATCATGCTGAGGGGGATGGGACGCTGGCGCGGGGCCCCGCGGGGCTGGGGGCTGGAGGGGGGCATGGGGATGCGGCTGACGGGCTGCCAGCTGCGAGGCAAAGTGCCCGACGGCCCCGCGGAGCCCAGCGAGCGCCGGTAGCTGCCCGCGTCTGAACGCCGGTCGCTGGCCAGAGGAGAGACCTTGTAATTGCGCGGCAGGGTGGCGCTGGTGAGGTTGTCCTGGGGAAGAGGGAAGGGAGAAGGGGATCGGGTGAGAGAGGGAAGGTGGAGGGGAGGTAAAGACAAAAGACGAGAAGGGAGAGGAGGTGAGGGAAGCCCTGGGAGTGAGGGAGAAGAAAGGGTGAGGAAGGAGCAGAAACCCAGCACAGTGAAGGGAGAGCGTGGGAAAGGGCGCCGAGACCCAGATCGCAGCCCCGAGGGGGAGACTGGCCTTGACCCCGCTCCCCGACCCCACTCCTCGACCTTCCCCAGCCTCTCCTCCCCAGGCGTCGCCTCCTCACCTTGCCGGTGCCCCCCAGTCCATCCAGGCTGCTCTCCCTCCAAGGCAACAGCTGCAGGCTCGGCGAGGCAGGCCTCGCGAAGACGTCCAGGCCTGCGGGGCGGGAATCATTAGGGTCTGTGGGGCTGCCTCTCCTCCGGGTCCTCCACTCCCCGGGCCTCCACCACTCACGTTCATAGCTCGCTGTCTGCGAAGGCTTCTTCTCGTACGCCACGTCCAGGTCAGACTCGTTCCAGGCTTTCGGGGGCCGCCGGCGCAGGGTCAGGTCGTCTGGGGAGAAGTTTCCAGGGAGGATGAGACGGGAGGGGTGGCGAGCCCCGGATCCCGCCCGCTTTGACCCCGCGAGTCAAAGGCCCCGCGAGGGGCCCCTGGGTTCACCTTGCGCGCGCAGAGGCGGGGCGAATGCGCTGCCGCCGGACCCTAGCAGGGAGCTCCCGAAGGCGGACGCTGGCGCGTCGTAGGCTGTGGCAGGGGGGCGCGGTGACGGCCCGCGCTCGGGGAAGAAGGCCTGGGGCCCCTCCGCCAGGGGGCTGCCGCGGGGGGAGCCTGCGCGGCCCAGGAAGTCGAAAGGCGTGGGGGGACCCTGCTGGCGGAGCGGGCCTGGCCCGGGACGCGGGGAGGGCGCACGGCCGAGGGAGCTGCCTGCGCCATCGAAGGCGCGGGGCCGGGGCGAGGTCGCGCGGTCCAGGCTGCCGTAGGCGTCCGGCTGCAGGTAGAGCGGGGTGCGCGGCGACGACGGCCGGCCCTTGGGGGACAGCGGGCTGTAGGGGTGCAGTGTTGGGGCACTCTCTGATCGTCCGAACGGGGTGTCTGCGCCGTCGGCGGCCGCCTTCCGGGGGGACCCTCGGCTGCCGAAGGGCTCAGGGATCGAGCTGGAGCTGTACCGGGGCGGCTGTGGGGAGGCCAGGGTATTGAGGGATGGATCAAAGGAGACATAAGTGGAAGGGTTGGTGTGTGGGCGGGGGTGTCAAGAGAGATCACTGGAGGTCAACCCAGAGGAGGCCGACCGGCCATGGAAATTCAGGCACAGAGAGCCCAGGTGAGGAGTGGTGGGGAGACAGCCCTGAATCAGCACTGTGGCTAGCCCATTACTCTATGTCACCTTTATGCCGCTTAGGTAAACACCTCTTTCCTTCTGAGGGTCCCGTTAGATGTCCACTTCCACTGGTCCCCTCTTTTCTCTTTCTTTCTTTCTCTCTCTCTTTCTTTTCTTTCTTTCTTTCTTTTCTTTCTTTCCTCTCTCTCTCCTTCCTTCCTTTCTCTCTCTCCTTCCCTCCCTCCCTCCCTGCTTGCTTGCTTTCTCTCTCTTTCTTTCTTTCTTTCTTTTCTATCTCGGCTCATTGCAGCCTCAACCTCCCTGGCTTAGTGTGATCCTCCCACTTCAGCCTCCCAAGTAGCTGGGATTACAGGTATGCACCACCACACCTGGCTAACTTCTGTATTTTTAGTAGAGACAGGGTTTCACCATGTTAGCCAGGCTGGTCTTAAACTCCTGACCTCAAGTGATCCGCCTGCCTCTGAAAGTGTTGAGATTACAGGCGTGAACCACCGCGCCCAGCCAGATTTTTAAAAAATCATTTGTAGAGGCTGGTCTCAAACTCTTAGGCTCAAGCAATTCTCTCACCTCGCCTTCCAAAGTGCTGGGATTCCAGGTCTGAGCCATTGCGCCTGGCCTGGTCCCCTTTTTTCAAGTTCCCTTGAAGAGCCCACAACCTGCATAACTATATGGGGCAATTTTGCCTGAAATCCAGGCCTCTGGTCTGGACTGTGGCGAGAGGCTGGCTTTGGAGATCAAGATGGGAACCAGGCTTACCCTAGAAGGGGGTCCGGCCTGCGGGCCAGGAGGCGCGGGAGAGTCTGACCACAGTGACTCCAGCTGCTTGGTCAGTTCATCCACCTTGGCCGCCGCCGTGTCCAGCTCCATCTGCTTCAGATCCATGTGTTTCATGGCCAGCGCTGGGGAGGTGGGAGTGGAGGTAAGGACCCGGCCTCCTGGCAGGGGCCGGCCTCAGCACCCCTCACCCGCTGCCGAGGGCCCCGCCTCGCCAGCCCCGCCCCCTACTCCAGCTTACACTGGAAGTTCATGTCCAGAAAGTCCCGCGCGCTCTGGAATGCCTCGCTGTCCATGGTGCCGGCCGGAGCGGGCGCCTGCATGGTGGGGAGGGAGGGAGCTGGCTAAGACCCCGCCCCTGTAGACCCCGCCCTCAGGGAGTCAGACGCCGTCAGGAGCGGGACAACGCCTCAACTCAGTTCCTTCCCCTGGAAGCCCTTTACCCTTTCACCTCCCCAGCTGGGAAATGCCAACTCCTCCAAAGCCAAGTCCATGCGCCACGGAGAAGTCCAAACCCAGTCTAAAACCTTCGGAATTCACTTTCTCTTTCTTTTTTTTTTGTGTGTGTGTGTGTGTGTGTGAGACAGAGTCTCGCTCTGTGGCCCAGGCGGGAGTGCAATGACGCAATCTTGGCTCACTGCAACCTCCGCCTCCCGGGTTCAAGCAAATCTGCCTAGCTGGGACTACAAGCGCGCGCCATTATGCCCGGCTAATTTTTGTAGTTCTGGGATTACAGGAGTGAGTCTCCGCGCCCGGCCGTGTCCATCTCTTTATCGCAGTCCTAAGACCTGAATCACTCCTTGAACAATTATCTATTGATCACCTACAATGTGCCGGTAAACATAGGATGGAATAACTATGAATTACTGAATGTTTACTAGGGACCAGGACGCACTGTGCTAGATCCTGTTTTTGTTTGTTTGTTTGTTTTTGAGATGGTGTCTCGCATTTTCGCCCAGGCTGGAGTGCAGTGGCGCGATCTCGGCTCACTGCAAGCTCCGCCTCCAGGGTTCACGCCATTCTCCTGTCTCAGCCTCCCGAGTAGCTGGGACTACAGGCGCCTGCCACCATGCCTGGCTAAATTTTTGTATTTTTAGTAGAGACGGGGTTTCACCGTGTCAGCCAGGATGGTCTCGATCTCCTGACCTCGTGATCCATCCGCCTCGGCCTCCCAAAGTGCTGGGATTACAGGCGTGAGCCACCGCGCCCGGCCTTGTTTTTGTTTTTTAATAATAATTCTGCTGTCTGCTGTGTACTAGAACCCATGCCTACTGCTTGGGGTATAATGTAGTAAATGTAGTAAAAACAATATCCTCCGGGCGCGGAGGCAGGAGAACGGCGTGAACCCGGGAGGTGGAGCTTGAACTGAGCGGAGATGGCGCCACTGCACTCCAGCCTGGGCGACAGTGCGAGACTCCGTCTTAAAACAAACAAATAAATAAATAAGTATGTTTAAAACAACAACAACAATAACCAGCCAGGCGCGGTGGTTCACTCCTGTAACCCGAGCACTTTGGGAGGCCGAGGTGGATGGATCGCTTGAAGCCAGGAGACCAGCCTGGCCAATATGGTGAAACCCCGTCTCTACAAAAAAATACAAAAGTTAGCTGGGCATGGTGGCATGTGCCTGTAATCCCAGCTACTCAGGAGGCTGAGGCGCAAGGCTCACTTGAACCTGGGAGGCACAGGTTGCAGTGAGCATAGATTGTGTCACTGCACTGCAGCTTGGGTGACAGAGCAAGGCTCTATTTAAAAAAAAAAATTAATTGAGGGGCCACTCCCTTCTAGAGTGGTGAGAAATGCCGTGCACCGAAAGCTTCATTCGATGGTCAAAACCACCCTAGCAGGCAAGAAAGCATGGCTCAGAAACATATGTTCAAGGTCACCCTGCAAGAAGTCGGTAGTAATCGGTTTCACACCCGCATCTAACTTATTCTGGGTCATCTCTACCAGATTAGAGGGGTCCTAGAGGGAAGCGACTGCTCAGCTTCCTTTCCCTAGGGTCCCCATTCAGTGGAGGTCTGGCTGTCACTGACCCATTGTTAGCAAGAGGAACAGGGAGGTGGCCAGGGGTGGAGGGGCAGCTGTGGTCACTGGCCCAGTGGGAGGGAGCTAGGCCACTAGGAACCGGTCAGGCCAGCACCATCCCTATCCCCATGCCAGCCACCACACCCACCAGCTCTGCCACCTCCCTGCTGTATCGACCACTTAGCTCTGGCAGTATAGGCAGCAGGGCAGGCTGGGGCATGCTGATACCCGCCTCTGTCTGGGAAGTCGAAGGAACAGAACCTGTTCAGGCTGGCGGCTCATTTGGATGAACAGGGAGTGTGTGACCTTGGGCGTTGAGTCCTCTCCACTCCCTGGGCCTCAGTCTCCCCAACATCAAAGAAGAAGGCAAATCACCTTTTTTTTTTTTTTTTTTTTTTTGAGATAGGGTCTCGCTCTGTAACCCAGGCTACAATTGTGACTCACTACAGCCTCTTGACCTCCCAGCTCAAGTGGTCCTCCCACCTCAGCCTCCTGAGTAGCTGAGACTATAGGTATAGCCTTGCGCCACCACGCCCAGCTAATTTTTTAAAAACATTTTGTACACTTTGGGAGGCTAAGGCGGGCGGATCACGAGGTCAGGAGATCGAGACCATCCTGGCTAACACGGTGAAACCCTGTCTCTACTAAAAAATACAAAAAAATTAGCTGGGCGTGGTGGCGGGCGCCTGTAGTCCCAGCTACTCGGGAGGCTGAGGCAGGAGAATGGCGTGAACCAGGGAGGCGGAGCTTTCAGAGAGCCGAGATCGCGCCACTGCACTCCAGCCTCGGAGACAGAGCGAGACTCCGTCCCAAAAAAAAAAAAAAAAAAATTTGTAGAGACAGGGGTCTCACTTTGTTGCTCAGGCTGGTTTTGAACTCCTGGGCTCAAGCAATCCTCCCGCCTCAGCCTCCCAAAGTGCTGAGATTACAGGCATGAGCCACCACACCTGGCCAAACCAGCTATTCTGAAAGGCCCCTTTAATCTCTATGAGCCCCAGACTTTCAAACTGTAAGGACCTTAGGACTGTAACTAAAGTTCTACAGAGCCTAAACCCCTCAGCTAAAGAGCCTATTGTTGGAAAGTTCTGAGTCCAAGATTCTATCTTTGGAACATTCTAGAATTCTCCAATTTGTCTAACCCAGAATTCTGAGTCTTTCTGTACCACATTCTACCTAACCCAGGGTTGCACTGCTCTGGAAGTCTAGATGGATGGTATAGTGCGGCTGGTAAAAGCATGAGTAAGAAGTCAGACTTCAAAAATTCAAATCTGAGGGCCGGGCATGGTAGCTTCTGCCTGTAATCCTTGCACTTTGGGAGGCCGAGGGGGGAGGATCACTTGAGGCCAGGAGTTCAAGACCAACATGGCCAACACAATGAGACCCCATTTCTTAAAAAAAAATAAAATAAAATCATCAAATCTGGCAGCACCACCGTCCAAACCTGACCACAGTACCTCAGTCTCCTAATCCATAATATGGGGATAAAAGTTCACCTCATAGGACTACTGTAAGAATCCACCTGGTCAGAAGGTGCAGGAAGAATTCAGAGCTCTGAGAATTGAGGCCTCAGGAAGAAGAGACTACAGGAATAAAAACTCGGGCATTTAGAATTTCAGAGATACACAAACAATACTTTGTTAACTGTTAAAATAGATAAATGAGCAAGTCTGTGCAGCCTCCAATGCCAGCTGTAAGTGACTCTTTTATTTTTCTTTTGGTAGAGATTTAGTCTCTCTCGCGCCTGTGGTTAGGCTGATCTCGAACTCCTAGCCTCATGGGATCCTCCCCAGCTCGATCTCCCAAAGTATTGGGACTACAGGCGTGAGCCACGGCGCCATGATCCCCAAATTTCCAAGATTCTCAGATTCCATGCTGACATTCTCTGGCTCTCAGGAAATGCCAACCCTGGGTGTGGGGCTGTCGCGGGGACAGGCGGTGGGGACGTCGGAGCCACCAGGGGGCGGTCACGCCCGGACCCCCGCCAGGAGGGCGGACTGCGCCTGAGCTCAGGCCCGGGGAATGCGCAGCGGGCCCGGGCAGGTGCTGTACATCCCGCGGCAAGGGAGCTGGGCCGGGCGGGGTACAAGGGCGGGGCGCGGGGGTGGCGCGGGCCGTGTGTCTGTTCCCAGGCCTCTGCCCCTGACCTCTGCCTCCGAGTCCTCTCCCATGTGCTCCCCTCCAGCTCTAGCTCCGAGCTCTCCCGCGGGCTCTGGTCCAGCCGCAGGTACTCTCCCCTGGGCTCCTCTCTCCGCTCCACCCCTGGCTCTCCTTCCCTGGCCTCCTCTGCACCCCAGCCAGGTTCTTTAGGGCTAAGGATCCTGTGGACTTCCTGGAGGAGTCATCTTCAGTAGGAACCGGGTCAGAGAGCCAGACTGAGCTGGGAACACCCAGGCTGGACTCCTACAGCCCTGTCGGGTCACACTGAATCTGGAGAGGCTCCACAGTCTCTGGGACTCGGTTTCCCCCTTTGTGGACGTCTATGGAATGGGCTAGGGCCTTTCTTGCTCTAAGCCTCTACTTGGGCTTGTTATTTAGCTTCTCTGTGCCTGTTTCCTCATGTGGACCATGGGAAGAATTAATACCTTCGCCTCAAAGGGGTATGAGGATGGAGTGACATAATTTATAAGCCGTGATTAGAACAATGCGGTGCGTGAAATAAAGTTCACACATACAGGATTCATAATTACCAGATGTCCTTGGCTGTTCATTATAATAACACAGGGTCTGGCAACAGAGTGAGGGGTCCAGACTCAATGTAATTTTTTTTTCCCCTAAAAGGGCCCTTTCAACTCTTTCTGAGATCATACAAGCCCTGAGTTTTGACACCCAGGGTCTCAACTTCCTGAGCCCTTGCCTCTCAGAGTCCTAAATTTCCCCTGTACATTCCTGAGTCTGGCCAGTGATCACCTTCAGTCACTTAGGGACGGGAGGGCTGGGAGAGCCCTGGAAGATTCCAGACAGAAGCTGGCAAAAGCCCAGGGTGTGGGCAATATCCACTCTCCAGCCTCCGTTTCTCCACTCGTAATGAGGAGTCCTTCCCTGGGGTCAGCAAACCTTATTCAAAGGGAGACCTCTCAGTCACCCAAGATTCCTCTAGACAATGCGAGCTTTCCTACCTACCTACCTACCAGCTCTGAGCTTGGTACACCCAGAGCCCTGTTTTGGCAGCCACGGTTATTATTTTTAATTTCATTTCAGGTTATCATCAAATGCCCTTCAAGCCCAGACATTGGGAAACACTCCTCTCTCATCAGATGCCCGCCTCCCCCATTCTGTTTTTAATCCCCCTTCTTAGGACGCATGGGGGTGGAGAGAACGGGGAGATAGACAGAGGGAGGTGCCTGGTCCTGCCCTCCCCCCGCCTCAAGGACAGACAGACACCTCCAGAATTAGCCTCTGTCCCTTCCTTATCTCCCACAATACCCCAGGTCAGACAGATGGGCGTGGAGGTGACATTTCTCACCTCAGGGTCAGGGCAAGGAGCCCTGAGGCAGAAGGTTAGTCAGAAAATCTGGCGGGGGCGGATGGAATCCCGTCCCCCAGAGAGCACAGAAGAAAGAGGAGGCAGAATCCTGACCCCACAAACTCTACTGCCTGTGTGAGCTCCAAGCCTCAGTTTACCCCTTCCTCTCCGTGTAATGGTTAAATGCCCGGCTATGCAAACCTCCCAGAATCCAATAGCCGCTTTCCGGAATTCTGCCCTGGGTTCTAGAACTACCTCTGCAAACCCAGCTGTTTCCCACCCCATAAGGCAATAGGGGAGCCCACCTCCGCCAGGGGGTGCCCTAGGGCGGATGTCCCTTCTCTGGTTAGGCAGGTCTGACGCCCAGGTTAATGACATGTTGGGTTCGCTCAGCGGCACAGAGGAGGTTGGAGATCTGCCTCGGTGTTTTCTCTCCTACCCCGCCCCCATCCCCGAGCCGAAAAGTCGGGGGAGAGCCGGGACACAGCCTCTGGAGGGACCCCGGGACCCCGGGTACCTGTCCTGCTCCACTTCAGGAACCCAGGCTCCACTATCCCTGCCCCACCCTTAATTCTGCTCAGAGACCTAGAAGATCGGTCGAGACAGCAGCTTGAGGCTGGCAGGGTGGTCACCCATTCCACCCTGAGCCCCACCAGTCTGAGCCTCCCATTTCTGACCAAGACTCGGGGATTCGAACCCCTATACTACCCAAAGACTCGGCTTCCTAGAGCCCCCCAGTTCGAGGGACTCAGGAATTCCAGCTCCAACGTCTCCCCGGGATGAAGGGGTCGAATCCCTCCATTCCAAGAATTCAGGCATCCGAACCCGCTTTCCCTCCCTCCAGTAAAACAGGCAACGGAGTTTCCTTCTAAGGATCCAGGTGTCGGCGCGCCCCAAATTCCGCCCTGGGACCTGGCGTCCGAGTCCCCTCCCAATCCTCCCAGGGACGCGGGTGTTGGGCTTTTTCAGGGCCTCTGGTCCCCAGGAGGGTGAAACTCACGGATCCGGGCAGATCCTGGCACCTGGGGGCTTCCTCCGGCTCGGGCTCCGGCTTGGGGAGCGGAGAACGGGGCGGGGCAGGAGCTAGGAACAGGTTAGACGACGTGACTTGGGCTGGAGGGAGGCGGGTCCCGGAGGGGAGGGGGAGCCAAGGTCGCCTCGAGCACCTTGGGACTTGTAGTCCCGGAGGGACAGGACGTAGCCCGAGACGATCCCATTTGGATTCACCCAGAGTCCATTTCACAGACAGGAAGGGCGAGGCCCAGAAGCCGAGAGCGACCAGGCCAGGGAGATACAGAAGAGCCGAGACGCCTGCCTCGCTGTGGCTGGAGACTGACTCCTGAGCCCTTGCCCCACCCCTTCAGGCGCAGTATCCCCTTTCCTGATCAGTATCCCCCAGGGTCTCTGAGCCCGAATCTCCCCGACGATAAAAAGTGCGGGTTGGATCTTCAAAGGATGTCCCAGCAAGAGTTCAAAATCTTAGTTTGGACTACAACCCCCAGCAGCCTCCGCGACCGACCTCGGGCGACTCTTTGCCTCGGGTCCTGTGGGAATTGTAGTCCTGGAGCCCGCAGGGGCTGCACCCCGGTGTCTCTCTCGCCCACGCGAAGGAAACCGTCTGGAGATCCTGGATAGGGGAAACATTTCCCCTTCCCCTTGACCCTCCCTCCGCTCTGGAAAGCCTCTCCCACCTGGGGAGAAGGGGTGCCCCAATTCTGGAGTAGGATCCTAAATCTTGGCAGAGGGGGCGGGAAGTGGCGCTGACACACTGGCCAGGAATGCAGTCGGGTCACCCTGTCTAGCCACCGTCCCGCGGCTCCAACCGCCGCCCAACGCGGGGCGGCCCCAGTGGGAAGGGAAGTGGGTGCGTCCCCCAAATCTGCGTCCACGTGCCGCTGTTTACACGCTCCCTGGGGCAGGGAGGAGTCGCCGATCAGGTCCCTTCCTGAAAGTCATCGAGGTTTCCCACGCATGAGACTAAACCCCCGAGGGCATCTACAAGTCCCATTTGATCCACAAACGCTACACCGTGCCCAGCACCACTCCACGCGTGTGGGGCTCCTGGGTCCGAGGCTCCGCCCTCGAGAACCACAAGCTCCTCCCCCTATGTTTCCCGCTCCCCCGGAGTCCAGAAGCCCCGCCCCTGGCTGGAACTTCACGCCTTCCGGACGGATTGCCCCTATTTCTCCATTTTCCCGCTTCTCCCAGTCAAGTTCTGAACTTCTGAGGCATCTGGGCCTCCCCAGAAGACATTTAACACAGAAAGCACAGCCCTACTAACTAGGATTCTTACCTGTCTCTTCAAGAATTTCAGACCAATCGACCGTCCTGTCTCTTTAAGGCTTAGGAAGAGCAGTGTGGCTGCCCCTTTAAGGAGGCGTTGCAACAAACCATATTGGACAGACGATGGGGGCGACCCATCGGTACCCGACGGGCCTCTGACTCCAGCAATACAGCGAATCAGCGGCTTTCGGGAATACATTTTTCGGAAAAAGACTTCTTCCTCGGTTTTCTGCTCTGCACACGTTGAAATTTTCCCGTTTTTCCTGCAGATCGGGAGTCGAGCAATGCCTACCCCCGCGCTCCCGCACCAGTTGGGCGCTCCCGGATGATGCCCTACCCCTTTGGATCCACGTGGTCTGCAACCTGGTGCGAGCAGCCCGGGCTACAGGGTTGCCTGTGGTGTGGGTCTCAGGATGGAGGAGCCCCAGGCCGGCGGTGAGGGTGCGGGTTGACGGGGTGCGGAGGGTGCGTTGGTGGAAGGAGAAAGGGGCGCCCGAGAGGGTTTGGGCGGAAAAGGAGGCGTACCTGGAAGCAGGACTTGCGAAGAGCGTGCATTCCCAGTGGGCGAACGGGAATTCGAACGGAGAGAGGGTTATCTTGTGGGGGGCTACCCGTGGAGAGCAAGGCGCCCCCAGGGGTTGGATCGGTGAAATTGAGGTCGCCCCTGGGGAACAGGTGGGCAGAAAGGAGAAACCAGGTTGAGGGGACTGGAGTG
The DNA here is from genome assembly GCF_028858775.2 of Pan troglodytes. Classification (NCBI taxonomy): domain Eukaryota; kingdom Metazoa; phylum Chordata; class Mammalia; order Primates; family Hominidae; genus Pan; species Pan troglodytes. The sequence continues at coordinate 48,364,624 of NC_072418.2, forward strand.
CTCACGAGGTTAAGACCAATGGACCGATAGGCGCGCCCTGCAAGATTGGACCGGCAAGGAGGTGTCAGTCACCCCATTTCCCCTTCTGCTGCAGATGCTGCTCGGTTCTCTTGTCCCCCCAACTTTACCGCGAAGCCCCCAGCCTCAGAGTCCCCTCGTTTCTCCTTGGAGGCGCTGACGGGTCCAGATACGGAGCTGTGGCTTATTCAGGCCCCTGCAGACTTTGCCCCAGAATGGTGAGTGGTCTTGTTGACGGAAAAGAGGGTCCCGGTCCAGACCCCAAGAGCGGGTTCTTGAATTTGTCACAGGAAAGAATTAGAGGTGAGTCACAGAGCACAGTGAAAGAAACAAGTTTATTGGAAACTACTCCTTTACAGAGTAGAGTGTCCTCAGAAAGCAGGGGGAGAAACCCACAGCCCTTTGTTAGTATTTCTACTTATAAGAAACTATAAGGAACTATAGTTAAACTTGGAGTGTGCAGATAAGCTCACTAAAGGTAGGGGCTATTGGTGTTATCCACGACCATTAATCCTGCAACCTAAGCTTGCTCATTTATGTTATATTTAAGTAATTGGGGGCTGCATTCTTAGGACATTTGGACATTCTGCAGGCTTGGTGGAACATGTCCTGTATGGCCATAAATATTCTGTAATTATAATTGGTAGTCAGCCTGGGATGTGGTTATTTTCAGGCCATAAGCATGAACCTTGTAAGTGCCTAGCTACTCACTTTAAGATGGAGTCACTCTAGTCATGTTTTATTAAAAACCAGAGGCCAGCCAGGCGCAGTGGCTTGTGCCTGTAATCCCATCACTTTGGGAGGCCGAGGCGGGCAGATCACTTGAGGTCAGGAGTTCAAGACCAGCCTGGCCAACATGGTGAAATTGTCTCTACTAAAAATACAAAAATTGGCTGGGCGTGGTGGCAGGTGCCTGTAATCCCAGCTACTTGAGAGGCTGAGGCAGGAGAATCGCTTGAACCCAGGAGGTGGACATTGCAGTGAGCCGAGATCATGCCACTGCACTCCAGCCTAGGCAACAGAGCAAGACTCTCTCAAAAAAAAAAAAAAAAAAAAACACCTTCCCTCTCCTGTTCCACTTAAGCCTCTGCCCTCCCTGTTTCTCTCTGTAGCTTCAATGGGCGGCATGTGCCTCTCTCTGGCTCCCAGATCGTCAAGGGCAAGTTGGCAGGCAAGCGGCACCGCTATCGAGTCCTCAGCAGCTGTCCCCAGGCTGGAGAAGCGACCCTGCTGGCCCCCTCAACGGAGGCAGGAGGTGGACTCACCTGTGCCTCAGCCCCCCAGGGCACCCTAAGGATCCTTGAGGGTCCCCAGCAATCCCTGTCAGGGAGCCCTCTGCAGCCCATCCCAGCAAGTCCCCCACCACAGATCCCTCCTGGCCTGAGGCCTCGGTTCTGTGCCTTTGGGGGCAACCCACCAGTCACAGGGCCTAGGTCAGCCTTGGCCCCCAACCTGCTCACCTCAGGGAAGAAGAAAAAAGAGATGCAGGTGACAGAGGCCCCAGTCACTCAGGAGGCAGTGAATGGGCACGGGGCCCTGGAGGTGGACATGGCTTTGGGGTCCCCAGAAATGGATGTGCGGAAGAAGAAGAAGAAAAAAAATCAGCAGCTGAAAGAACCAGAGGCGGCAGGGCCTGTGGGGACAGAGCCCACAGTGGAGACACTGGAGCCTCTGGGAGTGCTGTTCCCGTCCACCACCAAGAAGAGGAAGAAGCCCAAAGGGACAGAAACCTTCGAGCCAGAAGACAAGACAGTGAAGCAGGAACAGATTAACACTGAGCCTCTAGAAGACACAGTCCTGTCCCCGACCAAAAAGAGAAAGAGGCAAAAGGGGACGGAAGGGATGGAGCCAGAGGAGGGGGTGACAGTTGAGTCTCAGCCACAGGTGAAGGTGGAGCCACTGGAGGAAGCCATCCCTCTGCCCCCTACGAAGAAGAGGAAAAAAGAAAAGGGACAGATGGCAATGATGGAGCCAGGGACGGAGGCGATGGAGCCAGTGGAGCCGGAGATGAAGCCTCTGGAGTCCCCAGGGGGGACCATGGCGCCTCAACAGCCAGAAGGAGCGGAGCCTCAGGCCCAGGCAGCTCTGGCAGCTCCCAAAAAGAAGACGAAGAAAGAAAAACAACAAAATGCCACAGTGGAGCCAGAGACAGAGGTGGTGGGGCCTGAGCTGCCGGATGACCTTGAGCCTCAGGCAGCTCCCACATCCACCAAGAAGAAGAAGAAGAAGAAAGAGAGAGGTCACACAGTGACTGAGCTGATTCAGCCACTAGAGCCTGAACTGCCAGGGGAGGGACAGCCTGAAGCCAGGGCAACTCCGGGATCCACCAAGAAGAGGAAGAAGCAGAGTCAGGAAAGCCGGATGCCAGAGACAGTGCCCCAAGAGGAGATGCCAGGGCCGCCACTGAATTCAGAGTCTGGGGAGGAGGCTCCCACAGGCCGGGACAAGAAGCGGAAGAAGCAGCAGCAGCAGCCTGTGTAGTCTGCCCCCGGGAAACTGAGGAACTAAAGAAAGCTGAAGGTGCCCACCTGGGCCACCAGAAGGTGACACCCCCAGAATCCCTCCCCAGAGACTGCACCAGCGCAGCCAGCAGGAGCCTGGCCTGGGAGGACGCTTTATTATTACACTGGGGGTTTCCTTGGCAGCTGGGGTCATCAGGGTACTTTCAAGAAGGGCTCGTGCAGGACATCAAACAGCCTCCGGGCCTGGATGGGAGGGAGAAAAAAATGAGGAACCAGTCATTAAAGGAGCTGTTTCCTGGGTAAATCTAGAGTGGGGTTTTGGTTCTTTATTTTCCCCTATACCCTCAAGCATTTATCCATTGAGTTACAAACAATCCAGTTACAATCTTTTTAAGTTATTATTATTATTATTTTTTTTTTTTTTGAGATGGAGTCTTGCTCTGTCGCCCAGGTTGGTGTGCAGTGGCACAATCTCGGTTTACTGCAAGCTCCGCCTCCCGGGTTCACGCCATTCTCCTGCCTCAGCCTCCTGAGTAGCTGGGACTACAGGCCCCTGCCCAGCTAATTTTTTGTATTTTTTTTTAGTAGAGATGGGGTTTCACCACGTTAGCCAGGATGGTCTCGATCTCCTGACCTCCTGATCCGCCTGCCTCAGCCTCCCAGTGCTGGGATTATAGGTGTGAGCCACTGCGCCTGGCTAAGTTATTATTATTTTTTTGAGACAGTCTCCTGGTGTCACCCAGGCTGGAGTGCAGTGGTGTGATCTTGGCTCACTGCAACCTCCGCCTCCTGGGTTCCAACGATTCTCCTGCCTCAGCCTCCCGAGTAGCTGGGCCTAAAGGTGCCCACCACCATACCCGGCTAATTTTTGTATTTTTAGTAGAGACAGGGGTTTCACCATATTGGCCAGGCTGGTCTCGAACTCCTGACCTCGTGATCCACCTGCCTTGACCTCCCAAAGTGCTAGGATAACAGGTGTGAGCCACCGCACCCGGCCAAGTTATTTTAAAATGTACCATTATTATTGACTATAGTCACCTGGTTGTGTTATCAAATAGTATGTCTTATTCATTCTTTCTCTTTTTGTGTGTGTGTGTGTGTGTGTGTGTGTGTGGTACCCATTAACCTTCCCCATCTCCCTGCCAGCCCCTAACTACCCTCCCCAGCCTCCAGGAACTATCCATCCACTCTATCTCCATGAGTTCAATTGTTTTGATTTTTAGATACACAAATAAGTAAGAACATGCGATGTTTGTCTTTCTGTGCCTGGCTTATTTCACTTAACATAATAATCCCCAGTTCATTATGTTGTAATTGACAGGATCTCATGTTTTGGTTTTTTTTTTGTTTTTTTTTTTGGAAAAGGGTCTCGCTCTGTCGCCCAGGCTGGAGTGCAGTGGCACAATCTCGGCTCACTGCAACCTCCACCTCCCGGATTCAAGCGATTCTCCTGCCTCAGCCTCCCAAGTAGTTGTGATTACAGGCACGCGCCACCACACCCAGCTCATTTTTTCATTTTTAGTAGAGACAAGGTTTCACCATGTTGGCCAGGCTGGTCTTGAACTTCTGGCCTCAAGTGATCTGCCCGCCTCGGCCTCCCAAAGTGCTGGGATTAGAGGTGTGAGCCACCGCGCCCAGCCAGGATCTCATTCTTTTTTATGGCTGAAGAGTATCCATTGTGTATAAGTACCACATTTTCTTTGCCTGGTCATCTGCTGATGGACACAGGTTGGTTCTAAATCTTGGCAATGTGAACTGTGCTGCAACAAACAGGAGTGCAGATACCTGTTCCATACACTGATTTCCTTTCTTTGGGGATATACCCAGCAGTGGGATTGCTGGATCATGTGGAACCTCAACTTTCAGTTTTTAGAGGAGCCTCCAAACTGTTTTCCATAGTGGTTGTACTGATTTACATTCCCACCAAAAGTATACGAGGGTTCCCGTTTCTTCACATCCTCACCACCATTTGTTATTGCCTGTCCTTTGGATAAAAGCCATTTTAATGCCAGGCACCATGGCTCACACCTGTAATCCCGGCACTTTGGGAGGTCGAGGTGGGTGGATCACCAGAGGTCAGGAGTTCGAGACCAGCCTGACCAACCTGGGGAAACCCCATCTCTACTAAAAATACAAAAACTAGCTGGGCATGGTAGCGAGTGCCTGTAATCCCATCTACTCAGGAGGCTGAGGCAGGAGAATCGCTTGGATCCAGGAGACGGAGGTTGCAGTGAGCTGAGATCATGCCATTGCACTCCAGCCTGGGCAACAGAGCGAGACTCCATCTCAAAAAATAATAATAATAATAAGCCATTTTAATGGAGCTGAGATGGTATCTCATTATAGTTTATTTTTGGTTTTTGGTTTTCTTTTTTGAGATGGAGTCTCACTCTGTCACCCAGGCTGGAGTGCACTGGTATGATCTCGGCTCACTGCAAGCTCTGCCTCCCAGGTTCATGCCATTCTCCTGCCTCAGCCTCCTGAGTAGCTGGGACTACAGGTGCCCACCACCACACCCAGCTAATTTTTTTTTGTATTTTTAGTAGAGACGGGGTTTCACCATGTTAGCCATGATGGTCTCAATCTCCTGACCTCACGATCCACCCGCCTCGGCCTCCCAAAGTGTTGGGATTACAGGCGTGAGCCACCATGCCCGGCCTATTTTTGTTTTTTTTTGAGATGGAGTTTTGCTTTTGTTGCCCAGGCTGGAGGGCAGTGGTGTGATTTCAGCTCACTGCAACCTCCGTCTCCCGGGTTCAAGAGATTCTCCTGCCTCAGCCACTCAAGTAGCTGGGATTACAAGCATGCGCCACCACACCCAACTAATTTTTATATTTTTAGTAGAGATGGGGTTTCGCCATGTTGGCCAGGCTGATCTTGAACTCCTGGCCTCAAGTGATCCGCCCGCCTCGGCCTCCCAAAGTGCTGGGATTACAGGCATGAGCCACTGCACCCAGCCTCACTGTAGTTTTGATTTGCATTTTTCTGATGATCAGTGATGCTGAGCACCTTTTCATATGCCTGCTTGCCATTTGTATGTCTTTTGAGAAATGTTAATTCAAATATTTTGCCCACTTTTTGATTGGATTATTATATTTTATCCTATAGAGTTGTTAGAACTCTTATCTCCTGATTATTGATTCCTTGTCAGATGGTTAGTTTGCAGATATTTTCTCCCATCCTGTGTGTTGTCTCTTCACTTTGTGGAATGTTTGCTGTGCAGAAGCCTTTTATTCTTTTTTTTTTTTTTTAATTTTTGAGATAGAGTTTCACTCTTATTGTCCAGGCTGGAGTGCAATGGCGCTATCTTGGCTCACTGCAACCTCCACCTCCCGGGTTCAAACGATTGTCCTGCCTCAGCCTTCCGAGTAGCTGGGATTACAGGCATGTGCCACCATACCTGGCTACTTTTTTGTATTTTTAGTAAAGATGGAGTGTCTCCATGTTGGCCAGGCTGGTCCCAAACTCCTGACCTCAGGTGATCCAGCCGCCTCAGCCTCCCAAAGTGCTGGGATTACAGGCCCAAGCCACCGCACCTGGCTTAGAAGCTTTTTAATTTGATGTGATCCCATTTGTCCATTTTGCTTTAGTTTCCTATGCTTATAGGGCATTACTCAAGAAATCTCTGCCCAGTTCAATGTCCTGGAGAGCTTCTCAATGTTTTCTTGTAGACGTTTCATGCATTGAGGTCTTAGATTTAAGTCTGTAATCCATTTTAATTTGATTTTTGTATATGGCGAGAGATAGCTATCTAGTTTCATTCTTCCTCATTGGATTGCTTCTGCTTTGAGACAGGATCGCTCTGTCACCCAGGCTGGAGCGTAGTAACACGCTTATAGCTCACTGCAGCCTCAACCTCCTGGGCTCAAGCGATCCTCCCACCTCAGTCTCCCCAGTAGCTGAGACTACAGGCACGTAGCAAGCTCACACCACCATGCCCAGCTAGTTTTTTTTATTTTTAGTAAAAGTGAGGTGTCCACTTGCCCAGGCTGGTCTCCAACTTCTGGCCTCAAGCAGTCCTCCCGCCTTGGCCTCCCAAAATGTTGGGATTACAGGCGGAAGCCACTGTGTCTGGTCTTTGGTTCTTTTTTCACCTTAAAACTTTGGGGTCTCAGGTTGTGTTTATTTGGGGCTCTCTCCTTCCCCCAGCTCCTTGGGTTCTTTCCCAGAGCTCTTACCTTCTGAGGGCCCAGGCCTGGGCATAAGGCCAGATCTTCTCTTGATGCGGCGATGAGCTGTTCCAGAGACTGAAAGGTGAAAGTGAGGGGTCAGGGCAGTTGAGCACAAAAGCCTCCCCTGTCCCAGCTGAGGAGGGGCCTCAGATATTCCCCAGGGGAGATGAGGGCCTGTGGGAAGGCAGGACGGGCCAAGGGGTGGGCAGGGAGATGGAAGGAAATGGGTGACAGGCCTTCTAAAAAAGGCAAGGGGACAGAAATGCCTATGGGGCAGGGGAGCCATTCCTTACTCCAAATGTGGTCAGGAGGGTCTGACTGTCCGTTTTGTTGACTGACTTCACGGTGGTCAGACATTCAGTCACCTGGAAAGGGTGGAGGCAGGAGTGTGTCGGAAGAAGAAAGGCCAGCAAGACTGAGCCTAGGAGGGCGGGGCTGGGTCACAGCTGTGTCCCCAGACTGCCTGGCGTGCAGGAAGCACTCAATAAACACTTTTTTTCCCAACTGATTAAAAAGTCATCTCAGGCTGGGCGTGGTGGCTCATGCCTAATAATCCCAGCACTTTCGAGGCCGAGGCAGGAGGATCACCTGAGGCCAGGAGTTCAAGACCAGCCTGGCCAACACACTGAAACCCCATCTTTACTAAAAAATACAAAAATTAGACAGGCATGGTTGTGGGCACCTGTAGTCCCAGCTACTCAGGAGGCTCAGGCAGGAGAATCACTTGAACCTGGGAGGCAGAGGTTGCAGTGAGCCGAGATCATGTCATTGCACTCCAGCCTGGGCAAGAGAGTGAGACTCCATCTCAAAAAAAAAAAAAAAGGAATTAGGCAGGTAATTGGGCAGAGGGAACAGAAGGGGCAAGTGCTTGGAGAAGCGAGCTAGGCCTGGGAGAAGTGAAGTGTGAAGTGGGGGCCACGGGGCTTCTGAGCCTGACGGGCCCTTGTTGAGCCTGGTGAGAAGTCTGGGCTTTCTCTTGGGGTACTGGGGAGCCATGGGAGGGTTTTGAGCTAGGGAGGGTAGCAGCAGATTTGTGCTCAGGAAAACCCCTCTAGCTGCAGTTTCGGTGGGATGGGCCAGGAAAGACGAGGCCCAGGGATGAATGGACAGTGCCTTAAGATTGGAACTGAAGCTCAACCACCCAGGAGCTGCGGGGAGGCCCAGGCAGGGATGGGAGGTGAGGTGGCCTCACCCGGGAGACGAAGTCCTGCTCTAGCTTCTCCATCAGGAGGTCCGCTGGTTTCTGCTCATAGGCCTTGTAGGTCTCCAGGTACCGCCCAGCTTCCTCGGGGCTGGGATAACAGGATACAGGGCAGCCGGGAGGTGAGGTATCAGATTATAGATTTGCTTCATTATGGTCAGTCATAAGAATTGCCAATACTAGGCCGGGCGCGGTGGCTCACGCCTGTAATCCCAGCACTTTGGGATGATGAGGCAGGCAGATCATCTGAGGTCAGGAGTTCGAGACCAGCCTGGCCAACATGGTGAAACCTCGTTTCTACTAAAAATACAAAAAAGTAGCTGGGCTTGGTGGCGTGTGCCTGTAGTCCCAGCTACTCAGGAGGCTGAGGCAGGAGAATCGCCTGAACCCGGGAGGCGGAGGTTGCAGTGAGCCAAGATCACGCCATTGCACTCCCGCTTGGGCAACAAGAGTGAAACTCCATTTCAGAAAAAAAAAAAAAAAAAAAGGCCGGGCGCGGTGGCTCACGCCTATAATCCCAGCACTTTGGGAGGCCGAGGTGAGCAGATCACCAGGTCAGGAGATCGAGACCATCCCGACTAACATGGTGAAACCCCATCTCTACTAAAAATACAAAAAATTAGCCGGGCGTGGTAGCGGGCGCCTGTAGTCCCAGCTTTTCAGGAGGCTGAGGCATGAGAATGGCGTGAACCCGGGAGGTGGAGTTTGCAATGAGCCGAGATCGCGCCACTGCACTCCAGCCTGGGCGACAGAGCCAGACTCTGTCTCAAAAAAAAAAAAAAAAAAAAAATTGTGGTTGCTAAAAATCAAAATTCCAGCCCATCCCCCCGCCAAATACAACCTGGTAGTAACCACTGCTGGGCGCATCTTGATATCTTTTCTGGCTACAGGCCAGCTCTTGGGAGCCCAACCCCACTTCTGCCTGGGTAACCCTGGGCCAGTGGTTTGCTCTCTGGGCCTGTTTCCTCACTGTAAAGTGGGGTGGTCAGGCATAGTGGCTCATGCTTGTAATCCCAGCACTTTGGGAGGCTGAGGCAGGAGGATCACTTGAGCCCAGGAGTTCAAGACCAGCCGGGACAACATAGCAAGGTGTTGTCTCCACAAAAAATTAAAAATTAGCCAGGTGTGGTGGCGCGTGCCTTTAGTCTCAGCTGCTCGGGAGGCTGAGGCAGGAGGACTGCCTGAGTCTGTCAAGTTGAGGCTTCAGTAACCTGTGATAGCACCACTGCACTCCAGCCTCAGCAAAAGAGCAAGACCCTGTCTCAAAAAAATAATAATAAAGTGGGGAGGATGGTATGACTTTGAAGATCAGAGAATACTCTGGAATGCTCTGTAAGTGCCAAAAGCCACGCCTGGCACTGCTGAAGAAATGTTAGCTATTTTGGAAGGGAAGTCAGCACACAAAGTGTTTGTACTGGGTTTGACAGGAGGAAAACCAGAAACACTGCTTATTTTCCCGCTGCAGCAAGAAGCCAACCTCATGAAATGTTCAGCTTCCAACCGGGCACAGTGGCTCACGCCTGTAATCCCAGCACTTTGGGAGGGTAAGGCGGGAGGATCACCTGAGGTCAGGATTTCAAGACCAGCCTGGCCAACATGGCAAAACCCCGTCCCTACTAAAAATACAAAAAAATTAGCTGGGCATGGTGGTGCACACCTGTAATCCCAGCTACTTGGGAGGCTGAGGCAGAATTGCTTGAACCCCCAAGGCAGAGCCGAGATCGTGCCACTGCACTTCAGCCTAGGGGACAGAGTGAGGCTCTGTATCAAAAAAAAAAAAAAAAAAAAATTAAGACCTTGTTTTACAGATGAGGAAACTGAAGGCCAGAGAGAGGCAGTGCCTGCACCAGGCCCACACAGGAAGGAGAAGGGAAGGGCTGGGCAGGGTGGGATGGGGGAGCAGGGACCAATCCCAGGTAGAGCCTGAATGAGGCAGGGAAGCCCTCATCTCACCTCCAGGCGAGGATCAATGTGCAGTCGGCCAGGATACACATCTTAGCCAGCTCCTTGAGGGCCTGCTGGGGATCTTTCTGGAGGAGAAAATCAGAATTAGAAACCTAGAAGCCAGGAATTACAAAAATTAGCCAGGCGTGGAGGCAGGTGCCTGTAATCCCAGCTACTAGGGAAGCTGAGGCGGGAGAACTGCTTGAACCCGGGAGGCAGACGTTGCAGTGAGCCAAGATCGCGCCACTGCACTCCAACCTGGGCGACAGGGTGAGACTCTGTCTCAAAAAAAAAGAAGAACAAAAAAAGAATTAAAGCCTGAAAACACAGTAGCTCAGGATGCCAAGAGCCTCTCACCCAATTGTCACTCTCTAAGCTCCTACTGGGTGCCTGGCCCGTGCTAAGCAGTGCTAGGACCCAGCAGTGGCTGAGACAGCCCTGACTCTGCCCTCCCAGGGCTCACAGTCTGATGAGCAGGACAGACCTGTCCCCAGACACTGATGATCTGGAGTGGCCAGGGCTGCGATGTGGGAGCCAGAGGAGGGACTGAGCCTGCCCGGGGGATCAGGGAGGGCTTCTTGGAGGAGGGGACATTAGAGCTGAGACCCAAAGGAGGATGAGGAGGAGGAAAGGATGAAAAGGAGACCAGAAAAGGGAATTCCAGACATAAAGAACAGCATGGGCAAAGGATGGGAGGGGAAAGAGGGCTTGAGGAATTATAATTCGCTCCCTACGGGAGAGAGGATGTGAAATTCCATGAGGAGCATGGAATCTTAGAGACGGGCCTGGAGAACTGGGTAGAGGTTGGAGGTCACACAGGGCCCCATAGGTCATGGAAGGGAGCAGAACTTTCTCCTAGGGTGCTTAGGAGCCATGTGAGTTTTATGATCTTTTTAATTTTTTTCAGACGGAGTCTCGCTCTGTTGCCCAGGCTGGAGTGCAGTGACATGATCTTGGCTCATTGCAACCTCCACCTCCCGGGTTCAAGCAATTCTCCTGCCTCAGCCTCCTGAGTAGCTGGGACTATAGGTGCACACCACCATATTTTTTGTATTTTGTAGAGATGGGGGTCTTCACTATGTTGCCCAGACTAGTCTCTAACTCTTGGCCTCAAGTGATCCTCCTGCCTCAGCCTCTCAAAGAGCTAGGATTACAGGCATGAGCCACTGCACCCAACCCAATGGAAGAGGAATGCTTGAGGCCAGGAGTTCAAGACCAGACTGGGTAACATAGCAAGACCCTGTCTCTAAAAATTAAAAAAAAAAAATCACCTGGTGGGGGTGGCTCACGCCTATAATCCCAACACTTTAGGATCACCTGAGATCAGAAGTTCAAGACCAGCCTGACCAACATGGTGAAACCCCATCTCTACTAAAAATACAAAAAATTAGCCGGTCATGGTGGTACGCACCTGTAATCTCAGCTATTCAGGAGGCTGAGTCAGGAGAATCACCTGAATCCAGGAGGTGGAGGTTGCAGTGAGCCAAGATTGCACCACTACACTCCAGTCTGGGCGAAAGAGCGAGACTCTGTCTCAAAACAATCAATCAATCAATCAATCAATAAAAATTAGCCAGGCATGGTGTCATCCCAGTTGCTCGAGAGGCTGAGGCAGGAGAATCGTTTGAACCCAGGAGGCAGAGGTTGCAGTGGGCCAAGATCTGGCCATTGCGCTCCAGCCTGGGCGACAGAGGAGACTCCGTCTTAAAAAAATAAAAGAGAGAGATATGGCCAGGCACGGTGGCTCATGCCTGTAATCCCAGCCTTTGGGAGGCTGAGGTGGGTGGATCACCTGAGGTCAGGAGTTCAAGACCAGCCTGGCCAACATGGTGAAAACCAGTCTCTACTAAAAATACAAAAATCAGCCGGGCGTGGTGGTGCCTGCCTGTAATCCCAGCTACTCAGAAGGCTGAGGCAGGAGAATCGCTTGAACCCCAGAGGTGAAGGCTGCAGTGAGCCAAGATCAAGTCATTGCACTCCAGCCTGGGCAACAAGAGCGAAACTCCGTCTCAAACAAACAAACAAAAAACAAAAAGAAGAGATATTTAGGTGGCAGGATCTGGGACTAATTGAAGGGGATGTGGGGAAAGAGGAAATAGACAATTTTGCCCTCCCCTCTCCTTGCCAACATAGTGTCTTGGTGACCCATGTCATCTCACATGTGAAAAACGTTCCTCGCTGAGGTTTTAGCTGCATTTCCTCTTGGAAGGGATTCAACAGCCCACTGCACAACCTCAAAGCCCAGTGAGGCTGGCTAGGGAGCGACCCCTGCTTACCACATCCACCTGGACGAGCAGGACCCGCAAGGCGAAGTTCTTCCCCAGGCTCTGCAGCCGCCCGTGGATGTAGTCTGGGTGCAGGTTGTGGTAGCGGAGGCTGGTGGGGGCAGGGAGCGGGAGTTGAGAGGTCTCAGTCTCTTCGAGACCCCCAAAGCCCTTTTCCCTCTCACTGGAATACTAAGGGCTCAGAGTACGGCATGGGGGACAGAGGGTCCTGAGGCCCACAGAGGGTAAGTCACTTGCCCCAGGTCACTCTTCCAAGAAGATGCTCCACAGGGATTGGCAGCCAGGGCCACATGGCTGTGCTTACCTAGAAGACCAGACCCCTGGCTTCTTCACGAAGAGGGGAAGAGACTTGGGCTTCAAGGGGAGAACAGGTGCCAGGGGCCCTAGAGAGTGTGGGCACGGGGACACTGCATGGCTCGCGGTGGGAAGCAGGGCCCACTGCCAGCCTATCTGCTCTGGCCTTGGAGGGCTACGGTGAGGGCTTCATGACCCAGGGAACTAGGACTGGCTCTGCCCAGCAGTCTGCAGCTGTCACAGCCTGCAGGGAGCACAGGAACTCAGAGGTTTCACTTCCTCTGTCTGGCCCTGTCTGCAGAGGGGCCCCTAGGTTGGAGGGGAAAGTTGTTTAACTAGGGTAGAGATGGGAGAAATCCTGCCTCTCATCAACTCGTCAAGGATGTCTGGGACATGAGTGACCCAGTCCCTCCTCCGTCAGATCCAGGAGTCTGGGCCCAGCCCCTCCTCCCTTAGACCCAGGAATCTGGCCCCAGCCCCTCCTCCCTGAGACCCCAGGAGTCCAGGCCCCCAGCCCCTCCTCCCTTAGACCCAGGAGTCCAGGCCCCCAGCCCCTCCTGCCTCAGACCCAGGAGTCTAGGCCCCAGCCCCTCCTCCCTCAGATCCCCAGGAGTCCAGCCCTCAGCCCCTCCTCCCCCGGACCCAGGAGTCCGGCCCCCAGCCCCTCCTTCCTGAACCCAGGAGTTCGGGCTCCAGCTCTTGTTGCACTGGGCACCTCCAGGCCAAGACCCCCTGCCTCCAACACAGGGTCCCACCAAGGCCCAGAACCTGCAGGACCATGCCCAGAGGCTTCTCATAGAACAGTCCAGAACACTGGGACATGACCCTCCCAGGCCAGTGGGGTGCCCTTCCTGAAGTCTGGGGTGGCGCCGCAGAGCTCACCTGAGGAACAGGGCACAGGTGCTCTGGCCCAGCACATAGTCAGGAATTACGTCGCCAAATTCCCAGGGCACATTGCGCACGAACTTCAGTACGGGATTGCCCCTCTGGGGAGGGACGAAGGGCAGAAGCCATCAATAGGGATGACCCTTGATAACCACAGGGCCCTCCTCCACCTCTTCTTGCACCTCCTCCCTCCTCCCACCTCTTCCCACACCTCCTGCCTCCTCGCACCTCTTCCCACACCTCCTCCCTCCTCCCACCTGTGCCCAGGTCTTCTCCAGCTTCTCTCTCCTCCTAACCCTGGACAGTCCCTGATCCTCTGATCCAGGCTCCTCCCCTCCACGCCCACTGGCACCAGGCCTTTCCTAAAGGGTCCCCGGGTCTGTCTCCAGCTCAGCCCTCTCCCTCCAGCCCCAGTCTGCGTGTCCTGTGGTCCTGAACACTTCCTGCCCTCACGCCCAGCAAATTTTTGTGTTTTTAGTAGAGATGGGGTGTCACCATATTGGCCAGACTGGTCTCGAACTCCTGACTTCAGGTGATCCACCTGCCTCAGCCTCTCCAAAGTGCTGGGATTACAGGCGTGAGCCACCACACCCAGCCTCATTCAGTACATTTTGAATAAATTAACAAACCTGGGGTGAGGAAACAGAGCTACACCAATACAGCCACAGCCCCAGCAAGTAGAGCTGGGGCACTCTCAACCCACACACTGCTGTCGAATGAATGAATGAATGAATGAATGAGAACCAAGTGGCTGGAACTCAGACCTCCTTCCGCTGGAGTCATCCCTAGAACAGCGTTTCCCACTGAAAACCTCAAGGCCCCACTTCTCCGTCTCCCTCCTCACCTGCCGAGGGCTCACAATGATGCTGTTGGATTTTGCCCCGGGTTTCAGGGCCTGGTTGGGGGTCTCTCCTGCCAGGGGCTCTGACCCTGTGGGGCACGTGGCCCCAGCCCCTTCCAGAGGCTGTGAGATGGCATATTCGGCGTAGGTCTGAGGGGCCGCCTGGGCCGAGGTGTCCACAGTGGGAAGGCTCTGTGTAGATCGGAATAAGGGCTTGGCCTGTGGGGAGAAAGGGAGTTTGCAGGGGACTGGTTGGGGTGAGTGGAGGACATCTGAGGCCCTATGAGTTCCTCTCCCCTTTCTTTTTCTTTTTTTGAGACAGTCTTGCTCTGTCACCCAGACTGGAGTGCAGTGGCACGATCTTGGCTCATTGCAACCTCCACCTCCCGGGTTCAAGCAATTCTGCCTCAGCTTCCCAAGTAGCTGGGATTACAGGTGCCCACCACCACGCCCAGCTAATTTTTTTTTTTTTTTTTTTTGAGATGGAGTCTTGCTCTGTCACCCAGGCTGGAGTGCAGTGGCGTGATCTCGGCTCACTGCAACCTCCGCCCCCCAGGTTCAAGCGATTCTCCTGTCTCAGCCTCCCAAATAGCTGGGACTACAGGCGTGTACCACCACGCTGGCTAATTTTTGCATTTTTAGTAGAGACAGGGTTTCAACATGTTGTCCAGGCTGATCTCGAACTCCTGACCTCAGGTGATCCACCCGCCTCGGCCTCCCAAAGTCCTGGGATTACAGGTGTGAGCCACAGCACTTGACCCCTCTCCCCTCTTTAGGGCTGCCCATCCTCCTTCCTCCTAATGTCCCTTCCAGAAGGCTGAGAGCTCAAAATCTGAATTCAGCCACTTCTCCCCCACTCCTCAGCCTCCACTCTGGTCCCAGCCACCAGCGTTTCACCCTTGGACCACTGAAGTCACTTCCTCACCAGCTCCTTGCCCACACCCTCGCCCCCTGGAAGTCTGTCCCCTAACTAAGTCCTCATGTCCCTCCTCTGCTCAGAGCTGGTGGGTGGCTCCTGCCTCAGAGTGAAAGCCAAAGCTGTCACCATCACCCACAAGGCTCTAGATCTGTCCCTGCTCCTTGCCTCAGAAACTACACCTTCTACCACTTCTCCCTTGCTTTCTCTACTCCAGCCCCACCGGACTTCGTGCTGCCCTTGAACACGGCAGGCTCTCTCTGACCTCAGGGCTTTGGCACTGGCTGTTCCCTCTACCCCAGATGTCGCCACGGCTCACTCCCTCACCTCTTTCACGTCTCTACCAAGATGTCACCTCCTCAGAGAGGCCCTCCCTTGACCTTCCTATCTAAAGTAGGAAGGGGCCAGGCATGGTGGCTCATGCCTGTACATCCCAGCACTTTGGGAGGCCGAGGTGGGCGGATCACTTGAGGTTCGAGACCAGCCTGACCAACATGGTGAAACCCGTCTCTACTAAAAATACAAAAATTAGCCAGGCGCGCTCCTGTAATCCCAGTTACTCGGGAGGCTGAGGCAGGAGAATCGCTTGAACCCAGGAGGCAGAGGTTGCAGTGAGCCGAGATGGTGCCAGTGCACTCCAGCCTGGGCAACAGAGCGAGACTCTGTCTCAAAAAAATAAATAAATAAATAAATAAATAGAGTAGGAAGGTCCTCTCCCCCATCACGCCCTACATCCTTAGCCCACTTTCCTTTTCTTCATAGCCAATGCTCATCACCCGTCGATTGTTTTCCCTTGGGAAGGAGATTTCAATATTGCCAGGTCCTTCCATTTACCAAAATATGTCTAAAGTGTAGATTTTTTTAAGATTGCAAAACCTGGCGATTCTTAAACACGAGCAATAAATTCATGTCTTGAAAAATCCGGGTGCTGGCCTCGTAAAACACATCAGGGGCTACCTGCTGAATGCCAGTGTCTGGCCTCTGCCTTAGCCCTCTCTTAGAACCACCCATCCATTTCACAGATGGGGAAACTGGGACCTGGGGAGGACCAAGGATTGTTTCCCCAAGTCGTCCGTGGCCCCCAAATCCACTAACCCACACCCTGGTCCCACAGGCCCCATCCTATCCTCTTCTTCCTAACACCCCCCAGCCTCCCAGGGGCCCCGCATCTCCTTGTCCTACCACTCCAGGAGGGACCTCATCCTCGTCGAGGGGTATCACAAATTTCTTCCTTGCTGGCGGCCCTGAGGGCTGGGGCACCCCCTCTTTGTCCTTCCCAGGGTCCATCTGGAGCCTGAAAGGGAAGGTGCCAGGAGCGAGTGAGCCACTGGCGTCTACGTTCTCATCCCGCAGCAGGAACCCCCCACTCACAGCCGTCCCCCACAAAACTCCGAGAGCTCCATAGCGTCAGGTCCCCAACACCCAGCGCTAGAGGCTCTGTAACGCCACGCCCCTTTGACCTCCACCTTCGGCTCGCCCCGCCCCTTACAGGTCCACAAGTCCCATCGCTCCGCCCCTCGCCCCCACCGGATTCTATTGGCTTCGTCCCCACCGTCCCCCGCCTTCCGTTCGTCCGGCCCCCGGGGCTAGCATCTGGACGCCCTCCCCACGCCTGGCCTTGTCCATCTCTCAGACTCGGCAATGATTGGCTTCCGCGGCTGCCAATCTCCACCCGCAGTCTCCGCCTCCCGCACCTGTGGTCCGGGCCTCACGGTTTCAGCGCCGCGAGGCCTCACCTGCTGGTCTTGGAGCCTCAAGGGAAAGACTGCAGAGGGATCGAGGCGGCCCACCGCCAGCACGGCCAGCGTGGCCCAGGGCTCGCAGCACTTCCGGCCTCTCTGGCCCCGCTCCCCAGGAGAGTAGAGCATAGAGCAGGGCGATCTCTGTACAACTCTCTATGGTCCTGGAGGACCGCGGAGGTCGTGGGAGGAGAGAGATGTGGCCTGAGGATCTGGCTCCCAAACTGTTAAGTTTCAAAGCCCTTACTGAGCGCTTCTGTGTGCCCAGAATCCTGGCAGGGCTCAGTGGAGAACAGATCGCAGGAGATCCAACTTGGTCCCTCCTCTCAGTAAGGAGAGACTTAAGTTTGAATCCAACTCAGACATTGACTTGGCTTCAGTTTCCTCATTCATTCATTTATTCCACACGTATTCCCCCCACGCGCTTCCTCTCTTCCCGGTCCTGTGCGAGTCCGTGCTGGTGACACAGCAGTGACCAACGACAGCCCCGTGTTGTCCTCCCGGAGCTTACGGTTCAGTAAGGGACACAGACACGTTCCCAGTGATGACCCAGAATGGGCAGGTCTGGGATGGGAGATCCCGGGAGAGCCGTGGGATGGGGGTCAGGGGGAGCGCCTGACTCAGCCCCGGAGTCCGGAAGGGCTTCCTGGAGGAAGGGACATCTGAGCAGGGGCCTGGCTGATGAGTTAGTATTAGTCACTTCCTGAAAGGATAGTATCACACTGTTCTAACTTGCAGCTCTCTGATTACTAAGGAAATGGAATGTTTTTTGTGAATGTATTGGTCTTGTAAATTTTGTCTTCTGTGAATTGCTTGCTCATATTCCTTGTCCATTTTTAAAATGGGTTGTATGGCTTTTTTATTACTATTAATTTCTAGGGGTACTTTATGGATTCTGATTCTAATCCTTAGTTACCTATATTGCAAACATTTCCTCCTAGTTTCTACTTTGGGCTTTAACTTTAGTTATTTTTGGCACAGAAGTTATTTGTGTTTATGCGCAACTGTTTATCAATCTGTTCCGTTCTGACTTTTGCTTTTGGTGTGTTAAGAGCCCTGCCATAACCCAGGGTCATAATGATAAATTCTTTTTTTTCTTTTTTTTTTTTTTTTCGAGACGGAGTTTCGCTCTTATTACCCAGGCTGGAGTGCAATGGCGCGATCTCAGTTCACTGCACCTCCACCTCCCGGGTTCAAGCGATTCTCCTGCCTCCTTAGTAGCTGGGATTACAGGCATGTGCCACCATGCCCGACTAATTTTTTTGTTGTTGTTGTATTTTTAGTAGAGACGGGGTTTCACCATGTTGGCCAGGCTGCTCTCAAACTCCTGACCTCAGCTGATCCACCTGCCTCAGCCTCCCAAAGTGCTGGGATTACAGTGCACGGCTATAATGATATATTCTATCATTTCTTTTATCTACGTAAAAGATAAAAGCCCCGTGTTGTCCTCCCAGAGCTTACGGTTCAGTGAGGGACACAGACACGGTCCCAAACAGTGATGACCTAGAATGAGCAGGTCATCTGGCTTTAATCTATGCAAGATTTATTTATTTATTTATTATTTTTTGAGATGGAGTTTTGCTCTTGTTGCCTAGGCTGGAGTGCAATGGAGCAATCTAGGCTCACTGCAACCTCCGCCACCCACATTCAAGCAGTTCTCCTGCCTCAGCCTCCCAAGTAGCTGGGATTACAGGCGCCCGCCCCGCTAACTTTTGTATTTTTAGTAGAGACGGAGTTTCACCATGTTGGCCCTGCTGGTCTCGAACTCTTGACCTCAAGTGATCTGCCCACCTCAGTCTCCCAAAGTGCTGGGATTACAAGCATGAGCCACGGTGCCTGGCCAAGATTTATTTTTGAAAGTGCACCGAGGTTGTTGTTTATGAGTGATGTAATCAATTGTCTCAAGTTGACCAAAGGTAGATCTTTTCTCCACTGTTCTGAAATTCTACCTTTATCACATACCAAATTCCCATACACACACGTCTATTTCTGACATTTCTGTTATGTTCATTGATCTTTTTATTTATTCTTGCCTGCATGTACATGACATCCCTCTGTTTCTTCACATCAGTCTTTCATCTATGGGTATCTATCTGTGTCTACATTTTCCCATTTTACTTAATTTTTTTTTTTTTTTTTTTCTGGGCATGGTGGCTAATGCATGTAATCCTAGCACTTTGGGAGGCCTAGGCGGGTGGATCACCTGAGGTCGGGAGTTCGAGACCAGCCTGACCAACATGGAGAAATCCCATCTCTATTAAAAATACAAAATTAGAGTCCCGGCGCGGTGGCTCACGCCTGTAATCCCAGCACTTTGGGAGGCCGAGACAGGCGGATCACGAGGTCAGGAGTTCAAGACCAGCCTGGCCAATATGGTGAAACCCCGTCTTTACTAAAAATACTAAAATTAGCTGGGCATGGTAGCACGCACCTGTAGTCCCAGCTACTCAGGAGGCTGAGGCAGAAGAATCGCTTGAACCCGGGAGGCGGAGGCTGCAGTGAGCCGAGATTGTGCCACTGGACTCCAGCCTGGGTGACAGAGCCAGACTCTGTCTCAAAAAAAAAAAAATTAGCCGGGCATGGTGGCACATGCCTGTAATCCCAGCTACTCAGGAGGCTGAGGCAGGAGAATCGCTTGAACCCTGGAGGCAAAGGTTGCGGTGAGCTGAGATAGCGCCATTGCACTCCAGCCTGGGCAACAAGAGTGAAACTCCATCTCAAGAAAAAAGAAAAAAATTTTCTGAGACAAGGTCTTGATCTATTGCCCAGATTTGTTGTCCTGAACCTTGCTCACCTCAAATGCCTTTTTCTTTTCACCCTAACAATTGAAATCCAGAATTCTAGGCTGGGCGCGGTGGCTCATGCCTATAATCCCAACAATTTAGGAGGCCAAGGTGGGCAGATTGCTTGGGCTCCAGAGTTCAAGACCAGCCTGGGCAACATGACAAAACCCCATCTCTACAAAAAAACACAAAAATTGGCTGGGCAAGGTAGCTCATGCCTATAATCCCAGCACTTTGGAAAGCTGAGGCAGGAGAATCACTTGAACCCGGAGGTGGAGGTTGTAGTGAGCCAAGATCACGCAATTGTACTCCAGCCTGGGCGACAAAAGCGAAACTCCATCTCAAAAAAAAAAAAAAGCTATGTGTGTTGGTGTGCACCTGTAGTCCCACATACTCAGGAGGCTGAGGAGGGAGAATTGCTTGAGCCCAGGAGGCAGAGGCTGCAGTGAGCTGCGATTGTGCCACTGCACTCCAGCCTGGGTGACAGAGTGAGACCAAAAACAAACAAACAAACAAACAAACAAACAAAAACAGAAAGAAAAGAAAGGAAAGAAAAAAGAAATCCAGAATCCTAGGTTCTTAGTATTGTTTCTTGCAATGTTAGAAGATACAGGGGCCAGGAGAGGTGGCTCACGCCTGGTAGGAAGGGAGGAGAATCAGTCTAATAGTCTCATCACTAGGTATAATTTTCCCCCAGGAGGCCGGGCACAGTGGCTTACGCCTGTAATCTCAGCACTTTGGGAGGCCGAGGCAGGTGGATCACGAGGTCAGGAGTTCAAGACCAGCCTGGCCAAGATGATGAAACCTTGTCTCTACTAAAAAATACAAAAAAAATTAGCAGGGCGTGGTGGCGGACGCCTGTAATCCCAGCTACTCGGGAGGCTGAGACAGAGAATTGCTTGAACCCAAAAGGCAGAGGTTGCAGTGAGCCGAGATTACGCCACTGCACTCTAGCCTGGGCGACAGAGCGAGACTCCGTCTCAAAAAACGAAAAAAAGAGAAAATGAAATATGCCTCTGTATCCAAGACCATACAGCGATTCTAGAAGTAGGTCATCCCAAGTAGAAGGGCTTGTGACTCAGTTATCCCCTTGGGGAATGGAATTGCCAGACTTAACCCTGCAACTCCTGCGTTTTCTGCCAGGGGGCGATGGTGCACCACAAGAGGATTGGAAGTGTTGGGGAGCCGGGGCCTCTCTGCTCCGCCAGAACCCAGCGGGGGCAGGACCCCCTAGAAGGCGGCCCATTCCGCGCTCCCGATTCATTTCCTTGAAGCAGAAGTGCGGTAAAGGGCCCGCCGCCTGCGATCAGTGGAATTCTGAATCGGTTAACATTAGTTAAGAGCGAGGGGAAAAAGTTGCCCTGGGTTCTACGTTATTTCCAAGTTGGCAAGTTGGATGTTGGATTTCTACCCTCAGTTTCTTTTCTTTTTTTCTTTTTCTTTCTTTCTTTCTTTTTTTTTTTTTTTTTTTTTTTTTTTTTGAGACGGAGTCTCTCTCTGTCACCCAGGCTAGAGTGCGGTGGTGCGATCACACCTCACTGCAGCCTCAACCTCCCGGGCTCAGATGATCCTCCCACATCAGCTTACCGAGTAGCTGGACCACAGGCGCGCGCCACCACGCCTGGCCAACTTTTGTATTTTTTTTGTAGAGGCGTGGCGGGGGGGGGGGGGGTCTCACTATAGCCCAGGCTGGTCTCGAACTCCTGGGCTCAAGCGATCCTCCCTTCTCGCCCTCCCAAAGTGTCGGGATTACTGTAGTGAGCCACTGCTCCCAGCCTAAGCTGTTTCAAAACTAAACTTTGGAATCCCGGATTCGAATCTCCCCGGCTCCCAGAGTTGCGCGTTCGAATCCCCCAGCCGTATCCAAGCTCCGATTCCGCCTCTTTCTTCCAAACGCCCCAAGTTCCAGAATTCAGCCGCAACTCCAGTTTGGGCCACTCCCCAGCTACGGCCCCTGCTCCCATCCCAAACCTTCCCCTCCTCTCAACTTCGAGCCCTTTGTTCGCCCCGGAACGGGTGGGGTGGGGACGGAGACTGTAAGGACGGGACCCTCACCGCCAATTCCGCCAAAGGGGACTTGAACGGGGTCGGAGAGCAGCCCGGCCGAAGGCTCTGGAAGCGGGCACCGCCGGGGGGCGCAGTGACCAGGCTGGCGTCCCCACCCGCCTCTAAACTTAGCCGCGGTGACGCGCGGCCCGGCGATCGCGGCGGGGCCGGGGACGCAGGGGGGCCCGAGTGGAGGGGGGCGGCTCGGCTCGGCGAGCCTCTATTTATAGCGCCCGGAGCCCGAAATAGCGCGGAGCGGAGCGGCCGGGATGACGCGGGAGCCGCCGGGGGCTGACTCACCCGGCCCCAAGCGGAGGCCCCCGGATGGGGGGCAGTGGAGGCGCCTAGCCCCTACTCCGCGTCCTCCCGGGCACCTTTTTTGGTGGGACATCCCAAGTCTCCGCTGGAGAGGCTGTGGATGGATGTACAGCAAAGGAAAGATCTGCAGCATGAGAGACTGAGGTTGGATCAGAAGTGGGACTTCCACACACACAAAAAACCCCAGAACTGGGCCGGGCGCGGTGGCTCCCGCCTGTAATCTCAGCACTTTGAGAAGCCGAGGAGGGCAGATCACCTGAGGTCAGGAGATTGAGACCAGCCTGGCCAGCATGATGAAACCTCATCTCTACTAAAAATACAAAATTAGCCAGGCGTGGTGGCGCATGCCTATAATCCCAGCTACTCGGGAGGCTGAGGCAGGAGAATCGCTTGAACCTGGGAGACAGAGGTTGTAGTGAGCCAAGATCGCGCCACTGCACTCCAGTCTGGGCAAAAACAGCGAAACTCCATCTCAAAAAAAGAAAGAAAGAAGAAAAGAAAAATAAAGACAGCATGGAGGACCTATTTATACAAAATGAGAAAGGCGGAAAGAGGGGAGGTGAACCAGATATACATACTTGTTTCTCACCAGCAAGAGAACTGGGATGTTCTGGAGGCAAAGGAATGGACTCAGGGACCCTGGGTAGTTGCCATTCCAGAGCACATGCCATTCTCCACTTGTCACGATTTCTTGCATACTGTTCCCATTCCCTAGAATGTTCTTCCTTGCCTTCTCAGCCTTGAGAACTCATGTACCTCCAGGACCTGGTGCCCAGGGCAATTCCTTTATTATTATTATTATTATTATTATTATTATTATTATTATTATTATTTGAGACAGAGTCTCGCTCTGTCACCCAGGCTGTAGTGCAGTGGCATGATCACGATTCACTGCAACTTCTGCCTCCCAGGTTCAAGTGATTCTCCTGCCTCAGCCTCCCGAGTAGCTGGGACTACAGGCGCATGCCACCACACCCAGCTAATTTTTTATTTTTAGTAGAGATGGGGTTTCACCATGTTGGCCAGGCTGGTTTCGAACTCCTGACCTCAGGTGATCCACCCGCCTCAGCCTCCCAAAGTGATGGGATTATAGGCATGAGCCACCGCGTCCAGCCGGAGCAATTCCTCAAATAAAAACTCCATGACCCACTGAACTGGGAGCCCCATAAGGGCAGGGTCAAGGCCATCTCAGTCATCGCCTTGTCCCCAGCACTGCCCAGCACAGGACAGGCCTTGGGATAAATTAACTGCATGAATAAAAGGTGCCGGTGATAAAATAAAATGACATTTCCCAAGTTATAATAGCAAATGTTGATTGCATGCTCTGTGACCGGCACGCATGATTCTGAGCCTTATCTCCTGTGGGCCTCGCTGCAGCCCTGGAGGGATGTACTTTTATTATTATTATCACCGCCATCCCTATGTTAGAGATGAAGACACCAGGCCCAAAGGGGCTAAAAGTACTGGATCTCACTGCTTGCACTCAGAGCTTTCTCTTAAACCTAGGTCACCTTGGCTCCAAAGGTGTTCAGTTTCCAGCATACATACATCTGGGTCCTGTGGAACCAAAAGCTAGGGAGTGAGTCTCAGCCTGCAGCCCAAAGAACCTTAGGGGGTTCCCCAGCACCCCTTTGGGGGTCTACAAGTACAAAATTATTATCATAAGCGGGGCGCGGTGGCTCATGCCTGTAATCCCAGCACTTTGGGAGGCTGAGGCATCAGGCGGATCACGTGTGGTCAGGAGTTTGAGACCAGCCTGGCAAACATGGCAAAACCCCATCTCTACTAAAAATACAAAAAATTAGCCGGGCATGGTGGTGGGTGCCTGTGATTCCAGCTACTTGGGAGGCTGAGGTGGGAGAATTGGGAGACGAAGTTTGCAGTGAGCTGAGATTGGGCCACTGCACTCCAGCCTGGGCAACAGAGCAAGACCTCATCTCAAAAAAAAATTATTATCATAATAATATTGACATAATATATGATACACCATAATAATAATACTTAGTTGGGGGGTGGGGTCTCAGCCTTCCCCAGGCTGGAGTGCAGTGGCGCGATCTTGGCTTACTGCAACCTCCACCTCCCGTGTTCAAGCGATTCTCCCGCCTCAGCCTCCCAAGTAGCTGAGACTACAGTCATGCACCACCATGCCCCGCTAATTTTTTTGTATTTTTAGTAGAAACGGGGTTTCACCATATCAGCCAGTGCAGTTTCCATGATACTGCAACAGACCAAACGCAGACACACACGTGAGGACCCAGCTGTCTTCTGTTAAGCCTGACTTGAAAGTGATTTGCAAAAATTAAAACGATGCCCTTCCTCTCACTAAGTTTTTGTTTCAGGCTGTGCATGGTGGTACATGCCTGTAATTCCAGGACTTTGGGAGGTCAAGGTGGGAGAATGGCTTAAGCCCAGGAGTTCAAGACCAGCCTGGAGGGCCGGGAGCAGTGGCTCATGCCTGTAATCCCAGCACTTTGGGAGACTGAGGCGGTGGATCACCTGAGGTCGGGAGTTCAAGACCAGCCTGACCAACACGGAGAAACCCATCTCTACTAAAAATACAAAAATTAGCCGGGCGTGGTGGCACACGCCTGTAATCCCAGCTACTTGGGAGGCTAAGGCAGGAGAATCACTTGAACCCAGGAGGTGGAGGCTGCAATGAGCCAAGATCGTGCTATTGCACTCCAGCCTGAGCAACAAGAGTGAAACTCCATCTCAAAACAAAAACAAACAAAAAAAAAAACAAAAAAAAAAACCAGCCTGGGCAACTTAGGAAGACCCCTATCTCTACAAAAAATGTTAAAATGAGCTGCGCTTGGTGGCGCATGCCTACGTTCTCAGCTGCTTGGGAGGTTGAGGTGGGAGGATCACTTGAGCCTAGCAGGTGGAGGCTGCAGTGAGTCTTAATTATACCCCTGCACCCCAGCCTGGACAACAGACTGCGACCCTGTCTCAAAAAAAATTTTTTTTATTTTGGAAAACATGGATATTTTCATGTAAAAGATATAACTTACATTAACATACATTTAATTTTTAATTTTTATTTTTTTTGAGATGGAATCTCACTCTGTCGCCCAGCCTGGAGTGCAATGGCACAATCTTGGCTCACTGCAACCTCCGCCTCCCAGGTTCAAGCAATTCTCCTGCCTCAGCCTCCCGAGTAGCTGGGACTACAGGCATGTGCCGCCACACCGGGCTAATTTTTCGTATTTTTAGTAGTGACGGGGTTTCACCATGTTAGCCAGGCTGCTCTCGATCTCCTGACCTCATGATCCACCCGCCTTGGCCTCCCAAAGTGCTGGGATTACAGGCATGAGCCACCGCGCCTGGCCAACACAAAATTAATTTATTATTATTATTATTATTAGTTATTTTTAGAGATGGGGGTCTTGTTGCACTGCCCAGGCTGGTCTCAAACTCAAGCGATACTTCCACCCCAGCCTCCCAAGTAGCTAGGATTACAGGTTTACACCACTTGCACCCAGCTACTTTTAAATGAATCAACAAATATTTCTAAAATTTCTCAGTTTTGATTTCCATTACAGTAAATATTGATAGAAATCATACACATCAACAAAAACTCTTTGGGGTCCTCAATACATTTTTTAAATTTTAGACAGGGTTTCACTCTGTTGCCCAGGCTGGAGTTCAATGGTGCAGTCATAACTCACTGCGCGCTTTGAACCGGGCTAAAGCAGTCCTCCCACCTCAGCCTCCCAAATAGCTAGGACTACAGGTGCACGCCACCACTCCTGGCTGCTTTTATTTATTTTTGTAGAGACGGGGTCTTGCTATGTTGCCCAGGCACAGGCCTTCAATAATTAGGAGTGTAAGGGGGCCAGGTGGAGTGGCTCACGCCTGTATTCCCAGCACTTTGGGAGGCCAAGGTGGGCGGATCACGTGAGGTTGGGAGTTCGAGACCAGCCTGACCAACATGACCTGACCAACATGGATAAACCCTGTCTCTACTAAAAATACAAAATTAGCCGGGCATGGTGGCACATGCCTCTAATCCCACCTACTCGGGAGGCTGAGGCAGGAGAATCGCTTGAACCTGGGAGGCGGAGTTTGCGGTGAGCCGAGATCGCGCCACTGCACTCCAGCCTGGGCAACAAGAATGAAACTCTGTCTCAAAATAAATAAATAAATAAATAAATGGATTAGGCCGGGTGCGGTGGCTCACACCTGTAATCCCAGCACTTTGGGAGAACAAGGCAGGCAGATCACTTGAGGTCAGGAGTTTGAGACCGGCCTGGGCAACGTGGTGAAACCCTGTCTCTACTAAAATTACAAAAATTAAGCCGGGCACAGTGCCTCATGCCTGTAATCCCAGCACTTTGGGAGACCAAGGCAGGTGGATCACCAGAGGTCAGGAGTTCAAGACCAGCCTGGGCAACATGGTGAAACCCCGTCTCTACTAAAAATACAAAAATGAGCCAGGCGTGGTGGCATGTGCCTGGAATCCCAGCTACTTGGGAGGCCAAGGCACGAGAATCGCTTGAACCCGGGAGGTGGAGGTTGCAGTGAGCCGAGATTGCGCCATTGTACTCCAGCCTGGGTAACAGAGTGAGAGTCTGTCTCAAAAACAAACAAATTAGCCAGGCATGGTGGTGCACGGATGTAATCCCAGCTACTTAGGACGCTGAGGCCAGAGAATTGCTTGAACCCGGGAGACAGAGGTTGCAGTGAGCCGAAATTGTACCACTGCACTCCAGCCTGGGTGACAGAGCAAGACTCTGTCTTAAAAAAAAAAAAAAAAAAAAAGAATCAATGAACTAACAATCATACAAACCTGATTAGTGTCATGAAGGACAAGAATGTGGAACATCATTTTAACTTTGAAGGAGAGGACGAGTGGATGGGAGGGTAGGGGAGGTTTCTCTGTCAAAGGAGCATTTAAGGAGAGACCTGGCTGGGCACAGTGGCTCACACCTGTAATCCCAGCACTTTGGGAGGCCAAGGTGGGTGGATCACCTGAGGTCAGGAGTTCGAGACCATCCTGGCTAACATGGTGAAACCCCGTCTCTACTAAAAATACACGCACACAAAAATTAGTCAGGCATGGTGGCATGCGCCTGTAGTCCCAGCTACTCGGGAGGAGGCTGAGGCAGGAGAATCACTTGAACCCGAGAGGCAGAGGTTGCAGTGAGCCGAGATTGTGCCACTGCACTCCAGCCTGGCCAACAGCAAGACTGTCTCACACACACAAAAAAAAAAAAAGAGGAAGAAGAAGAAGAGACCTGTCCATGCGCCCTGGCTCACACCTGTAATCCCAGCACTATGGGAAGCTGAGGCTGGCAGATCGCTTGAGCCCAGGAGTTTGAGACCAGCCTGGGCAACATGGTGAAACACCGTGTCTCTCCAAAAAATACAAAAAAAAAAAAAAATCACATGGCTTGGTGGCATGTGCCTGTAGTCCCACGTACTCGGGAGGCTAAGGTGGGAGGATCACTTGAGCCCAAAAAGGTCAAGGCTGCAGAGGGCCATGATCATGACAATGCACTCCAGCCTGGGCAACTGAGTAAAGCCCTATCTCAAAAAAAAGAAAAGAGAATCTATCTGGCAGTTTTCTCTCTTGCCTTCCAATCGTTGCATCTCATTTATTTTTCTTGTCTTACAGCATTTTTTTGTTTTTGTTTTTATTTTCCGAGACTGAGTCTTGCTCTGTCACCCAGGCTGGAGTGCAGTGGTACGACCTCAGCTCACTGCAACCTTCGCCTCCCGGGTTCAAGCATTCTCCTGCCTCAGCCTCCCGAGCAGCTGGGACTACAGGCGCACATTGCCACACCCGGCCTTTTTTAAAATTTTTTTTTATTTTTATTTTTATTATTTTTTTTGAGACAGAGTTTCGCTCTTGTTGCCCAGGCTGGAGTGCAATAGTGCGATCTTGGCTCACGGCAACCTCTGCCTCCTGGGTTCAAGCGATTCTGCTGTCTCAGCCTTCTGAGTAGCTGGGATTACAGGCATGCACCACCACGCCCGGCTAATTTTTTGTATTTTTTTTTTTAGTAGAGATGGGGTTTTTCCATGTTGGTCGGGCTGGTCTCAAACTCCTGACCTCAGGTGATCCACCTGCTTCAGCCTCCCAAAGTGCTGCAATTACAGGCATGAGCCATGGTGCCTGGCCAAATTTTTGTATTTTTAGTAGAGACGGGGTTTCCCCATGTTGGCCAGGCTGGTCACAGACTCCTGACTTCATGATCCATCCACCTTGGCCTCCCAAAGTGCTGGGATTACAGGCATGAGCCACTGTGCCAGGCCCATTTTACAGCATTTCAAACACTTCCAGGACTATGCCACACAGTAACACTGATTCTCACAGCAGCCCTCCACACTACAACCCTCTGAGATGACTTATCTCACCATGCCCATTTTACAGAGGGAGAAACTGAGGCACAGGGAAGGTAGACTCTTATCCAAGGCCACATAGCAGGTAAACAACCAAACTAGGACTCCAACCAAACCTTGTGCTCTCAGTCTCAACCTTAAAAGAAAACTCAATAAACATTCTGGCCTTTTTGTTTTTGTTTTGAGACCTTTATTCTGTTACGCAGGTTGGAGTGCAGTGTGATGATCACAGCTCACTGCAGCCTCAAACTCCTAGGCTCAAGCAAACCTCCTACCTCAGCCTCACAAGTAGCTGGGACTATAGGTGTGCACCACCAGAGCTGGCTATTTTTGTGTAGAGATGGGGTCTCGCTATGTTGCCCAGGCTGCTGATCTCAAACTGCTGGCCTCAAGGGATCCTCCTGCCTCGGACTCCCAAAGTGTTGGGATTACAGGTGTGAGCCTCCATGTTCAGTCCACATTCTGTACTTTTTTTTTTTTAGATGGAGTCTCACTCTGTTGCCCAGGCTGGAGAGCAGTGGCGCAATCTTGGCTCACTGCAACCTCTGCCTCCCGGATTCAAGTGATTCTCTCAAGTCTCAGCCTCCCAAGTAGCCGGGAGTACAGACATGTACCACCACGCCCGGCTAATATTTTTTGTATTTTTAGTAGAGATGGGGTTTCACCATGGTGGCCAGGTTGGTCTTGAACTCCTGACCTCAGTTGATCTGCCCACCTCATCCTCCCAAAGTGCTGAGATTACAGACATGAGCCACCGTGCCCAGCCTATTTTTTTTAAACGGGAAAAATATCTGTAAATTTCCACAGTGACCCACGGAGCTTGGATGAAGAGCGGGAAGCCTGAGGTCTCCTTCAGTCTCCATCCTCTCTCTGAGCCTCAGTTTCCTTCCCTATGTGGAAGGGTTGGAAAAGATGTTCTCTAAAAGCCTCAGAAACTCTGCTGTTAGCGTGGAGGAGACAGAAGCTCAAACAGATTGCATTAGTTTCTTAACGGCTACTATAACAAATTACCCCCAATTCAGTGATTTAAAACAAGAGAAATTCAGCCGGGCACCGTGGCTCACGCCTGTAATCCCAGCACTTTGGGAGGCCGAGGCGGGCGGATCACGAGGTCAAGAGATCGAGACTATCCTGGTCAACATGGTGAAACCCTGTCTCTACTAAAAATACAAAAAATTAGCCAGGCATGGTGGCGGGCGCCTGTACACCCAGCTACTCGTGAGGCTGAGGCAGGAGAATGGCGTGAACCCAGGAGGCGGAGCTTGCAGTGAGCCGAGATCACGCCACTGCACTCCAGCCTGGGTGACAGTGAGACTCTGTCTCAAACAAACAAACAAACAAAAAAAGTTTTGTACAGATGAAGCGGGGGGGCGGGGTCTTGCTCTGTGGCCTACGCTGATCTCAAACTCCTGGCCTTGACATTGCAATCTGCCCGCCTTGGCCTCCCAAAGGGCTGAGATTACGAGTGTGAGCCACCCTGGCCTAAACATTTAAAACGACATGTGTGACAGCCAGGCATGGTAGCCTGCACTTGTAATCCCAGCTCCTTGGAAAGCTGAGGTGGGAGGACCCCTTGACACCAAGAGTTGGAGATCAACCTGGGCAATACAGTGAGACTCCATATATAGTGGATTCCAATATAGTGAGACTTTAAAATATAAAATAAGGGCCGGGCATAGTGGCTCACGCGTGTAATCCCAGCACTTTGGGAGGCCAAGGTGGGTGAATCACCTGAGGTCAGGAGTTCGAGACCAGCCTGACCAACATGGTGAAACCCCATCTCCACTAAAAATACAAAATTAGCCAGGCGTTGTGACACATGCCCGTAATCCCAGCTACTCGGGAGGCTGAGGGAGGAGAATCGCTTGAACCCAGGAGGCAGAGGTTGCAGTGAGCCTTGATCACGCCACTGCACTTCAGCCTGGGCGACAGGAGCGAGACTTCATCTCAAAAAAGAAAAAGAAAAAGAAAAAAAATATATATATATATATATAAATAAGTAAAAATAAATTCGTACATATGGATCTAGCAGACTCATATACCTCTGGTTATATTTCCAAAGGAATTGAAATCAGGATGTCGAAGGGATATCTGCACTCTCAAGTTCATTGCAGCACTGGTCACAATAGCCAAGATATGGAGTCAACCTCAGTGTCCATCAAGGGACATAATGGATAAAGCAAATGTTGCATATACACACGATGGAATACTATACAGCCTTGAAAAGGGAGGAAATTCTGCCATTCAAGACAACATGGATGGAACTGGAGGACATTATTCTAAGTGAAATAAACCAGACACAGAAAGACAAACACCACATGATCCCACTTTTATATGGAATCTTAAAAAGTCGAGCTCATAGAAACAGTATAAAGGTGGCTACTAGAGTCTAGGGAAGTGGGAGAGGGTTGGGAAAAGAGAAGATGTTGATCAAAGGGTGCAAAGTTTCAGCGAGACTGGAGGAATATATTTCAGTGATCTATTGCACAGCATGGTAACCACAGTTAATACTAATGTATTGTGTATTTCAAAGTTGCTAAAATAGAGTTTAAATTTTTTTAATTTGTAAATATTATTTTTTATTTTTTGTCACTACATGTTCTCATCTGATTTTTTTTTTTTTTTTTTTTTTGAGACGGAGTCTCGCTCTGCTGCCCAGGCTGGAGTGCAGTGGCACAATCTCGGCTCACTGCAGCCTCTGCCTCCTGGGTTCAAGTGATTCTCCTGCCTCTGCCTCCCGAGTAGCTGGGACCACAGGCGTGTGACACCACGCCCAGCTAAATTTTTTTTGTATTTTTAGTAGAGATGGGATTTCACCGTGTCAGCCAGGATGGTGTCGATCTCCTGACCTCGTGATCCACCCGCCTCCGTCTCCCAAAGTGCTGGGATTACAGGCGTGAGCCACTGTGCCCGGCCTCTCATCTGATTTTTTTTATTTTTATTATTGTGCTTTTTGTAGAGATGGCATCTCACTACATTGCCCAGATTAGTCTCCAACTCCTGGGCTCAAGCCATCCTCCTGCTTCGGCCTCCCAAACTGCTGGATTTATAGGCGTGAGTCACTGCACCTGGCCCTGACATCTTGATGTCAATTTATTTGCAATATACACCCAGAAGTGGGATTGCTGGATCCATATGTGTAATTTTATTTTTTATGTGTTTGTTTGTTTGTTTGTTTGTTTGTTTTAAGACAGTCTCACTCTGTCGCCCAGGCTGGAGTGCAGTGGCACAATCTCGGCTCACTGCAACCTTTGCCTCCCATGCTCCTGTGATCCTCCTACCTCAGCCTTCTGAGTAGCTGGGACTACAGGTGTGCACTATCACGCCCGGCTAATTATTTTTATTTATTATTATTATTATTATTTGAGACAGAGTTTTGTTCTTTTTGCCCAGGCTGGAGTGCAATGGCTGGATCTCGGCTCAGCGTGACCTCTGCCTCCCTGGGTCCAGCAATTCTCCTGCCTCAGCCTCCCAAGTAACTGGGATTATAGGCATGCGCCACCACGCCCGGCTAATTTTGTATTTTTAGTAGAGACGGGGTTTCTCCGTGTTGGTCAGGCTGGTCTCGAAATCCCGACCTCAAGTGATCCGCCCCACTCGGCCTCCCGAAGTGCTGGGATTACAGGTGTGAACCACCGCGCCCGGCCCGAAGTTATTCCTCTTATCTGACTGTAGTTTGGTATTTTTTAACCGGCATCTCTCTGTTCTTCCTCTCCCAACCCCATCTCTACTAAAAATACAAAATTAGCCAGCCGTTGTGGCGCATGCCTGTAATCCCAGCTACTTGGGAGGCTAAGGCAGGAGAATTTCTTGCACCCAGGAGGTGTAGGTTGCAGTGAGCTGAGATCGCACCACTGCACTCCAGCCTGGGCGACAGAGCGAGACTCTGTCTCAAAAAACAAAAACAAACAAACAAAAAAACAAATAGCGCCTCGTTTTCTGGGAGGCAGTGAATTCCCCATTTAGGAAGTGTCCAAGCTCAAGTTGAAATGATGGTACATTGCGATTCATGCTGCAATGCCTCAACCCAGTTCCTCTCCGGACCTCAGTTTCCTCATTTATAAAATGGGTGTGGACGACGAGGTCAGATTTAAAAAAATAATAATAGTAGTTAATAATAATAGGCCGGGTGCAGTGGCTCAGGCCTTTAATCCCAGCACTTTGGGAGGCCGAGGTAGCAGGATCGCTTGAGCCCAGGAGTTCTAGACAATCCTGGGGCAATATAGCGAGATTCTATCTCAAAGAAATAATCATAATCATAATAAAAATAAATGAATAGATAAGCTGAGACGGACTCAGGCCCAGCTCCTGCCTGCGATCCCTGCGGGGGCCACCAGGGGGCGCGGCGCCCCTGCCCAAAACTCCGCCGTCGGCTCTGAACCCCGGCGGACGCGTCCCGACGCCCCTGGAAGATTCTGCGCCCTGCCGGCTCGCCGGCGCCCGGGAGCCCGGGAGGCGGGTGTGCACGCGGGGTGTCCAGGGCGCCCCCGATCGAGGCCCCCTCGCCGTGCCTCGGGGTAGGGGGACGGCTGTGACTCAGGCGCGCGCTCCTCCCCGGAGCCCTCAGTGGTCGCGAGGGGGCGCGCACGGCCTCGGGAACCCGCGCGGCGCCGCGTCCATTTTTACCCCAGCGCCGCTAAAAATAGTTGCCGCGCTCCGAGCCGAGCCGAGCCCGAAATAGCGGCCCCCAGATAAGGCAGGACGACTCAGCGCTTCCGGGGAGCGGAAGGGGGAGCGCGCGGGGGGAGCGGTGCTGGGCGCAGCCCGGCCGAGCAGGCGCCGCTGTCCCCAGTGCACCCCCACTCTGCCCTGGCGGTCACACTCGCCCCCGACTGCGACCTCCGCCCCGCCGCTAGCTTGGCTGCCTTCCTACGTCCCCCACATTGTATCCTCATCCCCTGTCCCCCATCCTCAGCTTCACCTCCATTCCTCATCATAATTCCCCCCTCCCCTACACCCCCAGCGATGTCCCCCACTGGTACTCATCTGCATCCGCCAGCCTGTCCTACTCCTGTCCCTATTTCCCCTCTCCACCCTCATCGCCAATCTCCTGTCGTCCTGAATCTGCCCCCTTACCATCTCTGTCCTCAAGGCCAACCTTTATGGGGGCAGAGCAGGGCGAGAGGGTCACAGGGAGTCAGGAGACCTGCGGGCTGAGGGCTGAGGGCTGGGGGTGAGGATCTGATTTCTTGGTTTGTTTCTACTGTGGGCAGGGGTAGGCTTAGATCTGGGGGTTGGAGCATGGGACACTTCAGTCTGGCCTAGTCTTCAGAGCTGAGGCGAGGCATGGCCAGCATCACGGCTCATTCTGTGACCAGGGTCGGGGCTCAGGCTGGGGAAGGATGACCGTCTTTGTCACCAAGTTTGATCACTGTGTCACCAGAGTTAGGGCTCAGCCTTGAGCCGTTTCTTTATTTACCTACCTCCACTAATATTTTTTATTTCAGACAAGGTCTTGCTCTGTCACCCAGGCTGGAGTGCAGTGTTGCCCATGCTGGAATGCAGTGCTGGGATCTTAGCTGACTGCAGCCTTGAACTCCTGGGTTCAAGAGATCCTCCCACCTCAGCCTTCCTAGTAGCTGGGACTACAGGTGTGCACCACCACACCTGGCTAATTTTTAATTTTTTTGTAGAGACAGAGTCTCCATGCCTTGCCCGCCTTGTCCAGGGTGGTCTTGAGCTCCTGGCCTCAAGCTATCCTCTGGCCTCCTCCTAGGAAGGCACTGAAATGACAGGCATGAGCTACAGAGCCCGCCTCCACTAAGATTCTTTCCTCCCTTGCAAGTCAGTGATTGGACACAACAGTTCCAGGCCTTGGGAACAGTCAGAACTCTGTTCCCTGGGCCTAGGTCTTCCCTTTGCACTGAGATCATCTAAGGGCCTCCCCATTTCCATATCCTGAGATTCTCAGTGCCCACTCCAAGCATCAGTGTCAGGCCTCAAGGACCTACACTGCATGTTCTGGGGGTTTAAAGGGAGCACACTGACTTCCCTGAGGGTGACAGAGGTCAGAATGAGTGACTAAGGTCTTGGGCCTGGCCCTGACCCTGCAGTGGGCGGGAGAGATAGCCAGTTGAGGCCTAGGTCTCCACCCACGTAGCAGGGTGGATGGCGGGGGGGGGTCATCCCTGAGATGAAATGTGGGTGGAAGATACCTAGATAAGTTTCAGAGTCAGTCCAGAGATGGTAATTTTTAAGTAACTTCTAAAATTTTCGAGTAGCTGGGATTACAGGCGCCTGCTACCAAGCCTGGCTAATTTTTGTATTTTTTTGTAGAGACGGGGTTTTACTATGTTGGCCAGGCTGGTCTCAAACTCCTGACCTCAAGTGATCCGCCCACTTCGGCCTCCCAAAGTGCTGGGATTACAGGCGTAAGCCACTGCATCCAGCCTAATTTTTTTTTTTTTTTTTTTCTGAGACGGAGTCTTGCTCTGTCACCCAGGCTGGAGTGCAGTGGCGGGATCTCAGCTCACTGCAACCTCTGCCTCCTGGGTTCAAGTGGTTCTCCTGCCTCAGCCTCCCGAGTAGCTGAGACTACAGGCCAGGCGCGTGCCACCACGCCCAGCTAACTTTTTGTATTTTTAGTAGAGATGGGGTTTCACTGTGTTAGCCAGGATGGTCTCGATCTCCTGACCTCATGATCTGCCTGCCTCGGCCTCCCAAAGTGCTGGGATTACAGGTGTGAGCCACTGCGCACAGCACTTTTTTTTTATTATTTTTTTTTAATTTTGAAAACTGTTTCGAGGCCAGGTGCGGTGGCTCATGCCTGTAATCCCACCCAGCACTTTGGGAGGCCGAGGTGGGAGGATTGCTTGAGCCCAGGAGTTCAAGACCAGCCTCGACATTATAGTGAGATCTCATCTCT
Source organism: Pan troglodytes (assembly GCF_028858775.2). Classification (NCBI taxonomy): domain Eukaryota; kingdom Metazoa; phylum Chordata; class Mammalia; order Primates; family Hominidae; genus Pan; species Pan troglodytes. Next base: position 48,399,738 of record NC_072418.2, read on the forward strand.
GGGAAAAAAAATTTTTTTTTAATTAGCCAAGTGTGGTGGCATGCACCTGTGGTCCCACCTACTCAGGAGGCTGAGGTGGGTGGGAGGATCGGTTGAGCCCAGGAGGTGGAGGTTGCAGTGAACCGAGATGGCACCACTACACTCCAGCGTGGGCAACAGAGACCCTGTCTCAAAAAAAAAAAAAAAAAAAAAAAAAAGAAGAAAAAAAGTTTTGGTAACTACAAAAGGGTATACCTTGGAAAAGTAAATTTCCCTCCCACTCTGATCCCCACTTCTCAATATTAACTATTTTTTATGTATCTTGGCCAGTAGGATTCACTGAGCTCTCACGATGTCCCTGGCCTATGCAAAGCCCATCACAGAAATGAAGTGGCTGGAATCATTCAGCACTCAGTGAGTAGGCCAGACCCCATTGCTATGCCCATTTTAGAGATGGGAAAACTGAGGCTTGGAGAGGTGCAAGGATGTGTCCTTTTGAGGGCCTGGTTCTGAAGGCTTTTCAAAGTTGAGGCAAGGAAGTGGATGAGATCAAAGAGGCAAGGTTCAGGCCAGGATACAAATCCCAGGGAGGGTGACAGGGGTGGGGAGTCAAGGAAGGCTGCCTGGAAGAAGACTAAGGGTAGCCAGGAAGGCATCTTCCAGAACCTTCTGATGGAGGGCTTGGATGGAAGTAGATAACTCTGTTTGGCAGGCTGAGGAACCACCAGCAGCAGGGCGTGGCCCCTCCTCAGACCCACAGCATCCCAGAGGTATGTATAGAAGAAGCAGGCTGCTTAATGACATCTCAGGGACACATCTCAGTGATAGCACAGCCGGCTTAGTTATGACGTCTGAGTGATTTGCCAACTGCTTTAAGACCAGCATCCCTAGTCATGCCCCGCGGGGGGGATGAAGATAAGAGGAAGTGACAGGCCATCGGGGGAGGAAGGGGAGATGCAGTCACACACAGACCAGGGACTCAGGAGCTGAGGGATGTGTGGTGCCCTCTGCACTAGGGAGGGGTCTCCCAGCTGCCTGGGTGTGAGGGTCCATCTTATTGATTTGTCTAGTGAAGGAGGCCAGGCTCCAAGGAGGTATGGCTGTAGTCAGTCACACTCAGTTTGGGATGGGGTCCGCCCAGGGGCTGCAAGGATCAGTCACTGCTGTGTCCCCATCACCTAAGGCAGTAACTGGGACACAGCCGGCGCTCCATACATCTTTACTGAATGAATGAATCGAATGAAAAGGGTCAGCACCGTCTGGGACTCAGTTTACCCTCGTGGTCATTGGGCTGCTTCAACCAAGGGGATCGCTAAGAACACCCCTCCCCACCTTGGGTCCCAGATCGCAGATCGCCAGTGAGTAAGAAAACGGGTTCGCGCCGTTGGTGGACTCCGCCCACTTGTGATGTTACGAGCCGCTCCCCCAGGATCCCGACCCAGGCGTCTCCCTTGGGATGGGGGCGGAGAGGAACCCGGGAGTCCAGACTCAGGCCCCTCCCCCGGGAGCAGGCGGGCCGGGCAGGGTTACACAACCCGTCGTCGCGTCCCGAGGGAAGTCGCCGGATGTCCTGGCCGGGCCGGGGACAATGGGCAAGGAGGGCCCCTCCCGCAGGAACCTGGAAGTGGCAGGGGCTCCCCCTCTTCTGATTCACCCTTGTTTCCGGCCCGGTTTAGCCTCCTTCTCCCTGGGGATCCTATCTCCTCCCAACTCTACCCTCCTGTGGCCCTGCAGTTCGGTTCTTTCTCCGAACCGGCAAACCTCTCTCCTCTACACCCCGTACCCCGTCCTTTCACACCTCCCCAACGCCCCCCGAAACTCTCTGCCCTCACACTCATCGCTTGTAATTCCCGAATCCCCTAAACTTCCAGTGTCCCCGGTCCTTCCTTCACTCATCCATACCGGGCCCCTCTTCCCACCCCGTCAACTACCCCCACTATCCTGCCCAGGCCCTCCCAATCCCCTCCCCGGGCTCCCCCAAGCTTTCCTCAATATCTCCCAGCCCTCCCTAGCCCCCGACTCACCCGCTTCCCTCCAACTGACCCCAATACACTCTCTTGTCCTCCTAATCCCAGCCTCCCGCAGTTCCCTCCTGTCTCCTCGAACTGCCCCATGTCCCTACCTCATCTCCCCAAATCCTGTTCCCCATTTCCCCCCCTCCCCCAGCCAGCCGCTTCGCCCCCCACCCCGGAGCCCCTCCCCGCCCCTAGGCCCAAGGCCGGCCCGCGCCCCTCCCGGGCGCGCTCCCACGCCCGGCGCGGGTTCCCAGGCCGCCCCCCCGCGGTGGCCCAGAGACCCAGTTTGCTGCGGCAAAACATTGGTCTCCGGGCAACAGGCCCCGCCCCGCCCCAGGGCCGCCAGATGAGGCTGGGCGGTCAGGAGGCCACCGGGCCGGGACGGAGCACCCAGGCCTGCGCGCCAAACCCTCGGCCTTGGCCCCCAGAGGCCTCAGGGCGCAGAAACCCGGAGACTGAGGCGCAGCAAAGAGGAGATACAGAGATCAGGGCCCCGGAGCAAGAAATTCGGAGACATGCGTGGAGGCCGAAGCAACAGGGAACTGTCGGGGCGCAGAGATATAAGGAAAGACCACGCCACAGATGGAACAAGGACGGGGCCCAGAAATAAGCACAGAAATAATGCAGTTACACACGGGCAACACCGAGGCCGGCAGGGACGCCCCTGATGGCAGAATAATCCATCTTTAGTCCTCAGGACCTTTGCACTCAGTTCGAGGGGCTTCCCCTCTCTGACTCTGTTTCTGTATTTGTAAAATGGGGACATTAATACGCAGCGCTTAGCAAATCGGGCTGTTCTGACGATTCAGTGAATTCGCAGACCCAGAGCTTGTAGCACAATTCCTGGCATGTACACTCATCATTCATTCATTCAACCGATTTTTTGTTGTTGTTGTTATTGTTGTCTGAGAGGAGTTTCGCTCTGTGGCCCAGGCTGGAGTGCAGTGGTACCATCTGGGCTCACTGCAACCTCCGCCTCCTGAGTTCAAGCAATTCTCCTGCCTCAGCCTCCCAGGTAGCTAGGATTACAAGCCTGTGCCTCCACGCCCAGCTATTTCTTGTATTTTTAGTAGAGACACGGTTTCACCATATTGGCCAGGCTGGTCTGAACTCCTGACCTCAAGTGATCCACCCACCTTGGCCACCCAAAGTGCTGGGATTAGAGGTGTGAGCCACGGCACCTGCCCCAATCAACAGGTATTTATTGAGCATCTACTACATGCCAGGCACTGGTAAGGACTGTGAGAATGCAGTATTGAACAAGACAAAGCTCTCTGTTCTGGAAGCTTACTCTTTGGAAATTGGGAGGGGGATGACCAACAATAAATGAACAAATGAGCAAATTAAGCAAATTATATAGTACTTTGGAAAGTAGTAAGTGCTGGGAAAAGCAGAGACAGGGGGCTGGGGGTTGCTATTTTAAATGGGATGGTCAGGGAAGGCCTAAATGAGAAGGTGATGTTTGAGCAAAGACTAGAAGTTGGTTTGGGAGAAGCCATGCAGATATGTGGCCTAAGCAAGTGCAAAGGGTGTAAGGTGAAGACATGTCTGGTGTGTTGGAGGAACAGGGAGGCAGCTAGTGTGGGTGGACAGACAGAACGTGGGGAGGGCACTGGAGCAGAAGAGGTCAGAGAGACTAAGGGCTGATCCCGCAGGGCCTGATGGGCTGAGGTGAAGTCTTTTACAGAGTGGGTCAGGAGCTATGGGAGGGTTTTGAGCAAAAGAGGGATGTGAACTGTTTCTTATTTGTTAATTAATTTATTTATTTATTTATTTTGAGACAGAGTTTCTTTCTTGCTGCCCAAGCTGGAGTGCAATGGCGTGGTCTCGGCTCACTGCAACCTCCGCCTCCTGGGTTCAAGCGATTCTCCTGCCTCAGCCTCCCAAGTAGCTAGGATTACAGGCGCGTGCCACCACGCCTGGCTAATTTTTTTTTGCATTTTTATAGAGATAAGGTTTCACTCAACGCAATGTTGGCCAGGCTGGTCTCGAACTCCTGACCTCAGGTGATTTGCCCACCTCAGCCTCCCAAAGTGCTGGGATTACAGGCGTGAGCCACCGCGCCTGGCTTGTTTTTTATTTTAACAGGGTCCTTTGGGTTGTAGGTGGGGAATAGACTTTGGAGGACAAGTGTGGAGTCAGGGAGACCAGTCACTGTCATGGTCCAGTTGAGTCCAATGGTGACTTGGACTAGGAGGTAGTAGGGATCGATTCTGGAGGCCTTTAAGTTAAGAGCGGCAAAATTTGCTGACAAGCACATTCATAGCAAGCCATCAGTAGATGGCAGCACTTTCCATTATGTTAGGTGGTACTCACCACATCCCCATAAAAGTTAACATCCCTATTTTACAGATGTGCAAACTGAGGCCCAAAGAGGTCACTTAACTTGCCTAAGGTCTCACGGCTCAGTCTAGCTCCAAAGATGGTACCCCTCTATTGGGACAGCTATTCCCAAGCCCACACACCCGAACATAACGCTCTCAGCGCCTAGATTTACATCTAAACCTGTACTCATCCATGTGGGCCCCAGGACTCCCGGAGCCATGTCCTCATCAGTCACATGTAGAAAGTAGGAGCTGGGCCGGGAGAGGTGGCTCACAACTGTAATCCCAGAACTTTGGGAGGCCAAGGAGGGCAGATCACGAGGTCAGGAATTCGAGACCAGCCTGACCAACATGGTGAAACCTCATCTCTACTAAAAATAAAAAAATTAGCTGAGTGCAGTGGCAGGCGCCTGTAATCTCAGCTACTCAGGAGGCTGAGGCAGGAGAATCATTTGAACCCGGGAGGTGGAGGTTGCAGTGAGCCAAGAACGCGCCATTGCACTCCAGCCTGGGTGACAGGGTGAGACTGTCTAAAAAAAAAAGAAAAGAAAAGAAAGTAGGGGCCAGATGGGGAGAATGCTGGCCCAGGACACTTGCTCAGAGGCAGGTTGGCACAGGCACAGAGGGTCCACCCAGAACCTCCCAGCCCAGCATCTGGCTCCCACATCCAATCACGGCCTAGGCCTGGCACACCCCAGCACTACGTGCAGCAACATGTTAAACACAGTCACGCATACACACGGAGATGTGGCCTTCTGCTCTGGGAATGCATTTTCAGGCAGTGTGCAGAAAACACAGATTTGCTTCTTTTTTTTTTTTTTTTTTTTTTTTGAGACGGAGATTTGCTCTTGTCATCCAGGGTGGAGTACAGTGGCGGGATCTAGGCTCACTGCAACGTCTCCCTTTCAGGTTCAAGCGATTCTCCTGCCTCAGCCTCCTGAGTAGCTGGAACTACAGGCACGTGCCACCACACCCAGCTAATTTTGTATTTTTAGTAGAGACAGGGTTTCACCATGTCGGTCAGGCTGGTCTTGAACTCCTGACCTCAGGTGGTCCACCTGCCTCCGCCTCCCAAAGTGATGGGATTACAGGCGTGAACCACTGTGCCGGGCATCTATCTCTTTATGTCTCTGTATCTCTCTGTTTTCTTTTCTTGTCTCTATCTCTGACCTTTGTCTCACTCTGACCCAGCTCTGTCTCTCTCACGCCTCCACACTCAGGATCCTCTAACTACCGCAGAATGACTCTTGTCCTGTGTTTCCATAGGACCTCACCTATTATGTACCATGAGAACCTGGCCTCTGGACAGGCGTGTCCAGCCCCAGGTCGGCAATTCTGGCTGGTTGCTCGGAATCACCTGGGGAGTAACTCACATAGCATAATTCTCTGGGCTTCTTTCTCTGAGATTTTTTTTTTTTTTTTTTGAGATAGTATCTTGCTCTGTCACCCAGGCTGGAGTGCAGTGGCACAATCTCAGTTCACTGCAACCTCTGCCTCCCAGGTTCAAGTGATTCTCCTGCCTCAGTCTCCCAAGTAGCTGGGACTACAGGTGTATGCCACCAAGCCTGGCTAATTTTTGTATTTTTAATAGAGACGGGGTTTCACCATGCTGGCCATGCTGGTCTCAAACTCCTAACCTCAGGTGATCCACCCACCTCGGCCTCCCAAAGTGTTGGGATTACAGGCATAAGCCATCGCGCCCAGTCGTCTTTCTCTGAGATTCTGACCCACAGCTTGTGGGTGTGGAACTGGAGAAACCCACCTTTAAAATACTCCCCAGTGACTGGGACCCCTGCCTGCTTGTACTAGTTACTGCATCTGATTTTACAGACAGAGAAGAGCCAAGGCCCAGAGAGCAGACAGCTCACCCCAACATCACACAGCAGTCAGCTGCGAGGGGCTTGGTGCTACTCAGATTTCTCCTAAGAATGTTTGGAAACAACCTGAGGGAGAGTTAAGTAATAAAGGAAAATCACAAACAGAGACAGAGACCCAGAAAGGGACTCACGGGAATAAAAGCAGAAAGTGACAGAGATACATAGAGATGATGAGACAGAGACAGAGAAATCAGAGATAGGGTTCAGAAAAAAAGAAGAGAGAGGCTGGGCACAGTTGCTCACGCCAGTAATCCCAGCACTTTGAGAGGCTGAGATGGGAGGATCTCTTGAGCCCAGGAGTTTGAGACCAGCCTGGACAGCATAGTAAGACCCCATCTTTATTTTAAAAAAACTTTTTATTAATTTAAAAAAAATGCAGAGAGAGATAAACACACATTAAGGATCAGAGGCTGAGAAAGACAAAAAGCTATTTGGGGGCCTAGAAAGACCCCCCCCCCCACCCCAGGAGGGATGTATTTTCTTTTGAAGGAGACAATACTGTCTCCTTGGCCCATGCTTTAATAGGCTCTACTTCCCAGAAACAGCCAGTGCCATGGTTTAGCAATCTCAGCCTTACCAAGCCAGGTCTCCTCCCCAGGCTTGATATGTAGGATGCACATTAAATACGTTTATATAACCTGCCCTCTGTGCAGAATCAAGGAGCTTTACATAACGTAGCCCTGTGAGTCATGCGGCAGACACGGGGCACTGACCTGACATGCCCAGTGAGAGGGGACCCCTCGCCCAGGACCTTTACCTGGAAGTGATTGTGAAGGATAAGGCATCATGCATTTCACTGAAGAGGCAGCAGAGGGTCAGAGAAGGCAAGGCACTTACTTGGGGTCACACAGCCAGGATTCAGCACAGCAAGGATTCCAACCACATCTGCTAGTGCCTTATCACGTGATCCTTTACAGAGTGGAGGAAACAATAATAAAAACACCTCTAGTAATACAACGACTGCTGTGTATTGAGTGCACCGGGCTGCAGTAAGTACTTTACAAACACCGTCTTATGTATTCCAAAATCCAGTGAGGAGCTGGACGCTGTGGCTCACGCCTGCAACCCCAGCACTTTGGGAGGCCAAGGCAGGAAGATTGGGTGAGCCCAGGAGGAGTTTGAGACCAGCCTGGGCAACATAATGAGACCCCCGTCTCTAAAAACAAAAAATAATAAAAATTAAAAATTAAAAAATTTGCCAGTGCCTATAGTCCCAGCTACTTGGTAGGCTGAGGCGGGAGGATTGCTTGAGCTCAGGAAGTGAGGCTGCAGTGAGCTGTGATCATACCACTGCACTCTAGCCTGGGCAACAGAATGAGACCTTGTCTCAAAAAAAACCAACAAAATGGCCGGGCGCGGTGGGTCACGCCTGTAATCCCAGCACTTTAGGAGGCCGAGGTGAGTGGATTACTGGAGGTCAGGAGTTCAAGACCAGCCTGGCCAACATGGTGAAACCTCGTCCCTACTAAAAATACAAAATTAGCCCAGCATGGTGGCGGGTGCCTGTAATCCCAGCTACTCGGGAGGCTGAGGCAGGAGAATCACTTGAACATGGGAGGCAAAGGTTGCCGTGAGCCGAGATCATGCCATTGCACTCCAGCCTGGGCAAAAAGAGCAAAACTCCATCTCAAACAAAACAAAAAAAGCCCAGCGAGTTAGGGACAGAATCCAGTTATTAAATAACATAATTAAACCTATTTTATACGGAGCACTTATTATGTACTAAGTGCTTTACCGGATTTGATGGTCACAATTCTAGGGGTGGGTGATGTTATCACCTCCATTTCAGGAAGGAAGGAGGCTCAGAGGAAGTCACAGGTCAAGGTTCCGGAGTGGGTAACTAAACCCAGTTCTTGCTAGCCCTGTATCTCTATCACCTACTCCCATGCATACAGGTCCACAAGCATGCCTGTGCACACGTGCAATCAATATTGCACTAACATCTCCAAACACTCTAGTTGAAATACCCAGAGCTCCCGCCTTATGTCTTTTCTCTTCCTCAAGAAGGCTAACTCAGCCTCCAATCCCCTAAACCTTCATGAGCCAGGGAAGGAACCCTCTTTCCCTCTAACGCCTCAGTTCCGCCACGCGGCCGGCCGAGGTCGGCGCTGTAAAATGCTCCTGCTCCTTTCAAAGAATGAACAGTCCAGGCCGGGCGCGGTGGCTCACGCCTGTAATCCCAACACTTTGGGAGGCCTAGGCGGGTGGATCAACTGAGTTCAGGAGTTCGAGACCAGACTGACTAACATGGCGAAACCCCGTCTCTACTAAAAATACAAAAATTGGTCGTGATGGTGCGCACCTGTAATCCCAACTACTGTGGAGGCTGAGGCAGGAGAATCGCTTGAACCCGGGAGGCAGAGGTTGCAGTGAGCCGAGATCGCGCCATTGCACTCCAGCCTGGGCCACAGAGCGAAAACGAGACTCCGTCTCAAAAAAAAAAAAAAAAAAAAAAAAAGAGAGAGAGAATGAACAGTCGGCCGGCGTTGCCCGGCAGCGCCGCGCCGGTTGCCGGGCAACGTCAACAAACGACGCGGCCGCCGTCTCCGTGCGCCCCCCCCCACGCCCGCGCAGACGCGGTGACGCGACGGACTGTGGAACGCCGTCGCCTAGCAACGCGAGGGCTGTTTGTCCCGGGCTGGGTGGCGCGGCCGCACAAGGCGCAGCCAGGACCGGCCCGGGCGGACAGACCGGCCCGCCGGGAGCCCGGGGCGGGGGGTGGAGGGGATTGCGGTGATGGAAGCGGGGGAGAACCGGGTTCCCAAATTACCGGTTTCCCTTTAGACAGCCGCCGTCTGTTGTCGCCCGCTCCTCCTGTCTGCCCCAGGACCGCCTCCGCTCGGGTATCTGTCCGTCTGCGCCCCCTCCTCCCTGGCATGTCCGTCTGTCCAGCGCCTCCCGCGCTGTGGCTGTCTCATATCCCCCCCAAACCATCACAACCAAAATAGGGACAAGCACACACTTCGCTGGCCTGCCGTTTCTGCCTTGGACTGCCGGATTTCCGGGTGCATCGTTGCGGTTGGGGTCCCCACCAGGGGAGACAGACAGACAAAGGGAGACAACCTGTTCACACTCAAGCCACAGCCCCAAAGCCCTCCCGTTCCTTTCCCCGCTCCCTTGGGGTTCTCTTGCCTGTCTTTCTCGAGCCTCTTTCAAGAGACAGGCAGCCCGTGGTCCTTCCATCCTGTGTCCGGGAAGCTGTCCACAGCTGGGAGGTTCTAACAACTCATCCCCAACACACACTCCCAACACCCCCCCATCCAGTAGCTTCATGTGACCAGGGCTGGGGCGAATCTCCGAGCAGAGAGAAGAAATTGAGTGTGTGACAGTGTGAATGGATGTGACTATAGGTGAGCAACAGTCGGTGACAATGTGCACATCTGGTATTTCCTGTGTGAGAGCAAAACTGCAGGACTCAGTGAGTGGTTTCTGTGGTTTGCACTTGTGTATCTGGGTGTATGGGAGTGTGTAGCCCTGCTGACTGTGTAGATACGAATGTGTGTGCAGTTGTGAGTCTTACATGTGGTCATCTATGTGAAACAATGCCTGTATAAGTACCCATGGATGTGCACGGTTTTGCCTCTAGCCATGCATTTCTGGTTCTGTGTGTGTGTGTTTCTGGTTTTTTCGTTTGTTTTTTAGAGATGGGGTCTGGCTGTGTTGCCCAGGCTGGTCTTAAACTCCTGGGCTCAAGCGATCCCCCCCGTCTCAGCCTCCCGACTAGTGGGGACTACAGGCAAGCGCCACTACACTCGGCTAATTTTCTGGGTTTTTTTGTAGAGACAGGATCTTGCTGTGTTGCTCAGGCTGGTCTCCAATTCCTGGTCCCAAGTGATCCTCCCACCTCGGCCTTCCACCACAGTGCTAGGATTATAGGCATGAGCCACCATGCCTAGCCATGTGTTTCTGGATTTCTGTGTGTAACCATGCAGGTACCTGCGTTTGCGTACAGATTATTTTTCAGAGCTCCCTCCACAGCATTCATTGCAATGTCTAATTATATATTTGTTCCTTTGTTTACTCTCCATCTCCCCCACTGGACTGTGCACCCTGTGAGGGCAGGACCCAGGGCTGTTGTGGTCACTGCCAGGTCCCCAGCACCACCCTGCACAGAGAAGGTGCTCAGTAATTCCTTGTTGGGTAAATAACTCTTATGTCCATGTCGAGCACACACATCCATGTAACCCTGCAAGTGATTTTGTGGTACTGGGTCTTCTGTGTGTGTCTAGAAGCTGCGTGGGCCATAGCACAGGAGGGTCTCTGTAGCCATGTAGCTCTAATTTTTGGCACCCCCCACAGTGCATGGCACATATCAGAGCCTCATGGCACATATCAGGGCCACGTGGAGTAGGAGGCCAGGTGCACTGGCTCACACCTGCAATCCCAGCACTTTGGGAGGCTAAGGCAGGAGGATCACTTGAGACCTGGAGTTCAAGACTAGCCTGGGCAACAAGGTGAGACCCTGTCTCTACACATAATACAAAAATTAGGCCAGGCGCAGTGGCTCATGCCTGTAATCCCAGCAATTTGGGAGGCCAAGGAGGGTGGATCACCTGAGGTCAGGAGTTCGAGACCAGCCTAGTCAACATGGTGAAACCCCATCTCTACTAAAAATGAAGAAAAAAAAGCCAGGCATGGTGGCGGGTGCCTGTAATCCCACCCACTTGGAAGGCTGAAGCTAAAGAATTGCTTAAACCCGGGAGGTAGAGGTTGCAGTGATCCAAGATCACATCATTGCACTCCAGCCTGGGCAACAAGAGTGAAACTCCGTCTCAAACAACAACAACAACAATAAAAACAAAATGAAAATTAGCCGGGCATGGTGGTGCACACCTGGAATCCCAGCTACTTGGCAGGCTGTGGTGGGAGGATCATCAGAGACCAGGAGGTCAAGGCTGCAGTGAGCTGTGATTACACCACTGTACTCCAGCCTGTGCAACAGAGTGAGACTTTGTCTCAAAAGAAAAACAGAAAACAAAAACAAAAATAAAAAAAACCCTAAAAACTATGGATTTGAACTCTGTTGTCTTTTTTTTTTTTTTTTTTTTTGAGACAGAGTCTCACTCTGTCACCCAGGCTGGAGTGCAGACGTGTGATTCCGTCTCACTGCAACCTCTGCCTCCCGAATTCTCCTGCCTCAGCCTCCCAAGTAGCTGGGATTACAAGTGCCTGCACCATGCCCAGCTAATTTTTGTGTATTTTTAGCAGAGACGAGGTTTCACCATGTTGGCCAGGCTGATCTCAAACTCCTGACCTCAAGTGATCCACCTGCCTCAGCCTCTCAAAGTGCTGGGATTACAGGCGTGAGCCACCGCGTCCGGCCGAACTGTGTGGCCTTCCTCGTACTAGCATTAGGATCTCTATGCACTCGGTTTCCTCATCTGTCAAATAGGGAGAATAATAGACCCAGTTTATGGGACTGTTGTGGGAGAGTAAATGAGTTCATATGGAAAGCATTTAGAAAATGCCTGGCAGAAAACAAACATTTACAAAATACCTGTTTTGATTGTTGTCAGTATTATTACTTCCTCTGTGTGTATCCTTGGATGTGCATGTGCGTGTCTAGAATCTGGGTTGCAGATACAGGCTTTAGCTCTGTAGTCCTGTGTTACTGGGTACCCAAATGCCCTGAGTCTCACTTTCCTTCCTATACCATGGGCATGTTCCAGACCTTCTCCAGGGCCAGTTGGGACTCAATGAAGCTGCATCTGGAACACCCCAATGGCTACAAGGCCCAGCCGTGGTCTGGTTTCAGGAAAGGTAAATGAAGGGTGAAGTTGGGACGGGATGGAATTGAGGTTCAAATCACTCCATGGGACTGGGAAAGTGGGAAGTGAAAGAGGGATGAAAGAGCGCATTTGAAGCAGGCAGACTGAGGGTCAGACTCCAGAAAGGACTTCCTCCTAGGACTATTTTGGGGCTGGGAACTATAAGAAATGAACTGTTTTGCTGGGCCTGGTGGCCTACACCTGTAATCCCAGCACTTTGGGAGGCCGAGGCAGGCAGATCGCAAGGTCAAGAGATCAAGATCATCCTGGTCAACCTGGTGAAACCCCATCTCTACTAAAAATACAAAAATTAGGTGGGTGTGGTGGCGCATGCCTGTAGTCCCAGATACTCAGGAGGCAGAGGCAGGAGAATCACTTGAACTCGGGAGGCGGGGGTTGCAGTGAGCCGAAATTGCGCCACTGCACTCCAGCCTGGTGACAGAGCAAGACTCCCTCTCAAAAAAAAAAAAAAGAAAGAAAAACATGAGCTGTTTGGAGAGCTGCCTGGAGGAAGAGAAACCAGCCTGAGTTTCACAGGCTAGTGGAATTTGGAGGGGGGCAATAATAGCAATAACAATAGGCCAGGCACGGTAGCTCACACCTGTAATCCCAGCACTTTGGGAGGCCGAGAAGGGTGGATCACCTGAGGTCTGGAGTTCGAGACCAGCCTGGCCAGCATGGCAAAACCCTGTCTTTACTAAAAATACAAAAAAAATTAACCAGCCTTGGTGGTGTGTGCCTGTAATTCCAGCTACTCGGGAGGTTGAGGCAGGAGAATAACTTGAACCCGGGAGGTATAGGTTGCAGTGAACCGAGATCATGCCACTGCACCCCAGCCTGGGCGACAGAGTGAGACTTTGTGTCAAAAACAATAATAATAATAATAATAATAATAATGCACTAGGTGCAGATACTGATAAGGGCTTTGTGAGGAATTTTCTTTCTTTCTTTTTTCTTTCTTTTTTGAGACAGAGTCTCACTCTCTTTCCTGGCTGGAGTGCAGTGGCACGATCTCGGCTCACTGCAACCTCCGCCTCCCGGGTTCAAGCGATTCTCCTGCCTCAGGCTCCCAAGTGGCTGGGATAACAGGTGCCCACCACTACACCCAGCTAATTTTTTTTTTTTTAGATAGGGTCTGGCTCTGGCTCTGTCACACAGGCTGGAGCACAGTGGCATGATGACAGCCCACTGCAGCCTTGACCTCCTGGGCTTAAGTGATCCTCTTGCCTCAGCCTCCTGAGTAGCTGGGGCTACAGGCTTATTTTTTTGTAGAGATGGGGTCTCACTCTGTTGCCCAGGCTGGTCTCAAACTTCTGGGCTCAAGCAATCCTCCTGCCTTGGCTTCCCAAAGTGCTGGGTTTACAGGAGTGAGCCACCATGTCCGGCCATTTGAGGAAATTTTTATTTTTGTCTGTCTTGTTTCCTGCTCTGTCCCCAGCACCTAGAGTGTGTGACTGCAGTGTGTGTGTGTGTGTGTGTGTGTGTGTGTAGGTGTGCTGATTAAATATTTGAATGGCTGATTGAATGAACGAATGAATGTCATCCTACAACCACTTGTGAGTCCTGGTCTTAGGGGAAGGCTGGGCTGGGGCCCTGGCCTCTGGGATCCCTCTTGTGCCAGTCCCCCAGCCCTGCTGTTCCCACAGCTCTGTGCTGAAGAGGGCGTGGAGGGGGCCAGGGAAGGGAGTGTCAGGCAGCCAGCCGGCTGCCTGCCCTGGATAGCAGCCCAGAGTGTCTGCAGGAGGGAGAGGGTAGTTCAGGAGCCTGAGTCACCCCGGGAGAAACCCCAGCCACATACCTGGCCGCTGACATCACCCGGCCAGGGCACCCCCGGCAGCCTAGACAAGCCGACTGAATCACAGGCGGAATTCAGCCACCCCGGGCACGTGGCCTGCTGTGACCCCCCGCAACACCCCCGAGTGGCCGTCTGGCTGCGGGGGTTGGGCCGGGCACACAGGGGTCAGTGAGGGGGCATGGGGCCTGAGTCAGGGACAGGGTGGCTACAGCCAGAGACCACCCAGCCGCAGGCGTCCATGTGGGGCAGGAAGGAGAAAGTTTGGGAAGGAGAGCCTGTGGGGAGGCCCTGGCGGGTGAGGAGGAAGCACGTGTGGGTGTGACGGGGAGGCTGCGGCTTGTGGGCAGCGGCTGGGCGACCCACAGGGGTGGGATGGGGTCTGAGTGTTTGCGCAGAGAATCACCAAATCGTAAGAGACTTGGTCGTAAGAGTCAGTCAGGAGGACAATGGAATCACCAATGTGCTTACACACGCAAAGGCACACACGCACACTCAACACCCGGCCTGGGGAGGCCCTGACTCCACCCACCCCAGGCCAGCGGGGCCTCACTACCCATAAGCCTGCAAGTTCCCTAAGGGACTGAGGCCTAAGGGACAGTTTCCTCATCTGTTGAGTGGGGGTATTAACAATCATTATTAGGCCAGGCACAGTGACTCATGAGGCAGAGGTAGGCGGATCCCTTGGAGGCCAGAAGTTCAAGACCAGCCTGGACATCATAGCAAGACCCCTTCTCTACAAAGAAAAAATTTAAAAATTAGCTGGATGTGGTGGTGTGCACCTGTAGTCCCAGGTACTCAGGAGGCTGTGGCGGGTGGATTGCTGGAGTGTTGGAGTTTTAGACTGCAGTGAGCTATTGATTGCACCACTGTACTCCAGCCTAGACAACAGAACAAGATCCTATAGCAAAAAAAAAAAAAAAAAATCACTATTATTGTAATAGCTATGCTTACGGGGAACATACTTTCTGCCAGGTGCTGTTCTAGGCATTCTACATTTTTTTTTTTAAATAATGGAGATGACATCTCACTATGTTTCCCAGGCTGGTCTTGAACTCCTGAGCTCAGGCTATCCTCTCGCTTTTTTGGTGGCACGCCTGTAATCCCGACATTTTGGGAGGCCAAGGTGGGTGGATCGCCGGAGCCCAAGAGTTTGAGACCAGCCTGGGAAACATAGTGAGATGCCATCTCTACCAAAAAATCAAAAAATTAGCTAAGCATGGTGGCTCATGCCTGTAGTCCCAGCTACTCAGGATGCTGAGGTGGGAGGATCACTTGAGCCTGGGAGATGGAAGTTGCAGTAAGCTGAGATTGTGCCACTGCACTCCAGCCTGGGTGACAGAATAAGACCTTGTCTCAAAAAAAAAAAAAAAAAAAAGAAGAAGAAGAAAAAAGAGAGTCAACTGCATCTGTATTTGTGGCACTTGGTACATACACGGTAAGCTTTCTCAAGTGACTCTGTTATGATTCTTAGTACTAAGCATATTATTTTCTCTTTTTTTGTTTCTTTCTTTCTTTTTTTTTTTTTTTTTTCAGTGATGGAGTCTCACTCTGTTGCCCAGGCTGGAGTGCAGTGGTGCAATCTCGGCCCACTGCAACCTCCGCCTCCCAGGTTCAAGCGATTCTCCTGTCTCAGCCTCCCAAGTAGTAGGGATTACAGGACCCTACCACCATGCCCAGCTAATTTTTGTATTTTTAGAAGAGACGGGGTTTCACCATGTTGGTCAGGCTGGTCTCGAACTCCAGACCTTAGGTGATCCACCCACCTTGGCCTCCCACAGTGTTGGGATTACAGGCGTGAGCCACCGTGCCTGGCCAAATACACATTATTTTTATCCCTAAGTCCAACTAGGAAGGCCTCCAAAACAGTCACCCTCACTGCCTTGGTCCAGTTCTACTTCTTACCTCCCTGCAGTCTTTCCTGCTGCCTCTTCTTTGGTTATATA
Source organism: Pan troglodytes (assembly GCF_028858775.2). Classification (NCBI taxonomy): domain Eukaryota; kingdom Metazoa; phylum Chordata; class Mammalia; order Primates; family Hominidae; genus Pan; species Pan troglodytes. The sequence continues at coordinate 48,415,439 of NC_072418.2, forward strand.
TGTCTGTAGTAGGGAGAGAGTGCTTCAGGGACTCCCTCCTCATTCATAACTCTTCAGAACTCAATCATGATTATCTAGATCCACCTCCACCAGGAAGTCCTCCTGGCTTACTCCAGCCTCACTAAGCACTCTCACCACCCAATGCCTGGAGTGGTTGTAGTCAGTGAGTGATACATTGCACAGTGTGTGCCCCCTGGATTGGGGGTGGGTGAGAGACAGCCCCCACAGTGAGTGGCACCCCTGGCCAGGGCCTGGGACAAGTCTGTATCCAAGGGTGGCTCTCTGCTTAGGTCTGTGTTTGTACCTGGGTGTGTCTGTGTCTGCCCTACTCTGTGCATACTCATATATGTGAACCCGTGTGTGTGTGTGTAGTTGTGAGTGTGTGTGGAAGAGGCTGCGTGGCAGTGGAAGCTAGGTGTGTGATTCCGTGTATCTGTGTGCCTAGAGTGCCTTGTTCTATAGATTTGGATACCACTCCAAGCAAGTCAGTGGGTCTTTTTGTTTTTTGTTTTTTGAGATGGAATCTCACTCTGTTGCCCAGGCTGGAGTGCAGTGGCATGATCTTGGCTCACTGCAACCTCTACCTCCTGGGTTCAAGTGATTCTCCTGCCTCGGCCCCCCGAGTAGCTGGGATTACAGGTGCCCACCAATACACTCAGCTAATTTGTTGTATTTTTAGTAAAGATGGGGTTTCACCATGTTGACCAGGCTGGTCTCAAACTCCTGACCTCATGATTCTCCTGCCTCGGCCTCCCAAAGTGCTGGGATTACAGGCATGAGCCACCGCGCCCGGCCAAGTCAGTGGGTCTTTAGGAGCTCTTTCGTACCGGTGTGACTGTGAGTGAACCTTCGCACACATGTCTGTACGGATATCTAAGAAATTCTTCAAGTAGGCCGGGCACAGTGGTTCAGGCCTGTAGCTTTAGCACTTTGGGAGGCCCAGGTGAGTGGATCGCTTGAGCTCAGGAGTTCGAGAACAGCCTGGGCAACATAGTGAGACTTTGTACCTATAAAAAATATGAAAATTAGCCAGGCATGACAGTGGGCACCTGTAGTCCCAGCTACTACTTGGGGGGCTGAGGCAGGAGGATCCCTTGAGCCTGGGAGGTGGAGGCTGCAGTGAGCTGAGATCAAGCCACTGCACTCCAGCCTGGGCGACAGAGGGAGACCCTGTCTCAAAAAAAAAAAAAAAAAAAAGAAAAGAAAAAAAGAAGACATTCTTCAAGTCCACAGCTCTGAGGGTATCACTGTGAGAGCAGGGGTCCTAGCTCTACCCATTTGTGTGTGTGTGGAGATGTGTAAGTCTATGTAGACAAAGGTGTGTGTCATTTACTGTGTTTGGGGTGTGAACACCTATGTGATGTGTTTGCACAACTGCACGTGTTTTGTTCTGTGTGTGTGATCGTGTGTTCAAATAGTCATCTTGTCGCCGGGCATGGTCACTCATGCCTATAATCCCAGCACTTTGGGAGGCCTAGGCAGGAGGACCATTGAGCCCAGGAGGTCCAGACTGCAGTGAGCCGAGATTGCGCCACTGCACTCCAGCCTAGGCGACAGCAAGACCTTGTCTCAAAACAAAAGCAAAAACAAAAATAAACAAATAGTCATCAGGTGCCTGCACAGACAAAGGTGAAAGGTGTCTGCCTGTTGAGATCTGTGGATAGGGTGTATACGTGGACATCTCAGCCTGTCTACGTGTGTATCTGTCTCTGTCCTCACGGCAAAAGAGAGGTTGGCCGGGTGTGTGGTGGCTCACGCCTGTAATCCCAGCACTTTGGGAGGCTGAGGCGGGCGGATCACCTGAGGTGAGGAGTTCAAAACCAGCCTGGCCAACATGGCGAAACTCTATCTCTTCTAAAAATACAAACAAATTAACCGGGCGTGGTGGCACACGCTTGTAATCCCAGCTACTCAGGGAGGCTGAGGCATGAGAATTGCTTGACCCCGGGAGGTGGAGGTTGCAGTGAGCCAAGATTGCGCCACTAGACTCCAGCCTGGGCAACAGAACAAGACTCCGTCTCAAAAAAAAAAAAAAAAAAGAGGCTCAGATATGTTTCTGTCTGAGAGTCTGTCAGAGTTTAGGAATTAGTAAATGAATGAATGGTGAAGATCCATTTACTCAACAAATATTTATTTATTTATTTATTTATTGAGACAGAGTCTCGCTCTGTCACCCGGGATAGAGTGCAGTGGCGCAATCTCAGCTCACTGAAGCCTCTGCCTCCTGGGTTTAAGAGAGTCTTGTGCCTCAGCCACCAAGTAGCTGGGATTACAGGTGTGTGCCACTGCGCCCAGCTAATTTTTGTATATTTAGTAGAGATGGGGTTTCACCATGTTGCCCAGGCTGGTCTCGAACTCCTGGCCTGAAGTGATCTGCTCACCTCAGTCTCCCAATATGCTGGGATTACAGGCATGAGCCACCAGCCCTGCCTCATTTATTCTTATATTATATTATATTGTTTTTATTTTAAACTTTTTTGTAGTGACAGGGTCTTACTATGTTGACTGGGCTGGCCTCAAACTTCTGGCCTCAAGTGATTGAGGCCTCAAGCCTCCCAAAGTGCTGGGATTACAGGCATGAGCCACTGTGCCTGGCTTGAACAAATATTTAATAACCACCTATTGGGTACCAAGTACTATGCTGGGGACAAGGCAGTGACCGGGATGGTTTTGGCCGAGCTTTCACCCAGCTCACAACCCATTGAGGGAGACAAACCTATCCCCAGACAATGATGAGCCCAGATTGGCAGAGTTGGAGGGAGGGACCCCAGGAGAGGGGGCCTTGACTCAGCCTGGAGATCAGGGAGGGCTTCCTGGAGGAGAGGTTATGGGAGTTAAGACCTGGAGGAAAAGACTATGAGCCACAGGAAGCAAAGGGAAGAGTGACCCAGGCAGAGGGAAAAGCACCTGCAAAGGCCTGAAGTCCAGGGAGAGAGGCCAGGCATCTGGAACACAAAGGGGAGAGGAGAGACGAGACTAGGGCACCCTCGGAGCAGGTCGTGCAGGGCCTCAGGAGCCATGGGGAGGAGTATAATGCAGGATGCAGGGATACTGGGAGGGCCAAGCTAACAGTGTCCAATCTGGGTTACTCTGCTTCCCTGAAACTCCAGGGACATCTCCTCCAGGAAGCCCTAGGGATTGCTCAGTGTGGAGCGGCTCAGCCACCCAGTCACACTCACTATTCAATGCTGAGCACCGAGGAGGCAGCCCTTACTAAATCAGCCTGGATTTGCCCTCCCAGAGGTCACAGTCACAACAGTCAAACACACACCCGCACACGCACACTCATGAACATGCCCCTCCCCTCCTCTGGAGCCTCAGAAACCCACAGACCTTGTTCCTCCCAGGGGGTGTCCTTGGAGCCAAAGCTTCTGCACTACCAGGGGGCTTGTTGGAAATGCAAAAGATGGCCGGGCACAGTGGCTCACACCTGTAATCCCAGCAGTTTGGGAAGCTGAGGCAGGCAGATCATTTGAGGTCAGGAGTTCATTTGAGGATGGGAGTTCAAGACCAGCTTGGCCAACATAGCGAAACTCTGTCTCTACTAAAAATACAAAAAAATTAGCCGGGCGTGGTAGCACACGCCTGTAATCCCAGCTACTTGGGAGGCTGAGGCAGGAGAATCTTTTGAACCCGAGAGGTGAAGGCTGCAGTGAGCCAAGATGGCACCACTACACTCCAGCCTGGGTGACAGAGTGAGACTCCGTCTTAAAAAAATAATAATAAAATAGGCTGGGCGCGGTGGCTCACGCCTGTAATCCCAGCACTTTGGGAGGCCAAGGTGGGTGGATCACCTGAGGTCAAGAGTTTGAGACCAGCCTGGCCAACGTGGTGAAACCCCATCTCTACTTAAAAAAATACAAAAATTAGGCCGGGCGTGGTGGCTCATGCCTGTAATCCCAGCACTTTGGGAGGCCGAGGCAGGTGGATCACCTGAGGTCAGGAGTTTGAGACCAGCCTGACCAAAATAGTGAAACCCCGTCTCTACTAAAAATACAAAAAAATTTAGCTGGGCATAGTGGCTAACGCCTGTAATCCCAGCTACAGGCTGAGGCAGGAAAATTGCTTGAACCCGGGGGTGCGGAGGTTGCAGTGAGCCAAGATGGCGCCATTGCACTCCAGCCTGGGCAACAACAGTGAAACTCCGTCTCAAAAAAAAAAATACAAAAATTAGCCAGGCATGGTGGCACACACCTGTAATCCCAGCTACTCGGGAGGCTGAGGCAGGAGAATCACTTGAACCCAGGAGGCAGAGGTTGCAGTGAGCTGAGATCGTGCCACTGCACTCCAGCCTGTGTAACAAGAGTGAAATTCCGTTTCAAAATAAAATAAAATAATAAAAATAAAAAGATGACCACAGCAGATCTGCTGGCTCTCCAGGCAATTAGTGATCACCACGAATTGAGAAGCACTGCTCTCAGGCTTAACCCCCCTGTACCTCAGTTTCCTTTTCTGTACAAGGAGATCAAAACAGAATCCATGTAGAGGACTGACATGGAGTGAGGCTTAACTGAGATAATGAGTGTGAAAGTGCTAAGCACAGCTTCCTAAGTGCTTGTTTTCAGCAGCTCCTCTTCCTCCTTTCTATTTTTTTATTTTTATTTTTTTCTGGGGGGGAACAGGGTCTCGCTCTGTTGCCCAGGCTGGAGTATAGTGGCAGAGTCATAGCTCACTGCAACCTCAATCTCTCAGGGCTCAAGTGATGCCCGTGCCTCAGCCTCCTGAGTGGCTGGGACTACAGGTGTGTGCCACCATGCCCAGCTAATTTTTAAATTTCTTGTAGAGGTTGGGGGGGGTCTCACTATGTTGCCCAGGCTGGTCTTGTACTCCTGGCCTCCGGCGATCCTCTTACCTAGGCTTCCCAAAGTGCTGGGATTACAGGCGTGAGCCACCGCGCCCAGCCCTCCTCCTCTGTATTATTACATTTCAGAGCTGGAAAGGAATTTCGAAGACCGCCATCACTCAACCTTCTTGCTCTACAGATGGGGGAACTGAGGAACAGAGGAGCAGAGGTTTGGCCAGAGGAAGGTGGGAAGGACGTGGTGTGGCTGGCCTTCACAGACTCTGCCGGGGGGCTGTTTACAGGATACTCTGAGGAAAGCCAGGATGAGCACTGATACCCACCTCCACCCTGTGGGAGGCAGAAGGCTAAGGCTCCCCCAGCCGTCTCCCCCAAGCAGAGCTGAGCCCTTGGGAGCCAGGGCAGAGGTCCAACCCTCTCCCCCATGCTCAGGTCCTCCTCCTCCTGGAAGCTCTCCTTCCAAGAGGAGCCTCTTATTTTATTTATTATTATTATTATTTTTGAGACAAGGTCTCACTTTGTCACCCAGGCTGGAAGTGCAGTGGCATGATCATGGCTCACTGCAGCCTCGCCCTCCCCAAGCTCAAGTGATCCTCTCACCTCAGCCTCCCAAATAGCTGAGACTACAGGCACACGCCACCACCCCTGGCTAGTTTTTGTATTTTTAGTAGAGATGGGGTCTTGCCATTGTTGTCCAGGCTGGTCTTGAACTCCCGGGCTCAAGTGATCTGCCCACCTTGGCCTCCCAAAGTGCTGGGATTACAGGCATGAGACACTGAGCCTGGCAAGGAATGAGCCTTATGGAGAAGAACTTGATTTACCCACTCCATGCTCTGCGGGCAGGTGTGTCATGTCTGTGAGTGCGGGTGTGTGTGTGTGTGTGTGTGTGTGTGTCTCCAGGGCCAATTTCTCCCTTAGGCCCAGGGGCACAGTGCCTAGAGCCCATGATAAATTGAACTGACCCACGGATATGGGTCAGGAGGGTATACATGTATAAAGTTCAGGAAGACTTTGTTTTAGTAACAAAACAAGCATGTACAATCTGTCAGGAGCCTTATGATATCTTCCCACCAGTCTCATGAGTGGGCACTACATCTTGTTCTCCTTTGTCAGGTAGGGAAACTGAGGCCCCAGATGTCCTAGCTCAAGTTCACCAAGCTACTTGGTGATAGAAGCAGAACATAAGCCCAGGCCACCTAGCTTCTGGGTCTGTGATGGTGTGAGGATAAATGCCCAGTGTGTTCGTGAACATGAGCATCCCTGTGTGAATAAATTGACATACATAAACCCATTTAATAAATTTCAAAGCCAGGTGCCGTGGCTTACTCCTGCAATCTCAGCGCTCTGGGAGGCTGAGGTGGGAGGATCGCTTGAAGCCAGGAGTTTGAGATCAGCCTGCAACAAAGTGAGACCCTGACTCTAAAAACATTTTTTTGAATAAAAAAATTAGGCTGGACACAGTGGCTCACGCCTGTAATCCCAGCACTTTGGGAGGCCGAGGTGGGTGGATCACTTGAGGTCAGGAGTTTGAGACCAGCCTGGTCAACAGGGTGAAACCCTTTCTCTACTAAAAATACAAAAATTAGCCAGGCGTGATGGCACATGCCTGTAATCCCACCTATTGGGGAGGCTGAGGCTGGAAAATTGCTTGAATCTGGGAGGCAGAGGTTGCAGTGAGCCAAGATCATGCCATTGCACTCCAGCCTGGGCGAAGAAACGAGACTCTGTCTCAAAAAAAAAAAAAAATTAGTCAAGCATGGTGGTACGCACCTGTAGTTGTTAGTTACTTGGGAGGCTGAAGCAGGAGGATTACTTGAGGCCAGGAGTTCGAGGTTACAGTGAACTATGATTGCATCACTGCACTCTAGCCTGGATGACAGAGCAAGATCCTATCTCAAAATAATAATAATAGTTCAAGGAACAGACTTTGAAGCCTGACACCCTGCATGGTGTTATTCCAGCTTTGCTACTTACTTGCTGTGTGACTCTGGGTGAATAACTTAACCTCTCTGGGCTTCTGTTTCCCTTCCTGTAAAATGATCATTTGTACCTCACAGGAGTGTTGTGAGAATTAAATAAGTTAATATAAGCTCTTGGGAAGAATTAGCTCTTGTTATGGTTGTGTGAAGAGCTTTACACGAGTCCCTCTGCAGGATGCATGGTTGTTGGTCTGTGTGTGTGTATATATATGTGTGTGTGTGTATGTGTGTATCTATGTGTATATGTGTATATGTGTGTGTTGCTCTCTTGATCTCTGAGTGTTGTGTGTGTGTCAATGTGTGAGATCATACATGCACCTTTAGTAAAGATCTAGGGGTCTCTGTGTGTTTTGGGGGTCTGTACCTGTCCTTGGCTGTACACCTGAACCCTACGTCTTCTTGTGTGTGTAGGGATGTGTGTCATGTGTGTTGATAACCATATGACAGTGTGTGTTTCCACATGCCAGTGTGTGTCTGTGAAGCTGTTTCTATGTGGCTGTGGGTGATTGCCCACGCGTGACCTGGTGAGCGGCTGTGTGGAAGTCTGTGTTGCCTGTGTCGGGTGTGGAGTCTCTGGCCAGCCAGGGTAGGTCTTTGCATGTTTCCTTTATTCCATGGAGGAGGAGATGAGGGGCTTGGATGAGATAGAAGAATGAGGGGTCACTCCCTGTCTGATGCTGGGGCCGAGTCACTGCCTACTAGTGGCTGCTGTGTCATCTCCCAGTCTCTGTCCCTCCCTCCTGGCTGGTGGCAGACAGAGGGGGCGTGGAGGAACAGGGCAGGGGGTGGGCTTGAGGCTGGACTTTTGTCTGGAAACTTGAACCTCCACCTATGCCCCCCACGTCCCTCTAGTCTTCCACATCTCCCTACACCCTCCCTACTATTGAGGCAGGGAATCAGGACTCCCTGAAAATTAAGAACCATCGCCTTGGTTCTGCCACAGGCTTGCTGTGTAGCCCGGAGACAGGCCCTGCCCCTCTCTCAACCTGTGAAATTCAATGTTTTAAAAGTGCTTCTTCCTCTGTGCCCAGGGCTGGGCCAGGCTGTGCACTGGGAGGGAAGTGCTGGGTTCTCTGAGGTTTGTGAAATAGCTGGTAGCACCCTTCCCAGTGGGTGCCTAAGAGTTGGGGGCTGTAGCATCTGAAATACCCAAGTCAGTGCAGGCATAGTGGCTCATGCCTGTAATCCCAGCACTTTGGGAGACCGAGGCAGGCGGATCACCTGAGGTTGGGAGTTCGAAACCAGCCTGGCCAACATGGTGAAACCCCCATCTCTATTAAAAATACAAAAGTTAGGCCGGGCACAGTGGCTTACGCCTGTAATCCCAGCATTTAAGAAGGCCAAGGCGGGAGGATCACCTGAGTTTGGGAGTTTGAGAGCAGCCTGACCGATATGGAGAAACTCTGTCTCTACTAAAAATACAAAAAAACTAGCCAGGCATGGTGGCACATGCCTGTAATCCCAGCTACTCGGGAGGCTGAGGCAGGAGAAGCACTTCAACCCGGGAGGCGGAGGTTGCGGTGAGCCGAGATCGTGCCATTGCACTCCAGCCTGGGCAACAAGAGCAAAACTCTGTCTCAAAAAACAAAACAGAACAAAACAAAAATTAGCCAGGTGTGGTGGCACACACCTGTAATCCCAGCTACTCGGGAGGCTGAGGCAGGAGAATCACTTGAACCCAGGAGATGTAGGCTGCAGTGAGCCGAGATTGTGCCACTGCCCTCCAGCCTGGGCAACAGAGTGAGACTCTGTCAAAAAAAAAAAAAAAAGTCAGATTCATGAACCCCATTTGCTAAGAAGATTTGCTCAGGTAGTCACCTGTACCCCTGTGAGCCAAGATTGCAACAGTACATGCTAAGAGCAGTAAGAAGGAGTTTGTAAAGCTTAGAAAGACCTGACAGGCCAGGCGCTGTGGCTCACGCCTGTAATCTCGACACTTCGGGAGGCCGAGGCAGGCGGATCACCAGGTCAGGAGTTCAAGACCATCCTGACCAATATGGTGAAACCCCGTCTGTACTAAACATATAAAAATTAGCTTGACGTGGTGGCCCGCGCCTATAGTCCAGCAACTCGAGAGGCTAAGGTGAGGCGGAGGTTGCAGTGAGCCGAGATCGCCACTGCACTCCAGCCTGGCGGCAGAGCAAGACTCTGTCTCAAAAAAAAAAAAAAAAAAAAAAAAAAGACCTGACAAGTGAAAACTACTAATATTGCCATTATCATTTTAAAAAACCCCAGACACAGGTTTTTCAGGGAGTTTCATCCAACCAGGCGGGTCTCAGAAATCAGAAAAGAAATGGAAAGGGTAGGAAATCTGGAGTTTGACAATTCTGAGTTTGAATTTCTTGTGATGGGATCTTGGGCAAGTCATTTAACCTCCCTGAGTATCATTTTTTTCTTTTATAAAATGAAGATTTTTCTCTCTTAACCTTCCAGAGCTGTTTTAAGGATTACAAATCTTCTACTGAAAGGCGTAGCACAGGAGCTGTGCTTGGCAAGTGCCAAATACAAGGCATTAATTATTATTATTAGAATTAATAATAATATCCCCTCCCTCTTACACATTCTTTGTCTCCGGGTGGATTAAAAGGTGGAAGGAGAGGCTACCAACACCATCAGAAGAGAGGCTTCGCTCTAAGTTTCATTTCCCATCTCCTCCAAATCCGCATCCCTCCCAAACGCCGGACCTGTAAGGCCAGCAGGGTCCAAGACACACATCCTTTGCCCAGCGGGGAAGATTAAAGCTAAAGCTCAGAGAGGGAAAACATTTCCTAAGCTCGCACAGCGAATCAGGACAGAAACCAGGACGAGCCTCGGAATCCCTCCATTACCTCCACTTTCACCTGAGCATCACAGCCCGCTCGGGACTCAGTTTCCCCACCTACGTGACCACACCACACTAATCAGGGTCTCCTTTTGGAGATCTGCTCTTCTTCTCGAATGGGGGCGCTGCACCATCGGTAGAACAGGGTGGGTGGGGGCGCCAGAGGTGAAGGGGACCTGCAGGCTGGGGTCTTCCCCGCCCGGGTCAGCGGGGGCCCTGCGGGGCTAGTCTAAGCGCCTATTATTACCAGCCCCCGGGGCGGCGTTGCACTGCGCAGGCGCGGGCGGGGCGCGGGCGCGCGCGCGAGCGAGCGAGGGATTCCCTCTGACGTCATTGCTAGGATACCAAACAAACACTCCGCCGCGCCGGCCGAGCTCCTTATATGGCTAATTGCGTCACAGGAACTCCGGGAAGGCGGGGCCGGGATCCCCTCCCGCCGAGTGGCCCGGAACGCAATCCCCGAGACCCCCAGGGCCCCGAGGGTCATGCAAGTGACCAGATCGAGTCTAGAACAGACCTCTTGCTGGACAGTGCGGGACTCGATTTGGCGGGGCCGGAGATTTGGGGAAGTTTGTCCAGCAAGGGGCGGGTGACGTAAGCAGGGGGGCGGGTCCCGGGCATATAAATACAGGCTGGCGGGTCTGTGCTTCATTCATAAGACTCAGAGCTACGGCCACGGCAGGGACACGCGGAACCAAGACTTGGAAACTTGATTATTGTGGTTCTTCTTGGGGGTTATGAAATTTCGTTAATCTTTTTTTTTCCGGGGAGAAAGTTTTTGGAAAGATTCTTCTAGATATTTCTTCATTTTCTTTTGGAGGACCGACTTACTTTTTTCGTCTTCTTTATTACTCCCCTCCCCCCGTGGGACCCGCCGGACGCGTGGAGGAGACCGTAGCTGAAGCTGATTCTGTACAGCGGGACAGCGCTTTCTGCCCCTGGGGAAGCAACCCCTCCCTCGCCCCTGGGTCCTACGGAGCCTGCACTTTCAAGAGGTACAGCGGCATCCTGTGGGGGCCTGGGCACCGCAGGAAGACTGCACAGAAACTTTGCCATTGTTGGAACGGGACGTTGCTCCTTCCCCGAGCTTCCCCGGACAGCGTACTCTGAGGACTCGCTCAGCTCACCCGGGACTCCCACGGCTCACCCCGGACTTGCACCTTACTTCCCCAACCCGGCCATAGCCTTGGCTTCCCGGCGACCTCAGCGTGGTCACAGGGGCCCCCCTGTGCCCAGGGAAATGTTTCAGGCTTTCCCCGGAGACTACGACTCCGGCTCCCGGTGCAGCTCCTCACCCTCTGCCGAGTCTCAATATCTGTCTTCGGTGGACTCCTTCGGCAGTCCACCCACCGCCGCCGCCTCCCAGGTAAGTTTTTGATAGTAGGGGTGCTGCTTTGTAGGTTTTATTTTTTAAGTCAAGGGTGAAAAGAATAACCCCCAACCCCCACATAAAGGCGCATCAGAACCCTAGATCTGAGATGGAAAAGGCTCACAGCGCACTTTGCAAACTGCAAAGAGTCGGGAGATGTTTGCAATTGGTTGCGTGCGTGGAGCGCAAGGAGGGAACGCGGCAGGGAGGGTAGGCTTTGGGGCGGGGTGGGGGTGGGGTGGGTAATGCGCCGCTCAATGCAACGTGTATGCGGTAGTGGGGCTGAGAACTTTGAGCCGGCCCCGGGACTGCCCCCTGCTCGGGTCCCAGACCTGAAGCTAGCGCAGTTAGGCAGGTGGGGGAAATCCCGGGGAAGCTTCCAGTAGTCTCTTTTCCTTTCCTCCTCCTTCGGAGCGCCCACTTCGGTGCCGGGTCACCCTCCACCCATCGGGAAGAGGGGCCTCGAACCCTCAGCCGCGCTGCCTCCGCCTCCTGCGCGGAGACGTAACGGGGGACCCGTGCGTAACGGCTGACGCGCTGGAATCCTCCGTCTGACGCGGGGCACGCACGGCGCGCGGCGCCCCCTTCGTCCGCCCCGCCCCTGACGTCCCGGGAGCGTTCTATTTTGGAACGCCGGGGCCACGTTGCTAAGGGAGGGGGCAGTCCGGCGTTTCGATTGGCCGCCGGGGCGCACGCCTTGGCCAATCAGCTTTCCCTTCCTATTTGTAGGGTGCATTTTCCTTCCCCCCTCTCTGTCCCCGGAACCCGTGGTTCCTTGGCGGCTGGGTCTCTTTTCGGCGCCTCTAGAGGCAGAGGGAGGGGATCCCTGTCGTGACAAGAGCGGCTCTCTGCGACCCAATGGATCTGCGAGGCCCTTGCGGGGATCTGGTCCCTGGGCTCTCAGGAGCAGGGGGTGTCTGCTTGTGTGCCGGCGTTTCTTGGAGAGATACGGTGGCTGTCACCCTCTTCTCCAGGCACACACAGACACATTCCCACTCCCTCTGCTCCTCATGCCCGGTTCCTCCGGTGTGTCCCAAGACAGGACTAGAACCGCGAACCGAAGGGCAACCAGCCAGGTGGTCTCCAGGAGCTCCGCCCCCTCTGGGTTCCCAGGACTCTGATTGGTCGGCGAGCCAGCCCTTCCCTCACCACGCCCCCCGAGAGAGTAGTTAAGCCTTCAGAGCAGTTCCAGGAGTCCATTTACGGGAGGGGGGAGATGAGCGCTGCTGAGGCTTGGGGGCTCAGGTCCCGCACCATTCCCCCTCCGCGACAATCTGAGAGAGCTCCAGTGGTTACTTTTCTCTACCTGTCCGTTCACCCTAAACTGTCACTCGTCAGTCTCACTCTGAAAAGAGACAGTAACTTGAAACGTTGTTCTAAACTCCTAGGCCCGTCCCCCAAACACCCTTTTGACTGGGACCCCCGCCCCTGCATGGGACCTCGCGCAGAGGGGGGTGTGTGTGTGTGTGAGTGTAGAGGAAGGCTTGGCCTAAGGCCTCTCCTTCTCCCTCCCCTTGCCTCTGGGGTGGGGGTGGGGTGTTGTGGCTGTGTGTGTGGCTGTGGCTCCGTCCCGGGGGTTCTGTCACCCGGCTGTGTCCAGCCTCCTCTCCACCCCCCACACCTAAGAGTCACCAACCCGGGGTGTGATTCACCACCCGCTGGAACCGTGCAACCTTTCCCCGAGGAAGAAGGAGGAGGTAGAAGCCAGTTGAGCAGAAATCCTCTCATTAACCACTGCGTCACGGTGTAGTGGAAGGGTGGGTGTTGTGGCTTTTTCCCTGTGACACATACATCCACACTCGCTCACCCTGTGCTCACTCACGGGGTCGGTGTGTGTTATGTGTGTTGGGTGTGTGTGTGTCGGTGTCTTTGTTTGTGTGTCTACGCCTGTGTGTGTATGTGTCACCCCGTAGGAGTGCGCCGGTCTCGGGGAAATGCCCGGTTCCTTCGTGCCCACGGTCACCGCGATCACAACCAGCCAGGACCTCCAGTGGCTTGTGCAACCCACCCTCATCTCTTCCATGGCCCAGTCCCAGGGGCAGCCACTGGCCTCCCAGCCCCCGGTCGTCGACCCCTACGACATGCCGGGAACCAGCTACTCCACACCAGGCATGAGTGGCTACAGCAGTGGCGGAGCGAGTGGCAGTGGTGGGCCTTCCACCAGCGGAACTACCAGTGGGCCTGGGCCTGCCCGCCCAGCCCGAGCCCGGCCTAGGAGACCCCGAGAGGAGACGGTGAGTAAGGGACATCAGAACTTGGCCTGGGTAGGGGGAAGCAAGAGAGGCAGGAAGTTTCTTACGAATGGAGGGGGGCTCCACTAAGGCCTCAGTGTTACAGAAACCCCAAGATCCTTGCTACACGAGCGAGGACTGGAGGCTTGTTTTTTGGCTCTTGGGGGTTCTGAAAGAAGTAGAGGTTCGGGATGGGTGGAGGAGTGCTGTATCCCCAAATCTCATGGCCTCTATCTCCCTGACTCAGCTCACCCCAGAGGAAGAGGAGAAGCGAAGGGTGCGCCGGGAACGAAATAAACTAGCAGCAGCTAAATGCAGGAACCGGCGGAGGGAGCTGACCGACCGACTCCAGGCGGTGAGGACAGGCCCTGGGGTGGGAGAGGGGATGCTGAGGGGAGCTCTCTCCCCATTCTCTGCCCCCTCTCCACCTGTACCCTTATCCTGGGTTGAGAACTAGACGTTCCACACATGGAACTAGGTACTGCTGTGGCCAGACTGGGTAGCCCCGGTACCCAGGTCTGTGTGGTAGCACAAACACAGACCCCCATGGACTTAAGTCAACTCCTGGTCCCCCCCATTTCCTGACCCCACGGACTACTCTCCTAGTCTTCATTTCATCCCGAGGGGCCACATGGGGCCCTTGAGGAGAGGGGCGCTCCCATCATTTCTCCCATCTGGTCTTCAGCAAGTAACAACCCATTTTGCCTCAGTTTCTCCATCTCTGCAAACCCTCATCAAATCTCCTGGGCTCTTTCTACCCTTAACACTCTGGAAAGCCTGTGAAATGAAATTATTCCACCTCCTGCCCTAGCCACCCACAGCTCTCCTGGTGCTGGTGGCATCCCCCAAAACCCACTCCCTTCCTACGTCCTCCCTTGGTCTGAGAGTTCCCTGCTGTATGCCTGCAGGGTGAGCTGTTACTCCTTGAGGGAACAAGGGAATTGTCAACTTTCCTTCTCTACTTTATCTCTTCCCCGGGAGGTAGAGAGGCAGGGGTAATAGAAGGGAACACATTAAAAACACATAACAGTGGCTCATGCGTGTGATCCCAGCACTTTGAGAGGCCAAGGCAGGAGGATTGCTTGAGCCCAGGAGTTTGAGACCAGCCTGGGAAACATAGGGAGGACTTGTCTCTACCAAAAAAAAAAAAAAATTAGTTGGGCATGGTGGTGCACACCACTGTGGTCCCAGCTACTATGGAGGCTTTAGTGGGAGGATCGCTTGAGCCGAGGAGGTCCAGGCTGCAGTGAGCCATGATTGCACTATTGCACTCCAGCCTGGGGGACAGAGCGAGACTCTGTCTCAAAAGCAAAACAAAACCAACCACATAACGATTGTTCATTCATTCAACAAACCTCTGAGTGCCTCCTGCACACCAGAAACTTCCCCATAAACCTGGCCCCTTCTGTACCATCCTTTGGACAGATGGGGGAAACTGAGGCTCCTGGAAGGCAAGACCCTTGCCCCAACTCCCATGGCCACCAGGACTCCATCTCAGGAGGTGTTTTTTCTCAGCCCGGGGCTGCCTTCCAGCAGCAAGTCCAAGGGAGCCATGACCCGAGTTTCCCGGTCACTGACATGCTTTTTTCTCCTTCCTCTCTCTCTTCTGTGACCTGGCCTCCCTGGCCTCAGGAGACAGATCAGTTGGAGGAAGAAAAAGCAGAGCTGGAGTCGGAGATCGCCGAGCTCCAAAAGGAGAAGGAACGTCTGGAGTTTGTGCTGGTGGCCCACAAACCGGGCTGCAAGATCCCCTACGAAGAGGGGCCCGGGCCGGGCCCGCTGGCGGAGGTGAGAGATTTGCCGGGCTCAGCACCGGCTAAGGAAGATGGCTTCAGCTGGCTGCTGCCGCCCCCGCCACCACCGCCCCTGCCCTTCCAGACCAGCCAAGACGCACCCCCCAACCTGACGGCTTCTCTCTTTACACACAGTGAAGTTCAAGTCCTCGGCGACCCCTTCCCCGTTGTTAACCCTTCGTACACTTCTTCGTTTGTCCTCACCTGCCCGGAGGTCTCCGCGTTCGCCGGCGCCCAACGCACCAGCGGCAGTGACCAGCCTTCCGATCCCCTGAACTCGCCCTCCCTCCTCGCTCTGTGAACTCTTTAGACACACAAAACAAACAAACACATGGGGGAGAGAGACTTGGAAGAGGAGGAGGAGGAGGAGAAGGAGGAGAGAGAGGGGAAGAGACAAAGTGGGTGTGTGGCCTCCCTGGCTCCTCCGTCTGACCCTCTGCAGCCACTGCGCCACTGCCATCGGACAGGAGGATTCCTTGTGTTTTGTCCTGCCTCTTGTTTCTGTGCCCCGGCGAGGCCGGAGAGCTGGTGACTTTGGGGACAGGGGGTGGGAAGGGGATGGACACCCCCAGCTGACTGTTGGCTCTCTGACGTCAACCCAAGCTCTGGGGATGGGTGGGGAGGGGGGTGGGGTGACGCCCACCTTCGGGCAGTCCTGTGTGAGGATGAAGGGACGGGGGTGGGAGGTAGGCTGTGGGGTGGGCTGGAGTCCTCTCCAGAGAGGCTCAACAAGGAAAAATGCCACTCCCTACCCAATGTCTCCCACACCCACCCTTTTTTTGGGGTGCCTAGGTTGGTTTCCCCTGCACTTCCGACCTTAGCTTATCGATCCCACATTTCCATGGTGTGAGATCCTCTTTACTCTGGGCAGAAGTGAGCCCCCCCTTAAAGGGAATTCGATGCCCCCCCTAGAATAATCTCATCCCCCCACCCGACTTCTTTTGAAATGTGAACGTCCTTCCTTGACTGTCTAGCCACTCCCTCCCAGAAAAACTGGCTCTGATTGGAATTTCTGGCCTCCTAAGGCTCCCCACCCCGAAATCAGCCCCCAGCCTTGTTTCTGATGACAGTGTTATCCCAAGACCCTGCCCCCTGCCAGCCGACCCTCCTGGCCTTCCTCGTTGGGCCGCTCTGATTTCAGGCAGCAGGGGGTGCTGTGATGCCGTCCTGCTGGAGTGATTTATACTGTGAAATGAGTTGGCCAGATTGTGGGGTGCAGCTGGGTGGGGCAGCACACCTCTGGAGGGATAATGTCCCCACTCCCGAAAGCCTTTCCTCGGTCTCCCTTCCGTCCATCCCCCTTCTTCCTCCCCTCAACAGTGAGTTAGACTCAAGGGGGTGACAGAACCGAGAAGGGGGTGACAGTCCTCCATCCACGTGGCCTCTCTCTCTCTCCTCAGGACCCTCAGCCCTGGCCTTTTTCTTTAAGGTCCCCCGACCAATCCCCAGCCTAGGACGCCAACTTCTCCCACCCCTTGGCCCCTCACATCCTCTCTAGGAAGGGAGTGAGGGGCTGTGACATTTTTCCGGAGAAGATTTCAGAGCTGAGGCTTTGGTACCCCCAAACCCCCAATATTTTTGGACTGGCAGACTCAAGGGGCTGGAATCTCATGATTCCATGCCCGAGTCCGCCCAGCCCCGACCATGGTTTTGGCTCTCCCACCCCGCCGTTCCCTGCGCTTCATCTCATGAGGATTTCTTTATGAGGCAAATTTATATTTTTTAATATCGGGGGGTGGACCACGCCGCCCTCCATCCGTGCTGCATGAAAAACATTCCACGTGCCCCTTGTCGCGCGTCTCCCGTCCTGATCCCAGACCCATTCCTTAGCTATTTATCCCTTTCCTGGTTTCCCAAAGGCAATTATATCTATTATGTATAAGTAAATATATTATATATGGATGTGTGTGTGTGCGTGCGCGTGAGTGTGTGAGCGCTTCTGCAGCCTCGGCCTAGGTCACGTTGGCCCTCAAAGCGAGCCGTTGAATTGGAAACTGCTTCTAGAAACTCTGGCTCAGCCTGTCTCGGGCTGACCCTTTTCTTATCGTCTCGGCCCCTCTGATTGTTCCCGATGGTCTCTCTCCCTCTGTCTTTTCTCCTCCGCCTGTGTCCATCTGACCGTTTTCACTTGTCTGCTTTCTGACTGTCCCTGCCAATGCTCCAGCTGTCGTCTGACTCTGGGTTCGTTGGGGACATGAGATTTTATTTTTTGTGAGTGAGCCTGAGGGATCGTAGATTTTTACAATCTGTATCTTTGAGAATTCTGGGTGCGAGTGTGAGAGTGTGAGCAGGGCTTGCTCCTGCCAACCACAATTCAATGAATCCCCGAACCCCCTACCCCATGCTGTACTTGTGGTTCTCTTTTTGTATTTTGCACCTGACCCCGGGGGGCTGGGGCAGATTGGCGATGGGCCGTCCCCTCTCCCCTTGGTTCTGCACTGTTGCCAATAAAAAGCTCTTAAAAACGCATTCGCCAGGCTACAGTGTTTATTTCCTCCTAACACCCATTGCCTGGCTTCCTTTTAGTAAGAGAGGATGAGGTTAGATTGTCGAAGGACTACACACACAGAGAGATCATACACCCATGCACACACACACACACACACCTATGCAGGAACTCCTTCTAGTCAATGGGTCTACAGCGGGATAAAAGGAAGGCAGACAGTCAGGAGGACTTCCTGTACTCACAGGCAGTGCCTCCTACTAGAAAAAGTAAGGGGCCACAGCCGGGCGCAGTGGCTCGCGCCTGTAATCCCAGCATTTTGGGAGGCCAAGATGGGTGGATCACTTGAGGTCAGGAGTTTGAGACCAGCCTTGCCAAGATGGTGAAACCCTGTCTCTACAAAAAATACAAAAATTAGCCTGGTGTGGTCGAGCACACCTGTAATCCCAGGCTACTTGGGAGGTTGAGGCAGGAGAATCACTTTAACTTAGGAGGCAGAGGTTGCAGTGACACAAGATTGCACCACTGCACTCCAGCCTGGGTGACAGAGTGAAACTGTCAAAAAAAAGAAAAAAAAAAGTAAGGGGTCAGAAGGTTAGCCTGCAGGTGTGGGATCACAGAGGTCTCCTAGTGATGGAGCTTGTATGCTCTATGGGTTAAAAACAAACGCTAAGGAGATAAACTATACACAGAAGAAGCTTAATGGGCTTGCACTTGTAATCCCAGCTCTTTCGGAGGCCGAGGTAGGAGGCTAGGAGTTCGAGACCAGCCTGGGGCAACATAGTGAGACACCCCCCACCCCAACCCATCTCACTATGTTGAGAAAAAAAAAAAAAAGAGGACCTTGAGAAACTTGCACAGCAAACTACTAAAGACCACTCAGGCCAGGAATGAGGCGTCATCTTGGATTTTTTACAAACTACAACTACAAAAAACGATTATTTTACACTGAAGATGTGTTTCCTTTTGTTTTCCATATGACCACTATTGGGGCCAACCCAAGACTGACCGAAGCAAATATATGACCTTTTTTTTTTTTTTTTTTACACATAGAGTGGAGCCATCCCCATTGCAAAATCCTAGCCGTCTCTTATTTGCATAACCGCAAGTCCTCTGGGAATTGAGGTGAGGGTCCAGGGGTCGCTCAGATGCTTTGGTAAATCAATAAGCAAGGGAATTTGTCATGGTGGAATCCATTTATTAATTCACTCAAAAAAATGTGCTAAGCACCTACCCAACTGTGCTGGGAGTTGGGGGCACTATAGGGACTGAGCCTCAGGTCTTGCCCTCCTGGGGCTCACAGTCCATTGGGGGACACACACCATTGCCAGTCAGGGACAACCTAAAGTGGATTGGGTTTGGGAAGCCCATGGGGCTAGGGAAGCACAGCAGGGACACCTAGCTTGGACTGGGAGTTGGGAAAAACTTCCTGGCGGAGGGGACAGCTGAGCTGAGTCCTAGAGGAGGATAGAGAGTATAGAAAGAACTAGAAAAAGGCCGAGGCCAAGAAAATAGCACAGCCAAAGATCTGTTGGTGGGGAGAAGGCTTGATACGTTGAGAATGCTTAGAGGGTCGGGTGCGATGGCTCATGCCTGTAATCCCAGCACTTTGGGAGGCCGAGGTGGGTGGATCACCTGAGGTCAGGCATTTAAGACCAGTCTGGCCAACGTGGCGAAACCCCGTCTCTACCAAAAAAAAAAAAAAAAAAAAAAAAAAAAAAAAAAAAAAAAGCCAGGCATGGTGGTGGGCACCTGTGATCCCAGCTACTCGGGAGGCTGAGGCGGGAGAATCGCTTGAACCTGGAAAGTGGACATTGCAGTGAGCTGAGATTGTGCCACTGCACTCCAGCCTGGGCAACAGAGCGAGACTCTGTCTCAAAAAAAAAAAAAGAAAGAAAGAAAAAGAGAAAACTTAGAGATTCGTGGAGACTGGAACCACGGGTGTGGAGAGAGGGGTTAGTAGACCAGATTCTGCAGGTATTATAATGACATTCCCAGGCTAAGGAGTTTAGATCTTTTCTTCAGGGCACTGGGGAGCTATTGCAGGTTTTGAACACGAGAGGGGCAGGGGCAGGTTTGTGATTTAGGAAAGACCCCTCTGGCCCCAGACTGAGCGTGACTGGAAGGGAGAGGAGTGAGACTGAGCAGGAGACCAGGGAGGAAGTGGGGTGGGGACCCTGCAGGGTGGGGTGAGGAGGAGTCCAGAACAGGGCCAGGGACATGGGACAGAGAGGAGGGGAAGGATTCAGGAGACACTCGGGAGGCAGGACAGTTGGGCTTGGTGAGCAGCCGGCTTGGGAAGGAAAATACAGGGCAGTAATAAATAGCATGGTTCAAGTGGTCTGAGTGAGGCTGGGAGTGGTGGCACGCAACTATGGTCCCAGCTACTCAGGAGGCTGAGGTGGCAGGATTGCTTGAGCCTGGAAGTTTGAGGCTGCAGTGAGCTATGATCGTACCGCTGCACTCCACTTTCGGTGACAGAGTAAGACCCTGTCTCAAAAAAAAAAAGGAAAAAAAAAAAAAAAAAAAAAAGACACTGCCTATGAGTTAACCCTGCTCTACAAGGAGCAGTTTTTAAAGTAAAATTAAAAAAAAAAAAAAAAAAGAAAGAAAGAAAGAGAGAGAAAAAAGAAAAAAGGCTGGGTTGCCTTGGACAAGAGACTTCATCTCCCTGAGCCTCCATTTCCTCATCTGTAGAATGGGGGCTGTTAAGAGGAGTTGCAAGGCTTGTGCATGCCAGCAGTAAGTGCAGAGTGACGGTGCAATTATCATTACCCCCATCATCTTTATTGGGGTCACCCTGATCCCTCGATATCCCATAATATTCACCCCCATCCTTCAAGTGTCTGCCCTAACGTTCCCGTGACACCCGACCAGCTCAGCTCTCCTTATGAGAGGGCCTCGCTTTTCTATTTCCTTTGCAGCCGTTATCCCCTTTGTAGTTGTTAATTAAGTGTGTAATTACATGATGGCTTAATGTTTGTCTCCCCCACTGGGCTGACTGCACCAGGAGACCAAGGCCAGGGCTGTCACCACCGCTGCGTCCTCAGCAAATGCTTGTTTGATGAGTGAATGACAGATGAACAAATGGGCAAGTATTTGACTGATTAATCACTGCATGCGTGATTAAATAAATGAGTGAGCAAACGACTGAATGAGTAAGCAATTGAAGGGGAGAGATCTAGGATGATTTCCAAACTGCCAATATCCCAGAAATGGGTAGATGACTTTTTCTCCATCTTTTGGAGTGGTTTTTTATACTCCGGAGGGGGAAATAAGTAACGACAATCAGAGATCGGAGTGACAGAGAATGATAGTTTGCGATGCGGAAAGCCGCAGCGACCTCTCCAGGTGCAGGCTGGAGGAGCGCTTCCCGGGCAACAAGCAAAATAAGTCCAGTTCGATAAAGAAAAGTTAAGACGCTTAGCTACTACCGCCCGAAAGGTGGAATTGAACCACTCTGTCGCTAGACAGCTACAGGTTTGAAGCCTGCACCCCAGACCACTGAGGATCATCCGGGCAGAAGAACCTTATTCTCGCGCAGCTATATAAGGATCGCAAAAGCTTACCTTTTAGAGTTATGGTCGCGTCCTTTGGAAAGCTGTGAGATGGTTGACTTCAAGGGCTATAAATTCTCCCCACTCATTTATCATGAGCGATGTCCTTGTAAAATGTTGCCTTCACTTCATATAGTATGAATCATCCTCGCTCCCAAAACCGTCTCATTTACATAGCGCCACGCATTCTGGGAAGCAGCGTTTGAGCACCTGGCAAGCTGTTAAAGGGCCCAGGACCCCCTTTTTCCAAAATGAAAAGTCAGCTTTTTAAGAGAAGAGATTCATGATTCGGCATTCAGAAGCGCCTTCTCGGAAAATTCCGAATTCTCCTTCTGCGGAGGAGTGGTGAGTGGGTTCCTGTTAGAATCTGATTCACCCTGGCCCCAAAGGCTCTGAGCAGGCGGCTATAGGGCTGGTGCGACACCTGCTGTTCTTTTGTGGAATTGCGTAGGCCGATGGAGCCCCGCGTTCATTCAAACGTTTATTGAGCGTCTACTGAGTCCCAGGAACTGTCTCGGGGCTGGTGACGACAGACATCCTGTCCCGATTGAGTTTAAACACTAGACATAACCAATTTCTGCACTTGCGTTTTATGATTGGAGAAACTGAGACAGACTCAGAAACGGATAGTACCATATTCCGGTTAAAACAGCCCATCCACTTAGGGAAATCGAACTTGTGTTACAATTTTTATTACAAAAAAGGTGATTCTTTTTTCTTAAATTTTTATATATTTAGGAGGTACAGGTGCCGATTTCTACATGCATATGTTGATTGCATCGTGGTGAAATCTGGGCTTTTAGGTGTACTCATCACGAAAAATTATTCAATATTCTAAGTCAGTGATTCTTTGACAATACCATTCTCCTGCGTGAAACTCTCCCATGACTTCCATTTCAGAGTAAAAGTCAAAGTTCTCACCCTGCTTTACAAATCCCTGTAATCCAGCCCCTTTGGTCCCTCTGACCCTGTCTCACATACTCCTCTTCCCTTGGATATTATTGGATTTAGGCACACAGATGTCTTGCTGCACACATGGATCATGCTACCACCACAGGGACTTTGTGCTTGCCGATCCCCTAGCCTGGATCTCCTCTTCACATGTTGCCATGGCTCATCGCCTCCCTTCACTCTGTCATCTGATCAAATGTCAATACCAAAAACTCACTGAGTGACCAGCACTCAGTGGGGCCTTCCCTGACCACCCAGTTTAAAATAGCGAGTGGCGGCCGGACGCGGCAGCTCACGCCTGTAACCCCAGCACTTTGGGATGCCAAAGCGGGTGGATCACGAGATCAGGAGATGGAGACCATCCTGGCTAACACGGTGAAACCTCGTCTCTACTAAAAATACAAAACATTAGCTGGGCGGGGTGGCGGGCGCCTGTAGTCCCAGCTATTCGGGAGCCTGAGGCAGGAGAATGGAGTGAACCCGGGAGGCGGAGCTTGCAGTGAGCTGAGATTGCGCCACTGCACTCCAGCCTGGGGGACAGAGCGAGGCTCCGTCTCAATAAATAAATAATAAATAAAATAGCTAGTGGCTGGGATCGGTGGCTCAGGGCCTGTAATCCCAGAACTTTGGGAGGCCGAGGCGGGTGGATCACCTGAGGTCAGGAGTTCGAGACCAGCCTGGCCAACATGGTGAAACCCCGTCTCCACTAATGATACAAAAATTAGTCAGGCATAGTGGCTCACGCCTGTAATCCCAGCTACTCGGGAGTTTGAGGCAGGAGAACCGCTTGAACCCGGGAGGCAGAGGTTGCAGTGAGCTGAGATGGTGCCATTGTACTCCAGCCTTGGTGAAAAGAGCAAAACTCCATCTCCAAATAAAAGTAATAATAATAATAAATAAAATAAAAATTTTTAAAAAGCGAGCTCTGTCACTCTATCCCCTTACCCTGCTAGACATTTCCCCACCACTCTGATCACCACCTGCCATTTTCTGTGTCTATTTGCTTACCGTCTGTCTGCTTCTGTAGAATATCAGCACCATGAAACTATGCACTTTATTTTTGATCATTGCTGTATCTCTATTGCCTAAAAAGTGCTTGAGAACATAGCAGATGTTCAGTAAATGTTTGTGGAATGAATCAAAGAATATCATCACTGTCTTTTTTTCATTCTTCTTCCAGCCAGGATCTTACTTTGTCACCCAGGCTGGAATGCAGTGGCGCAAAAACGGCTCACTGCAGCCTCGACCTCCCAAGCTCAAGTGATCCTCTTGCCTCAGCCTCCCTGGGATGACAGGCATATGCCATCACGCCCAGCTAATTTTAATTTTTTTTTGTAGAAACAGGGGCCTCACTTTGTTGCCCAGACTGGCCTCGAACTCCTGGCCTCAAGTGATGCTTCTGCCTTGGGCTCCTAAAGTGCTGGAATTTCACGCGTGAGCCACAGCACCTGGCCTCACTATCCTTCTTTCAGCCTCAGTTTTCGCATTTGTATAACCAGACTAGTACAACTGATCTCACTGGAGAAATCATGATATAAAATTCTGACACTGGATGAGGCAACTGGGAGGAGCTCAGTAAAGGCTGTTTCTGCTGGGCACAGTGGCTCACACATGTAATCCCAGCACTTTGGGAGGCCGAGGTGGGTGGATCACAGGAGATTAGAAGTTCCAGACCAGCTGGCAAGCATGGTAAAACCCCGTCTCTACTAACAATTCAAAAAGTAGCCAGGCATGGTGGCTCACACCTGTGATCCCAGCTACTCGGGAGGCTAAGGCGGGAGAATCCCTTGAACCCAGGAGGCTGAGGTTGCAGTGAGCCAAGATTGTGCCACTGCACTCCATCCTGGGTGACAGAGCAAGACTCGGTCAAAAAAAAAAAAAAAAAGTTTTTTTTTTTTTGGCTGGAATTACAGGCGCCTGCCCCCACACCTGGCTAATTTTTGTTTTTTGTTTTTTTAGGAGAGACGGGGTTTCACCATGTTCACCAGACTGGTCTTGAACTCCTGACCTCAGGTAATCCAACTGCCTCAGCTTCCCAAAGTGCTGAGATTACAGGCGGGAGCCACTACACCTGGCCAATAAAGGCCGTTTCAGTCTTCAATCTGTTTTGAGCTTGGAGGCTTTAGTCATTCCCAGACCCAAAATCTCAATCAGACCCTCTTCCACCACTTTTTGTGATAGATAATAAACATTTTGTCTTATGGGAAGTTTAACTAAGAGTATCTTTAGAAAGTTTTGGACAGGCGCTGTAATCCCAGCACTTTGGAGGCCGAGATGAGTGGATAGCTTGAGCCCAGGAGTTAGAGACAAGCCTGGGCAACATAGTGAGACTCTGTCTCAAAAAAAAAAGAAAGAAAGAAAGAAAAGAAAAAAAGAAAAAAAAAAGTATTCCCTCTGCTTGGCAAATCCAGATTCAAGATATATCCCCTAAACCCTCTTTGTTTTAATTAGATAGTTGCTGCTAGGCACCTCTGTATACAAATTCTGAGGATGTAAGGACTCCTTGGAACACCGTTATCTGTCTCCTAATATGTGACATGTGTATGACGAACAAGTGAGTTTTTTTTGTTTTTTGTTTTGTTTTGTTTTTTGTTTTGAGACGCAGTCTCGCTCTGTCGCCCAGGCTGGAGTGTAGTGGCGTGATCTCGGCTCACTGCAAGCTCTGCCTCCCAGGTTCACGCCATTCTCCTGCCTCAGCCTCCCTAGTAGCTGGAACTACAGGCGCCCGCCACCACTCCCGGCTAATTTTTTTGTATTTTTAGTAGAGATGGGGTTTCACCATGTTAGCCAGGATGGTCTCGATCTCCTGACCTCATGATCTGCCCGCCTCGGCCTCCCAAAGTGCTGGGATTACAGGCGTAAGCCACCGCGCCCGGCTTTTTTTTGAGATGGAGTTTCCCTCTTGTTGCTCAGGCTGGAGTGCAGTGGTGTGATCTCGGCTCACTGCAACTTCCGCCTCCCGGGTTCAAGCGATTTTCCTGCCTCAGCCTCCCAAGTAGCTGGGATTACAGGCATGCACCACCACGCCCGGCTAATTTTGTATTTTTAGTAGAGACATGGTTTCTCCATGTTGGTCAGGCTGGTCTCCAACTCCCGACCTCAGGTGATCCACCTGCCTTGGCCTCCTAAAGTGCTGAAATTACAGGTGTGAGCCACTGCGCCTGGCTGCACAAACATTTTAAACGTCAATATTTTTGTGTTTATTTTTACTATTGTCTTCTATTTCTGGCAAGCAATACTGGTTTCTGGTGGCAAGGTAACCTTTCTTCTTAAAATACATTTGTTATTATATTATTAAATATTAAACCAATTTTCAAGAAAAATATTAGATAAATAGCAGAACAGGTTGTAGAAAGATGAAGGTCATGTGGGGAATGACTGAGGTTTGGGAAACAATATTATAACTGCTTACTGTGCATTTATTATATGCCAGGCCCAATGCCAAGGGCTTTACATGTAGGTGTAGTTATGGTTGACAGTTTTCTTCTTTTTCTTTTCTTTTTTTTTGAAACAGGGTCTTGCTCTGTCACCCTGTCTGGAGTGCAGTGACGCAATCTCAGCTCACAACAACCTCCACCTCCTTAGTTCAAGCGATTCTCCTGCCTCAGCCTCCCGTGTAGCTGATCTTACAGGTGCCCACCACCACATCCGGTATTTTTAGTAGGGACGAGGTTTTACCATGTTGGTGAGGCTTGTCTTGAACTCCTGACCTCAGGTGATCTGCCTTCCTTGGCCTCCCAAAGGCTGGGATTACAGGTGTGAGCCACTGCACCTGGCCTCTTTTTTTCTTACTTAATTTTTTTGTAGAGATGAGGTCTATGTTGCCCAAACTTGTCTCGAACTCCTGGCCTTAAGTGATCCTCCCTCCTTGGCCTTCCAAATTGCTGGGATTGCAGAGGTGAGCCATCGTGCCCAGCCTAATAAGTTTTCCATTTGAGGAAACTGAGGCTTTGAGAGGTGAAGTCATATGCTCAAGGTCATACAGCGAAGGGGTAGTAGAGCCAGGATTCAAACCCAGGTCTGTGGATCTTTAGACCTCAGTGTCCTCCCAGTCTCCCCACGGGTCCCTTTGCTTCATCCTTTCCGAGTTTAGTTGTTTTTTTATTGTTGTTCTTGTTGTTGCTGTTTTTTGATAGAGTCTCGCCCTGTTGCCCAGGCTGGAGTGCAGCGGCATGATCCTGGCTCACTGCAACCTCTGCCTCCTGGGTTCAAGTGATTCTCGTGCCTCAGGCTCCCGAGTAGCTGGGATTACAGGTATGCGCCGCCACACCCAGCTAATTTTTGTATTTTTAGTGGAGATGGAGTTTCATCATGTTGGTCAGGCTGGTCTGGAACTCCTGACCTCAGTGATCTGCCCACCTTGGCCTCCCAAAGTGCTGGGATTACAGGCGTGAGCCACTACGCCCAGTATGTAGTTTTTTTGTGTTTTGTTTTGGTTTTTGTTTAGAGACAGGGTCTCCCTCTGTAACTCAGGCTGAAGTGCAGTGGTGTGATCATAGCTCTCTGTAACCTCGAACTCCTGGCCTCAAGCAATTTTCCTGTCTTAGCCTCCCAAGTACCTGGGACTACAGGCATGCACCACCACGCCCGGCTAAATTTTTTTTTTTTTTTTAGAGACGGGGGTCTTGTTATGTTGCTCAGGGTGGTCTCGAACTTTTGGCCTCAAGTGATCTTCCCACATTGGCCTCCCGAAGTGTTGGGATTACAGATGTGAGTCATCATGCCAGGCCTCAGATTAGTGTTGAAACTGGAAGTCCAGGGAGGCCCTGTATTTGTTCCCGAGGCAATCAGGGTGGGGAGACGTGGGTGGATGAGAGAAGTTTGTGAGGCAGGATAGACACAGCATTGTGACTGATTGTTTGTGGGAGGTGAGTGTGTAGAAGTCCAGAGCCATACCTGGGTGTCTGGCCTGGTGACACCGTGGGCAGTGAAAACATCCCTGAGTTGGAAATCAGGTAGGATGAAGAAGACGTTTGGTTAGACTTAGGGTGGAAGGGGCATCCAGAGGCCGTTGGACACGTGGGTTTGGGCTCAGTTGAGGTGGCTGCACAATAGGCAGGGTGTGGGATCCATTAGTGATGTCTGCCTTGAGCACAGGCATGGGAAGTGGCTGCCAAGGCTTGGCTAACCCTGGAATGGGTGGTCTGTCAGCATCTTCCCCTCAATCATTTCTTTCTTTTTTTTTTTTTTTGAGACAGAATCTCGCTCTGTCGCCGAGGCTGGAGTGCAGTGGCGCAATCTTGGCTCACTACAACCTCCATCTCCCAGATTCAAGCGACTCTTA
This sequence comes from Pan troglodytes, assembly GCF_028858775.2. NCBI lineage: Eukaryota > Metazoa > Chordata > Mammalia > Primates > Hominidae > Pan > Pan troglodytes. The sequence continues at coordinate 48,442,668 of NC_072418.2, forward strand.
TGCCTCAGCCTCCCGAGTAGCTGTGATTACAGGCATGCACCACCACACCCGGCTAAATTTTGTATTTTTAGTAGAGATGAGGTTTCACCATGTTGGCCAGGCTGGTCTTGAACTTCTGGTCTCAAGTGATCCGCCCTCCTCGGCCTCCCAAAGTGCTGGGATTACAGGCGTGAGCCACTGCGCCCGGCCTCCCCTCAATCATTTCATAACCTACACAGATGGCAGAGGGAGCTCCTTCCCCAGAGATGGGGAAGGTTCTCCTGGAGTGTCACTTAAGTGCCTTTCGGTGCAGAAAGGTGAACAACTGGAGGGTTCTGGAAGCACAAGAGGCCTCGGGTTTTCCACAGGAGTCTTTATTACAGTGTAAATCCAAGCTCAGGCCTCCCCTGGGCCCCATGCAAAGCCCCGGCGTTGGGGCTAGTAGCGTCCAGGAGACACCAACGCCTCACGGCGCCTCCAGCGGCGGGTCCGGAAGTGCAGGGTGGTGCCCTGTCTAGGCAACTACAAGTCCCAGCAGGCCCCGCGGCCAAGGTGCCTCGTCTTTCCTGGACTCCTGGAGCAGAGCCTCTTGGGAAATGTAGTCCTGGTCGCTCAGGTAATTAGCGCAGAGTCCCTAGTGGGAGTGATCCTGACACCCACCGGGAAAAGGCTCGGGCCGAGGAGGGGGGGTGGGTGGGAACGGACAAGAGATGGAGTGGGGCAGAGGGCTGCGGGGGGTGGGGGCAGGCGTCCTGCGGGCAGAGACACCGTTCTCATTCGGCTTTGGCTTTGGATCCGGAGACTGCGGCTGCTGCAGAGGCCAGGGCTCCGGTCCCTGGGATTTTAGCTCGGATCCTGAAGGAGAAACAGGTGGGATCACGAGGTGGGGCAAGAGACGCGGGGTGGGCATCTGGGGACAACGGGGAAAGCTGGGTGGGAAACTGACCAAGAGCCCGAAGCCAGCTCCTGCCCTCCACCTAGTGGCCTACATTGGAATTGCCTCCTCAGCCTTTTCAAGGGGACATTACCCCAGGAGATTTGCGGACAGCGAGAGTAGAAAGGAAAGGTTCCCAAGCTCCCCCACTTCCCCCTCCCATCGACCTCCGCCCCATGCTCTTACTTAGCTTTGATGTGGCTCAACTGATTGGTCACCAACCCCACATATTGGTCGATCTGAGCCTGGGGAGACCAAAGAAAGGTGAAAGAAGGGATTGGAGGGGTTTCTTCTCTTTAGTCACATAGGAGGCTGCTTCCTCCCCAACCTCCAAATTAGGAGTTGTGAGGAGTGGCCCACCACGCCACCCCCGGCTCTAAACTTCATAGAATACATTAGATGCCAGAGATGCCAGTTATAGGGTCAGTGAGTTGGGCCATACTCTGTATGGAGAGTGATGTCAGGTGGAACGCACAAGTATCTGGCAGTGAGGCCGTGTCCTGGGCACGATGGTTAATCTTTGAGTGAGTTTGCATACGTGTGTGTTGTGGGGTAGGGTGAGAACAGAAGGCACTGGCATTGGTCACCGAGTCCCTGAGTGGATTGATTTATATACTCGTGTTTTTAAAAAAATTATTTATTTATTTTTATTTATTTTTTTGAGACAGGGTCTCGCTCTGTCACCCAGCCTGCAGTGCAGTGGCATGATCTTGGTTCACTGCAACCTCAGCCTCCTGAGTTCAAGCGATTCTCCTGCCTCAGCCTCCCGAATAGCTGGGATTACAGGTGTGCACCAACATGCCCGACTAATTTTTGGCTAATTTTTGGATTATTTATTTATTTTTTTCTTGTTCTTTTTTTTCTTTTTCTTTTTTTCCTGAGACGGAGTCTTGCTCTGTGGCCCAGGCTGGACTGCAGTGGTGCAATCTCAGCTCACTGCCACCACTGCCTCCCGGGTTCAAGCGATTCTCCTGCCTCAGCCTCCCGAGTAGCTGGGATTACAGGTGGACACCACTAAGCCTTGCTAATTTTTGGATTTTTAATACAGACAGGGTTTTACCTTGTTGGCCAGGCTGGTCTCGAACTCCTGACCTCAAGTGATCCACCTGCCTCAGCCTCCCAAAGCTGGGATCACAAGCGTGAGCCACCATACCCAGCCTTTTTTTTTTTTTTTTTTTTAGATAGGGTCTTGCTCTGTTGCCCAGGCTGGAGTGCAGTGGCATGATCACAGCTCACTGCAGCCTCTACCTCCTAGGGTTCAACTCATCCTCTTGCTTCAGCTTTCAGAGTAACTGGGACTATAGGTGTGTGCCACCACACCTGGCTAATTTTTAACCTTTTTGTAGAGATGGGGGTCTTACTATGTTGCCGAGGCTGGTCTTGAACTTCTGGCCTCAAGCAATTCTCCTGTCTCAACCTCCCAAAGTGCCGGGATTACAGTTGTGAGCCACTGTGCCTGGCCTGATTTAAATACAGTTTAATTGTGAGTCTTGGTGATACCAGCCTGTGAAGGACAGAGTTAGGACTAACTGGCAGGGCATATTATCATGTGGCTCCCAGCTGTGCTGGAGAAGGGGCTGTCAGTCGATCCGCCTGTCTCTGGATAGGATGGATGTCAGCAGTCCTGCTAATGTCAGTCTTGTGGGCAACAGCCATCCCACTCTTGATTTTATTTTTATGTTTTTATTTTTTATTTTTTGGTGTTTTTTTTTTTTTTTTTTTGAGACAGACTCTTGCTCTGTCACCCAGTCTGGAATGCAGTAGCATTTAACTGACATGTCAGTTAAAATCAAGAGTGAAGGCCAATCTCAGCACTTTGGGAGGCCAACGCGGGCAGATCACCTGACGTCGGGAGTTGGAGACCAGCCTGGCCAGCATGGTGAAACCCGGTCTCTACTAAAAATACAAAAAATTAGCCAGGCATGGTGGCAGGCACCTGTGATCCCAGCTACTCGGGAAGCTGAGGCAGGAGAATCGCTTGAACCTGGGAGGCAGAGGCTGCAGTGAGCCAAGATCGTGCCACTGCACTCCAGTCTGGGCAACAGAACGAGACTCCATCTCAAAAAAAAAAAAAAAAAAAAAGGCAGCAAAGGCTGGGCACAGTGGCTCACGCCTGTAATCCCAGCACTTTGGGAGGCCAAGGTGGGCAGATCACTTGAGGTTAGGAGTTTGAGACCAGCCTGGCCAACATGGCAAAACTCCGTCTCTGCTAAAAATACAAAAATTAGCCGGGCACGGTGGCCATATGCCTGTAATCCCAGCTACTCAGAGATTGAGGCAGGAGACTTGCTTGAGCCCAGGAAATGGAGGTTGCAGTGAGCCGAGATCACACCACTGCACTCCAGCCTGGGCAACAGAGGAAGACTCTGTCTCAAAGAAAACCCAAAACAAAACAAAAACAAACAAAAAGCCTGTCCCTGCCTGATGCTGATAAGACATGTTAGTTAGACTCTGGTTGTATTGGGAAGGTGCTGCAGCCAGGACACCTGTGTCTGGCCGGGACATCTGTCAATGGGACCCCGGTTCTGGAAGGAGATGGTCAGACCCCCATGTTTAGCTGGGGTGCTGACAACTGAGGGTGTCACACTCACCTGGTGCTGCCGGTACAGCAGGGGGATGGTGAATAGACCAATCACTCCTGTGGGTACAGAGACGGGGGCGTCAGGGTGTTCCCAAGAGATGAACAGTTCCATCTGGAGCCCTGTCCCCCACCAGACTCCAAGTCCCCATTTGCCCCTTACAGCCTTCCCAGCTCACCCAGAATGAGAAGAGTCAAACCATTGAAGATGGCACCCACGAAGGTCAAGATGTAGAAGAGGAGGGCCAGCTGGGGGTGAAGGTCAGGGTCAGCAGAGCCCACCGGGAATTCCCTCCCATGCTGTGAATTTACCCAACAGTCGCCCTCCCACCCCCTAGCCATGCAGAGGTGAATGGGGGAACCCAGGAGGGGCTGAGAGCTTCAGGCCACCTTGAGGGAATCCACGAGGTCTTCTACCAGGAAGAAGTGCCGCAGCTGCGTGGCCGCCGAGACCACGCGGGAGGTGATCTGCTGGGACAAACGCTCCGTCTGCTCCCGAGTCAGGGTGAGGTCCACATCCAGGTAGGCCCTGCGGGGACAAAGGAGTGTGGGGCGACTCAGTGGGTGACCAGCTCAGACTGGTGCAGGGGCAGCTGAAACAAGGGAGAGGAATGGCGGTTGGGAGAAGACCAGAGTTAGGACTGAGGGGCAGCTCAGAGGAATCACATGTAGAGGGCTGGGGTCAGGGTCAGGGTCAGGGGAAGGGATCGAGGATGAAGGGTACCAGGTTAGGATCAGAGATTAGGATTGAAGGGTAGGTTAGGGGATCGGGATGAAAAATGATGAAGATGAGTCGGGGTCCGGGTGGGAGTTGGTGCCTGATTTGAGGTCGTGGGTCATGCTTTAGGGTCAGGACAGGGGCTCAGGTCAGGGGCCAGGGGTTCTCACTGGAAAGGGTTGGCTCCATCCCCCCGGTGCACGGCCTGCAGCACTTTGCGGTAAACCCTGAGAGAGATGGTGCCGCAGAGCAGCAACAGAGCCACGTGCGCGGCCACGGACACGATGCTAAAGTGCAGGAGGCAGAGGAGGGAGACCATCAGGCCTGTGAAGACCACTCCTGACGTCCTCGTGTCCTTCCAGTACAGCAGGTCCGCCACTGTGGAGGGGTGGGGGGCATCAGGGCTTGTACCTGACCTGGCTGGTCTCCTCACCTCCCTTTCCCTGTCCTACAGCTGAAAATGACTTCTCGACACACCTGTTTGAGCATAACCTGATTTCCTTTTTTTTTTTTTTGAGAGACAGGGTCTCACTCTGTCGCCCAGACTGGAGGGCAGTGGTGCAATCATAGCTCACTGCAGCCTCGATCTCCTGGGCTCAAGTGATCTTCCCACGTCAGCCTCCTCAGTAGCTGGGACTACATGTGTGCACCACCACTCAGCTAATTTTTGTTTTTGTTTCTGTTTTTAGAGGTGGGGGGCTCTCGCTGTGTTGCCCAGGCTAGTCTCGAACTCCTGGCCTCAAGTTATCCTCCCGCATCAGCCTTCCAAAGTGCTGGGATTATAGGTGTGAGGCACAGCACACAGCCCGATTTGCAATTTTTTTAAAATTATTTTATTTTATTTTTATTTTTTTCTCTATTGCCCAGGCTGGAGTGCAGTGGCGCAATCGCGACTCACTGCAACCTCCGCCTCCCTGGTTCAAGCGATTCTCCTGCCTCAGCCTTCTAAGTAGCTGGGGTTACAGGCATGTGCCACCATTCCCGGCTAATTTTTGTATTTTTAGTAGAGACGGGGTTTCACCATGTTGGTCAGGCTGGTCTCGAACTCCTGACCTCATGGTCCACCCGCCTTGGCCTCCCAAAGTGCTGGGATTACAGGCGTGAGCCACCATGCTTGGCCGCAAATTTTTAGCAGCCTCTTTTCTTCCTTGCTTACCTCCCTTCTTCTCCCTCGCTTACCTCCCTTCTTCTCCCTCTGGAAAACCCAAGTTAAACACCTAGCGAGTCCCATTAATCTTACTCCTCCCCATATAATTATGTGTGGACACAGAAATACAAACTGATGCTTCTTGGTCATTTCTTATGAAAAATGGAATTATGCTGGGCACGGTGGCTCACACCTGTAATCCTAGCACTTTGGGAGGCCGAGGCAGGCAGATCGCCTGAGGTCAGGAGTTCAAAGCCAGCCTGGCCAACATGCTGAAACCTCATCTCTACTAAAAATACAAAAATTAGCCAGGCTTGGTGGCAGGCGCCTGTAACCCCAGCTACTTGAGAGGCTGAGGCATGAGAATCACTTGAACCTGGGAGGCAGAGGTTATAGTGAGTCGAGATCATGACATTGCACTCCAGCCTGGGAGACAGAGCAAGACTCTCTCTCAAAAAAAAAAAAAAAAAAAAGAAAGAAAAGAAAAAGACAAATGGAATTATATACACACTTTTCTGCATCATGCATACTTCACTCCACTTTTCCTCCTAATCAACTGAAATAGCTCCCTCTCCCCCTTTTGTTCCAAAGACAGGGTCTCGCTCTGTTGCCCAGGCTGGAGTGCAGTGGTGTGATCATAATTCACTTCAGCCTTGAACTTCTGGTCTCAAGTGATCCTCTACCTTTGGCCTCCCAAAGCACTGGGATTACAGATGTGAGCCACCATCCCTGATTAACTTTTAATTCATTCATTCTTTTTTGTTTTTTTGAAGAGTCTCACTCTGTTGCCAAGACTGGAGTGCTGTTGCGTGATCTTGGTTCACTATAACCTCAGCCTCCTGGGTTCAAGCTATCCTCCCACCTTAGCCTCCTGAGTAGCTGGGACTACAGGCACATGCCGCCATGCTTGGCTAATTGTTGTGTTTTCAGTAGACATGGGGTTTTGCTATGTTTGTTAGGTTGGTCTCAAACACTTGGCCTCAAGCATTTCACCTGCCTCAGCCTCCCAAAGTGCTGGGATTACAGGCATGTGCTACCGTGCCTGGCCTTAATTCATTCTTTTAAAGAGCTGCATAGTATTCTGTGTTGTGGCTGTGCTCTTGTGCTCTCATTCATTTTATTTAACCATGTACCTATTGCTGGGTCATTCAGTTTGTTTCCTAACCCCTTCACCGCAAGCAGGGCTGCAAGCAACATCCTCCAACAGATATTCTCACCTCCTGGAGTGACTATTTCTGAGACAGATTCCCAGGGTGGAATTGCTGGGTGGACTGGTTGTGTGTCTGTGTGTGTGTGTGTGTGTGTGTTTTGTTTTTGTTTTTATTTTTTTTGAGACGGATTCTCGCTCTATTGCCTAGGCTGGAGTGCAATGGCACAATCTTGGCTCACTGCAACCTCTGCTTCCTGGGTTCAAGCAATTCTCCTGCCTCAGCCTCCTGAGTAGCTGAGATTACAGGAGGGCTCCACCACACCCGGCTAATTTTTTATATTTTGGTAGAGATGGGGTTTCACCATGTTGGCCAGGCTGGTCTCGAACTCCTGACCTCAAGTAATCCTCCCACCTCGGCCTCCCAAAGTGTTGGGATTACAAGCGTGAGACACCACGCCTGGCCTTGGTTTTTTTTTTTTTTTTTTTTTTTTTTTTTTTTTTTTTTTGAGACAGAGTTTCGCTCTTGTTGCCCAGGCTGGAGTGCAATTGTGCAATCTCGGCTTACTGCAACCTCCACCTCCCAGGTTCAAGCGATTCTCCTGCCTCAGCCTCCCGAGTAGCTGGGATTACAGGCATGTGCCATCATGCCTGGCTAATTTTTTGTTATTTTTAGTTAGAGATGGGGTTTCACCGTGTTAGCCAGGATGGTCTTGATCTCCTGACCTCAGGTGATCCACCCACCTTGGCCTCCAAAAGTGCTGGGATTACAGGTGTGAGCCACCATGCCCGGCCACATTTTATTTTATTTTATTTTATTTTTAGAGGCAGAGTCTCACTCTGTCACCCTGGCTGGAGTGCAGTGGCGTGATCATGGCTCACTACAGCCTCTACCTCCCAGAGTCAAGCAATCCTCCTACCTCGGCCTCCTAGCAGCTGGGACTACAGGTGGCACAACGATATCGTGCTAATTTTTTTTTTTTTTTGGACAAAGTCTTCCTCTGTCACCCAGGCTAGAGTACAGTGGCATGATCTCAGCTCACTGCAGCCTCTGCCTCCCGAATTCAAGAGATTCTTGTGCCTCAGCCTCCCAACTAGCTGGGATCACAGGCATGAGCCGCCATGCCTGGCCTGGCTAATTTTTTTTTTTTTTTTTGAGGCAGAGTCTTGCTCTGTTGCCCAAGCTGGAGTGCAGTGGCGCGATCTCAGCTCACTGCAAGCTCTGCCTCCCGGGTTCACGCCATTCTCCTGCCTCAGCCTCCCGAGTAGCTGGGACTACAGGCGCCCGTCACCATACCCGGCTAATTTTTTGTATTTTAGTAGAGACGGGGTTTCACCATGTTAGCCAGGATGGTCTCGATCTCCTGACCTTGTGATCCGCCCACCTCGACCTCCTAAACCTGGCTAATTTTTAAATGTTTTGTAGAGATAGGGTCTCGCTATGTTGCCCAGGTTGAATTCCTGGCTTCAAGTGATCCTCCCACCTCGGCCTCCCAAAGTGTTGGGATTACAGGCATGAGCCACCGCGCCCGGTCATATATATTTTTTTAATGTCATAAATTTTGAAACACTGCTTACTAGTAAGACCATAACAGTTCTTATTTCCACAAGAAGCAAGAGAAAGATCTTTTCCCAGCATCCTGCCCTGCAGTGGGTTGCAGTTCTTTTTAAGTTTTGCCAATCTGTCAGGTGTAAAGTGATATCCCCTTGATACCCTTAGCAACACATGTTTCTAAGTCCTAAATGTATTAATCACGCCATACTCCTTTCCAGGGCCTAACTCAAATTTCTGACCCCTTTCTGAGACCCTAAAACACACCTCCTAAACCCAACCTCAGCCCTGACCAGTGACCTTTGTACCCCAACCTTCATCTCATCTGTCTAAACTTTAGGCTCGCTCCTGTAATCACAACACTTTGGGAGGCCGAGGCGGGAGGATCACCTGAGGCCTGGACAACATAGTGAGACCCTGTCTCTACAAACAAAATAAGAAAATTAGCAGGGCGTGGTGGCCTGTGGCTCTAGTCCCAACTACTTGGGAGGCTGAGGTGGGAGGATCACTTGCACCCAGGTGTTGGAGGCTGCAATGAGCTATGATCCCACCACTGCACTCCAGAAAGGGCGACAGAGGGGGACTCTGTGGCTTAAAAAGAAAAAGAAACTTTAGTAATCTGCTTTCCTTTGAGTCCTGAAAACCAGGAACTCAGTACCTTTCTATTTCTTTCCAGATCCTCTCTATCCTCCCACACTCCCTCCAACTGACCCCTCCGACCGGTCCCTCTTAGAGGCTCACCCCTCACTTCCGTATCCTTCCAATGCATCTCCTCTCATTTACCTCCAAATAGGGCAGCCCCTCCCTCCCCATAGCAGGGCCCTCCCAGGCAGGCTCCTAGCGGCCGGCGCCAGTGGGTGGGGGAGGGGCCAGGTCGCCTGAGGCGGGGGCTAAGTTTAGGCACGCTGGGGGGAGGGGGCCTCCCCGCAGCTGTTCTGGCCCGTCTGGCCCCTGAGTGACAGCGCTGCCTGGGGCCGAGGCTGGGGGAGGGGGTCCTCCCTGCTCCTGGGCCCCAAAGTGCTGGCTCGAAGGAGAAGGGACCCCATGCTCCCTCTGGGTCCTCCCTATACTGCCCCTCGGCCGCCTAGCCCCAGCCTGCAGCGCTGCGGAAGCAGATCAGTAATAAAAATGCTCCGGATGTGCAGGAGATAAGGGCGAGTTTGGACCCCGTTCCGCCGACCTCAGCCCCCGTCCAGCCCGTTCCGCAAGCCCACCTTTACTCCCCATATCGGCTCCGAGTGAGAGGCTGGGGACACCGCTGCTTCTCGGGGATTTTGCCCACTTCAGTAGAACCCGGAGGACAGGAGTAGGGGGGGTGGGGCCCCTTTGGACCCAGCCAATGGCTGTCCATAGAGGTGGGGACAATTCCAAAATTGGAACCGTCTTGTAAACAGCCAAAAGCAATGATGTCTTTAACCATTCCATAGCTGTTCCTGGAGGCGGAGCATATTTTAAAGTAAGGCTGGGTCATTTTACAACTGGCCAATAGATGTGGTCAGGAAAAAGAGGGTTTTTGTTTGTTTTTTTCAAATAGAGATCGAGTCTCCCTATGTTGCCCAGGCTGGTCTTGCACTCTTGGCTTCAAAGGATCCTCCCGCCTCGGCCTCCCAAAGTGTTTAGGATTACAGGCATGAGCCACTGCGCCTGGCCAAAAAGAAGAGTTTTTAAAAGGCACAGAGTTTACTTATAAATATTCTACGGCCACATCTAAATAAGGAGAGAACTGTATTTTTTCAGGGATTTGGCCTGTCCAAAATCAGCCACTAGGAGGAGCGCTCCAGAAGAGGGAGGATTATTTTATTTTATTTTTATTTTTTGAGACGGAGTCTCGCTCTGTCGCCCAGGCTGGAGTGCAGTGGCGCGATCTTGGCTCACTGCAACCTCTGCCTTCCAGGTTCAAGCGATTCTCCTGCCTCAGCCTCCCGAGTACAGACGGGGTTTCACCATGTTGGCCAGGCTGATCTCGAACTCCTCACCTCAAGTGATCCGCCCGCCTCGGCCTCCCAAAGGGCTGGGATTACAGGCATGAGCCACCGCGCCCGGCCGGGGAAATTTTTTTAAAAAGCGGAGTTTATCACGTCTAGCCAGACGTGATATCACGTCTATCTCTTCCCTTTTCCACTATGTACTGTTCCTTTGCGAGGTTGGTCCCTTTAATTCAAAATCCTCTCACCCTTTGCCTTCTGTGGGCCAATGCAGCATCTTCATACACGTTGCTTACCTAGAAAGCGTGGCTCCACCGTGAATTCTAATTGGTCCGTGCTATCGAGGCACTGTCCCCTTACTGGCTCTCGCTCCAGTGGCCCCCACTGCTTTTCTTCCTCTTCCAGCAATGGCTCTTCGGGCCCAGAGTTCGAATCTCGCGATCGGGATGGGGACGGAGTACCGGCCTGGGGTGTCCCAGAGCCCGGACTGAGCTGGGGAGTCAAGACCTCGGGCGATGAGGGCTGAGCAAGTCGGAGTCGTAGGTCCAGTTCTGATACGGTAGAGAGAGAAGGCCGTGAGCTTTCTTCTTGGAGGTGCCCCAAGGAGAAACCACCCACCCCCCTTGGCTTTGGTCCCAGCACCTCGGACATCTCACCTTCCCCAGCTTCTCCTGCCTCCAATCTGTTGGGTTCTTGGGGTTCTTCGTCTTCCAGCGGGGTGGAGCTGCTGGTGGAAGAGTCCTCCCCGGATCCCGTTCCCCGGGCCACCCAGCCCAGATGGTCCAACCGAAGCCTCAGGTCTTCCAGAGGGCGCTCGGATGGAGGGGCGGTGTCAGGATCACCCCGTCGTCCAGGCTCCGGGGATTGGCTCAGGCTGGGGATGCTCTCCAAGCTGTCGCCCAGGCTGGGCTGAGGGTGCTGGTCTCGTGGTTCCGAGACTGAGCGGCCCTGGGGGCGGGGGCGGCGGGCAGTTGAATCCCTGCGGCCCCCGGAGCCCACTACACCATCAAAGGCGATGTAGGAGAAGGTCAGCTCCCGGGGGGTGCCCCAGTCCTGCGACGTGGTCTCCTCCTCGTCCTCCTCTGAGAATTCCCGGGCTGTGTGCAGCTCTCGAAAATCGGAGTCGTCGTTCCCTCCTGCAGTGGGTGAAGGAGAGCCTTGTTTCCCTCAGCAGGCCCCTGAGCTGCCCAGCCCTGAGCCCCTTCACATGCTCCCCACCACTTACCTTCTGTGGAATCAGGAGTTGAGGAGGCTGTAGACGGAGCTTCTTCTGCGAGAGGGAAAGAATCGAAGACTCTTAGAAGCTTAGACTGTCCGAATCACAGAAGTGTCCCAGTCCTGGAATCTTAGAATATTTGAATCACAGGACTTTTAGAACATTCTGCACACAGACTCTAAAACCTAGCATCACTGCCTGATGAAGCTCAGAGTCTTTGAAGTCCAAATCCAGGAATCTTAATCTTAGAGTCTTCAAAGTAGGAATCTTAGGAGGTTTCAATTCATTCATTCGTTCAACAACCACTTATTGAGCACCTACTATGTGCCAGGCACTGTTCTAGGTCCTGGGGATACAGCTGTGAAGAAAACAGACAAAATCCCTGCCCTCCTAGAGCTGACACTCTTTGGGATAGACAAACAATAAACAAGTGAATATATGACGTCGGGTGCAGATGAGCATACGGAGTAAAGTAAAGAAGGGTAGGGGAAGAGAAAGTGAAGGGGTGCTGTTTCTCATAGGGTGGTCAAGAAGGCTTCTCTGATAAGATGACGTTTGAGCAGAGATCTGAAGGAAGTGAGGAAGCCATGCAGATGTTCAGGGACGTCTTCCAGGCAGAGAAGAAAGCCAGTGCAAAGGCCCTGAGCCAGGCACCATGCTTGGCATCTGAGGAACTGAGAGGTGCGAAGATATGACTGGAGAAGAGTGAATGAGAAGGAGAGGAGTGGGAGGTGAGAACAGAGAGGTAAGGGCGGTGGGGAGAGACAGACGAGGTGGTCCTCCCTTTGTAATCTGAAGTTAACGACAAGATCTTAGAATGTTGGGATGATACTCGAAAATGCTGAAATCACCAATTCTCAGAATTTTGGCATCTGGACACGCGAGACATGGAAATGGCTAGATCTAAGGGTGTTGAAATCCCCAGCTGTCAGAACCCCCATGTGTGGGACAGAGAACGGTAGACATGGACTGTTATAGCTGTGAGCTCAGAGATTGTGAGGATCAGGCTAGGCGTTTTCAGCTGGGAATCCAGCCCCTTAGAGCTAGTTCAGAGCTTTGCACATAGATGATGCTCAATGCGGTTTGGAAATTGAAATCTGACGCCCTGTGCCCTCACCTCGTTTCCTCAGCTGGGGAATGGGAGGCCTGGAATGGTGTGGGTCTTCCCCAGGATTACCATTAACCAGTGGTAAAGACCGCTAAGGACCCATGAGTCCTTGCCCCTAAACCACGGATGGCTGTTTTCCCGGGACAGGGTTGGACAGTTTGGGCGAGGTCGGGGCTGCCTCTTGGACAGAAAACGGGGATGGGATGCGAAGACAAGTGATTGGGAGCCAGACCCCTGTTTTCCATCCTGGCTCTACCCTCCGTTCAACCCCCTCCCCGCCAGCTGCGGCCAGCACCAGAGCCAGGGGACAGCTCCCCGCGCGCGTCCTCGCTCCCGGGCGGGGCCGGGCGGTACGTCCCAGAGCGCAGCGCGCCCCCCGCCTGCTGTCTCAGTGCCCCCTCACCTCCGCCCTGTTTCGTCCAGGTCCTCCGGGTCAGGCTGCCCCCGTCGCCGCCAGAGCGCGGGGGAGGGGAGAGCTTCCTTTGTCTCCTATGCCTCCTCCCCCCATCCCGGCTCTCCTGCGGGCAAGCGCCGAGGGGACACCGGGGAGTACCCCACCTGAACCTCTGGGGCCCACACCAGGCCCCAGCCTTCCTCTACTCACTGCAGTGGGCGAAGACCGGCAGGACCTGCCCCATGGCCCCCCTCGGGCCTGCATCGGGACCCCCGCCCACTCCGGCTGTGCCGCCCTGGGCCCGGGGTCGCGGGCGCTCATCTCCGCCGCGCCCACGACGCCGCTGCCATTCTCGCCGCCTCCTCCTCCCGGGCTGCTCCAGCAGCAGCCGCCGCCGCCGCCGCCGCCGCCGCCGCCGCCCTGTGCTCGGCTCGGCGGGGGCGGGCGGGGCCGAGGTGGGGAAGGCACTGCAGCGCGCGGCCGGGGGCGGGGCCAGAGGACGGGCGGGGCGGTACCGGAGGGAGGGTGAGGGGCGGGGAAACGCCGAGGATCAGGCGGAGGGGCGTGGCCTTCTTACTAAAGGGGCGGAGCCAAGAGGGTGGGCTACGGCGCCAGGAAGGAGGGGAAAGCGGCCTGAAGGGCGGGGCCTAGATCGCAGAGGGCGCAGCCTTTAGGGGAAAAGGGAAGGAGGCCTGGAGTCGGGCGAGGGACTTGGGAGAGGATGGTGAACGAGCCACGGCAGAGAGGATGAGAGCGTGGATCCCTGGGTGGGTTGGGGCGGAGCTCGGGGTGCCATTGAGGAGGGGGTGGAAAGATTCTAATGCTCTGAGGTAGGGTCCGAGCCTAGATTTGCAGAGGGAGCGAGAAAGGGGGCCGAATGAAACGATTCAGAAACTTTTGGGGCACGCGGAGGAGCTCAAACGTGGGCAGGGCTAAAGCAACAGGGAATTATTCAAATATAACTGGGTGGGGTCGGATTCCAGGCGATTCCAGGTCTGCGAAAATTAGAAGGGTCTGGAGCTGTGTGCGTGAATCCTGGATGGGCGGGGCCTGGAAGAGAAAATAACCGAAGCCCCAGAGGGGAGGGGTCGAACTAAAAACAGTAAAGAAAAAAAAAAAAAAAAATATATATATATATATATATATATATATATATATATATAGCTTTTTGAGACAGGGTCTCGCTCTGTCGCCCAGGCTGGAGTGCAGTGATACGATCACGGTTCACTGCAGCCTCGACCTCCCGGGCTCAGGTGATCCTCCCACCTAAGCCTCCTGAGTAGCTGGGATCACAGGTGTGTTCCACCGCGCCTGGCTAAATGTTAATTTTTGTAGAGACGGGGTCTCGCTATGTTTCCCAGGCTGGTCTCAAACTCCTGGGCTTAAGCGATCCGCCTGCCTCGGCCTCCCTAAGTGCTGGGGTTATAGGCGTGAGCCACCGCGCCCGGCCAAGTATGGTATTTACAGGTTTTGAGGCTGGGGGCTGTACCACTGAGGTGGGAGGAGCTTGGACTGAGTGTTGTGTTGAGAACACAGATTCTAGAATTAGTTTCCCTGGAACACCGGTTACTTCTGTGACTGTTTCTTCTTCCATATGTAAACTGGAGATGATGATGTATAACAGTGTGTGACACATTAGTACTATGTAATAGTTTGCCACTGGTACAGTATTATCTTTTTTCTTTTTTTTTCCTGATTCAGATCCCAAACCCCGCTTTGTAGGTGCAGGAAACAGGAGACCCAGAAGTGTAATTCCTTCTAGTGACCCGCCTAAAGAGCAGGTCAAAGGACAGGAAGGAGATTTAGATGGTTTAAAATCTCACAGCGGAGGGGATTAATGGAGGGGGCGGGCAGGTGTACAGGGTGGAGCCTTCCTGATCCCAGGGCTGAAGGATGGCGGTCCTGGCCCGCCAGCTGCAGCGTCTCCTCTGGTCCGCTTGCAAGAAAAAGGAGAGGGAGAAGGAGGGGAGGGAGGAAGAGGAGGAGGAGGAGGCGGGGCGCAGGGCCCACGAAGGGCCTCGGTCTCTGTTGACAGCGCCGCGCCGAGCCCAGCGGCCGCACGGGGGTGCCGAGGCGTCTGGGGGCCTGCGCTTCGGGGCGAGCGCAGCGCAAGGCTGGCGCGCGCGCATGGAGGATGCTCACTGCACTTGGCTTTCGTTACCTGGTCTGCCCCCGGGCTGGGCCTTGTTTGCCGTCCTCGACGGCCACGGTGGTGCTCGAGCTGCCCGCTTCGGTGCACGCCATTTGCCAGGCCATGTGCTCCAGGAGCTGGGCCCGGAGCCTAGCGAGCCCGAGGGCGTGCGCGAGGCGCTGCGCCGAGCCTTCTTGAGCGCCGACGAGCGCCTGCGCTCCCTCTGGCCCCGCGTGGAAACGGGGGGCTGCACGGCCGTGGTGTTGCTGGTCTCCCCGCGGTTTCTGTACCTGGCACACTGCGGTGACTCCCGCGCGGTGCTGAGCCGCGCTGGCGCCGTGGCCTTCAGCACAGAGGACCACCGGCCCCTTCGACCCCGGGAACGCGAGCGCATCCACGCCGCTGGCGGCACCATCCGCCGCCGCCGCGTCGAGGGCTCTCTGGCCGTGTCGCGAGCGTTGGGCGACTTTGCCTACAAGGAGGCTCCGGGGAGGCCCCCCGAGCTACAGCTCGTTTCTGCGGAGCCTGAGGTGGCCGCACTGGCACGCCAGGCTGAGGACGAGTTCATGCTCCTGGCCTCTGATGGCGTCTGGGACACTGTGTCTGGTGCTGCCCTGGCGGGACTGGTGGCTTCGCGCCTCCGCTTGGGCCTGGCCCCAGAGCTTCTCTGCGCGCAGCTGTTGGACACGTGTCTGTGCAAGGTCCTGGGGGCGTGGCGTGGTACCTTTGAGGCTTGGTGCAGCAGAGAGAGAGAGCCTCGGGGTTTTGGGGAGGAGGGCTTTGATGGAGAGGCAAGAGTAAAGCTAGAAAAGGAGGGGATGGGGCTCAAGCGAAGGGCGTGGCCTGAAGTGGGCAGGGCCAAAATACAGGGGCGGAGCCTGAGGGATGCTTTGAGGCACGGGAGAGTTAGTGGAAGGGATTTGAGAGAAAGGGCGTGGTCTTTTGGAATGGGGCGATTCTGGGTCGTAGGAGCCGGGCCGGAAGTATTGATTAGTGCTGGAAGGTGGAAGAGCAGGTAAACATCAGAGCGGGCGGAGCTTTAGGGAAAAGGCATTGTTCTCTCAATTGGGAGGGCCTAGGACCGGGTTTGGTCCCAGTAGGAGAGGATTGGCAGGTGGGTGGGACGCGAAAGAAATGGGCATAAGTAGAATGAAGTGGGGGACTTGAACCTGGGGATTGTTGGGAAGCTCTGCCTTGGACTCTCCCCCACCGGGCTCCTTTTTCTCCACCGGCTTCAGGGCAGCCTGGACAACATGACCTGCATCCTGGTCTGCTTCCCTGGGGCCCCTAGGCCTTCTGAGGAGGCGATCAGGAGGGAGCTAGCACTGGACGCAGCCCTGGGCCGCAGAATCGCTGGTGAGCAGACTCTGGGGGCCCAGCTGGAGGGGTGGTTGGCCAGTGAAGGCTCTGCCATAACTTTTTCTTTTTTTCTTTTTTTTTTTTTGAGATGGAGTCTTGCTCTGTCTCCTAGGCTGGAGTGCAGTGGCGTGATCTTGGCTCACTGCAACCTCTGCCTTCCGGGTTCAAGCGATTCTCCTGCCTCAGCCTCCTGAGTAGCGGGGATTACAGGCATGCACAACCACACCCAGCTAATTTTTGTATTGTTAGTATAGACGGGGTTTCACTATGTTGTCCAGGCTGGTCTCGAACCCCTGGCCTCAAGTGATCCGCCCGCCTTGGTCTCCCAAAGTGCTGGGATTACAGGCGTGCGCCACTGTGCCCAGCCTAACTCTTGACTCTTTCCCAGAACTGTGTGCCTCTGCTCAGAAGCCCCCCAGCCTGAACACAGTTTTCAGGACTCTGGCCTCAGAGGACATCCCAGATTTACCTCCTGGGGGAGGGCTGGACTGCAAGTGAGTTGGGGTCAGGAAGGGTGGGGTGGAATGAGGGTGGGGTGGAAGGAGGAGGGTCCCCTCCTGAGGGCATTCCTGTGCTCTCCAGGGCCACTGTCATTGCTGAAGTTTATTCTCAGATCTGCCAGGTCTCAGAAGAGTGCGGAGAGGTAAGGATCCTGTGTTCTCCAATGTTTCTCTTAGGAGAGGACCGCCCCCCCGGCCCACCCCTCTTAGTGACAGGGAAATTGAAGCCAGTGAGGATAAGGGATTTGCCTGATATATTTTATTCCTCTTTTCTCTTCTTTCATTCTCTTTTTTTTTTCTTTTTTTCCTTCCTTTCTTTTCTGTCTCTCTCTCTTTTTTTAGACTGGGTCTCACTATGTTGCCCAGGCTGGTCTCAAACTCCTGGGCTCAAGGGATCCTCCTGCTTTGGCCTCCCAAAGTGCTGGGATTACAGGCGGGAGCCACTGCAACCCAGCCAGCTTCCTATATTAATACATTCCTACTCCCAGCCCTGAAGCATTGTGCAAGGCATGAGGAGGGAGACGCAGATGCAGAGAAGAGACTGTGATTCCCCTCCAAGAAATGTGAGCCGGCAACGCTCTGCATTGCCCCATCAGCCCAAGTGCTTCCCACATCCAAGAATAAGATGGAAACATTCAGGGAATGCTAATGACCAATTCTAAGGCCTGGACGCACAGCAGATACCATCAGGACATACATGAGTATGATCCAGGTCTTAGACAAGAGAAGCTGTAATGGGGCCCAGATAGCTAAGGAGAATTTGGAGATATCCAAAGAGGTATAGTGGTGGACCGAGGCATGGAGTGGGATCAGGGAAGAAATGGGAGGGAGGAAGCTGGGTTTAGAGCCCCAAGGCCTTTGCATGGCAGAGATGGGAGTTTGGTGATTATTATGTTGATGAGGGAGGATTGTTGATAATTTCTCGGTAGCTGAAGGAGGTATTTGTCAGTTTTCTCTGAGTCGTGAGAGATGGAAGCCCAATTCAAGCTGGGAAAACAAAACAGGGAATTTACTGGGCCATTAATTGAAGAGTTTAGAGTCTTAAGGCATGGCTGCATCTAGTTGTCAGATGATGTCATCATGAATGGTCTCTTTTTATTTTCTCCGAGTTGGCTTCATTACCTTTCAGGGTCTCCTCCTGAGGTAGCGGAGACTTGCAGCTCCAGGCTTACACCCCAGCAGCCTGTCCTCCCCAGTGGAGAAAGTTTGCCAATTTCCCCGGAGTTGCAGCAGTGGTCTTTGGGGGCTGGTTCTCATTGGCCACACCAGGTCACATGCTGACCAGTCACTGTGTCTGATTGGCCAGGCTGGGGTCGCACTTGGGGTTGGGGTCCACTCCCTTCAAACCTTAATGGATTGTGAGATGGGATATGGTAGTCCCTCAAAGGGAAAGGAAGAGGTGCCAGGAGACAAGACAGAATTTCTCATTACCTTCTCCCACATTTTGTGTTACAGAAGGGGCAGGATGGGGATGGGAAGTCCACCCCCACGCATTTGGGCTCAGCCTTGGACATGGAGGCCTGACAGCTGTTGTCCTTTGGGGATCCTTTGCTTCTCTGGGGCCTCAACAGAACTAAAGAAGAAAACCGACCCTTTCCCCAACTACATGTACCAGCGGAAGGAAGGAAGGCCAATGTAGGAACCCAAAATGCTTATTTCTTCTTCTCTTACTTCCCTCTCACAGAAAAGTCTTACGAATGGGGAAATTCCACCAACATCCAGACCAAAAAGAAAAAAGCCCAAAACGAAAAAAAACCAAAAAAACAAAAAACAAAAAACCCCCAACCAAATGTTTTTGAAATATTCTGAGCCGAACAGATTCTGAGAGATAACCCAGTCCAATAACCTCTTTCTTTCTTATTACTCATCTGTTTTTGAGGGGAAGTAGAGTTTTGATTATTAAACTTTATTTACATAAGTGATTCCAAATACATTTTCTTGTAAAAAACAAGAAAACATGTTTTGCCTAGTCTGTTAGCAAATACGTTACAGGGCACCTGCTGTGTGCCAGGCCTTAGCCTCACAGTCATGAACCAGGCTGACCCACCAAGATCCTTGCCACCGTGGGGCTGACCTCTTGGTCAGGAGACGCAGCAAACAAGGGAATCAATAAATAAAGTCATCTCGCCAGGTGCAGTGGCTCACATCTGTAATCTCAGCACTTGGGGGAGGCTGAGGTGGGAGGATCACTTGAGCCCAAGAGTTCGAGACCAGCCTGGGCAACATAGCAAGATGCAATCTGTAATTTTTTTATTTTTTTATTTTTTTGAGACGGAGTCTCGCTCTGTCACCCAGGCTGGAGTGCAAGGGTGCTCTCTCGGCTCACTGCAAGCTCCGCCTCCCAGGTTCATGCCATTCTCCCGCCCAGTCTGTAATTAATACTAAAAAAAAAAGTCATCTTGCACACTGACAAGTGTCACGAAGAAAATAAAACAGGAGGATGTGTTGAGAAAATGACTAGGGGAGCTACTTCGGGTTTTTTACTTTTTCCAATTTTTAAAATGTTAATTTATTTAATTCAGGTAGTTTTGAATGGGTAATAAATTCACTTGGTTTGAAATGCAAAGAGTGCAAGATGGCATACAATGAAGTCTTTCTCTATCCCTCTCACACTTCAGCCACTCAATTTTCCATGGTGGGGGAGGTGGCTTTTGAAACAGGGGAATCAGGAAAGGTCTCTGAGGAGGGGACAGTTGAGCAGAGACCTGACAGAGAAGAGTCAGCTCCGCAAATACCCCAAAGAGTGTTCTAAGGCAGAGGGAACAATCAGTATGAAGGCTTAGAAGCAAGATAAAATTCCCCCCCCCTCCTTTTTTTTTTGAGACAGAGTTTTCACTCTTGTTGCCCAGGCTGGAGTGCAATGGTGCAATCTCGGCTCACTGCAACCTCCGCCTCCTGGGTTCAAGCGATTCTCCTGCCTCAGCCTCCCAAGTAGCTGGGATTACAGGCACGTGCCACCACACCCGGCTAACTTTTTGTATTTACTACAGACAGGGTTTCACCATGTTAGTCAGGCTGGTCTCGAACTCCTGACCTTAGGTGATCCACCCAACTCGGCCTCCCAAAATGTTGGGATTACAGGCATGAGCCACCAGGTCCGGCCAAATTTGGCATTTTCAAGACAGACTTGAGACCTCCCAAGTGCGGTGGCTCACACTTGTAATCCCAGCACTTTGGGAGGCCGAGGCAGCTTGATTCCAGGAATTCGAGACCAGCATGGGCAACATAGCAAAACCTTGTCTCTACAAAAAAAAAAAAAAAAAGATCTCTGTGACCACCAAATTAACCCCACACTCTCTATCTCACTGGTAATCCTTGCAATGAGTTTAAAGTGGACTTTTTACATGTATTAATATACGGTATTTTGGGTGTTTCCTTGATTTTTTTCATTCCCTTTGTATCTCTGGCAACTTTTTATCCACTTAATGGATGTTTTCATTCTATGTCACCCATGTCATTTACACACTTCATGCCACCCGTTTTTTTTAAGAGACAAGGTCTAAGTCTGTATCCCAAGCTGGAGTATAATGGCGCAATCATCGCTCACCACAGCCTCGAACTCCTGGGCTCAAGCAATCCTCCTACCTCATCTTCCCAAGTAGCTGGGACCACAGATGGATGATACCACACCCAGTTAATTTTTTTTTTGTTTTAGAGATGGGGTCTCGGCCAGGCGCAGTGGCTCACACGTGTAATCCCAGCACTTTGGGAGGCCGAGGTAGGCAGATCATCTGAGGTCAGGAGTTCGAGACCAGCCTGACCAACATGGAGAAACCCCATCTCTACTAAAAAATGCAAAAATTAGCTGGGCGTGGTGGTGCATGCCTGTAATCCCAGCTACTTGGGAGGCTGAGGCAGGAGAATCGCTTGAACCCAGGAGGTGGAGGTTGCAGTGAGCCGAGATTGCGCCATTGAACTCTAGCCTGGGAAACAAGAATGAAATTCTGTCTCAAAAAAAAAAAAAAGAGAGAAATGGGGCCTCACTATGTTGTCCAGGCTGGTCTCAAACTCCCTGACCTCAAGTGATCCTCCTGCCTTGGCTTCTCAAAGCACCAAAGCACTGGGATTACAGGCATGACACACCTTGCCCAGTCCACACTTCCTTAAGTTGCTGCTCACTCCGTGCTTCAGAAAAGTATGTCCAAGGGTTTCACTATTCCCTGCCCTCATCTTTTTTTTTGTTTTGTTTTGTTTAATTTTTTTTGAGGAGGCTTGCTCTGTCTCCCAGGCTGGAGTGTAGTGTCACGATCTTGGCTCACTGCAACCTCCGCCTCCAGGGTTCAAGTGATCCTCCCACCTCAGCCCCTCAGCCACCCAAGTAGCTGGGATTACAGGTGTGTGCCACCATGCCTGGTTAATTTTTTGTTTTTAGTAGAAATGGGGTTTCACCGCGTTGGCCAGGCTGGTCTTGAACTCCTGACCTCAAGTGATCCACCCGCCTCGGCCTCCCAAAGTGCTGGGATTACAGGCGTGAGCCACTGTGCCCAGCCTCCCCTGTCCTCTTGATGAACATTTAAGCTATTTCCAATTTCTTGCTCTCACATCACTGCTACCGTAAAGATCGTTATGTACATATGCAAGCGTTCTCTTACGCAGGGGTCTTGCTACCTGTTTTGTACAGCACTTAAGCTAAGAAGAGTTTTTTTACAGTTTTTAAGCATTGTAAGAAAAAAGAAAAACTGAAGAGTGTGTAAACCAGACCCTATGTCTAGCATATCTAAAATATTTCCTATTTGAACTTTTACAGAAAATGTTTGCCGGCTGGGCTTGGTGACTCACACCTCCAATCTCAGCAGTTTGGGAGGCTGAGCCAGGCGGATCACTTTAGTCCAGGAGTTTGAGACCAGCCTGGGCAACACAGCTAAACCCTGTCTCTACAAAAAATTAGCCCGGCATGGTGGTGTGGACCTACAGTCCCAGCTACTCAGTGGGCTGAGGTTAGAGGATCGAATGAGCCCTGGTTATGCTACTGCACTCCGGCATGGGCAACAAAGACCCTGTCTCCAACAAACAAACAAACAAACAAACAAAAAACCATGTTTGCTGTTGTTGTAGTGTAGGTGGCACCCAGAAATGCCACCCCTCCTATGTCACAGATGGGAAAGCTGAGACCCAGAGAGGAGAACACAGTTACCCAAGGTCACACTGAACTGGTAACTCATTCAACTAGGTAAGTTTGTTGAGCTGCTGAGCCGAGCCTGGCTGGGGTGAGTGAGGTCCAGAAATTGATTAAGTCAACTGGGTGCAGTGGCTCATGCCTGTAATCCTAGCACTTTGGGAGACTGAGGCAGGCAGATCACCTGAGGTCATAAGTTTGAGACCAGCCTGGCCAACATGGTGAAATCCCATCTCTACTAAAAATACAAAAATTAGTTGGGCTTGGTGGCCCGTGCCTGTAATCCCAGCTACTTAGGAGGCTGAGGCAGGAGAATTGCTTGAACCCAGGAGGGGGAGGTTGCAGTAAGCGGGGATCGAGCCAGCGCCCTCCAGCCTGGGTGACAGCGACAGACTACATCTCAAAAAAAAGAAAAAAAGAAATTTAGTCTACCCATTCTCCCAGACAACTCAGCCTGAGGAAACACATTGAGAAACAATGATAACCTCCGAGGAACAGGGTTCAAGGTCTCCCAGAGTGGGGTGGAGAAGGGGAGGGGAATTAATGTCAAAGCTTGGCCTGGAAGAATGACGTGCTCCCCAGGTAAAGGAGGTCAGGACAACATCAACATCCGGACATGGGACTCGGCTTGGACATAGGCTGGAAAAGTGGATTCTCTCACATAGTCAGCTGGCCCTGAGAATTGTTGGTTTTACACTCAGACCTTGGTGGCTTTCCGGGTTCTGGGGGCTCAGGCAAGAGGGCCATAGGCCAGATTCATTCCCTGTCTCCAGGCCTCAGTTTACCCGTGTGTAAATATGGAACTAACTGATTTCCCAGGGCTCGGGCGCCTCACCCGAACCAGGTGGCGCTCTACCCAAGGGGCGCGACCAAATCAGTGACGTCACTCGGGGCGGGGCCGGCAAGACACGCTGCGGAAGCCTCAGAGGGTGTCTGGACTCAGCCCGGAGCCGGCGTGTGGGGGCGGGGGCTCCCGGGAGGGTCTCCTCACCTCCGGGCCCTCCTGAGGGCTGGGATGATCCTGCTGTCCTCCGCAGGCGAAACTGAGTCAGAGCGGGGCGTGCGTGGGCCGGAGGCTTTACACACCAAAGAAGCCGGCGCCTCCTGCCCACCCTGGGCGAATGCCAGGCCCCCCACTCCCGCACTCCTCGCCAGTCCCCACCTCCACCCCACCCCACCCCACCCCACCCCCGACCCTGCGGCTGTGAGTCAGCGACCGACCGCGCCCCCTTGGCCCACTTCCTCCTCACCTTCCCGGGGCGGGCGGGGTTGGGTGAGAGGGGTTGGGCCCTACTCCCCCGACTTCCACTCCCGTGCGGGTGGGTGGCTCGCCCCTTAGTAACCTCTCCGAAATTGACAGAAGAGAAACGCTGGGGAGGGGCGGTGTCCCAAAGATGGGATTTCAGGGAGAAAATCTGAGACCACTTGCTTAACTTGAGGGTCCTCCTCGACCCCCAAAATTGAGCGGAGTACGAGATGGAGAAGTCGATGGGGAAAGAAATCGCGCCCCTTCCGAGACCCTCCTCAGAATTCCCACAGTGGGAGCGAACTAGGAAGCAAGGGAGGTCCCCTTCCTCTTCACCGAGCTTGCCCTTCCAGGTGGGGGTGACTCCCAGGGTGCACCCCTGGGCTACAACGTTGGGGAGAGGAGCGAGATCGCGGAAGCCAAGGGTGCAGAGTTGCCCTTTTAAGCGCCCTCCACCCCCTCGCCTGGAGGCGCACGCGGCCCCTTTAAGGCGCGGGGCATTGTGGGTGCGGGGAGTGGAATTTTGGAACGAAATGTAACGAAGAGAAGTACAGTAGTAAGAGTAACACTGTAGCCGCCACCGGCAAGGGGTGCGCGCCGGGGAGCGGACGCTGCATCCCCTTTCTGCCGCAGGAACCTCTCATCAGACCGCCTGAGGGAAGCGGCGCCCGGAGACCCGTTCCGGCCCGGTCCACATTCTCCCCAGGAAGCCGGACTCTATGGGGCGGGACCCTGGGGGAGCCTGAGCCGAGCCCGGAGCCAGCCCCGAACCCCTGAACCTCCAGCCGGGGGCGCCCCGGGAGCAGCCAGCCCGTGGGCGAGCCGCCCGCCCGCCGAGCAGCCATGAGGTGAGCCGGACCTGCCCCCCGACCCGTCCCCGCCCGGGCGGGCTCCGCGCCCCGCCTTTGTCCCCCTCCCCCCCAGCTAGCTCCGGGCTGGAATTTGGGGACAGATCCTTGGGAGCCTCGGATTTGAGCTGAATCCCCTTGGACGCGCCCCAAAACCGTCGATCACTTCTCCACGACTGACTTCCCAAGCTCGGGGGGTGGTGGCGGTGAGGTTCTCCTGGGAGCCCTCAAGATTTGGGGGCGCTCGGAGGACTCCCGAATTGTTAAGACTCTTTTTAGAGGACCTCAAAGTTGGCAGCGACTCCCCGCAGGGATGCCAGGATTGAGGCAGGGCTCAGACTCTCCTCCCCCTCCCCCCAAACTTCAGCTCGAGGTCCGGGAAGGATTGTGGGGGACAGATTTGGGAGACCCTGGGACTTGGAAGAGAGACTGAGACTCAGACCCTGGGTGTGCAGGTCCCCCGTTTACGTGGTGCTGGAAAAAGTCTCCCCAAGTGGGACCGCGCTCCTTAACTTCGGGGGTACTTCTTAATCCCCTGGATTTTGGGGGTCACTTAGGTCTTCCTGTGGAGGAGGCTGGTGTGAACCGATCCAGGGACCCGGACGCAGCCTCCGGAGTCTGGTGGGACCCCCCTCTTCCCCGTCGCTCCGCACACAATCTGCTTAACTGGCCGTGCCTAGGACCGAGCGGGCGCTCGGAGCAGAGGGCGGCTCCCCGCCTCGGGCCATAAGGGCGGCCCGGCTCCCCCACCTGCGCGGCCCTGGGGAGGGAGGGGGCGCGGCAGCTGGGGGAAGGGGGCCTTTGTCTTCCTGACTCACCTGTCGAGACAGCTGGTGTGGGGGGCGGGCACCGAGCGCTGTAGGCCGGCTGCCTTCCCCACCACGGCCCGTCCCCCTTTGCTCACCGCCCCCCTATCCACCCGGAGCCTTGGGGTTGGAGGAGGGGGAGCTGGAAAGCTTCAAGGTCATAGCCCTCTTCCCTAGGGACCCAGGCTTCCCAGATAATTCCAGCTATCTTCCCAGGAATTTAATCCTGGGGGTGGCGGCCTAAGGGACCCAGGGATTTGGTCTGGCCGGGGCCTCCCCCGAACTCCTGGGCTCACCTGAGGGCGGGGCCAGTGTGGGCAGGGGGGCCCAACCATCCCCCCTATTCTTCCCTCCCCTGGCCCCCCATAATCTCTCCCATGGGGCCAGAGCCTGACAATACTATCTCCCTTCCTCTACTCTCTCTGGGACTTCCTGCCCCAAAGCCCCCAGCCTGAGCAGGGAGGCCCCTGGGGACGGCTGGGGATTAACCCCGTGGTGCCCACATCCCCCGCATTTCCTGAACCCCTGCCCTTTGACATCGGAGTGGCGTGGCATTCCTTTTTATGACCACTAGAGAATCCCCCTCCCGCGTTTGTTCCTTCTGATGTGAAAGGCATGGCTGGAAAATTTGGAGCAAGGAGGACACCCACAGATACCCTCAAGACTTCCTGCCTATCCGCTCCCCATTATAGCAACATCCCTTCCAAGTCCGCCCTGGAGAGGGGTCAGTTTAGGGAGCGTCGCTCTCTTCCTTCGCCCTCTTCCTCCGGGACTCTTCTCTCCCCTTGCCCCCCAGCCCCGCCCCTCCACCCCCCCTCGCGTTTCCGGTCCCAGGCTCGGTGGAAGGCGGATGGCGGATGTCCGAGTTAGTGCTGCCTCACTCACTGCAACCGTAAAAGGGCAGGAGCGGTGTCTGGGCCGGCCCCCTGTCCTCCCCACCACCCCCACCCCCACCACCACCACCAGCCCTGGAAGCCCTGGCCCTCCCACAAGGCCCACCTCTTGCTGTGGTGGTGGCCAAGCATCCCGTCTTGTGGGGGTGCTGGGGTGGGGTGCGGTGCAGAAATGACCAGATGCCTGTCCCACCAAAAGGCCACTCCCACCTTTCCAGGGGGTCTCCCCTGCAGGTGGTCACACCCGACTTCCTGGGCTGTGCCTCTTCTACAAGGACAGCCAGGATTCAAAACCCATGCCCCTATTACCCAGCTGGGGAAACTGAGGCTCAAAGAGAAAAAGACATGGCCAAGATCCCTCAGAAATTCCTAGGCAACGTTGGAGGGGTGGAGGAGCCTAGGATCCTCTGATTTCTGGCTGGTTTGGCTGGGGACAGTCCTGGGGGCAGTTGGAAGAGAGGATGTTAAGATGGAAAATTACAAGATATAGTTCTTTTTCTCCCAGTTTGACAAATATTTGTTGAGTGTTGGCTGTGTCCGGGACTGGAGCTGGGGTGCTGGGAAGACAGAAGCGAGGCAGAGGTCTAGAATCTCAGGGCAGAAGGGACTTGGGGAGAACTGGGGTCCATTTCTTTCTTCTTCCAATAATAGCTATTTTTATTTTTAAAAAATAAGAGACCATTTGATCAATCATCTATTTTATGTGGGGCATTTTTGTGCCTGACAGCAATTCTGGCTGTTTTGTTTTGTTTTGTTTTGTTTTTGAGACGGAAATTTTGCTCTTGTTGCCCAGGCTGGAGTGAAATGGCATGATCTCGGCTCACTGCAACCTCCGTCTCCTGGGTTCAAGCGATTCTCCTGCCTCAACCTTCCGAGTAGCTGGGACTACAGGTGCCTGCCACCACGCCCGGCTAATTTTTATATTTTTAGTAGAGATAGGGTTTCACCGTGATGGCCAGGCTGGTCTCGAACTCTTAACCTCAGGTGATCCGCCTGCCTGTACCTCCTAAAGTGTTATTATTACAGACGTCAGCCACCACACCTGGCCCCTCATGGCAGTTCGAACAATGATACTATTACAACCTTGTGGCCTCCCCACCCCGGTACTCAGTTTATAGATGGGGAAACTGAGGCACAGGAAAGTTAGGCAAGGTGCCTATTAAAGTCAAACAGGGCCAGGCACCGGGGCTCATGCCTGTAATCCTAACACTTTGGGAGGCCAAGGCAGAAGGATCGCTTGAGCCCAGGAGTTTGAGAACAGCCTGGGCAATATGGTGTAACCCCATCTCTACAAAATATACAAAAATTAGCTGGGTGTGGTGGCATGCGCCTGTAGTTCCAGCTACTCTGGAGGCTGAGGCGAGAGGATCGTTTGAGCTGGGGAGGTTGAGGCCGCAATGAGTCATATTCTTGCCACTGCACTCCAGCCTGGGTGACAAAGTGAGACCCTGTCTCAAAAAAAATAAAATAAAATAGAGATAACATGCTTTCCGTGTTCTTAATGAAGAAAAAGAAAAAAAAAAGGAACATGCTTTCACTGTGAAAACACTTAAGATAATTCAGATAAGCCAAATGAAACCGAAGCTGCAACATTTATCTTCCTATTCACTTATGGGAAACTGAGGCCCACCAGGAGGAAGGGACTAGAGTAGCCCCATCCCTGACAAAAGAAGATTTGTCCTTTGGAAGGGTGGTGTATCATAGGTTTTATGGTATAAGGAGGGTATGGGCTAAGTCTTGGGTTCAGGGGACAGTGAAGGGAAGGGTGACTGTAGTCTGGAAGTTTTGTGAAAACCGGATTCACCATGCTTGATTACCTCTGGTGATGGGAAGCTCTCTCCTTCCTGTGGAGCGTGTACCAAGTTACAGTTGCTGCGTTTAGGGCTTTTTGTCCATTATCTCTTTTAATCCTTACAATGAACCCAGTGAGTTATTGTTTCCAGGGCTGGAAACTGAGTTTCAGAGAGGCAAAGCCACACAACAAGGAGGCAACTTGAACCGTCTTTTCATCCGCCATGTGCTAGAGTTTTCCAAAATGTGGGGACTTGCAGGGAGGAGTGGGTCCTGGGCTGGCTGGAAAATTAAAGTGTTCTCATGTCCAATGGAAGGTTCTAGACTTCGGGAGAACACACTGGAAATGGGCAGAACTCCTTTCCATCTCACAGCCCCCGCATCCCCGTTTTATGGCTATGGGATTTTCATTCTGGCTTTTGTGTAGTTTACAGTTTTATTTATTGAACTTAAGTAGTGAGTTAGGTTTTTATAGGTAATTTCAACCCATGATAAGAAAATAAATAATAAGCAGTTTGAAATACTTATTGAAATTATTGAAATGGTGGCTGGGCCTGGTGGCTCATGCCTGTAATCCCAGCACTTTGGGAGGTCGAGGCAGGCAGATCACCTGAGGTCAGGAGTTTGAGGCCAGCCTGGCCAATGTGGCAAACGCCCAAACCCCGTCTCTACTAAAAATAGAAACATTAGCCTGGCGTGGTGGCACACGTTTGTAATCCCAGACACTCAGGAGGCTGAGGCAGGAGAATCGCTTGAACTCGGGAAGTGGAGGCTGGGAGGCTGAGGCAGGAGAATTGCTTGAACCTGGGAGGTGGAGGCTGCAGTAAGCTGAGATTACACCACTGCCAGCCTGGGTGCAGAGTGAGAGACTCTGTCTCAAAAGATAAATGGTACAAAATATTTGTTTCTTCCCTCCCCAGTTCCTGAGTTCCCCTCAATGGAGGCAGCCACAGTTAGTGTCTTGGGAAACAGTCTCTGCATATATCACCACTCTGAGTGCAGATATATTTATATATGCTCCTCACTGTTTTTTTTTTTTTGAGATGGAGTCTCGCTCTGTCGCCCAGGCTGGAGTGCAGTGGCGCGATCTCAGCTCACTGCAACCTCCACCTCCCAGGTTCAAGCGATTCTCCTGCCTCACCTCCTGAGTAGCTGGAATTACAGGCACGCGCCACCACGCCCAGCAAATTTTTCTATTTTTAGTAGAGACAGGGTTTCACCATGTTGGTCAGGCTGGTCTCAAACTCCTGACATCAAGAGGTCCGCCTGCTTCGGCCTCCCAAAGTGCTGGGATTACAGGCTTGAGCCACTGCGCCTAGCCTACCTTTTTTGTTTGTTTGTTTTTGTTTTTGAGACGGAGTCTTCCTCTGTCCCCCAGGCTGGGGTGCAGTGGCGTGATCTTGGCTCACTGCAACCTCCGCCTCCCGGGTTCACGTGATTCTCCTGCCTCAGCCTCCCAAGTAGCTGGGATTACAGGCGCCCGCCACCACGCCTGGCTAATTTTTTGTATTTTTAGTAGAGACGGGGTTTCGCTATGTTGCCCAGACTGGTCTCAAACTCCTGACCTTGTGATCCGCCCGACTTGGCCTCCCAAAGTGCTGGGATTACAGGCATGAGCCACCGCACCCGACCTTTTCTTTTTTTGTAAAGCCTCTGATCAACACTACCTTGTACTTTGGCTTTTAAAAATTTCAATTTAGCTCTGCTTCTTCATCTTTAAATGAAGTTAAGAACTTGTGGGAACTTCGTTTCAACTATGAGCCCCTCTGCTTACTTGCTGTGTGATCTGGGGCAAGTGCCTTCACTCCTCTGTGCCTGCAATTCCCCCTTGTCAAAAGGGTGAGCGTCAGAGCCTATCCCATGAGGTTGTAGAGTCATGCAGCAGGGAAATTGGTGTCAAGCACCAAGAAGAGTGTCTGGGACCCAGGCTGACTGAGAAATGTTAGGTGCCCTTGGTAAAAGTTTGCCTTTTTTTGAGAGGGAGTCTTGCTCTGTCGCCTAGGCTGGAGTGCAAGTGACCTGAACGTGGCTCACTGCAGCCTCATCCTCTTGAACTCAAGTGATCCTCCTGCCTCACCCTCCTGAATAGCTGGGACTACAGGCAAGCGCCGCCACACCCAGCTAATTTTAAAATTTTTTGTACAGACGGAGGTCACCATCTTGCCCAAGCCAGTCTCTCTCCTTTTTTTTTTTTTTTTTTTTTTTTTTTTTTGAGACAGAGTCTCGCTCTGTCTCCCAGGCTGGAGTGCAGTGGCCTGAGATCGGCTCACTGCAACCACCTCCTGGGTTCAGTGATTCCCCTGCCTCAGCCTCCTGGGTAGCTGGGATTACAGGCATGAGCCACCACGCCTGGCTAATTTTTGTATTTTTAGTAGGCATAGGGTTTCACCATGTTGGCCAGGCTAGTCTCGAACTCTTGACCTCAAGAGATCCACCTGCTTTGGCCGCCCAAAGTTCTGGGGTTACAGGCATAAGCCACCACACCCAGCCTTCCCAAGCCAATCTCAAACTCTTGGGCTCAAGTGATCCTCCTGCCTCAGCCTCCCAAAGTGCTGGGATTACAGGCATAAGCCACCACACCCAGCCTTCCCAAGCCAATCTCAAACTCTTGGGCTCAAGTGATCCTCCTGCCTCAGCCTCCCAAAGTGCTGGGATTACAGGCGTGAGCCACCTCCCCTGGCCAAAGTTTGCCTTTTTTTACAGATGTTTCGTAACTATTGAGTCCCTACTATGTGTTGGACACCATTCTAGGTTCTGGGGACACAGCAGTGAACAATTGGGACACAAATTTCTGCCTTTTTGGCAGCGGAGACAGACAAATATAGTGTTGGGCAGGGGTCACTGCTATGAAATGTGCAGCAGGGGATGAAAAGGAGAGAAGCGTTTCCAGCTAAGGGAGGGAGGGACGGCTTCTTGGAAGGGGTGACATCTAAGGAGAGACCTGAAAGTGGGGAGAGGCTAGGCCTGAGGAAGAAGCAGCACACAGGCCCGAGGCAGGAATGTGTCTGGCCTGCGGGAAGAGCAGCATGGGGGTAGGAGGCCTAGGGTCTGGAACAGAGTCCCCAGGGGACAGTGGAGCGGGAAGAAATGAGATCTGAGGACACACAGATCACGGAGGCCCTGGAGAGAACTTGGCATTGATTCCGTAGGAGCCTGGAGCCTTCAAGAAGAAGAAGAGACATCCCACCTTGTAGGTTTTTGTTAGTTTGTTTTGTTTTTTAGAGATGGGGGGTCTCACTGTGTTGCCCAGGCTGGTCTTGAACTTCTGGACTCAAGCAATCCTCCTGCCTCGGCCTCTCAAAGTGCTGGGATTACAGGCATGAGCCACCGTTCCCCGCCCCACCTTGTGTTTTAACAGGATCCTTCTGTTACAATGGGTATAGTGTTCCCTGGAGAGGGGCAAGACCACCCCTTGGTCACCCAGCAGGCGCCCTGTTCTCCGGCCAGTCCACAGCCTCAGTAGGGCAGGGCTGCCTGGGAGAGCAAAGTGCAGCCAGGGCGGGGCAGCAGCAGCCCCGGGCTCCTGGCCAGAGTCGGCCCTGGGTGTGGGTGGCAGGTGTGGGTGAGGCCGAGGCCTTAACCCTGCCTTGCCAGGGGCAGCAGGAGCCAGAAACAGCCCCCGAGGCTGTGCTTGTCTGGAAAGGGCACCTGGTGTTTGGGTGGGGCCCACACAGTTCCCGGTGGTTAAGGCTTGGGAGCCTGAATTCACATCTTCACTCTATTCCTCACTAGCTGTGTGACTGTGGGCAAGTCACTCAACCTCTCTGGGCCTCTAGTTCTCACCTGCAAAATTAGGTTGAGTGGCTCTCTGGATAAGCTGCAGTGAGAATAAAATGAGTGACTTTGGGGGAGGGGCTTAAGGCCCCTGATCCACCTGAAATGCCTAGTAAGAGGGAGATGGCACAATTAGGTAAATTTGAGGGTCCCTACCCCAGGTCCCTACCCACAGCTGAGTCTGCCTAGGGACTTTCCCTGCCCTGACTTCCCAGCGTCAGTGTCACACTCAGCCCCCAGCCCTCCTAGAGACAGAGGCTTTGCGGGGGGTGTCTAATTTCTGTCCCCGGAAACCTCTGACCACCAACTTCCCCATTTCAGGAAAAAGCCTGGTGTGGGTGGGGTGGGGAGGAGACCAGTGCTTCCCCTTCCCCTGTGTGACCTTGGGCAAGTCACTTCCTGTTTGAGTTCCTGTCTAGGCCTGAGTTTCCTCACTGGGGGAGAGGGGATTGAACCTCCCAGAGGGGCTGGTGGGAGGGTCCCGAGGGTTGTAGCTGTCCCGGGCCCCAGTGGTGCCCACGAGACGGATGTTGACAGTTACTGAGCTCTCGGCGTGTGCTGGACGCTGTACCAAGCACTTAACTTTTTTTCTTTTTTTTTGAAACAGAGTTTCGCTCTGTTGCCCAGGCTGGAGTGCAATGGCATGATCTCAGCTCACTGCAGCCTCCACCTCCTGGGTTCAAGCGATTCTCCTGCGTCAGCCTCCTGAGTAGCTCAGACTACAGGTGCACACCACCACGCCCAGCTAATCTTTGTACGTTTTTGTAGAGATGGGATTTCACCATGTTGCCCAGGCTGGTCTCGAACACCTGAGTTCAAGCGATCCATTCACCTCAGCTTCCCAACGTGCTGTAATTACAGGCGTGAGCCACCACTCCCGGCTGTACCAAGCCCTTTAGGTGCCCAGATTCATGTGCCCCTCCCCCACTGCCCTGGAGGTGGGGACTGTCATTTTCCCAGTTCACAGGCAAGAAGAGGTCTTGAGTGGGAAGGTCATGTGCCTGAGTCACATGAAGTAGGTGGCTCAGTGGGGATTTGAACCCAGGTCTGGGGATATCAGCTCCTGAACTCTGCACCAGTTTACTGACACCTCCCACCCAGGCTAAGTCAGATGTTGCCTTTTCCAGGAAGTCCTGCCTGACTCTCCAGGCTGGGGCAGGCGTTCCTTCAGGGCACCCCCAGACCCTGGGCTCCTTGGTCCTGTCCCTGGGTTGGTACTGTCTGGGGACAGCTGTGTCTCCCACACTGGACTGTGAGCCCCAGGAGGGTGGTGCCGGGGCTGTCTGGGTCACTGCTGTGTCTTCATTCCCAGCCCCACCCAATACAGGCCAGACACAGAGCAGGGAGTATCTGGGGAATGGCCGCTAGTGCCCTGGGGAGCCAGGCGATGGGTGGGCAGCGGGAAGTCCCTTTGGAGGAAGAGCTCAGAGGTCTGGGATGGGTCCCCAACCTGCTGCAGGCCTCACACTTCCCCTCCCAAGCCTCAGCTTCTTCCTGAGCAGGCAGTGGGGGGGGGGGGGGGGGGTGCGTAGAGATAGGGAAACTGAGGTCAGGCAGGGGCTGGTCCCTAGTGCAGCTCTGGGCTCTTGGCCTCCTCCTGTCCCCTCTGTCTTCCCTCCTGCCCTCTGCTCTGCTAACCTGCATCCCCCCGACTGGCGTTGGCCTCGGCCTCTTACACCCCTCAGCCTGTCTCTCCATCTTTATCTTTTCCTTCTTATTAGTTTTGTTGTGTTGTTTTTTATTTTTCATTAAAAAAGTTTTTTTGTGGACTGGGTGTGGTGGCTCACCCCTGTAATCCCAGCACTTTGTGGGGCTGAGGCAAATGGATCACTTGAGCCCAGGAGTTCGAGACCAGTCTGACCAACATGGTGAAACCTCGTCTCTACTAAAAATACAAAAAATTAGCTGGGCTTGGTGGTGCATGCCTGTGATTCCAGCTACTCAGGAGGCTGAGGCAGGAGAATGGCTTGAACCTGGGAGGCAGAGGTTGCCGGTGAGCCGAGGTCATGCCACTGCATTACAGCCCGGGTGACAGAGTGAGACTCTGTCTCAAAAAAAAAAAAAAAAAAAAAAACATTAGTCGGGTGTGGTGGTGCATGCTTGTAGTCCCAGCTACTTGGGAGGCTGAAGTGGGAGGATCGCTTGAGCTCAGGAGGTCGAGGCCACATTCC
This sequence comes from Pan troglodytes, assembly GCF_028858775.2. Lineage (NCBI taxonomy): Eukaryota > Metazoa > Chordata > Mammalia > Primates > Hominidae > Pan > Pan troglodytes. The sequence continues at coordinate 48,476,001 of NC_072418.2, forward strand.
AACCTGGGTGACAGAGAGCAAGACTCTGTCTCAAAAACAAAAATAATAATAATTATTATTATTATTAGAGATGGGGTCTCACTATGTTGCCCAGGCTGGTCTGAAATGCTTGGGCTCAAGTGATCCTCCTGCCTCAACCTCCAAAGTGCTGGGATTACAGGTGTGAGACACCGCGCCAAGACCATCTTTATCTCTTTCTGTGTCTGCCTCTTCCTCCAGGTCCCCTGTCTGCCCATCCTTTTTCCCCACCCCTCCCCCATCTGTTCATCTGTCTGTCTGTCTGTCTGTCTGCCTTTCAGTCTGTCTCTCTCCTCTTTGTCAACCCAACTCTCCCTTTCCCACCTCTCTCTGCGTCTGTCTCTTCCACTTCCAGTTTCTCCCTCCCCGTGTCTGCCTGTCTGTCTCTTGCATCTCGTTTGTGTGTTTGCCTGTCTCTCCTGATCTGATTTTCTCTCCTGATCTGTCTCCCCCGTCTCTTTCTGTCCACGTGGCTCCTGCCTCCCTCTGTGTCACTCTCTTCCTTCCACACTCTGTCTTTGTCCCTTGGAATCTCCCAGGAGAGACCCATATAAAAAGGTGACTGGCCCCTCTCCCTTTTCCTCCCGCCTGCAGCGAGACGGTCATCTGTTCCAGCCGGGCCACTGTGATGCTTTATGATGATGGCAACAAGCGATGGCTCCCTGCTGGCACGGGTCCCCAGGCCTTCAGCCGCGTCCAGATCTACCACAACCCCACGGCCAATTCCTTTCGCGTCGTGGGCCGGAAGATGCAGCCCGACCAGCAGGTGCAGCTTCCCGCCGGCCCCCTCTGCGGGCTGAACCCCTACCAGCCCCACCCCTGCGCCCGCCGCCCCTCACCCCCCTTTCCCCTCCCACCAGGTGGTCATCAACTGTGCCATCGTCCGGGGTGTCAGGTATAACCAGGCCACCCCCAACTTCCATCAGTGGCGCGACGCTCGCCAGGTCTGGGGCCTCAACTTCGGCAGCAAGGAGGATGCGGCCCAGTTTGCCGCCGGCATGGCCAGTGCCCTAGAGGCGTTGGAAGGTCAGAAATGGCGGCGGGCAAAGGGGACCAGTGAATGCGGCTGTGTGGCCTGGGGCTGCCGCTTTACCCTGCTGGGACTTGGTTTACTCGTCGGTAAAATGGAGCGAATTCATTGTTATCATGGAAAATTATCACTAGGATTTTGTGCATTCCAGTGTGACCGTGTGCGCCTATGTATAAAATGCACCATTGGCCCGGCGCCGTGGCTCATGCCTGTAATCTCAGCACTTTGGGAGGCCGAGGCACGCGGATTACCTGAGGTCAGGAGTTTCACCGTGCCCAACATGGTGAAATTGCGTCTGTATTAAAATTCAAAAATTAGCTGGGCGTGGTGGTGCGCGCCTGTAATCCCAGCTATTCGGGATGCTGAGGGACGAGAAGTGTTTGAACCCAGGAGGTGTAGGTTGCAGGGAGCCGAGATCAGGCCACTGCACTTCAGCCTGGCGACAGAGCAAGATTCCGTCTCAGAAAGAAAACAAACACAAAAAAAATGCACGATTACTCAGGGATCAGTACTCCATGAACTTTACACAGGCACACTCCCGGGAAACCACCTCCCAGATCAAGACATAGGTAGGTCCCGCCCCAGAAACAGGATCTCGCTCTGTTGCCCAGGCTGGTGTGCACTGGCACAATCATGGCTCTCTGCAGCCTTCACCTCCTGGGCTCAAGTGATCCTCTTGCCTCAGCCTCCTAAGTAGCTGGGAATACAGGTGTGCACCACCATACTCGGCTCTTTTTTTGTTTTGTTTTTTGAGACAGAGTCTTGCTCTGTCACCCAGGCTGGAGTGCAGTGGTGCAACCTCAGCTCACTGCAACCTCCACCTCCCGGGTTCGCGTGATTCTCCTGCCTCAGCCTCCTGAGTAGCTGGGATTACAGGCATGTGCCACCATGCCCAAGCTATTTTTTTGTATTTTGTTTTTATTTTTATTTTTTTTGAGACAGAGTCTCACTCTGTCACCCAGGCTGGAGTACAGTGGCACGATATTGCCTCACTGCAACCTCCGCCTCCCGGGTTCAAGCGATTCTCCTGCCCTAGCCTCCCGAGTAGCTGGGACTATAGGCGTGAGCCACCACGCCCGGGTAATTTTTTGTATCTTTAGTAGAGACAAGGTTTCACCGTGTTAGCCAGGATGGTCTCTATCTCCTGACCTTGTGATCCGCCCGCCTAGGCCTCCCAGAGTGCTGGGATTACAGGCATGAGCCACTACACCCAGCCCAGTTGCTTTTTTTTTTTTTTTTTTTGGAGACGGAGTCTCGCTCTGTCCCCAGGTTGGAGTGCAGTGGCGCGATCTCCGCTCACTGCAAGCTCTGCCTCCCAGGTAAATTCCATTCTCCTGCCTCAGCCTCCTGAGTAGCTGGGACTACAGGCACCCGCCACCACATCCAGCTAATTTTTTGTATTTTTAGTAGAGACGGGGTTTCACCGTGTTAGCCAGGATGGTCTCGATCTCCTGACCTCGTGATCCGCCCGCCTCGGCCTCCGAAAGTGCTGGGATTACAGGCGTGAGCCACTGCGCCCGGCCTCTTTTTTTTTTTTTTTTTTAATATGGAGTCTCACTCTGTCTCTCAGGTTGGAGTGCAGTGGTGTGATCTCAGTTCACTGCAACCTCCGCCTCCTGGGTTTAAGCAATTCTGCCTCAGCCTCCCCAGTAGATGGAACTATAGGTGCGCACCAACATGCCTGTCTAATTTTTGTAGTTTTAGTAGAGACGGGGTTTCGCAATGTTGGCCAGGCTGGTCTCGAACTCCTGACCTCAGGTGATCCACTCGCCTCGGCCTCCCAGAGTGCTGAGATTACAGGCGCGAGTCACGCGCCCAGCCCAGTTGCTATTTCTTAAACCTTAACGTGCACATGAATCACCTGGGGATCTGGTTAAAGTGCAGGCTGTGGTGCAGGTGGGCTGGGCGGACTGAGACTCCACATTCTCACAAGTGCCCTGGTGATACCCAGGCTGCTGGTCTGCGGACGTGACTGAGTAGTGAGGTTTTAGGTGACTGCCGTGCATCTGGCCTGGAATCACTGCTGTAGAACTGAAAGTCACCAAATGCAGGGGTGTTTGCTTCGTGGGACAACTTCTGTGCTAATGCGGAAGGGGCTTGCTCCTCTGGGGCACACAGAAAAATACAGTGGGCTTCAGTTTAGTCATCTGTAAATTGGGGCTAATTCATTGTTAATTCGTAGCCAATTCAATTCAGGTGCTAGGGCCAGAGGCCTGGAGGTAGGTGAGGAAGAAGCTCTTTACCTTTCCAGGTTCTTAGGTAAGGTCCAAGTGGCTGTAACAGTGGTTAAGAGCTAGCCAGGGGCCAGGTGCGGTGGCTCACGCCTGTAATCTCAGCACTTTGGGAGGCTGAGGCGAGTGGATCACTTGAGGTCAGGAGTTCGAGACCAGCCTAGCCAACATGGTGAAATCCCGTCTCTATTAAAAATACAAAAATTAGCCAGGCATGGTGGCAGGCGCCTGTAATCCCAGCTACTCAGGAGGCTGAGGCAGGAGAATCTCTTGAACCCGGGAGGCGGAGGCTGTGGTGAGCCGTGATTGCACCGCTGCACTCCAGCCTGGGTGACAGAGTGAGACTCTGTCTCGAAACAAACCAACAGTGGTTAAGAGCCTGGCTGCTGGAATCAGCCTGAATTCAAGTCTTGTTCCTGCACATTCCACCCTGGAGAAATTTGGGGCAAGTGACTGTTCCCCGGGCCTTAGCTTCTCCTGTCACTGGGACATCACAACAGCACCTACCTTAGGGCAACTCAGGCCAGGGAAGTTGGTGCTGCCTCACCTCCCAATGTGCGTCCTCCTGGGCCTGGAGCCTCAGGGCCTCTGGAAGGAGGAAGTGAGCGCCTCTGGGCAGGATTCCTGGGAGGCCTGGGAGAGCAAGGGAAGCGCCAAGAGCTGAGCAGAGTTCCGGGACTGACTCATGGCCCTTTCTCTCTCACCTTCCAGGAGGTGGGCCCCCTCCACCCCCAGCACTTCCCACCTGGTCGGTCCCGAACGGCCCCTCCCCGGAGGAGGTGGAGCAGCAGAAAAGGTGGGGCTGGGCCCTGGGTGGGGAACCTTAGCCGCTGCCAGAGTTCCATATGTTCTGGAACCCTTGACTCCTAGAGTTCAGAACCCAGCCAACTTGCAGTTTTCAGAATGTTCAAGAAACTTCTGACACTCAGAGTTGCAGAACCTCCTGGCCCCTGCAGATTCCTGGAAATCAGAATATGGTGGTTGAAAGAATCTTGTGGCTGGGCGTGGTGGCTCACGCCTGTAATCCCAGCACTCTGGGAGGCCGAGGCGGGCAGATCGCCTGAGGTCAGGAGTTTGAGACCAGCCTGGCCAACATGGCGAAATCCCGTCTCTACTGAAGATAACAAAAATTAGCCGGGCATGGTGGCGCCCGTGCCTGTAATCCCAGCTCGGCAGGCTGAGGCAGGAGAATCGCTTGAACCCGGGAGGCAGAGGTTGCAGTGAGCCAAGATCGAGCCACTGCACTCCAGCCTAGGTGACAGAGTCTCAAAAAAAAAAAAGAAAAGAAAGAATCTTGGGCATTTTGTAATTCGGTGTTCCTGACAGTTTAGTGACTGGGATCTCGCATCCTGATCTCTCCCTGTCGCTGCCCTGCCCTCCATTCCCTCTACTCTCACCCAGCCCCCTTCTTGGTTCCCTAGGGGAGGAAGGCTTGGGTGAGGATTAGGAGCCAGCCTCCCCGGAGACCTCTGAGAGAGAGGACGGAGGTCGCTGGCCCCTTCGCTGGCCATCCTTAGGGCCCTGATTGACGGCAGCTCCCTCGCCTCCCCCCACAGGCAGCAGCCCGGCCCGTCGGAGCACATAGAGCGCCGGGTCTCCAATGCAGGTGATGTTCAGATAGCTTCGGGAGTTGGGAGGGGGCCTCCCTGGAGGAAGTGGCCAGCCAGCTGGACAGTGAAGAATGAGGCTTCTCTCTCTCAGCTGCCCCCTTTTCTGTGTTTGTTTCAGGAGGCCCACCTGCTCCCCCCGCTGGGGGTCCACCCCCACCACCAGGACCTCCCCCTCCTCCAGGTCCGCCCCCACCCCCAGGTTTGCCCCCCTCGGGGGTCCCAGCTGCAGCGCATGGAGCAGGGGGAGGACCACCCCCTGCACCCCCTCTCCCGGCAGCACAGGGCCTTGGTGGTGGGGGAGCTGGAGCCCCAGGCCTGGCCGCAGCTATTGCTGGAGCCAAACTCAGGAAAGTCAGCAAGGTGAGGGGCCGGGAGAGGTGGGCAGGGGGCAACAGGGCTTTTATGGGGGATAAGGCCAGGGCTGCCGGCGGTGTCATTGGGCTGGAAGGCCAAAAGGCCTGCCCCTAAAGCTCCTGCCCCTTTTAAATTTCTCCAGCAGGAGGAGGCCTCAGGGGGGCCCACAGCCCCCAAAGCTGAGAGTGGTCGAAGCGGAGGTGGGGGACTCATGGAAGAGATGAACGCCATGCTGGCCCGGAGGTGAGCCTGAGCCTGGACCCCCAAGTCACCTGGAGTTCCAGTTCAGTAGGGCCCAGTCAGGGGAGGGCTCCAATTCCTGTTTAGTTTGTTTCTTTTGGTGAATGTTCCCCCTTTGATAACCAGGTTTGGGATATAATGGTGGGGTTTGTCATGAAATGGCTGAGGCTTGCAACCACCTAGGTAGCCTGTAGAATGTTCTAAAACCCAGAATTCTAGAACCGTAGGAGATCCTGCCTCAGAATTTTGGGAACTCAGGTTCCTGCAATCTCAGTGTTCCAACACAGCACCGCTCCACCCTCGGAATCTTACTGTTCCCTAATATAAGAATCATAGAACCTCCTCCACCCTGATTCTAGAACCACAATCTCTTGAGTTTTTTTTTTTTTTTTTGAGATGGAGTCTTGCTCTGTGACCCAGGCTGGAGTGCAGTGGTACGATCTCGGTCCACTGCAACCTCCGCCTCCTGGGTTCAGGCAGTTCTTCTGCCTCAGCCTCCTAAGTAGCCGGGATTACAGGAATGAGTCACCACACCCAGCTAATTTTTGTATTTTTAGTAGACACAGGATTTCACCATGTCGGCCAGGCTGGTCTTGAACTCTTGACCTCAAGAGATCCACCTGCTTCAGCCTCTCAAAGTGCTGGCATTACAGGCCACTGCGCCCAGCACAATCTCTTGAATTTCTAAAACTAGAGTTTCCTTAGGTTTTCGGAGTTCCAGAATTCTATGCACTAGGATCTACATTTCTAGAACTCCCCTCAGAAGGGGATGGGTTGGGTGACAGAAGCACATGTTTTTGCTTTTCTCTCCTGCAGAAGGAAAGCCACGCAGGTTGGGGAGAAAACCCCCAAGGATGAATCTGCCAATGTAAGTCAGGGACTCTTCTTGCCCTACATCTCTTAGGCCGTACCATGAGGGTAGGGATAGTGGGATGTGTAGGGTTTGAACCTGAAAGAGGAAATGGGCAGAGGTGTGTGTGGCAGGGGCTGGCTCATGGCAGTTTTATTTCCTACCAGCAGGAGGAGCCAGAGGCCAGAGTCCCGGCCCAGAGTGGTGAGTGAGTGCCCAGTCCAGCCACAGGAACTACAAATCCCAGAATACCCTGTTCTCACATGTTAAGCACCCTTATAGGAGAGTCAGGGCGAATGGTGCTGGGGATTGTAGTCTCCTGAGATGGGGCTTTGATCAGGGGCTGATGAGGTTGGGGGAGTAAGATTGACTGGGGGGCAGTCTTTTGTCCCTGATCTTTCTGATTTCTTGCCTATCCCCAGAATCTGTGCGGAGACCCTGGGAAAAGAACAGCACAACCTTGCCAAGGTAGGCCATCGGTCCTGGGGCCCTTGGGGAGGTCAAGGCGGGCAGATTGCTTGAGCCCAGGAGGTCAAGACCAGCCTGGGCAACATGGTGACACCCCATCTCTACAAAAATTAGCCAGGCGTGGTGGCACTTACCTGTGGTCCCAGCTACTCGGGAGGCTGAGGTGGGAGGATTACTTGAGCCCAGGAAGTTGAGGCCTCAGCAAGCCATCATCGTGCCTGCACTCCAGCCTGGGAAATAGAATGTGACTGTCTCAAAACAAAACAAAACAAACCAAAACCAAAAAAAAAAAAAAAAAAAAAAAAAACTGGGGCCCCAAAAATACTTGGACTTGCCCAATTTATAAGGCAGAGCTCAATGTGATCCCTGGAATAGGAGGCGGGGAAGCAGGTCCTCTCTCTAATCTCATTGCTGTCCCAAACCACACCAACTCCCCCAGGATGAAGTCGTCTTCTTCGGTGACCACTTCCGAGACCCAACCCTGCACGCCCAGCTCCAGTGATTACTCGGACCTACAGAGGGTGAAACAGGTAACTTCGGGGGGAGGTTGGGGACCACAGCAAGAGAGATCTAGGTCTGGCCCCGGCCACTGGCATGCCGTATGATCCTAGATAACATCTCAGAAACCTCAGGTTTCCAATCTGACAAATGGAGAAACTGGATTGGGTCAAGGATGACCGAGACTCCACACCCCCTTTTCTGGCACCTGTGACAGACATTATTAATCTATCACCGGGCTCATTCCCGATGAGTGCCTTGAATTCTTTCCGCACATTGACCCAGCTGTCCATCACCAATTGGAGTTGGCAGGAGGCTGGAACGCGCTTGCCAACCTTGGTACTGGATGTTCTCCAGTACTTTTCCGGCTCCAAGGATCCAGAATTCTTCCCTAGAATCCTCCAGTCACTCTGCGACCTTGACAGCGATGTCATGGTGTCGAGGTAGGGGTAGGTCTCAAACCTACTCCCCCTGGCTTTTCCATCGACAAGAAAGAGGGGACTCTGGCAGGGCACGGTGGCTCATGTGTGTAATTTCAGCACATTGCGAGGCTGAGGTGGGAGCATTGCTTGAGGCCAGGAGTTTGAGACCAGCCTGGGGCAACATCGGGAGACCCCATCTCTAAAAATAACTTTTAAAAGTTACCTGAGAAGGCCAGGTGCGGTGGCTCATGCCTGTAATCCCAGCACTTTGGGAGGCCGAGGTGGGTGGATCACCTGAGGTCAGGGGTTCAAGACCAGCCTGGCCAACATGGTGAAACCCATCGCTACTAAAAATACAAAAATTAGGCCGGGAATGGTGGCTCACAGCCATAATCCCAGCAGTTTGGAAGGCTGATGGGGACGGATCACGTGAAGTCAAAAGTTCGAGACCAGCCTGGCCAACATGGCGAAACCCTGTCTCTACTAAAAATACAAAAATTAGCTGGGCCTTGTGGGGGGCGCCTGTAATCCAGTTATTTGGGCGGCTGAGGCAGGAGACTCGCTTGAACCCGGGAGCCAGAGATTGCAGTCAGCCGAGATTGGGCCACTGCACTCCAGTCTGGGCGACAGGGAGACTCTGTTTCAAAAAAAAAAAAAAAAGAAAAAGAAAAAGTTACCTGATTGTGGTGGCAGGTGCCTGTGGTCCCAGCTACTTGGGAGGCTAAGGCAGGAGGATTACCTGAGCCTGGGAAGTTGAGGCTGCAATGAGCTGTGAACGTGCCATTGCACCCTAGCCTGGGCAACAGAGCAAGGTCCCTTCTCAAAAAATAAAAGAAGGGGGATTCATTCCTGCAAGTCCCGGTACCCCCTCCTGATTAGTTTTACCCCATTAATTTTAGGAGCTTCTGGAAGAGGTGAAGAAGGAATTGCAGAAAGTGAAAGAGGAAATCATTGAAGGTGAGGTGGTTTGGTTTGGTTTTGTTCTTAAGCATTTACTTATTTTGGAGTCATCATGTCCCTGGGCAAGAGCCCTGTTTTGGAAGGGAGGAGGCAGAGACTCTGCCCCTGACCTCTGCTCCTTGTTTCCTTCCAGCCTTCGTCCAGGAGCTGAGGAAGCGGGGTTCTCCCTGACCACAGGGACCCAGAAGACCCGCTTCTCCTTTCCGCACACCCCGCCTGTCACCCTGCTTTCCCTGCCTCTACTTGACTTGGAATTGGCTGAAGACTACACAGGAATGCATCGTTCCCACTCCCCATCCCACTTGGAAAACTCCAAGGGGGTGTGGCTTCCCTGCTCACACCCACACTGGCTGCTGATTGGCTGGGGAGGCCCCCGCCCTTTTCTCCCTTTGGTCCTTCCCCTCTGCCATCCCCTTGGGGCCGGTCCCTCTGCTGGGGATGCACCAATGAACCCCACAGGAAGGGGGAAGGAAGGAGGGAATTTCACATTCCCTTGTTCTAGATTCACTTTAACGCTTAATGCCTTCAAAGTTTTGTTTTTTTAAGAAAAAAATATATATATATTTGGGTTTTGGGAGAAAAGGGAAATTTTTTTTTCTCTTTGGTTTTGATAAAATGGGATGTGGGAGTTTTTAAATGCTATAGCCCTGGGCTTGCCCCATTTGGGGCAGCTATTTAAGGGGAGGGGGTGTCTCACTGGGCTGGGGGTGAGACATCCCCCCACCCCAGGGACTCCCCTTCCCTCTGGCTCCTTCCCCTTTTCTATGAGGAAATAAGATGCTGTAACTTTTTGGAACCTCAGTTTTTTTATTTTTTATTTGGGTAGGTTTTGGGGTCCAGGCCATTTTTTTTACCCCTTGGAGGAAATAAGATGAGGGAGAAAGGAAAAGGGGAGGAAACTTCTCCCCTCCCACCTTCACCTTTAGCTTCTTGAAAATGGGCCCCTGCAGAATAAATCTGCCAGTTTTTATAAATGCTAAGATCTCTGGAGTGATTTGAAGGCCTGTTCTGATGGGGATGGAGGTGTGCTCGGCCCCCGGTGCCCCTCCAGGAAGATTTGATCCTCTGCTGAGAACCCGTGCCTCCTCCCAGGAATCCACCTTCCCTTCATCTTCCTTCCCACCCTGCATATTGCGCCTGCTCACTCATCCTCAGGCCCGCAGCCAGGATGATCTCTGCCCCCTCCAGCCTCCCTCCCCATGCCCCTTAGGAGGCCACTTCCTCCCCATCCCACCCTGCCCTTCACCACCCTAGGGGAGGCCAGAAGCAGCCTCACTTTGTGTAGCCTTGGGCAAGTCCATTTGCTTACCTCAGGCCTCAGTTTCTGATTTGGGAAAGGGCTCATAAGATGATTCTCTGCCCCCACTCTACCACTCTCCCAGCTTCTTTCCTCTTTTTTTTTTTTTTTTTTTTAATGAGTTGGGGTCTTGCTCTTTTACCCAGGCTGGAGTGTAGTGGCAGGATCACAGCTCACTGCAGCCTTGAACTCCTGGGCTCAAGGGATCCTCCTGCCTCAGCCTCCCAAGTGGCTGGAACTACAGGCGTTTGGTATGACGCCTAGCTAATATTTTCATTTTTCGTAGAGATGCGGTCTTGCTGTGTTGCCCAGGCTGGTCTCTAACTCCTGGCCTCGAGCAGTCCTCCTGCTTTGGCCTCTTAAAGTGCTGGAATTACAGGCGTGAGCCACTGTGTCCGGCCTTCTTTCCTAATTTCAATGACATTTTGCAGACGCACATTATGGTTCTCAGACACGTTCTTAAGATTTTTACCCCAGAGCTCCTTTAATTAGAAAACGCTGACAGTCAATTTATAAAGTAGCATTCAGAGTCACAGAGCTCATCCATGCCCCCTTCAGTTGTCGGGTGGGTAGGTCATATGGCCTGGTGGAATACCCCGCTTGGACAGGGGGACCTCTGGGCTGAGGGACAGGTAGTCCCCCTGGAGGAGGCCTTTGCGTGAAGGAGGGCGGAGGAGGACCTGGACCAGTCCAAAGGCAGGAAGGAAGGGCGATCCCTGAGTACCGTGAGGGGCAGATTTGGAGGGAAGTTGGGCGAACTGACGATGACTTAGGTAGTAAAGGGACAGGCCGGTCCCTAGCAAAGGCAACTGAAGAGGACAGCGAGGGAGGACCGGATAAAAGGACAGTAGCAGTAGGTCCAGGACTGGGGACTGGTGACCAAGTGACTGAGCCTGAAAGCCAGAATGGACTAGCCCTGGTCAAGACCGGTTTTTCCTCCCAAAAGGCCACGTTCTGCTGGAACAGACCACAGAATGCCGGGCTGGGAGGCGTTTCCCTGGAAGACCCAGCACAGCCATGCCAGTGGGGTTCGCCATAGGCGGAAGAAGAGGGGGGTTCTGTTGGATCGATCCACTCAGGGAGGGGAGGATGTCAATGACAGGTACTAAGATGGATTAAGGTCAGGAGCCGCAGGGTGGTGACTCATTGGAGCTAACGCAGTCCAGGATTCACCCCCACCTTTCCCCCTAAGACTGAGGTAGATGGAAGGGGGCGGGTCGGGAAGTCCGTAGGAACTTTGTGCAGCTTTACAATGGTCTGTACCAATGAGGAGGAGGTAGGTGGTGTTCGGTGCAAAGGATGAGCGTCCTAGGGGAAGGGTCCACTCAGGTGAGTGAGGGTGCGGGTGACAGAATGAGAGGTGGCTAAATCCAGGTGCAGAATTTTGTTTTGCCAAAAGAGGTGGACGTCCCGCTGGCCTACCTAGCGGTAGGGAGGTGGGGTCTGATAAAAGACGCTGTCTTTCCAAAGTGCTCAACAAATGCGCTGGCAGGGGCGGGGTGGGATAGGGCGGGGTCCTTCTTGGAACGTTCCACCTGCAGGAGGCGGAGAGTCCCAGTGGAAGGTACCACTGGGCAGGTTAGTAGGGAGGTTGGATCAGCTCCAGCCCAGGATCTCTCCGGCGCCCTCGAAGGACTGGGTGGTGTCAGCTGGGCCGGTCCAGGATGGGACAGTGCGGAGAATAGGCCAAGACAGAGACTTCGCAGTCCAGACAGCAGTCACCTCCAAGACCAGGGCCCCGAGACCTCCTATTTCTCCGACGCCGGCGCAACTGGGGGTGCAGGCGGCGGGTCTCGGAGGCAGAGGTGGGCTCGCACCTCCTGCAGCTGAGCGCGCAGCTCCTCCAGGGCGAGCTGCGTCGACGTCGCCTGCACCTGCGCCTGCAACTCCTCGAGCGCCAGCCCCAAGTGGCCCACCTCGCCCCGCAGCGCCTCCCTGGCAACGCGTCGCTCCTTTTCCTTGCGGCGCTGCTGCAACTGGTGGCGCCAGTACTCCAGCATCAGGCAGCTGCAGGCGGTGATGAAGATGATGCCCTCGCCCAGCAGCTCCGCGCCCAGCTCGGCGGCTGCACCCTCGTTCAGCGGCTTGATGGCAGCGGCATTGAAACCCATGATGCGCATTTTGGTCCGCATCTCCAGCCAGTGGTACACTGCAGGAAAAGACAGGAGTCAGGGGTCTTTTGCAGGGCAGCCTCCTATAAGCCCCGACCCTCTGTGCTTCGATGTCCCCGTTGTAGCAATGGGGATGTGGTCACCACAATCGGACGCGTGCTGGCGGGGACGCCTTAACGAAGACAAGCGCAGGCCTCACACCCAGAATCCTCTAGGGAAAACTTCCTTAACTAATGACTTACTCATGTGAAGGTGGAGTGTCAGCTTTTGCATCGTTATAAACACAGAAGATGCTGATGCTTTTTTTTTCTTTAATTTCTCTTTTTTTGAGCCAGGGTTTCGCTCTGTCGTCCAGGCTGGAGTGCAGTGCCGAGATCACGGCTTACTGCAGCCTCGAATTCCTGGGCTCAAGCGATCCTCCTCCCGCCTCAGCCTCCAGAGTAGCTGGGACAACGTGTGCGCGCCATCATGCCTGGCTAATTTTTAAATTTTTTGTAGAAATGGGGGCTCCTTGCGTTGCCCAGGTTGGTCTCGAACTCCTGGGCTCAAGTGATCCTCCTGCCAAAGCCTCCCAAAGTGCTGGGACTACAGGTGTGAGCCACGGTGCCCGGCCCTGAGGCTAACTCTTAATTCCATCAATAATTCATACTTCGCTGGGCGCGGTGGCTCACGCCTGTAATCCCAGCACTTTGAGAGGCCAAGGCGGGTGGCTCAGTTGAGGTCAGGAGTTTGAGACCAGCCTGGCCAAGACGGTGAAACCCCGTCTCTACTAAAAATACAAAAATTAGCCGGGCGTGATGGCGCGTGCCTCTAATACCAGCTACTCTGGAGGTTGAAGCAGGAGAATCGCTTGAAACAGGGAGGCGGAGGCTGCAGTGAGCCGAGATCATGCCACTGTACTCCAGCCTGGGAGACAGAGCGAGACTCCATCTCAAAAAAAAAATAATAATAAAATTGTAACTTGATTTTTCACTGCACTCCCCCTTAACCCCATGAACTATATGGAATTCATCACATTCTATCTCCTTCCCTCTCCCCTCTCAATTTTTACAAGTGGTTTTTATTTTTTTTTTTTACTGTTTATTTTTATGTATGTATGTATGGTTTTTTTTTATTGAGACGGGGTCTTGCTCTGTTGCCCAGGCTGTAGTGCAGTGATACCATCTCAGCTCACTGCAACCTCCACCTCCCAGGTTCAAGTGATTTCCAACTAATTTTTGTATTTTTACTAGAGACGGGTTTTCATCATCTTGGCCAGGCTGGTCTCAAACTCCTGACCTCAAGTGATCCGCCTGCTTCGGCCTCCCAAAGTGCTAGGATTACAAGCATGAGCCACCATGCCCAGCCTTTATTTATTTATTTATTTTTGAGACAGTCTTGGTCTGTCCCCCAGGCTGGAGTGCAGTGGTGTGATCTTGGCTCGCTGCAGCCTCTGCCTCCCAGATTCAAGCCATTCTGGTGCCTTAGCCTCCCAAGTAGCTTGGTTCAATGGTGTGTGCCACCATGTCACCTACTTTTTTTTTTTTTGCATTTTAGTAGAGACAGGGTTTCACTACGTTGGTCAGGCTGGTCTCGAACTCCTGGCCTCAAGTGATCCACCTGCCTCAGCCTCCCAAAGTGCTGGGATTACAGGCATGAGCTACCACATCCAGCCTTTTTTTTTTTTTTTTTTTTACTGTTTATTGGTAACCTGTGTAATTGTTTTGTGCAATGCTTTGTGCTGCCTGAAATTGAAAATATAGACCATGTAAAATATGGAGGTTATGGAAATATTAATCCTGTAGATCCATAATGAAGATGTATTTTTATTTCACTAAACCAGTGGTGTGTGAAGCATTATCATTAAATGCCAGCTGGACTCACTGCTTCGTATCGTGCCACATTTTTGTTTTCTTTTATTTCAACTTTGACGTTACTGTATGAAGGTTTTAGTTTTTCCTAGAATGATGATTCTCAAACTATGTGACCCACAAAAATTTACCATGGGACCAAGATCATCCAGATGTTTGCTCCTATTCTGTTTATTAAATAAACAGTCGTGGACACACTGGCTGTTCTCTGGGTTGCTGCAGGACTGTCCTCCTTCACACTGCTCCTCCTCTTTTGAGGAACTTGCATTCTCTTTGTTGAATTTCATTCTAGTTTTCCTGGAGTATATCCCTAGATACCTTTTGCAGAAAGGGTGCTTGGTATCTCAGTGTTTTGAATCCTTGAATATCTGAAATATCTTTTTCCACCTTCACATTAGATGAGATGATAAATTCTAGCCCCAGAATGACTAGTTCGAAATCCTATTCCTCAGCAGTTTGGTGGCCTGGTTCCACGATGTGTAAAGGCAGAGGGGCTTGTTGTCATCCCTGTGGCACTGACATTGCACCAAGATGAATGTTTTTCTTATTCCCCTTAAACTCTTCTATCTTCTATCCAAATCCCGTTTCTCTCTTTAGCCCTTCGAATTTTTCTTGTCTGCTCAGTAAAGGATTAACTTCATCCAAATAGAGGTCTGACCTTTGCCTTTTACTCCTGGGAGGTAATTTTTTAGTTCTTGGAATGTCCAGCCTGAGTTTACATGGGGCCTTGGGCCACACCATATGGTTTGTGCTAACAGTGGTGATTTATGGTGGGGGCTTTGGGCCATGTGATATCAGCTTAACCTCTGGAGGGGCTAGAATCTAAGGGGAGCCACACAAGTGGTCAGCCTTATCCACATGCTGATCCCTATTAAAAACCCTGGACACCAAGGCTCAGGTAGGCTTCCCTGGTGGGTGACATCATGTCACTTATCATTGCTGGGAGAAGTTAGTGCTGTCCACAACTGTACCAGGTATTAAATTGGCACTTGGAACTCTCCTGGACCCATGGAGCTCTTCCCTGGGCTGATTTTAATCTGATTCTTTTCACTGTAATGAGCCACAACCATGAGAATAACTGATCCTAGTGAGTTCTGTGAATCTTTCTAGCAAATTACTGAAACTGATGGTGATCTTAGAGACTCCTGAGCTTGCAGTCAATGACAGAAGTGAGGGTGGTCTTGGTGACCCCCTAAATGTGTGTCTTATCTGTTGCCTCCTCTCCATTTTCTCCTACCCTTCTCCTACCCCTTCCCAGTCTGGAATGCCACCCTGCACTGATCTCCTCACTTTCCCTTCCTGTTTTTTTCATTGCTCCTTTTTGTTACACCACTGGGAGGTTTTGTTGACTTTCAGAACTTATTTTTTCCCCCCTAATTTTCAGTCTTTATTTAAAATTTGATTATAAAATATCCAAACACACAGGGAAGTTTAGTGTCCATTCGGTTTTAAAATTATTTCATTTTATTTTATTTTATTTTTTAATAGAGATGGGGTCTCACTATGTTGTCCAGCCTTGTCTCAAACTCCCAGCCTCAAGCAATCCTCCCACCTCAGTCTCCTAAAGTGCTGATTGCAGGTATGAGCCACTGTGCCCAGCCCTAGGATGATTTTTATTTTTTAAATTTTTTTTGAGATGGAGTTTTGCTCTTCTCCCCCAGGCTGGAGTGCAATGACACCATCTCGGCTCACTGCAACCTCCGCCTCCCAGGCTCAAGCGATTCTCCTGCCTCAGCCTCCCAAGTAGCTGGGATTACAGGTGTGCACCACCATGCCTGGATAATTTTTGTATTTTTAGTAGAGATGCAGTTTCACCGTGTTAGCCAGAATGGTCTCGATTTCCTGACCTTGTGATCTGTCCGCCTTGGCCTCCCAGAGTGCTGGGATTACATGCGTGAGCCACCGCGCCCGGCTGAATGTAGCTAATTTTTAAATAATCAGGAGACACCTTGTGCTACAGATGTACGCTGTTTCCTTTTACCCTATACCCTTGAGGCCGGTACTTAAACATCAGCCGGATCCCAATCCAGGAGAGGTCAGTTCACCAGGAAGTCCGTACTCCAGGGCAGGCCAGGCCAGGCCAGGCCAAGCTTCTGTTGGTTGAATGCAAAGCATGGTGAGGTGTGTGAATTCACTTCAGTCTCCCGTGGGAGGGGCCCTCTTGGTGGCCCTGGATGGGCAGGGTCAAGGTGAAAACCCAGGGATTGGTTTCACAAGGTTGAACAAGCGGCTCCGTCCTGGGCAAGCTCCATGCTTCTCCCCGAAAGAAGGCACCATAGCCACCGTTAAGCAGTGGGCAGGTTGTTGCCTCTGACTCTGGCCTGGAGACAAGTCAGCTCAGTCCATGTGAATTCTAGAATCAGTTTGTCAGTTTGCACGCACATGCACATGGACAAATATACAAACACACACCTTTTGGCACAGAATTGGGATTGACTTGAATCTATAAATCAGTTTATAAGATGATATCTTTACAATATTGAACCTTCCAATTGAAGGAATCCACAGCTTTGGCACAAAGATTATTTTACAGTGAAAACACTTGTAATGTTATCTACACTTCTCTTATTGGACTAAAGGAGAGCCTCCTGAAAATACAACTGCCATTAACCCCCTCCAAGGGAGTTTTCTGCGAATTCCAGGAAGGAGACAGACTGTCCATCTCTTTTAGTGTTAAAAATCACACAGGAAAGCAATAGAGGCCAGGCGCTGTGGCTCATGCCTGTAATCCCAGCACTTTGGGAGGCTGAGGTGGGTGGATGACCTGAGGTCAGGAGTTCCAGACCAGCCTGGCCAACCTAATTAAACCCCATCTCCACTAAAAATACAAAACTTAGCCAGGCATGGTGGTGGGTGCCTGTAATCCCAGTACTTGCGAGGCTGAAGCAGGAGAATCGCTTGAACCTGGGAAGTGGAGGTTGTAGTGAGCCAAGATCATGCCATCACACTCCAGCCTGGTGACAAGAGCAAAACTCTGTCTCAAAAAAAAAAAAAAAAAAAAGTCAAGTAAAGAAAACAATGGAACTATCCATACTTTTCCACTGAACCCCTTTTTCTTTTTCTTTTTTTTGAGATGGAATCTTGCTCTGATGCCCAGGCTGGAGTGCAGTGGCGTGATCTCAGCTCACCACAACCTCCGCCTCCCAGGTTCAAGCGATTCTCCTGCCTCAGCCTCCCGAGTAGCTGGGACTACAGGCACGCGCCACCATGCCTGGCTAATTTTTGTATTTTTAGTAGAGACGGGGTTTCACTATGTTGGTCAGGCTGGTCTTGAACTCCTGACCTCGTGATCCCCCAGCCTCGGCCTTCCAAAATGCTGGGATTACAGGTGTGAGCCACTGCATCCAGCCTGAACTCCTTTTTCTTAAGTTGGTAAATAAACCTTTACTTCCAGCTATTCAATGAGTTACTCATTACAGAGTTCCCTTGCCTAATGTGTAAATAAAATTTTTCCTTCCACGTGTTGATCTGTCTATTGTTAATTAATTTGCAGGTTCCCAACAACAGGGATCTAGATTGGTAGAGGAAAAGATTTTCCTGTCAATGCAATCCATGAACATGGTATTCTCTTCATTTAGGTCTTTAAGAAATTTATCTCAATAATGTTTTGTAGTTTACAGAATAGATATCTTGCATATCAATTCAGTTTATTCCTATGTATTAGATATTTTGATACTATTTTGATGGCAACATTTCAAATTTCATTTTCTATTTGTTTGTTGCTGGTACTGATGACAGGAATAAACTGATTTCTGTACCTTATATGCAGTGATCTTGATAAATTATTACTTTTTTTTTTTTTTTTTTGAGATAAGGTCTCATTCTGTCACCCAGGCTGGAGTGCAGTGGTACAATCACAGCTTACTGCAGCCTCAAGTGATCTACCTACTTCAGCCTCCTGAGTAGCTGGGACTGCAGGGACACAACACCATGCCTGGCTAATTTTTGTAATTTTCTGTAAAGACAGGGTTTCGCCATGTTGTTCAGGCTGGTCTCGAACTCCTGGGCTCAAGCGATCCACCTGCCTTGACCTCCCAAAGTGCTGGGATTACAGGCATGAACCGCCATGCCCAGCCTAATTAGTTCTTATTCTTCTTAGTCATATAATTTGTTTATAAATTATTTTAATTGTACATATACACTTTAATTGTTTGAACATAATAACTGTTTTTTTCTTTTCTTTCTTTCTTTTTTTTTTTTTTAAGAGTTGAGATCTCACCCTGTCACCCAGGCTGGAGTGCAATAGCACAATTATAGCTCACTATAGCCTTGATCTCCTGAGCTCAAGAGATTCTCCTACCTCAGCCTCCTGAGTAGCTGGGACTAAAGGTGCCTGCTGCCACACCCTGCTAGAAACTGGTTTTCTTGCCGGGTGTGATGGCTCATGCCTGCAACCCCAGTACGTTGAGAGGCCAAGGTAGGCGGATCACCTGAGGTCAGGAGTTCGAGACCAGCCTGGCCAACATGGTGAAACCCTGTCTCTACTGAAAAAATTAAAAAATTAGCCAGGTGTGGTGGCATGCACCTGTAATCTCAGCTACTCAGGAGGCTTAGGAAGGAGAATTGCATGAACCCAGGAGGTGGAGGTTGCAGTGAGCCGAGATCACACCACTGCACTCCAGCTGGATGACACAGCGAGACTCTATCTCAAAAAAAAAAAAAAAATTAAAAAAAAAAATGTGGGCCGGGCACGGTGGCTCATGCCTGTAATCCCAGCACTTTGGGAGGCTGAGGCAGGCGGATCACATGAGGTCAGGAGTTTGAGACCAGCCTGGCCAACATGGCAAAACCCCGTCTCTACTAAAAATACAACAAAAAATTAGCCAGGCATGGTGACGGGCGCCTATAATCCCAGCTACTAGGGAGGCTGAGGCAGGAGAATTGCTTGAACTTTGGAGGCAGAGGTTGCAGTAAGTCAAGATCGTGCCACTGCACTCCACTCTTGGCGACAAGAGTGAAACTCTGTCTCAAAAAAAAAAAAAAAAGTGTATGGAAACACAAAGGGCCAAGAATAGTAATACTGAAGAGAAAAACTGGAGACCTTACACTACCAGATATAAAGCTATCATAAAGCTATAATCATCAAAACAGGGTGGCATTTCCACATGAATAGACAGGCCAGTGGTAAAGCGTAGAGAATCCAGAAATATTCACACATGCACAGTCATATGACTTGTGACGAAAGTGACACTGTGGTGCAGTGGGAAAAGAATGGACTTTTTAAGACACGTTGGATCACCTGAATATTCACAGAGAAAAAAATAAACCTTAACATCTACCTCACATAATACACAAAAATTAATTCCACAGGGATTGTAGATCAAAATATGATAGACACAAAAATAACACTTTTAGAAAAAAAAAGTAGGAGGCTGGGTGTACTGGCTCATGCCTATAAACTGTGCTTTGGAAGGCCAAGGTGGGAGGATTGCTTCAGAGAAGGGGTTCAAGACCATACTGGGCAACATGGTGAAACCCCATCTCTACAAAAAATAAAAAATTAGCCCGGTATGCTGGTGCACCTGCCACCATGCCAGGCTAATTTTTAAAAAACTTTTTAGTAGAGATGGGGTTTCACCATGTTGGTCAGGCTTGTCTTGAACTTGTTTTTTGTTTGTTTGTTTTTTGAAACGGAGTCTCGCTCTGTCGCCCAGGCTGGAGTGCAATGGCGCAACCTCAGCTCACTGCAACCTCTGCCTCCCAGCTACTCAGCAGGCTGAGCGAGGAGGATCACTTAAGCCCGAGAGTTGAAGGCTGTAGTGAGTTGTGATGGTGCCACTGCACTCCAGCCTGGACGACAGAGCAAGACTCTGTCTCAAAAAAAAAAAAAAAAAAACCAAGAAAAAAAAAAAAAACAAGAAAAGAACTTTCATTCTTCAAAAGACACCAGCAAGAGAGGGAAAAGGCAAATCATAGACTGGAAGAAGCCATTTGCAATACATCAATCTGACAAATAACTCAAATTTAGGACATACAGAGACCTCCTGCCAATCAAAAGGGGAAGGGTAGAGAACCCCGTGGAGAAGGACTTGACTCACAAAAGAGGATGGTATCTTTTTCTTTTCTTTTCTTTTCTTTTTTTGAGATGGAGTTTCGCTCTTGTTGCCCAGGCTGGAGTGCAGTGGCGCAATCTCGGCTCACTGCAACCTCTGCCCTCCGGTTTCAAGCGATTCTCCTGCCTCAGCCTCCCGAGTGCCAGAGCAGGGAGGGAGAATGATGAGGCTAAACTGTAGCTTCAGCTTTCTCTCTTTAAAAACCAAAGCAAAGAGGACAAAATGTTCATTTCTATTAATTCTAAGTGGTGGGTACAAGGTTATTCATTATATTGTTTTCTGTATGTCTGCAATATTTCATAATATATATGTTTTCAATAAAAATTAGCTGGGTGTGGTGGTGCGTGCCTGTAGTCCCAGCTACTCAGGAGGCTGAGGCGGGAGGACTGCCTGAATTCAGGAGGTGCAGGTTGCAGGTTGCAGTGAGCTGAGATGGTACCACTGCACTCCAGCCTGGAGGACAGAGCTAGGCTCCATATCAAAAAAAAAAAAAAAAAATGCCACCTGAAAAAAAAAAAAAAAGATTCTAGCTAGCTATGGAGTCTCACACCTGTAATCCCAGCACTTTGGGAGATCAAGGTAGGAGGATTGCTTGAGACCAGGAATTTGAGGGCAACATAGTGAAACCCCATCTTCACACACGCACACAAAATAGCTGGGTGTGGTGATGTATGCCTGTGGTCCCAGCTCATCAGGAGGCTGAGGGGGGAGGATTGCTTGAGCCTGGAAGATCAAAACTGCAGTGAGCTGTGATTGCACTACTGCACTACATCCTGGGCAAAAGAGTGAGTCCCTATCTCAAGAAAAAAGAAAGTGAGGCCAGGCACGGTGTCTTACACTTGTAATCCCAGCATTTGTGGGAGGCCGAGGCGGGCAGATCACTTGAGGTCAGAAGTTCGAGACCAGGCTGGCCAACATGGTGAAACTACCTGTCTCTACTGAAAATACAAAAATTAGCCAGGTGTGGTGGCGTGTGCCTGTAATTCCAGTTACTTGGGAGGCTGAGGCAAGAGAATTCCTTGAACCTGGGAGGCGGAGGTTGCAGTGAGCCAAAATTGTGCCATTGCACTCCAGGCTGGGCAAAAAAGTGAGACTCCGTCTCAAAAAAAAAAAAAAAAGAAAAAAGAAAAGATGCTCAACACATTAGTTAGTAGAGCAATACAAGTCAAATTCACAATGAGATGCCATTTCCCAGCCACTGGAATGGCTATAGTCAAAACAGTGAACAACCACTAATGCTTCCAAAGTTTCTGTATTAGTCAGTTTTCACACAGCTATAAAGAAATTCCTGAGAATGGGTAATTATAAAGGAAAGAGGTTTAGTTGACTTACAGTTCTGAATGGCTGGGGAGGCCTCAGGAAACTTACAATCATGGCAGAAGGCAAAGGGGAAGCAGGCACCTCCTCAAAAGGCAGCAGGAGGGAGAAGTGAAAGGGCAGGAAAAAACTGCCACTTTAAAATTCATTAGATCTCATGAGAATTCACTCATTATCAGGAGAACAGCATAAGGGAAACCACCCCCATGATCACTTCCCTCCCTCAACACATGAGGATGACAACTCGAGATGAGATTTGGGTTGGGACACAGAGCCAAACTATATCAGTTGTAGGGTAACAAAACTCTCGCATGTCACTGGCGGAAATGTAAAATGGTGCAGCCACTTTGGAAAGTAGTTTGGCAGTTTCTTAAAAAGTTAAACATAGGCCAGGTGCAGTGGCTTACACACCTGTATTCCCAGCACTCTGGGAGGCTACTCATCGCTTGAACCCAGGAGTTCAAAACCAACCTGGGCAACATGGCGAAACCCCTTCTCTACAAAAACATCACAAAAAAGTTTTAATATTTTTATTTTTTCTACCACGCTCGGCTAATTTCTGTATGTTTTGTAAAGATGAGGTCTCACTATGTTGCCCAGGCTGGTCTCAAACTCCTGACCTCAAGCTATCCACCCACTTCTGTCTCCCAAAGTGCTGGGATTACAGGCATGAACACTGCACCCAGCCAAAAAACACAAAAATTAGCCGGGCGTGGCGGTGCATGTCTGTAGTCCCAGCTACTGGGCGGGGGTGGGGCTGAGGTTACAGTGAGCAGACAGCGCGTCACTGCACTCCAGCCTGGGCGACAGAGCCAGACCTTGTCTCAAAAAAAAAAAAAAAGGAATGAGATATTCATGCAATAAAATGGACCATGCATTGTATGACTCCATTTACATTAAATGTCCCAAATAATGCAATCTATTGAGGCAGAAAGTAGATCAGTGATTTTTAGGGGCTGAAGGAAGGAGAATGGAGAGTCACTGCAAATGAACGTGAGGGATCTTTTGGAGATGATGGAAATGTTCTGAAATTGGAATGTGGAGATGGTTGCATAACCATGTCAGTTTACTGAAAATCATCAAATCGTACTCTTAAAATGGGTGAGTTTCGGCCAGGCACAGTGGCTCATGCCTGTAATCCCAGCACTTTGGGAGGCCGAGGCAGGTGGATCATGAGCTCAGGAGATTGAGAGCATCGTGGCCAACATGGTGAAACCCCGTCTCTACTAAAAATACAAAAATTAGCTGGGTGTGGTGGCGTGCACCTGTAGTCCCAGCTACTTGGGAGGCTGAGGCAGGAGAATCGCTTGAACCCAGGAGGCAGAAATTGCAGTGAGTCAAGATCGCACCACTGTGCTCCAGCCTGGGTGCCAGAGCGAGACTCTATCTCAAAAAAAATAAAAAATAAAAAATAAAAAATAAAACAAAGGGTGAGTTTCATGGTGTGTAGATTATGCCTTGCTGTTTAAACAAACAAACCAGGCCAGGACACGGTGGCTCATACCTGTAGCCCCAGCTACTTGGGGGGTTGAAGTGGGAAGATCGCTTGAGCCTGGGAGGTTGAGGCTGCAGTGAGCTGTGACTGCACCACTGCACTGCAGCCTGGGTGACTGAGTAAGACCCTGTCTCAGAAAGAAAAAAAAAAAAAAAAAAAGGGGGCCAGGCACGGTGGCTCATACTAATCCCAGCACTTTGGGAGGCTGGGGCGGGCGGATCACCTGAAGTCAGGTGGGCGTGGTGACAGGCGCCTGCAATCCTAGCTACTTGGGAGGCTGAGGCAGGAGAATCACTTGAACCTGGGAGGCGGAGAATGCAGTGAGCCAAGATGGCACCACTGCACTCCAGCCTGGGTGAGAGAGAGAGACTCTGTCTCAAAAAAAAAAAACAAGCAAAAAAGCCAGAACACCGGGGTCCAGGACCTCTCTCACTGGAATTGGCAAATGCTGTCATGAATCATAGGCGGGGTGGGTGGGGGTTCACAGTCTCTATGCTGGGCCCAAGTGGATCCCACCAAACTCAGGACCTCAGGAATGAATGTCTGTACTTCTGAGGTTTTTTATTTTCCAGCATCTAAACCCCTCTGTTGCATTGGGGAAGCGCCATTGCTGTTAGTCTGAGTCAGGAACAGCCTGCAACAGAAACTGGAGAAACCCATGGCTTCCCCATATGGAGACTGTTCTCCCACAACCAGAAGGCTGCCATACGATGTCACTGGGAACCCAGGCTCCTTCTCGTTCAATCCCTACCCTCCTCATTATGGGGCTTTTAGCCACATGCCCAAAAGATGCCTGCTGCCCCTCGGCATCACAGCCTCCTTCTACACAGGAGGTGAGGGCAGGGGGTGTCAGAGGAAGTGTGTGTCTAATCTGTCACTTTTTATGGAAAAGCCACTAGATTTTACAGAGCCCCCATGCCACATAGCCATCCTGTACTATAGGGGGGCCTGGGAGGTCCATTGTTCTTGACTGGATACAGAGTCACCCCTCATTTAATTGGGGCCTGGTGTAGCGGCTCAGGCTTGTAATCCCAGCACTTCGGGAGGCTGAGGCAGGAGGATCATCTAAGTCCAGAAGTTTGAGACTAGCCTGGGCAACACAGGGAGACCTGGTCTCTACTAAAAAATAAAACAAAATAAATAAGAGAAATTTTTTTTGGAGAAAGAGTCTCAGTCTGTTAGCCAGGCTGGAGTGCAGTGGTGCAATGATGGCTCATTGCAGCCTCAACCTCCTGGGCTCAAGCAAACCTCCTGCCTCAGCCTCCTGAGTAGCTGGGACTATAGGCACACCCACCACACCTGGCGCATTTTAAAACATTTTATAGAAACAGGGTCTCACTATGTTTCCCAGGCTGGTCTTGAACTCCTGGGCTCAAGCGATCCTCCCACCTCGGCCTCCCAAAGTGCTGATATTACAGGTGTGAGCCACCACACCCAGCCTGAACCTGAAATCTTGGGGAAGGCTTCAAGGATACGAAGAGACCTCTAGGATCCATGTTAGGGTGTGGAGTAGGTCCACGGCAGTGGTAGGGGGTGGTACCCATGGTGCTGACAGCCCTCTGACCTTGGAGTCCCTGAGTGCTTCATGCTCGCTGCAACCCAACAGACAGGCTCCTTGCTGGGAAGTGGCTGCCCAGCCAGGGACTATAATTAGGTGCAGTTAGGTGTGGTCAGGGCACCGAGTTCTAGGAAAAATAAGCCAGCCAAGTGAAGCGGGCTACTTCCAGCCCTGGTCCATATGAGCCATGCTGTGGTCCTCATGAAGACCACCCCAGGGTGACCTTGAAATAAACACACTGAAGATGGCAGAGCTGCAACAGCCTGAGTCCCTGAATGACTGTGTGGAGGAGGAGGGCTGCCCTGCCAACCTGTTCCCGGCTAGTACAGCCGTGCATTGCTTAATGACAGGGACACATTCTGAGAAATGCATTGTTTGGTGATTTTGTCATTGTGCAAACATCACAGAGTGGGCTTACACGAACCTAGATAGTGTGGCCTGCTACACACCTAGGCTATGTGGTAGAGCTTTCTGCTCCTAGGCTATAAACCTAAACAGCATGTGACTGTACTGAAAATTGCAGGGAGTTGTAACACAATGGTAAGTACTTGCGTGTCTAGACACATCCAAACATAGAAACGGTACAGTAAAAATACGGTGGTATCATTTTACGAGACCACTGTTGTATATGCGGTTTGTTGTGGACAGAAACCTCATTATGTGGTACATTACTTCACTGCTTTTTTGTGTTTTTTTTTTTTTTTTTTTGAGACGGAGTCTCGCTCTGTCGCCAGGCTAGAGGGCAGGCAGTGGTGCGATCCTGGCTCACTGCAGCCTCCAACTCCCTGGTTCAAGCGATTCTCCTGCCTCAGCCTCCAGAGTAGCTGGGACTACAGGCACCTGCCACCACGCCTGGCTAATTTTAGTACTTTTAGTAGAGACAGGTTTCACCATGGTGGCCAGGATGGTCTCGATCTCCTGACCTCACAATCTGCCCACCTTGGTTTCTCAAAGTGCTGGGATTACAGGTGTGAGCTATCACGCCCAGCGCGTGACTTCACTGTTTTGTCTTATTTTGTTTATTTATTTATTTATTTATTTATTTTTGAGACAGGGTCTCACTCTGTCGCCCAGGCTGGAGTGCAGTGGCATGATCTCGGCTCACTGCAACCTCCAACTCTCCAGCTCAAGCAACCCACCCACCTCAGCCTCCCTCGTAGCTGGGACTACAGGAGCATGCCACCACGCCTGACTAACTTTTGTATTTTTGAAGAAATAGCGTCTCTGTATATTGCCCAGGGGCTGGTCTCAAACTCCTGGGCTCACGTGATCCTCCAGCTTTGGCGTCCCTAAGTGCTGGGATTACAGGCATGAGCCACCACGACTGGCCTATTTTTATTTTTAATTTTTTTTTTTTGAGACAGAGTCTCGCTCTGTTGCCCAGGCTGGAGTGCAGTGATGCGATCTCGGCTCACTGTAGCCTCCAACTCCTGGGTTTAAGTGATTCTCCTGCCTCAGCCCCCGGAGTACCTGAGATTACAGGCACACGCCACCACACCTAATTTTTGCATTTTTAGTAGAGATGGAGTTTCACCACGTTGGTCAGGCTAGTCTCGAACTCCTGACCTCAAGTGATCTGCCCACCTTGGCCTCCCAAAGTACTGGGATTACAGGCATGAGCCACTGCGCCCAGCTGTATTTTAATTTTTATAATTTATTTTTATTTGTAGAAGAGGAGTCTTGCTATGTTGCCCAGGCTGTTCTCTAACTCCTGAGCTCAAGCAATCCTCCCGCCTCAGCCTCCCAAAGTGCTGGGATTACAGGCGTGAACACTGCAACTGGCCAACGTTACTATTTTAGGAGCAAGAAGTAAACTCGTTCACTCAATATCATTACACATATGGGGTCTCTGTTACAGCATCGGCATCTCTAACTGTAAACCTCTCTCAAGGTTCCTGCTGGTTTTCTTAGCCTCCAGTGAGCTACCTGATATCCTTCCAGTAAGTTCTTTTTCTGCTTCAGTTAGCCCAGGAAGGTTCCTGTTGCTGGCAATGCAGAGTCATTTTGCAACTGTTCACTCTGTGCTAAGCAACTTCCTAAGTGTTTTGCATGTATTAATTGATTCACTTTCATAATAAACTTACAAAGGAAGTTCTGTTATCAGGCACAAGATACCCAGTGACTTGCCCAAGCTCATCCAACTGGTATGAGGCAGAGCTAGGGATTGACTCCAGGCATTTTGGGATCTGAGCCCATGCCCTTCCCATGATGCTTCACTACTCTCGAGACAAATGATCTAAGCCTAAAAAGACTGCAAGCTACATGCACATTCATAGCAGCCCTATTCATAGCCACCACGCGGAGGAAACAACCCCAACGTTCAACAGATGTATGAATAAACAAATTGTGGTCTAGCCTCACAATGGACTATTATTCAGCCATAAAAAGGGATGATGGGGGCGGGGCACGGTGGCTCACGCCTGTAATCCCAGCACTTTGGGAGGGCAAGGCAGGCAGATCACCTGAGGTCGGGAGTTCGAGACCAGCCTGGCCAACACGATGAAACCCCATCTCTACTAAAAATACAAAATTCGGCTGGGCACAGTGGCTCACGCCTGTAATCCCAGCACTTTGGGAGGCCGAGGCAGGTGGATCACCTGAGGTCGGGAGTTCGAGACCAGCCTGACCAACATGGAGAAACCTTGTCTCCACCAAAAACACAAAATTAGCCGGGCGTGGTGGCACACACCTGTGATCCCAGCTACTCGGGAGGCTGAGGCAGGAGAATCACTTGAACCCGGGAGGTGGAAGTTGCAGTGAGCCGAGATCATGCCATTGCACTCCAGCCTGGGCAACAAGAGCGAAACTCCATCTCAAAATAAATAAATAAATAAATAAATAAATAAATAAATAAATAAATAAATAGGAAATTAACCGGGCATGGTGGCCCATGCCTGTAATCCCAGCTACTTGGGAGGCTGAGGCAGGAGAATCGCTTGAAGCCAGGAGGCGGAGGTTGTGGTGAGCCGAGATCGTGTCATTGCACTCCAGCCTGGGCAACAAGAGGAAAATTCCGTCTCAAAAAAACAAAAACAAAAACAAAAAACAAAAATTAGCCAGGCATGGTGGCAGGCGCCTGGAATTCCAGCTACTCAGGAGGCTGAGGCAGGGGAATCACTTGAACCCGGGAGGCAGAGGTTGTAGGGAGCCGAAATGGCGCCACTGCACTCCAGCCTGGGCGACAGAGCAAGACACCGTCTCACAAAAAAAAACCAAAAACAAAAAAAAGGAAATCAAGACAAGGCAGGATAGGCCTCTACTTCAAAACAGAGAAAAAAGGGGCTGGATGTGGTGGCTCACACCTGTAATCCTAGCACTTTGGGAGCTGAGGCGAGTGGATGGCATGAGCCCAGGAGTTCCTGACCAGCCTGGGCAACATAAAGAGACCCCCATCTCTACAAAAAATTAAGAAATTAGCTGAGTGTAGTGGTGGCACATCTCTATTCCCAGCTACTCTGGAGGCTGACATGGGAGGATTGCTTGAGCCTGGGAGGCTGAGGCTGCAGTGAGCCGTGATTGCACCACCGCACTCCAGCCTGGGTGACAGAGCAAGACCCTGTCCAAAATGAAACAAACAAATGGAAAAAACAACAACAACAACCGGAGGCTGAGCACAGTGGCTCACACCTGTAATCCCAGCTTAAAAATCTCTTCCCAGAGTAAAAGTTAGTCTTCATGCTGGCCCAAGGCAGCCCACATTATACAGGTTTGTATAATACATACATCATATGTACATGCTTTTCTTTTTTTTTTTTTTTTTTTTTGAGATGGAGTCTCACTCTGTTGCCCAGGCTGGAGTGCAGTGGTGTGATCTTGGCTCACTGCAACCTCCGTCTCCTGGGTTCAAGTAATTCTTCTGCCTCAGCCTCCCAAGTAGCTGGGACTACTGGTGTGTGCCACCATGCCCAGCTAATTTTTTGTATTTTTAGTAGAGACGGGGTTTCACCATGTTGCCCAGGCTGGTCTTGAACTCCTGAGATTAAGCAATCCTCCCACCTCGGCCTCCCTAAGTGCTGGGATTACAGGTGTGACAGGCCATGCTTTTCTTTAAGAAATAAAATAAAGGAGAATAAAAAGTACCAAAGTTGCCCATCACACATAAGAACAATTATTATTCAGAGAAACTTGTTCTAACAAGACATATAATACATAATGTATGATATTAACATATCATCCAATGTGTTATGGAACACATTTAATAGGTTTCATATGTTTATAATATATATTAAGTATATAGAATGCATATATATCTGTAGTTATTCTTCATGAAATAGAATACAATAAAATAGGAAATATTAAACTGGACTGCAAATATTAAGGGTAATTATTTAATGAAACTTTCATTCCAATGATATGTACATAAGCACATACACTACATATAATAGATGATGTTATGTTACACATGACATAAAATATATATTTTATATTCCATTATATATTGTGTCACATAATATATGAATTATACACTTTTAAAATACATAGAATTGTAAATTATTGTATAAATATGCACACGATGGATTACATAAACTCTGCTTCTTTTTTTTTTTTTTGAGACAGGGTCTCACTTTGTCCCCCAGGTTGAGGTGCTGTGGCCTAATCTCAGTTCACTGCAGCCTCAACCACCTGGGTTCAAGTGATCCTCCTGCCTCAGCCCCCCAAGTAGCTGGGACTACAGGTGTGTGCCACCATGCCTGGCTAATTTTTTGTTTTGTTTTGTTTTGAGACCAAGTCTCACTCTGGCACCTAGGCTGGAGTGCAGTGGTGCAATCTTGGCTCACTGCAACGTCCACCTCCTGGGCTCAAGCAATTCTCCTATGTCAGCCTCTCAAGTAGCTGGGATTACAGATGTGCACCACCACACCTGGCTAATTTTTATATTCTTTTTATTAGAGACGGGGCTTCACCATGTTGGGCAGGCTGGTCTCGAACTCCTGACTTCAAGTGATCCTCCCACCTTGGTCTTCCAAAGTACTGAGATTACAGGCGTGAGCCACCGTGCCTGGCCTAAAACTCTGCTTCTTATTGTGGCACGTGGCTGTAGATTGAGGTGGAGGTTCTGAGATCTGCGCGCAGTGGGGGTTACTGCTGAGCACTGGGGATATTTCCTGTGGGGAAGGAGGGAGGGAGGGAGGACTCCGCAGAGGGGGAAGCTGAAGCCAGATGCGGTGGAAGCAGAGGCCTGAGTGATCCTGTTGGGGCTCCAGAGCTGGGATGACCTCCACAGTTGTGCCAATCAAGGCAAGGGGCAGCCTTTGCTTGCCTGGCCCCCTCACCTAACTTCTCCCCTCGCTTACTCTATTCCAGGGGATGGTAAACTTTTTCTGTAAAGGGCCAGAGAGTACGAGAGCCCTAGGATCTCTGTGCAAATACTCAGCTCTGTCACTATACTGCAAAAGCAACTGTGGAAAATATGCAAACGAATGAGCGCCTGGGTTCCAATAAGTCTTTATTTACAAAGACAGGAAGCAAGGGTCCCCTTGATTTGGCCCAAAGGCCTTGGTCAGCGAGCCTCTGCTCTATTCTGACAGCCAGAAACTCTTGCTGTTCCAGGAACAGGCCAACGCCACATCTGTCCTAGGACTTTCACAGATACTCACAGCCCTCTTTCTATCTCCCTCCATCTGAAGCGCTGCCTCCTCCCTGCCCACCCGTCTAGATCAGCGGTGCCCGTAAGTCCGGAACTCCTACCCTGCCTCCATTCCTCTCAGTCCTCATCACCCTATGCTGGATTAGCTTTTTCCTTTTTTTTTGAGATGGAGTCTCGTTCTTGTTGCCCAGGCTGGAGTGCAATGGTGCAATATTGGCTCACTGCAACCAACGCCTCCCGGGTTCAAGCGATTCTCCTGCCACAGCCTCCTGAGTGGCTGGGATTACAGGCATGCACCACCATGCCCTGCTAATTTTGTATTTTTAGTAGAGATGGGGTTTCTCCATGTTGGTCAGGCTGGTCTCGAACTCCCGACCTCAGGGGATCGGCCCGCCTCGGCCTCCCAAAGTGCTGAGATTACAGGTGTGAGCCACCGCGCCTGGCCACTCTTTCCTTCTTTATTGCCGGTCTCTGGCACTAGAATGTCAGCTCCAGTGAGGGCCTCTGCTTGCTCCCAACTACTAGAATGGAGCCTGGTGCAGTTGATCCTCAGTACACTCAGAGTTGCCATGCTTCTCCTCTCTCTGTCCACACCCACTCCAGCTACAAGCCATTGCCACTGGGGGACCCAAGCCTGCCACTCAGCAACACAGCGACCGGCCCAGGAGTAGCTCCGTGAGCCAATAGATCAGGTTGGGGCTTATGTAAAGCCCATTTTCTCCTGGGGTGGCTCTCAGCCATTTTGCCTCCCTCCAGGCAATGGCCTGCCCTACAGAGAAACCAACAAGAGGGACAGCAGGGCCTGCCAGGAGATGGGAGGGGCACAGCCCTCAGGGCACCTCCCAGGGTTTTGTGAGCTGGGATGAATGGGTTTATAGTCCTGAGTCACTCCAGAGGGAGGATTCTGGATTCAGCCCAGCCCCTGCTTCCTAAACAACTATGGGGTGGGGCAGGGAACACTGGAAAAGAAATGTACGTGTGAGCATCTGTAAGACCCGGTGACAGCAGGGCTGGGGCTGTCTCTGTCACCGCTGTGACCCCAGCATAGGGTGGGGAAGAGAGTGGGTAACTCAGTGAGTTTTGTGTTTTGTTTTTCTTTTGCGGGAGACGCCCCAGCAAGGACACTGGGTCCATGTACCGGTGCGGGACCACCTCAGTGAGTTTTTTGAGTGAAAGAATAAATAAAGGATATTTTTCCTAAGCTTGACATGGACCTTATCTATTTATTTATTTATTTAGAGACGAAGTCTGCTCTGTCACCCAGGCTGGAGTATAATGGCATGATCTCGGCTCACTGCAACCTCCGCCTCCCGGGTCCAAGAGATTCTCCTGCCTCAGCCTCCCGAGTAGGTGGGATTACAGGTGCACAACCACCATGCCCAGCTAACTTTTGTATTTTTGGTAGAGACGAGGTTTCACCATGTTGATCAGGTTGGTCTTGAACTCCTGACCTCAGGTGATCCACCCACCCTGGCCTCCCAAAGTGCTAGGATTACAGGTGTGAGCCACTGCGCCCAGTCCCAAGGACTTTTTAAATATGAAAAAAGAATGCATCAACTTGAAGATAATCAGCTTCATTTACAAATTTATTCTAACCCCTCTCCCCAAATTGCAAGGTACACAGAATTTTAGCTAGCAGAACACACGAGCAGTGAACCATCCTCTGGCCTCTTGCATTTTGAGAGGACGTTCTTTCCATTTCCACATACCCTGGCCACCCCTGACACCGCAGTGGGGGAAGTAGATGGCCCTGCTGCCCACGAGGACTGGCTGCCTGTCAGGGCAGGGCAGGGCTGAGTGCGAAGTCTCTGAGATGTGAGAGCAGCACTCCATCTGGGTCAGGACAGCGCTGGGGTCAGGAATTGGAGCTCCTGCCTGTGTTCACATTCCCACCTGTTTTTTTTTTTTCTGAGTTGAGTCTCACTCTGTCACCCAGGCTGGAGTGCAGTGGTGTGATCTCAGCTCACTGCAACCTCCACCTCCTGGGTTCAAGCAATTCTCGTGCCTCAGCCTCCCGAGTAGCTGGGATTCAGGAATGTGCCACCATGCCCGGCTAATTTTTGTATTTTTAGTAGAGACGGGGTTTTGCCATGTTGGCCAGGCTGGTCTCGATCTCCTAACATCATGTGATCAGTCCACCTTGGCCTCTCAAAGTGCTGGGATGACAGGCGTGAGCTGGCCTGGGTCACTCCCAGTTTTAAACACAGCCCACTCAGGACCCACTCAGTCAGTTCCTTCTGCTCCAGCTTCTCCCCCTCTTCCAGAAGGAACTGAAATGCTGTTTCAGGCCAGGCGCGGTGGCTCACACCTGTAATCCCAGCACTTTGGGAGGCCGAGGCGGGCGGATTATCTGAGGTCAGGAGTTCAAGACCAGCCTGGGCAACTTGGAGAAACCCCGTCTCCACTAAAATACAAAAATTAGCCAGGCGTGGGTGGCTTTTTTTTTTCTGGTGGCTTCCCAGGGTACTTTTTTTCTGAGAAAGGGTCTCACTCTGTCATCCAGGCTGGAGTGTAGTGGCGCGATCACGGCTCGCTGCAGCCTCGACCTCCAGGGCTCAGGTGATTCTGCTGCCTCAGCCTCCCAAGTAGCTGGGACTACAGGCATGCATCACCGCACCTGGCTAATTTTTTATTTTACTTTTGTAGAGATGGGGTCTCACTATGTTGCCCAGGCTGGTCTTCAGCTCCTGGGCTCAAAGAGATCCCTCCTGCCCTGGTCTCTCAAAGTGCTGGGATTACAGGTGTGAGCCACTGCACCTGGACGCCAGTGTACTCTTGGGGTGAGGAGGAATAGTGGGCTGAATGGCTTGAATGGTGTGCCCCCAACAGACAAGTCCACATACTAACCCCCAGGACCTGTGCTTATGACAGTTTATTTGGAAAAGGTGTTTTTTCAGATGTAATTAAGGGTCTTGAGGTGGGATCATCCTGAACTTAAGATGGGCCCTAAATGCAATGACAGGTGTTCTTGTAAGAGACAAAATAGAAGAGGGAAAAGGCCATGTGAAGCTGCAGGCAGAGCCAAGGAAGGCCTGGAATCACCAGGAGCTGGAAGAGGGAGCGTGTCCCTGTCAGCACCTTGGTTTCAGACTTCTGGACTCCAGAACTGTGTGAATTAAATTCCTGTTGGACTTAAGCCATCAAGTTCACCACCCAATGGTGATCTGTTATGGCAGCCCAAGGAAATTAATCAAGCAGTTAAGACCAACTGGTGGCCTAATTGGTAGGATGGGGGTGGGACCGGGGGCTATGGAGGCAGGAGGGTACCGCTACATGAAGACGGGCTGTTGGGTCAGTCCAGAGCTCCGAGGAAAGAAAGCAAGAGCACACAGATTAGGAGACGTGGATGGAAGATGAAGGATGTGACAATTGAATCCATGGGCTTGGATTCGACTGGGGCCCTGAGAAATGCTACTGAGCAAGGTGGGGAAGGCAAGAAAGGACATGCCACACAGTACAAGCTCCAGGGACTCTGAGGACAGGAAAATAGGGGGCTGAGGCTGAAGGACAGGCTGGATTAGCCCTGGTTAGGATCAAATTTCCCACCATGGAAAGGGGGTTGGAGGACACTCACAGAAAAGATCCTGTAGTGCCATTCCAGTGGGTTGTGCCATAGACTCAAGGATGAGGGGGTTCTGTTGGAATAGTCCACTTGGGTCTCAAGGGAAGGTACAATGATTCCAGGGATTGACTGCAGGCCAGGACCTTTTGTGGGTTTTTTAAAGATGGAGTTTCGCTCGTTGCCCAGGCTGGCATGCAATTGCGCAATCTCGGCTCACTGCAACCTCCGCCTCCCGGGTTCAAGCAATTCTCCTGTCTCAGCCTCCCAAGTAGCTGGGATTACAGGTACATGCCACCATGCCCAACTAATTTCTGTATTTTTAGTAGAGACGGGGTTTCATCATATTGGTCAGGCTGGTCTCGAGCTCCCGATCTCCCGACCTCCCGACTTCAAGTGACCCGCCCACCTCGACCTTCCAAAGTGCTAGGATTGCAGGTGTGAGCCACCGTGCCCAGCCAGGATTTTTTTTTTTTTTTTTTTTTTTTTGAGACACAGTCTTGCTTTGTCACCCAGGCTGGAATACAGTGGTACAATCTCGGCCTCCACCTCCCAAGTTCAAGCAATTCTCCTGCCTCAGCCTCCCAAGTAGCTAGGATTACAGGCACCCACCACCACGCCCGGTTAACTTTTGGTTTTAAGACGGTGTCTTGCTCTGTTGCCCAGGCTAGAGTGCAATGGTGCCATCTTGGCTCACTGCAACCTCCACCTCATGGGTTCAAGCAATTCTCCTGCCTCAGCCTCCCGAGTAGCTGGGATTACAAGCGCACCCCATCACACCCGGCTAATTTTTGTATTTTTAGTAGAGACGGAGTTTCACCATGTTGGCCAGGCTGGTCTGGAACTCCTGACCTCAAGTGATCCGCCCGCCTCAGCCTCCCAAGGTGCTAGGATTACAGGCGTGAGCCACCGCTCCCAGCCGCACCGTTTTTTTCCTCCTTAAGAGAGCACTGATGCTCAGCTAGAGCTGACCTTAGACGGTGAGGGGGAGAAAAGGCCACTGCAACACACTGCATTTCCTTACAGTGGTCTGTGCCCATTGACAAAAAGAAGAGGGTGTTCCAGTGTAACAGATGAGTGTCCCAGTAAAGGTTAACACTGATCAGGTAAACCGGGGGTGGGGGTAACAATAACACATTGATTCAGCTCAAGACCAGGTTCCATTTTTTCATTTGCCAGAGTGCCCATGGTGTCCTGCTGGCTGGGACCTTGCAGGTCGTCCTGGTTTGGAGTGGGGGATAGGAGGTGAAGGATGATGGAGGGGGCTATGTTGCAACGCTTCACCTGCTGGTCCCAGTGGCAGGTAACGGCTGCTCTCATCAGCAGGGGTAACCAAATGCCAAGTTGCATCAAGATCCTGGTGGTTTCCACTGGGCCAGCGCAGGCAAGGGTGGTGCGGGAAGAAGGCCACGTTAGGTACATAGGCCATGTCCAAATTCAGGTTCCATCCAGCAAGCTCCTATTTCTTGGACGCAGGCACTGCCTGGGACGCGGACCGGCCGGGATTGCAGAGCTGGGCGCGCACCTCTTGCAGCTCTGTGCGCAGTTCCTCCAGGGCGCCCTGTGGCGGCGCCGCCTGCACCTGCGCCTGCAGCGCTTCCAGCGCCAGCGCCAGGTGGCCCACCTCGTCCCGCAGCGCGTTCCAGGCAGCACGCTGCTCCT
Organism: Pan troglodytes; assembly: GCF_028858775.2. NCBI lineage: Eukaryota > Metazoa > Chordata > Mammalia > Primates > Hominidae > Pan > Pan troglodytes. Next base: position 48,511,171 of record NC_072418.2, read on the forward strand.
CCTCCTTGTGGCGCTGCTGCGCCTGGTGGCGCCAGTACTCCAGCACTAGGCAGCCGCCGCCCACGATGAAGATGGTGGCTTCGCCCAGCAGCTCTGCGCCCAGCTCGGCTGCCGCCTCCTCGTTCAGCGGCTTGATGACCGTGCCCCGGAAGCCCATGATGCGCATCTTGGTCCGCATCTCCACCCAGTGGTACACTGCGGGGGAAGAGAGGGGTCAGGCTGCGCTCTGGGAGCCCCCTGCAAGCCCCACCCCTCTCACCCAGGGAATGCAGTCACCTAGCCTGGGTAACCCAGGGGTCTTTTAAAAGACCAGATGATTCTAGCGAGCAGCCAGGAATAAGAAACACTGCCCCAGAAGGGAGGTCCTCGGACTTGAGCGGCCGCGCCCCAAGAGGGACACCAGGAGCTTCCACAGCGCCAAGTTCATGGACGGTGTAAAGGTCCAGTTGCCAGATGCTTAGTTCCCTGTGTTCCTCCCTTAAGCCACTGCCATCCTGGCTGTCCTGCCCTGGCACTGTCGCCCCACCCACTTCCCAGGAGAAAGACCAACCTCCTTTCTTTTTTTTTTTTTTTTTCTTTTTGAGACGGAGTTTCGCTCTGTCGCCCAGGCTGGAGTGCAGTGGCGCGATCTCGGCTCACTGCAAGCTCTGCCTCCCGGGTTCACGCCATTCTCCTGCCTCAGCCTCCTGAGTAGCTGGGACTACAGGCGCCCGCCACCACGCCCGGCTAATTTTTTGTATTTTTAGTAGAGGCGGGGTTTCACCGTGTTAGCCAGGATGGTCTCGATCTCCTGACCTCATGATCCGCCCGCCTCTGCCTCCCAAAGTGCTGGGATTACAGGCGTGAGCCACCGCGCCCGGCCGACCAACCTCCTTTCTTGCCTTATTTTCCCAAAGTGCAAAGTTGGGGCTACAGATGGGGGGGAGGGGGGCTCCTGGCTCCAAAGGGCAGCTTAAGGTGGCAGTCGATGCTAAGTGCCTCTGAACACTTAGATACACTTGTAATAATCAATCATTTTTGCAAATCTGATGGCTCCAATCCTAGAATTTCATCAGCCCTGAAGGTGCAGCTAAGAGCTGCGAGCTCTTCACGGTGAGGTTTTGGGCACATACCTTGGTGGGAGCTCAAGAGGTGAGTGGTGCTGCTGGAACAAAAACTCCTTCCTTGCCTAGCTGCTTCTTTATGAAGGAAGGTTCTCAGCACTTGAGTCTTTAAAACCAATGCAGAATTGATGCTGCATCCTGACTCACTCCTGCAACAATTAATATTCATCCAAGGGCACATGAAACCACAGAGGGAACCCTTGTGTGGTGCCTTTGCAGACTCATTTGCAACATCTCCTTTTACTTTTAAGGTTTAGTAATTATTCATGAAAATGTATAAAAGATGAACTTTTTGTTGTTGTTGTTTTAGAGACGGAGTCTCGCTCTGTTGCCAGGCTGGAGTGCAGTGGCACAGTCTTGGTTCACTGCAACCTCCTCCTCCCAGGTTCAAGCAATTCCCCTGCCTCAGTCTCCTGAGTAGCTGGGACTACAGGCACGCGCCACCATGCCCGTCTAATTTTTCGTATTTTTAGTAGAGAAGGGGTTTCACCACGTTGGCCAGGCTGGTCTCGATCGTCTGACCTCGTGATCCACCTGCGTTGGCCTCTCAAACTGCTGGGATTACAGCCATGAGCCACCATGTCCATCCAAAAGATGAACATTTTAAAGTAACTGTGCACTAATAATTTCAAAATTAACTCAATCCAGAAGAAAATAACTTAGCATTTAGAACCTTATGGTCACAGGAAATTAACATGTAAATTTCTGTATGTATTTTGGTTGCCGACGTATAAATCACTAGATGGAATTCTGTGGGTATGTGGACTGTAAATACAAAAGTACATGAACAAAAAGAAACCATGTGAAATTTCTGACTGAAAAAGAAGAGCTTGTTTTTATTTGTATTATTTTTGAGACGGGGTCTTGCTTTGTCACCCAGGCTGGAGTGTAGTGGCGCAATCATGGCTCACTGCAGCCTCGACCTTCCAGGCTCAAATGATCCTCCCACCTCAATCCCTTGAGTAGCTGGGACTACAGGTATGCCTGGCTAATTTTTTTTTTTTTTTTTTTTTTGAGACGGAGTCGCACTCTGTCGCCCAGGCTGGAGTGCAGTGGCACAATCTCGGCTCACTGCAAGCTCCGCCACCCGGGTTCACACCATTCTCCTGCCTCAGCCTCCTGAGTAGCTGGGACTACAGGCGCCCGCTACCACACCCAGCTAATTTTTTTGTATTTTTAGTAGAGATGGGGTTTCACCGTGTTAGCCAGGATGGTCTTGATCTCCTGACCTCGTGATCCACCCACCTCGGCCTCCCAAAGTGTTGGGATTACAGGCGTGAGCCACCGTGCCTAGTCATTTTTGTATTTTTTTAAAAATAGAGATGGGGTTTATCAGTATGTTGCCTAGGCTGGTCTTGAACTCCTGGGCTCAAGTGATCTAGCTGCCTCGGCCTCCCAAAGTTGTTTGAACATATCAGTATCATAACACACCAGAACCTGAAATTCCATCCTTCACAACTACTTAAGGTTATGAAGAAAAGTTTTACTTGTCAACTTGAAAATGCACTGGAGGGCATACAATTTTTTTTTTCTTTTTCTGAGACAGGATCTCGTTCTGTCGCACAGGCTGGAGTGCCGTGGAACAATCTCAGCTCACTGCAACCTCCGCCTCCCAGGCTCGAGTCATCTTCCCACCTCAGCCTCCTGAGTAGCTGGGACAACAGGTGCATGCCACCATGCCTGGCTAATTTTATTTTTTTTGGGTAGAGATGGGGTCTTGCCATATTCCATCTTATTTATTTATTTATTTAACAGATGGGCTCTCACTCTGTGGTCCAGGATGGAAGGCAGCGGCTCCATCACAGTTCACTGCAACCTCGAACACCTAGACTCAAGCAATTCTCCCGCCTCAGTCTCTGGAGCCGCTAGAACTACAGGTGCCCCACCATGCCTGGCTGTTTTTAAATTGTTTTTTGGTAGAGACTGGGTCTTGCTATGTTGCCAAAGCAGGTCTTGAACTCCTGGGCTCAAGCAATCATCCTGCCTCAGCCTCCCAAAGTACTGGGATGACAGGAGAGAGCCACTGTGCCCAGACACTACACATTTTTCATCTTCAAAGGGGTGGGGTGGCAGGAAGGCTTGGGGAGCTCTGCTGGAGCTAGAGGGAAGACCTGAGGCGCAAGCTTAGGGCCCGAGAAGTCACTGTCACTGTCAGCTGCTGCAATTACTGTTACAGCTGACTGTGACTTAGGCCCTGGGCTTGTGGGTTCCTGGGGTCCAGGCTGTGGAGACCCCTCCCACACTGAGGTCTTAGGGTCAGGCTGATCTGGGGTCCCCACGGGGCTCCGCCACCTGCTGCCTGGGCAATGACAGCCTGCCCCAAGGCCCCTCTGTAACACAGGAAGGACAGCATCATCCTGACAATGACACTCGCCAGACCTGGTGGTGGCCCAGAGCTGGGCCCGTAACTGTCACTGCCTCCTTCATGTCAGGGACACCTAGCACAGCGGCCAGAGAGTGGTGAGGGGTGAGGGTTCCAGCTCCTCTAGCCTTCCTGGGTGAGGTTCCCAGCGTGGAAATGCAAGTGTCTCAGTGCAGACCAAGCATGGGGATCTGGGCCAGCAGGTGGGTCTAGGTGTGCCAATGGGAGTGGGCACATACCCAGGCCACAGGAAATCAAATCAAGAGGGTGTGTGTGTGTGTGTGCGCACGTGTGTGTGCACGCAGGCATGGGCTTGCAGGGCTTTCAGAGCAGGGGCCGACGGCATTCTCCCTCGGGCCAGCGGTCAGATGTGGGGTTCAGGAAACAAGGCCCAGGTGGGGATGAATCACAGGGCTGTGATTCTAGAAGGGATAGCTGTGAGGGGCCGGGACAGGCTAAGCTGGAGGACTCACCAGACTTGCGGGGGTCAACACGCTCCAGATGTCTCCTAGACCTCTCACACTCAGCACATCCAAACCTGAACCCAGCACCTGGCCCCACACCTGTCCCCTGGCTAGAGACGGGGGCCTCATCCCAGCTGTTCCCCTTCTCCCACAGCCTCTCAGCTGCGCGTCGGGTCCATTCTGCATCTTGAACATCTCTCCCAGTGGATTCCCTTCTGCTGTCCTGGTCCAGGATCCATCCCAGCTCTGACCAACGTTCCCCTCCCTGACCTCCTGAATAGGAGGAATACAGCCTGTCTATCCCCTTCTGAGTGCCTATCACAACCAGGAATAGTGGCTATCCAGTTACTTGTCTGCAATCAGTCTCCCCACTGTCCTGTAAGCCTCACAAGGGTGGGGCCCAGGGCTGTCACAGTCACTGCTGTGTCCCCAGCACTGCCCAGTGCCAGGCCAGGCACACGCATGATGCTCATTAGATCTAAGCTTAACACATAAGTGAGTCCCGCCTCCAGCCTCCTTCCCACCTGCCGGCCCCAGCCTCACCCTCTGCAATTGTCCCCCACACAGCAATCAGAAGGAATTGGTGAGAAGAAAAGAACTGGCTGGGCGCGGTAGCTCAGGCCTTTAATCCCAGCGCTTTGGGAGGCTGAGACAGGCGGATCATGAGGTAAGGAGTTCAAGACCAGCCTGGCCAACATGGTGAAACCCATCTCCAATAAAAATACAAAAAATTAGCGGGGCATGGTGGGAGCCCCCTGTAATCCCACCTACTCGGGAGGCTGAGACAGGAGAATCGCTTGAACCCAGGAGGCGGAGGTTGCCGTGAGCCAAGACCACGCCACTGCACTCCAGCCTGGGCAACAAGAGCAAGACTGTCTCAAAAAAAGAAAAGAAAAGAACAAACCTACCATTCCCCGTCGCCCCACCCCCAATTCCTGCCGCAAATAAAAGTAACACATTGCAAGAAAACAAAGTACTCAAACTATAAAATGTAAAGTCAAAGTCCCCTCCTCAGAGGAACCCTCAACTACTGCGGTCGCCAGCCTGTTTTCCCCTAGCGCCATCTCCTGGACAGCCCGTAGTAAGCATACCTCACTCATTTCTGAGCTCTTCAACTGGAGGTTTGTTCAGATCTACACCATCGTTACCTACTCATAATCCAGCCCCACTATGAAAGGTGAGCACTCTGCCCCCATGTGGCCTGCCCTTTCTCCGCTCCCCCATTTCTACAGGGGATTTGTATGCAGTTTTTATTATTCTATGTTCTGTTGTTTTTTTTTTTTTTATTTTTTTTAGACGGAGTCTCGCTTTGTCCCCAAGGCTGGAGTGCAGTGGCATGATCTCCGCTCTGCAATGCAGTGGCCATGGAAACACTCTCCAGTGTGGTGTGACTAAGGCAGAGAGGAGACCCTCTGAGTGCTGCTTCATGAGACTTTGGTGCTTTTTTTTTTGATACAGAGTCTTGCTCTTGTTGCCTAGGCTGGAGTGCAGTGGCTCGATCTTGGCTCACTGCAACCTCTGCCTCCCGGGTTCGAGTGATTCTCCTGCCTGAGCCTCCCAAGTAGCTGGGATTACAGGTGCCCACCACCATGTCCGACTAATTTTTGTATTTTTAGTAGAGACGGGATTTCACCATGTTGGCCAGGCTGGTCTCAAACTCCTGACCTCAAGTGATCCATCCACCTTGGCCTCCCAAAGTACTGGGACTACAGGTGTGAGCCACCGTGTCTGGCCTAACTCCAACTTCATGAGAGATCTTAACCTATAATTTTCCTTTTCTGTAATGACTTTATCAGGCTTTGATATCAGTATTCTATTGGACTCATAAAATGAGTACGTCAGTATTCCTACTTTCTCTATTACTTAAAAGAATATGGACAATGGTCTTTCTTTCTTTCTTTTCTTTTCTTTCTCTTCTCTCTCTTCTTTCTTTCCCTCTTTTTCTTTTTTTTTTTTTTTTGAGATGGAGTCTCGCCATGCTGTCCCAGGTGGACTGTAGTGGCACAATCTCAGCTCACTGCAACCTCCACTTCCCAGGTTCAAGTGATTCTCTCACCTCAGCCTCCCATGTAGCTGGGACTACAGGCACATACCACCACACCTGGCTAATTTTTGTATATTTTGGTAGAGACAGGGTTTCACCATGTTGACCAGGCTGGTCTCGAACTCCTGACCTCACGTGATCCACCCGCCTCAGCCTCCCAAAGTGCTGGGATTACAGGTGTGAGCCACCGCACCTGGCCCCCTCCATTTCTCTCTTCCTGTCTTTTCCCAATTCTTCTTTTAGATCTCAGCTGGACTGTCCCTTCCTCCAGGAAGCCCTCCCTGAACCATAGGCTGGGTCAGACACATTCTCAAGGTTCTCAAAGCTCCCTGGGCTTAACACGAGGCCGGCCTTAATAAATGGCAGCAAGACCTTTGGAGTCACACAGACCTGGACTCAAATCCTGGTTCTGTCACTTTCTGGATACGCAAGCTGAGCCTTGGTGTTTCCTTATCAAAACTGGGGGTCAAAATACTCAACTGACAGGATTGGGAGAATGGCAATGACAGAGTAAGGGAGAAAATGCTCAGTTTGTAAATGTTAACCTAATATCCTCTTCCTGACTTCTGTTAGGAATTTTATTCCTGGAAGTACATCCTACCCACTGGTGTGAATCTACTCTTGGGTTACATAGAATTGTTTTCCGTCTCCTCCCTGAACTCTCTCCCTCCAGACTCACTCCCTTTCATCTGTCTTCCATACCGGAGAATCCCAACTCAGATGTCCCCTCCTCCAGGAAGCCTTCCCTGACCTCCAGACCCCTGGGATCCTCTATCTGAGCTCTGACTGCTCTGGGTCCTCACTGCATGGTGACAAGTCTGTCTCTCCAACTGGACTGTGAGGCCGATGCAGGCAGGACCTGAGGCTAACTCGGTCACTGCACTGTCCCCAGCCCCAGATAGGCACAGAGCAGGCACTTAATGAAAAAGCTGATCTGTGGAGGTGCCCAGGAGGTGACCATGGACAATGGGTATGGCTCCCGTCTCTGGCTCCCCCATCTCCCTTCTCTCTCTCCTGATGCTTTTGGTGTTATCTGTCCCCTCGAGAATGTGGCACCGTGCATTGCCCCTCCTCCTGGATTTCCTGGATTGGCTCCAGGCCCCCTCTACCCATCTGTCTCTGATATAGACCCTTTCCTCGGCCTCAGTGGCTGTCATTTCTCAGGGCACCATTTCCTAAGCCCTTTTCTCACTCGACTGTCACATCTACTTCCAGGGGCCACTCAGAACTTCAGGACCCAAACTCCTATGCTCAGATCTCTCTCAGCCCCAGAGCTCCAGGCCACAGGCACTTCAGACACTCTAGGTCACAACACAGTGGCTGACCAAGCCCAGAGAGATTTCCCGGGGAAAGGAGGGATATGTTAACCCACGGAGGCAAGTAAAGTGACGTACTTGGCCACAGTTAACTATTGTTCAAGATTTTTCTGAGCATGAAACTGCAGGTGGCTGGAATGCAACCCTTTCCTCAGGAAATGTGCTGCTAAGACCAAACAGCTCCCTCCGTGGTGGGGGACCGGGGCTCGGGAGCTTATGCACAAATAGGACAGGCCGGGCGCGGTGGCTCACGCCTGTAATCCCAGCACTTTGGGAGGCCGAGGTGGGTGGATCACCTGAGGTCGGGAGTTCGAGACCAGCCTGACCAACATGGAGAAACCCTGTCTCTACTAAAAATACAAAATTAGCCAGGCATGGTGGCGCATGCCTGTAATCCCAGCTACTCGGGAGGCTGGGGCAGGAGAATCGCTTGAACCTGGGAGGTGGAGGTTGCGGTGAGCCGAGATCATGCCATTGCACTCCAGCCTGGGCAACAAGAGCAAAACTCCATCTCAAAAAAGAAAGAAAGAAAAAAAGAACAAAGCACCTCTTCCCCACTATTGGGAACACGCCTGCATACGATGGCTGCTTCCTCGTAAAATGAAGGGAAGGTATTCCTCATAGGGTCCACTACTCGATGGTGAAGGGTCGTCATAAGGACACAGTAGTGGCTGCTAGAGCCCACGATGGCAAGAGGGCCATGACGAACATGCTGGCTACTGAGAGGCTAAATCCCGTGGAACCGGTAACCGGAACTGTATACTAGGGAGGAGGGAGAGGTTATTTAATATGGGAGAGGGAAAGGAAAAACATCAAATCCTTATCTTTCATACAAGGAAGTTGGCTGATAATAAAAGATGGGGAAGATCCCAGCACTTTGGGAGGCCGAGGCGGGCGGATCACTGAGGTCAGGAATTCGCAACCAGCCTGACCAATATGGTGAAACCCTGTCTCTACTAAAAATACAAAAATTAGCTGGGCGTGGTGGCAGGCATCTGTAATCCCAGCTACCCGGGAGGCTGAGGCAAGAGAATCGCTTGAACCCGGGAGGCAGAGGCTGCAGTGAGCCGAGACCATGCCAGTCAGTGCACTCCAGCCTGGGCAACAGAGCGACACTCCGTCTCAAAAATAAATAAATAAATAATAAAATAAAATAAAAATAAAAAAATGAAAGATGGGGAAGAAATAATAAAAGATGAGAAAAAAATGTCCAAATGAGGAATGTTTAGAAATTCTCTTATTAGGGCCAGGCATGATGGCTCACGCCTATAATAATCCCAGCACTTAAGAGGCCGAGGCAGTGGATCATTTGAAGTCAGGAGTTCAAGACCAGCCTGGCCAACATGGCGAAACCCCATCTCTACTAAAAATAAAAAATTAGCCGGGAGTGGTGATGCACACCTGTAATCCCAGTTACTTGGGAGGCTGAGGCAGGAGAATCGCTTGAATCCAGGAGGCAGAGGCTGCAGTGAGCTGAGATGGTGCTGCACTCCAGCTTGGGTGATACAGTGAGACTCCATCTCAAAAAAAAAAAAAAAAGAAAAGAAAAGAAAAAGGAAAAAGAAATTCCCTTATTAAGAAACATGATAGGCCGGGGGCGGTGGCTCACACCTGAAATCCCAGCACTTTGGGAGGCCAAAGCAGGTGGATCATGAGGTCAGGAGTTCAAGACCAGTCTGGCCAACATGATGAAACCCTGTCTCTACTAAAGACAAAAAAAAAAAAAAATTAGCTGGGTGTGATGGTGCACGCCTGTAATCTCAGCTACTCAGGAGGCTGAGGCAGGAGAATCTCTTGAACCCGGGAGGCAGAGGTTGCAGTGAGCTGAGATCGCGCCACTGCCCAGCCTGGGCGACACAGCGAGACTCAGTCTCAAAAAATATATAAATAAATAAAAGAAATGACACCTAAATGAACGTGCGTTTCTGGAGAAGATCCTGGAACAGGCAGAAAAGGACACCAGTGGAAACACTGCTGAGATAGGAATGAGGCCTGCAGGCTTTATACCAGTGTTCATTTCCTGGGTCGCCTCATTGCATTGTGGTTATGTAAAATGTTATCATCCGGAGACTCTGGGTGAAAGGTATGTGGGAACTCTCTGTACTTTTATTGTAACTCTTCTGTGGGTCTAAAATTAGTTCAAAGTAGAAAAACGAAAACAGAAACAGCCCCCAGGTGGCTCGACTGTGAGGAAATGGACCTTCTCACCCATTTGCTGGTGTAAGTGTAAATCCGTGCACACCCTGGAGTCAGTCATTCTACTTCTGGGCATTTATGTCAGGTTCACCCGTCCAGGTGGGAAAGGCCTTGCTGGGCTCCTTAATCCTGCAGCATAGTGTATGATAACAATTTTTTTGTTTGTTTTAGAGTCGGAGTCTCACTCTGTCGCCCAGGCTGGAGTGCAGTGGCTCGATCTTGGCTCACTGCAAGCTCCGCCTCCCAGGTTCACACCGTTCTCCTGCCTCAGCCTCCTGAGTAGCTGGGACTACAGGCGCCCGCCACCATGCCCAGCTAATTTTTGTATTTTTAGTAGAGACGGGGTTTCACCGTGTTAGCCAGGATGGTCTCGATCTCCTGACCTTGTGATCCACCCGCCTCAGCCTCCCAAAGTGCTGGGATTACAGGTGTGAGTCACTGTGCCCAGCCTATGATAACAATTAAAAAGCCAAGAGAGACCCTCTGACACTATAATCTCACAAATTCCAGCATTTCTGTCAGCAGCTGAAATAGAGTAAGGAAGTTTTGTTTTTTGTTTTTGTTTTGAGACAGGGTTTCACTCTGTCACCCAGACTGAAGTACAGTAGCAGGATCATGGCTTACTGTGGCCTGGAATCCCAGCGATCAAACAGTCCTCCCACCTCAGCCTCCCAAGTAGCTGGGACTACAGGCGCACGCCACCATGCCCTGCTAATTTTTGTACTTTTAGTAGAGATGGGGTTTCACCATGTTGGCCAGGCTGGTCTCAAACTTCTGACCTCATGATCCACCTGCCTCGGCCTCCCAAAGTGCTGGGATTACAGGTGTGAGCCACTGTGCCCGGCCTTTTTTTTTTTTTTTTTTTAAATACAGATGAGATTTTGTCATGTTGCCCAGGCTGGTCTTGAACTCCTGAGCTCAAGCAATCGGCCTGTCTTGGCCTCCCAAAGTGCCGGGATTACCGGTGTGCACCACTGTGCCTGACCAAAACAGATAATTAAAACTTTTTTCAAAAAAATCAAACAAGCCACCTTGGCCCCCAGGATTCCACAGGTTAAGCCTATACCTCTGCACCTCTGCTCCCTCCTCAAGACCCAATAAAATAGCAGTCCTGGAAGGAAAGACAGCAGAAGCCACAAGAACAAAGAGAAGCATCAGGGTGGGGGTGGGGCGGTTGGGAGGGTATGCGACTAGGCGGAAGGGGAGGGAATCAATGCAAGCCTTGAGGCGGGAGTAGATGGCTGAGAGGTAACTGAGCCAGCACGGAGGCTGCTGAGACCTAGGCACCCTGGAAGGGGGCAGGTAGAGGGAGGAAGGGGAGAGGGGGAAAGGGCAGTGACAAGAAGCAGAAGGAACTGGACACTAGGACCACACATGCAAAGTGACTGAGGGTGGGGTTAAGCCCAGGATCCCTCCTTGACTGGGGGTAAACCAGGAGGACTCTGGGAACAGCCCAGGGGGCAAGTGCCACACTGAAAACAAGCCTGTTCCTCTGGCATGGGGCTGGTGGGCAATGCAGACATCAAGAGCTCACTCAGCCTTGGCCTTGAACTCTAGTAACCCTGCCTGGTGTTGCTGGGGACAAAACCACACCTGCCACTGAGGTCCAGATAGGGGCTCTGCTTAGCTGTGAGCCCGGCCATGAGGTGATGAGGATGGGAAGGATCTGGGTCAAAGACATCCCAGTGGCTCCCAGACCCCTGCTTCTCTGTCTCCCTCCAAAGCCATTTAAAAATACACCAACTAGCTCTTTTTTAAGAGTTTGCATTGTTCCCTGCTATCTTTGAAGTTCCACCTACATTTTACTTTCTCTATAAAGTTTTATCCTAATGTGACTTTTTTATGCTCAAATGTCCTATCATAAGTCTCTGAAACAAAAATGTATCTATAAATTAAAATCAAAAATTTCATTCTTTGTGATTTTAGTTAAAACTTTTCTCGGCCGGGCGTGGTGGCTCACGCCTGTAATCCCAGCACTTTGGGAGACCGAGGTGGGCGGATCACGAGGTCAAGAGATCGAGACCATCCTGGCCAACATGGTGAAACCCCATCTCTACTAAAAATAAAGAAAAAAAAAATTAGCTGGGCGTGGTGGCGCACGCCTGTAGTCCCAGCTACTTCGGAGGCTGAGGTAGGAGAATTGCTTGAACCTGGGAGGCGGAGGTTGCAGTGAGCCGAGATGGTGCCACTGCACTCCAGCCTGGTGATAGAGCAAGACTCCGTCTCAAAAAACAAAACAAAAAACAACAAAACAATCTTTTCTCTTGGATTGCATTATCATGCAATTTCTATTAGTATACCACTGATCGAAACTGCACACATTACATAATTTGATGTCTAGTGGCTGGGCGTGGTGGCTCACGCCTGTAATCCCAGCGCTTTGGGAGGTCGAGGCGGGTGGATCACCTGAGGTCAGGAGTTCGAGACCAGCCTGGCCAACATGGTAAAACCCCGTCTCTAGTAAAAATACAAAAATTAGCCGGGCATGGTGGCATGACCCTGTAATCCCAGCTACTCGGGAGGCTGACGCAGGAGAATCGCTTGAACCTGGGAGGCGGAGGTTGTGGTGAGCTGAGATCATGCCATTGCACTCCAACCCGGGCGACAGAGTGAGACTAACTTTTGTATTTAGTCTAATTACGGCTAATTTTTGTAATTCTAGTAGAGACAGGGTTTCACCATATTGGTAAGGCTGGTCTTGAACTCCTGATCTTAAGTGATCCACCTGCCTCAGCCTCCCAGAGGCTGGGATTATAGCCATGAGCCACCGCGCGCGGCCACAAAAAGATTTTTAAATTAGCTGTACATGGTGGTGCATGCCTGTGGCCCCAGCTACTCAGAAGGCTCAGAAAGGAGGATCACTTGAGCCCCCAGGTTCAAGGCTGCAGTGAGCCATGATCCTGCCACTGTACTGCAGCCTGGGTGACAGAGTGACACTTGGTCTTAATCAAATCAATCAATCAATCAAATCTGAGAAAGACATACAAGAAAATAAAATTATAGAATATGTCACTGATGACCACAGATGAAATCTTTAGGAAAATATTAGCAAACGAAAGCCAGCAATATATAAAAAAGATAATATAGCATAATCAAGTGGGATTTCTGCAGGAATATAAGATTGGTTTAATATTCTTTTTTTTATTATTATTATTGTTTTTTGAGATGGAGTCTTGATCTGTCGCCCAGGCTGGAGTGCAAAGGTGCAATCTCAGCTCACTGCAACCTCTGCTGCCAGGGTTCAAGTGATTCTCCCGCCTCAGCCTCCCAAGTATCTGGGATTACAGGCGCAGACCACTGTACCCTGCTAATTTTTGTATTTTTAGTAGAGTTAGGGCTCTGCCATGTTGGCCAGGCTGGTCTCTAACTCCTGACCTCAGATGATAATACCCGCCTTGGAGTCCCAATGTGCTGGGATTACAGGAGTGAGTTACCACTCCCTTAGATGATCCACCCGCCTGATTTTTCTTTTTTTTTTTTTTTTGAGACGGAGTCTCGCTCTGTCGCCCAGGCTGGAGTGCAGTGGATAATCTCGACTCACTGCAACCTCTGCCTCCCAGGTTCGAGTGATTCTCCTGCCTCAGCTTCCCAAATAGCTGGGACTACAGGCACGTGCCACCATGCCCAGCTAATTTTTTTTTTTGTATTTTTAGTAGAGACAGGGTTTCACCATGTTGGCCAGGCTGGTCTCAATCTCCTGACCTTGTGATCCGCCCGCCTTAGCCTCCCAAAGTGCTGGGATTACAGGCGTGAGCCACCGCACCTGGCTCAGCCAGTTGCTTATAAAATTAAATATAACCTTACCATATAATCCAGAAATTTTACTCCTAGATAATTACTGGGAGAATTTCATTTCTACCAAGAGAAATGAAAACATCCATATAAAGGCTTGTACACAAATGTTCATAGCACCTTTACTTGCAATAACTTGGAAACAACCCAAATGCCCATCACTAGGACAGTTATTAAACAAAGCATGGCATATTCATATATTGGAATAAAAGAAAAGAATACACTTTTATTAAGAGTAATAAACAAAATAACAAAATAAACTGGACAGGCATGGTGGCTCACACTTGTACTCCAGCACTTTGGGAGGCCAAGCGGTGAGGATCACCTGGGCCCATGAGTTCAAGACCACTATCGGCAACTTAGTGAGATCCATCTCTACAAAAAATAAAATAAATTAGCTGGGCATGGTGGCATGTGCCTGTGGTCCCAGCTACTCAGGAGGCTGAGGCAGGAGGATCGCTTGATCCCAGGAGGTTGAGGCTGCAGTGAGCCGTGTTTGTGCCACTGCCCTCCAGCCTGGGTGACAGGGGGAGACCCTGTGTCAAAAAAAAAAAAAAAAAAAAAGAAGAAGAAGAAATGAACTATTGATACATTCAGCAAGAAGTATCTCAAAAGTATCAAATGAACAAAAGCTAAACATAAATTTCATAGTGTATGATTCCATTTATATCAAGTTGAACAACAAGCAGAACTAATCAATAAGGAGAGAAGTCAGATAAGGAGACAGAGCAGGGGAGGAGGGACCTTTCTAGAGTAATGACGATGTTTTATATCTTGGGTACTAGTTACATGGGTATATGCATGTACCAATACTCATTGAACTGTAGCCTTTAGATCTGCACCTTGCATTGTATAGATTCTATATCTCAACAAAGAATATACCAAAAAAACAAGTGCCAATAATTAAACATAAGAGGAGGAGTTTGGGAGCCAGTGGGATATGACTTCTTATCCTGTACTGCCTCAGGGAACCTGTTTCTCTCGCTTTGAGAGATTTCCTCACTCATAAAACCAGGATGGTCATAAACTCCCTAAATAAGGTGGTTAAGATCATTTGCTGAGATAATGGAAAGCATATTAAATAAAAGCTGTTATTATCAGTCAATAAATTATTATTCAGGGTAAACGTAGCTTCAAGCCAGTCTCTGCCCTGGTTGCCCTTCCCCAGATGTGATCCAGTCAGATGATGATGATGATGACAATGATTATTACTGTTATTTTGAGACACAGTCTCACTCTATCACACAAGCTGGAGTGCACTGGTACGATCTCAGCTCACTACAACCTGAGCCTCCAAAGGTCAAGTGATTCTCCAGTTTTAGCCTCCCAAAATACTGGTATTACGGGTGTTGGCCACCCCACCTGGCAATCCAGTCAGTTTATTTATTTATTTTGTTATTTATTTATTTTTTGAGACAGAGTCTTGCTCTGCCACCTAGGCTGAAGAGCAGTGACACAATCTCGGCTCACTGCAACCTCCGCCTCCCGGTTTCAAGCCATCCTCCTGCCTCAGCCTCCCGAGTAGCTGGGATTACAGGCATGCCCCACCACATCTGGCTAATTTTTGTATTTTTAGTAGAGATGGGGTTTCACCATGTTGGCCAGGCTGGTCTCGAACTCCTGACCTCAGGTGATCCGCCCACCTCGGCCTCCCAAATTGCTAGGATTACAGGTGTGAGCCACTGTGCCCCCGCCCAATCCAGCCAGTTTTAAGCTTGCCCTAACAGTGCTCCAAGTATTAACAGAATTGTGCAGGCCGCAATAGGCAGTGCTTCCTCCCACAGACCTGGCTTGATCTTTCCATTACAGCAACCCGAGACTGCAGTAACACACAATGCTCCAGTTACCAGAGGGGCATGACTGGTTCCATCTGCCCAGCATCTTGGGGGATCCTATCTCCCCAACTTTTGGTTCAAGGGATTCAGGAGGAGGTAACCCCACTCCTGAGCCTGGCCAATTAGGGCACTGCTTTCCCTGGGCCACAGAGACGGTGCTGGGATGGGGATGCGACGCAGGGTGGACCACTGGATTCAGCCTGGGAATTTGGCAGGAAATCCGGGATGAAGCACCCCTCTGTGCCCTGGGGTCACTAGGCAGGTAACTAATACCCTCAAATGTGCCCCATGAGAGCAAGGATCTTTGTTCTGTTGACTACTGAGTCATGCCTCTTAGAACAGTTCCTGGCACACAGCAGGCACTAAATAAAGATTTGTTGAGTGAATGAATTACTTAGCCTCCTAATGGACTGAAGCATAGCCACACCCCAGAAAATGATCCCCACCTCTACTCTCCTCCCAGGCCTGGAGAGACCAACTCAACTTGGTATAGAGGACACTCAGGGGTTTCTAAGGCTCAGAGGAAGCAATTAACAGAGAGGCTAGGGCCGAGCGCGGTGGCTCACGCCTGTAATCCCAGCACTTTGGAAGGCCAAGGCAGACAGATTACTTGAGGTCAGGAGTTCAAGACCTCCCTGGCCAACATGGTGAAACACCATCTTTACTAAAAATACAAAAATTAGCTGGGCGTGGTGGCGGGCACCTGTAGTCACAGCTATTCAGGAGGCTGAAGCAGAAGAATCACTTGAACCCAGGAGGCAGAGGTCGTAGTGAGCCGAGATCGCGCCACTGCACTCCAGCCTGGGCGACAGAGCAAGACTCTGTCTCAAAATAAACAAAAAAGATTTCAGAACAACTTCAGTGCTTCTGATTACCAGTGCTACTTTATATTATTCTCTACTGTCTTAGTAATTCCATCCTCCCCACCTCCATTAGAGTTTAGAAGCCGATACTCACCACTGCAACCTCCCATACACCAAGGGGTGGGAGGTGACCCGGTTGTGGTAAGCTGGCAGTGAGGGGAGTTTCCTGGGGGCTTCTGGAAAAGGATTTTCCTCCTTGAGGCGTTACCCTCACTTACCTGACCACCCGCCCCTCCATACACACACGCACAGACTTCCTCCCTTATGAAACATAAAGGCACAATGCCTGGAGCCGCAGCAGCCCTACTGAGGCCATGAGGACTGCCTGAGCACCAACACAGCAGAGATGGAGTCCTCAGGTTCCCAATGACACCACTGAGCCACCAAACCAACCACGAACAGGCCTTCCTCAGGGCTTACTGAAAAGCCAGCAAAAAACACCCTTTTGATTTAAGGTTTGATTGACATTTACTGGCTGGGTTTTCAATTAATTACAGATGAGCACAAACTAATACAGAGATACACCGGGGTCAATGACCGAGATGGCCTCTGGTGCTTTCTCAGGCAGGCGCCATCCCCAGGCTGACACGGGCGCCCTCTCCTGTCCACTTGGCATATTGCTTGCAGCCAGCGCAAGTAGATTCCCTGGGATGCACTCAGGTTGCAAATCAGCCAGCCCTCTACACAGGGGCTTCTGAAAAAGATCCCTGTTCAGAAATCGGCCAGAAGATTTAGCCATGAGTACATGAGCAAATTCCAGCAAATGCCTCTGCATAATGAAGGGTGGGACTAAAAAAGGAGCAGCGAGATTAAACGCAGCCAATGACACACTTCTTCCACCTGAGACTATGTGCCTTAGTTAGGTCTTTGCCAGCTGTGACAGCCACAAACAAAGAATGTCAAAGCTGGCTGGGAGCGGTGGCTCATGCCTGTAATCCCAGCACTTTGGGAGGCTGAGGTGGGCAGATCACCTGAGGTCAGGAGTTCGAGACCAGCCTGGCCAATATGGTGAAACCCTCTCTCCACTAATAATACAAAAAAAAATTAGCTGGGCATAATGGCACACCCCTGTAATCCCAGCTACTTGGGAGGCTGAGGCAGGAGAATTGCTTGAACCTGGGAGGTAGAGGCTGCAGTAAGCTGAGATTGAACCACTGCACTACAGCCTGGGCGACAGAGTGAGACTCCATCTTGGGGAAAAAAACAAAAACAAAACAAAATTAGCCGGGTGTGGTGGCAGAAGCCTGTAATCCCAGCTGCTCGGGAGGCTGAGGCAGGATAATCACTTGAACCTGGGAGGTGGAGGTTGTAGCGAGCCGAGATTGTGCCACTACTCTCCAGCCTGGGCGACAGAGCGAGACTCTGTCTCAAAAAAAAAAAAAATTCAAAGCCAGACTCTCACAGAGGGTTTCACCAAGAGTTTCCAAATTTACTTAAAAATGTCTGCATAGGAAAATGTTTTCAGTGAGAGCAAAACTATTTGGGGGGGGCATGAATAAATAAGTTTATTTTAAAAATTTTTATGTTCGTTTCATCCCTCTAATTTTTGTGTATGTTTTTAAATGCATATAATATAACCATACTATTATATGTTAGCGCTATACATGACTGCTAAATACTTTCATTTATTTATTTATTTACTTATTTTATTTTATTTTTTTGAGACAGGGTCTTGCTCTGTCGCCCAGGCTGGAGTGCAATGGTGCGATCTTGGCACACCGCAACCTCCACCTCCCGGGTTCAAGCGATACTCTTGCCTCAGTCTCCCAAGTAGCTGAGATTACAGGCATGCGCCACCATGCCCAGCTAATTTTTTGTATTTTTAGTAGAGACGGGGTTTCTCCATGTTGTTCAGGTTGGTCTTGAACTCCCCACCTCAGGGGATCCACCCGCCTTGGACTCGCAAAGTGCTGGGATTACAGGCATGAGCCACCGTGCCTGGCTGACTGCTAAATAATTTTACATACGTGTACACATGTGCATACATATATGCTAGGGAAGGAAACTCAGAAGTGTTTCCTTGATAGGAGAACATAATAATAAATGTTTGGAGGTCACCAGCAGCAGCCTGGCTGCCATATAATATAACTGATGTGACGCTCTGGTGATTATAAATAAACTCCAGCAAAGTGATTTTCAAACACTGGTGCGTGTGAGAATGTACTCTAGAGACTGCTAAAAATAAACACGTCCACCCCTTCCCTACGTCCACCAAATCAGGACCTGCAGGTAGCACTCCTGGGCATCTACTGGAAGCGCCCCAGAAAGCTCACTAGTTTTCCTCCATATTGTGCACCTTTCAGCTCCCCAATCCTCTTGGCAGTTGTGTTTAACCTGGTGGTTAGTTAGCCCTTCTATTGAGAGCTGAACACCAACTGTTGTAGCTGTCCTTTCTAGAAGTTTTGTTTAATTCTTTTTCCAGCTTCCTGGCAATTTTTCATTTTACTTGTGTTTTAATATCCTTCTCTTTTATCCTCTTAACAGATAAGCTTAGGTATTTTATATCCACATCTGATAATTCCACGTTTGCAGGCTGTGACCTGCCATGTTTTTCTGCTGGCTCTCGCTCATGGTGGCTGCTTTTTTCATGTGGTGTATATATATATATATACCAATATATATTGATATATATATATATTTTGTATTTTTAGTAGAGACGGGGTTTCTCCATGTTGGTCAGGTTGGTCTGATATATATATGAGAGATATATATCTCTCTCATATATATCGATATATGTATATATATATACACATATATACATATATGTATATATATCTCATATATATCGATATATATGATTATATATCTCATATAAATAAAAAATAAAAAAATATATAGTATATATATTGATATATATCTCATATATATCGACATATATGAGATATATATCAATATATATCTCATATATATCAACATATATGAGATTATCGATATATATCGATATATATCATGATATATGTATATCGATATATGATATATATCTTATATATCATATAATAATCACATATATCGAGATATATGATATATATCATATACGAGATATGAGATATATATCATATGATATATATATCATATATGGATATATATCATGATATATGTATATAAATATACGATATATATCATATATATCATAAATATATATATCAATATATATCATATATATCTATATGAGATATATATCTATATATCATACTATATATGATATATATAGATATATATCTATATATATCATACTATATATATAGATATATATCGAGAGATATATATATATATATATTTTTTTTTTTTTTACTGTGAGCTTGTATGTGCTGGAACTCTATCTGAAGGATTTCTCCAAGGCCTGGGCAGAGAGAGCACAGGCAGGAAGAGTTTATGTTTGCCCTTGCCAGGTGCTTAGACACAATTAGGTACCCCTAGGGGTTCATTCTCAGCCTGCAACTTCCAGGACCTTTCAAAGAGGCCCCAAGCCCACATGAGGGACAGTCAGTGGCTACAAATTCTCAGAGGAGAATGTATCAGTCTCTACCTAGGGCAAAGCTTGTGTGCCTTCAGAAGGAGGTTTTTTTCTAGTTCACCAGGTACCTTGCCAGAGATCTGGTTCTACACAAGGCTGTTGCCTGCCCAATTCCCCCACAGCATAGTCCCCATCCCCCAGGCCAAGTGATACGGTGTGGCTGTGTCCCCACCCAAATCTCATCTTATATTCACACGTCTCACTAAAAATACAAAAAATTAGCTGGGCATGGTGGCACATGCCTGTAATCTCAGCTACTCGGGAGGCTGAGACAGGAGAATCACTTGAACCCAGGAGGTGGAGGTTGCGGTGAGCTGAGATCACGCCATTGCACTCCGGCCTGGGCAACAAGAGCGAAACTCTGTCTCAAAAAATAAACAAATAAAATGAATAAATAAGTAAATAAACATGTACAGAGTACTTGAGGGCCAGGTACAGTTCTATGTTTTATGGATCTTAATATCCACATAACAACCCAATTACAAGCATAAAACTGAGGCCCAGAGAGGTTAAATAACTCTCCCTGGGGTCAGGCAGAAAGTGGCAGAGCGGGGACAGATAAGCAGGCAGCCTGGTTCGAGGCCACGCTGCAAACAGTAAACAGTAAACACTGTTTACTGAATGGTGCTGAGGGAACATCAGAACTATGAGGTTAAGTGCTATTCGGTACAGAAAGGCAGAGGGACTCATGCAGGACACACACCACGTAAACAGCAGGGCAAGGATCTGAGTGCACGAAGTCTTTATCTAGAAGCAGAGGTTTTGGCACTTGGGCAGTAATGACAAGAAGGGATTCCGGCTGGGTGCGGTGGCTCACGCCTGTAATCCCAGCACTTTGGGAGGCCACAGCGGGCGGATCACTTGAGGTCAGGAGTTGGAGACCAGCCTGACCAACATGGTGAAACCCCGTCTCTACTAAAAATACAAAAATTAGCTGGGCGTGGTGGCGGGCACCTGTAATCCCAGCTACTCAGGAAGGCAAAAGCCTGGGCAACAAAGTTAGACTCCATCTCAAAAAAAACAAAGGGGGCCGGGCGCAGTGGCTCACGCCTGTAATCCCAGCACTTTGGGAGGCTGAGGCGGGCGGATCACGAGGTCAGGAGATCGAGACCATCCTGGCTAACATGGTGAAACCCCGTCTCTACTAAAGATACAAAAAATATTAGCCGGGCGTGGTGGCGGGCGCCTGTAGTCCCAGCTACTCGGGAGGCTGAGAGGCAGGAGAATGGCGTGAACCCGGGAGGCGGAGCTTGCAATGAGCCAAAATCGTGCCACTGCACTCCAGCCTGGGCGACAGAGCAAGACTCTGTCTCAAAAAAAAAAACAAACGGATTCCATGTATACCCCCTGTAGCCTGTAGTAGCAACCAGATGGGCATGTCTCGGGCCAGGGCTCACCTATCCACTATCCTGCTGCATCCTCACAAGAATCCTGGGAGATAAGTTCTATTAGTATCCCAGTTGATAAATATGGAAATGGAGGCTCACAGAGGTCAAGCTGCCTGCTCAAAGTCACATGGCTAATAAGCGGCAGTGCCAAGATCCGAAGCCAAGAGTGCCTACTCTGTGGCAGACTGTGCCATCAGGGACCCCTTCGTATCACACCCTGTGCAGTTCTTTCCCACACTCACTGTGGTCTGTGCCTGGAGCTGCTTTGACCAATAGTGTGGTGGAAATGACGCTGGAAGATTCCAGGCCTTGCCCTTAAATAACCTGCAGCTTCTGCTTCTTCCCTCATGAAAATCTGGCTGTTGGGGAGTCCTGAGCAGCCATGTGAGATATTCAGCTACCCTGCAGGACAGACCACGTGGAGAAGAGAGGCCCAGAGGCTACACTGAGAGGGAACCAACTCCCCAGTCCCAGTGCCAGTTCCAGATGACTCCAGCCCAGCCACCTCCGCCTGCACCTGGATGAGAGCCCGCCAAGCAGCAACCAGCAAAAGAACTGTCCGGCTGAGCCCAGGCAAGCCACAAAGGTAACAGAAACTAAGACTGACTGGGTTTTTTGTTTGTTTGCCTTTTTGAGATAGGGTCTTGCTCTGTTGCCCAGGCTGGAGTGCTGTGGCACGATCTCGGTTCACTGCAGCCTCCACCTCTCTCAGGTTCAAGCGATTCTCCTGCCTCAGCCTCCCGAGAAGCTGGGACCACAGGTACCCGCTAAATTTTTGTATTTTTAGTAAAGAAAGGGTTTTGCCATGTTGCCCAGGCTAGTCGCGAACTCCTGGCCTGAAGTGATCCACCCACCTCAACCTCCCAAAGTGCTGAGATTACAGGCATGAGCCACTGCACCTGGCTAAGAGTTACTACGGTAAGCCACCAAGCTTTGGATCAGATGGCTATGTAGAAAAAGAAAACTGAAACCAAGTCCATGGCCTAAATTCATAAGAATGGCCACAGAGCTGAGCACTTCTGAAAAAATGACCTCAGCAACCTGAATGAATGATCGTGGTGTATCCGTTTCCCATGGCCACTATAACAAACTACCACAAATGCAGTGGCTTAAAACAGCACAAATTTATTATTATTATTATTATTTGAGACAGGGTCTTGCTCTGTCACCCAGGCTGGAGTGCAGGGGTGCGGTCACAGCTCACTGCAGCCTCATTCTCCTGGGCTCAAGCAATCCTGCCGCAGCCTCCTGAGTGGCTAAAACTATAGGCATGCATCACCATGCCCCACTAATTGTTTTTTATTTTTAGTAGAGACAAGGTCTCGCTTTGCTGCCCAGGCTGGTCTTGAACCCCTGGGTTCAAGTGATCCTCCTGCCTTGACCTTCTAAAGTGCTGGGATAACAGGCATGAACCACCGCACCTGCCCTAAATTTATTATTTTACAGTTCCAGAAGTCAGAAGTCTGAAATGGGGGCCAGTTGTGGTGGCTCACGCCTGTAATCCCAGCACTTTGGGAGGCCAAGGCAGGTGGATCACCTGAGGTCAGGAGTTGAAGACCAGCTGGCCAACATGGTGAAACCCCCGTCTCTACTGATAATACAAAAATTAGGGCATGCGCCTGTAATCCCAGCTATTCAGGAGGCCAAGGCAGGAGAATCGCTTGAAACCGGGATGCAGAGGTTGCAGGGAGCTGAGATCATGCCACTGTAATCCAGCCTGGGTGACCATGTGAGACCCCCTCTCAAAAAACAAAACAAAACAAAACAAAAAACTGGGCACAGTGGCTCACGCCTGTAATCCCAGCACTTTGGGAGGCCAAGGCAGGTGGATCACCTGAGGTCAGGAGTTCAAGACCAGCCTAGCCAACATGGTGAAACCCTATCTCTACTAAAAATACAAAAAATTAGCCAGGTGTGGTGGTGGGTGCCTGGTGGTGGGTGCCAGGTGTGGTGGTGGGTGCCAGGTGTGGTGGTGGGTGCTACTCAGGGGACTGAGGCAGGAGAATCGCTTGAATCCAGGAGGCAGAGATTGCAGTGAGTTGAGATCGTGCCACTGCACTGCAATCTGGGCAACAAGAATGAAACTCCATCACCCCCCACCCCAAAAAAATTCCAAAATGGCTTTCACTAGGCTAATCTCAAGGTGTCCGCAGGGCTGTGTTCCTTTCTGAAGTCTCCAGTGGAGAATCCATCTCCTCGGCTTTTCCAGCTTCCAGAGGCTGCCCGCATTCCTTGGCTCATGCCTCCCTTCCGCCATCTTCAAGGCCAGCGGGGCAGCATCCCTCAAATCATTCCCTCTCTTGCCTCCCTCTTTCCCTTATAAGGACCCCTGTGATCACACTGACCTGACCTGCATAATTCAGGATCATCTCCCCATCCCCAAATCCTTCATTTGATCACATTTGCAAAGTCACCTTTGCTGTGCATGGTAACATATTCAACAGGTTCTTGGGATAAGGATGTGGACATCTTTGGGGGACCAGTCACTCTACTGCCTACTGTGTGTGATAAACCAGAAAAAGGACCAGTGCACTCCAAAGGAATAAACACAGATGAGCTGGAATCTTCCCACTGCCCAGAGATATCTCACAGCCTCCCTGGGAGCACCAAAAGTGCACTTTGCAGGCATGGCCTCAACCTGCCTAACATCACCAACCTCCTTTACTTTTGGGTTAAAATAATTTAAACAAAGGAATTCTGTGTTTAAAAAGATCTTTGCCTCCCCAGCAGGGTGCATCATCGATGATTTATGCTTCTAGCATGTACTGTTCTTTCCTCAGGCAGCCACAGCTACTGCTCCAGGCTCTCCTGTGAGACAGCTGGGCGCAGCCTGCTGAGTCAAAAGTATCTCAGCCAAAGGTACAGATACTGGATTTGTTGGTCAGCTCAGGACGCCTGACCTGAGAGAAAGCAGGGCCGCCAGTGCACCCTGGGAAATTCCAATCACCATGGCTGGGGGCCACAGCAAAGGGCAATTAGCAGTGTGAAGACACTAATGATGTAATTAAAAGGTGTAAATGTAAGAAGCCAGTACATTGCAATATCTGGTAGCATCTCCAACTCGACCTGTCCCTAACTGAGCTCCAGGTCTTTCTGTCCAACCTGCCCCTCCTCCAGTCGGCTGTCTCACACCCAATCCATGGGAAATCCTGCTGGCTCTACCTTGTAAACAAATCTACTGGTTATTCATTACTAAGAGGAAAAGGAAAGGTTCTTGACATGGTTACACCTTAACCAAGCGATCCAAATTACCATCACAAATGACAGAACAAATAGACCTCAGGGGTCCCCTGAAGGGATGTCCTTAGGAGGCACCTCGAGTCTGTGGTGTTCCCGCCAAACATGTTCAACATGAATCCAATCAGGGGAAGCAATCAGG
Source organism: Pan troglodytes (assembly GCF_028858775.2). NCBI lineage: Eukaryota > Metazoa > Chordata > Mammalia > Primates > Hominidae > Pan > Pan troglodytes. The sequence goes on from NC_072418.2 coordinate 48,535,427, forward strand.
AGACTCCAGACATCGGGACACACTATCAATCAGAGGACTGGCTCCATGTCAATGTCAAAAAACAAGGGCAGGGATACTATTCTAGAGCAGGGTCAGAAAACTCTTCCTGTAAAGGGGCAGAGAGTAAATATTTTAGATTTTGAGGCCAGGTGTGGTGGCTCACGCCTGTAATCCTGAAACTGCCTTTGCAAAATTATGACTGACACAGTGAAAGAGATCTAACTTGACTGACTCCATCTTCCAACCTCCAAGCTGTCCTTGTTCATTCCTGAGTGAAGGCTGAACTAACTTTGGGAGAAACTTAGTTTATAGTTTAAACAAACATGGTAACAGCCCTTTCCCAAAGCAGACCTCCTTCTTGCCTGGTGACTAGATTGCCTTTGTAGGACTAACATTAGCCACAAGATTAGAAATTATGGTTTAGGAGTCATGCAGCTGGAGGATACAAGATTCTGACCCTCCCTAAACTGCTCCTAAGATCAGTGCTTGAGATATTTCACAGACCCTGCACTTGATGGATCAGCTGGCCCCACCCAGATCAATAAATTGGCTCATCTGATCTTGTGCCCGCCCTCCCCCTCCCCCACCGCCACCCAGGAACTAACCGAGCACAAGACATCTCTGACTCCCTATGATTTCATCTCTGACCAATCAGCACTCCTGGCTCACTGGCTTCCCCTCACCCACCAAGTTATCCTTAAAAACTCTGCTCCCCGGCCAGGCGTGGTGGCTCATGCCTGTAATCCCAGCACTTTGGGAGGCCAAGGCGGGCAGATCTCCTGACGTTGGGAGTTAGAGACCAGCCTGATCAACATGGAGAAACCCCATCTCTACTTAAAATACAAAATTAGCCGGGCGTGGTGGCGCATGCCTGTAATCCCAGCTACTCGGGAGGCTGAGGCAGGAGAATCACTTGAGCCCGGGAGGCGGAAGTTGTGGTGAGCCAAGATTACACCATTGCACTCCAGCCTGGGTATCGGAGTGCGACTCTGTCTCAAAAAAATAAAATAAAATAAAATAAAACAGAACTCTGATATTGTCCCTCTGCTGCACAGAACCCTCCAGTAAGTCCTGTTCCACTCAGAGTAAAGCCAAGGCATTTGCAGTGACCCACAGGCCCCATACAAACTGTCCCCCTTTCCCGTCATCAGTTTCCTCTGTCCTGTGTGCCAGGCACGCTCATGCCTCAGGTCCTGTGTGCAAGCGGGATCCTCTGGGCTGGAACGTTTCTTCCCCCAGATAGCAATGCTGCTCGTTCCCTCCCTCCTTTGCATATTTTCAGTGAGTTCTCCCTGATAATCCTATCTAGGCTTATAGCCTTCCTTTACATATTCCTTGTTCTACAACCCTGATTTTTTTCCTAGAGCAATTATTGCTATCTAATATACTTCATCTTTTAACTATTTTTTCAGATGGAATCTCACTCTGTCACCCAGGCTGGAGTGCAGTGGTGCAATCTTGGCTTACTGCAACCTCTGCCTCTTGGGTTCAAGTGATTCTCCTGCCTAAGCCTCCTAAGTAACTGGGATTACAGGTGCCTGCCACCACACCTGGCTAATTTTTGTATTTTTAGTAGAGATGGGGTTTCACCATGTTGCCCAGGCTGGTCTCAAACTCCTGACCTCAAGTGATGCACCAGCCTCAGCCTCCCAAAGTGCTGGGATTACAGGCATGAGCCACTGGGCCCAGCCAACTATTTATTTCATTTATTGTCTGGCTTCCTCCACAAGAATGTAAGGTACCTGAGGGCAAGATGTTTTGCTTTTTCCTGCCTGTTGTATCTATAACATCTACATGACAGCCATGACCCTATGCCAGGCACTGACTTAACATTTTATATCCATTTACTTAATCCTCACCACAACACAATAAATATTATTTACAGCATAATGCATACATAGTATATACACAAAATAATAATAATAATAGTATCTACCTCATCATAATTGGTGAGGACCCAGTGCCAGAGGCTGGAAGGTGCTGCAGACAAGCCGTGGCACAAAGTACAAGCCCAGTTAATGTGACCATTACATAATACCCAATGTACAGAATCGGGAATTGAAGCTAAGAGGGGCTAAATGACGTACCCAAAGTCACCAGTCTGGGTAGGGATTCAAACCTATGTCAGTCTGACTCCAGAAGCCATTTTCTTTCTTTCTTTTTTTTTTTTTTTTCTTGATATGGAGTCTCGCTCTGTCACCCAGGCTGGAGTGTAGTGGCACGATCTCGGCTCACTGCAACCTCCGCCTCCCATGTTCAAGTGATTCTTCTGCCTCAGCCTCCCGAGTAGCTGGGATTACAGGCGCGCGCCACCATGCCCAGCTAATTTTTGTATTTTTAGTAGAGAAGGGGTTTCACCATGTTGGTCAGGCAGGTCTTGAAATTTGACTTCGTGATCTGCCCACCTTGGCCTCCCAAAGTGCTGGGATTACAGGCGCGAGCCACTGCACCCGGCCTTTTTTTTTTTTTTGAGACAGAGTTTCACTCTTGTTGCCCAGGCTGGAGTGCAATGGCGTGATCTCGGCTCACTGCAACCTCCACCTCCTGGGTTCAAGCGATTCTCCTGCCTCAGCCTCCCGAGTAGCTGGGATTACAGGCATGCGCCACCACGTCTGGCTAATTTTGTATTTTTAGTAGAGACGGGGTTTCTCCATGTTGGTCAGGCTGGTCTCTAATTCCCGACCTCAGGTGATCCACCTGCCTCGGCCTCCCAAAGTGCTGGGATTATAGGTGGGAGGCACCGTGCCTGGCACAGAAGCCTATTTATTTATTTATTTATTTATTTATTGAGACAGAGTCTCGCTCTGTCGCCCAAGCTGGAGTGCAGTGGTGTGATCTTGGCTCACTGCAACCTCTGCCTCCCAGGTTCAGGCAATTCTCCTGCCTCAGCCTCCCAAGTAGCTGGGACTACAGGTGTGTGCCACCACACCTGCCTAATCTTGTATTTTGAGTAGAGACAGGGTTTCACCATGTTGGCCAGGCTGGTCTTGAACTCCTGACCTCATGATCCACCCACCTCCGCCTTCCAAAGTGCTGGGATTACAGGCATGAGCCACTGCGCCCAGCTCCAGAAGCCATTTTCTAAACCACAATGCTAAGAATGTCACAGTGTTTGGAAGACAGGCAGAGACGGGAAACAAACTGGGTCTAGGAATTCAGTGTCCACAGTTTCGCCTCTGGCACAAATCTCTGCGTATGACCTGAGCAATTAACTGCTGCCCTCAACGCCTCCATTTTCCCTTCTATAAACCAGAGGAAGTCATTCCTCTTTCCGGACATGGGGACAAAACAGTTGTGGGGGTCAAATGAGATGGCTAACAGGAAAGCACTTTGGTAACTGTGAAATCTAATACTTTCCCATTCTAAGAGCTGCAGCCCCAACAAAGACCCCACCAAACACCGAACAACCAAGAATTCCGGGCCCTGGAAAGCAAATTTTAAGCATCCAAACTTACAGAGGGGGAAAAAAAGTGCACTCCCTTAACCATGTGGGCTTTGTGTGTGCTCCTCCCTCTGCCCCAGTGCTTTCCTTACTCCTTGTCCTGGTGTTGTCCTCACCCTTCAGGTCCCAATTCAGATGTCTCCTCTGCCAGGAAGCCCTTCCTGAACCCCATGCCATGTCAGGTGCCCAGTGGGCTCCCCCATCTCAGCTCTGCCCACTGTTGTGGGATACGTCTGTCCCCCGCAGGACTAGGAATTCCTTGAGGGCACAGATTGGTGCTGGTTTGGTCCCTGCTGTTTCGCCAGCATTGCCAGCACAAGGCCTGGCACAGGGCAGAGGCTCACAAAATACCAGCTAAAGGAAGTAATGAATGGATGGAGGGATGAATGGTGTGTAACCGCCCAAGGGGTTCACCTTGCCCGCTGCCTAGACAGAGCTGATTCATCAAGAGAGGAGAACTGCAAGACAAAGAGTAATTCACGCAGAGTTGGCTGTGCGGGAGGGTTTTTTGTTTGTTTGTTTGAGATTGAGACAGTCTTGTTCTGTTGCCCAGACTGGAGGGCAGTGGTGCAATCTCGGATCACTGCAACCTCTACCTCCTAGGTTCAAGCAATTCTCCTGCCTCAGCCTCCTGAGTAGATGAGATTACAGATGTACGCCACCACACCCAGCTAATTTTTGTATTTTCAGTAGACACGGGTTTTCACCATGTTGGTCAGGCTGGTCTCGAACTCCTGACCTCATGATCCACCCACCTCGGCCTCCCAAAGTGCTGGAATTACAGACGTGAGCCACCGCGCCCCAGCCAGGAGTCTTACTATTACTCAAATCAGTCTCCCTGAGCATTCAGGGAGATTTTATTTTTATTTTATTTTATTTATTTTATTTTTTTGAGATGGATTTTCACTCTTTCGCCTGGGCTGGAGTGAAGTGACGCGATCTTGGCTCACTGCAACCTCCATCCCCGGGTTCAAGCGATTCTCATGCTCCAGCCTCCCGAGTAGCTGGGATTGTAGGCGCCCGCCACCAAGCCCGCCTAACTTTTGTATTTTTAGTAGAGACGGGGTTTCACCATGCTGGCCAGGCTGGTTGCAAACTCCTGACCTCAGGTGCTCCACCCCCCTCAGCCTTCCAAAGTGCTAGGATTACAGGCGCGAGCCAATGGGCCCAACTGGGGCAGAGTTTTCTTGTTTTTTGTTTTTGTTTTGAGACGGAGTCTCGCTCTGTCGCCCAGGCTGGAGTGTAGTGGTGCGATCTCGGTGGAGCAGAGTTTTTAAGGATAACTTGATGGGTGAGGGGAAGCCAGTGAGCCAGGAGTGCTGATTGGTCAGAGATGAAATCATAGGGAGTCGGAGCTGTCTTCTTGCGCTCAGTCAGTTCCTGGGTTGGGGGGCCACAAGATCAGATGGGCCAGTTTATTGATCTGAGTAAGGCCAGCTGATCCATCAAGTGCAGGGTCTGTGAAATATCTCAAGCACTGATCTTAGGAGCAGTTTAGGGAGGGTCAGAATCTTGTATCCTCCAGCTGCATGACTCCTAAACCATAATTTCTAATCTTGTGGCTAATGTTAGTCCTACAAAGGCAATCTAGTCGCCAGACAAGAAGGAGGTCTGCTTTGGGAAAGGGCTGTTACCATGTTTGTTTAAACTATAAACTACAAACTAAATCTCTCCCAAAGTTAGTTCAGCCTTTGCCCACGAATGAACAAGGATAGCTTGGAGGTTAGAAGCAAGATGGAGTAAGTTAACTTAGATCTCTTTCGCTGTGTCAGTCATAATTTTGCAAAGGCGGTTTCAGTGGTTCTCTGACCCAGCCAATGATGCTAAATTCCCTTATTTTATGTCCCACGTAGCACAACACAGATCACCTTTTTTTTTTTTTTTTGGAGACGGAGTCTTGCTCTGTCACCCAGGCTGGAGTACAGTGTTACGATCTCGGCTCACTGCAAGCTCCGCCTTCCGGGTTCACGCCATTCTCCTGCCTCAGCCTCCTGAGTAGCTGGGACCACAGGCGCCCGCCACCACGCCCGGCTAATTTTTTGTATTTTTAGTAGAGATGGGGTTTCACCGTGTTAGCCAGGATGGTCTCCATCTTCTGACCTCGTGATCTGCCCACCTCGGCCTCCCAAAGTGCTGGGATTACAGGCGTGAGCCACCGCGCCCGGCAAGATCACCTTTTTAAAGTAGTTTATATTTTGGGTGTTTACTATGCCCTTTATTTCTATTTATTATTTTTTGAGACAGTCTTGCTGTGTCGCCCAGGCTGGAGTGCAATGGCACAATCTAGGCTCACTGCAGCCTCCACCTACCAGGTTCAAGCGATTCCCCTGCCTCAGCCTCCCAAGTAGCTGGGATTACAGGTGTGCGCCACCACACCCAGCTAATTTTTGTATTTTTAGTACAGACCGGGTTTCACTATGTTGGCCAGGCTGGTCTCGAACTCCTGGCCTCATGTGATCCGCCCGCCTCGGCCTCCCAAAGTGCTGGTATTACAGGTGTGAGCCACCGCGCCGGACCTTACTATGCCCTTTAGATCTGAGCTCGGGCGGCCCCCTCTAGGCAGCCCTGCTGGCCTCAGGTCCCTGGGTCACCCAGTTCCTCTGAGCTCCGGGGCTCCCACTTTCCCGACCACTCTGGGTTGACAGTGATGGATCAGGAGTATATCTCCCAGTGCTGAGCAAAAAGGCCGCATAGTCTGTCAACCGAATGAAAGGACGGCGTATGAGCGCATTAATGAGTACACAGATGAATGTCCTCTCTGGCTCAAAGTCCTTTTCCGGATTCCCAGGCCATGTCTCCAGAACCCAGACTTCACCCCCGAACCATGCCCCTAATCCAGACTTATTGACTACAGTAAAACTGAGGCACGTCGACGTCCTAAACGGAGGATATACAAGCACCTCCTAGATCAGTGGGGAAACTGAGGCACACGGTGCCGCTTTTGAAATGAAGTTGCCCAAGGACGGCCGGGCAAAGGACCCCGTCCGGTTTCTCCTCAGCCCCTCCCCTAGCTCCTCTATCCTGGAAAGCCCCGTCCAAATTTCTCCCATCTCTCACACTATTGGTTTAACAGGGCATCAGTCTCCAAGCGCTCTCTTCCTTTATCGGCTGGCATTTCCTACTCGCGTGGTGGCGCCTTGACCCGCCCCTTACGCCCCGCCCCGCCCTCACTATTGGGCCACCCGTACACCCCTCTATCAGATACCCCCCACTATTGGCCACTGGACTTTGCCGGTTCGGGCTGTGATTGGTCGTAGACAGAAGTCCATCCCCTAAGCAACCACCTGACAGGCGTTGGAGAAAGGAAAAAGGTTGGAGGGAATTCGGGTCAGACTCACGTTGAGCCGGCGGGAGACAGATATAGGTCTTGAAGAACTCGCTTCGGCGGGCGGCCTCCTTAATACGGTTGGCAAGCGGCTTGCTGACCTGCCGGATGCCCAAGTATAGCAGCTTCGCCATAGGGAACGCGCCCACCACCATCTTGGCGGTTTCACAGGGCACGCGCAACCTTGCTGACTGGGCGGGGCGCCTCAACCTCTTCACTCCTCCCCCGCCCTCTCGTGGCCATGCGTGCGTCAGTACGTATGTACGTACGCTCGAGGGAAACTTCAGAGGCGCATCCTGACGTCACCCCGTCGACGCTGGCGTACCGACGTCCGTTCGCTGAATATGCAAATATACACGGAAGTGAGGCGGGTCAGGGGGCGGTGCCGTTAAACGGATGCTGGAAGGCGTGTGGATTCCCACGCCCGCCTTGGCCAACGTCACTGTACTCCTTCGTGATGTCACGTTCCGAGTTGGCGTCCCCACCCAAAGGAGGCTCTTAATTAGTCCTAATTAGTCCTATGAGCCCCAAATACACCTTCCTCTGCAAGCTAGGGCTCTCATTGGGATTAAGAGGAAGCCGCGCGGTCATACAGACTTTGGTTGGGATCCCAGCTCTGCCATTTCCTCGCTGTGTAATATTAGATGAGTGGCATAACCTCTCTGGACTTCAGTATTACCGTCTACCAAATGGGAATCCTAATAGCAGTTGCCTCTTTGGGTTGTTGTGAGGCTTCTATGCTAATCTTGAGTGTAAAACAGTGGACCATGGGAAGTGGTTAGAATGGTGCCATTCATATAGTTAAGCGCTCAGTAAATAGCCCTTCTTACTATACAGGTCATGATTGCATTATTATTGCTAACTCCAGCCTGAGGGTGCATTTCACCCCCAGAAGCAGCGAATCCAACCCCTTCCCAAGTAACTGACAAGGAAACTGAGGCCCAGAGCGGGGCAGGGGGTGGCACAAGGTTCCTGCAGAGGTTGATAGCCTGGCATCTTGGCCAATAAAACCATACCCGTTCTCAAGCAACCCAACTTCCTTCATTAGGAGGTAGGGTCCCCAGGGAGCTAGTTCAGAAATAAATTTAAGGACATGTCCCAGACTGTCCTTTCTTACCCAGCAGGGAGTAAAATCATATAAACAATGTCAGGAAGGGGTTGAGAGAAATTCCTGGATGATGGAGTGCTGATGGGTAATTGAGAGATTCTCGGAGGCAGAGGGACAGAAGAAAACAGGAACAGAGGACTGGCCGCCATGGCTCACGACTGTAATCCCAGCACTTTGGGAGGCTGAGGAGGGTGGATCACCTGAGGTCAGGAGTTTGAGAACAACCTGGCTAACATGGTGAAATCCCATCTCCACTAAAAAAAAAAAAAAAAAAAAATTTAGCCGGGCATGGTGGCGGGCACCTGTAATCCCAGGTACTCTGGAGGCTGAGGCAGGAGAATCGCTTGAACCTGGGAGGTAGAGGTTGCAGTGAGCCGAGATCACGCCGCTGCACTCCAGTCTTGGCGACAGAGCGAGACTCCGTCTCAAAAAAAAAAAAAAGAAAAGAAAAGAAAAGAAAACAGGAACAGAGAAGTGGTGTGTAGGAGGAAACATACATTCAGGACACAGAATCAGGGGGCTCTGGACTTCTTTGGTATCCAGTCTGACTCTCTGAGTGTCCTTTGTCAAGCTCCTGGCACTGAGGGACCTGCGTTTCCTCATCTCTACTGATGGTGCTGGTGTGTGTGTGAACCCTGATATTCTGAATTACTAAGAATGCCAGGATTCCATAAAAACAACCTTTTCCAGGGTCCCTTCCACACTGAAGGTATGCAGAAACTTGGGACTACCTAAGGTCCATCATCCACTTGGGACCAGCCCCCTTCCCATTTTACAGATCGTTTGAGCCTGGGAGGTTGAAGCTGTGGTGAGCCATGAGCTCCGCTGCACTCCAGCCTAGGCAACACAACAAGACCCTGTCTCAAAAAACATAAAATTTCTGTCCCCAGGCCGGGCGCAGTGGCTCACGCCTGTAATCCCAGCACTTTGGGAGGCACAGGTAGGCGGATCATGTGAGGTCAGGAGTTCGAGACAAGCCTGGCCAACACGATGAAACCCCATCTCTACTAAAAATACAAAAAATTAGCTGGGCGTGGTGGCGCTCACCTGTAATCCCAGCTACTCCAGAGGCTGAGACAGGAGAATCACTTGATCTCGGGAGGCGGAGGTTGTAGTGAGCCGAGATCGTGCCAATGAACTCCAGCCTGGGTGACAGAGCGAGGCTCTGTTTCAAAACACAACAAAAAAAATTGGCCGGGCGCGGTGGCTGACGCCTGTAATCCCAGCACTTTGGGAGGCTGAGGTGGGCAGATCATGAGGTCAGGAGATCGAGACCATCCTGGCTAACATGGTGAAACCCCGTCTCTACTAAAAAAATACAAAAAATTAACCGGGCGTGGTGGCAGGCGCCTGTAGTCCCAGCTACTCGGGAGGCTGAGGCAGGAGAATGGTGTGAACCCAGGAGGCGGAGCTTGCAGTGAGCCGAGATCACGCCACTGCACTCCAGCCTGGGCAACAGAGTGAGACTCCATCTCAAAAAAAAAAAAAATTGGCCAGGCATGGTGGCTCACGCCTGTAATCCCAGCACTTTGGGAGGCCGAGGCGGGTGGATCACCTGAGGTCAGGAGTTTGAGACCAGTCTGGCCAACATGGAGAAACCCCGTCTCTACTAAAAATACAAAATTAACAGAGCATGGTGGCACATGCCTGTAATTCCAGCTACTCGGGAGGCTGAGGCAGGAGAATTGCTTGAACCCAGGAGGCGGAAGTTGCGGTGAGCCGAGATCGCGCCATTGCACTCCAGCCTGGGCAACAAGAGCGAAACTCAGTCTCAAAAAAAAAAAAAAGAAAGAAAAAGAAAAATTCTGGCCCCATCATCTCCATTCCCATAGCTTTACAGCAGTGGGATGGGGTGGGAAGACTACTAGGCCTCCCAGATCCCAGGCCTCCCTCTCTTCTCCAGCCCTCCAGCCCACCAACACCAAAGCCCTGATTTCCGCCATCTCTGTGCTCCCTCCACCCTCCACCCCAGAAAAATCATTGAGTGCATTTTTTCCCCCTATTCCTCTCCTCCTTCTTCCTTTCTCTGAGAAGGGTTCCCGGGAAAGTCTTCTGGGAACCTCTGTGAAGGGAGAGGAGGGCCGGCGGGAGCGGGGGTGGTAGAAGGGTTGTGAGTGAATCGTCACACCTCAGGAGTCTGTTTACACACCGTAAGGAGGAAGAGGAGAGGAGACCTTCTCTGAAGGGTGAGGCCTTTTCAGAGCTGGGTGCTTCTTCCTGCTCTCCAGCCTGGTCATGGAACAGTGGCCATTCCTGGTGACCCCTGAGACCAGGGGAGGGAGGGCAGCCTTGGCCACCCTGGGGCGTGGGAACACAAGCAGAGATGGGGAGGGGAGAGGGAACCCAAGATGGCTCCAGCGCTGACTCACCAGCCATGGGACCTTGGACTGGTCGCCTGGCCTCTCTGGTGACCGCCCTAGACTAGGGCCTGGGATCCTTCCTGGAAGTTTTTTCTGCTCACACCCCCTAGTCACCCTTTTCCTGGAATGAGTGAGGTACTCGTGTTTCATAATCCCTCTGGCCCCTGTGCTTCTTCCATTAAAATAAATCCAAGGCTGGGCACGGTGGCTCAAGCCTGTAATCCCAGCACTTTGAGAGGCTGAGGTGGGAGGATCACTTGAGGCCAGGATTTCAAGACCAGCCTGGCCAACATGGAGAAACCCCGTCTCTACTAAAAATACAAAAATTAGCCAGGCGTGGTGGTGCATGCCTGTAATCCCAGCTACTCAGGAAGCTGAGGCACAAGAGTTGCCTGATCCCAGGAGGCGGAGGTTGCAGTGAGCCGAGATCCTGACACTGTACTCCAGCTTGGGCAACAGAGCGAGATTCTGTCTCAAAATAAATAAATAAACAAACAAAAATAAAACTCCAAAAGCTGATCACTGCTCCTTGTTAAATCCACAACCACCACCCACCCGGCCCAACTGACAGCACCTCCCTCTTGGACTCCTGCAGTCACCTCCTCACTGGGCTCCTGACTTCTATCCTTGTCTCCCATATTCCTTTTTTATTTTGAGACAGGGTCTCGCTCTGTCGCCCAGGCTGGAGTGCAGTGGTGCAATCACTGCTCATCGCAGCTTCCACCTCCTGGCTCAAGTGATCCTCCGGTCTCAGCCTACCAAGTGGCTGGGACTACAGACACACACCACCATGCCCGGCTAATTTTTAAAATTTTTGTAGAAACTGGGTCTCCCTATGTTGCCTAGGCTGGTCCCAAACTCCTGGCCTCAAGCAGTCCTCCTGCCTCAGCCTCCCAAAGTGCTGGGATTACAGGCTTGAGCCACTGTGCCCAGCCAATCTCCCATATTCTACTCCCCACTCAACAGCCCGTGGGATACTGTTAATACTTAAGTCAAATCACCTTCATCCTCTACTGAGAACCGCCTCATAGCTCCCATTTATCTCAGATTAAAAGGCAGAGTCCTCACTAGGATTTACATGGCCCCACACGACCTGCTGTCCCCTCTCTTGTCTCATTTCCCCTTTCCTCTTGTCCTCTCTACCTCCTCTCCAGCCACACTGCCATACCTGCTATCTTTCAAAATTCAGACACTCTATTATTATTATTTGAGATGGAGTTTCGCTCTTGTCACCCAGGCTGGAGTGCAGTGGCACAATCTCAGCTCACTGCAACCTCTGCCTCCCGGGTTCGAGCGATTCTCCTGCCTCAGCCTCCCAACTAGCTGGGATTACAGGCACCCACCACCACGCTCAGCTACTTTTTTTTGTATTTTAGTAGAGACGGGGTTTCACCATGTTGGCCAGGCTGGTCTCGAACTCCTGACCTCAGGTGATCCGCCCGCCTTGGCCTCCCAAAGTGCTGGGATTACAGGCGTGAGCCACTGCGCCCGGCCCAAAATTCAGACACTGTCTAACCCCAGAGCCCTTGCACCTGCAGTTCCCTCTGCCTGAAATGCTCTTCCCACAACAGCCACAAGGCTGAGTGCCGCCCATGCTTCAAGTCTTTGCTGGAAAGCCACCTCAGCAAGCCCTTCTCTGCCCTCCTCCAGATCAGACTCCAAGTCATCCTCTGTCCCGTCAACTGGCTTTACATAGAAAAATGTCCCCTTCCCATTTAGCAATTCCAAACATTACATATTTTTTATTTACTTGTGTATGGTGAGCCCTGTGAAGGCAAGGCCAGGCTGCCTCAGTCATTGCTGTGTCCCCAGCCCCACCCAGCACAGTGCCCTACATAAACCTCTGTTGAATTAATGATTAAATACCCTTTCTTCTTGTCCCGCACCTTCTTCCCAAACCTTTCCGCATCACTCCTCCAGGCAGTCTGCCCTGATTGCCCTTCACTTGAGTTCTGACATTCTCCCTCTTCATCCTCAGTCTTGACTTGGAGATCGCTGTTTATCTAGAAACTTAGAATTGCGGTCTTATGTTCCCTGGCCTGTATGACCAGGGGCTTTGCAAACATAATGAGTCTATATCGGCTGCATTTCTCCTTCCACTTTCCCCCGAGTCACAGACTTTTATCTACTTGTTGGAAAAAAAAAAAAATCTAACCTTCTCTATTTGTCTTTATTTTCTGGAAACCACATGTTTGACTTCATTTATCTGGCCAGACATGGCGGCTCACATCTCTAATCTGAGCACTTTGGGAGGCCGAGGCAGGAGGATCTCTTGAGCCCAGGAGTTCAAGATCAGCCTGGGAAACATGGTGAGACTCCGTTTCTACAAAAAGTACAAAAATTAGCCAGGCATGGTGGCTCACATTTGTGGTCCCAGCTACTCGGGAGGCTGATGTGGGAAGATCGCTGGAGAGCCCAGGAGGTGGAGGCTGCAGTGAGCCACGACTGCACTACTGCACTCCAGCCTGGGCGAAGTGAGACCCTGTCTCCAAAAAAATATATTTACTCATCTCCTCCTTCAGGAGGCCCTCCACAATCGCCAAACTGTGATGGGATCTGGGAGCACAAAGGTTGACCAGTGACACACCAACCTCACTCTTCCTAAGTTCTTGTATTCTTATGAATATTAACACAGCCCTTTTTCCATACAATTTGCATACACCAGACCAGGAGAGAAGGGACCGTGGGATGAGAGGGGAAAACTGGGGATTCTGTGCCACTCCGGGTTCATTGTGCTGGCGGCAGCATCTTCAGCTGCACCTGGTCCCCCTGGGAGGGCGGAGTGGCCGCCCAGCTGCCAGTCATGGCTTTGGCTGTGCTGTTCCTCTTGGAGGTGAGTGGGGTCTCCAGGGTGAGCGAGGCATTGGCCATCTCCTGGGGCTTGTCGCTGGCCAGAAAGCGGAGCAGGTTGTGCAGGGCCTTGGCCACATCGCTGCGGGCGCCCTCGTTGACCAGGCAGTAGAGGATGGGGTCCGCCACACAGTTGAGGCTGGTGAAAGCCAGTGAGCTGTGGTATGCAGAAAAGACGCGCTCCTCGAAGCCGCAGTCCCAGGGGCGGCCCAGGTAGATGGCGCTGCGGGACAGCAAGAGCACGTGATAGGGCGCAAAGCAGACCAGCACGATGGCGATGAGGCTGAGGGCCAGCCGCTTGATCTTGGCCTTCTCCTGGCGCTCGGTGGACACGCTGCCCCGCACGGCCCGCAGGATGCCCCGGTACGACAGCAGCATGAGCGCCCACGGGAAGAGGAAGCCCACGAACACCCGATAGAGGTTCATCCAGGCCACCCAGCCTTCCATGGGGAACTTCTCAAAGCAGAAGGTGTGGTTGTAGCGGTCTCGGAAGAGCTCGTCATGGAACAGGGGCGCCGAGTTGGCGCCCAGCTCCGTGGCCCAGACCACGGAGCTCACGGCCACGGCGGTCTTGACGCGGCGCAGGCGGGCGAAGCGGAGTGGGTGGGCCACAGCCAGGTAGCGGTCCACCGAGATGCAGCACAGGAAGGCGATGCTGATGTAGATATTGGTGTAGAAGATGAACCCAAAGAGCTTGCAGGACCCGGGGCCGTGGATCCAGTTGTCGTGGTGCAGGAAGTAGTCCACCCACAGCGGCAGCGTGCAGATGTACAGCAGGTCGGCGATGCTGAGGTTCATCAGGTAGACGCCCAGCTCGTTGCGCTGTTGCACCTGGCGGTAGGCCGCCCACAGAGCCAGGCAGTTGGTGGGCAGCCCCACGCCGATGACAAAGATGTAGAGGGATGGCGGAAAGAGGTGGTCCACGCGCGAGTCCACGTGGCAGCCCTCCCACGTGTGGTTGCCCATGGTGGGCACTTCGGCTTCTGGGGCGCTTCCCCTGGCCCACGGGGGCTGTGGGGCCACAGGGAGCGGGAGGCCATGGGGCCCCCTGAGCCCCTTCCTTGGAGGCTCAGGGGAACATGGTGGGATGTGGTCTACAGGGAAGAGATGAGGTTGGGTAGGCTGGGCTGGGCTGGGAAGGGCAGAGCTTGAGAGGGAAAAGTTGGAGGAGGGATGGAATTATGACAGGAGGGAAGTCTGGAGGATGGTGAGATTAATAAAGAGGTTTTTCAAGGAGGTTATGTATGGAGTCAATCAGTGTGTCAACGAGGGAGTATGGGGGTGACACAAAAATTGGTCTCCGGGAGTGTTTATGGAGGAGACGAAAGCATCGCTGGGCAATGGTGAGAAGGAGATGGTTTGCGGGGCAGTTAGGAAGTATGTGTAGCCATATTGAAGTAATAATGGTGGGGGAATGTTCTAGAAGACACAGGAAATACATGAGAAAGTGTTGAGATAGGACACAGCGCAGTTAGGGAGTGTTGGAAAGTTCAGGCAATGTGGGTGGGAGTGCTGGCATTTCCTAGGACCCCAGAAAGCAACAGAGATAAGTAAGGTCACCAGTAAGGAGAAGGTTCTGGAAAAGGAGGTGTCTGGCACAGGGTGGACAAAGATAAAAGGCTCGGTCTGTGGACTGCAGGAAGGAGTCTTAGGAAACAGGAAGGAGGTGAGTAAGGTCTAGATCAGAGGTAAGTTTGGGGACGGAAGGGAAATTTCAATGGGGGCAGGGGAGGGACTCCAGACTGGTCCTGGTGGGGCCTGAGGGATTGGGATGAAGTCAGTTCACCGCTGACTGCAGTGCCTGTTGGGAGAGAGGACAGCAGTGAGGGAGTCATGGACACTCCAACCTTCTTCTCCCCACACTCCTCACCATAATTGCTGTGAACTGCAGAGACTGGACATCCCAACAATGCCTACTTCAGCCCCATCCTAAGCAACCACTCTCTGAAAACACAGATTTGAGGTGTCAGGCATATTTTTCCCCTGACAGATATTAGAATAAAGACCCAACTCAGGCCGGGTGCAGTGGCTCATGCCTGTAATCTCAACACTTTGGGAGGCCGAGGTGGGAGGTTCGCTTGAGCCTAGGAGTTCAAGACCAGCCTGGGCAATGCAGTGAGACCCACTCTCTACAAAAAATAAAAATAAAAATATTAGCCAGGTGTGGTGGTACACACCTGTAGTCCCAGCTACTGGGGAGGCTGAGGTAGGAGGATCACTTGATCCCAGGGGATTCAGGCTGTAGTGAGCTATAATCGCACCACGGCACTCCAGCTTGGGCAACAGAGTGAGACCCTGTCTCAAAAAAAAAAAAAAAAAAAAGGTTGGGTGCGGTGGCTCACACCTGTAATCCCAGAACTTTGGGAGGCCGAGGCAGGCAGATCACGAGGTCAGGAGTTCAAGAACAGCCTGGCCAACATGGTGAAACCCCATCTCTACTAAAAATACAAAAATTAGCTGGATGTGGTGGCACGTGCCTGTAATCCCAGCTACACAGGAGGATGAGGCAGGAGAATTGCTTGAAACCAAAAGGCGGAGGTTGCAGTGAGCTGAGATCGCACCACTGCACTCCAGCCTGGGCAAAAGAGTAAAACTCTGTCTCAAAAAAAAAAAAAAAGAAAAAAAAGAAAAAAAAAAGGAAAGAAAGAAAGAGAAAAAGGGAAAAAAATGACCCAACTCAGATTTTAGCATTTTCCTGCAGAATTCCTGTAAAACTGGCACAGGTATCATATAATGCTTCAGAAAATGCCAGACTAGTCTAACTCTATCATGTCACAGACAGGGAGAAGGGGCCCAGAGAGGCTGAGTCACCTCCCTAAGGATGCACAGCATGGCAGCAATAGGGCCAGGGCTGGGGCCAGCCTCCCACCCCTTACCCAAGAATCCCATTCTTGTCAACCAGGATAATAACAGCAAACGTTAATTGAGCCCTACTACATAGCAGATCCCATTCCAGGCATTTTTATGCATATTATTTCTTTTTATTTATTTATTTTTTGAGACAGGGTCTTGCTCTTTTGTCCAGACTAGAATGCAGTAGCACGATCACAGCTCACAGCAGCCTCAACCTCCTGGGCTTCCAGTGATCCTCCTGCCTCAGCCTCCCAAGTAGCTGGGAACACAGGCATGCACCACCATGCCTGGCTTAAAAAAAAAAAAAAAAAAAAAAATATATATATATATATATATATATATATATATATATATATATATATATATAGTAGATGCAGGTCTTCCTGTGTTGCCCAGGCTGGTCTCTTGAACTCCTGAGCTCAAGAGATCCTTCCCTGTAATCGCAGCACTTTGGGAGGCTGAGGCGGGCAGATCATGAGGTCAAGAGATCAAAACCATCCTGGCCAAAATGGTGAAACCCTGTCTCTACTAAAAATACAAAAATTAGCTGGGCATGGTGGCGCACACCTGTAGTCCCAGCTACTCAGGAGGCTGAGGCAGGATAATCGCTTGAACCTGGGAGGCGAAGGTTGCAGTGAGCTGAGTTCACGCCATTGCACTCCAGCCGGGGTGACAGAGCCAGACTCCGTCTCAAAAAAAAAAAAAAAAAAAAAAAGAGATCCTCCCACCTTGGCCTCCCAAAATGCTAGGATTATAGGAGTGAGCCACCATGCCCGGCCAATTTATGGATATTACTTCTTTGAAATTTTCAAGACTCCTATGAGGAAAGTAGTTGTTCTTTCTCTTTGACAAACTGAGGCACAGAGCTGTTCCAAGACCTGTCCAAGGTCCTGATGTCTAGAGTGCAGCCATCTCTGCTCTCAGTCCTCATCTCCAGCCTGTGCTTCAGTTTCCACCCGAGAATAACTGGACAGGCCAGGCACAGTGGCTCATGCCTGTAATCCCAGCACTTTGGGAGGCCAAGGCGGGAGGATCGCCTGAGGTCAGGAGTTCAAGATCAGCCTGGCCAACATGGTGAAACCCTGTCTCTACTAAAAATACAAAAATTAGCTGGGTGTGGTGGCACATACCTGTAATCCCAGCTACTCGGGATGCTGAGGCGAGAGGATTGCTTGAGCCCAGGAGGCAGAGGTTGCAGTGAGCTGAGATAGCATCACTGCACTCCAGCCTGGGAGACAAGAGAGGTACTCCATCTCAAAAAAAAGAAGTCCAGGCACGGTGGCTCACGCCTGTAATCCCAGCACTTTGGGAGGCCAAGGCGGGAGGATCACCTGAGGTCAGGAGTTCGAGACCAGCCTCACCAACATGGAGAAGCCCTGTCTCTACTAAAAATACAAAATAAGCTAGGTGTGGCGGCACATGCCTGTAATCCCAGCTACTTGGGAGGCTGAGGTGGGAGAATTGCTTGAACCCGGGAGGCAGAGGTTGCAGTGAGCTGAGATGGTGCCATTGCACTACAGCCTGGGCAATAAGAGCGAACTCCATCTCAAAATAAATAAATAAATAAATAAATAAAAAATAACTGGACAGAAAAGGGCCCTGGGCTGCCAGTGGGGACTGGGAACCAAAGCTGCAGAGGAGTAAGGGAAAGGGGAGAGCCAGGAGCTGCTGGGAACAGTCAAGGTCAAGATCAAGATCAGGGAGCATGGGGAAGCCCTGGGGTTAGCGCCAGCAGTCTCCTCCCTCAGGGACCACTCTCTTCACTGTCTCTGCCCTTTCCCCCCCAATTTTCCTGAGTGAGAACCTTGAGCCTGTCACCCACTTTGTTCTGGGAAGATCTGCATACACAGGGCAAAGGATATTCATGGACCAAGCCCCTGACTGTCATCAACCCCGCAGAGAAGCAGAACCAAGTCCAGAGTCACAGGCAGCTTCAGGAGCCATTCCATCCAGGGGTCTTTTGGTTTAGTTCTTTTGGATGTGAAACCTGGCTTTTTTTTTTTTTTTTCCCCCCAACAAGATCTTAACCAGAAACCAATCTAAAACAGTGAAAAGGGTGAGCTGCTAGCTGCTCTGGTGAAACAAGGTGGGGGTGGAGAGGCCACCTCTGAAGAATCCCCAGGATGCACTTTTAAAACATGTTAAAAGTGGAGTTTAAGGTGGAGTCTATTGACAAATGAGGAAACCAATCCCCAGAGAGGGGACGGAAGGAGGTCCATGGGAGCCTCCCAGATGCCAGAGCATCTTTCCATGGGAAAGTCCTCTGGGCTCCACCTCCCCAGTGCTTCCTGAATCTGTGTGCGTCTCTCTCAAATGCCTGCCACTGTCCACTCTGCGTCAGCATCAGCGTCATCACTCGCTGGGATCATTGCAGTAGCATCACCATTGCTTTTCTGGGCTACTGTGGCTTCCTTCAAATCACTTCCCATATGGCAGCCAGAAAGATCTTTCTTTTCTTTTCTTCTTTTTTTTTTTTTTTTGAGACGGAGAGTTTCACTCTTGTCACCTAGGCTGGAGTGCAATGTCCCAATCTTGGCTCACCACAACCTCTGCCTCCCAGGTTCAAGTGATTCTCCTGCCTCTTCCTCCGGAGTAGCTGGGATTACAGGCATGCGTCACCACGCTCAGCTAATTTTGTATTTTTAGTAGAGACAGGGTTTCTCCATGTTGGTGAGGCTGGTCTCGAACTCCTGACCTCAGGTGATCCACCCGCCTTGGCCTCCCAAAGTGCTGGGATTACAGGCGTGAGCCACCCCACCCGGGCAAGATCTTTCTAACACAAAAATCAGCTCTTTCTTTTCTTCTTTTCTTTTCTTTCTTTCTTTCTTTTTTTTTGAGACAGGGTCTCACTCTGTCATGCAGTAGTGCAATCTTGACTCACTGCAGTCTTGACCTCATGGGCTCAAGCGATCCTCCCACCTCAGCCTCGTAAGTGGCTGGGACTACAGGTGTGTGCCACCACACCTGGCTAATCGTTCTATTTTTTGTGGAGATGGGGTTTCCCCATGTTGCCCAGGCCGGTCTCCAACTCCTGGGCTCAAAAGATCTTCCTGCCTTGGCCTCCCAAAGTGCTGGGATTACAGGCATGAGCCACCACATGCAGCCTAGTTCTTGTTACTTCCCTGCTTGAAACCCTCCAATGGCTTCTGAATGGACTTGCGGTAAAATCCAGACTCCTCATCCAGAGTCACAAGGTTCTGTCTGACCTGCTGGGGCAGCCTAGCCAATCTCACTTACCTCTCCTTCCTGCCTCAGCAGTCTCAAGGCCAGTGAGTGACCTTCTTTCCAGCCTCAAACCTTTGCACACTTACCATACTCTCAGTCTGGAATGCTCTTTTTTTTTTTTTGGAGACAGAATCTTACTCTGTCGCCCAGGCTGGAGTGCAGTGGCACGATCTCGGCTCACTGAAACCTCCGCCACCTGGGCTCAAGTGAGTCTCCTGCCTTGGCCTCCTGAGTAGTTGGGATTACAGGTGTGCACCACCATGCCCAGCTAATTTTTGTAATTTTAGTAGAGATGGGGTTTTACCATGTTGGCCAGGTTGGTCTCGAACTCCTGTTCTCCAGTGATCCACCCACCTTGGCCTCTCAAAGTGCTGGGATTACAGATGTGAGCCACTGCTCTTCCTTCAGATAGTCTGAGTAGCTCCGTTCCCTCCTTCACTTCCTCGGGAGTCCCTCTCCATTCAGTCCCCGACTCTCCCCTGCCCCAGGACCCTCTCCTCACAGCACCCTGTGTTTTGTGTCTGTCTGTCTGTCTAGAATAGGTTGTCCAGGAGGGCAGAGACTTTGTGTGCCTTGTTGACTGCTGTATCCCCAGCATCCAGGACAGGCCCAGCATACAGTAGGTGCTCAATAAATTACCAAGGTCATGGTCAGGGAGCACAGAGCCATTTGCCAATGGCAAAAACCATTCCAGAAGCTTTGCAGAGGCCAGAGGCATGGAGTAAAAACATAGTCTCTGCCCATGAGGCTGCCCCACCCCACCCCAGGCTCAAACAAGGGCATGGGGGAGGAGGGGGAAGGGAGGGAGAGGAGTCCATTCCCAGGGGAAGAGGTGGTCAGGGGAGAGCTGGAAAGGGCAGGATCTATCCGCTTCTTAATTGACTTTGAAAGGTCAGGGCTGAGTCGTGCTCAGTAAGTCCTGCCCCCTGTGGGGTCCTCAGCGGCAGAGCTGCCTCCCCCACCCCAGACTCTTGGGCAGAAGCTTGTGGGTCCTGTGGAGATGGGATGGGTCGGGGCGTACTCCAGGCTGGAACAGTGTGATCCAGTCCCTCCCTTCCACTTGAAACCTCCCACCCAGACCAAGTCACTCAAAATAACCTCCCTCCCCTCTCCTCTGCCCTCTCTCTCCCCATCTCTCTGCCCCTAGTCTCTCCCTTCCTCCTGTGACATTTAGAGAATTAGGTCTCCAGGAGCCTCAGTTTCTCCCTTCTGTAAAAGGGGGCACAGGCTTTATATTCATCACATCACAGACCAGAACGTCCTTGCTAGAATGCGATATCAGCTCCATAACATGCAGTATTTGAACGATTATTATTATTCCACGGGGACTAGGGGGCTGAGACAAGAAATAAACCAGTTCTTCATGGCAGGAGACACCCACCGAGGGCTAGAAGTCCCCTTTGCCCCACTTTCTATCGACCCCCAGGGCTCTGCTGACCTAACTCGGGTACCCGGGCAGGAGACACTTCCGGCAGCCAGAGGAGGAAATACACTTCCCATTGCTAATTTCCTCAAGGGGGAACCGGTCCAGCTCTCACCCCTCCTTCCTCCCACCCCTCCTCCCCAACCTGCTGGCATCTTGCGGATGCTGGACATGGGGGGGAGGGGTGCCCAGACAGCCCTCTCTTCTTCCCCACGTGAGATCTGCCCAACGTGGAAACCCCAAAAGTCAGCATGGAACGTCAGACTCTTAGAACGCCACAGTGCAGCCGACGTATGTGTGACAGCTGGGAGTGTGAGGCTATTTCTGACCCCTTCCTGGTACAGATGGGGAAACCGAGGCCCGCAGCAGCAAGGCCGTTGTCTAAGTCACTTGATGTCTCAAGACTGGGCAAACCTCCTGTCGCTGTTAACTAAACAGCTTCCCTTCCCCTGAGGTTTTTCTCTTCACTCTCTGAACTTCTGTAATTTTTCTCAAGTCTTTCTGAGCGTCTCTGGCCCCTCTGAGAACCTACTAGAAGATACGACCTTCTCCCCACAAAGAAAGCAAGCGACCTTCCATCACCTGATCCCCATAACCCCGTTCCCCTTCCAGGACCCTCTCTGGTTGGGATCTAAGTTCTGCCCCTTAGGCTCCGTTGAGGGGGTAAACCCCCAAATCTCACATCCACAAGAAGCTCCCCCTGTCTGTCCCACAGGCCCCCACTTCTTGGGTCCCTGCTGGCCCCTTCCAGAGAGTCGGGGGGAAGAGAAATATACCCAAGGATGGAGCGATAGTGGGGGGACAGGAAAGACTAGGAAGACCTGGCCCCCCCAACTTTAGCAGCCTCGGCTGCCGCATCCTGCCAGCCACCCCAAAACCCAGCAAAGCTGAAAAACTTGGAGGATTTTGAGGACAAGAGGGAGAAGTGCTACAGCCCCCCGCATCCCCCAGCACCCCTGGGCTCACTCACCAGCCTTGTCCCCGATGCCACCAGGCTATCTCACCTCCCCCTTTTCCTCCTCTGTGGGCTCCTGCTCCCACCGCCCCCCCCCCCCCCCGCCTTCTCCCTGCAGCCCCAAGGGACCAGCCAGCTCCGGTCTGCTCATTAGGGACGAAATGTGATCACCGGTCCTCGCTCCCCACCTGGTGCCCTGGCGGCCGGCGGAAACCAGGGGGCAATCGGGCTACCCTAACGGCCCCACTGCACCTCAGTATCCCTGTTTCAACCGAGAGGGTCTCTGTGCCCCCAACGCCCACACTGCCTACTAGGGATACCAGTCCTTAGATGGCCTCTCTGACGTTCTAGGTCCCTATGGTTCTGCAGTCTTCAGGTTCTATCCTTAGTTCACTTCGCAGTTGAATGTTCTATTATAACATTCTAGAGCGTTACTCTTCTTTCATTCTATTTATTACATCGTGGCTTTGTAAGTACCTACCCTAAGTTTCCAATATTCTAGGAGTGTCACATTCCAAGATTCGAAAGTTCTATTGTTAGAACACGCTATGATTTTTTTTAAGCATTCTATGACTTTCATAATCTATTATTAAACGCTCAGTGATTTTTATCTTTCCCCAGCAAACAGGAATATGTATTTCCCTTTTCTCTTTTACAGAAATGGGAACATACACTAAATACGGTGAGCCCCACTTCCTTTTCTTTCCCCCCTTCTCTCGCCTGCTTTTGAACATTCCAGCAGGCTGATTTCTAAGATTGTGCAGAATTCTAAGAAATTATGGCTTCATGGAGGGAAGAGAGGGGTGTGTTAGTCACCACCTCCACCTGGCCCCTAAATTCTCACCACCTGGGGGTGACATGCTATATCCAGGCCGCCTCTCTACCCTTTCGCTAGTGGGCCTAGCCTCAGCCCTCCCTGCTCACACCAGCTGAGTTATTATTTGTCTAGACACAAACCAAATTATAGGCCCTGTCCCCGAGGGAACGGTGGGCTCCAGGCGGAGGGTCAGGAGACTGAAGCTGGAGTTAATCCCGGTTCCCCTCCACCTCCCTCCCTCTCTTCCCGAAACTCCACCCCTTCCACCCAAACCAACTCTTGCCCCTCTCCCTCCCCACCACCATGGTTTTAGAAATATTTTCTCTCCTCTGCTTCTAAAACCCTCCCTTCTGGATTCCAGCCATTTCTACTCACCCTGGCATCTCTCCCTCCTCATTGAGAAGACCTCTTTCCCCAAATTAATCCGACTTAGTGGTAGCAGAAGAAGCCAGCTCTGTGGATTTGGGCTTCAGTTGAAAACTGGGGTCCCAACCCTCCAGCCTGGCACTGACTCACTGTGGGGACTTCTGCTTTTGGACCTCAGTTTCTCCATCTATAAAATGGGGCAGGGGGAGTTGGCCTAGGTGGCTCCGCAAACCCTTTCCAGCTCTCAGCTGCCATCACTGAAACGTGCCAAGATTTCAACACTCCTCTTTTTGGATTGAAGGACTCCAGCATCCCCAGGACCTTTGACTGGAAAGATCTGGAATTCCCAGGCCTCCCCTCCAATGCTTCTTCCATCTGGGCCCTTCCATTCAAAGATGTTCACATTCAAGGTACTTGATCATAGGATTCCCAGGGTTCCAGGAGCCCCTATGGGTCTTTCATCCTCTTCAGCTGGGAGTCCCCCAGAAAAGAAAACCTCCTCATCCTCACCCCAAACCTGAAGTCAAGTTCATCCACAAAGACAGAGCTGGGGGCGGATACCCCCTTGGTGGGCTCAGGAGGAGGGGGGCTGATGGTGGGCTCTGGAGGGGGAACTGGGGGGTGTGGCCCCATCCTCTCCACTTCTGCGCCAAACAAATTCCCCAATGCATATCCAGCCTGAGTACGCACACACACACATCCCACAACCGATGCCTCACAGATATCCTAGAGCTATTCCTCAGCCTGGTTCGGGAGGAGGGGTTGTCCAGTTCCAGGGGGGAGAGTGAGGCGGAAGCAGGAAAGAGTTAATGGTGACCCAGCCAAATCCTGGAAGAGAGGAAGTAGGGGAGGAAGTCCACCCCCCAGGCAGGAATTCCTGAAATTGGCGGGCGGGCTGGGTGCGACCTGAGGGGCAGTGGGGTGGCTCCGTGAAGGGGGTGCTGGGATCATGGTGTCACTTAGAGTCCGCCTGCCCCAGGTCACAAGCCTCCTGCCCCCTACCCCACTCCCAAGCAGGATCCCAGCCCAGAGGAAAGTTCCGGGATGCGGAGGATTTGGAAGGAGAGAAGACAGAGCTGAAGGTGCCAAAACAGTGTTATAAGAGACGGAGAGAAAGAGACAGGGCAATAGAGATGAAGAGACAGGAAGGGAGAGAGCAAAGAGATACGCAGAGACAGGGAGAGATGGAGATAGAG
The DNA here is from genome assembly GCF_028858775.2 of Pan troglodytes. Lineage (NCBI taxonomy): Eukaryota > Metazoa > Chordata > Mammalia > Primates > Hominidae > Pan > Pan troglodytes. Next base: position 48,559,347 of record NC_072418.2, read on the forward strand.
GCAGAGACATCCGCAGAGGTCCCACAACAGAGGGGGGTGAGGCAGAGGCAGGGGCAGAGGGAGATGGGACCCAGAAACAGAGAGACAGAGACAGACAGACGGAGACAGAGGCAGAGATCAAGAAAAAGACAGAGACATCCAGAGACACAGAAGGAAAGACACGTCCAGAGGCAGAGGGACCACAGACACAGAGACATCAGGCGGGAGTTGGAGACAGACGCAGAGCCAGGGAGAGCAACAGAGGGGGCGGGCACCGAGACGGCGCGGGAGACTGAGGCAGCCCCCGAGGGGGCGGGGAGGAGCGGTCTCGCCAGGAGCAGGGCAACCTAGTGAGACCCCGCAGCATCGCGGGCAGCCGGGGAGGACCCGGCACTTACCTGCGCGCGGCGACTGGACGAGGCGGGCGGCGGTACCTCTCTCCGCTGCGTCCAGGTCCCCGGTCTTGCCAACGGCGCGGGGACCCAGCGGATGCCCCCGCGGGGCAGAACAGCGGCTACTCCTCCCGGCCCCCGGGCCAGAGCCGCCAGCCGAGGCCCCGCCCTGGCCAGGCCCGCCCCCATTAACCCCACCTTTGCCGCTGCCCCTTAACCCCTTTCAGGCTTCACCCCATTAAACGCCTCCAGCCACGGGTGAGGCTCATCTGCTACTGGAACACCCCCCAATCCTTCCAAGTCCCCAGCTGGAAGGTCCCCTCTCTCCAACCACACACCCCGAAATTTATCAGGCCCTCAGCTATGGGAAGAGGAGGCCCCCGCTACTGACCTTCCCTGGGTTGAGCCATTTCCTCCCTTAGAGACCCCAGGCCTCAGTCATTCATCTTCTGGTCATTAACCTTCTGCATCTTCCTCCCCAACAACGGAGAGACTAAAGGGTTCTGTTAGGTCCCCAACTCCAAAGTCAGGGCCACCCCTAGAAGGAGCTCTGGGGTTGCATTTCCAGCCTGACTCTTGGTCAGACCTTAGGCTAGTGACATCTCCGTGCCTCAGTTTCCTCTTTGAATCAAGGTGGTCACTCATGGTGCCTGCTTGCTTCCTTCTTTTCTTTACTTTGCTTTGCTTTGCTTTTTTCTTTCTTTTCTTTCGAGACAGAGTCATGCTCTGTTGCCCAGACTGGAGTGCAGTGGCACAATCTTGGCTCACTGCAATCTCCGCCTTCCAGGTTCAAGCGATTCTCCTGCCTCAGCCTCCCGAGTAGCTGGGATTACAGGCACGCACCACCACGCCCGGCTAATTTTAATAGAGACGGGGTTTCACCAAGTTGGCCAGGCTGGTCTCGAACTCCTAAGCTCAAGCTATCTGCCCACCTCGGCCTCCAAAAAGTGTTGGGATTACAGGCGTGAGCCACCGTGCCCCACCTTTTTTCTTTTTTTGAGACAGGGTTTCACTCTCTTGCCCAGTCTGGAGTTCAGTGGCACGATAATGGCTCCCTGCGGCCTCAACCTTCCAGGCTCAAGTGATCCTCCCACCTCAGCCTCCTGAGTTGCTGGGACTACAGGCGTGTGCCACCACACCTGGCCAATTAAAAAAAATTTTTTTTTCTATAGACAGGGGTCTCACTATGTTGTCTAGGCTGCTCTCAAACTCCTGGGCTCAAGCCATCCTTCTGCTTTGGCCTCCCAAAGTGCTGGGATTATAAGCCTGAGCCACCGAGGCTGGCCATCATGGTCCTTTTCTCCTGGCGGTCTCATTTAATGGTGTCAATGCTATCAAGTCTGTAAAATATGCCAACCAGACCCCAACACTCCCCATCTTTCTCTGCCTCACTTTTCCCCTACCCTTTGGGGAAGGCAACATTCTCTGTTTCCCTTATTTTTTTCTAGTTGTCTGCCTTCCTACTGGGAAGAGTGTCATTTTTGTGTCTGGCTTGTTTACTGTTGCATGTCTGTTGCCTAGAAGACTGCTGGGCAGGTGATAGGTGTGAAACACATTGTTTTCTGGCCGAGTGTGGTGGCTCACGCCTGTAATCCCAGCACTTTGGGAGGCTGAGGCAGGCGGATCACGAGGTCAGGAGATGGAGACCATCCTGGCTAACACAGTGAAACCCCATCTCTACGAAAAATACAAAAAAAATTAGCCAGATGTGATGGTGGGCGCCTGTTGTCCCAGCTACTCAGGAGGCTGAGGCAGGAGAATGGCATGAACCCGGGAGGCGGAGCTTGCAGTGAGCCAAGACCGCGCCACTGCACTCCAGCCTGGGTGACAGAGCAAGACTCCGTCTCAAAACAAAAAACAAAAAACAAAAAACATTGTTTTCAGGGAGTGAACAAATGAATGATAAGTGCTCCTAAAACATTAGCTTATTTCTATTATTAACATCACATCTTTCATAAACTAATCATGAGAATTCATTATTGGTCAAGGGACTTCAGATAGATGTGGCATATAACACTAAAAAATGATAGCTGTCAGGTTTCTTTTTTTTTTTTTTTTTTTTTTTTTTTTTTTGAGACAGAGTCTTGCTGTGCCCAGGCTGGATTGCAGGGACATGATCTCAGCTCAATGCAACCTCCTCCTGCCGGGTACAAGCAATTCTCCTGTCTCAGCCTCTGGTAGCTGGGTATACAGGCATGCACCACCACACCCAGCTAATTTTTTTGTTTTTAGTAGAGACAGGGTTTCGCCATGTTGGCCAGGCTGGTCTCGAACTCCTGACCTCAGGTCATCTGCCTGCCACAGCCTCCCAAAGTGCTGGGATTACAGGCATGAGCCACGGCACCTGGCTTGTTTTTTGTTTTTTTGAGACAGAGTCTTGCTCTGTCCCCCAGGCTGGAGTGCCATTGTGCCATCTCAGTTCACTGCAACCTCCACCTCCCAGGTTCAAGTGATTATCCTGCCTCAGCCTCCCGAGTAGCTGGGACTACAGGTGAACGCCACCACACCCGGCTACTTTTTGTGTTTTTAGTAGAGACAGGTTTTCACCATGTTGGCCAGGCTGGTCTCGAACTCCTGACCTCAAGTGATCAGCCTGCCTCGGTCTCCCAAAGTGCTGGGATTATAGGCATGAGCCATCGCGCCCAGCTCTTTTGTGTTTATTTTTAAATTAAATTAAAATGTAGGCCAGGCATGGTGGTTCATGCCTGTAATCCCATCACTTTAGGAGGCCAAGGCAGGCTGATCAATTGAAGCCAGGAGTTTGAGATCAACCTGGGCAACATAGCAAGACTCTGTCTCTACAAAAAAAAAATTTCTTTTAACTAGCCAGCTGGGTGGTGCGTGCCTGTGGTCCCAGCTACTGCGCAGGCCAAGGTGGGAGGATCACCTGAACCCAGGAGGCGGAGGTTGCAGTGCGCCAAGATCGCACCACTGCACTACAGCCTGGGAAACAGAGGGGGAAAAAAGGGCAGCTAAGCTCTGTGGCTCATGCCCGTAATCCCAGCACTTTGGGAGGCTGAGGCGGGAGGATCACTCGAGCCCAGGAGTTTGAGACCAGCCTGGACAAAAAAGTGAGACCCCCATCTCTACAAAAAAAAATAAAAAATAAAAATTAGCCGTGATTAAAAAATAAATGTAATTAAAAATTACATTTAATTAACAATTAGTCTCAAAAAATTTGATTAAAATGTTCAGATCTTAAGGGAAGAATATAAGGAATCCTGAAAATTGGATACACCATGTAATTAAACACCCAAATCAAGACTCAGGATATCGGCCAGGTGCGGTGTCTCACACCTGTAATCCCAGCACTTTGGGAGGCTGAGGTGGGCAGATCACTTGAGGTGAGGAGTTCAAGACCAGACTGGCCAACATGGCGAAATCCCGTCTCTACTAAAAATACAAAAATTAGTTGGGTGTGGTGGTGGATGTCTGTAATCCCAGCTACTCGGAAGGCTGAGGCAGGATAATTGCTTGAACCCAGGAGGTGGAGGTTGCAGTGAGCCGAGATTGCGCCATTGCACTCTAGCCTGGGTGACAGAGCAAGACTCCATCTCAAAAAATAAATAAATAGTGCAGGTGCACTGGATCATGCCTGTAATCCCAACACTTTGGGAGGCCAAGGCAGGCGGATCACCTGAGGTCAAGAGTTCAAGACTAGCCTGACCAACATGAAGAAACCCTGTCTCTACTAAAAATACAAAATTAGCCGGGCGTGGTGACACATGCCTGTAAACACAGCTACCCGGGAGGCTGAGGCAGAAGAATCACTTGAACCCAGGAGGTGGAGGTTGCAGTGACCCAAGATCGTGCTGTTGCACTCTAGCCTGGGCAACAAGAGCGAAACTCTGTCTCAAAAATTAATTAATTAATTAATTAATTAATAAAACAAACAAAAACATAGCTATTCTTATAATCTTGTGTGGCTTTGGACAGGTGACTTTACCTCTGTGAACCACATTACCCCCTTCCTCTCAGGGATTTTTCTTTTAAGAGATGGGGTCTCACTCTTTTGTCCAGGCTGGAGTACAGTAGCTCCATCATAACTCACTGCAGCCTCTACCTCTGGGGCTCAAGCAATCCTCCCGCCTCAGCCTCCCAAAGCACTGAGATTACCAGAGCCACCAAACCCAGCCAAAGTGAGCAGGTTAACGAAGATCCAAGAGACCAACAACACTCATAGGAATAAATTTTTTTGTTTGTTTTTTTTTTTGAGACGGAGTCTCGCTCTGTCGCCCTGGCTGGAGTGCAATGGTGCGATCTTGGCTCACTGCAAGCTCCGCCTCCCAGGTTCACACCATTCTCCTGCCTCAGCCTCCCGAGTAGCTGGGACTACAGGCGCCCGCCACCGCGCCCAGCTAATTTTTTGTATTTTTTAGTAGAGACAGGGTTTCACTGTGTTCTAGATCTCCTGACCTCGTAATCCGCTCTCCTCGGCCTCCCAAAGGGCTGGGATTACAGGCGTGAGCCACCACGCCAGTCCAGGAATAAATGTTTTTTTCCTTCAGGCCGGGCACGGTGGCTCACGCCTGTAATCCCAGCACTTTGGGAGGCCAAGGCAGGTGGATTGCTTGAGGCCAGGAGTTCAAGACCAGCCTGGCCAACATGGCAAAACCCCATCTCTACTAAAAATACAAAAATTAGCTGGGCATGGTAGCGCACACCTGTAGCCCTAGCTACTCGAGAGGCTAAGACATGAGAATCGCTTGAGCCTGGCAGGCAGAGGTTGCAGTGAGCTGGGATTGTGCCACTGCACTCCAGCCTGGGCAACAGAATGAGACTGACTCAAAAACTAATAATAATAAAAAGATAAATTCTGAATGCTCATTGGTGGGCTTAGGGTCCCCTTCTCTCTCTGGCTCATCCTAAATTTATGCTGAGACTCGATCAGGGTCCTGGAGGGAAGCAAGTGGCCACTCCGAGTTTAACTGGGAGCATTTATGGGCAGTTTATAGAGGGATGGGCAGAGTGGAGAAAGCCACAAAGGATGGGGCGGCCCCAAGGGACCATCCGAAGTGGGCACGAAGCCATCGCCAGCCTAGGGCAGAAGGGACAGGGAGGGAGTCTGTTACCTGTCTCCAGGGACAGCTCGAGTTCCCAGAGGAACTGCGGCTCAGAGGAGGGGAACCACAGCCACTGTGAGTGCGGGATGCAGGGAGGGGCCCAGGAAGCAAATACCCTGACCTCTCTCCACCGACCCTGCGGATAGAATTTGCACACGGCGGTCTCCCAGGGCCCCGAGTTGGGGAAGGAAGGCTGAGAGTGACCCTGGGGGCGCGGAGGAAGGTCACGTGGAGAATCACCAGCACTTTTCTAGCAGAACTTTCTTGGCGCATTTTTCCATGCAGGTCCAAGACTGGCCACGAGGGGTCGAAAGAGCACCCGGATGCCCGATGAAAAGGCCGCTTCCGCAGCGCTGGGCCACTTTCCCAGAACCTGGGCAATGGGGAAGGGACAAAAGGTGGGAAGTGAGGGGAGGAGGAGAGGAGGCTTTGACCCAAGAGCGGCAGAAAACTGTCTTCTAGACCTAAGGGTGATAGGATAGGCCTAGTGCAAACTCCATCCACAGGGTCGGTGGAGAGAGGTCAGCGTACACTCACTTCCTGGGCCCCTTTCTGCTTCCCTTAGTCCCACAGTGGCCGTGGCCCCCTCCTCTGAACCACAGCTCCTCTGGGAACTCTGCCTGTCCCTGGAGACGGGTAACAAATTCCCTCCCTGTCCCTTCTGCCCTAAGGGTGGTGATGGCTTGGGTCTCACTGGTCTCCTATCTCCAGCATAGGTCTGGTCACTGCTGGCTGATGAGGAGTTCGCGAGTGGACAAGTTCAGAAAGGGAGGGTTCAAATGGCTGGCACCTAAGACGATGTGACTGTAGAGGGTGCTGGCTTTTAAAAAAGTGAAGGATCAGCCCCGGTGTGGTGGCTCATGCCTGTATTCCCAGCACTCTGGGACACTGAGGCAGGCAGATCACCTGAGGTCAGGAGTTCGAGACCAACCTGGCCAACATGGTGAAAACTCTTTATTAAAAAATACAGGCTGGGTGCAGTGGGTCACGCTTGTAATCCCAACACTTTGGGAGGCTGAGGCGGGCGGATCACGAGGTCAGGAGACTGAGACCATCCTACCTAACACAGTGAAACCGCATCTAAAAATACCAAAAAAATTAGCCGGGCATGGTGGCAGGTGCCTGTAGCCTGAGCTACTCGGGAGGCTGAGGCAGGAGAATGGCATGAACCCAGGAGGCGGACCTTTCAGTGAGCCAAGATCGCACCAGTGCACTCCAGCCTGGGCGGCAGAGTGAGACTCCGTCTAAAAAAGAAAAAAGAAAAAAAATACAAAAAGTAGCCAGGTGTTGTGGCATGCACCTGTATTCCCAGCTACTCAGGAGGCTGAGGCAGGAGAATCGCTTAAATCCGGGAGGCAGAGGTGGCAGTGAACCAAGATCATGGCACTGCACCCAGCCTGGGCGACAGAGCGAGACACCATCTCAAATAAAAAAAAATTTTTTTTATTTTAATTTTTTTGAGACAGAGTCTCACTCTGTCACCCTGACTGGAGTGCAGTGGTGCGATCTCGGCTCACTGCAACCTCTGCCTCCCAGGTTCAAGCAATTCTCCTGCCTCAGCCTCCTGAGTAGCTGGGATTACAGGTGCCCGCCACCACACCTGGATAATTTTTTTTGTATTTTTTTAGTAGGGACAGGGTTTCACCATGTTGGCCAGGCTGGTCTTGAACTCCTAACTTCAGGTGATCAACCTGCATCGGCTTCCCAGAGTGCTAGGATTACAGATGTGAGCCACCGCACCCAGCCAGAAAGTTTTATTTTAATCCAAGTTAGAGCAAGATGGTTTCTATTGCTTGCATCCAATGAAGACCTAAGTAACAATGGTCCCTCATCATAAGCACTGTAACACACTGATCTGGTTTGGCTGGGTCCCCACCCAAATCTCATCTTGAATTCCCAGGCATTGTGGGAGGGAACTGGTGGGAGGTAATTAAATCATGGGGCAGGTCTTTCCCATGCTGTTCTTGATAGCGAATGAGTCTCACAAGATCTGATGGTTTTCAAAAGTGGCATTTCTCTGCACAAGCTCTCTTCTCTTGTTTGCCGCCATGTAAGATGTGCCTTTCATTGTCCACCATGATTGTGAGGCCTCCCCAGCCACATGGAACTATAAGTCCAATAGACCTCTTTTTTTTTGTAAATTGCCCAGTCTCAGGTATGTCTTTATCAGCAGCATGAAAACGGGCTAATACACTAATACACACACACACATCCATACACATACACAACTGTGTAGGCACATACCGTACAAATACATAGACCCTGACACACCTTAGTGTACGTGTCTTTATTTCTGGATGATATAAAAGAAAAAACTTAAAAAACACCCCAAACCAAACACCGATGGATCCCCAAAGCGATGTGACTCCCTCTTCCCACCCGGATAAATAGAGACTTCTGTCTGTCAGTCTACCCTCCCGCCCCCATAACCCCCTCTGCTATAGACATACTCTGGGTATATATTACTCTACTCGGCAATAGACATCTCCCGAAAATAGAATTCCTGCCCTGACACCTGACTCTTCCCTGGACGCATCAGACCACCCGCCACTGTAGAACACTGGTGTCCTTGCCCCCTGTGGTCAGGGCCATGCTGTCATCCCACAAGAAGGCCACATTTGTCACATGGCTGCTGTGTCCACCGTACTTGTGGCTGAGGGCCTGTTATAAGGAAAGAAGTAAGTGAAGAAAGGTCAGTGGGGACAATGCCACCCCATCATGGTCCTCTTGTCTTGACCCGGTTCTTCTCTGCTCTTCCTCTTTTTTTTTTTAATCACTTAGAGTGAAGTCACTTAGGCATGAGCACAGCTTCAATGCAGCCTTGACCTCCTGGGCTGAAGGGATCCTCCCACCTCAGTCTCCCAAGAAGTAGCTGGGATCACAGATATGTGCCACCACACCTGGCTAATTTTTTTTACTTTTATAGCGATGGGGTGTCCCAGTGTTACCAGGGCTAATAAGCCCTTTGTTTAAGAACCAACAGAGGCCAGGCGTGGTGGCTCACGCCTGTAATCCCAGCACTTTGGGAGGCCAAGGCAGGTGGATCACAAGGTCAGGAGATCAAGACCATCCTGGCCAATATGGTGAAACCCCGTTCTCTACTAAAAATATAAAAATTAGCTGGGCGTGGTGGCGCATGCCTGTAATCCGAGCTACTTTGGAGGCTGAGGCAGGAGAATCACTTGAACCAGGGAGTCGGAGGTTGCAGTGAGCCGAGATTGTGCCACTGCACTCCAGCCTGGTGACAGAGTGAGACTCTGTCTCAAACAAAAAAGAACCAACAGAACAGCTGGGCATGGTGGCTCACGCCTGTAATCCCAGCACTTTGGGAGGCTGAGGTGGGGGTGGATCACTTGAGGTCAGGAGTTCAAGACCAGCCTGGCCAACGTGGTGAAACCCCGTCTCTACTAAAAATACAAAATTAGGCCTGGCGTGGTGGCTCACGCTTATAATCCCAGCACTTTGGGAGGCCAAGATGGGGAGATCACTTGAGGTCAGGAGTTCAAGACCAGCCTGGCCAACGTGGTGAAACCCTGTCTCTACTAAAAATACAAAAAAATTAGCCGGGCGTGGTGGCACACGCCTGTAGTCCCAGCTATTTGGGAGGCTGAGGCATGAGAATCACTTGAACCCAGGCAGTGGAGGTTGCAGTGAGCCGAGATCGTGCCACTGCACTCCAGCCCGGGCGACAGAGGGAGACTCTGTCAAAAAAAACAAAAACAAACAAACAAAAAACCCAGCAGGGCAACTGAATTGGTTTATTCAGCAAGTTAATGGCATAAATAGAAGAAATAGCATGCACGTGGGGAAGGCTATTCTACATGCTGAGATTTGAGACATAAGCAAATGTGGTTTGGACCCTGGTTCAAACAAACCAACCATAGAAGGCCAGTCTGGGGCACATCAGGGAAATATGATTATGTACTGGCTATGAGATCATATTTAGGAATTAATGTTTTGTTTTTGCCTTCCTAGGGATGAGGCATGTAAGAAATTAATGTTGCTGGGCGTGGTGGCTCACGCCTATAATCCCAGCACTTTGGGAGGCCGAGGCAGGCAGATCGCCTGAGGTTGGGGGTTCAAGATCAGCCTGACCAATATGGAGAAACCCTATCTCTATTTGAAAAATAAAAAATTAGCCAGGCATGGTGGTGCATGCCTGCAATCCCAGCTACTCAGGAGGCTGAGGCAGGAGAATCGCTTGAACCCAGGAGGCGGAGGTTGCAGTGAGCCAAGATCGCGCCATTGCACTGCAGCCTGGGCAACAAGAGTGAAACTCTGTCTCAAAAAAAAAAAAAAAAAAAAAAAAGAAGAAGAAATTAATGTTAATTAGGAGTGGTCAGAGGTTGTGGATATGTAAGAATTCTTCTTCTTCTTCTTATTTTGAGACAGTCTCGCTCTTTTGCCCAGGCTGGAGTGCAGTGGTGCAATCTCAACTCACTGCAACCTCCGCCTCCCAAGTTCAAGTGATCCTCCTGCCTCAGCCTCCTGAGTAGCTGGGATCACAGGTGCCCGCCACCACCCATGACTAATTTTTTTGCATTTTTAGTAAAGACGGGGTTTCACCATGTTGGCCAGGCTAGTCTCGAACTGTTGACCTCAGGTGATCCGCCTGCCTCGGCCTCCCAAAGTGCTGGGATTACAGGCGTGAGCCACCGGGCCTGGCCAGAATTATCCTTATTTTTTTAGGCATGAATGCTCAATTTAGAGGGCTAAAAGATAACCTATGCGTTTTCGTGTGTGTGGGGTTTTTTTGTTTTTGTTTTTGTTTTTGTTTTTGTTTTTGTTTTATGACGGAGCCTTGCTGTCACTCAGGCTGGAGTAAAGTGGCACGATCTCGGCTCACTACAGCCTCTGCCTCCCGGGTTCAGGCAATTCTCCCGCCTCACCTTCCCCAGTAGCTGGGATTACAGGCGTGCACCACCAGGCTTGGCTAATTTTTGTATTTTTGTATTCTTTTTTTTTTTTGAGACAAAGTCTCACTCTATCGCTCAGTGCATTGTTGCTTAGTGGAGTGCAGTGGCATGATCTTGGCTCACTGCAACCTCTACTTCTCGGGTTCAAGCAATTCTCCTGCCTCAGCCTCCTGTGTAGCTGGGATTACAGGCGCCTGCCACTACGCCTGGCTAACTTTTGTATTTTTAGTAGAGTCAGGGTTTCACCATGTTGGTCAGGCTGATCTCAAACTCCTGACCTCAGGTGATCCATCACCTTGGTCTCCCAAAATGCTGGGATTACAGGCATGAGCCACTGCACCCGGCCACATATGCAGTTTCTTAAAACTACAGACCAGGACAGGTGCTGTGGCTCACGCCTTGTAATCCCAGCACTTTGGAAAACTAAGGTGGAGAGGATTGCTCAAGCCCAGGAGATCAAGACCAGCCTGGGCAACAGAGAACCTATCTCTATGAAAAATACAACAATTGGCCAGGTGTGGTGGTGCACGCCTGTAGTCCCAGCTACTCAGAAGGCTGAGGTGGGTGGACCGCTTGAGTCCAGGAGGTCAAGGCTGCAGTGAGCCGAGATTGTGCCATGCCACTGCACTCCAGCCTGGGCAACAGAGTGAGACCCTGTCTCAAAAATAAAAAATAAAAAAAGAAGAGAAAGGAGAAAGAAGAAACAAATGAAATAAATATACCAAATCTGGTAATAGTTGAACATGGGTAACAGGTACAGGAGGAGTCCTGTACTAGTCTTTCTGCCTTTATGCATGAAAATTTCCTAGGAAAATGCTGAAACAATCCCTCTTCTGTTAGAACCAGAGAATGGTAAAATTAACGTCCAGCTTTTTTTTTTGTTTTTGTCTTTGTTTTGAGACCAAGTCTTGCTCTGTCGCCCAGGCTAGAGTACAGTGGTGCAATCATGGCTCACTGCAGCCTCAACCTCCTGGGCTCAAGCAATCCTCCCACCTCAGACTTCCTTGTAGCTGGAACTACAGGCGTGCACCACCATGCCCAGCTAATTTTGTGTGTTTTTTGTAGAGATGGGGTCTCACTTTGTTGCCCAGGCTGGTCTTGAACTCCTGGCCTCAAGCAATCCTCCTGCCTCAGCTTTGCAAAGTGTTGTGATTACAGGTGTGAGCCACTGCAACTGGTCTTGGCCTCCCTTAAAAACTCGTAAGATCTGGTTGTATATCCTATGCCTAGGTACATAGTAGGTGCTCAATAAATATTTACTGAGTTAACAAGGATAAAAGAACCAAAGAGCTCAGAATTGCAGTTGCTCAGAACTTCAGAGAACCAGGTCTTCACCATGACACACTGAAATTCATCCACCTTTGGGTTAAGAAAGGCCCTTGGGATCAAGACTACTGTCCTCCTTGTACAAATGGGGAAACCGAGGCTCAGAGAAGGGGTGGGGTTGGACCAGAGCTGCCTGAATCTTGTCCCCACCCCTGCTTGCTACCCCTGTCCATCCCCATCTCCCCAAGGGACTCACTCGAGGCTGACAGCAGGGGTAGCTAAACAGGTGAACTTTGCCAAAGTCATCAGCTGAAGCCAGCAACTTTCCATCATGGGAGCGGGCCACAGCGTTGATATCAGTGCCGTCCGCCCCCTCAGACCAGATCCCTGTGGGCAAGATGGAGGGAAGTGGTAAGATGTCAGCTGGAGCCAGGGACCGCCAAGAGGAGCAGATAGCCACTCCAGCCACCTTAATTTGTTCCGACCTAGCCTGTATCTATCCGAGGATATGAGTCAGAATGACCTTAAAATGTGAATCCAAGCCTGCCCCTGCTCTGCTTAAAACCCTTCCATGGCTCCCTGGTGATCTTAGAAGAAAGCCTGTGGTTCTAAGGCTCAGCAGGCCCCATGCACTGCTCCAGCCTCATCCCTCATCAGTGCTCCTGTTAAACTCTGTAATGATTTGGCCACCCTGCCTCCCTGCATTTCTCCAAATGCCAAGTTCTGTGTCACGCCTGGGCTTTTGTATGTACTATTCCCTTTGCCAAGAGACTGCTTTCCTTCTTCACTGCCCTGGAAAGTAACTCCTCATCCTCCAGGTCCTAGCTCAGATGTCTCTTCCTCCAGGAAGCCCTCCCTGATTCCCTCCAAGAGTAGGCCAGATGCCCCACCCTGGGTTTCCCTGTCTCAGACCTGCTCACTCTGGGTCATCACTGTCTGGGGACAAGTCTGCCTCCCCCACTGGACTGAGAGCCCCAGGAGAGCAGGGCCCTCAGTCATGGTCACTGCCAAGCCCACGGCAGGCACAGAACTGCTCAGGGAATATGTGTTTGCTTCATTCGTGCCTGAATGAATGGGTGGCTAGGGCACCGGCAGTGTGGATCTCTCCTGGCCAGTTACCACGCCCGTTTGGTTTCATTTCATTACAGCTCTAATGAGTCATCTCACCCTACCCTTTCCTCTTACACAAATACAGCCCACATGCAGTAAAGCAGTGAGCTTCCCACACTGAAGGTAAGCAGTAAGACTCTGGAAACCACCAGCGGGGATGTCTCTCAGAACTACTGTCCTCAGTGAGACCTCTCTCATTCCAGAACTCACCAAACACCCCAAACCCTAGGACACAAGTAGCTGTGGCCCATTCCATGTTCCTCACAGCATCCGCACTGGTGATCTGCTTACAGGTAGCCGGGTCCCCTGGGGCAGAAAATGGGAGGAGACATTCAGAGTTGGAAGAAGTACCCAGTAAACCCATCCCTTTTTTAGACAATCGGAGCTGAGGTCCAAGACAGAGGAGGCTAAGGTCCCAGGGCTCATTCTACCTGTCAGGACTGGCTGAGAAGGCATCACATGCTGGGTGTTCACAGCCCGCAGCGTAAGCAGGAGCATCTGCTTTTAAACCCGCATCTGGCTGGGCGTGGTGGCTCACGTCTGTAATCCCAGGAGGCAGCATGAGCCACAGCATCTGGCTGGATCACCTGAGGTCAGGAGTTCGAGACCAGCCTGGCCAAGATGGTGAAACCCCATCTCTACTAAAAATACAAAAATTAGACCAGGTGTGGTGGCTCATGCCTGTAATCCCAGCATTTTGGGAAGCCGAGGCAGGCGGATCACCTGAGGTCAGGAGTTTAAGACCAACCTGGTCAACATGGCGAAACCCTGTCTCTACTAACAATATTTTAAAAATTAGCTGGGCGTGGTGGTGGACACCTGGAATCCCAGCTATTCAGGAGCCTGAGGCAAGAGAATTGCTTGAACCCGGGAGGCGGAGGCTGCAGTGAGCCGACATCGTGCCATTGCACTCCAGCCTAGGAGACAAGAGGGAAACTCCCATCTCAAAAAAAAAAAAAAAAAACAAATACAAATATTAGCCGGGCATGGTGGTGTGCTCCTGTAATCCCAGCTACTCAGGAGGCTGAGGCAGGAGAATCACTTGAACCTGGGAGGTGGAGCTTGCAGTGAGCCGAGATCGCGCCACTGCACTCCAGCCTAGGGGACAGAGCAAGACTCCGTCTCAAAAAAATAAAAATAATAATAATCATCATCAAACATTAAAAATGTAAAAAAAGAAACCTGCATCCTACCCATCCGACCAGAAAGGGGAGGAGTTGACTAAAAGTGGGGTACACCAGGGAGAAAATGAGAAGCCAGTGGTCCCTAAATTCCAAATCAGAAACAGCCTTGAATACCAAGGGAGCGAGGCTTGAAGCTCCTCCCTGCCCTCCCAGAACTCAGGGAAGTCTGCAAATGAGACGGAGGAAGTAATGTCTCTGGGTCCCGGAGAACTCACAGTACAGAATCTCATAGTCCCCGGAGTTGGTGACAAAGCAGCTGCTGTCCTGGGCCCAATCCAGGTGGGTGATAAAACTGGAATGGCCCTGCGGGGGAGGGAAGGGATGGTTTTAGAGCTGCAGAGGCGGAACCAAGGAGAGGGGGACAGGATTAAATCAGGAAAGTGGAAGGTCAAATACAGAGGTAGGGCGAGAACACAAGGGGACTAAAGGAAGGATACACAGGCCTTTGGAGTATGGGGGCAGGGCCAGAATACTGTGGGCGGGGCCAGACTGTGATGGGCAGGGCTAGACAAAAAGCACTTAGAACACAATGGGAGTTTAGAACAGGTGGGCAGGGCTAGACACGGAGGAGCTGGCTTTGAATGTTGAGGGGCGGGGCTACACAGAGGGGCGGTCTCGGAACGTGAGGGGCGGGGCTACACAGATGGTGGGCTTAGCACGTGGGGGCGGGGCTACACAAAGGGGCGGGCTTAGAACACACGAGGTGGTGAATGTGTGGACGGGGCCAAGACTCCTTGCTCTGATCAGGGCAGAATCAGTTGAGTGTTGAAGCTGCGCTCCCTTGAGGTAGAAAATTGGTTAATTTTGCACCCCCTGGGCGGGGTGGCGGCGCGGGCTGGGGTCCACTGCCCACTCACCGAGCACTTGCCCAGGCGGCTGACCTTGCGGCCGCCCTGGTCCACCGTGTACACGTACACCAAGTTGTCGTGGGAGCCCACGGCCAGGTACGCCCCGTCTGGGGGAGGGGGAGGGGGGCTATGAGGAGGCACCCAGGCTCCACCCCCTCCTCGCCCAGACTCAGCCCCCTCGACAGTCCCCAGCTCCATCCCCACTGCATCCCTCCTAGGCCTCGCTTCGCAGGCTCCACCCCTCCCCCTGCCAAGAGCTCTGAGCCTCTGTCCCCTGGCCCTGCCGCTTGGGTGTCCCAGGCCTGCCGCTTACCTGGGGAGAAGCTGACCACTGAGATCTGTTCATTGCCATCTGTGTGGATAGCCACCAGGTCATGGGTCTCCGTGTCCAGCAGCAGCCATCTTGAAGGAGAGGGCGTGGTGGGGGGAGGAGGGGTGAGCTGATCTGACAGAGAGGGGCCGCAATCTGTGGGGTCTAAGGGAGGGATCAGAGGGACCCCAGAAGTGACCTGGGCTGGGCACGGTGGCTCAGGCCTATAATCCCAGCACGTTGGGAGGCCGAGGCAGGTGGATCACTTGAAGTCAAGAGTTCGAAATCAGCCTGGTCAACATAGCAAAACCCCGTCTCTACTAAAAATACAAAAATTAGCCAGGCGTGGTGGCACGTGCCTGTAATCCCAGCTACTTGGGAGGCTGAGGCACGAGAATTGCTTGAACCCGGGAGGCAGAGGTTGCAGTGAGCTGAGATCGCGCCACCGGACTCCAGCCTGGGCGACAGAGCAAGACTCTGTCCCCTCAAAAAACAAAACAAAACAAGGCCAGGTACAGTGGCGGTGGCTCACGCCTGTAATCCTAGCACTTTGGGAGGCTGAGGCAGGCGAATCACTTGAGGTCAGGAGTTCGAGACCAGCCTGGCCAACATGGTGAAACCCCGTCTCTACTAAAAATAAAAAAAAATTAGCCAGGCATAGTGGCGGGCGCCTGTAATCCCAGCTACTCGGGAGGCTGAGGCAGGAGAATCACTTGAACCTGGGAGGCAGAGGCTGCAGTGAGCCAGAGGAATAATGAGGGATCAGGGCTCGGTAAATAGTGGGATTTGGGAAAGTAGGAAAGAGGGAAGAAGGGCCAGTTCCCCAGGGAGCAGAGAAGGCCTCCCGAAATGCTCTCCTCAGCTTTACCTGCCAGTCACTGTACCCACAGCCAGGACAGAGCCACTGGGGTGGAAGCCGGCTGAGCGGGCAGGGTCCTGAGAAGGGAGAGAGAAGAGGCAGGGCTCAGAGCTGGGGTCCCATGTCCATCTGGACATTCTCCTGCCTCAGGGCCAAGTCTAATCTTTGCATGAGGGCTCTCCCCTCCCTCTGCTGTCCTTTGGGACACCCCCACCCCAGACACCATGGCAGCCATTCCTCTTTACATTTCTGTAGCATGTTAGCCTGAACAGAAAACATTCCTCCTGTCACTCCTGTCCCGGGATCCCTCCTTACTCCTCTTCTAAATTCCCACAGCTTTATTCATCCAAGACGACTTCTTTAGATAATTTCCTAGATGTGGGAATGCTGGGACAAAGGGCATCTAGAATTTTAAGACTCTTTATTTTTGTTTTTTATTTTTTTAATTTTTATTTATTTTTTTGAGATGGAGTTTCACTCTGTTGCCCAGGCTGGAGTGCAGTGGCACGGTCTCAGCTCACTACAACCTCCGCCTCCTGGGTTCAAGCGATTCTCCTGTCTCAGCCTCCCAAGTAGCTGACATTACAGGTGCCCACCACCACGCCCGGCTAATTTTTGTTTGCTTTTTTTTTTCATTTTTTGTAAAGATGGGGTTTTGCCATGTTGCCCAGGCTGGTCTCAAACTCCTGGATTCACACAATCTACCTGCCTCGGCCTCCCAAAGTGCTGGGATTACAGGTGTCAGCCACCACACCCAGCTGAAATTTTTATTCTGTTTACATTTTAATTAATTGTGAATAGCCATGTGTGGCCAGTGGTTACCCTATGGGACAGTGTAGCTCTACACTTGACTGTTGCAGCAGTCACACCTTCCTTGAACTCAGCGGCTCCTGACTCCCCCCTCCTCATGGCGGCACCCCTGACAGGATGGTTCGGTGTCGTCCTGGGCTCCCTTCCAGTCAAGAACCTACTCCTCCAACCCTTCTGAGAGAGCTTCTAAGCACCCAGTTCCCTAGATGAAACCCCCACCCTGCTTAAAAAGACCTTGTTTGGGCCAGGCTTGGTGGCTGGCGTCTGTAATCCCAGCACTTTGAGAGGCCGAGGCAGGCGGATCACGAGGTCAGGAGTTCGAGACCAGCCTGACCAACATGGTGAAACCCTGTCTCTATTAAAGATACATAAATTAGCTGGGCATGGTGGTGTGCACCTGTAATCCCAGCTACTCGGGAGGCTGAGGCAGAAGAATCACTTGAACCCGGGAGGCGGAGGTTGCAGTGAGCCGAGATCGTGCCATTGCCCTCCAGCCTGGGTGACAGAGCGAGATTCCACCTCGAAGAAAAAAAAAAAAAGACCTTGTTTGGTTTCAGTCCAATGTGCTGAGCCCTGACACAGGGGGAAAGGTAGTTCTGTTAGAATGGTGCTTTTCCAGTCCCCAGGCCCCTTACCTCGATGATCCTGCTCCACAGGGGCTGGTGGGAATCTGAGCTCCATAGATGCACCAGCTTATCCTGCCCGCAGGTCACAAACTGGGCCCGACTGGGGTGTGTGGCCAGGCCCCACAGCTCTTCCACATGGCCCTGGTGGAAAGGGAGGACAGCAGGATGGAGACAGCAGCCCTGGCCTTTTCCCACTCAACACTAATGCCAGACAAATGCTAGATGATCCCCAGCAACTCACCCTGCCCCAGCGGGACCCAGGGAAGACCTTTCCCAGTATGTCTGAAGGGGGCCTCAATTGGGCATCTGAACCCATGCCCTGGTGTGTGACTCAAGGCAAATCCTGCCCCTTCTCCAGGGACCTCTGCTTTCTTCTTTGCACAGTGGGAGGCAGGAGGGCATGGTGGCTCAGACCTTGATCTCAGGGGTCAGACAGGCTGCACCCTGGCCACACACCTCCCAGGTCTCCAGCTCCAAGGATCTGGGAAGGTGCTTCTGGAGTCTGCCTGCATCCAGACAGAGCCCAGAAGTCTGAGGGACCTCATGGAGGGCACTAAACCTGATGGCTCTGACCTTCGGCTTTCTATTACTGACCGAGCGCAGTCATCTAGGCAGGTGACATCTCCTTGGGACCTCAGTTTGATCGCCTGTAAAATGGGGCCAATTGGTATGTGTGCCTCATAGCATTCCTGTGCTCACTCAAATCATGGATGGAAAATGCTGGCCAGGTGCGGTGGCTCACGCCAGTAATCCCGACACTTTGGGAGGCTGAGGTAGGAAGATTGAGCTCAGGAGTCCGAGACCAGCCTGGGAAACATGGCAAAACCCCATCTCTACAAAAAATACAAAAATTTGCCAGTTGTGGTGGTGCACACTTGTAGCCCCAGCTACTTGGGAGGCTGAGGCAGGAGGATCCCTTGAGCCCAGGAGACGGAGGTTGCAGTGAGCCGAAATGGCATCACTGCATTCCAGGCTGGGTGATATAATAAATAAATAAAATGCTAAACATGAGGATAATTCAGAGAATGTGGTCACAAAATGGAAATGTCTAACTATTAATATTTATAACAAAAATTTTTTTTAGACGGAATCTCACTCTGTCATCCAGGCTGGAGTGCAGTGGTAGGATCTCAGCTCACTGCAACCTCTGCCTCCCAGGTTCAAGCAATTCTCCTGCCTCAGCCTTTTGAGTAACTGGGATTACAGGCACACGCCACCATGCCCAGCTAATGTTTTGTATTTTTAGTACAGATGGTGTTTCACCATGTTGCCCAGGCTGGTCTTGACTCCTGATGTCAAGTGATCTGCCTGCCTTGGCCTCCCAAAGTAATATTAATATTATGATTAATAATTATAATAGCCAATATAATAGTATGGGCTGGGTGCAGTGGTTCATGCCTGTAATCCCCACATTTTGGGAGGCTGAGGTGGGTGGATCACTTGAGGTCAGGAGTTTGAGACCAGCCTGACCAAAATGGTGAAAACCCATTTCTACTAAAAATACAAAAATTAGCTGGGCGTAGTGGTACATGCCTATAATTCCAGCTACTCGGGAGGCTGAGGCAGGAGAATCACTTGAAGCGGGAGGCAGAGTTTGCAATGAGCCGAGATTGAGCCACTGCGCTGCAGCCTAGGCAACAGAGCGAGACTCTGTCTCACAAATGAAAAAAAAAAATGTATAAATATAGTGCTTCCCGGTAGGTGAGTTCTTTAATTGGGTCAGGGGTAAGGAAGGGAGGGAGGAGGCCAGGAAGGGAGGAGCAGGCGTTTGAGCTTCGAGAAGAAATGCAAGCAGACTCCAGCAGGACCTTCCCCAATCCGTGGAGCTGGAGTCTGAGAGGTGTGTGGCCAGGGTGTCTGCAGCTGTGGGACAACCTGTAGGGACACTCACCAACCTGAAGGGTGCCACCCCCAATCAGAGTGGCAGGAGGCAGCACAGTTGGAGCAGGGGCCTGGGGCCCCTCTGCTGTGCTTGGAGTTAAACTCTTGGTTGCTGGATCCTGGGAAGGGGTCCTGGGTCAGGGCCAGGTCAGAGAAGGGACAGAGCAGGGAGGTGAGGAGAACTGGGAGTGGGGAGGGGGAGTGGATGATGCAGGGAAGGCCAGGGAAAGAGCTGGGAAGAGGGGAGGGGTGCAGAGGAGAGAGGCGCACCTGGACCAGCAGTGAGAAGCCTGTGTGCACGGAGCCCTGCAGAATGGAATTGCGGGTGGTCCCCACGTACAGTGTGTCTCCGTGGCCCTCTGCCACGGTGCGCACGGGGCCAAAGTCCTCAGGGACCTGGGTGGACAGATAAGAGGGAAGATGAGTAGGAGGCACACGGGTGGGTGTGGGGTGACATACTGTGGGGAGGAGGGTCTGGCGTTGGGAGCCCTGGTGAGATCGGGGGGGCCTCTCTACCCCCATCTGAGCCCACTGCCCCTCCTCACCTCCACTTCCTGCAGCTTGCTGTAGTCAGAACCCCAGAGGACCACCCGCCGATCACGGCCCCCTCCAGACACCAGCGTCCCGTCCCGCAGGGCGCAGAGCCCAAACACGCCGCCGTCGTGGGCGCCCAGCACCGCCTGTGTGATACGGTTCCCACCTGCAGGGTGGCCAGGGGCAGGGTCAACAGGGAGAAGCCACCCCTATGCTGACCCCTGAAAGCATCTTGAACTTTCAAGCCTATGTCCATCCATTCTCACCCACTTTTCCACCTTTTTTTTTTTTTTTTGAGACGGAGTCTCTCTGTTGCCCAGGCTGGAGTGCACTGGTGCTATCTCGGCCCACTTCAACCTCTGCCTCTTGGGTTCAAGTGACTCTCCTGCCTCAGCCTCCCAAGTAGCTGGGATTACAGGCGCCCACCACCATGCCCGGCTAATTTTTTGTTTCTAGTAGAGACGGGTTTCACCATGTTGGCCAGGCTGGTCTCGAACTCCTGACCTCAAGTGATCCACCCGCCTTGGCCTCCCTAAGTGCTGGGATTACAGGCATGAGCCACCGTGCCCGGCCCCACCTTTCGACCTTTCTATCTGCTCTTCCACCCACCCAACCACCCAAGCACCTGCCACCTACCCACTCAAATACAATACCTTATCATCTATTCATTAAACCATCTGAACTAACATCTACCCATCCACCCATCTACCCTTTGACCCATACACCCACCCAACCATCCATCCACTCACTTATCTACTGGTCTGTTAGATGAACACTATCGACTCATCCATTCATCACCCATCCATCCACCAGACTATCTATCCATCCATCACCCTAGCCATTCATCCACCCATCTCTCTACTGATCCATCCAGTCAGCCACCCTGCCATCCATCCATCAACCCACCTCTCATCCATTCATTTGCCCTCTCTCGTTTTGTTTTGCTTTGTTTTGTTTTGTTTTGTTTTCTGTTTTTGAGACAAAGTCTTCCTCTGTCGACCAGGCTGGAGTGCAGTGGCTTGATCTTGGCTCACTGCAACCTCTGCCTCCTGGGTTTAAGCGATTCTCATGTCTCAGCCTCTGGAGTAGCTGGGATTACAGGCATGTGCCACCACACCCGGCTAATTTTTGTATTTTTAGTAGAGACAGGGTTTCACTATGTTGGCCGGGCTGGTCTCGAACTCTTTGACTCAAGTGATCTGCCTGCTTCAGCCTCCCAAAGTGCCAAGATTACAGGCGTGAGCCATGGCACCCAACCTAATAAAGACAATTTTTTAAAAAGAGAGGGCAGGCGGCCGGGTTCAGTGGCTCATGCCTGTAATCCCAGCACTTTGGGAGGCCGAGGGGGGCGGATCACGAGGTCAGGAGATCGAGACCATCCTGGCTAACATGGTGAAACCCCATCTCTACTAAAAAAATACAAAAAATTAGCTGGGCGTGGTAGTGGGCACCTGTAGTCCCAGCTACTTGGGAGGCTGAGGCAAGAGAATGGTGAACCTGGGAGGCGGAACTTGCAGTGAGCTGAGATTGCGCCACTGCACTCCAGCCTGGGCGACAGAGCGAGACTCCGTCTCAAAAAAAAAAAAAAAAGAGAGAGAGCGCAGGCTGGCCGAGTGCGGTGGCTGATGCCGATAATCGCAGCACTTTGGGAGGCCGAGGTGGGCGGATCACGAGGTCAGGAGATGGAGACCATCCTGGCTAACACGGTGAAACCCCGTCTCTACTAAAAATACAAAAAATTAGCCAGGTGTGGTGGCGGGCACCTGTAGTCCCAGCTACTTGGGAGACTGAGGCAGGAGAATGGCATGAACCCAGGAGGCAGAGCTTGCAGTGAGCCGAGATCACTTGAGCTCAAGTGTTCGAGGGCAGCCTGGGCAACATAGCGAGACCTCATCTCTACAACAAATACACAAATTACCTGGGCCTGGTGGTGGGCACCTGTAGTCCCAGGTACTTGGGAGGCAGGAGGATCACTTGATACTGGGAGGCAGAGGTTGCAGTGAGCTGTGATGGCAACCACTGCACTCCAGCCTGGGCGCTAGAGTGAGACCCTGTCTTAAAAAAATATTCTTTATTAAAAAAAAAAATTTTTTTTTTTGGAGACAGAGTCTTGCTCTGTCCCCTAGGCTGGAGTGCAGTGGTGCCATCTCTGGCCACTGCAACCCGCACCTCCAGGGTTCAAGTGATTCTCCCACCTCAGCCTCCCGACTAGCTGGGATTACAGGTGCTCGCCACCATGCCAGGCTAATTTTTGTATTTTTAGTAGAGATGGGGTTTTGCTGTGTTGGCCAGGCTGGTCTTAAACTCCTGACCTCATGTGATCTGCCTGCCTCGGCTTCCCAAAGTGCTGGGATTACAGGCGTGAGCCACCGCACCCAGCCTAAAAACTTTTAAAAGTAAAGATGAGGTCTCACTATGTTGCCCTGGCTGGTCTCAAACTCCTGGGCTCAACCAGTCCTCCTGCCTCAGCCCCTCAAAGTGCTAGGATTACAGGTGCTAGCCACCTCAACCAGCCCATCCTCTCTTTCATTCAACTACCATTCACCAGTTAATCCATCCTTCCATCCACCCATTTTTGGCAAGGCGCGGTGGCTCACACCTGTAATCCCAGCACTTTGGGAGGCCGAGGTGGGTGGATCACTTGAGGTCAGAGTTCAAGACCAGCCTGAGCAACATGGTAAAACCCCGTCTCTACTAAAAACACAAAAATTAGTTGGGTTTGGTGGCATGCCCTTATAGTCCCAGCTACTTGGGAGGTTGAGGCAGGAGAATCACTTGAATCCGGGAGGCGGAGATTACAGTGAGCCGAGATCGCGCCACTGCATTCCAGCCTGCGCAACAGAGTAAGACTCCATCTCAAAACAAGCAAACAAACAACAACAACAACAAAAAAACCCAAAAAACAAACATCCACCCATTTTCTATTTTCCAATCTATCTACCCATTCACCATTCACCCGTCTATCTACCCATCTGGCAATCTACCTATCCATTCTTTCATCCATTAACCTACTCAATCAATAATTCTTTTTTTTTTTTTTTTTTTTTTGAGACGGAGTCTCACTGTGTCGCCCAGGCTAGAGTGCAGTGGTGCAATCTCGGCTCACTGCAAGCTCCGCCTCCCAGGTTCACGCCATTCTCTTGCCTCAGCCTCCCGAGTAGCTGGGACTACAGGTGCCCGCCACCACGTCCACCTAATTTTTTGTATTTTTAGTAGAGACGGGGTTTCACTATTTTAACCAGGATGGTCTCAATCTCCTTACCTCATGATCCACCCGCCTCGGCCTCCCAAAGTGCTGGGATTACAGGCGTGAGCCACCGTGCCCAGCCACAATCAATAATTTTTTAACAAGTATTTGCTCTGGGCCCAGGCTCATATGGGGACACAGTGGTGACCAAGGCAACCTCACACCCTATCCTTGCAGGGCTCACTACAAGTCAGCGCCAACCCCAGGTGTTCAGGCCCAAAAGACTCAGGCACACACCCAGGAGACTAAGATCCCATAGAGGGCTCCACTCAGCCAGGTGAGTCAGGGAGGGCTTCCTGGAGGAGGAGATGGCTGAGCAAGGATCTGAAGGTGGGGTAGGAGTCAGCTGGGACAAGAGAGGGCGGGAAAATGTTCCAAGTGGAAGGAACAAGTTTCTGTTGCAAAAAGCAGAGAGTAGGCGAGAACATGGATAATTGAGGGAACTCATAGGGATGTGGTGTGATTAAGTGTAACGTACAAGGGCATGCACGTCAAGGCAGGAGACAGCAGGGCCTGACCAGGCAGGGTCCTGGAGGCCTCAGTAAGGAGCATGGACTTGTCACAAGGGAACCTGGGAGCAGTGGAAGGGGAGGGACTGGGTCAGATTTACATTTGCTTCTGGGAACAAACCAAATTGAAGGTGGTGAGGCTGAAGGCTGTGAGGTCAGGGAGGAGACCAAGGTAGGAGAGGAAGAAACAATAATTCTCTTTAATTCCCATCCTTCAAGACTCAAATGTGGTATCACTTCCTCCAGGTGAGCTGGGCTCTCTTTTTTATTTTTATTTTTTATTTTTTTGAGATGGAGTCTTGCTCTGTTGCCCAGGCTGGAGTGCAGTGGCACCGTTTTGGCTCACTGCAACCTCTGCCCAGGGTTCAAGCGATTGTCCTGCTTCAACACCGCCCCCCCCCGCCCCGTGTAGCTAGGATTACAGACGCCCACCACCATGTCCAGCTAATTTTTTTTTTTTTAGACAGAGTCTTGCTCTGTCACCCAGGCTGGAGTACAGTGGTGCAGTCTTGGCTCACTACAACCTCCACCTCCCGGGTTCAAGCAATTCTCATGCCTCAGCCTCCCAAGTAGCTGGGATTACAGGTGCATGCCACCACACCTGGGTAATTATTTTGTATTTTTAGTAGAGAGAGGATTTCACCATGTTGGCCAAGCTGGTCTCGAACTCCTGACCTCAGGTGATCCACCCGCCTTGGCCTCCCAAAATGTTGGGATTACAGGTGTGAGCCACTGCGCCCAGCATGTTGTTGTTATTATTTTTTTTAATTTTTTGTAGATATGGGGTCTCACTATGTTGCCTAGGCTGGTCTAGAACTCCTGGGCTCAAGCAATCTTCCTGCCTTGGCCTCCCAAAGTACTAGCATTACAGGCATGAGCCACTGTCCCAGCCTCAACCCATTAGTTTGTTAATAATGTCATCCATTGGTTGGAGCAAGTATTTCTTCACCCAACCATTGGCTAAGACAAGTCATTTATTCATCCAATCACTGATTAACTTCTTGGAACAATCTGTTCTTCATAACACATTAATCTGTTGGCTGAAACAACCATTCATTCATTCACTCACTCATTCACTCATTCATTCATTGCTGTATAGATCCACTGCCTGAGACAAAACCTATTCACTAACATAGTTAGCCATTAGTGGTAACAACCACTCATTTGTTCCTTTACCCAGTCACTCTCCCTTTAAGGAGGATGACACATTCATTTACTTATTCTTCCATCCATTTCCTAGGATCACACCTTCATTCATTCCTTCATTCCCTTATTCATTGATCCACACGCTGGGACAAAGCACTTGTCCATGTATCCATTCATCTACCATCCGTCCTTCCTTCCATCCACCCATCCATCCATTCATCATCTAACCACAACTGAGCTAACCCATTCATTGATAATCTGGACTTGATCCCTAACAAGGGATTTCCAGAGAGCAAGGCAGGGGGGAGTCAATAAAGACTTCCTGGAGATAGGGATACTTGAGCTGAACCTTGACGAGGGTGTTGGAATCGGACATCCATTTACACTCATTCCACACAAGCAGCATTCCACGAAGGGAGGCAGAGCCAGGAGTGTTTCGGAAGACTGGATTGGGGACCAAACAGATGGGGTGACACTGACCTTTGCCCCAAACATAGAGGTTCCCCCCAGAGTCCCCCGTGACCACGTCGCCACCTTCCAAAAAGGTCACACACAGCACATACTTCGGTTTCTCATGTTTCTAAGGTGGGGGAGGAAAGGAAGGTGTCAGAGCGTCCCTGAAGCAGGTAGCCTCCCAGAGGTCATCTGTCACCCAGGACCGTGGCCAGGCAATCCCCTCTATCTATGCGTTTGGGGTAAGGCTCTGCGTGGAGCATCCCTTCTCCCACCTGCCTCCATCCGGCCTGCAGTGCTTCGGTGGCCTAGAGGTTCTGACCACAATTGTCTCGCTTTCCTACCCCTGGGCCCACTTCCTGCCCTCTCTCTGGTCCCCCTGACTCTTTCTTTTGAGATACAGTCTCACCTGTCATCTAGACCGGAGTGCAGTGGCATGTCTCGGCTCACAGCAACCTCCCCCTCCCGGGTTCAAACGATTCTCCTGCCTCAGCCTCCCAAGTAGCTGGGATTACAGGCCTGCGCCATCATGGCCGGCTAATTTTGTTTTGTTTTTGTTTTTGTTTTTCAGACGGAGTCTCGCTCTGTCACCAGGCTGGAGTGCAGTGGCGTGATCTCGGCTCACTGCAACCTCCACCTCCCGGGTTCAAGCGATTCTCCCGCTGCAGCCTCCCAAGTAGCTGGGATTACAGGCGCCCACCATCACGCCTGGCTAATTTTCATATTTTTTTAGTAGAGATGGGGTTTTGCCATGTTGGCCAGGCGGGTCTGAACTCCTGGCCTCAAGTGATCCACCCGCCTCGGCCTCCCAAAGTGCTGGGATTACAGGCGTAAGCCACCGCACCCAGCCTGGTCCCCCTGACTTCTCCCCTCCTGTCGGCGCCTCATTCATCCTGTCTCTCCTCCTCCCTCCTCATCTCCAGTCTGTCTCTCTAGGTCCCATTCCCTGCCTCACTCCACCTTCTCAGTGTCTCTGTTTCATCTCCGTGCCCATTGCTCTCTGGGCTTCTCTTTTGGGGTGGAAGCCCCATCTCTCACCAAAGGCAATGAGCCCTATGGGAGGAAGCCCTGTGTCTTCCCACCCTCTGCTTCCCACTCAGCTTGTGGCTCTCTCAGCCAGGCAGCCTCTGAGTTCTCTGATTATCCATCATATCGACAACCGCAGCACCCCTGTTTTTTGTTTTTGTTTTTGTTTTTGTTTTTTGAGACAGGATCTCACTCTGTCACCCAGGCTGGAGTGCAGTGGTACCATCATGGCTCATTGCAGTCAACCTCCTGGGCTCAAGCGATCCTCCCACTTCAGCCTCCCAGGTAGCTGGGATTACAGGTGCGCACCACCATGCCCAGCTAATTTTTGTATTTTTTGTAGATATGAGGTCTCACCATGTTCCCCAGGCTGGTCTCGAACTCCTGGGCTCAAGGGATCCTCCCCCCTCAGCCTCCCAAAATGCTGGGATTACAGGCGAGAGCCACCTTGCCACAGTACCCATTTATTGACCATTTACTATCTGCTAGGGACTGCTGTACTCTTCATCCCTTTGAATCCTCACAACTTTTTTTTTTTTTTTTTTTTTCTGAGATAGGGTCTCGTTCTATCACCCAGGCTGGAGTGATCATTTGATCACGGCTCACTGCAGCCATGACCTCAGGTGATTCTTCCACCTCATGGTGCCCGGTCACCCTCTTAACTCCAGAGTTAAGGTGGATCATCACCGTGGTATGGAGAAAGAAACTGAGGCCCCAGCAGGCAACATCTCAGCGTCCCTGTAATCCCAAACCCCTGCCACCCTCTGGGGGATCTTGCTACCTCCCTGCCTGTCCCTAACTACCTCTCTCAGGGCCAGCCTGTCCCCCAAACCCCTGGCACTCACCTCAAAGAGGCCTTGCCGCTTGCTCAAGCTGCCCCCCTCCAAGGTCCAGAAGTAGATGTGAGATTTCCCGCAGGTGATAAGCACAGTGGGGTCCGTGGGGTGGAAGGTGGCCACCAATACAGCCTCATTGGAGCACTTTGAGGGGTGGGGGAGATTCTGAATGAGGACCTCAAAGTCCCCAAGGCTACTATACCCGCCCCTCACAGGACTGCCCTAAACGGCTGTTTGGGTTGTATGCTGCACACCTGAACTTTTCTTTTCTTTTTTTTTTTTCAGGGCAGAGTCTCGCCCTGTCACCCAGACTGGAGTGCAGTGGTGCAATCTCGGCTCACTGCAACCTCCACCTCCTGGGTTCAAGTGATTCTCTTGCCTCAGCCTCCCGAATAGCTGGGATTACAGGCAGGTGCCACCACACCCAGCTAATTTTTGTATTCTTAGTAGAGACAGGATTTCACCATGTTTCCCGGCTCATCTCGAACTCTTTACCTCATGATCCACCCGCCTCAGCCTCCTAAAGTGCAGGGATTACAGGCGTGAGCCACTGCGCCCGGCCTTTTTTTTTTTTTGAATATGAGTCTCGCTCTGTTGCCCAGGCTGGAGTGCGGTAGCACAATCTCGGCTCCTGCAACCTCTGCCTCCCAGGTTCAAGCGATTCTCCTGCCTCAGCCTCCCAAATAGCTAGATTTACAGGGACGTGCCACCACACCTGGCTAATTTTTGTATTTTTAGTAGAGATGGGGTTTCACCATGTTGGCCAGGCTGGTCTCAAACTCCTGACCTCAAGTGATCTTCCCACCTCAGCCTCCTAAAGTGCTGGGATTACAGGCGTGAGCCACCACGCCTGGCCAGTACCTTTCCTATACGGTAAATTAAAGTACAGGAAGCAGGACAAGCCAGCGAAGCATTATCATCTTCTTCATCATTAACAAAACAGCAGACATTTGGAGCTCCTCTCCTCTGCCCTAAGCACTGTGCTCAACATTTTACAATCATTAGCTCCTTTAATTCTCCATCTCCCTGTGAGGTCAAGACCATTATGCCCACCTCATTGCAAATTAAAAAGTGAGGCTCAGGCTGGGCGTGGTGGTTCACGCCTGTAATCCCAGCCCTTTGGGAGGCCGAGGCGGGTGGATCACCTGAGGTCGGGAGTTCGAGGCCAGCCTAACCAACATGGAGAAACTCCGTCTCTACTAAAAATACAAAATTAGCTGGTCGTGGTGGTGCATGCCTGTAATCCCAGCTACTCAGGAGGCTGAGGCAGGAGAATTGCTTGCTTGAACCCGGGAGGCGGAGGTTGCAGTGAGCCGAGATCGTGTCAATGCACTCCAGCCTGGGCAACAAGAGGAAAAATCCGTCTCACAAAAAAAGTGAGGCTCAGAGAGGGCCAGGTGTAGTGGCTCACACCTGTAATCCCAGCACTTTGGGAGGCCGAGGCAGGCGGATCACGAGGTCAGGAGTTCGAGACTGGCCTGGTCAACGTGGCGAAACCTCATCTCTACTAAAGATACAAAAAAATTAGTCAGGCGTGGTGGTGCGCACCTGTAATCCCAACTACTTGGGAGGCTGAGGCAGGAGAATCACTTGAACCCAGGTGGTGGAGTTTGCAGTGAGCCGAGATCATGCCATTACACTCCAGCCTGGGTGACAGGGCGAGACTCCATCTCAAATAGAAAAAACAAAAAGTGAGGCTCAGAGAGGGTAAACCATTTGCCTAAGGCCACACAGCTAGGCAAGAGTTGTGTATGGAACCCAGCTCACCTAGCCCTAATTCCAGAGCACAGCCTCCGCACCATTTCTGTTTCCCCAAACAGTGGGCCTTGATTCAAAACCCAGGTTTCCACCAGTGGCTCACGCTTGTGATCCCAGCACTTTGGGAGGCAGAGGCAGATGGATCACCTGAGGTCAGGAGTTCGAGACCAGCCTGGCCAACATGGTGAAACCCTGTCTCTACTAAAAATACAAAAATTAGCCGGGCATGGTGGCACACACCTGTAGTCTCAGCTACTCAGGAGGCTGAGTCAGGAGAATCACTTGAACCTGGGAGGTGGAGGTTGCAGTGAGCCAAGATTATGCCATTGCACTCCAGCCTAGGTGACAAGAACGAAACTCCATCTCAAAGTAAGTAAGTAAGTAAGTAAGTAAATAAATAAATAAATAAATAAATAAAACAAAACCCAGGTTTCTTTCCCTCAGCCAAGGACAGGTGTGCAACCTGAGGCAAGTATCTCTTCCCTTCACCATGCCTCATCCTTAAAATAGGCCACCTCTCAGAGAGGGAAATCGAGACACCAGAGGACTGCAGAGTCAGCAAGCAGCCACCTCAAACCCACCCTTCTGTTGGGCCTGGTCCACCGTACCCCATATCTCCATATCCTCACCAAGGCCCTACAAGGAAGATGCTACCATTATCCCCATTTTATTTTATCTATTTATTTTTTTGAGGCAGGGTCTCACTCTGTTGCCCAGGCTGGAGTGTAATGGTGCAATCATGGCTCACTGCAGCCTCAACCTACCAGGTTCAAGCGATCCTCCTACCTTAGCCTCCCAAGTAGCTGGGACTACGGGTGCACGCCACACCCAGTTAATTTTTTTTTTAAGTGCCAGATTTTTTGTTTGTTTTGTTTTTTGTTTTTGAGACGGAGTTTAGCTCTTGTTGCCCAGGCTGGAGTGCAATGGTGTGATCTTGGCTCACCGCAACCTCCACCTCTGGGTTCAAGAGATTCTCCTGCCTCAGCCTCCCGAGTAGCTGGGATTACAGGCATGTGCCACCATGCCCAGCTAATTTTGTATTTTTAGTAGAGACAGGGTTTCTCCATGTTGGTCAGGCTGGTCTCGAACTCCTGACCTCAGGTGATCTGCCTGCCTCGGCCTCCCAAAGTGCTGGGATTACAGGCGTGAGCCACCGTGCCCGGCCTTTTTTTTTTTTTTTTTTAAGTAGAGATAGGTCTCCTTATGTTGCCCAGGCTGATCTCAAACTTCTGAGCTCAAGCAATCCTCTCATGTCGGCCTCCCAAGGTGCTAGGATTACAGGTGTGAGCCACCTTGCCCAGCCTATTATCCCCATATTATAGATGAGACCACCAAGGCTCTGAGGTGGCAAGCGGCTTGCTCAAGTCGCACAGCCAGCAAGGAGTAAAGCCAGGGCTTAAACACAGGTCTATCTGATTGCAGACTCCTAACCACTGAGATTGGGCAAGTCCCACAGTGGCACCCAGCGGGAGGGGATGAGAAAAGTCACCTCACCTTGACATCCACCACCTTGGTCTCCTTGGCCCAGTCCCACACCGAGAGCATGTGATCATTGGATTCATCCACTGCACACAGCAGGTTGCCTCCATTCTAAAGAGGAGGAGAGAGGAGGGGGACAGAGGCAAGGGGAGTCAGGGCCCATCCTCCCCCCATGCCCACCAAGGCATTCACCACACAGGCCTGTTTTAAAACCTTCAGGCTGGGCACAGTAGGTGGGAGGATCGCTTGAGTCTAGGAGTTTGAGGCCAGCCTAGGCAATACAGGGAGACCCTGTCTCTTAAACAAAACAAATTTAAATATTAAAAAAAAATAAAAAGCCAGGCGTGGTGGCTCACACCTGTAATCCCAGCACTTTGGGAGGCCGAGGCAGGTGGATCACGAGGTCAGGAGTTCGAGGCCAGCCTTGCCAACATAGTGAAACCCTGTCTCTACTAAAAATACAAAAAATTAGCCAGGCGTGGTGGCAGGTGCCTGTAATCCCAGCTACTCGGGAGGCTGAGGCAGGAGAATCGCTTGAACTGGGAGGCAGAGGATGCAGTGAGCCAAGATTGCGCCATTGCACTCCAGCCTGGGCGACAGTGAGAGACTCTGTCTCAAAAAAAAAAAAAAAAAAAAAAAGACCTTCAAAGGCCCTGGCCATTTTGCAGGAAACACATTAAAATACACCCTCCATTAGAAGCTGTGAAGACATCTGAAATGGTTTCATACTATGCTTTGAAATGACTCATCCCTAATAAATTCATTTCATTTGCCCTCAGCTATTGTTTCTCTGCAGCCAGCACCCCTAGGCAGGAATTCTTGCTGACATCATCTCATTTGCATTTA
Source organism: Pan troglodytes (assembly GCF_028858775.2). Taxonomy (NCBI): domain Eukaryota; kingdom Metazoa; phylum Chordata; class Mammalia; order Primates; family Hominidae; genus Pan; species Pan troglodytes. The sequence goes on from NC_072418.2 coordinate 48,590,425, forward strand.
CATATATATAGAATGACTGATGTAGGTGAAATTCAGCAGTTAACAAAGTTGATATTATGTTGGGTTTTTGTTTGTTTTTTATTTTATTTTATTTTTTGAGACTGAGTCTCATTCTATTGCCCAGGCTGGAATGCAGTTGCGTGATCTTGGCTCACTGCAACCTCCACCTCCCAGGTTCAAGCGATTCTCCTGTCTCTGCCTCTCAAGTAGCTGGCACATGCCACCACATGCCCTCCTAATTTTTGTATTTTTAGTAGAGACAGGGTTTCACTATGTTGGCCAAGCTGGTCTTGAACTCCTAACCTCTGGTGATACACCCGCTTCCACCTTCCAAAGTGCTGGGATTATAGTCATGAGCCACCTCGCCTGGCCAATGTTGGGCTTTTATACCTTTCATTAAATACAGGTTAATTTTGATTTGGCAAGGTTTTATTTTCTTCTCCACACCTTTGGTAACAATATGGCTTACCCCCACCCCAAGCTCTTAAATGTTTCTTTAGGCCTCAGAAAACCGGTGAGGGTCCAATCCAGTGCCTCTTAAGCTATCTGTGCAGGAGACTGGCTGTTTTTTACTCCCTAATCCATTGAAGACTAATATTTTAATCAAATATGATAAAAATGTAAAATATGATTTTTATCTATATATATATATATTTTTGAGACAGAGTCTCACTCGGTCCCCTAGTCTGGAGTGCAGTGGTGGGATCTGAGCTCACCGCTACCTCCGCCTCCCAGGTTCAAGTGATTCTCCTGCCTCTGCTTCCTGAGTAGCTGGGATTACCACACCCAGCTAATTTTTGTATATTTTTAGTAGAGATGGGGTTCCCAGGTTCAAGTGATTCTCCTGCCTCTGCTTCCTGAGTAGCTGGGATTACCACACCCAGCTAATTTTTGTATATTTTTAGTAGAGATGGGGTTTCACCATGTTGGCCAGGCTGGTCTCGAACTCCTGACCTCAAATGATCCACCCATCTTGGCCTCCCAAAGTGCTGGGATTACAGGCATGAACCGCATCTGACCAATTTTTATTTATTTTTTACTTTTTAAAGTCAGGGTCCTGCCATATCGCCCAAGTTGGAGTGTAGTGGCATGATCACAGTTCACTGCAGCCTCGATCTCCTAGGCTCATTCAATCCTCCCACCTCAACCTCCCAAGTACCTGGGAGTACAGGCCCAGGCCCACACTAGTACACCCAGCTAATTAGATTTTTTTTTTTTTTTTTTTTTTTTTTTTTTTTTTAGTTGGAGTCTCGCCCTGTCGCCCAGGCTGCAGTGCAATGGCGCGATCTCGGCGGCTAACTGCAAACTCCGCCTCCCAGGTTCAAGCGACTCTCTTGCCTCAGCCTCCCGAGTAGCTGGGATTACAGGCACCCTCCGCCATGCCCAACTAATTTTTGTATTTTCAGTAGAGACGGGGTTTCACCATGTTGGCCAGGCTGGTCTCAAACTCCTGACCTTGTGATCCGCCCGCCTCAGCCTCCTAAAGTGCTAGGATTACAGGCGAGAGCCACTGCACCTGGCCTTTTTTTTTTTTTTGAGTACGAGTCTCGCTCTGTCGCCCAGGCTGGAGTGCTGTGGCGCGATCTCGACTCACTGCAAACTCCCCCTCCCGGGTTCAAGCGATTCTCCTGCCTCAGCCTCCCGAGTAGCTGGGACTGCAGGCGCCCGCCACCACGTCAGACTAATTTTTGTACTTTTTTTGGTAGAGACGGGTTTCACTACGTTGGCTAGGCTGGTCTCAAACTCCTGACTTCAAATGATCCTCCCACCTCAGCCCCCCAAAGTGCTGGAATTACAGGCACAAGCCACCACGCCCAGCCAAAATAGGATTTTTTTTTAAAAAAAGGCCCACAATCACACACTTGGATGTTGTGGTGCTGTCAAACTGCTCTCCAAATTCCTAAAGGCTTACTCTCGCTTTCTGTACTTATCTCTGCCTGGACATGCCAAAACCCGCCTGCAAATGGGCAAGGAGCAGCTGGGCCCTAGGCACTGGGTTTAAAATGTCTGAGAGGGCTGGGCGGGCACGGTGACTCACCCGCCCCTTAGGGTGAGGCCACGCCCTCATTATGACGTCACAGAGGCGGGCCACGCCTCCAGCAGGATTCCCGGCCCTCAACCCAAGGGGCGGGTGAAAAGGTGAGGGCACTTGCCCTCCTTTTCGGGGCGAAGGGGCGGGGTTAGGGTGGGCGAAGGACTTACAGATTTGGAGAAGCCCACACAGCACACGGCTCTGTCAAACACCCCCAAGCCCAGCACGTGTAAGGTGGAGAGGGAAACTGAGTCCCAGATGCGCACGTGGGGCGGCAGCGGCTGCAGGGAAGAGAGGCTTGTTACCTTGGGGGTGCCAGCTGCTTGTCCCCCACAACTGCGTCCTGCACTCTTTTCTGCTTTCCCCTCCCTTCCATTACCTTCCCTTCCTTAGTGGTGCCCGCCACCTGTCCCGTGGCGATGGTGACCATATCTGGGTGGATGGCCAAGCTGCGGAAAGAAGGGACAGAGAGACCAGGGCTCAGTGGGAGAGAAGAGGCTCACAGAGACCCAGGACATTCATTCCACAAATTGGCTGGTTGAGTTTAGTCAATAAACGTGTATTTAGTCCATTAATAGCAGTGAGCGGATGCCCTCCGGGTGCGCTGGATCAGAAGCAAGACTTAGGCCTGGGGCCTCTAACTCAAACGCCAGCAGGACGCACGTCTGTACCTCACGTAGTGGCCAGGAGAGCACACTTATTTAAGGGGGCTGACACCACCCTGCTCCAGCCACCAGGAATTGTCTGGAGTGCCTATTCAGTTTTTTTTTTTTTTTTTTTTAAGAGGCGGAGTCTCCCAGCACTTTGGGAGGCCGAGGCGGGCGGATCACCTGAGGTCAGGAGTTTGACACCTGCCTGGCCAACATGGGGAAACCCTGTCTCTAGTAAAAGTACAAAAATTAGCTGGGCGTGGTGGCGGGCACCTGTAGTTCCAGCTACTCGGGAGGCTGAGGCAGGAGAATCGCTTGAACCCAGGAGCGGAGGTTGCAGTGAGTCGAGATCGTGCCACTGGACTCCAGCCTGGGCGACAGAGTGACTAGTTCTCAAAAAAAGAAAAAGAAAAAAAAAAGAGATGGAGTCCCGCTCTGTCCCCCAGGCTAGAGTGCAGTGGCAGGATCATAGCTGACTGCAGCCTCCAACTCCTGGACTTCAGCGATCCTTCCGCCTTGGCCTCCCAAAGTGCTGCTTTCACAGGCGTGAGCCACCTCGCTGCCCAGATTTTCAAAAGAAGAAAAAGATCCAGGCATTGCGTGAATTCACTGTCTGATTTTTTTTTGAGACAGAGCTTGCTCTTTCACCCAGGCTGGAGTGTGGTGGCTCAATCACTGCAGCCTCGACCTCCTGGGTTCAAGTGATCCTCTCGCCTCAACCTCCTGAGTAGCTGGGACCATAGGGGCTTACCACCACACCCAACTAAAACACCTGAAATATTGAAATATTGATACTCAATCCACATTTTCCCACTAAATTCAGCCTGAGGGCAGCTGGTGGCTTTGGAGAGGGAGCAAAGGCTTAGCCTTGCCCCAAACCCCACAGGGCAGCAATGTGAAAAGAGGCATAGAGGGGCAGGGGCTGGAGCTCCATCTCCGGCCACAGCTCCCTCCCGTCCCCTCTGTCCCACATCTCACCATTTGATGTCATCGTTGTGTCCCAGGTAGTGTCGCTGCCTCTGCTCCTCCACGCTGTATAGCACGGCTACGGAGGCCACAAAGTACACTATCTCCCCGGTGGGCAGCAAATAAAGGTTGGCCCGGCAGTCTCGGCCACGGTAGCCATAGCTGGAGCCACCCAGGGGCCGGTTAAGGAATGTGTTTTGTTGTTGTTGTTTGTTTGTTTTGTTTTTATTTATTTATTTATTTTTAATTAATTATTATTATTTTTTTTTGAGATGGAGTCTCACTCTGTCGCCCAGGCTGTAGTGCAGTGGCGTGATCTCAGCTCACTGCAAGCTCCGCCTCCTGGGTTCACGCCATTCTCCTGCCTCAGCCTCCTGAGTAGCTGGGACCACAAGGCGCCCGCCACCATGCCCGGCTTATTTTTTGTATTTTTAGTAGAGACGGGGTATCATCATGTTAGCCAGGATGGTCTCGATCTCCTGACCTTGTGATCCACCCGCCTCGCCCTCCCAAAGTGCTGGGAGCCACGGCGCCCAGCCTATTTATTTTTTCTTTTTTTTTGAGACGCAGTCTCGCTCTGTCTCCAGGCAGCAGTGCAGTGGCACAATCTCAGCTCACTGCAACCTCCGACTCCCTGGTTCAAACGATTCTCCTGCCTCAGCCTCCTGAGTATCTGGGATTACAGACACACGCCACCACACCCAGCTAATTTTTGTATTTTTAATAGAGATAGGGTTTCACCATGTTGGCCAGGATGGTCTCAATCTCCTGACCTCATGATCCGCCCGCCTCAGCCTCCCAAAGTGCTGGGATTACAGGCGTGAGCCACCGCGCCCGGCCTGTTTTTGTTTTTTTAAGACAGAGTCTGTCGCCCAGGCTGGAGTGCAGTGGCATGATCCCAGCTCACTGCAACCTCCGCCTCCTGGGTTCAAGCCATTTTCCTGTCTCAGCCTCCCAAGTAGCTGGGACTACAGGCGGATGCCATCATGCCAGGCTAATTTTTGTATTTTTAGTAGAGATGGGGTTTCACCATATTGGTCAGGGTGGTCTCCAACTCCTGACCTCAGGTGATCCACCCACCTTGGTCTCCCAAAGTGCTGGGATTAGAGGCTTGAGCCACTGGTGCCCAGCCAAGGAATGTATTTTGCATCACACACACTGGCTGAGGACCAGACTCAACAAGGTCATTGGAATGAGGTTTTTCTGTTTCCACTCTCACCCCTGTAGTGGGCTGATGGTCCCCTCCCACTCCAAAAGAAAATGAATGTCTGTTTCCTTTTTTTTTTTTTTTTTTTTTTGAGATGGAGTTTCGCTCTTGTTGCCCAGGCTGGAGTGCAATGGTGTGATCTCAGCTCACGGCAACCTCCACCTCCCGGGTTCAAGGGATTCTTCTGCCTCAGCCTCCTGAGTAGCTGGGATTATAGGCATGCGCCACCATGCCTGGCTAATTTTGTATTTTTAGTAGAGACTGGGTTTCTCCATGTTGGTCACGCTGGTCTTGAACTCCCAACCTCAGGTGATCTGCCCGCCTCGGCCTCCCAAAGTGCTGGGATTATAGGCATGAGCCACCGCGCCCGGGCTATGTCTGTTTCTTAATCCCCACAACTTGCAAATGTGACCTTACAAGGAAAATGGGTCTTTGCAGATATAATTATAGATCTCAAGATAAGATCATCCTGGATTATCAGAGTGGCCCCTAAATCCGATCACAAGTGTCCTTATAAATGACAGAAGAGGCAGCCTCAATCTCCTGGGCTTAAGTGATCCTCCTGCCTCCGCTTCCCAAATAGCTGAGACTACAGGCATGCACCGCCATGCCCAGCAAATTTTTTGTATATTTTTGGTAAAGATGCAGCCTCGCCATGCTGCCCAGGCTGGTCTCAAATTCCTGGGCTAAAGCAGTGCACTTGTCTTGGCCTCCTAAAGTGCTGGGATTACAGGCATGAGCCAATGCACCCAGCCTGCCTGGCTAATTAAAAAGAAATTTTTTGTAGAGATGGGATCTCGCTTTGTTGCCCAAGCTGATAGTTATCTGGTTTATTTGTTAACTGCTCATATTCCCCAATAAGACTGTGAGTTCCATGGTGGCTGAGATTGGGCTGTTTTTTTTTTTTTTTTTTTTCATTTCTGTATCTCCTCCAGGAAGCCCTCCATGACTCCAGGCTGGGTCAGCCCTGTCCCTGTGGATTCCCTATCCCAGTCTTGCACACTCTGGGTTGTCACTCTCAATGAGTTTGTTCCCATGCTAGACTGTATGCCCCAGGAGGGCAGGCAGATGCTGTCATGGTCAGCACTGTGTCCCCAGCCCTGTCTCAGATGTTCAGAAAATATCTGAATGGGCCAAGCACAGTGGCTCACGCCTGTAATCTCAGCACTTTGGGAGGCCGAGGCAGGTGGATCACTTGAGGTCAGGAGTCCAAGACCAGCCTGGCCAACATGGTGAAACCTTGTCTCTACCAAAAAGCACACAAAAAAATTAGCCGGGCATGGTGGCCCATGCCACCCAGCTACTCGAGTGGCTGAGGCAGAAGAATGGCTTGAACCCAAGAGGTGGAGGTTGCAGTGAGCCAAGATCGTCCCACTGCACTCTAGCCTGGGTGTCTCAAAAACAAGAAAATATCTGAATGATTGTCAATATACATATATCCTGACCCCATGAAACTGCTCTGACCTGCAGTTACTGCAAAGGGGAGCAATCTGAGGTCCTCACTTTTGCAGTCTCAGCCACCTCTCATCAGATGCTTATCAAGCCCCACTGGCAGGACATTTGGGACAGATTCCAGGGGATATTTCCAGCTACCTCGAGAAGGCTCTGGGCACCCAGAAGGCCAGGCCATTTCATCAACCACCCTGGCTCCTCCAAAGAGGAAACCAAGGCCCAGAGAGAAGCAGACAAGGACCGGGTTCCTGGGGTGTGGACTCCAAGCTCAATAGGCTTTTAGGAAAAAGTTTGGGTCCCAGAATCAGGATTGTTGTCTCCTATCTATAACCTCAGTTTCCTTATCTGGAAAGGAGGTATAATAATTTCCAAACTGTAGGCCTCAGAGCTCTTGGAGGCCACTAGTTGTAAAAAAACAAATTCATACCTGGAATAACTTACAACAGTGTCTGTCAGATAGTAAGTGCTTGAGTTATTATTTTGGATTTTTTGTTTTGTTTTGTTTTGTTTTTGAGACAGGGTCTCACTCTGTTGTCCATGCTGGAGTGCAATAGCACAATCATGGCTCACTGCAACCTCAACCTCCCAGGCTCAAGTGATGCTCCCACCTCAGCCTCCAGAGTAGCTGGGAACCACAGGAGCATGCCACCATGGCTGGCTATTTTTTTTCTTTTTCTTTTCTTTTCTTTTTTTTTTTTTTGAGACAGAGTTTCACTCTTGTTGCCCAGGCCGGAAAGCAGTGGGGCAATCTCAGCTCACTGCAGCCTCTGCCTCCTGGGTTCAAGCGATTCTCCTGTCTCAGTCTCCCGAGTAGCTAGGTTTACAGGCACATGCCACTACACTCGGCTAATTTTTGTATTTTTAGTAGAGACAGGATTTCATCATATTGGTCAGGCTGGTCTCAAACTCCTGACCTCAGGTGATCTGCCTACCTCGGCCTCCCAAAGTGCTCAGATTACAGGCATGAGCCACCGTGCCCGGCCTGCTATTTTATTTCCTGTAAAGACGAGGTCTTGCTATGTTGCTCAGGCTGGTTTCAAACTCCTGGCTTCAAGTGATCCACCCACCTCGGCCTCCCAACGTGCTGAGTTAGTATTTTTCAGTCCCTGTGCCTGGGGCGCATACTATGAGCTCAGTACCTTTACACATTATTTCACAGGTCTATGGACCTGAGATCATAAAATTCCTTTTTCAGAGTCAAGGCGACTTTTCCAGGGTCACACAGCCAGCTACGGGCTGGACTGGGGTTTGAACCCATCTCTGTCAGACTCCAGAGCCCGGGCTCCCAGCCATTCCCAACTCTTTTTGCTCAAATGCACCAATCCCACTCTGGCCACATAGCCCTTGAACGTGCTGTGCTTGTTTTGTGTGTTGCCCAGGCAGGTCTCAAACTCTTGGCCTCAAACGATCCTCCCAAAGTGCTGGGATTACAGGCCTGAGCTGCCTTGACCGCCTTTCTATTTCCTCCTGAGGGGATAGGAGCACCAAGAAGATTCCAGCAAAAGGATACACCCAGTCCAGCTTGAGCCGGCAAGAAGGCAGCTCCGAGCGTGTGTCCAGGCTGTAGGTGGGTGCCAGCTCGTCTGGGATCATCATGGGCACAGGGCGGCCCCTCAGGAACATTTTCACGGAGCCATCCTCTGCCAGGACACCCCCAGAGGTCAGGCACTGACACCAGCCCCATTCCTATTCCCTCTCCTCTTCCAGCTTTATTTATTTTTTTTTTAAAGGCAGGGAAACTGAGGCCAGAGAAGCAAAGACCCAGTAGCCAAGACTCCTGACCTCTGGCTCCAGCCTGTCACCCCAACAAGCAAGCTTCCACCGGGCCCTTCCCCATCTCCCCACTCACCCACACTGAAGATAACTTCTTTGGTTTTGCTGTCGGGAAAGGACAAAGAAAAAAAAAGGTCTTAGTATTCAGTTCAGAAAAGGGGAGAAACCATTCCTCCACCCCCACCGCTCCCCGGAGGTCTCCGATGAAAACGGGGCCGAGTAAGGGGCAGAGCGCTGCCTCTCTGCAGGCCGTGTGCTTTGCTCGGTTGATCTTGCAGAGCCTAAGACACAGGCCCAGAGAGGCAGTGATCGCCAAAGATCACACAGCACGAAGTGGCAGGGACGCGATCCTGGAAGAAGGGAGTCACCAAGGACCCTTCCCTCCTAATCAGCAAGGTGCTCCCCAGCGCCCCCCACCCGCAGTTCCCCCAGCACCCCAAACGTCAAGCAGCGGGAGAAACGGGGAGAGTTTAAGGGAAGGGGCGTGTCCCCACGCCGGTCTGGGTCCCAGGGGTTGGGTGAAACCTGAGATCTAAGCCCCGGGAGCGCGGAGAGGAGATGGGGGGTGGTCTGCGAAAGGGTCTCACCCAGCTCCAAAGCTACTCATGGCGGCGGGTGGCGGAGCTTCGGGGCCGGGGGTGGAGCCGGGACCGGCTCTGCCGCTTCCGGCCCTGGGAGGCGCTCGGGCCGCCGCGCCCCTGCCCCGCCCTCCACAGCCACCCCTGGAGCCGGAGGGTCCCACCGGGTCACACATCCCGGGCTGTGGACTCCCGATCCCAGGTTCTTTCGGGGTGGGTGGGGGAGAGTGGTTGAGAACATGGACTCGGGAGCGCGCCTGCTCGAGTTAAAACCCCAGTTCTGCTAATTCCTAGCAGTGTACACAGGTCGTCCAACCTCTGCCTCGGTTTCCTCATTTAAAAAATGGGGATAATAAGAGTACCCGGCCGGGCGCGGTGGCTCATGCCTGTAATCCCAGCACTTTGGGAGGCCGAGGCGGGCAGATCACCTGAGGTCAGGAGTTCAAGACCAGCCTGGCCAACGTGGTGAAACCTCGTCTCTACTAAAAATACAAAACTTAGCCTGGCGTGGTGGCTGGCGCCTGTAATCCCAGCTACTTGGGAGGCTGAGGCAGGAAAATCATTCGAACTCGGGAGGCAGAGGTTACAGTGAGCTGAGATTGTGTCATTGCACTCCAGCCTGGGCAACGAGAACAAGACTCCGTCTCAAAATAAATAAATAAATAAATAAATAAGAGTACCCTCACCTCCCGGGGATAGTTGCGAGGGTGAAATTGGTTAATTATTGGGAAGTGCCTGGAGTATACACAACGCTGTATTTGTGTTTGCTATGTTTGAGCAGAGTTGAAATTTGCAGCTTTTGACCTTGGTCTTGCCCTTGCGTGGCCTCCTAGCGCTGACCACGCCCACTGCACCATAACTCCAGCCTTAGGGTGATTTTTGTTTTGTTTTGTTTTTGATACAGGGTGTGGCTCTGTCGACCAAACTGGAGTGCAATGGCGTGATCATGGCTCACTGAAACCTCGAATTTCCTAGGCTTAAGTGAGCCTCCTGCCGCAGCCTCCCAAGTAGCTGGGTCTACAAGCGAAGGCCAGCACGCCCGGCTATTTTCTTTCTCTCTCTCTTTTTTTTTTTTTTTTGTTTGTTTGTTTGTTTAACGGAGTCTTGCTCTGTCAGCAGGCTGGAGTGCAGTGGCGCGATCTCAGCTCACTGCAACCTCCGCCTCCCGGGTTGAAGTGATTCTCCTGCCTCAGCCTCCCGAGTAGCTGGGACTACAGGCACGCGCCACCACGCCCAGCTAATTTTTGTATTATTAATAGACAGGGGGTTTCACCATGTTGGCCAGGATGGTCTCGATCTCTTGACCTTGTGATCCACCCGCCTAGGCCTCCCGAAGTGCTGGGATTACAGGCGTGAGCCACCGCGCCAGGCCTAATTTATTTTCATTTTTAGTAAAGACGAGGGCTCGCTATTTTGCCCAGCCTGGTCTCGAACTCCTGAGCTCAAGCGATGATTCCCGCCTCCGCCTCCCAAACTGCTAGAATTATATAGCCTTAGGTTTTGACTCTGTCCAGATCTTCAGTATGGCCCCGCCTCTGGAGCACGCCTGTCATTCTGAGCCTCCCTTCTAACCCTGTCCCTGAGTTGACTCAGTTGCTTGAGAATTGACTGCTACCTCCCGCCAACGCTCCTTCTCCGGCCCGCCAGGCATTCTGATTACGTCCATTTTCACGTATTCCTTATGTGAGTACCTTCGAGGCCTCCAAGTTGGCTCCACCTCTTGGCATTTGACCACGCCCCTACGGCCCCGCCCAACCTTTAAGCCACGCCCTTTTCAACCTGGCAGTGCCCCCGATTTTGATGTCAAAGCTTCTGGAATCTGGAATGCCTCCACCTGGTCTCAGCCTCTGTTACTCCGTACCCCAGATTTTAATTTCGCCCAGGCGAACACTGTGGCTGCACCCTTAAATTCCTCAGACTCCCTCTTTCCTTGCAGAAACTCTGTGGCTGCTGCCTTGACTTCATCCCTGAAACTCAATGGGGCCTCTCCTGTACCTTAATAACCACGCCCATAAGCCAAGCTCCTCCCTGACTTCCTCACCCAGTAGACCTGACCGTCCAGCTTCTAAAAACTCTGGCCACGCCCCTCAATATTGACCCCGCCCTCCCAGACCTTCCACTGTTACCGTGCCACCTCAAGATTGGTCCCTCCAAGGCTCTGGCACCGTCCCCGCTTTTGAACTAGCTGGCCCCACTCTAGGTTACGACCTCGTGGCCTGGGGCATGACTACATTTCTCGACCATTTCCTCCCTATCTCTTTCTGCGGCTTGACGCCGCCCCAGTCCTTACCCTTCCTTTTTGGCGCTACAGTTGCTGCTGGAGGATGTGGTCCGGCTGCGGGGGTCCTCACGGCGCACCGAGGCGAGGCGCTCTGGTGACAAGTAGCGGCGGACACTGCTAAAAGAGAGCACACAGTTGGGGGCAGAGCCTTCTAGGCCAGCAGGCGAGTGCCGTGAGCAAGCGAGATTCTCCCTGCACCCTCTGCTGCTGGAGCTCAGGCAAACAAACCACCTCTGTCTCCCACGAGGTCTTGGAAGAGGCTGGGGGTCCCGGCCTTGTGCCTTACCTGCGCCCGGAGGTCGCCTCCTTCTTGGGAGAGGATGGGGACGTGGCATAGCCACCCACGCGCCGCGGGGGTCCCGAGCCATTAAGGGGCGTCCTGGTGGGAAGGCCTTTCAAGAGCTGACACACTGGAGGGATGGGGTTAGGGGACAGAAGAGGGTGAGTATGAGGACCAGGCCCCGGTCCTCCCCATCCCACCCCTCCAGTCTAACGGGGATACCCGAGGCAGTGGTGCCTAAGCGCGGAGGCGCCCGGCCCTTGGGGGTGCCCCGCGCGCGTAGCGCCGCTCCCTGTTCTTCGCATGCCCGCAGGCGACGCAGAGCATCCGCCAGCGCCGCCTTTAGGACCGCCAGCTCGTCTTCCTGTAACTGCAGCCGCTGCTCCAGCGCCGACACGCGGTCGTCCACTTCCATACCGCTCGTGCCCGACAAATTGTCATCTGGAAGACGGGGGAGTGCCGGCTGCAGGGCCACCCAGGAGCTCCAGTGCCCAAGGGGTCCCTCCCGCCTTCCTGGGTCTAAGCGGGGGGCCAGCCACGCCCCTTTCCTGTCCCGCTACCTGGGGCTGGGACACTTGGACATGGGCCAAGGAAGAGGACTCTGAAGGGGGAAGGAAATCCCCGCAGCTCTCCAACCCATCCGCACACTGCTCTCTGCCACAGCGCGCTGGCCGTGTGACCTTGGGGAAGTCCCTTCCCGCTTATTTTCTAAGAGTCTGTGAACCCAGGAGCCTCTCGCTCTGGCTTTAAGATTCTATGACTAAGACGTGACCAGGCGCAGTGGCTCACGCCTGTAACCCCAGCACTTTGGGAGGCCGAGGCGGGCGTATCACGAGGTCAGGAGATCGAGACCATCCTGGCCAACATGGTGAAACCCCGTCTCTACTAAAATAAAATAAAATTAAATTAAATTAAAAAAAAAAAAAGCCGGGCGTGGTGGCGCGTGCCTGTAGTCCCAGCTACTCCGGAGGCTGAGACAGGGGAATCGCTTGAACCCGGGGGGTGGGAGGTTGCTGTGAGCCAAGATCGCGCCACTGCACTCCAGCCTGGCCACAGAGCGAGACTCCGTCTCAAAAAAAAAAAAAAAAAGAAAAAAGAAAAGAAAAAAGAAAAAGAAAAAAAGATTCTTTGATTTTATGACTAAGACGTTAAGTATCTATGAGTGATAAGAGCATTTGCAAAATGACACCAACCTACTCCTAATGACACTAAAGTTCTAGAATTGATCCCCAACATCCTCCGACGAAGATTCTGTTATGAATACCAACGTCTCTTCACTGTTTCTAAGACTTTCCAAGCCAAAAGGTCATGCCTAGCCTCCCCGTTTCCCCTCCTCTCCTCACCCTGGGGTTCGACCCTAGAGCCAGCTGCAAGGACAGAGCTTCGGCGGCCCCTGGCGGCGGACTTGGGGGTTGCAGGCAGCGCATCGCAGACCCAGAAGACCCAAGGGAGATGCAGACCGGACTGACAACCAAACTCTTCCCCAGCAGGCATTCCTCTTTTCTGTTCCCCTTCTTTATTTCGCCTCTGTACCCCGCGCCCCAGATTTGGCTCTCCAGCCTATGGGTGCAGCCAAAATGACTCCCCGAGTCGCCCCCCGAACCCCGCTCATTTTCCCAGTGGGAGGGGCGGAGACCCAAATGGCCCCTCTCCCCATTTTCCCCCAGAATACTCATACCCAGACTCATTGCTGACCACAACCAAGGAAGCCCTGGTTCCCAGCCTGGTGGAAGTAAAGGTGGTAGCTTAGACGGGGACAGGGCGTGGAGCTCGCCCCTGCCATCCCGCGTCCACAGGCCGCGCAGCTGGCCCTCTGGGCTCCGCAGTGCAGCCGCCGCTCCTCCCTCCTTCCCTTCCTAGCCCAATCGCCTGCCGAGGCTTGCCCGCCCTGCCCCCCACTCAGCGCCTCCCAGGTCCGGTGCCTGGACCTGCAGAGGGAGGTGGGAGCCTCCTGAGGTCAGAAGGAGTGAGCCGTCAGGACTTAGAACTCGTAACAGGGGGAAACCTCTGGGGGTCTTGTTGGCATCACGTTTTGCAGACGGGAAACTAAGGAAGGAGGCCAGTAGGAGTGTGCAGAGACACGCCAAAGATCACTCAGCCCGTAGGTGGGGGCGGGGGACCCAATCACCTCCTGTGCTCAGCCTGGTCCTACCTACCATTAATTATACGACCAGAAAAATGGCATCTGTTACTGTGAGCTTACATGTGCCAGGCACTGCTCACGCAAAACACTTAGCACGTTCCTGGCTCATGTTGATGCTCGATAAATCCAGAATAGGATTAACTATTTTTATGATACCTAATGCTTTTGGCAACTCTAGTAGTTGTAGTAGCATAATCCATTTTAGGAGGAGAGGAGGAGGAAGGTTACTGAAGCCCAGAAAGGTGACGTTACTTGTTACATGGACACACAGCCGTTCAATGGAAGAACCCATACTCAACAGGAATGGCCACCCTGTCATTCTGGCTCTTAGAGGGACAGAGGAGGACAAAATAAGCATTCTGGGTCCCCTGCCAATTCCAGTGGTCCCTGGCACTAGGGTGTGTGCCCAGAGGACTGAACCTCCAAACTGAGTTAATAGAGGTGCTTTCATCTTGACCCTTCTGCCCCACCCAGAGCGGCCAGCTGCACTGTCAGGCCTTGGCCAGCCCATCCTACCAACCCCCACACCTCCGCCATCCCCATCCCTGTGACTCAAGCCCTCCGCTCCCTCCTGACCATCCCCCCATCCTCAGCCTTTTCCGAGAGACCAGGCCTCACTTCCCACTTTTCCCTCCCAACTCCCCTCTTCTCCTGTCTCCCCTCACCTGAGCCCGACACCCACAGTGGCCCTTCTGGTATCACACCCATTTGTCTAGGGAGAAGGGATGGTGCTAATGCATGGGAGGGCCAGGGCCAGAGGATTCGGGAGGTATCCTAGAAGCAAAGTCCTCTGGCCGTCCCTTTCCAGTCCCACACTCTGCCCTCAACTCAACACCAAATCCACCCCCACCCCCTCTGTCTGTCCCCCTGCTATGGAGATAGGGGAGCATTCCAGAAGCTTGAGGGGAGAGAGAAAGGGCAGAGTTCCAGGCCCAATCGACCCCCAGGCCGTTCCCCCTTCCAATCCCGGGTTCCTTCGGCTTCTGCCCCCTTCTCTCCTCTCCGTCTAGCCACCTCGGGAGTACAGGAGGATCCAAGTGGATGGGGGGCTGGGATCTAGGTTTTGGGGACCAGGGACCTTGCTCTTGGGTCAGGGTCCTGCTGAGGGAGAGAAAAGGGGGATCTTCAGCAAGGGAGGGGGATGGGGACTTGGAAGGAGGAGGCTGGGGCAAGAAGAGATGGGTCCAGCCTTGGGCGGGGCCAAGGTCGGAACTGAGGAGGGGTCTCACCGTTGCAGTATTGCAGCAGCGAGGACGTGTCGTACAGGCCGCAGAAGGCCGGGCCGCGCTCCGCCATCGCCCCACCACAGCCACCGCCGGCCCCCCCGGTCCCAGCCCGGGCCCGGTCCCCCCCACCAGGCCCTGCCTCCCGTTGCCATAGCAACGCCCTTCGTTCCAGCATCCCCAGCTCAGCTCGCCTGGCATCAGGCGGCCGGCGCCGGGCCCGGCGCTGGGGTCATCCCCAGGATGCCCAGAGAGGGGGGTCGGGACACCCCCTGCCAAGCTCCCCAACACAATCCTCGGGCCAGGATTGGCTGCTCCCGGATCCCCCTAGGTACCGTCTGGTCCCGCCCACAACCGGAGTGTAGTCTCTCTAGACCCCCCTCCTCGCCCGTTCAGAACCAATGAGAGCCTGTCGCGCAGGGCCCTTCACCAATAGGGATGCAGAGGGATTGGAAGGGGCAGGGCCTTTCCTGCTTTCAGCCTGAAGCGCAGCCCCGAGCTCCGGGAGGAGGATGGTGTGGAGGAAGACACTCCACTATCCCCAAAACCTCCTCGGACTTTCATTGGATTTTCCAAAAGCCCCCTCCGTAAGGCCAGGGCCCGACCTTAGAGCCCCAAACCCGCCCAGGGAGCTCTTGTTTATTACATCTAGGCCCACCCCCAGGCTCTTAGCCCCACCCCCAGAATCTTGCGGGTGCTAAAGTTTTATTCCTACCCACGGAATCATTAGCACCGCCCCCTGAACCGCCAAGGGTTTATAGTATAGTACTTCTCCAAAGCTCTGGACAGGACCTTCTTATAGGATTAGCTCTGGCCTCGGAATTTAAATCCCTCCTCCCGCGGTCTGGTAGTCCCTCCCTAACTTTTTTTTTTTTTTGGGGGGGGACGGAGTCTCGCTCTGTCGCCCAGGCTGGAGTGCAGTGGCGCGATCTCGGCTCACTGCAAGCTCCGCCTCCCGGGTTCACGCCATTCTCCTGCCTCAGCCTCCCGAGTAGCTGGGACTACAGGCGCCCGCTACCACGCCCGGCTAATTTTTTGTATTTTTAGTAGAGACGGGGTTTCACCGTGTTAGCCAGGATGGTCTCGATCTCCTGACCTCGTGACCCGCCCGCCTCGGCCTCCCAAAGTGCTGGGATTACAGGCGTGAGCCACCGCGCCCGGCCGTCCCTCCCTAACTTTCCCCACCGCTCTGTCTGCGGCCCCAGGCCCTTAGCTCCGCCCTTAGAGCCCTGGCCTCCCACAACCGCATTATCCAGTCCGGGCTTTGGCACAGGCCCAGTTGTGAGGCTTGGACTAGCCCGCATGTCAGGCAGAGATGGCTCGAAAGTTGTGGGGGAAAAGGGGAGGGTAGAAAACCCGACAATGGATTTCAAGAATATTGGACCGCCTTCCTCAAGTCTCCAACGAGGGTAAACACCTAGAGTATAGGCAGGAGAAGTGAAGTCCGGAGCCGAAAAAGAATTCCCTCTGGACACAGAGATGAAAAGTAGAAGCTTTGGAAGCAGACTGACCTGGGTTTGAATCCTGACTCCTCCACTTTCTGGTTTCGTGACCCTAAAGCTCCACTTCCGCATCTGGAAAGTGGGGGCTCATAATCGCTCCTGCCTCATTCATTCATTCAAAAATGTTTACTGACTGCCTAATGGGCCAGGCTCTGTTCTAGGTGCTGAAGTTTCCGGAGTAACCAAGTGAACCTGTTTCCTCTCATGTATTGTTCATTTAATGGAAGAGGTAAACAATCATACACAAAATAAGTAACAATACCTAACGTTTAATCAGCAGTCACTATGGGCAAAGCACTCAGTTATCCTCACCAAAAGCCCTATTTTGTTGTTGTTGTTTGCTTGTTTGTTTGTTTTCGAGACGGAGTCTCTCTCTGTCGCCCAGGATGTAGTACAGTGGCACAATCTCAACTCATTGCAACCTCCGCCTCCTGGGTTCAAGCGATTCTCCTGCCTCAGCCTTCGGAGTAGCTGGGACTACAGGCGCACACCACCACGCCCAGCTAATTTTTTTATTTTTAGTAGAGATGGGGTTTCACCATGTTGGCCAGGATGGTCTCGATCTCTTGACCTCGTGATCCTCCCGCCTCGTCTTCCCAAAGTGCTGGGATTACAGGCGTAAGCCACCGCACCCGGCCTATTTTTTTATATTTTAAAAATATTTTGTACAGAGGAGCTCTTGCTAAATTGCCAAAGCTGGTCTCAAACTCCTGGCCTCAAGTGATCCTTCGGCCTGGGCCTGTCAAAGTGCTGGAATAATAGATGTGTCTCACTCACTCTTGCCCTGGCTGTAATGCAGTGGCATGATCTTGGCTCACTGCAACCTCCACCTCCCAGATTCAAGCGATTCTCGTGCCTCAGCCTCCCCAGCAGCTGGGATTACAAGTGTGCACCACCATGCCTGGCTAATTTTTGTATTTTTAGTAGACACAGGGTTTCACCATACTGGCCAAGCTGGTCTCTAACTCCTGACCTAAAGTGATCCTCCCGCCTCAGCCTCCCAAAATGTTAGGATTACAGGTGTGAGCCAACCACACCCAGCAAAAGTTCCATTTTAATCACCAATTTAGAGATGATGATACAGAAACAGTGTGGCAGTGACTCAACCTGTTAATCCCCAGCACTTTCAAAGGCCAAAGAAGGGGGATTGTAGGGGTGCGAGATCAGCCTGGGCAACAAAGCAAGACCCTGTGGCTACAAAACAAAATTTCTTTCTTTTTTTTTTTTTTTTCTTTTGAGATAGAGTCTTGCTCTTGTCGCCCAGGCTGGAGTGCAATGGCACGATCTTGGCTCACTGCAACCTCCGCTTCCCAGGTTCAAGCAATTCTCCAGCCTTAGTCTTCCATGTAGCTGTGATTACAGGCACCCACCACCACGCCCGGCTAATTTTTTTGTATTTTTATTTTTATTTATTTATTTTTGAGATGAAGTCTCACTCTGTTGCCCAGGCTGGAGTGCAGTGGCATGATCTCAACTCACGACAACCTCCGCCTCCCGGGCTCAAGCAATTCTCCTGCCTCAGCCTCCCAAGTAGCTGGGACTACAGGCTCACGCCACAATGCCTGGCTAATTTTTGTATTTTTAGTAGAGACGAGGGTTCACTATGTTAGCCACGCTGGTCTGGAACTCCTGACCTCATGATCTGCCCACGCCGGCCTCCCAAAGTGCTGGGATTACAGGTGTGGGCCATCGCACCCGGCCAAAACAAAATTTTTCATCCTCCTTGCATGGTGGTGCACGCCTGTAGTTCCAGCTACTTGGAAGGCTGAGGTGGGAGGATCACTTGAACCCAGGAGGTCGAGACTGCAGCAAGCTATGATCGTGCCACTGCACTCCAGCCTGGGCAACAGAGCAAGGTGTACAGACAGGATAATATAATAAAAAAAGGGAGCAGGAGGCTCATTTAGAGACCCTAGATCCAGGGCAGTTACCTCTGAGGAAATGACATTTGAGCTGACATGTGAAAAACAAGAAGGGTTGGGCACGGTGGCTCATGCCTGTAATCCCAGCAGTTTGGGAGGCCAAGGCAGGCAGATCACCTGAGGTCAGGAGTTCCAGACCAGCCTGGCCAACACGGTGAAACCTTGTTTCTACTAAAAATACAAAAATTAGCTAGGCATAGTGGCATGCACCTGTAATCCCAGCTACTCGGGAGGCTGTGGCAGGAGAATTGCTTGAACCAGGGAGGTGAAGGTTGCAGTGAGCAGAGACCACACCATTGCACTCCAGCCTGGGTGACAGAATGAGACTCCATCTCACAAAAAAAGAAAGAACAAAAAAAAAAAAAAGAAAGAAAGAAAGAAAAAGAAAAACAAGAAGGAAGCAGTTATGCCTGGAGTTGGGAGGCAGGGGATTTCTAGGCAGAGGAAACAGCAAGTGCAAAAGTCCCAAGGTTGGTTTGAGTTTAGCATATTCCTGGGGCAACCAGAAGGTTGATGACGATGAAGCTGTGGAGAGAGATGGGAAGGGGGGGATGTGAGGCCAGGGAGGCTATGGGCCTTCCATATCTTGCAGGGCCTCAAAGGCTGGGGGAAGACTTTGGCAGTTTGTCACTGTATCCTCCACAAGCCACAGTGAGGTCACAGATATAAATTATATATGAGTGGCCAGGCCACGCCTGTAATCCCAGCATTTTGGGAGGCCGAGGTGGGTGGATCACTTGAGGTCAGGAGTTCCAGACCAGCCTGGCCAATATGGCGAAACCCTATCTCTACTAAAAATACAAAAATTAGCCAGGCATAGTGGAGCATGCCTGTAATCCCAGCTATTCAGAAGGCTGAGACAGGAGAATTGCTTGAACCCTGGAGGCAGAGGTTGCACTGAGCCAAGATGGTGCCCCTGGACTCCAGCCTGGGCGATAGAGCAACACTCTGTCTCAAAAAAGAAAAAAAATTATACGTGAGTACAATGCCGAGCACACAATGAGGCATCAATGATGGGCCGGGCACAGTGTCATGTGTTTATAGTCCCAGCTACTCGAGAGGCTAAGGTGGGAGGATCTGTTGAGCTCACGAGTTTGGGCTGTAGTCCACTATGGCAATTAGGTGTCTGCACTCAGTTCAGCATTAATACAGCTACCTCCTTGGAGTGGGGGACCACCAGTTGCTTAAGGAGGGGTGAACTGGCCCAGGTCAGAAAGGGAATAGGGCAAAACTCCCATGCTGATCAGTAGCGGGATCCCGCCTGTGAATAGCCACTGCACTCCAGTCTGGGCAACATGGCGAGAACCTATCTCATAAAAAGTAAAAAACAGGGGCTGGGTGCAGTGGCTCATGCCTGTAATCCCAACACTTTGGGAGGCTGAGGCAGGTGGATCACGAGGTCAGGAGATCAAGACCAGCCTGGCCAACATAGTGAAAACCCGTGCTAAAAATACAAAAAATTAGCAGGACGTGGTGGTATGTGCCTGTAATCCCAGCTACTCAGGAGGCAGAGGCAGAAGAATCGCTTGAACCGGGGAGGTGGAGGTTGCAGTGAGTGGAGATTGCACCACTGCACTCCAGCCTGGGCGACAGAGCAAGACATCATCTAAAAAAAAAAAAAAAAAAAAAGTAATAAATAGGACTGGGTATGGTGGCTCACATCTATACTTTCAGCACTTTGGGAGGCCCAAGCCCAGAAGGATCACTTGAGGCCAGGAATTTGAGACCAGCCTAGGCAATATAGCGAGAGCTCCTCTCTACAAAATATTTAAAAATTAGCTGGGCTTACTTTTTTTTTTTTTTTTTTTTTTGAGATGGAGTTTTGCTCTTGTTGCCCAGGCTGGAGTGCAATGGTGCAATCTCTGCTCACTGCAATCTCCACCTCCTGGGATCAAGCGATTCACCTGCCTCAGCCTCCCAAGTAGCTGGGATTACAGGCACGTGCAACCATGCTTGGCTAATTTTTGTATTTTTAGTAGAGACGGGGGTTTTACTATGTTGGCCAGGCTGCTCTCCAACTGCTTACCTCAGGTGGTCCACCCACCTTGGCCTCTCAAAGTGCTGGGATTATAAGCGTGAGCCACCGTGCCTGGCCAGTTGGGCTTACTTCTTGTTGAACAGGTCTAAAAAAAGAAAAATAGGCAGGCATGGTAGCTCATGCATGTAGCTCCAGCTACTTGGGAGGCTGAGGCCGGAGGATCACTTGAGCCCAGGAGTTCGAGGCTGTTGTGAGCTAGGATGGCACCACTGCACTCCAGTCTGGGTGGCATAGTGAAACCTCATCTCTTTTTTTTTTTTTTTTTTTTTTTTGAGACGGAGTCTCGCTCTGTCTCCGAGGCTGGAGTGCAGTGGCGCGATCTCGGCTCACTACAAGCTCCGCCTCCCGGGTTCCCGCCATTCTCCTGCCTCAGCCTCTCGAGTAGCTGGGACTACAGGTGACCGCCACCACGCCCGGCTAATTTGTTTTTTGTATTTTTTAGTAGAGACAGGGTTTCGCCGTGTTAACCAGGATGGTCTCGATTTCCTGACCTCGTGATCCACCCGCCTCGGCCTCCCAAAGTGCTGGGATTACAGGCGTGAGCCCCAGCGCCCGGCCGTGAGACCCCCATCTCTTAAAAATTAATAAATAAATAGGCCGGGTGCGGTGGCTCACGCCTGTAATCCCAGCACTTTGGGAGGCCGAGGCGGGCGGATCACGAGGTCAGGAGATTGAGACTATCCTGGCTAACACGGTGAAACCCCGTCTTTACTAAAAAAAAAAAAAAAAAAAATACAAAAAATTAGCCGGGTGTGGTGGCGGGCCCTGTAGTCCCAGCTATTCGGGAGGCTGAGGCAGGAGAATGGCGTGAACCCAGGAGGCGGAGCTTGCGGTGAGCCGAGATTGCGCTACTGCACTCCAGCCTGGGCGATACAGCGAGACTCTGTCTCAAATAAATAAATAAATACATACATATATACATAAAATAAATAAACAAATAAAAAATCAATGATGGGTTCAAAGTGATGACCAAAATAGCCGTGGGTCCTTATCCTCCCACGATCACCGCTAATTGTGTTACTGGTAGAAACAACGCAGGAGGTTTTCTGCCGCCCAAATCACGCTTCTCCCACCCGCCAATCCTCTTGAGCTCAGATTCTAGGAGAGGGGAAGTCAGACACCCAGATACAGAATTCTGAAGCAGGCTGCAAAGTGTTAAGGGCTGTTACTGGGGTGTCCCGAGAGGACCGCGGAGGCCCAGGGGAGTTCAGATCCATGGGCTCCATATGGTGCGGGAGGAGAAGGGAGGAGAGCCAGGCACAGGGATTTAGCTTGATGAGTTATGGGAGGTGGGAGATGACACACAAAGATGAGTCAGACCCAGTCCTTGCCCTTGAGGGGCTCCCAGCCTCAGTGCAGGGACCACTGTCAGGGTCCATGCGAGCTAAGTGATCTTGGCTTGGTTTTTCCTCCTCTGCAAAACGGGAGTCATCCCAGCCCCCACTTCCCAGGGGAGCAGAGCAGGTTGAATGGGCTCATGCTGATGAAGTGCCCAGCACAGTGGTTTGGGGGTACAGGTAACGGAGCTGGTTTGATGACAAGTGCTTTCGCAGGGAGGTGTCAAGGATGTGGGAGATAGGCGTGGGGAGAGGGCGGCTCTGTCTGAGGAGGGGGTGCGGGCAGGCAGGGCTCACAGTCTCTGTCTTTCTGCCTCCAGGTTTCCTTCTCCCTAAGGCTTTTCGCTCTCATCTCTATCTCTGTTTTTCTTCATGTTTCTGTATAGAAATTGGATTTCATCCTAGTACTTTGGGAGGCCGAGGCAGGCGGATCACCTGAGGTCAGGAGTTCGAGACCAGCCTTATCAACATGCAGAAACCCCGTCTCTACTAAAAATACAAAATTGCTGGGCGTGGTGGCTCAAGCCTGGAATCCCAGCACTTTTGGAGGCCAAGGCGGGCGGATCACAAGGTCAGGAGATCAAGACCATCCTGGCTAACACGGTGAAACACTGTCTCTATTAAAAATACAAAAAATTAGCTGGGTGTGGTGGAGGGCACCTATAGTCCCAGCTACTGGGGAGGCTGAGGCAGGAGAATGGCATGAACCCGGAAGGCGGAGCTTGCAGTGAGCCGAGATTGCGCCACTGCACTCAGGAGACAGAGCGAGACCCTGTCTCAAAAAAAAAAAAAAAGAAAAGAAAAAGAAAAAAAGAAATTAGCTGGGCCTGGTGGCGCATGCCTGTAATCCCAGCTACTTGGGAGGCTGAAGCAGGAGAATTTCTTGAACCCAGGAGGCGGATGGTGAGCTGAGATCGCACCATTGCACTCCAGCCTGGACAACAAGAGAGAGACTCTGTCTCAAAAAAAAAAAAAAAAAAAAAGAAAAGAAAAAGAAATTGGATTTCAAAGTTAACTGGCCAAGTGTGGTGGCTCATGCCTGTAATCCCAGCACTTTGGGAGGCCGAGGCAGGCAGATCACCTGAGGTCAGGAGTTTGAGACCAGCCTGGCCAACATGGTGAAACCCCATCTCTACTAAAAATACAAAAATTAGCCTGGTGTGGTGGTGGGCACCTGTAATCCTTGCTACTGGGGAGGATGAGGCAAGAGAATTGCTTGAACCCAGGAGGTGGAGGTTGTAGTAAGCCAGGATTGCACCACTGCATTCAGTGAGCCAAGATCGTGCTGATGCACTCCAGCCGGACCAATAGAATGAGACTCCTTCTCAAAAGACAACCTGGATCCTGATTTCAACACCTATGAGACATGTCACCCTGAGCAATTACTTCCCTTCTCTGGGCCTCAGTTTCCCTATCCAGAAAATGGGGATAATATAACACCTCTGCTATAAGTCTGTTATGAGAAGGGAGATATAGATGTGTAAAATATCCAATATGGTGGCCATTATTATTATTATTACTGATACTAATCTCAGACTCTGTTTTTCTCTCAGCATCTCTTTTTTACATTTATTTATTTATTTATTTATTTTGAGATGGAGTCTCACTCTGTCGTCCAGGCTGGAGTGCAGTGGTGTGATCTCGGCTCACTACAAACTCTGCCTCCCAGGTTCGAGCAATTCTCCGGCCTCAGGCTTCCCAGAACCTGGGATTACAAGCCCACCACCACGTCCGGCTAATTTTTTGTATTTTTAGTAGAGACAGGGTTTTACCATCTTGGCCAGGCTGGTCTTAAACTCCTGACCTCATGATCCACCAGCCTCGGCCTCCCAAAGTGTTGGGATTACAGGTGTGAGCCACCGCACCTGGCCACTTTCTATCATTCTTTCATTTTTTGTTTGTTTGTTTTTGTTTGTTTGTTTTTTGAGACAGAATCTCGCTCTATTGCCCAGGTTGAAGTGCAGTGGTGCAATCATGGCCCACAGCAGCCTCAACCTCTTAGGCTCAAGTGATCCTCCTGCCTCACTCTTCTGAGTATCTGGGACTACACAAACGAGCAGCCGTGCCTTCCTAATTTAAAAAAAATTTTTTTGTAGAGACAGGGTCTCACTATGTTGCCCAGGCTGGTCTCGAACTCCAGGGCTCAAGCGATCCTCCCATACCAGCCTCCCAAAGTGCTGGGATTACAGGTGTGAGCCACCATGCCTGGCCACTTTCTTTGTGTTTCTCTCTCTACGTCTCATTCTGTCAGCTCGTCCCCCTACTTGGGTTTATGTTTGAGCCGGGAGCTTCACAAAGCCAGAGCAAGAGCTGTCCCAGTCACCAGGGTCCCCAGCATTGCCAAGCTCATAGCCTGGCATGTAACAAACGTCCAGTAAAATGCATTGAACTCTGACCTCTGCTGAACCAATGTTGGGCAATGCTGGAGACACAGCAGTGACTGAGACAGCCCCAGTCCTGCCCTCATAGGGCACATAGTGCTGGGCACGGTGGCTCACGCCTATAATCCCAGCACTTTGGGAAACTGAGGCGGTGGATCTCTTTTTTTTTTTTTTTAAGATGGAGTTTTGCTCTTGTTGCCCAGGCTGGAGTGCAGTGGCGCGATCTCGGCTCACCACAACCTCCGCCTCCTGGGTTCAAGCGATTCTCCTGTCTCAGCCTCCTGAGTAGCTGGGATTGTAGGCGCACGCCACCACACCCAGCTAATTTTTTGTATTTTTAGTAGAGACAGGGTTTCATCATCTTGGCCAGGCTGGTCTCGAACTCCTGATCTCAGGTGATCCACCCACCTCAGCCTCCCAAAGCGCTAGGATTACAGGTGTGAGCCACTGCACCCGGACTGGATGTCTTTTTTTTTTTTTTTTGAGATAGAGTCTTGCACTATCGCCCAGGCTGGAGGGCAGTGGTGCGATCTCGGCTCACTGCAAGCTCTGCCTCCTGGGTTCATGCCATTCTCCTTTCTCAGCCTCCCCAGCAGGTGGGACTACAGGCACCCGCCACCATGCCTGGCTAATTTTTTCGTATTTTTAGTAGAGACAGGGTTTCACTGTGTTAGCCAGGATGGTCTCAATCTCCTGACCTCGTGATCCGCCCACCTCGGCCTCCCAAAGTGCTGGGATTACAGGCGTCAGCCACTGCGCCCAGCCAACTGGATCTCTTTTTTATGTTTTGTTTTGTTTTGTTTTGAGACAGGGTCTCACTGTCACCCAGGCTGGAGTGCAGTGGCATCATCTTGGCTCACTGTAGCCTGGACCTCCAGGGCTCAAGCAATCCTCCCATCTCAGCCTCCCAACTAGCTGGGACTACAGGCGTGCACCACCACGCCATTAATTTTTCGTATTTTTTGTAGAGATAGGGTTTCACGATGTTGCCCAGGCTGGTCTCCAACTCCTGGGCTCAAGCAATCCACCCACCTTGGCCTCCCAAAGTGCTGGGATTACAGCTGTGAGCTACAACTCCTAGCCAAGAGGCTTTCTTTAGGACAGGAGTTCAAGACCAGCCTGGGCAACAGAGTGAGACCCCATCTCTAAAAAAAAAATAAAAATATAGCCGAGCGTGGTGGAGGCCACCTGTAAACCCAGCCACTCAGCAGGCTGAGGCATGAGAATCGCGTGAACCCAGGAAGCAGAGGTTGCAGTAAGCCGAGATCGTGCACTCTAGCCTGGGTGACAGAGCAAAATCCCATCTCAAAAAATCATAATAATTAAACAAACAAATAAATAAATTAGCCGCACTTTGTGGCCTGTGCCTGTAGTCCTAGCTACTGGGGAGGCTGAGGTGGGAGGATCATTGAGCCCAGGAGGTCAAAGCTGCAGTGAGCCGTGATTGTATCACTCCACACCAGTCTGGATGACAGAGCAAGATGCTGCTCGAAAAAAAAAAAAAAAAAAAGGCTAGAGGGAAAGGCCTAGGTTTGCCTGCTCTCCCTGAGGCTTGAAAAGGGGCTTAGGGGCTTGCTGAGCACTACCAGGGAGCAATCAGGGACCCCTACAAGTTTGAATCTTTCAATTGATCCTTCCCAGGGCTGGCGGTTTACACTGGGTTTTGGAGCCGTCTCTAGGGCCCCAGCTGAGAGCCCCTCTGCTGGCCTCTGAGGCCCTGGAGCCCCCACCTCCCCCTCCCGCATGAGATTATGTCAACATAGCCCAGACTCTTCTGGCCAGGACAATATTTGCCCTCAGGATCTGGGGAGGTCGCTATGGAGATGTGCCCTCCCAGACTAGGCTGGAAGACGCCGAGGGGAGCCATGCGTCTCTGTCTCACGGAGTCTGACTTAATCCCTGTTCTCTTCTGGGATATAAGTCCCTCTCTCTGTTTTCGTCCCTCTCTGTTCCCCTCCTTTCCCTTTCCTTCCCCTCTCCTCCCCTTCCCTCTCCCTGTCTCTCTCTCCTTTTTTTTTTTTTTTTTTTTTTTTGAGATAGGGTCTCACTCTGTCACCCAGGCTGGAGTGTAGTGGAGTGACCTCCGCCTCCCGGGCTCAAGCCATCCTCCCACCTCAGCCTCCCCAGCAGCTGGGACCACAGGTGCGTGCCACCATGCCCAGCTAATATTTTTTTGTAGAGATGCAGTTTTGCCACATTGTTCAGGCTGGTCTCTAACTCCTGAGCTCAAGCGATCTGTCTGCCTCATCCTGCGATCTCGGATCAGTGCAACCTCCGCCTCCCGGGTTCAAGTGATTCTCCTGTCTCAGCCTCCCGAGTAGCTGGGATTACAGGTGCCCGCCACCACACCCGGCTAATTTTTTAATTTTTAGTAGAGACAAGGTTTCACCATGTTGGCCAGGCTGGTCTCGAACTCCTGACCTCAGGTGATCCACCTGCCTCGGCCTCCCAAAGTGCTGGTATTACAGGTGTGAGCCACCACGCCCAGCCTTGTTTCTTAGGTCTTATCTCTCCGGGTGTCCTCTCTGTCCCTCTTTCTCTGGGTCCCCATCTCTGTGTTTCTGTCTCTCCATGTCTCTGTCTCTCCCTGGGTTTCATGTCTGTGTCTCTCTTTGGGTCTCTATATTTTTTGTTTGTTTCTCCAGGCCTCTGTCTCGGGATCTCTGTCTCTTCCCATCTCTGGACTCCCCTCTCTCTGGTTCACATCCGTTTGTCTGTGTGTGCCTGGACCCACATCTCTCGCCAGGTCTCTGTCTCAGCTCTGCTGTCTCTCTCACTCTCTGTATCTCTTCTCTTTCTGTGTATGTGTGTGTGTCTGCGTATCTGTTATTCAGGCCTCATCTCTCTGCAGTCCTGAATCTCCGAGATGGAGAGGGGGCTGTCACAGCTTCCCATTCCTGGTCTCTGTCCCCACGGGGTGCCCCCTCTCCCCATCTCTCTCTGCCTCATTTCTCCGGCACCATCTGCCAGCACCCCAGGCCCCCGCCTGCTCCCCGCAGGGTCTGCTTAGCCAGGCAGCCCCATGTGGGGAGACACAGGCCTTGCAGCTTCCACCCCACCCTTGCATCCTGGACAGGGGCACTGCCTGGTCATTGCTGGAGGGCCGGGGGAGGCAGGAGTGCAGGAGACCAGAGCCAGGAGACCAGGGACCAGGGGCAATGGATAGAAACAGACGCAATCCCAGAGAGGAGATGGAAAAAGGGGAAGAGAAAGGAGAAACTTTAAAGACTGGCAAAATGAGGCTAATCCAGAGGGAGAGAGAGAGAGTGAAAGAACCCAGCAGAGAGGCAGAATGAAACATGGAAAAAGAGAAGAGAAAAGCCTTCCCAACAGACAGGAGAGGAAGACAGAGGCAAACTGAGTGTGGGCTCAGAGAAAAGGAGTAAAGAGGCAGGGCACAGTGGTGCACACCTGTAATCCCAGCACTTTGGGAGGCTGAGGCAGATGAATCACTTGAGCCCGGAAGCTCAAGACCAGCCTGGACAACATAGCGAGACACCACCTCTACAAAAAGTACAAAAATTGGCTGGGCACCATGGTTCACACCTGTAATCCCAGCACTTTGAGAGGCCAAGGCAGGTGAATCACCTGAGGCCAGGAGTTCGAGACCAGCCTGGCCAACATGGTGAAATCCCATCTCTATGAAAAATACAAAATTAGTTGGGCATGGTAGGCACATGCTGTAATCCCAGATACCTGGGAGGCTGAGGCACGAGAATCTCTTGAACCTGGGAAGTGGAGGTTGCAGTGAGCCGAGATGGCACCACTACACTCCAGCCTGGGTGACAGAGACAAACTCCATCTCAAAAAAACAAAAACAAACAAACAAAAAGGCTGGACACGTAATCCCAGCACTTTGGGAAGCCGAGGCGGGCTGATCATGAGGTCAGGAGTTTGAGACCAGCCTGGCCAACACAGTGAAACGCCGTCTCTACTAAAAAGAATACAAAGAATTAGCTAGGCATGGTGGCAGGCGCCTGTAATCCCAGCTACTTGGGAGGCTGAGGCAGGAGAATCGCTTGAACCTGGGAGGCGGAGGTTGCAGTGAGCTGAGATCGCACCAGGGAACTCCAGCCCGGGCGACAGTGTGAGACTCCGTCTCAAACAACAACAACAACAAAAATTAGGCAGGTATGGTGGCATGCGTCTGTGGTCCCAACTACTCAGGAGGCTGAGGTGGGAGGATTGCTTGAACCCAGGTAGGGGGTCGAGGCTGCGTTAAGCTGTGATCACTCTACTGCGCTCCAGCCTAGGCAACAGAGGGAGACCCTGTCTCAAAAGAAAAGAAGAGGAGTGAGGAGATATTTGGATGAAAGAGAGAAACAAGGTAGGATGGACAGAGAGAGACATTGGGTCAAGGAAGGTGGGAGAGAGATGGGAGAGGCAGAGGGGTTGTAGGAAAGGGTTTGCTAAACATGGAGACAAGACTAGAGAAGGAAAATGGAGATCCATCGGGGTGGGTGCGGAAAGGCTGGGGAATGAGGCTCCTCTGGTTCTGAGTCCCCTGTTGCGGGAGTGGGGCGTGGAACTCAGCTGTCTGGGAGGGGCTGAGTTGGGATGGTGCATGCTGTTTCTCAGCCTGAAGTTTTCAGAAGCCATGAGCAACGCAGCTGGAGGGAGCCTGTGCAGCCAGCCCCTTTGCAGACCCTGGGAGACAACAGAGGACCCCAGGAGGGCTGAGGTGGGCAGAAGACCAGGCATCTACCCACCCCTGACTCCTCATCCTGTCTTCAGAAGTCTCACTCTGATGCCCAGTGCTGTCGTGCAGTCTCAGCTCACTGCAATCTCTGCCTCCCAGGTTCAAGTGATTCTCCCACCTCAATCTCCGGAGCAGCTGGGATTACAGGCACGAGCCACTACACCCAGCTAACTTTTGTATTTTAGTAGAGATGGAGTTTCACCATGTTGGTCAGGCTGGTCTCGAACTCCTGACCTCGGTCTCCCAAAGTGCTGGGATTACAGGCGTGAGCCACTGCACCTAGCCTCTCCTCTTTTCTTTTCCCTTCCCTCCCCTCCCCTCCCCTGCCCTTCTTTTCTTTTGAGACAGGGTCTCCCTCTGTTGCCCAGGCTGGAGTATAGTGGCATGATCACAGCTCACTGCAGCCTCAACCCCCTCCCCGGGCTCAAGCAATTTTCACTCAGTCTTTCCATCTCGCAGTTTCTTTTCTGGACTTTTTTTTTTTTTTTTTTTTAAATGGAGTCTTGCTCTGTCGCCCAGCCTGGAGTGCACTGGCGCGATCTCAGCTCACTGCAAGCTCCACCTCCCGGGTTCACGCCATTCTCCTGCCTCAGCCTCCTGAGTAGCTGGGACTACGGGCGCCCGCCATCACACCCAGATAATTTTTTGTTTTTTAGTAGAGACGGGGTTTCACCGTGTTAGCTAGGATGGTCTCGATCTCCTGACCTCGTGATCCACCCGCCTCGGCCTCCCAAAATGCTGGGATTACAGGCGTGAGCTACCGCACCAGGCCTTTTCTGGTTATTTATTTATTTTTTTTTTTTGAGACGGAGTCTCGCTCTGTTGCCCAGGCTGGAGTGCAGTGGCGCGATCTCGGCTCACTGCAAGCTCTGCCTCCCGGGTTCATGCTATTCTCCTGCCTCTGCCTCCCAAGTAGCTGGGACTACAGGCGCCCACCACCATGCCTGGCTAATTTTTTGTATTTTTAGTAGAGACGGGGTTTCATCGTGTTAGCCAGGATTGTCTCGATCTCCTGACCTCATGATCCACCCGCCTCGGCCTCCCAAAGTGCTGGGATTACAGGCGTGAGCCACCGCGCCCGGCCCTGGTTATTTTTTTGAGACAGAGTCTGGCTCTGTTGCCCAGGCTGGAGTGCAGAGGCACGATCTCAGCTCACTGCTACCTCTGCCTCCCGGGTTCAAGCGATTCTCCTGCCTCAGCCTCCCAAGTAGCTAGGACTACAGGCGCCCACCACCACGCCCGGCTAATTTTTGTATTTTTAGTAGAACCGGGGTTTTGTCATGTTGGCCAGGCTGGTCTCCAGCTTGTGACCTCAGGTGATCCACCCACCTTGGCCTCCCAGGACTCTGGAATTACAGGTGTGACCCACCGTGCCTCTCTGTCTCTCTCCGGCTCTTAGTCTCTGTTTTCTCTTTCTTGGCTTCTCTCCCCCACCCCCTCTTATCTGTGTCTGTGTTGTCTGTTTGTCTCTGTGTGTGTTTCTCTCTGTCGCTTTCTCTCTCTGTCTCTCTCTCCCTCTCTCTCTCTCTCTCTGTTTCTTCTAGTCTCTCTCTTGTAGTCTCTCTCTCTTGGTCTTTCTCTTCTTGCTTTTTTTTTTTTTTTTTTTTTTTTTGAGACAGAGTCTTGCTCTGTCGCCCAGGCTGGAGTTTAGTGGCACAATCTCAGTTCACTGCAACCTCCGCCTCCTAGGTTCAAGCAATTATCCTGCCTCAGTCTCCCCAACAGCTGGGATTACAGGTGTGCACCACCACACCCAGTTAATTTTTGTATTTTAGTAGAGACATGGTTTCACTATGTTGTCCAGGCTGGTCTCAAACTCTTGACCTCAGGTGATCCGCCCGCCTCGGCCTCCCAAAGTGTTGGGATTACAGGCATGAGCCACTGTGTCTGGCCTCTCTTCTTGTCTTTATCTGCCTCCCACTCTAGATCTTTCTTGGTCCTTGATTTCTTTTTTTTTTTTTTTTGAGACAGGATCTCACTCTGTCACCCAGGCTGGAGTGCAGTTACACGATCATCACAGCTCACTGCAGCCTCAATTTCCTGAGCTCAAGCAAATCCTCCTGCCTCAGCCATCCAAGTAGCTGGGACCACAGGCGCACCACCACCATGCCTGGCTAATTTAAAAAAAAATTTTTGAGAGGCCGGGCGCGGTGGCTCACGCCTGTAATCCCAGCACTTTGGAAAGCCGAGATGGGCGGATCACCTGCAGTCAGGAGTTCGAAACCAGCCATGGCTAACATGGTGAAACCCCATTTCTACTAAGAATACAAAAACTTAGCTGGGCATGGTGGTGCGCGCCTGTAATCCCAGCTACTTGGGAGGCGGAGGCAGGAGAATCACTTGAACCCAGGAGGCAGATGTTGCCGTGAGCCGAGATCGTGCCATTGCACTCCAGCTTGGGCAACAAGAGCAAAACTCCATCTCAAAAAAAAAAAAAAAAAAAATTGGCCAGGCGCAGTGGCTCATGCCTATAATCCCAGCACTGTGGGAGGCTGAGGCAGGCCAATCACCTGAAGTCAGGAGTTCAAGACCAGCCTGACCAATTTGGTGAAAACCCAACTCTGCTAAAAGTACAAAAAAAAAAAATAGCCAGGCATGGTGGCAGGTGCCTGTAATCCCAGCCGCTCGGGAGGCTGAGGCAGGAGAATCACTTGAACCTGGCTCACTGCAATCTCTGCCCTAGCCTGGGCGACAGAGTGAAACTCTGTCTCAAAAAAAAAAAAAAATTTTTGTTTTTAATTCTAGATGACGTGTTGATAGGTGCAGCAAACCACCATGGCATATGCATACCTATGTAACAAACCTGTACGTTCAGCACATGTATCCCAGAACTTAAGGTAAATTTTTTTTTTTAATTGGAAAACTGAAAAAAAAAAATTTTTTTTTTTTTAGAGACGGGATCTGGCTATGTTGCCCAGGCTGGTCTCCAACTCCTGGGCTTAAGTGATCCTCCCATGTTGGCCTCCCAAAGTGCTGGGATTACAGGTGTGAGCCACCACACTAGGCTCTTAGCTCCTTTTCCTGTTTCACACCACCATCTCATTTCCTCTCCACTGCTTCCCCCTCCCTGCCAGCCTCTCCCTTCCCCCTCTACAGCCTCCCCACCCCTCACTGCCTTCCTCTGTGGAGTGACCTCAGGCCCTCACTGGGGCCAAGGAGAGACTCCCTTCCAACCTCAACTTCTCCCAAGGTGCTGGGCAATCTCAGACCCCTTCCCTCTCCACTCCAGGACAGGAGCCTTTCCCAGGACCCAGAGGGCACCAGGAATGTGGGGCAGAGAGCGGGGAGGCAGCCTAAGTCCAGGAAGCGAGAACCCTCGCCTCCCCCGAGACTTGTCTCCTTCCAGCCTCTGGTGCAGACCTCATGCCACCCCTTACTCGCTGTCCCTCCTGGGGCCTCTGGGCCTTAATTTCTCCTCTACAAAATGGGCAGACTCGCCTCTGTCCCACTTAGAGTCCCAGGGGAGTGCATGCTCACAAATGTCCATTGTATGATTAATGTGCAGGAATTGGTAGTTTGTATTAACAGGAGATGAGAGCTGGGAGCTGGGACTGGGCTCTGAGCCTGTCCCCCACCCCCAGTCACGTACAGATGTTCCCCATATTTAGGGCAAAGGAACAGACTGGAAGTAGAGACAGCAGAGAATGTGTGTGATTCACTGGCGACTGTCATGATGAGACCATGTGAGGCTATGGGTTAGTGTGCAATTGTGACACGGTGTGTGTGACCCTGTGTGCACCTGTGTGACTGTGCGTGACTGTGGTAGGTGGGATTGCAGGGTGTGACAAGTCACTGTGACGTGCACAGCTATGGGACAGTGAGGTTGTGTGTGTGACATGTATATGACTGTATGTGACTTGTGAATGTGGGTGAGACTAAGGGAGAGTTGTGAGTCTGTATGACCATGTCACTCAGTGTGACCGTGGGGGTGAGGGTGACGGTGTGAGAGTGTTTGCCTCATGACAGTTGGGGAATGTGTGTTGTTGGAATGTGACTGAGGACTCTGTGGGTGACTGTGAAGTGTGTGAGTGTGTGACGGTGTTAATGGGTGTGGTTGCATGACATTATGTGTGACTTTCAGCTTGTGTCATAAAAAGACTGTATAATAAGACATAAAAAAAAAAAAGGCCAGGCGCGGTGGCTTATGCCTGTAATCCCAGCACTTTGGGAGGCCGAGGCGGGTGGATCACGAGATCAGGAGATCGAGACCATCCTGGCTAACACGGTGAAACCCCGTCTCTACTAAAAATACAAAAAATTAGCCGGGCATAGTGGCGGGCACCTGTACTCCCAGCTACTTGGGAGGCTGAAGCAGGAGAATGGCGTGAACCTGGGAGGCGAGGCTTGCAGTGAGCTGAGATCACGCCACTGCACTCCAGCCTGAGTGACACAGCAAGACTCTGTCTCAAAAAAAAAAAAAAGAGTCGGGCACAGTGGCTCATGCCTGTGATTCCAGCACTTTGGGAGGCTGAGGCAGGCAGATCACCTGAAGTCAGGAATTTGAGACCAGCCTGGCCAACATAGTGAAACCCCATCTCTTCTAAAAAAAAAAAAAAAAAAAAAAAAGCCAGCCACAGTGGCTCACGCCTGTAATCCCAGCACTTTGGGAGACTGAGGCGAGAGGATCACGAGGTCAGGAGTTCAAGACCAGCCTGGCCAACATGGTGAAAACTTGTCTCTACTAAAAATACAAAAATTAGGTGGGCATGGTGGCGCGTGCCTGTAATCCCAGCTACCCGGGGGGCTGAGGCAGGATAATTGCTTGAACCAGGACCCAGGAGGTGGAGATTGCAGTGAGCCAAGATCACGCCACTGTACTCCAGCCTGGGCTACAGAGGGAGACTCGGCCAAAAAAAAAAAAAAAAAAAATTATTAGCCGGGCATGGTTGCGGGCGCCTGTAATCCCAGCTACTTGGGAGGCTAAGACAGGAGAATTGCTTGAACCTGGGAAGCAGAGGTTCCAGTGAGCTGAGATCATGCCACTGCACTCCAGCCTGGGCGACAGAGTGAGACTCCATCCCAAGAAAGAAAGAGAGAAAGGGAGGAAGAGAGGAAGGGAGGAAGGGAGGAAGGGAGGGGGGAGGGGAGAGGGGAGAGGGGAGAGGGGAGAGGGGAGAGGGAAAGGAAAGGAAAGTCCTTTGCAGCAACACAGATGCAGCTGGAGGCCAGTATCCTAAGTGAATTAACAAAGGAACAGAAATCCAAACACCAGATGCTCTTACTTATAAGTGGGAGCTGAGCACTGGGTACACATGGACACCAACATGCGAACAACGGACACTGGGGACTCCTAGAGGGGGCAGGGAAGGAGACAAGGGCTAAAAAACTACCCGTTGGGTGCCATGCTCACTACCTGGATGATGGGATCATTTATACCCCCAACCTCAGCATCGTGCAATACACCCCCGTGACAAACCTGCACATGTGCCCCCTGAATCTAAAATAAAAGTTAAGGCCAGGCGCGGTGGTTCATACCTGTAATCCCAGCACTTTGGGAGGCCAAGGTGGGAGGATCACTTGAGGCCAGGAGTTGGAGAACAATATGGCCAACATGGTGAAACCTCATCTCTACTAAAAATATAAAAATTAGCCAGGCGTGGTGGCATACACCTGTAGTCCCAGCTACTCTGGTGGTTGAGGCATGAGAATCGCCTGAACCCAAGAGGCAGAGGTTGCCAAGTTGGCGCCACTGCACTCCAGCCTGGGTGACAGAGTGAGACCCTGTCTAGAAAAAATAAATAAAATGAATTAAAATAAATGAATAAATAAATAAATAAAAGTTGAGGCTGGGTGTGATGGCACATCCCTGTAGTCCCAGCACTTTGGGAGGCCGAGGCAGGAGGATTACTTGAGGCCAAGAGTTGGAGACCAGCATGGCCAACATGGTGAAACCCCATCTCTACTAAAAATACAAAAATTTTAGCTGGGTGTGGTGGCATACACCTGTAGTCCCAGCTACTCGGGAGGCTGAGGCAGGAGAATCTCCTGAACCCTGGAGGCGGAGGTTGAAGTGAGCCAAGATGGCGCCACTGCACTCCATCCTGGGTGACAGAGTGAGACCGTCTCAAAAAAAAAAAAGTTGAAATTATTTTTTAATAAAATGGTGGGGCATGGTGGCTCATGCCCATAGTCCCAGCTAGTCAAGAGGCTGAGTTAAGAGGATCCCTTGAGCCCAGGAAGTGGAGGCTGCAGTGAGCTATAATTGTTCCAGTGCACTCCACTCTCATAAATAAATAAATAAATAAAATGTAAAAAGGATTGTATGGGCCAGGTGTGGTGGCTGTCGCCTGTAATCCCACCACTTTGGAAGGCCAAGACATGTGGATCACCTGAGGTCAGGAGTTTGAGACCAGCCTGGGCAACATGGTGAAACACCGTCTCTACTAAAAATACAAAAATTAGTCGGTTGTGGTAGTGTGTGCCTGGAATCCCAGCTACTTGGGAGGCTGCAGTGGGAGAATTGCTTGAACCCAGGAGGCGGAGGTTGCAGTGAGCTGAGATCATGCTACTGTACTCCAGCCTCAGCAACAGAGGAAGACTGTCTCAAAAAAAAAAAAAATTGTATGTCTGCGAGTAACCACACAACTGCATACTGCATATATTTATTTCATGACAATCCTTCCTTGAACCCCTGCTCTTAATGATTTTGGGGACCCAGTGGTGACCCAGATGTCCTGGCTCTACCCTCCCGGGCCACACAGGCTAGCAGGGCAACAGTGTTTGTGATGAAACCCGGTGATTGCGTGAATGTGTGGGTGATTGACAGTGTTGTTGGAACTGTGAGACACTATGAGCGTTACTGTGTGTGTGCAGGAGTCCATAGCCCTGGGTACATGACTGTGTGTCACAGTGGATGACTGTCCACCTGTGAGTGAGAGACTGTGGCTGTCTGGGTGTGACCGTGGGACTGTATGGGTGTGACTGAATGTGTGACTGTGTGAGTAACAGCTTGTGAGGTTCTGTGACTGTGCCTTTCCATGGCTCAGCCTATGGGATTGTGTGTGACACTGCATGTTTGATTGAGTGACTGAGGCTCTGGGAATGAGTGGCGGTGGGGGCGGGTACCTGTGGGTGGGACAGCATGAGAGATTGTACACACTTGGTGCAGGGGTCCTCAGGACGATAAGGACAATTCAGTAACTGCCCTCCCTCATGACCTTGATGACTGCCCCCTGCTCGGCTCTCTGCCCCAGAGCTCCCCGCTTCCGTTCCCTGTCCTGCCTTGGCCCCGCCCCCTCCCACCACCCCGGGCTGCCAGCGCCTGTCACCTCTCCCAGAGCCGAGACAAGGCAGTGGAGGCAGCGGTGGCAGGGGCTGCAGGAGCAAGTGACCAGGAGCAGGACTGGGGACAGGTGAGGGCTCCCCAATCCCAGCCCATTCTCCCTGCCCCCCCTTGACCCCTCAAGTCTCTGGCACTCTCCCTCTCTGCTTCTCTGCCCTGCCTTTGTCTCTCTGTCTCTGTGCCCACCACCATCTCTGCTCATCTCTCTCTCTGCGTGTTTCCATCTCTGGTTAGCTGCTAGATAACTTCTCTTTCCCCTGCTCTGTCTCCCTCCACGTCTCTGCCTCTTCTTTGTCTCCTAGCCCACATCTGCGTCTCTTTCTCTGTTTGTTTTTCTCTGGTCTCTGGCTGGGGGTCTCATTCTGTCCCTCCGTCTCTGCGCCTCTCAGTCTTTACATTTCTGTCTCTTGTGTCTGTGACGCCGTTGTCTGTCCTTCTGAGGCTCGACCTGAGATCCTCTCTGCTTCCGTCTTTCTCTACGTGGAGCCGCGGGGGCGCGGGTGAGTGAGTGGGTGTCGGGCGTTAGACCGATTTCCAGGCATCTACACATCTAACCCCGGATCTGTCGCTTCTCTAGTCCCTAAGTATTTGGATGCTGGGAAAGGGTTGTTCCACTTACTCTGGGCTTTATCTACCCCCAGCGGGGAAAGTTTTGTAAGGTCAGGTTCCTATGTGTGCTAGAAAACCCTTTGGGCTTGGAGAGTGGGAGCTCGGATGGGCGTTTCAAGTTCTCCACCAGGCTGTGGGAACTCAGATGGGCGTTTCAAGTACCCCACTAGGGGGTACTGAAAACCTTCAAGTTTTTCAGTTCCCCATAGAAAAGGGGTCTAGGCTGACGGTTTCTACCCCCTCCTCTCCAAGGCGGTCCCCGGGTTCCCAGGAGTCTGTAGGTCCAGACTTGCGGTGACACTGACACTTCCGCCCAGCGTAGCTCTAGGGCAACCGCCCGCTCAGCAAACACCCCCCTTCCACCTTTGCTGCCCCAACAACAGTCAGGGGCGGCCGGGGAATCACTTAAGGGGCCCCGCCCATCACCGGAGTTCCACCCACTCCGCGTGCCTCTCCCTCCCCCCAGATCATCACGCCTGGGAGTCGCGGGAGCGGGTGCGCTGCCTCGGAGTCCCGCGTGTATACGGCTCCCCAGCCGTCTGCCCCTGTGTGTGAATCCCTGAGGCGGGGTGACGCTGGGGTTGGAGTAGGAGGGCAGAGGTGCTGACCTTGCCCTGGGACCCTCCAGGCCTGATCGCCCCTGCACGAACCAGACCCTTCGCCGCCCTCACGATGACTACCTCTCCGATCCTGCAGCGGCTGCTGCGGCTCTCACTGTGCGGGCTGCTGCTCCAGAGGGCGGAGGTGAGGAAGCGAGTAGCCAGAGGAGCTCCAGGCTTGGAGGGAGGTATGGGGACGGTTTTAGGGCTTCCGTCGTCAGGGCGCTGTCGCTCACGCCTGTAATCCCAGCACTTTGGGAGGCCGAAGCGGGTGGATCCCTTGAGGCCAGGAGTTCGAGACCAGCCTGGCCAACATGGTGAAACTCCCTCTCTACTAAAAAAATACAAAAATTAGCCGGGCGTGGTGGCGGCCGCCTGTAATCCCAGCTACTCGGAAGGCTGAGGCAGGAGAATCGCTTGAGCCCGGGAGGCAGAGGTTGCGGTGAGCCGAGATCGCGCCACCGCACTCTAACTTGGGTGACAGAGTGAGACTCTGTCTCGGGGGGGGGGGGGAAGGCTTCCCTCAGCGCAAAGAGAGTTTCAAGACTGTCCCGCTTGCCCAGATTCAAGTTGTTGGGTGGTGGTTTGTTTGTTTGTTTGTTTGTTTCGAGACGGAGTCTCACTCTGTCACCCAGGCTGAGATGCAGTGGCATGATCTCGGCTCACTACAACCTCCGTCTCCCGGGTTCAAGCGATTCTCCCGCCTCAGCCTCTCGAGTAGCTGGGACTACAGGCGCACTCCACCATGCCTGGCTAATTTTTGGATTTTTAGTAGAGACGGGGATTTCACCATGTTGGTCAGGCTGGTCTCGAACTCCTGGCCTCTAGTGATCCACCCGCTTCGGCCTCCCAAAGTGCTGGGATTACAGGCGTGAGCCACCGCGCCCGGGCCCAGATTCGAGTTTTGATTATCGTTTCCACTCCCTTTTCTTCCCCCAACAAGTCCTCCTGATAATTTCCAGCCACCCCCTCCCCAATTTTCTTGAAGGTTTTCAGTCTCCCATAGCAACTCCAGTGTGTGGCTTCCAGGCACCCCACCCCAAGACTTGGAAGTGGTTTCCAAGCTACCCAAGACTCCCGAACAACACGCAACAGACCCTCGAAGTCTCTCTGGGGCGCTTCTGGGCCACATGGACCTAGCAGCCTGGGAGCGGGGGTCGGTCTGGGGGGGTCCTCCCTTCTTTCTTTTCCTAGACAGGCTCTAAGGGGCAGACGGCGGGGGAGCTGTACCAGCGCTGGGAACGGTACCGCAGGGAGTGCCAGGAGACCTTGGCAGCCGCGGAACCGCCTTCAGGTGTGACCAGGAGGGCTGGGGACGCGGGGAGGACCTGAGGCTGAGAGGGGTGGGCTTGGGGTGGGCCTTGGGCTGACGGGCGGGGAAGAAATCTCGGGGCGCTGTGGGCTGGAGAGGCCCGGGGACTGACCTGAGCATGGTGGGAACTGGGGCGGGACCACGGTTCCTGGGGGAGGCCTGGGAGGAAGCTTGAAATGGGAGGAGCCTTGGGCGGGGCCTGCACAGAAATAAACCTTGAAGGGGGCGGGGTTTGGGATGGAGACTGGGAAGGGCCCTTCCGGGTGGGACGATCTGGGGCGGGGACTTGTTTGGTGGGAGGAGCCCAGAGTGGGGCCGTGAGGAGGGGCGGAGCTTTGAGACTGGTGGGAGGAGCTTGTGGCCGAGCCGGGACGGAACGCCCTCCGAGTGGGCGGGGCTAGAGCCGGGCTTGGTGTGGCCGACGGAGAAGCACTTGGCCCACTGCGCAGTAGCACTTGGCCCACTGCGCAGTAGGTCCACTGGGCACCTGGCCCCCGTGCCCACCCCCAGGCCTCGCCTGTAACGGATCCTTCGATATGTACGTCTGCTGGGACTATGCTGCACCCAATGCCACTGCCCGTGCGTCCTGCCCCTGGTACCTGCCCTGGCACCACCATGGTGAGGTGCTCCCTGGGCCCGGAGCCCTCCCCAGACACAAACAACTGCTAACCTTTGCCCCCAGACACCTACATCCGAGTCCCACAGCTCACCTGCACCCCTCTCCTGCTCCTCTTTGCCCCCTACTCCTT
The DNA here is from genome assembly GCF_028858775.2 of Pan troglodytes. Taxonomy (NCBI): domain Eukaryota; kingdom Metazoa; phylum Chordata; class Mammalia; order Primates; family Hominidae; genus Pan; species Pan troglodytes. The sequence goes on from NC_072418.2 coordinate 48,629,440, forward strand.
TCCGGCAGGCTGGGTTTCTCCTGTCTGTCCAACCCTGCCTATCTCACATAACGCAGCTTCTCTGTCTCCGTATCTCTTTCTATTTATTTATTTGGAGACGGAGTCTCGCTCTATCGCCCAGGCTGGAGTGCAGTGGGATGAACTCGGCTCACTGCAACTTCCGCCTCCCGGGTTCAAGCGATTCTCCAGCCTCAGCCTCCCGAGAAGCCGGGATTACAGAAGCCGGGATTACAGGCGCGCGCCACCACACCTGGCTTTTTTTTTTTTTTTTTTAATTTTTAGTACAGACAGGGTTTCACCATGTTGGCCAGGCTGGTCTCGAACTCCTAACCTCAAGTGATCCGCCGGCCTTGGCTTCCCAAAGTTCTGGGATTACAGGCATGAGCCACCGCGCCCGGCCACCACAGGATTCTTATTTTGTCTCCTTTTCCTGAGTCTGTCAGTCTCTGGGCATCTTAACCTAACTAGCTATGTCGCTTCAGACACTTTGTTTATTTAACCTATTTTTTTCTTTTTGAGACAGAGTCTGGCTCTGTCACCCATGTGGTGGCAGCATCATAGTTCACTGCAGCCTGGGAACTCCTGGGTTCAAGCGATCCTCCCGCCTCAGCCTCCCAAATAGCAGGGACTACAGGCGCACGCTAACACACCCAGCTAATTTTTTTTAAAAAATTGGCAGTGACGGAGTCTTGCCATGTTACCCAGGCTGGTCTTAAACTCCTGGCCTCAAGGGATCCTCTCACCTCAGCCTCCCAAAGCGCTGGGATTACAGGCCTATTTAACTTTTGTTGTTTTTGTTGTTGTTGAGACAGAGTCTCGCTTTGTTGCAAGGCTGGAATGCAGTGGCGTGATCTCGGCTCACTGTAACCTCACCTCCCGGGTTCAAGCGATTCTCCTGCCTCAGCCTCCTGAGTAGCTGGGACTACAGGCGCACGCCACCACACCCAGCTAATTTTTGTATTTTTAGTAGAGACAGGGTTTCACCATGTTGGCCAGGATGGTCTCAATCTCTTGACCTTGTGATCCACCTGTCTTGGCCTCCCAAAGTGCTGGGATTACAGGTGTGAGCCACCACGCCCAGCCTTAACATTTTGTACCTCAATTTTCCCATATGTAGAACTAGGTTAAGGATATTACGAATTCCATGGGCTAGTATGAATATTAAATTAATACAAATAACATGCCATATAAGGGTTTATCATCATCATCATCATCATCATCATCATCACCACTTCGGCTCTCTCCCTCTCTGTTATTGTCTCACAGTTTGTCTTTTTGTATTTATCTCTTTCTCTGTGTGCCTTAATTCCCTCTCTTCTTTCCCCACAGTGGCTGCAGGTTTCGTCCTCCGCCAGTGTGGCAGTGATGGCCAATGGGGACTTTGGAGAGACCATACACAATGTGAGAACCCAGAGAAGAATGAGGCCTTTCTGGTAAGAAGAGGTGAGGGCTTCAGGTTAGGAGTCCAGGGAGAGATGGAAAGGCAGTAGATTCAGGCAGGGCCTGAAACCCCTTGGACTGTTCAGACCTCTGGGTTGTAAGTGAGAGAAACTCAATTCAGACTTGCTTCAAAGAGAGAAAGATGTACTGCCTTCTGTGATGGAAAAGAATAAGATGGCTGGGTGCTGTGGCTCACGCCTGTAATCCCAGCACTTTGGGAGGCCAAGGAGGGTGGATCACTTGAGGTCAGGAGTTTGAGACCAGCCTGGCCAACATGTCAAAACCCCGTCTTTACTAAAAATACAAAAATTAGCTGGGCATGGTGGTATGCACCTGTAGTCCCAGCTACTCAGGGGGCTGAGACATGAGAATTGCTTGAACCCAGGAGGCAGAGGTTGCAGTGAGCCAAGATCGTGCCACTGCACTCCAGCCTGAGTAACAGAGCGAGACTCCATCTCAAAAAAAAAAAAAAAAAAAAAAAAAAAAAGAATGCTGTAGTTGGGCCAAGCTCAATGGCTCATGCCTATAATTCCAACACTTTGAGAAGATGATTGCTTGAACGCAGGATTTTGAGACCAGCCTGGGTAACATAGTGAAACTCCATCTCTACAAAAAATATAAAAATTTGGCCAGGAGTGGTGGCTCATGCCTGTAATCCCAGCACTTTGGGAGGCCAAGGCGGGCGGATCACGAGGTCAAGAGATTGAGACCATTCTGGCCAACACGGTGAAACCCCGTCTCTACTAAAAATACAAAAATTAGCTGGGCATGGTGGCGTGCACCTGTAGTTCCAGCTACTCTGGAGGCTGGGGTGGGAGGATCGCTTGGGCCCTGGGGGGCGAGGCTGCAGGGAACCATGATCCTGCCAGAGCACTCCAGCCTGGGCAACAAAGCAAGACCATGTCTCAAAAAAAAAAAAATCTCTGGTTGGCTGGTCACATGCCTCGTGCCCTGGAGCTGAAGGGTGGAGTCAGCCCTTCTCAAATAAGGGTAAGCAGTTCCCCAAGATAAAATAGGGTATTTGGACAGAAACAAAGAGCAGAGGTCCTTCCAGTCTCTCTCTGGGCCTGGGGCTTCGAGCCAAGCCTTGTTCCCTTCCCCTTCTTGCCCCGACCAGGACCAAAGGCTCATCTTGGAGCGGTTGCAGGTCATGTACACTGTCGGCTACTCCCTGTCTCTCGCCACACTGCTGCTAGCCCTGCTCATCTTGAGTTTGTTCAGGTGGGACCTTAACCCTGAGTGGTGGCGGCAGAGATGTGAGCTCGGCCTCAGTTTGTCCAGTAAGATGGGGTGGTCTGTTTCCACCAGGTCCAGCTATCCACTGGTGGTTCTATGGGGAGCAGTGGGGGTGGTTAAAGGAGCTCTGTGTGGCCGGGAGCGGTGGCTGATGCCTGTAATCCCAGCTCTTTGGGATGCCAAGGCAGGAGGATCGCTTGAGCCCAGGAGTTTGAGATCAGGCTGGGCAATATAGTGAAACCTTGTCTCTACGACAAATAAAATTAGCTAGGCATACTGGTGGTGCACCTGTGGTACCAGCTATAGGGGGGCGCTGAGACAGGAGGATTGCTTGAGCTCAGGAGGTTGAGGCTGCAGTGAGCCCTGATTGTGTCACTGCATTCTAGCCTGGGTGACAGAGTGAGACCCTGTTTAAAAAAAAAAAAAATAGAACTCTGTGTGGCTGAGGACAGCTCTCCAGGGGCCCCCACACTGCCTTCCAAATTCCCCTAGGCGGCTACATTGCACTAGAAACTATATCCACATCAACCTGTTCACGTCTTTCATGCTGCGAGCCGCGGCCATTCTCAGCCGAGACCGTCTGCTACCTCAACCTGGCCCCTACCTTGGGGACCAGGCCCCTGCGCTGTGGAACCAGGTGGGCATCCTCCTTCCGTTCCTCCAAATGGGAATCTTGCTTCTCTGGTGGGACCAGGAAGTTCTCAGTCCATTTCCTATCTCCTACACTCTCCACAGTTTATCTGAGTTGGGAGGGTCCCTCTCCAAATGTGTCTTGGGGTGGGGGATCAAGACACATTTGGAGAGGGAACCTCCCAACTCGGCCTCTGCCATCATTTAACTCTCCCAGCCTATCACTCCCATACTGGAATTTTCCGTTCCTCTCCCTCATTATTTCACCCATCATTGAACTTTTTCGCCAATGAGAGAATCCACCTGCTGGCGGTGAGGCATGGCAGGATACGAGAAAGTAAGTGGGGGTGGGGATGTGGCAGGTGCCAGTTTGTTACTAGGAGACAGGGTGGGAGAGACTAGAGTCTGGGAGCAGACGTGGTAAGAACTAACTTGTTGAAAGTTGGACCATACCAATTGTTAAGAAGCTGCACGCACCCAGGCACAGTGGCTCACATCTGTAATCCCAGCACTTTGGGAGGCCAAGACGGGCAGATCATGAGGCCAGGAGTTCAAGATCAGCCTGGCCAATATGGTGAAACCCCGTCTCTACTAAAAATACAAAAATTAGCTGGGTGTGGTGGCGGACGCCTGTAATCCCAGCTACTCAGGAGGCTGAGGCAGAAGAATTGCTTGAACCCAGGAGACAGAGGTTGCAGTGAGCTGAGATTGCGCCACTGCACTCCAGCCTGGGTGACAGAGCAAGACTCCATCGCAAAAAAAAAAAAAAAAAAAAAGGCCATAGCGTGGCCCGGCAGTGGCTCATGCCTGTAATCCCAGCACTTTGGGAGGCTGAGGTGGGCAGATCGCTTTTTGCCCAGGAGTTCAAGACCAGCCTGGGTAACATAGCAAAACCCCACCTCTACAAAAACATACAAAAATTAGCCAGGCATGGCGGCCCTCGCCTGTACTCCCAGCTACTTGGGAGGCTGAGATGGTAGGATCACTTGAGTCCATCAGGTCGAGGCTGCAGTGAGCTGTGATGCTGTCATAGCGCCAGTGCAATCTGGCGAAAGATTGAGACCCTGTTTCAAAAAAATAAAATGAAATAAAATAAAATAAGAGGGGCCAGGCACGGTGGCTCATGCCTGTAATCCAAGCACTTTGGGAGGACGAGGCAGGCAGGACCCAAGGTCAGGAGTTCGAGACCAGCCTGACCAACATAGTGAAACCCCGTCTCTACTAAAAATACAAAAATTAGCTGGGCATGGGGCACATGCCTGTAGTCCCAGCTACTCAGGAGGCTGAGGTAGGAGAATCACTTGAACCTGGGAGGCAGAGATTGCAGTGAGCCGAGATCGTGCCATTGCGCTCCAGCCTGGGCGACAGAGCAAGGCTCCATCTAAAAAAAAAAAAAAAAAAAAAGAGGAAGCCATAGGGCAGGAGAGTCCATAATGTGGGTACTGGCAGGGAGTTCAGTTCTTAGAAGGAGCTGGGGTGACCAGTGACAGAGGTCACATTTTGGGGATCTAGGGGGAACTGACGGCAATGATGGAAGATACCAATTATTTTTTGTTTTGTTTTTGTTTGCTTTGTTTCTTTGAGACGGAGTCTCAAAAAAGAAGCTGATTCTTTTTTTTTTTTTTTTTTTTTTGAGACGGAGTCTCCCTCTGTCGCCCAGGCTGGTGTGCAGTGGCGCAATCTCGGCTCACCGCAACCTCCACCTCCTGGGTTCAAGCGATTCTCCTGCATCAGCTTCCCGAGTAGCTGGGATTACAGGCGCCTGCCACCACACCTGGCTAATTTTTGTATTTTTAGCAGAGACAGGGTTTCACCATGTTGGCCAGGCTGGTCACCAACTCCTGACTTCAGGTGATCCGCCCACCTCGGCCTCCTAAAGTGCTGGGATTACAGGCGTGAGCCACCGCGCCCAACCAGATACCAATTCTTAAGGGGTTCAGAGTGGGAGAGTCCATACAGGGAAAGGGAATAGGGTGAGAGAAACCAATCACAGATACCATTCACTGGGGACACAGAGTGGAAGAACCTTTGATGGCAAGAGACGGGGTGGAAGGGCGATCAAAGCTGGGGGAGGCTGGGAGACACCCGGGCAGCGCTGACTACCCCTCTACCGGTCTGGCTCCTCCCTAGGCCCTCGCTGCCTGCCGCACGGCCCAGATCGTGACCCAGTACTGCGTGGGTGCCAACTACACGTGGCTGCTGGTGGAGGGCGTTTACCTGCACAGTCTCCTGGTGCTCGTGGGAGGCTCCGAGGAGGGCCACTTCCGCTACTACCTGCTCCTCGGCTGGGGTGAGCTCCGATCCCGTCCCCCGCCCAACCCAGCGCACCTCTCCTCGGCTCCCCCAACTGCCCTGCTGGTTGGCCTCTGCGGGTCTCCTCCCGTCTCTAGGCTTCTGCCTTCCCCACCCCGACAGAGGAATTCCGCGGGTCTTGGGCCTGGCGGGGCCCGTGAGCGCGCTGACAGCTGCGGCGGGGTGGGGGGGCGGGGTCGGGGTCTGCACAGGGGCCCCCGCGCTTTTCGTCATTCCCTGGGTGATCGTCAGGTACCTGTACGAGAACACGCAGTGAGTTGCAGGGTCTGGGGCGGGGCGTGGGAGGTGGGCGGGGCTTTGAGGGACTGTGGCGGGTTGTGATGGACACGTGGGCAGGGTAGGAAGGCTATTCGGTGCTGGGCATACGTGGGCGGGATCCGAAGTAATGGGGAGCTAGGAAAGGTTGTGTTCCAGGGCAATCGGCAAGGGGAGGGGGTGGGGCCTGGATCGTAATGGGCGGGACCTTAGAGAATGTGTGTGGTCTCAAGTGCGGTGGGCGGGGCCTAGCGAGCAAATGAGCTTGGTGATCGGTGAGTCTAGAGTTTTTCTATCTCTTAGCTCTACTCCGCCTTCCCCAGGTGCTGGGAGCGCAACGAAGTCAAGGCCATTTGGTGGATTATACGGACCCCCATCCTCATGACCATCTTGGTAGGATCGGTCCCGCCTCCACCAGGCCGCCCTCAGGGATTTCCCATTCTGGGAAGTGGGGTGCCACCTCCTCCTGCCCCTTCAGAATGGGATCGCGGCTGGCTCAGCCCTTATCTGTCCCCACAGATTAATTTCCTCATTTTTATCCGCATTCTTGGCATTCTCCTGTCCAAGCTGAGGACACGGCAAATGCGCTGCCGGGATTACCGGCTGAGGTGAGGGCATGCGTTGGGGACCGAGGGGAAGGGGCCGGGTGCGAGATGGGGAACCAGGGCTGCGGGATCACTGCTGCCGCCCTCTCTCCCCAGGCTGGCTCGCTCCACGCTGACGCTGGTGCCCCTGCTGGGTGTCCACGAGGTGGTGTTTGCTCCCGTGACAGAGGAACAGGCCCGGGGCGCCCTGCGCTTCGCCAAGCTCGGCTTTGAGATCTTCCTCAGCTCCTTCCAGGTGCTCAGGCAGGGTGCAGGGGCTCCATCCTTCCACCCAGGGCCTCCTCCCCAGAGGGGCACGAAAGCTACAGTCGTTCTCTGTTGCAGCCACTGAATGGGGTGGGAAGATGGGATTTAGTTCGTTCATTAATTCATTCATTCATTTTTTTTTTTTTTTTTTTTTTTTTTGCGACGGATTCTCGCCCTGTCGCCCAGGCTGGAGTACAGTGGCGCAATCTCGGTTCATTGCAGCCTCTGACTCCTGGGTTCAAGCGATTCTCCTGCCTCAGCCTCTAGAGTAGCTGGGATTACAGGAATGTGCGACAACACCTGGCTGATTTTGTATTTTTAGTAGAGACGGGGTTTCACCATGTTGGCCAGGCTGGTCTCCAACTCCTAACCTCGGGTAGTCCACCCGCCTCGGCCTCCCAAAGTGCTGGGATTACAGGCGTGAGCCATGGCGCCCAGCCCGTTCATTCATTCCATACAAAATACTGAGCTAGGACTGTCCTGGGCTGTGGGGAGCAGCAGGGACCAGGACAGGAGATTGGCGGCCCCAGCAGTGCTGCCTGCTAGTGAAGAGTGAGGGCTTCGAAGCTGGACACAGCTGAGGCCAAATTCAGGTTCTGTCACTTTCTGGCTGTTTGCCAGCTGTGTGGCCTTCACCTCAGGGTTGAGGGTAGGGAGAGGTAAGTGAGGTGCCAACGTGTAGAATCTAAGGAAAGATTCATTCCAAAATTGAAGGCCCACCTTACACTTGCTTGGTTTACCTGAGTCCCCAACCTGCTTCACCTCATTCGGCCTGTTTTCTCATCTCTAAAGTGGGGAAAATACCAGTCTCAGTGGACAAGGCTGTTCATTCATTAAATTCAGCAAAAAATTACTGAGCATGTGTATATGCTAAGCACTCCTCCAGGCTTATCACAGGAATACAGCCAAGAACCAAATGGTCCCTACCCTCCAGTGGGAAAGACACACTAAACACACTATAGAAGTAAGGCATACAGCTGGGCGCAGTGGCTCACACCTGTAATCCCAGCATTTTGGGAGGCCGAGGCAGGCGGATCACCTGAGGTCAAGAGTTCAAGACCAGCCTGACCGATATGGTGAAACCCTGTCTCTACTAAAAAAATAGAAAAATTAGCTGGATGTGGTGGCGGCCGCCTGTAATCCCAGCTACTCAGGAGGCTGAGGTGGGAGAATCAATTGAACCCGGGAGGTGGAGGTTGCAGTGAGCTGAGATCACGCCACTGCACTCCAGCCTGGCCACAGAGGGAGATCATGTCTCAAGAAAAAAAAAAAGGAAAGCATATAGAATGTCAGATGGTGAGATGTGCCTAGAGGGAGAATAAAGCAAGAAAAGAGATGAGGAGTGTCCACTGAGGGATGGGGTTTCATTTATTTTTATTTTTTTAGAGATGAGGTCTCCCTCTGTTGTCCAGGCTGGATCCAGTGCAGGCGTGTGATCCTAGCTCACTGCAGCCTTGGACTCCTGGTCCAAAGCAATCCTCCTGCTTCAGCCTCCTAAGTGGCTGGGAGCACAGGAGCAAGCCATCACACCTGACTTTTTTTTTTTTTTTTTTTTTTTTGAGACAGAGTTTCACTCTTGTTGCCCAGGCTGCAGTGCAATGGTGCCATCTCAGCTCACTGAAACCTCTACTTCCCAGATTCGAGCGATTCTCTTGCCTCAGCCTCCCAAGTAGCTGGGATTACAGGTGCCCACTACCACGCCTGGCTAAGTTTTGTATTTTTAGTAGAGATGGGGTTTCACCATGTTGGCCAGACTGGTCTCGAACCCCTGACCTCAGGTGATCCGCCCGCTTCAGCCTCCCAAAGTGCCGGGATTACAGGTGTGAGCCACCACACCCGGCCGAGATCCCCATCTCTACCAAAAATAAAAAATTAGCTGCCGGGCGCGGTGCCTCATGTCTGTAATCTCAGCACTTCGGAGGCCAAGGAGGCCAGTCCAGCGTGACCAACATGGAGAAACCCTGTCTCTACTTAAAATACAAAAATTAGCCAGGCTAGGTGGCATGTGCCTGTAATCCCAGCTATTCAGGAGGCTGAGGCAGGAACATCGCTTGAACCTGGGAGGCAGAGGTTGCACTGAGCTGAGATTGTGCCACTGCACTCCAGCCTGGGAAACAGAACAAGGCCCTGTCTCAAAAACAAACAAAAAATTAACTTGGTGTGGTGGTGCATGCCTGTAGTCTTAGCCACTCTGGAGGCTGAAGTGGGAGGATCCCTCTAGCTCAGGAGTTGAGGTTGAAGTGATGAAGTGAGCCATGATCACTCCACTGCACTCCAGCCTGGGTGACAGAGCCAGACCCTGTCTCAAAAAACAAAAACAGGCTGGGTGCGTTGGCTCACGTCTGTAATCCTAGCACTTTGGGAGGCTGAGGCGGGCGTATTGCCTGAGCTCAGGAGTTTGAGACAGCCTGGGCAACATGGCAAAAATTCTGTCTCTACTAAAAATACAAAAAATTAGCTAGGCGTGGTGGCGCATGCCTGTAATCCCAGGTACTTGGGAGGCTGATTCAGGAGAATCGCTTGAACCTGGGAGGCCAAGTTTGCAGTGAGCTGAGATCGCGCCACTGCACTCCAGCCTGGGCGACAGAGCAAGACTCTGTCTCCCTGTCTCCAAAAAAAAAAAAAAAAAAAAAGCAAAAACCAAAACGGCAACACAATCACCCTAAATTTTCACAACTACTACTATATTACTGCTCCATTTTCCAGATGAAGAAACTGAGGCACAGTGTGGTTAAGCAGCTTGCCCAAATGGGAAAGAAAGTGGAAAGGTGGTTTTTGAGTCCAGGGAGCCCACCTCCAGGGTCCACAGTTCTTAACCGCCAGCCAGCAGTGCTCAGCTAACCTTCTGGAGCAAGCAGTGGGGTTGGTGTGGGGGAAGCCAGGAACCAGTGAAAAGATGACCCTAATAGTTTAGGACCACGGTGGCGGTAGCTGAGGTGCTTCAGGGCCTGGCAAGGGCTCGAGCTTATTAAGAGAACAGTTACAAAGGCTAGGCGCGGTGGCTCATGCCTGTAATCTCAGCACTTTGAGAGGCTGAGATGGGTGGATCTCCAGAGGTCAGGAGTTCGAGACCAGTCTAGACAACAGGATGAAACCCCGTCTCTACTAAAAATACGAAAATTAGCTGGGCGTGGTTGAGGGCGCCTGTAATCCCAGCTACTCAGGAGGCTGAAACAGGATAATCACTTGAACCCGGGAGGTAGAGGTTGCCGTTTGCCGAGATCGTGCCACTGCACTCCCGCCTGGGCAACAAGAGCAATATTCCGACTCTTAAAAACAAACAAACAAACAAACAAACCAAAAACGGGGAGGGAGGCGCGGAGGCGGTTACAGTCCTGCCCCCACCAGCGATGTAACCTCCGCGCCTCCTCTGGGCAGGGCTTCCTGGTCAGCGTCCTCTACTGCTTCATCAACAAGGAGGTAGGCAGAGCCCCGGCCGCCGCCCCCGCCCTCTGGCGGCAGCGCGGGGTACGGCGCCGCCTCTGAGCGCCATCGTGTCACAGGTGCAGTCGGAGATCCGCCGTGGCTGGCACCACTGCCGCCTGCGCCGCAGCCTGGGCGAGGAGCAACGCCAGCTCCCGGAGCGCGCCTTCCGGGCCCTGCCCTCCGGCTCCGGCCCGGGCGAGGTCCCCACCAGCCGCGGCTTGTCCTCGGGGACCCTCCCAGGGCCTGGGAATGAGGCCAGCCGGGAGTTGGAAAGTTACTGCTAGGGGGCGGGATCCCCGTGTCTGTTCAGTTAGCATGGATTTATTGAGTGCCAACTGCGTGCCAGGCCCAGTATGGAGGACGCTGGGGAAATGGTGAAGGAAACAGAAAAAAGGTCCCTGCTCTTCTGGAGATGACAACTGAGTGGGGAAAACAGACCGTGAACACAAAACATCAAGTTCCACACACGCTATGGAATGGTTATGAAGGGAAGTGAGAAGGGGGCCTAGGGTGGTCTGGGAGGCGTCTCCAAGGAGGTGACACTTAAGCCATCCCCGAAAGAGGTGAGAGAGATCACTTTGGGGAGAGCTGGAGAACAGGATTCTAGGCGGAAGCGATAGCATAGGCAAAAGGCCCTTGGGCAGGAAGGCGCTCAGCCTTGGCTGGAGTAGAATTAAGTCAGAGCCAACAGGTGAGGAGAGACAGAGAAGTGGGTAGGGGCACCCAAGTTGGGATTTCATTTCAGGTGCATTGGATTCTTAGGAGTGTCTCTTGGGGGTAATATTTTATTTTTAAAAAAATAAGATAGGATGTCACTCTTACTCAGGTTGGTCTTGAACTCCTGGGCTCAAGCAATCCTCCCACCACGGGTCTCTCAAAGTGCTGGGATTACAGGCGTGAGCCACTGCACCCGGCTTTTTTTTTGTTTTCTTAAACGGAGTCTCACTCTGTCACCCAGGCTGGAGTGCAGTGGTGCAATTTCAGCTCACTGCACCCTCCACCTCCCGAGTTCAAGCCTCCCGGGTAGCTGGGATTACAGGCACCGCCACCACGCCCGGCTAATTTTTGTATTTTCAGTAGAGATAGGGTTTCCCCATGTTGGCCAGGCTGGTCTCGAACTCCTGACCTCAAGTGATCCACCCACCTCAGCCTCCCAAAGTGCTGGGATTACAGGCATGAGCCACCATGCCCGGCCCAAATGGGCTAATGTTTTAAACAGATCCTTCTTGTCTGCCCTGTAGGAGGACAAATTATCAGGGGCAGGGGTGGAAGCTGGAGCCCAGAAGGGAGGGGACTGCAGGTGGGAAGTGATGGTGGCTGGACCAGGATGGAGGCCACTGAGGGGTATGAAGCAGTCAGATTTGAAGCTGTTTAAAAGGTGGAGGTGAGAGGATTTCATGAAGGAGCACATGAGGACACAGCAGCAGAGAGGACTCCTTGGCTTTGGATGGTGGAGAGACGAAAGATAGAGAGATTGGGTTCGGGCAGGGGGAGAACCACGTGTGCTCTTTGGAAAGGTTAGGCTGGCAGTGTTTGTAGGACATGACAGGACATTGAGTGTAAGGGTCTGGAGCTCTCAGGAGAGGGGCGAGCTGGAGATAGTAATGTGAGAGGCACTGGGTCCTGAGAGGGTGATTTGGTGTGGACCGGAGCACAGGTGAGGCAAGGCAGGCCTCGCAGCTGAAACTTTATATCCAGAGCAGCCAGGGCCACTGCTGGCTGCGGAGTGAGGACGCATATCCCCACTGTCCTTAGATGGGTGGCCCCTGGGACCTGGGAGAATGAGGGGGCATGCTGACAGTCTCACTGTGGCTGGACCACCTGTACATACACCCACAAGACCCTCACCCCTAAATCCTCCCCCTACACATATGCACACTTAAGTTACCGTATGGGTGTTGTCAAGCGTTTTCCCTGGGGTCTGTGGCTCCCTGGACCGACATGCCCCAAAGCTGAACTCAGCCTTTTCAAGCTTGCGGCCCTGCTGCCCAATTCCCCTACACCCTGCCTTGTGGGTTCTCGCGGGGTGGGGGCCTTAGGGCAAGGCTCTTGTAAATAAAGTATAAGAAACAGTTGCTTTTTTTCTTTCTTGGGTAGAAGCATCTTCTTGGCAGTGTCACAAAGGGAAATGACCGAGGCAGTCTGCCTGGTGGAGTGGGGGCCCGTGGTGGCTTTACTCAAATTTATCCATGTGTTGCTACAAGAAAACAGGACACCTGCTGCCACTGTCCCTCCTAAGAGAGTCCCCAAGTGGCCATGTTACATGTGATCTGTGACATATACGATCAGATGTTACCTGCATCCTAGGGTCGCCTGGCATGCCCATGAGTGACGCTTAGGACCGTGCCTGGTGCTGGTGTGTGGACAATGCTGGGCCAGTTTGCCCAGGGCTATGCCTGCCACCTCTACTTTTATTTCACCCTCTGGAGGCGGACGCATTGGAAAGCATGTGGGGCAGGAGGTGAGGAAGGAAATTCAGACAAGCTGAGCAGAGCAGCCAGGACTGGAATCTTGGGTGCCAACCCGCAAGGTGGGGAAACTGATTTCCATTTCCCAGTAAGTACAGGTCGATACCACACCCGAGAAGGCAGGCAGGAATGGAACCCAGACTGACTCCAGGGCTGTGTTGCTTCCTGTATCAGAACCAAACCCCGGGTGACATCCTGTTGCATGCCCCTTGTCCCAACTTTATAGATTAGGACACTGCAGCTCCATCTTGCTACCCAAGAGTTAAGACTTTTTCTGGAGGACCTGGCTCCCCGGGTTTGGAAATAGTACCATTGTTTCCTAACTGGGTGACCCCAAGCAAGTTGCTTACCCTCTCTTGGCTTCAACGATCTCATCTATAAAATGGGATCACTTAGGTCGGGCGTGGTGGCTCACGCCTGTAATCCCAGCACTTTGGGAGGCCGAGGTGGGTGGATCACAAGATCAGGAGTTTGAGACTAGCCTGGCCAACATGGTGAAATCCTGTCTCTACTAAAAATACAAAAATTAGCTGGGCGTGGTGGCGGGCGCCTGTAATCCCAGCTACTTGGGAGGCTGAGGAAGAATTGTTTGAACCCGGGAGGTGGAGGTTGCAGTGAGCAGAGATGGTGCCACTGCACTCCAGCCTGTGGGCAACAGGGTGAGACTCCTCAAAAAAAAAAAAAAAATAGCTCTAGTATCCACCCCACAGATGGTTGTTTCCAATTAGATGTAGTAAATGCACGCCTTTATAACCCCATAACCCATTGCCTTCTGTGTATCAGGCCTCTCTCTGATGCAGGGTCCCAGCTCTGCCACAATGCTCACAGTGTATCTCAGGCTGTGCCTTTCTTTTTTTTGTTTTCTTTTTCTTTTTTTTTTTTTTTTTGAGATGGAGTCTCACTCTGTTGCCAGGCTGGAGTGCAGTGGTGCGATCTCGGCTCACTGCAACCTTCACCTCCCAGGTTCAAGCGATTCTCCTGCCTCAGCCTTCCGAGTAGCTGTGACTACAGGCGTGCACCACCACACCCAGCTAATGTTTGTATTTTTAGTAGAGACACGGTTTCACCATGTTAGCCAGGATGGTCTTGATCTCTTGATCTCGTGATCCGCCTGTCTTGGCCTCCCAAAGTGTTGGGATTACAGGGCGTGAGTCACCGCGCCCGGCCCCAGGCTGTGCCTTTCACAGCTCAGAGCAGGGCACACATCTCACTGAGTGTGCACTGACCTCAGGCCTGCAAACTCTTGCACCTTTCAGGTGTTTGCCTATATCCAGAGGACAGAGACATAGGCAGAGACAAAGATATGGGGGGAGGGCCCTGCACAGTGGCTCATGCCTGTAATTCCAGCATTTTTGGAGGCCGAGGCAGGAGGATCACTTGAGCCCAGGAGTTCAAGATCAGCCTGGGTAACACAGTGAAATCCCATCTCTACAAAAAGCTGGCAGGAGGATCACTTGAGCCTGGGCAGTCAAGGCTACAGTGAGCCATGATGGTGCTGCTGCACTCCAGCTTGGCAGACAGAATGAGACCCTGTCTCAAAAAAAAAAAAACAACAAAAAACAAAGATATGGGGAGCACACGATGTGTGTGTCACAGCAACACAGGGAATTTCCTTAATCCCCCCCCAATATATACCACCTCCCTTTCCCACCTCCATCTATCTCCCCACATTTGTCAGAGAATTCCTCTGAAGGGTAATGCAGTTGAATTTGAGGGGCAGCAGAGCTCAGGGGTGAAAACACAGGCTCTGGAGGTGAGTTTAAATCACAGCACCACCACTTCCTGGCTGGTTGTCCCCGCAAAGTGACATTGCCTCTCTGTGTCTCAGTTCCTTCTTCTGGAAAAGGGGGATAATAAATTAACAGGCCCGCGCCAGAGCTGTTGGATGTTTGAAAAGCGCTGAGCCTGGCCTGGCACCTAAACAGCTCAGCAAGTGTTAGCCAGGATCACTAGCAGTAATATTTAGCTACTGACTGCTTTCTTTTCTTTTCTTTCTTTCTTTTTTTTTTTTTTTGAGAGGTAGTCTTAGAATCTGTTGCCCAGGCTGGAGTGCAGAGGCGCGATCTCAGCTCAGTGCAACATCCATCTCTTGGTTCAAGCTATTCTCCTGCTTCAGCCTCCCAAGTAGCTGGGACTGCAGGCGTGCACCACCATGCCTGGCTAATTTTGTATTTTTAGTAGAGACAGGGTTTCACCACGTTGGCCAGGCTGGTCTCAAACTCCTGAGCTCAGGTGATCCACCCACCTCGGCCTCCCAAAGTGCTGGGATTACAGGTGTGAGCCACTGCACCCGGCCCTTTTTTCTGTTTCTTATCTATTTAGTTTAGAGATAGTATCACACTGTCTATAAAACTCACAACCATTCTCCCAGGCTAGTCCCAAACTTCTGGGCTTAAGCAATGCTCTCACCTCAGCCGCTGTGCTGGTGGCACTGACTGCGTTCGTCACCTGTCTAATCCTCCCGTCTTTCAGGGCAGATCAGAGGCTCCTGGGTGCCTGGTGCCCCTGCACTGCAACACAGGGCTGGACACACAGGGGGCATTTGGGGGATGTTTGCTGAAGGAACAAATGTAAAGAAAGGCTGAAAGATACACATATATAATTTTTGAGATGGAGTCTCACTCTGTCACCCAGGCTACAGTACAGTGGGGCCATCTCAGCTCACTGCAACCTCCATCTCCGGGGTTCAAGCAATTCTCCTGCCCCAGCCTCCTGAGTAGCTGGGATTACAGGTGCCTGCCACCATGCCCTGTTAATTTTTGTATTTTTAGTAGAGACGGGGTTTCACCATGTTGGCCAGGCTGATCTCAAACTCCTGACCTCAGGTGATCCACCCACCTTGGCCTCCCAAAGTGTTGGGATTACAGGTGTGAGACACCACGCCCGGCCAATTTTTGTATTTTTAGTAGAGACAGCGTTTTACCATGTTGGCCAGGCTGGTCTCGAATTCCTGACCTCAGGTGATCTGCCCGCCTCCACCTCCCAAAGTACTGGGATTACAGGCGTGAGCCACCATGCCTGGCCCCAAAAGATATTTTGGTCAAGCGAGGCCAATTCATTATAAGAGGTAGAGAAGAGAGCAACAGAGTGACAAGGAGAAGCTCAGGAAGATTAAAGCAGGAGAGCTAAAATGTTCTCCAGTGCCACAACTGGGCGCTCATTTCCATGCAAACTGTTTGCTTTGCAGATGGGGAAAGTGAGGCCTCGATGGGGCAGAGCCAGGGCCTCTCCACTTGCTCAGGGGTCCTGCTCCCACCATTCAGTCCGATACCAGCTGCCTCCCCCAAGCCCTCCTGAATCCACCCCACTCGCAAGGCTCTGGAAACAGATACCACTAGAAAAAAACACAGAGCTTTATTATTCTCAACACCAATCGCAGCGGTCTTCATAGGACAGAGGAGTGAGTTCTGTCAACAGACAGGCGGCCCCTACTTGCCGGCGATGAGCGGGTTCCGCAGGACCACGATGACCGAGTCCCCGCGCAGGAACATCTTGGAGATGTAGCGGTCTTTGTTGACTGGCTTGGACTTCTTCTTGCCCTTGCCGCTCTTGGGTACCTCAGTCCACATCTCCTTCACGTTCTCCAGCACCATGTTGCAGTGCCTGGTGGGGAACAGGGAGGGGAGGCACTGGGCGTGAGGGGCGTGCCTCTGACAGTGCCCCCTACTGCCTGCTGCTCCCCCCCTCCAGCAGCATGGCTTGGGGAAGGGTGCAGGTGCTAGGCCAGGATGACCAAGCTGCCAAAGCAACTCTGCCAGTCCTTAGGTTGAGGCTGAGGCAAAGGACTGCACCTCTCTGTGCCAGTTTGCTCCTTTTTAAGAGGGAAGATAATCACGTTACCTTCCTCACAGGGCCGTTGAAAATTATCATTTTCTTTTTTGAGACAGAATCTCACTCTGTTGCCTAGGCTGCAATGCAGTGGTGCGATTTCAGCTCACCACAACCTCCGCCTCCTGGGTTCAGGCTATTCTTGTGCCTCGGCCACCTGAGTAGCTGTGAATACAGGCGTGCACCACCACGCCTGGCTTTTATATTTTTAGTAGAGATGGGGTTTCGCCATTTTAGCTAGGCTGGTCTTGAACTCCTGACCTCAGGTGATCTACCCGCCTTGCCTTCCCAAAGTGCTGGGATTACAGGCATGAGCCACCACGCCTGGCCATACACCCCAGGCTTCTGAGACAGCTGTCTTTGAGCTCTTCAGACTGGAGCTGGAGCAGCCTCTCCAGGCCTGCGGAGAACACCTCCCAGGACCCAGCACTCACCTATCGAAGGCCTTCACGCGGCCCAGGAGTTTCTTATTGTTGCGGCAGTTGATGAGCACTTGGGTATTGTTCTTGACTGACTGTGTGAGCACAGAGAGTGGACCGGTGTTAAATTCCTCCTCCTCTCGTTTCTGCAGCTCCTCTGGGGTCATCTCACTCTTGGGCTTGTTGAGGAGGCTCCTGCATGGACAACCATGGAACCAATAAGTGAGAGAGGCTGGAGTTGAGAGGCTGGAGCTGTGAGGATGGGTGATCAGGGCCTTGGCTTCAGTGTCTCCCCAACCTTGTCCCACCACATCTGTCCTCCTGTTCAGCCTTCTGAGTATCATCAGCTAGATGCCTAACAGACTTTTTTTTTTTTTTTGAGACGGAGTCTTGCTCTGTTGCCCAGGCTGGAGCGCAGTGGTGTGATCTCGGCTCACTGCAACCTCTGCCTCCTGGGTTCAAGCGATTCTCCTGCCTCAGCCTCCTGAGGAGCTGGGACTACAGGCATGCACCACCTCCACGCCCAGCTAATTTTTGTATTTTTAGTAAACAGGGGGTTTCACCATGTTGGCCAGGATGGTCTTGATTTCTTGACCTTGTGATCCACCCGCCTCGACCTCCCAAAGTGCTGAGATTATAGGCGTGAGCCACCGTGCCCAGCCAGACATTTTCAACTCTGCATGTCTCAGGTCGGGATCCAGATCACCCAACCACCCAAGCCTACCCTATCTACAGCGTTCCCCATCTGCTTTGATGGTAACTCCATCCTTCTAGTTCTCTGGGCAAAAACTCTTTGTCAACTTGATTCCTCTTTTTCCCTCACATCCTACATGAAATATGTAGGAAATGGCCGTTTCTTACCATGGCCTAAGCCTCTGTCTTCTCTGTCCTGGAATCTTTCTGGTCTCTCTGCCTCCACCCACGTTCCCTGACAGTCTGTTCTCCACAGAGTGGTCTGAGGGGGTTGTGCTAAAACCTAAATCATAACATGTCACTCTTCAAAACCCTCCCAGGGTATGGGTACAGTGGCTCATGCCTGTAATCCTAGCACTTTAGGAGGTCAAGATGGATTGATCACTTGACGTGAGGAGTTCGAGACCAGCCTGGCC
The DNA here is from genome assembly GCF_028858775.2 of Pan troglodytes. Taxonomy (NCBI): domain Eukaryota; kingdom Metazoa; phylum Chordata; class Mammalia; order Primates; family Hominidae; genus Pan; species Pan troglodytes. The sequence continues at coordinate 48,647,415 of NC_072418.2, forward strand.
AACATGGTGAAACCCCATCTCTACTAAAAATACAAAACAAAACAAAACAAAACAACAATAAAAAAAACAACCAACAGAAAATTAGCCAGGCGTGGTGGTGCACGCCTGTAATCTCAGCTACTCGGGAGGTTAAGGTAGAAGAATTGCTTGAACTCAGGAGTCGGAGGTTGCAGTGAAGTGAGATCATGCCACTGCACTCCAGCCTGGGTGACAGAGCGAGACTCTTGTCTCAAAAAATAAATAAATACAAATTAGAAAATACAAAAATTAGGCCGGATGCGATGGCTCACGCCTGTAATCCCAGCACTTTGGGAGGCCGACGCGAGGTGGATCGCCTGAGCTCAGGAGTTCGAGACCACCCAGGGCAAGACGGTGAAACCCTGTCTCTTCTAAAAATGCAAACAAATTAACCAGGTGTGGTGGCACATCCCTCTAGTCCCAGCTACTTGGGAGGCTGAGGCAGCAGAAACGCTTGAGCCCCAGCAGCGAAGGTTGCAGTGAGCCAAGATCGCGCCACTGCACTCCAGCTTGGGCTACAGAGTGAGACTCCATCTCAAAAAAAAAATTAGCTGGGCATGGTGGCGCATGCTTGTAATCCTAGCTACTTTGAAGGCTGAGGCAGGAAGATCGCTTGAACCCAGGAGACAGAGATCGTGCTACTACACTCCAATCTGGGTGACAGAGCGAGACTCCATCTCAAACAAACAAAACAAAAGAAAACCCTCCCATCCTCCCCCCATCTCAGTGTAGAAAGTAAAACCCCGACCAGACACGGTGGCTCACACCTGTAATCCCAGCACTTTGGAAGGTCGAGGCGGGTGGATCATTTGAGGTCAGGAGTTTGAGACCAGCTTGGCCAACATGGTGAAACCTGGTCTCTACTAAAAATACGAAAGTTAGCTGGGCATGGTGGTGGGTGCCTGTAATCCTAGCTACTCGGGAGGCTGAGGCAGGAGAATCGCTTCAACTCAGGCGGCGGAGGTTGCAGTGAGCTGAGATCGCACCATTGCACTACAGCCTGAGCAACAGAGCAAGGCTCCGTCTCAAAAAAAAAAGAAAAAGAAAAAGAGAAAAAGATTTTTCTTTTCCCCTGGGGACTAGAGGTTTCATTCACTGATGTATCCTATGTAGCTTAAGCAGTGTCTGATACATAAGCATTCAATGTAATATTTGCTGCACTAATAAATGCGCAAAATCATGTCAATGACTCGTTCGTTATCCGTGTAAGTTGTGAATCAAGTCGAAAACGCACCCGTCTCCACCTCAAATGATCAAGATAAGTCCCTTATTTCAAATAATTATTTCTAAAAGTCCTAACTTCCCTCCCCCATTATTCGTTTTATTTCTTTTGTTTCGTTTTGAGATGGACTCTTACTCTGTCGCTCAGGCTGGAAGTGCAGTGGCGCAATCTCGGCTCACTGCAACCTCCGCCTCCCGGGTTCAAGCGATTCTCCGGCCTCAGCCTCCTGAATAGCTGCAATTACAGGCGCCCGCCACTACGGCCGGCTAATTTTTGTATTTTTGGTAGAGACGGGGTTTCACCACAATGGCCAGGCTGGTCTCAAACTCCTGACCTCAGGTGATCCGCCCGCCTCGGCCTCCCAAAGTGCTGGGATTTACAAAGCTGAGCCACCGCGCTCGGCCTCCCCCAGTATTCGTAAAATCGCTGCCCCTTAACATTCATTTCAATAGGACTAATTATCTAGGACCACTCCCGTTATCGTTTAAAACATGTTTTTCATAATTAAATTGGTTTTTTTTCTGTAGAGACGGGGGTCTCGCTATGTTGCCTAGGCTAGTCTCGAACTCCTGTGTTCCAGCGATGCTCCGCCTTGGCCTACTAAAGTGCTGGGATCACAGGCATGAGCCCCCGCGCCCAGCCCAGGGCGTTATCTGATAAAGCTGTCCCCTCTCCCGAAGTCACGATGCGTCAAAGGCCCCACGCCCGTTCTCAAACTCATCAGGAGAAAAGCAGGACGCTGCATCCCTAAAACATCTGCCCCTGCCACCCCCGCTCTGCTCAACCCTTCCCACACTCAATCGGTCAAATATCCACCCTCAACCTCATTCCCGCCGCCTAAGCCTAGCCCGGCCTCACATGATGGTCACTACGCTCTCCGTTCACTCCCGTTTCCTCCGCGTTGCTGCTGCCTGAGGAGAGAGAGGCGGGACTTCCTCTTCCTGCGACCCACTTCCGTTGGCGCCTGCGCAAAGCCAACCAGTAAGTGGAGGCGTGGCCTGTTGCCATAGCATTCCCCACCAACGGTGCACAATGATGGAATAAAAGCCTCGGGTAGGGGTTCGAGGCCAGTCAGAACCACACGGGGGCAGATGTTTATGACAATGAAGACAAAAGGAAAGGCGGTCTGATTCAAACCGTTTCTTGAAGAATGGTACAGGTTGAAGGAGGGAAATGACAAGCTATTTCCAAATGCCCGCCGGCCGTGACTTCGGGGGCGCGGCCTCCGTGAAGCCAATCCGCTCCTCGCTTCGGAGACAGGCACCGCCCCTCTTCCCTCTGGGACGCGTTACTGACGTATCTACTGATCTTTCCGACCCTGCGCCACCAATCCCCTGCCTACATCCGGAAGGGGCATGGACCTGCGCCCGGGAGATCGAATATTTTCCATGATCAAACGCTGCTCATTGGCTTTCCCTCCTCCGCTAAGGCGGAGCCTACTTCTCTTGCGCTCCCATTTGGGTCGTGCCATTCTCAGGGGAACCAACCCCAATACCTAAGGGAGGCTGGGAGGCGTGTCCTCAGGACCGTAGTTCTTATTGGTTTCGCTGCTCGCTGTGGGGTGGGCTGGTGCAGCCGCAGCTGTTGCTTATTGGCCCACCGGTTCCATGGGGTGGAACTTGGCTGGGCCTAAACTCAATCCGTGGTCTGGTACAGGTTTCAGGGCAAAGCAGCCATGCGTTCCGGGGGCCGCGGGCGGCCCCGCCTGCGGCTGGGGGAACGTGGCCTCATGGAACCACTCTTGCCGCCGAAGCGCCGCCTGCTACCGCGGGTTCGGCTCTTGCCTCTGTTGCTGGCGCTGGCCGTGGGCTCGGCGTTCTACACCATTTGGAGCGGCTGGCACCGCAGGACTGAGGAGCTGCCGCTGGGCCGGGAGCTGCGGGTGAGGCTGGGCGGGGACCCGGGCACCGCGGGGACCCTCATTCCCTCCCCGCTGTTACCCAGGGTTGACGTGGCTTTAGCGTACGGCCCTAACCGCAGATGCCACCGTCTTCGTCATCTGAGCGCATGACCCTTACCAAAGGAATAAGGCTTCGGGCTGGTTCTGCAACAGTAGCTTCCTTTTAAGAGGAAAGGTCTGAAATAGTAAGACGGGGGGGTTCAGGGTTCTACGCCTTTAGTCAACTATTTGGAAGAGTCCCTTCCTCCATCTCCCCTCTCTCTCACTGGGCCTCGATTTCCCCATCAAGTTTGAGGTAGGCTGGACCGGATGGTCTTGGGAGGACTTTTCCTGAGCCTTGGATTTATCCTAGAAGTCTCCGATGCTGGAGGCGGCAGATTAGGAAGAGGACCCGGGGCTCCTCGCGGGTGACGGCGCCCGGGGTAGGGTTGAAATGGGGGGTTGCTCTCATTCTTCCCTTCCCTATCCCACCTCCTTCCCAAGGTCCCGTTGATCGGAAGCCTCCCCGAAGCCCGGCTGCGGAGGGTGGTGGGACAACTGGATCCACAGCGTCTCTGGAGCACTTATCTGCGCCCCCTGCTGGTAGTGCGAACCCCGGGCAGCCCGGGAAATCTCCAAGTCAGAAAGGTAAAGGGACCCACCTCCAGTCCCTGACCCCCTAGCCCTCCAGGGAATGGGAAATAAGAATCCTGTTCAAGATCCCAAAGAAGCTAAGAGGAGGAACTGGGGCTCTGACTGGAGTTAATCGGACTCTAGACTCCATGCTGGTAACAAACCACCAGGCTGTACTGCCCCCCTTAATGCCCCCACCAAAAGCTTACTGTGTGCTAGGCATAGGCAACAGACAGCCCTATAAGGTGGGTACCAATATGATCTTCATTATGCAGATGGGGAAACTGAGGCTCAGAGAGGTTATACACATTGCACAAATCCTACAGATAATAAGTAGTAGACCTTAGCCGGGTGCAGTGGCTCATGCCTGTAATCCCAGCACTTTGGGAAGCCAAGGTGGAAGAATCACCTGAGAAGTTTGAGACTAGCCTAGTCAACCTAGTGAGACCCAATGTTTAGAAAATCATAGACCTAGAGTTGAACCCAAACAGGTTGGCTCCGAGCTGGTGCTGTAATGTATCTGTTGTCTTCCAGAAAGCATGAAGAGTCATTTAAAGGCCAGGTGCAGTGGCTCACACCTCTAATCCCAGCACTTTGGGAGGCCGAGACAGGCAGATCCCTTGAGATCAGGAGTTTGAGACCAGCCTGGCCAACATGGTGAAACCTCATCTCTACTAAAAATACAAAATTAGCCGGGCGTGGTGGTGGGTACCCGTAGTCCCAGCTACTTGGGAGGCTGAGGCACGAGAATCACTTGAACCCAGGAGGCGGAGACTGCAGTGAGCTGAGATTGCGCCACTGCACCCCAGCATGGGTGACAGAGCGAGACTCCATCTCAAAAAAAAAAGTCACTTAAATACTGCCTGAGTCCCAATGCTACCTCATCCACTTAGATTGTGACCTTGGACTTGTTTCTTTTTTATTTTATTTTATTTTATTTTGAGATGGAGTCTCACACTATCGCCTGGGTTGGAGTGCAGTGGCGCGATCTCGGCTCACTGCAACCTCCACCTCCCAGGTTCAAGCAAATCTCATGCCTCAGCCTCCTGAGTAGCTGGGATTACAGGTGTGCACCACCATGCCTGGCTAATTTTTTGTATTTTTAGTGAAATGGGGTTTCACCATATTGGCCAGGCTGGTCTCAAACTCCTGACCTTATGATCCGCCCACCTCAGCCTCCCAAAGTGCTGGGATTACAGGCGTGAGCCACCGCGCCCGGCCTGGACTAGTTTCTTAACCTCTCTGAGCCCATTTCCTCATCTGTAAAATGGGGTCATGTATTGGCAGTCCCTCCCCTAAATGGTTCCTAGAAGAGGGCTTAGCACACAGTGAGAGCTATTTAAGGGTAAGCTGTGATGAGTCTTGTTGGCTTCAAGACGTGGGGTCTCCCCAACATCTGGCACCCAGTAGGTACTCACCAGGACTGTCAAGGGAATGATTTTAATCAGAGTAGGGGGCTGGGCACAGTGGCTCACATCTGTAATCCCAACACTTTGGGATGCTGAAGCAGGCAGATCACTTGAGGTCAGGAGTTCGAATACCAGGCTGGCCAACATTGTGAAACCCCATCTCTACTAAAAATACAAAAAATGGCCAGGCGTTGTAGGGGGCGCCTGTAACCCCAGCTACTCAGGAGGCTGAGTCAGGAGAATCACTTGAAGCCAGGAGGCGGAGGTTGCAGTGAGCCAAGATCAAGCCACTGCACTCCAGCCTGGGTGACAGAGGAAGACTCCATCTCAAAAAAAAAAAGAAAGAAAGAAATCCATTAAATCAGAGTGGGGCTTTAGAGTCAACCCATCTGTTCTGCATGGTTCAGGTCACGTGGCCCTTCTCCCCACCTCCTCCCCAGTCCCCGTCCACCCTCCCGAACCTCTCTCTTGCCGCTAGTTCCTGGAGGCCACGCTGCGGTCCCTGACAGCAGGTTGGCACGTGGAGCTGGATCCCTTCACAGCCTCAACACCCCTGGGGCCAGTGGACTTTGGCAATGTGGTGGCCACACTGGACCCGAGGGCTGCCCGTCACCTCACCCTTGCCTGCCATTATGACTCGAAGCTCTTCCCACCCGGATCGACCCCCTTTGTAGGGGCCACGGATTCGGCTGTGCCCTGTGCCCTGCTGCTGGAGCTGGCCCAAGCACTTGACCTGGAGCTGAGCAGGGCCAAAAAACAGGTGAGGAGCAGGAGTTGGGGAGGGTAGTGGGCTACCTCCACCTTTTCCCAAGCCCCCACCCTCCCTTGCCTGGACATTTGTCATCCCTCTCGTCTTCCCACTCTACTCCACGCACAGAGCCACAGGGATCTTTTTTTTTTTTTTGAGACGGAGTTTCGCTCTTGTTCCCCAGGATGGAGTGCACATGGCGAGATCTTGGCTCCCCGCAACCTCTGCCTACTGGGTTCAAGCAATTCTCCTTCCAACCTCAGGTGATCTGCCCACCTCGGCCTCCCAAAGTGCTGGGATTACAGGCGTGAGCCACCGCGCCTGGTCATCACAGGGATCTTTTTACTTTCTAGATGTCAGATTCTCTTTCCTCTCCCCCAAACCCTCCCAGGGCTCCCGCCTCATTCCAGCCATAATCCAGAGTCCTTATATTGGCCCACGAGCTGTGCCCTGTTACCTCTCCAGCCTCATCTCCCACCCCTCACCTCTTTCTTGCTCACTCTGCTGTAGCCACCCCCACCTCCTCTGGGTTCCTCAAACCCGCAGAGCTTGCTCCCGCCTCAGGGCATCTGCACTTGCTGTTTGCTTTGGATAGAATGTGCTTTTCTGGCCAGGCTCCGTGGCTCACACTTGGAATCCCAGCACTTTGGGAGGTTGAGGTGGGTGGATCACAAGGTCAGGAGTTCAAGACCAGCCTGGCCAACATGATGAAACCCCATCTCTACCAAAAATACAAAAATTAGCCAGGCTTGGTGGTGCACACCTGTAACCCCAGCTACTCGGGAGGCTGAAGCAGAGAATTGCTTGAACCCGGGAGGCGGAGGTTGCAGTGAGCCAAAGTTGCACCACTGCACTCCAGCCTGGGCAACAGAGCGAGACTCCATCTCAAAAAAAAAAAAAATTATCTGGGAGTAGTGGCATGCTACTTGGGAGGCTGAGAGGGGAGGATGGCTTGAGTCTAGGAGTTTGAGACTGCAGTGAGCCATGATCGTGCCACTGTATTCTAGCCTGGGTGACAGAGACCTTGTCTCTTAAAAAAAAAAAAAAAAAAAGAATATGCTTTTCATAGATATCTTCCTGGCTGGCTCCCACTCTTCACTCAGGTGTCCACTCCAATATCACCCCTTCAAAGAGGCCTTCCCGGCCGGGCGTGGTAACTCACACCTGTAATCCCAGCACTTTGGGAGGCCGAGGCAGGCAGATCATTTGAGGTCAGAAGTTCGAGCCCAGCTTGTCCAACAGGGAAACCCCATCTCTACTAAAAATACAAAAATTAGCTGGGTATGGTGGTACATACCTGTAATCCTACTACTTGGGAGGTTGAGACAGGAGGATCACTTGAAACCGAGAGGCGGAGGTTGCAGTGAGCCGAGATCGCACCACTGCACTCCAGCCTGGATGACAGAGCAAGATTCTGTCTCAAAACAAACAGAAAAGAAAAACACAGGCCGGGTGCGGTGGCTCACACCTGTAATCCCAGCACTTTGGGAGGCCGAGGCAGGTGGATCATGAGGTCAGGAGATTGAGACCATCCTGGCTAACACAGTGAAACCCCGTCTCTACTAAAAATACAAAAAGTTAGCTGGGCGTGGTGGCGGGCGCCTGTAGTCCCAGCTACTCGGGAGGCTGAGGCAGGAGAATGGCGTGAACTCGGGAGGCAGAGTTTGCAGTGAGCCGAGATCGCGCCACTGTACGCCAGCCTGGGCGATACAGCGAGACTCCGTCTCAAAAAAAAAAAAAAAAAGAAAGAAAAAAAGAAAAGAAAAGAAAAACACAGATTTAATCATGCTCCTGCCCTGCTCAACCCCTCTCTGTGCCTCCCCAGTGTCCCTATAACAAAGCCCACACTCCTTGGCCCTTGCTAAACCTTCCGGACTCCTCTCAAACCTCTGGGACCCCTTCCCTGGCCATAGCCTTGCCCTGTGTTGCTCCCTTGGCTGGGAATACTCTTCCTCCTGCTCCATTTTGCCAGGCCAGTTCCTACCCACTCTCATGGCAAACATCCCTTCCCAAAAGACCCAACGCCCTCTCCAGGCCAGGTCATCCCCCAGCCTCCTTCCTATGCCCTCTCAGGACTCTATAGTTCTTAGAAGCATTTGTCTCAACTGCATTTCACTGTTTGTATAATTATTCATTTGTGGATCTATCTGTTTCACCAAACTGAGCTTGAGGAATAATAATCAGAGATAACCCTTATTTAGTTATATGCCAGGCACTGTTCTAAGACCCGGATTCAAACCTTACCCTTTGAAAAGAACTGTTATTGCCGGGCGCGGTGGCTCAAGTCTGTAATCCCAGCACTTTGGGAGGCTGAGGTAGGTGGATCATTTGAGGTCAGGAGTTCGAGACCAGCCTGGCCAACATGGTGAAAGCTTGTCTCTACTAAAAATACAAAAATTAGCCAGGCATGATAGCGGGAACCTGTGGTCACAGCTGTATGGGAGGCTGAGGCAGGAGAATCTCTTGAACCTGGGAGGTAGAGGGTGGAGGTTGCAGTGAGTCAAGATTGCATCATTCCACTCCAGCCTGGGTGACAGAGCAAGACTTATTCTAAAAAAAAAAAAAAAAAAAAAAAAAAACTCTTATTAACCCCATTTATAGATGAAGAAACTGATCCTTCCAGAAGTTAGTAACTTCCCCATGCCTGCTTTGTTATGAAGCAGCCAAGTACGGATTTGATCCCAGACAACTGACTAAGAATCTGTGCTCTTGGCTACCACGTTCTATGAGTGAGGACACCTTATGTGTTCTATTAAGCATGCAAGCGGGCAAGAAGTGTGGGTGTGTTGAGGCTGAGGGCTAGTCCTGAGCTGGCTCTGGCCACCCCCCTGCTGCTCCCACAGGCAGCCCCGGTGACCCTGCAACTGCTCTTCTTGGATGGTGAAGAGGCGCTGAAGGAGTGGGGACCCAAGGACTCCCTTTACGGTTCCCGGCACCTGGCCCAGCTCATGGAGTCTATACCTCACAGCCCCGGCCCCACCAGGATCCAGGCTATTGTAAGACCAGGGTCCCCTGGCTTCTGGCGAGGGAGGGAGAAGGTTAAGCGGGGCTGGCGTCATCCTGCACGGGCCCCTCCAGTCCTAGCCTTTCTCCTTAGGAGCTCTTTATGCTTCTTGATCTCCTGGGAGCCCCCAATCCCACCTTCTACAGCCACTTCCCTCGCACGGTCCGCTGGTTCCATCGGCTGAGGAGCATTGGTAAGGGTGAATGCGGAGGTGGGCCCCAGCCCACCTGGGGTATGGGGTACAGGGCGGCGGGCTGGGGTAGGACAGGCACCTACACTCTAAAGGCTCATCCACCAGTCTAGGCCACATAGGGAGACCCCATCTTTTTTTTTTTTTTTTTTTTTTTTGAGATGGAGTCTCGCTCTGTTACCGAGACTGGAGTGCAGTGGCATGATCTTGGCTCACTGCAACCTCCACCTCCCAGGCTCAAGCCATTCTCCTGCCTCAGCCTCCCGAGTAGCTGGGACTACAGGCGCATGCCACCATGCCCGGCTAATTTTTGTATTTTAGTAGAGACAGAGTTTCACTATGTTGGCCAAGCTGGTCTTGAACTCCTGACCTCGTGATCCATCCACCTCAGCCTCCCAAAGTGCTGGGATTACAGGCATGAGCCACCGTGCCTGGTGACCCCATCTCTTAAAAAAAAATTAGCTGGGTGCAGTGGCATGCACCTGTCATCCCAGCTACTGGGGAGTATCCTTAGAGCCTGGGAGGTCAAGGCTGTAGTGAGCCAAGATTGCACCACTGCACTCCAGCCTGGGCAACAGAATGAGATCCTGTCTCAAAAAAATAAAAAATAAAAATAAAATAAAGGCTGGGCTTGGTGGCTCACACCTGTAATCCCAGCACTTTGAGAGGCGGGTGGATCACTTGAGCTCAGGAGTTTCAGACCAGCCTGGGCAATATGGCGAAACCCTGTCTCTACAAAATAAAAACAAACATTAGGCCAGGCGCGATGGCTCACGCCTGTAATCCCAGCACTTTGGGAGGCCAAAGCGGGTGGATCACCTGAGGTTAGGAGTTTGAGACCAGCCTGGCCAACAGGGTGAAACCCCATCTCTACTAAAAATACAAAAAGTTAGCTGGGCGTGGTGACATGTGCCTGTAATCCTAGCTATTCGGGAGGCTGAGGCAGGAGAATGGCTTGAACCTGGGAGGCGGAGGTTGCAGTGAGCCGAGATCACGCCACTGCACTCCAGCCTGGGCAACAGAGCGAGACTCCATCTCAAAAAAAAAAAAAAAAAAAATTAGCCAGGCATGGTGGCACCTGCCTGCAGTCCCAGTGACTTGGGAGGCTGAAGTGGTAGGATCACTTGAGTCTGGGAGGTCGAGGCTGCAGTAAGCTGTGATCACACCACTGCACTCCAGCCTGGGGATAGAGTGAGACTCTGTCTCAAAAAAAAAGTAATAATAAAAATTAAAATTAAAAAAATTAAAAATTGTTTTTAAAAATAAAGGCTTGGCTGGGCGCAATGGTTCACGCCTGTAATCCCAATACTTTGGGAGGCTAAGGTAGGTGGATCACAAGGTCAGGAGTTTGAGACCAGCCTGGCGAATATGGTAAAACCCTATCTCTACTAAAAATACAAAAATTAGCTGGGTGTGGTAGCGTGTGCCTGTAGTCCTAGCTACTCCGGAGGCTCAGGCAGAAGAATCGCTTGTACCTGGGAGCACAGGTTGCAGTGAGCTGAAATTGTGCCACTGCACTCTAGCCTGGGTGACAGAGCGAGACTCTGTCACTAAATAAATAAATAAATAAACAAATAAATAAATAAGAAAATAAAATAAAGGCTCATCCAGCCTTTCCTCTACCTCCCTAGTCTTTCTAAGGAACTAGAGATTAGTAATAGTGATTACCAGACAGGGGCTCTAAGGTGAGACAGCCGTGGTTTCCAATCTTACCAGCTGGATGAACTTGGACAAGTGGCTTCATTTCTTTGAGCCTCAGTTTCCTATCTGTAAAACGGCCAGTGGGGGCCGGGCCTGGTGGCTCATGCCTGTAATCCCAGCACTTTGGGAGGCCGAGGTGGGCGAATCACAAGGTCAGCAGTTCGAGACCAGCTTGGCCAATATGGTGAAACCCCATCTCTACTAATAATACACAAATTAGCTGGGTGTGGTGGCAAGTGCCTATACTCCCAGCTACTCAGGAGGCTGAGGCAGGAGAATTGCTTGAACCCGGGAGGCGGAGGTTGCAGAGAGCCGAGATTGTGCTATTGCACTCCAGCCTGGCGACAGAGCAAGACTCTGTCTCAAAAAAAAAAAAAAAAAAAAGGCCGGAGGGCCCAGACATAGTGGCTCATGCCTGTAGTCCCAGAAATTTGAGTGACCAAGGCAGGAAGATCACATGAACCCAGAAGTTTGAGGCCAGCCCGGGCAACATAGGAAGATCCCATTTCTACACACACACGCACACACACACACAATTACCCAGGCATGGGGGCATGCGCCTGAAGTCCTAGCTATTTGGGAGGCTGAGACTGAAGGATCACTTAGGCCAGCGAGATTAAGGCTGTACTGAGCTGGGATTGTCCCACTGCACTCCAGTGTGGGTGAGAGAGCAAGATCTTTTTTTTTTTTTTTTTGGAGACAGAATCTTACTCTGTCACCCAGGCTGGAGTGCAGTGGTGCAATCTCAGCTCACTGCAACCTCCACCTCCCAGGTTCAAGCAATTCTCCTGCCTCAGCCTCCCAAGTAGCTGGGATTACAGGCGCCCACCACCACACCCAGCTAATTTTTGTATTTTTAGTAGAGACAGGGTTTCACCATGTTGGCCAAGCTGGTTTCGAACTCCTGACCTCAGGTGATCCACCTGCCTTGGTCTCCCTAAGTGCTGGGATTACAGGCATGAGCCACTGCACCAGGCCACAAGATTATGTCTCAAAAAAAAAGAATGTCTATGTCTTAGACTCGGAGGGATTGAATGAGACCAGGAACATAGTGAGCCCACAGGAAGGAGTAACTGGCATTCATTCTTGTTGGGATGACCAGGGCTTTGTCTCTGGGTGCTCTGCCTTCCTCTGATTTGTGGACTGGGGACCTTCGACTACTAAGGACTAACTCTTCCTCTCTAATCGCCCCCACCTCCAGAGAAGCGTCTGCACCGTTTGAACCTGCTGCAGTCTCATTCCCAGGAAGTGATGTACTTCCAACCCGGGGAGCCCTTTGGCTCTGTGGAAGATGACCACATCCCCTTCCTCCGCAGAGGTACCAGCTGCAGGGAGGGATGGAGGGTGGGTGTCCAAGGAAGCCACAAATTGGAACTGGCCAAGTCCCCTTCCCAGGGCTGGGGAATGGTGCTAAGTGGCCTTAACCTCTTTGCGCTTTGATTTATTCATCTGTAAAATGGGGATAATACTCCCTATCTTAGAGTATTGTTGAGGGGATTGAACATGCTAACACCGGTAAAGACCTTACTTGGACCAGCACATAGCAAGCATTCCAGAAATGTTTGCAGCTGGGCACGGTGGTTCACACCTGTAATCCCAGCACTTTGGGAGGCTAAGCGGGGGGGGGGGGGGGGGGGGGGGGGGCAGGGGGAGGATCCTTGAGCCCAGGAGTTTGAAACCGGCCTGGGCAACATGGCATAAATCTTGTCTTTACTAAAAATAGAAAAAAATTAGCCGGGCATGGTGGTTCACACCTATAGTCCCAGCTACTCGAGAGGCTGAAGTGGGAGGAGCACTTGGGCCTGGGAAGTCCAGGCTGCAGTAAGCCTTGATTGAGCCACTGCACTCTAGCCTGGACAACAGAGGGTGATGATATCTCAAAAAAAAAAAAAGTGCCAGGCTGGGCGTGGTGGCTCACACCTGTAATCCTAGCACTTTGGGAGGCTGAGGCGGGCAGATCACCTGAGGTCAGGAGTTTGAGACCAGCCTGGCCAACATGATGAAACCCCATCTCTACTAAAAATACAAAAATTAGACAGGTGTCGTGGTGCCTGCCTATAATCCCAGCTACCCGGGAGGCTAAGACGGTAGAATCGCTGGAACCCGGGAGGCAGAGGCTGCAGTGAGCCGAGATCACGCCACTGCACTCCAGCCTGGGCGACAGAGTGAGACTCCGTCTCAAAAAAAAAAAAAAGTGCCAGAACATAGTATCTTTCACCAGTGTGTGGTGGCAAGGCAAGGTTACCTAGAGGTTGGGCTTGGGCTTCTGGGTCGTGGTGGGCTGCAGTGGACCTGACAAAGTCTCCTCTGTCACTTCAGGGGTCCCCGTGCTCCATCTCATCTCCACGCCCTTCCCTGCTGTGTGGCACACCCCTGCGGACACCGAGGCCAATCTCCACCCACCCACGGTACACAACTTGTGCCGCATTCTCGCTGTGTTCCTGGCTGAATACCTGGGGCTCTAGCGTGCTTGGCCAATGACTGTGGAGAGGACTGTGAGAGAGAAGGTCCCAGCGGGGGCCAGTGAAGCTCAGGCAGGATCTGCCTAGGGTGTGCTGGTTTGTCCTTTTCATACCTTTGTCTCCTAATTGTGCTACAATTGGAAGACCTTCTTTCTTTTGATTGTCTCAAGCTGCCACCCTTCAAGGACAGGGAAGAGACCACTGTGGGATGACAGCCAGAGGAATAAGAACTTGCTCCCTCCCCAGAGGTAAACACTTGGTCCAAAGGTTTGCAGGGACCAAATGCTGTTCTTTTTTTTTTTGAGACAGAGTCTCACTGTGTTGCCCAGGCTGGAGTGCAGTGGCGCGATCTCAGCTCACTGCAAACTCCGCCTCCTGGGTTCACGCCATTCTCCTGCCTCAGCCTCCCAAGTAGCTGGGACTACAGGTGCCCGCCACCACGCTGGCTAATTTTTTGTATTTTTAGTAGAGACGGGGTTTCACCGTGTTAGCCAGGATGGTCTCGATCTCCTGACCTTGTAATCCGCCAGCCTCGGCCTCCCAAAGTGCTGGGATTACAGGCGTGAGCCACCGCACCTGGCAAAATGCTGTTTTTAAGTCAGCAAACTGAAAAAGTAAAAGACTGCTGGGTGTGGTGGCTCACACCTGTAATCCCAACACTTTGAGAGGCTGAGGGGGAAGGATCACCCGAGGTCAGGAGTTTGAGACCAGCCTGGTCAACATGGCGAAACCCTGTCTCTACTAAAAATACAATAATTAGCTGGGCATGGTGGTGGGCGCCTGTAATCTCAGCTGCTTGGGAGGCTGAGGCAGGAGAATCACTTGTACCCGGGAGGCGGAGGTTGCAGTGAGCCGAGATCACACCACTGCACTCCAGCCTGGGCAACAGAGTGAGACTCCATCTCAATAAATAAATAAATATTTTTTAAAAAGAGTAAAAGACTAAAAGACTATTACTGGTCTGGCCCAGTGATGCCACCCAGCTGGATGAATTCTCTGTGGTTTGTGTTGTGTCAGTTCATTCTCCAGAACAGCAGCCTTGCTACTGCACCAGTCCTAACCTAACTCCCACACGGGGCACACAGAGGATGTCCTCATAACCAGGCACAGAGGAGACAGAAGCTCATATTTTGGAAGTCCAGATTCTTCCAGACCCAGTGGGTAATAAGCCATTGTTTCTGGCTGGGCATGGTGGTTCACACCTGTAATCCCAGCTCTTTGGGAGGCAGAGGCAGAGGGATAGCTTGAGCTCAGGAGTTTGAGACCAGCCTGGGCAGTAGAGCGTGACCCCATTCTCCAGAAAAAAGAAAAAAAAAGAAAGCGTAACCAATGTTTCTGCAAAACACCACCTGCATAAGCCAGGTGTGGTGGTGCACACCCTGTAGTCTCAGCTATTCAGGAGGCTGAGGTGAGAGAATCCCATGAACCCAAGAGTTCAAGACCAGCCTGGGCAACACAGTGACACCCTGTCTCAAAACAAACACCACCACCAACAACAACAACAAAAAAGGCCAAACATTCTGTAGAACTCGTGTAAACAGACATTGCATGACAAGGGGGATCTGAAATCAAAGAAGAGGGTGAGACAACATGAGTTTCCTCACTGCATCATGTGAATTTTTAAGACAGAACCCAGAGGCTCCCAAAGTATTTCACTATGGAACACTTTTTATTGGGAAGCACTTCATAGAACTAGGATACTTCGGCCGGGCATGGTGGGTCACACCTGAAATCCAAGCACTTTGGGAGGCTGAGGCCAGCAGTTCAGCTGAGCTCAGGAGTTCGAGAGCAGCCTGGACAACATGATGAAACCCCATCTCTACTAAAAATACAAAAATTAGCCAGGTGTGGTGGCATGAGCCTGTAATCCCAGCTACTTGGGAGGCTGAAACAGGAGAATTGTTGGAACCTGGTGGCAGAGGCTACAGTGAGCCAAAATCACGCCACTGCACTCCAGCCTGGGCAATAGAGCGAGGCTGTCTCAACAAACAAACAAAATACAACAACAACAAAAAGAACTAGGATACCTCAGAAGGTACTTTGGAAAACATGGGGTTTTGAAAGTCTGAGAGCATCTATGAGAGAAATGGGTAAGACAGATCTAGATTTACCGCAGAGTAGTTAGGGCACACTGTCTTTCCCCTTCAGCTGTTGGTACAGCACTGTGAGATGGCAGTGTAACTGCAAACTCCAATGAGCAAGTATTTCCCAACCCTACCTAATTTTCAGACTCAGCTGGGGTGCTCATTAAAAAATGCAGACTGGGTGCGGTGGCTCATGGCTGCAATCTCAGCACTTTGAGAGGTTGAAGTGGGAGGATCACTTGAGCCCAGGAGGTTTTTCTTTTTGAGGCGGAGTCTCACTCTGTCACCCAGGCTGGAGCGCAGTGGTGCGATGTTGGCTCACTGCAACCTCCGCCTCCCGGGTACGAGCGATTCTCCCGCCTCAGTCTCCCAAATAGCTAGGACTACAGGTGCGTGCCACCACGCCTGGCTAATGTTTGTATTTTTAGTAGAGACAGGGTTTCACCGTGTTAGCCAAGATGGTCTCGATCTCCTGACCTCGTGATCCGCCTGTCTCGGCCTCCCAAAATGCTGGGATTACAGGCGTGAGCCACCGTGCCTGGCCCATGCTGTCCTTAAGGAGACACTTTGGTGCATACACAGCTGCTCAGCAAACCGACTCAAAAGAAAAACCTGAGATAGATGGCACCCGGAAGCAGTCCTACGCTGTGTAGGTGAGCATCTGCCCTCCAAATCAACTCCAGGGCTGAAACTCGGGGTATCAAATGAGAGGATAAACATAGGTCCTCAATTTAGGTTCTTCCACATTCGCTGACATTTATTGAGCATCTACTATGTGCCAGGCATCATGAGAACTTTTTTTTTTTTTAAGATGGAGTTTCGCTCTTGTCACCCAGGCTGGAGTTGCAGTGGCACAATCTCGGCTCACTGCAACCTCCACCTCCTGGGTTCAAGCGATTCTTCTTCATCAGCCTCTGGAGTAGCTGATTACAGGCATGTGCCACCATGCCCAGCTAATTTTTGTATTTTCTTGGTTTGGGGGAGAGAGTCTTACTCTGTCGCCCAGGCTGGAGTACAATGGCGAGATCTCAGCTCACTACAAACTCCACCTCCTGGGTTCAAGCGATTCTCCTGCCTCAATCTCCCAAGTAGCTGGGAATACAGGCACCTGCCACCATGCCCTGCTAATTTTTGTATTTTTTAGTAGAGATGGGACCATGTTGATCAGGTTGGTCTTGAACTCCTAACCTCAGGTGATCCACCTGCCTCGGCCTCCCACAGTGCTGAGATTACAGGCATTGAGCCACCATGCCTGGCCAATTTTTGCATATTTAGTAGAGATGAGTTTTGCCATGTTGGCCAGGCTGGTCTTGAACTCCTGACCTCAGGTGTCCACCCGCCTTGGCCTCCCAAAGTGCTGAGATTACAGGTGTGAGCCACCGTGCCCAGCCCATGAGAACTTTTTTTTTTACATATACCAAACTATGTAGTCTCCCTGACTACAAATCCTGAAATAGGTACAATTTCAGTTCTCATTTTGCAGGTGAGGTGGCTGAGACTGAGAATTGCAAACCAGTTGTGTATGGTGTGCAAATTTTCACTCACAGCTGTGCTCGCAACCCCCATGTCCTATCTCCCTTCCAAAAAGTACCTGTGGCTGGGTGCGGTCACTCACCCCTGTAATCCCAGTCCTTTGGAAGGTTGAGGCAGGAGGACTGTTTGAGCCCAGAAGTTCCCGACCAGCCTGGGCAACAAAGACCCTGTCTCTACAAAAAAAATTAAAATTAGCTAGTATGGTGCCTGTGGTCCCAGCTACTTGGGAGGCTGAGGCAGGAGGATCTCCCGAGCCAGGAGTTTGAGGTTACAGTCAGCTATGATTGTGTCACTGCACTCCGGCCTGGGTGACAGAATGAGACCCTGTCTCAAAAAAATAAAAATAAAAATACCCCAAATCCACCCCCACCACTACCAAAAAAAAAAAAAATACACTTGTGCCAGATGAAATTTGTTAAGAAAAAGTATCCAGAGAATTTTAACTTTAATCTGCTTTATGCAGATTTTTGGCTTGAATCTGGGGTAAGAACTGTTAGCCCTGTTGTACAGATGAGGCTGCTGGTGCCTGGCAAGTTCCCACAGCCAGCAAACCCTTTTATCTTTTTTTTTTTTTTTTCTAGACAGAGTCTCGCTCTGTCGCTCAGGCTGGAGTGCAGTGGCACGACCTCAGTTCAGTGCAACCTCCGGCTCCCGGGCTCAAGCAATTCTTCTGCCTCAGCCTCCCGAGTAGCTGGGACTACAGCCACACGCCACCACGCCCGGCTGATTTTTGTATTTTTAGTAGAGACAGGGTTTCACCGTATTGGCCAGGCTGGTCTCAAATTTCTGATGTCACAATCCACTGCCTCGGCCTCCCGAAGTGCTGAGATTACAGGCGTGAGCCACTGTGCCCGGCCTTGCATTTTTCATTTGTAAAAGTTATGTCAGTGGGTTTTTTTTCCCTTTCCTACCTACTAGGCCATTTTGATTTTTTTTTTTTTTTTTTTTTTTTTAGTTTTGGCTTCCTTGCTGATAATTCCAAGCTTTTAAAATTTTTAAACAGTTTAAAATAAATTTTGTATTATAATCTGTGATTGACAGTTTCATCATGTGAAGCCTATGTGGGTGTTTTTGTTGTTTCTGCTGGTTCTTGTTCATATTATTTCCATTTGTTTGGTTATTTGTGTACTACTCATTACCTGAAAAATTATTTGTGGTGGGCTGGGTGCGGTGGCTCACACCTGTAATCCCAACACTTTGGGAGACCAAGGCGGGCAGACTGCTTGAGGTCAAGAGTTCAAGACCAGCCTGGCCAACATGGTGAAACCCCATCTCTACCAAAAAAAAAAAAAAAAAAATTGCTGGGCGTGGTGGTGGGTCCCTGTAATCCCAGCTACTTGGGAAACCTAGGCAGTAGAATCGCTTGAACCGGGGAGGCGGAGGTTGCAGTGAGCCGAGATTGTGCCACTGCACCGTAGCCTAGGCAACAGTGAGACTCCATATCCAAAAAAAAAAAAAAAAAAAAGCCAGGCGTGGTGGCTCACACCTGTAATCCCAGCACTTTGGGAGGCCAAGGTGGGTCAGGAGTTCAAGACCAGACTGGCCAACATGGTGAAACCTTGTCTCTACTAAAAATACAAAAAATTAGCCGGGTGTGGTGGCGCGCACCTGTAGTTCCAGCTACTTGGCAGGTGAGGCAGGAGAATCACTTGAACCCAGGAAGCGGAGGTTGCAGTGTGCTGAGATCGCGGCACTGCGCTCCAGCCTGGGCAACAAGAGCGAAACTGCATCTCAAAACAAACAAACAAAAATATTTGTGGGGCTTCTAGATGACAGTTCCTTCCACAGGTGGACTTGTGTTTGTTTTTGCCAGACATGTCAGCTAGAAGTACCCTGTATCACACAGAGGACGTGAATCTGGCTGCGAACCTGTGCCAAGGGCCAGTCTGTGACCACAGATTATCAGAATCTTTCTTTTTTTTTCATTTGATTTCTGCCTCTTGAATACCTCTTCAGTCTTCCGGGTCATCCTTACCTGAGCTTGTAGCTCTCTGGAATCCCAGTTCCTGCAGTTGCTCACTGTGGGCTGGCTTTGGACTTGACTTTTGCCTGCTCCTTCCAGTAAGGCTGCCAAGTAGGAAACCCCAGTGTGTCCACATCAGCAAACACCCTGAGAGCAAATGTGGCTTCAGAGCCCCACATATCATTCTTTTTTTTTTTTTTTTTTGAGGCGGATTCTTGCTCTGTCTCCCAGGCTGGAGTGCAGTGGCGCAATCTCGGCTCACTGTAAGCTCTGCTCCCCAGGTTCACGCCATTCCCCTGCCTCAGCCTCCCGAGTAGCTGGGACTACAGGCACCCACCACAACACCCGGCTGATTTTTTGTATTTTTAGTAGAGATGGGGTTTCACTGTGTTAGCCAGGATGATCTCGAACCGCCCGCCTTGGCCTCCCAAAGTGCTTGAGATTACAGGAGTGAGCCACCGCGCCCGGCTCCCACATATCATTCTCTTAACTATTTGGCGTGGTGGGTCTTTACTGTATTTTATTGGCTATTTGATCCTTTGAAGGGCATTTTTTTTTCAGTTGTTCTCAACAGGAAGGTCCGAATAATCTAACTCACCCTCCCCACAAGATTCAAACCCAGGTCTTTTTGATTCTAAAATCTAAGCATTGAATCACATAATGTATCCTAGTCCTCTGGAAATTCTGATTTCCGGAGAAGAATGTCAGAGACTTAGCTGCCTCTCAATATCCATTTTTCCCTTCCTTTAAACTGAAAATTTAAGATATCCAGCTGGGCGTGGTGGCTCACCCCTGTAATCCCAGCGCTTTGGGAAACTGAGGTGGGTGGATTACTGGAGGCCAGGAGTTTGACAGCAGCCTAGACAACGTGGTGAAACCCCGTCTCTACTAAAATACAAAAATTAGCCAGCTGTGGTGGCGAGTACCTGTAATCCCAGCTACTCAGGAGGCTGAGGCAGGAGAATCATTTGAGCCCGGGAGGCAGAGGTTGCAGTGAGCCGAGATCACACTACTGCACCCCAGCCTGGGCAACAGATCGAGACTGTCTCAAATAAATAAATAAATAAATAAGTGGCTATTTAAAAACTTTAATTACAGGGATTTTTAGTAAAGAGTGTTTTGTTGGGCATATTGCACCCAGCTAAAAGACTGCATTTCCTAGACTCTCATGCAGCCCTTCTGTGGCTAAGTCTGACGGGTGAGATGTATATAGAAGCATAGTGAGTGCTTCTGGGAGGAAGGGGGCCTCCCTTCCGGCAAAATGGTGATAGTAAAAGCAATATAATCTTGGCTGGGCACGGTGGCTCACTCCTGTAATCCCAGCACTTTGGGAGGCTGAGGAAGGACGACTGCTTGAGCCCAGGAGTTTGAGACCAACCTGGGCAACTCAGTGACCCCATCTGTACCAAAAAAATTTAAAAATTAGCTGGGTATGTGGCGTACACCTGTAGAAAACCCAGCTGCTTGGCAGGTTGAGGTGGGAGGTTTCCTTGAGCCCAGGAGGTTGCTGCAGTGAGCTGTGATCATACCACTGCACTCCAGCCTGGGTGACAGAGAGAGACCCTGTCTCTAAGGGAAAAAAAAAAAAAAAAAAAAAAAATCTTGTTCAAGCTACTACTATTTTGAGATTTTTCAAATCCAAATTGACACAGATGAGAAGAGTAAAAAATAATCTCAGGCTAAGGGACTTGGCTAGGGATCCCTTCTCTTTCCACTTTTTCCATCCCCCATGCACAGGCCTACAACTCCCCTCTCTTCCCAAACCCTCCCTTCACAACACACAAACCAGTCTGCACACAGCCTTATAAATATTGATTTTATAGAAAGGACCAATTCAAAATTGGTCAGATGCCACACGCTAGAAGCTTCCAGAACCACAATGATGGAAAGAAAAAAAGGAAAACAAAAAACAGAGAGAACAAACAAAAATACCCCAGACCAAAATGCCTGAAAAATCAAGGTCCTGGTTGACCAAAGGATTCTTAAAGAAACATGTGGCTGGGGTGAGGAGACCCCAATGCCTGAACAAGAGCCCAGAGTGGAAGGAAAAACAACCCAGAAATGCAAATCCGAAGTCCCTGCCCACGGGGCCCCCCCACGCTGTCAAAAGCGAGGCAAAGGGCTTCACAGCTTTATGGGGGTGGGGTTGATGGCAGTAGCTTAAATAATAACGGGAGGAGGAGGATTTTTATACTTCAGCTTTTTTTTTCTGCCCCCCTCTTCCTCCACGTGGAAGAGGAGAGACTGGTAGCTTGAGGTTAAGGAGAAAATAGTATTTCCCCCCCACTTCTTTAATAGGCAAACCATCTAGAAATGGACTGTCATAAAAAAAATGCCAGATCCCACCTGTGACCTGACAGCCCCCAATTCCTAGAGAGGTGAGAGCTGTGGTGTGGCAGGTTAGGAGAGGTGCCAACCTTGGGCGATGTGGCTTCTTGGGAAATAACAGCTCCAGCGAGAAAGAATTGGGGCAAGGGAGAGGATGGGGGCCACAATGGGGGGACCCTTAAGTGGTACCAAAATTAGCTGCCGTCTGCTCCCTGCTGGTGGGTCCTTGGGGTGGAAAGCATGGCAGGGAGGGGGTTGGGGCTGAATGGAGAAGAAAGTGAGATGCTGATAAAAAAAAAAAAAAAAAAAACACCCTTCTCAGAGGGTCCACGGCCCTGGTTCTGAAGAGTAGAAAATCAACAGGATCAAGCAGAGTGCTTTCCTGGGTCACCCCTGCTGAACCCCAGCTCAGTTCCGGTGAGGGATCAATGCTGCCTGGAGTAGGGGAATGGGCAGGCGGCCCAGTCCGGACCCTCGGCTCCCGGGGGAGAGGGGAGGGGTGGGCGTGGTGGGCTCTCCCCTCCCCTCCCCCGGCTTCACCTCCCCTCCTCCCGGCCGGCCCGGCCCCCGCCTGGCCCATTGCAGGGCAGCACCCAGTTGTTATCGTGGAGGCCCAGGCGGCAGCCGGGAGTCTCGCGGTCGGCTCGGCGGCAGCACATCCAGTAGGAACGTCCGTAAGGCAGGTCATGGTGGTAGGGCTTGGGGTGCCAGCGGCAGAGCGACACGTCTCCCTTCTCGTATCTCTTGCGGCACTGTTTGCACGGATCATCGCGGTAGAGCGGGTCTCGGCTCCAGCGCGAGTCTGTGGCCCGCACGCCAAACGCCTCGATGATGCCCTTGAAGTGGTGGCAGGTGCACTTGAGGGCGGCCAGCGCGCGCGTGGGCAGGAAGCTGAAGATCTTGACCAGCACGTGCTCGGGCAGCAGCAGCATGTACTGTCGCGGCTCCAGCAGCCGCTGAATCTTGAAGCGGATCTCTAGGAAGTC
Organism: Pan troglodytes; assembly: GCF_028858775.2. Classification (NCBI taxonomy): domain Eukaryota; kingdom Metazoa; phylum Chordata; class Mammalia; order Primates; family Hominidae; genus Pan; species Pan troglodytes. The sequence goes on from NC_072418.2 coordinate 48,669,575, forward strand.
GTGCGACACGTGCCGGTACAAGCGGCACAGGGAGGTGTCCGCCGTGCCCTCGGCATCGTCTGGGCCGGGCGCAGTGGCCGGGGAGTCGGCCGGGGGTGGCTCTGGGGGCCCGTCCTGCCCGCGGTTCTGGAGAAAGAAGAGCTGGCCCGGAGGCGGCGGTTCCTCCGGGCTGACCGTCAGGCACACAGTCTCCTCCTTCACGTTCTTGGTGCCGTCCTTGCCAAAGAAGATGCACTCATCTACCACGCCCGTCACCACCACGTCCACGTGGAAGCCTGACGCTCCGCAGTCTCGGGCAGGGGGCGGAGGGGGCGCCGGGGGAGTGTCCTCAGGCCTGGCGGGTGCCGGGCTGTCACCCTCACTGGCCTCATCCGCCCTGGCCAGCAGGAACTCCACGTTGCTGGGGAGGGCATCCCGCGAGGGGCTGATGAGCTGGTATAAGTCACATGTGATCTTGTCCTTGGCTCGGGCCCCAGGACCTGGGCTGCCAGGGTAGGCACAACCAGGCCTGCCCCCGCCCCCACTGGGCAGGCCGCTGTCTGGTGCACGGGGCTCCCGGCCGTTGGAGATGCGGAAGGCGATGCGCACCTCCCCAGGGCCTGGCCCGGGCCGCTCTTCCTTGCGGAGGCCCTTGGTGGGAGGGCTGTCCCTCTGCGCTTCAAAGTGGGCCACGGCCTCGGCTACACGGCTGCAGTCCCCACCACCGGACCGCCGTTCAGATCCCACCCCCTTGGCCGGTCCACCTTGCTCGGCGGACACAAAGACTACAGGCGCTGGGGTGGTCGGTCGTGGGTAGCTCTGCAGGGCCAGGGCTGCCCGCTGTTCCACCAGGGCCACCATCTCGGCCACAGAGAGCAGGTCCACGTCCTCACCGGCTGAGGCGGGGCCCTCCTCAGCAGCAGGGGGGCCCTCCCGGCCCCCTGGGTCAGGAGGAGCCTTGGTGGGGTCAAGACAGCGCCTCCGCCGCTTGGCCTTGGAGCTATCGCTGCCCCAGTGCCCCTTGACCTTCATGGAGCTGGCCCGGCTGCCCCCACCACACTGGTGGGCCACAAAGAAGGCCACCTTCTCCTTTGTATTCCCGGGCTTGATGACATACCACGTGTCCAGGAGGACTCGACCCTCATCACCAGCAGCTGCTGCTGAGAGGAGCGGAGCCGGCTGGGAGGCAGGGACCTCAGTGGCCAAGGCAGGTGGTGTGTTCTCTGAGTGGGCAGGCCCATGGTCTGGCTCGGCCCCGCCACCAGGCTCAGGGCAGGCTGATGGCTTGAGGGCCGCAGAAGGCGGGCGTGGCTGGTTCTGTGAGTAGGTGCCAAAGGGCCGGGGGCACCATAGCTGGAAGGGCAGGAGGCTCCCGCGGTCCATGCTGGGGGATGATGGCAGACAGGCTGGGCTTCACTGCATCTCAGGACCTAGGTGGTGGTGGGAGGCTCCACATGCCACCTGGAGATAGGAAGAGGAGGTTGGGGAGCTAGGGGGACAGCCTTTCTTCCCAGGACCACCCCAACCTCCACCTCTCCTTAGACCAAACCAGACCATCAAGAACTCTATTCCTGGCTGGGTGCGGTGGCTCACGCCTGTAATCCCAGCACTTTGGGAGGCTGAGGTGGGCAGATCACCTGAGGTCAGGAGTTTGAGACCAGCCTGGCCAACATGGTGAAACCCCATCTCTACTAAAAATACAAAAATGTGCTGGGCATGATGGTCCACGCCTGTAATCCAAGCTACTTGGGAGGCTGAGGCACGAGAATCGCTTGAACCTGGGAGGTGGAGGTTGCAGCGAGACTAGATGGCACCATTACACTCCAGCCTGGGCGACAAGAGCGAAACTCCGTCTCAAAAAAAAAAAAAAAAAAAAAAGAACTCTATTCCCACTGCCATGCTCAGGTGAGCAGACAGAGGTTGCAGAGGGGATGAGAGATGCCCTCTTAACTTGCAGAGTGGGACCCTAACTGGCAGCATGCTCCAACCCCATAGATCCTACCCCACTGTCCAACTGCCTTTGCCCACAATCCAGAGGCCTTTAAACTGCCATAACTTTTACACTTAAGTGAAAGGACCACTGACAGACAAGGTCCTTTTTCTATTTGCTCACTCAGTAGCTCGTTCCTGAAAAGACAGAAATTCCCAGCCCCACCCACAGCTATGGCTGCTTAAACCCACAGAGAGAGGAACGAAATGCGCTGGGATGGGGATGAAAATCTGAGGTCAGATTCAGACAAGCACTTAAGAAATCGGCTTTTCTTTTTTTTTCAGGTCGTGGGGCTTAATGAGAATTTATTAAAGCTGTGTGTCCTCAGTCAGAAAAATGCACACCCTTGCAAAGACAGTACAGGGGATTCCCTAAAGCACAGCCGTGGACCCGCGGAGTAAGAGGGCCTGTTCTAGAGCCTAGGAGGAGTTCCAGGCTGCAGGGAGCAATGATGGCACCACTGCACTCCAACCCGGGTGACAGAGTGAGACCCTCTAAAAAACAGAGAACAAAGCCGGGTGTGGTGGCTTGTGCCTGTAATCTTAGCACTTTGGGAGGCTGAGGTGGGCAGATTGCTTGAGCCCAGGAGTTTGAGACCAGCCTGGGCAAAATCCATCTCTACGAAAAAAGATACAAAAATTAGCCGAGTGGGGTGGGGCGCACCTGTAGTCCCAGCTACTTGGGAGGCTGAGGTGGGAGTATCGCTTGAGCCCAGGAGGTGGAGGCTGCAGTGAGCTGTGATGCTGTGATCATACCACTGCACTCCAGCCTGGGTAACTGAGAGAGAACCCATGTTGGGAAAAAAAAAAGAAAGAAAACACGAGGGGGCTTGTTCTAGCCTAGCTTTCTCCTCAAGCTGCACACAGATAAACAGAGGCTCAGAGTGGGGAAGGGTGACATAGCTAAGATTACAGCGGGTCCGGAGCAAAAAGAGGCTCTCAACTTGATTTCTGGACTCTTCAATTTAGGGCTCTGTTAATGACTATTTTATTTTGGAATGACTTGATGTGAATGACCTAATCTGGAGGCAATCTTGCACATGAGTCCGATATGATCACTTTCACTGCAGTTTGAACCTACTAAGTAATATATGCCTCAATCTTTCTCTGGCTCATCTCCCTCCAGACAGCTCAAAACCAAAATGACCCTTTAAACCTTGAAACTTCCAAATGCCTACAGGCCAGAGAGGTCAGCAAACTATGGCCCAGAAGCCTAATCCAGCTCGCTGTCTTTGTAAATAAAGTTTTATTGAAACATGCTCATTTGTTTTATGGATGCTTTCATCTTCAACAGCAGATTCAACATCTTGAATAGCAGAACAAAGACCACATGGCCTGCAAAGCTTAAAATACCCATTATCTGGCTCTTTATGGAAAAAGTTTGCCAACTCCTGCAGTACAGACCATCCCTCTAAATTCAAGCAATTCCAGGCCTGGCGCAGTGGCTCACACCTGTAATCCCAGCACTTTGGGAGGCCGAGGCAGGCGGATCATCTGATGTCAGGAATTCGAGATCAGCCTGGCTAACATGGCAAAACCCTGTCTCTACTAAAAATACAAAAATTAGCCAGGCGTGGTGGTGCGCGCCTGTAGTCCCATCTACTCAGGAGGCTGAGGCAGGAGAATAGCTTGAACCGGGAGGTGGAGGTTGCAGTGAACTGAGATCTTGCCATTGCACTCCAGCCTGGGCGACAAGAGCTAAACTCCATCTCAAAAAAAAAAAAAAAAAAAGGAAAACAAAACAAAATCCAGACAGCCTCCAAGCACTCACAGGTACCAGTAAACACAGAGAATCCCCATGTCAAGAAATCTTTATCTCCACTCCATAATCCCCAATCCCACCTACCCCTCAAATACTTACAGTCCCTGCTGTAATCTCAGCTCAGCGTTAAAAATATCACTCCACAGCCTCCAAAACCTATAGATGGCTGTTTACCAACCACCAATTCACATACATGTTGAGTATCTCAAATCTGAAAATCCAAAATGCTCCCAAATTCAGAACTTTTTGAGTGCCAAGATGACACTGATAGGATATGCTCATTAGAGCATTTCAGATTTTTCAGACTTGGCATACTCAACTGATAAGTATAATGCAAATACTCAAAATCCGAAGAAATCCAAAATCCGAAACACTTTTGGTCCCAAAATTTTCGGGTAAGGGATACTTGACCTGTATAACCAACTGCCCAGGGAGGCAGACTAACACAGCAAAAGCCAGTCTCTACAGATGCCATCCTGCTACAATCTGGCCACCCCCTCAAGTCCCCTAATCAGTTCCAACCTTACCCCCAGCATCTCAATGTCCTCCCCCAAATATCGAAAAGCTTTCAAATACTACTTTAAACCACCGAACCTAAAAATATCCTCTCCAGCACTGAAGGGCCGAATCTCAGTCAATCTCTCACAGATCCCAACACGCAATTCCCCAAACTATGTCATAAACAACCACTCTCCCGGAATCCTATACTCCCCCCAACCCTCCTCCATTATCTCCCAATTCCACTAGAAGCCTCCAACAGCAGACGAACTCTTTGAAAACACAAAAGCTCCCTAACACTTTAAGATGAATCTTAAACCATAAAAATGTTTCACAAAGCCAAAAAAAAAAAAAAAAAAAAAAAAAAAAAACCAAAGAAACCTCACAAATGTTACAATAGCAGACATGTGCTTACTGCACGCTCGCTGCGAGCTTACTAGGTACTGCGCTAACAATTCCTAATCCTCCTCGGTCCCTAGGAAGCAGGTAGTGTTATTAATGCCTAGTTCCCGATGAGACACAGGTGAAATCTCCTGTCCGGGTTAAGACAGGTAGGAAGTCAAGACGCGAGCCCAGACATTCCAGCTCCAGGACTGGTACTCTCGGGCTCTTTGCTTCTGTCTCTCCGGGAGCTCCCCAAATCCTATGCCCAACAAACACTCCAAAACACAAAGGGAACCGGATCCCGAAAACACAACCGAACCTTCCGCATTACAAACGAACCCAAACTCCAAGGTGCCCCTTAAGCGCAAGAGAACCCCAAAAGTATCCCCTAAACCCACGTTAAAACTTCCCCAAGCCCCAGAACATTTTGCAAATGGAAAAGGAACCCCCAAAACTTGTAACCGCCCCCCAAAGAAACCTTCCAAACCCCTTAGGTGACCCTCGAAACCTACACACGCCCCCAAAGAGCCCTCACCCGCAGCCCCCCCAGGCGGCGGGAGGAGGCTGCAGCCCACACGCATGCGCACGAAAGGTAAAAGGGCCCGCCCCCTCGCTCCTTCCCTCCGGCCACCGCGCGGGCAGACTAGCAACTAGCTTCCCTCCGCCCCTTTGTTGACAGACGCGCGCGTGACGCTCTCAGCCAATGAGCGGCCGCCATTCGGGGCCGTGCCCATATAAGGCAGGCCTTGGCGAAGGGGCCCAACTTCGAAATAGGGAGGAGTAGGCGATAGGTGACGGGAGTGGGTGGTGGGGTAGACACAGCCGGATGCAAGGGAGCGTGGAACAACTCCCAACGTCCAGCTAAACGGAACAAGGTCAGGGCAAAGGCCACGACACTCCAGGGGAGGCTTATTACACCACGTTCCCTCGAACAGAAGCCCTGATTGACGCTTGAGACTTAAAGGGCCAGGCAGCCCGGGGATTAAGAACACCAAGGCGGAAGGAAGCAGGCGGAGAGATCAGAGTATCCAGCTTTGGTTGGGAACTATGGGGGCGGGGGGCGCGCTGAGGATTCCCGCGGGGGGAATTGGGCATCGGGATAACCCCACCCTGAAAAACAAATGGACAGAACCCTACGAAGGTTCCCACGGCAACTGAAAACAAGCCTCTAGGCCTGGCGTTCAAGGCTCAAGCCGTGTAGCCATTCGGAGCTGCCAGTTCAGCCTTTCCAAACAGGCGCCCCATACCTGCCTCTGTACAAAAGAGCAGCCAGAAAAGTCCTGTTAAAGCACAGTCCTATAAACCTGAACCCGTCCCTATCCTGGTGAGAACCTGCCATGGCTCCCCAGTGCCCTCTGGAAAACACCCAGGTACCCCACCTGTCCAGTCGCATCCCTCCCCACTCCTCCGCCCCGCAGGCAATACCCCAGTGCACCCTGGTGGGCACCTGATCTGGCATACATAGAATACTCAGGACCCATCTGATCCCCGGTAGGAGTGATCGTCTCCACGGTATGGATGAAGAAACTGACGCAGGGCAGGTCTCCTGACCACAAGGTCACACAGAGCTGGAGTGTGAGCTGGAGCAGGGATATGAAGCCAGGGAATCTGATTTCCTAGTCACTGTGCCCTACTGTTTCACTATATATTCCCTGGGGTTTCAGCTCGACCACCCCTCCTCTAAGAAGCTGACACCCCCAATCCCCCTAGGCCAGGTCAGGCTTCACCCAGGGCGTCCATGCGGTGGGCTCATTGCTATCTATTCCTCAAAGTTACCGGGCTCTTGCCTTCCCTGGTCTCTGCATTTGCTGTTCCCACCAACTGCAATACATTCCCCCTCTGCAAGGCTCAATTCCTTACTTCATTCAGGTCTGTGTTCAAATGCAGTTTTATTAGAGAGGCCTTCTCCAACTCCCTTCCTGGAAATCACCCACCTGCCCAGAGGGGACCTCTGGGTTCCCTCTTCCCTGCCTACTCTGGGTCATCATTGTCTGGGGTGGGTCTCTCTCCAGGCCTGAGACAGGATCTTCTAACTCCCCCACACTGAGCCCAGCATAAGGCCCTACACTAGGTCAGCCTTCAGCAACTACTCCATGAAAATCTATTCATTGTAAAACATTGGGAACCAAAAATATGGAAAATCAAAAGATGGCAAAAAACTGGCTGGGAAAACACGAACCAAGAGACAAGTAGAGAAGTAACATTACCCCTTAAAAAAAAAAAAACAACAACAACTTGGCCAGGCACGGTGGCTCACACCTGTAATCCCAGCACTTTGGGAGGCAGAGGGGGGAAGATCCCTTGAGCTCAGGAGTCTGCGACCAGCCTGGGCAACATGGTGAAACCCCATCGCTACAAAAAATACACAAATTAGCAGGGTGTGGTGGCACGTGCCTATAGTCCCAAGTACTCAGGAGGCTGAGGTGGGAGGATTGCTTGAGCCCAGGAGGCAGAGGCTGCAGTGAGCTCAGATCGGGCCACTGCACTCCACTCTGGGTGACAGCACGAGACTGTCTTAAATTAAATTAAAAATAAATTAATTAAATAAATAAAAAATAAATAAACTGACAAAAGCAATGGATGATGACAAAACAAAATGACCAATTATTTACTTCTCTACATGAGTCCCTAGGGCTGGGGGAGGGAGGTGGAAGTGACCCATTATACACAAAAGTTCTCAACATACATGATCCAAATACTATGACTTCCAAATAGATAAAGCAAAAAACGACCATCTCTACACATGACAGCCATAAACTTACAAATGACAAGGGAAAGTTTGTTAAATCCACAATTGATATGGGAAAACTTAACATATTTCTAAGAAAAGACTGCTTGGGAAAATTAGTAAGGACCTGAACCACGCAATCTACACCCTTGGTTGAATGCCCCCAACAATTAAATAATCCACATATTTACATCCCTAGCATACATACATGGTGCATTTGCAAAAACTTGTCTCTGACATTCACTGTGGTCCTGCATGCTGGCCATTGTTGGGTGCTGGAACACACGGGTGACACTGAGCTCCCCAGGAATGGCTCATGGGAAATGGGTCAGACATCCAAACAAACAGTCAGAACCAACATGAATATATTAGAAAATGATAATCACAACAGCAGTCAATACTCGAGCACTCTACAAATATGAACTTGTTTGATTCTTCTATCTCCTATTTTTAATTTCGTGTTGAAGATAAGGAAACTGAGGCAGAGAATGGCTAAGTAATTGCCCTCATTTATAGCTTTGTGGCAGAACTCTGTTTTTGTGAGTGTGTGTTTTGTTTTTTGTTGTTTTCTGAGATGGTCTCACTGTCACCCAGGCTGGAGTGCAATCTTGCCTCAACGCAGCCTCAATCTCCTGGGCTCAAGTGATCCTCCCATCTCAGCTGCCTTTTTTTTTTTTTTTTTTTAAGACGGAGTCTTGCTCTGTTGCCCAGGCTGGAGTGTAATGGTGGGATCTCGGCTCACTGCAATCACTGCAACCTCTGCCTCCCAGTTCAAGCGATTTGCTTGCCTAAGCCTCCCAAGTAGCTGGGACTACAGGTGTGCGCCACCATGTCCAGATAATTTTTTCATTTTTAGTAGAGATGGAGTTTCACCATGTTGGCCAGACTGATCTCGAACTCCTGACCTCAGGTGATCCACCCCACCTTGGCCTCCCAAAGTGTTGAGATTACAGGGGTGAGCCACTGCACCTGGCCTAATATTTGTATTTTTAGTAGAGACAGGGTTTCACCATGTTGATCAGGCTGGTCTTGAACTCCTTACCTCAAGTGATCCACCCGCCTCAGCCTCCCAAAGTGCTAGGATTACAGGTGTGAGCCATTGCGCCCAGCCTATCCCAGCCTTTTGAGGAGCTGAAACCACAGGTGTATACCACCACGCCCAGCTAATTTTTACATTTTTTTGTACTGATGAGGTCTCACTATGTTGCCTAGGCCAGTCTTGAACTCTTGAACTCAAGCAATCCTCCACCTTGGCCTCCCCAAGTGCTCAGACTACAGGCAGGAGCAACCACACCAAGTCAGAACTTAGAATCAAAGATCAGCTGACTCCAGAGCTCAAGGTCTAAACTACAATATAAACATCATCCTGGCTGGGCGCAGTGGCTCACACCTGTAATGTGGTGGCAGGCTCCTGTAATGCCAGCTGCTCAGGAGCTTGAGGCAGGAGAACCGGAGAATTGCTTGAACCCAGGAGGCGTGGCTGCAATGAGCCGAGATTGCACCACTGCACTCCAGCCTGGGTGACTGAGCAAGACTCTCAGCCAAAAAAAAAAAAAAAAAGAAGTGAAGGGGGGAAAAAAACAACAGAATAAACCAAACAAATAAGGAAAAATAGGCCAGGTGTGGTGGCTCGCGCCTGTAATCCCAGCACTTTGGGAAGCCGAGGCAGACAGATCGCTTAAGCCAATGAATTTGAGACCAGCCTGGGCAACATGGCAAAACCCTGTCTCTACTAAAAATACAAAAATTAGCCAGCATATGCCTGCAGTCACAGCTACTCGGGAGGCTGAAGTGGGAGGATCGCTTGAGCCCGGAAGTGGAGGGTGCAGTGAGCTGAGATTGTGCCACTGCACTCCAGCCTGGGTGACAAAGCGAGACCCTGGCTCAAAAACACCAAAACAGAAAGAAAGAATGGAAAAATAATGATAAATGGTAAAGCGTAGATGTCTGACCCCACCCCACTTCCCCATCCCCACCCCTAGTCAGATGACCCCGCTCCCCATCACAGGGCCAGGGTCACACCCAGCACAAGGCACTTGCCCAGTTACATGGGAATTGGTGGCAGGACACCAGGGTTTCATTCCTGGTCCTGTTCCTTTTTTTTTTTTTTGACAGGGTCTTGTTCTGTCACCCAGGCTGGAGTGCAGTGGCACGATCTCGGCTCACTCGAACCTCTGCCTCGTGGGTTCAAGCAATTCTCCTGCCTCAGCCTCCCAAGTAGCTGGGACTACAGGTGCCCGCCACCACACCTGGCTAATTATTTATATTTTTAGTAGAGTTTCACCATGTTAGCCAGGATGGTCTCGGTCTCCTGACCTCGTGATCCACCCAAAGTGCTGGGATTATAGGCGTGAGCCACCACGCCCGGCACCACCCCACCCTTTTTTTTTCTTTTTTTGAGATGGAGTCATGCTGTTGCCCAAGCTGGAGTGCAGTAACACGATCTCGTCTCACTGTAACCTCCACCTCCCCTGCCTCAGCCTCCTGAGTAGCTGGGATTATAGGCACCTGCCACCATGCCCGGCTAATTTTCGTATTTTTAGTAGAGACAGGGTTTCACCATGTTGGCCAGGCTGGTCTTGAACTCCTGATCTCAGATGATCCACCCACTTCCCGTAGTGCTGGGATTACAGGCATGATGCACCGCGCCCGGTCCCTGTTCCTTCTATGCCCTACCCTGCTGCTCCTTTTTCCAGAATCCTGACTCATCCATACCTCACCCATGGCTTTTTGGCCTTAGAGTCCACTGGGTCCCCTCCCTTTTAAGTTTTCCTTTCTGACTAATGCTCCCTGAAGGCAGGAATCATCCAAGCCCTGAGATCCTGGAAGCAGACAGGAACCAGACAGGGCCTGCTGGATCCCAGCTTTCCCACCTCTGGCAGTATGACCTCAGGCAGGTTTTTCAGCCCCATATGCCTCAGTTTCCCCCACTGTAAAATGGCAATAATGACAGCATCCACCCATGGGCTGGCTGACCATCCGCTGAAACAAACCCAGCAGAGCACCTGGTACCAGTTTGGCACTGAGGCGTAGCTCACACCTGTAATCCCAGCACTTTGGGAGGCCCAGGCAGACGGATCACAAGGTCAGGAGATCGAGACCATCCTGGCTAACACGGTGAAACCCTGTTTCTACTAAAAATACAAAAAATTAGCTGGGTGTGGTGGCGGGTGCCTGTAGTCCCAGCTACTCAGGAGGCTGAGGCAGGAGAATGGCGTGAACCCGGGAGGCGGAGCTTGCAGTGGGCCGAGATTGCGCCACTGCACTCCAGCCTGGGCGACAGAGCCAGACTCCGTGTCAAAAAAAAAAAAAAAGTGGGCTGGGTGTGATGACTCATGCTTGTAATCCCAGCACCTTGGGAGGCTGAAGCGGGCACTTGAGGTCAGGATGAGACCAGCCTGGCCAACATAGTGACACCTTGTCTCTACTAAAAATACAAAAAATTAGTTGGGCATAGTGACAGGCGCCTATAATCCCTGCTACTCGGGAGGCAAAGGCAGGAGAATCGCTTGAACCTGGGAGGTGGAGGTTGCAGTGAGCTGAGATTGTGCCACTGCACTCTAGACTGGGCTACAGAGGGAGACTCCATCTCAAAAAAATAAATAATTAAACATAAAAATTGAAAGTGAAGGCTGTGGGTGGTGACTCATGCCTTAATCCCAGCACTTTGTGGGGCCAGGGCAGAAGGATCGCTTGAGCCTTGGAGATCAAGACCAGCCTGGGAAACAAAGTGAGACCACATCTCTAAAATAATTTTTTAAATTGGCTGAGCATGGTGGCATGAGCCTGTAGTTCCAGCTACTCGGGGAGGCTGAGACAGGAGAATCCGCTGGGCCCAGGAGTGTGAGGCTGCAGTGAGCTATGATCATGCCACTGCACTCCAGCCTGGGCAACAGAGGTGGGCCCTGTCTCTAAGTAAATAAATGAATGAAACACTTGTGGATTACTTAGGGAATGAACGCTAATTTTCCAGAGGAGGAAACTGACGTCCAACGGGATCAAATGACTTACCCTAGGTCACACAGCTGATGAGAGATGAAGCCAGGACTCAAAGCTGGGCACTCTGGCTTTTTCATTTTATTTTTGTTTTGTTTTGCTTTTTGTTTGAGATGATCTCACGCTGTCACCCAGGCTGGAGTGCAGTGGTTCTGTCACAGCTCAATGTAGCTTCAACCTCCTTGGCCGCCAAGCCCAACTAATTCTTCTTTTTTTTTCTTAGACGCAGTCTCACTCTGTCACCCAGGCTAGAGTGCAGTGGCATGATCTCAGCTCACTGCAACCTCTGCCTCCCAGGTTCAAGCAATTCTTCTGCTTCAGCCTCCCGAGTAGCTGGGACTACAGGCGTGCGCCACCACGCCCAGCTAATTTTTGTATTTTTAGTAGAGACAGGGTTTCACCATGTTGGCCAGGCTGGTCTTGAACTTCTGATCTCAGGAGTTCAAGAAAAAAAAAGAAAACTTGTGCTTTTAGGAGTAAGACAGCTTTACCATAGCAGTTAGAAATACATCATTAAACGTGGTAAAAAATACAATTTTTTTCTTCGTTTCCTAGTACATGTCACAGGTTTTGAAATAAAGATGGTAAAAATACCACTTTGTATGAGTAAGCTTCAGACAAGCACAGGCTGAAAACAAATTTAAGATTTCAAGAAAAGGCAAAATAACTTGGAAAGCAGACAAATGCTCTAAGACAAATAAATGAAGGCAACGGAAAACAAAAAAGTGTCAGATCACCCCAGGGTGGCCAGATGTGACACATAGGATCAGGGACAAGTGAGAGACTGGCAACTTTTCCCCAAACCAATAGGTTTTCAGATAATTCAATGAGGGCTGGAGACAGAATGTTAAAAAATCCATGAAAGCAGTGACAAGCAGGCCAAGCTGGCATAAGGGGCTGAAAATGAATTGGGAATAGAGAAACCCAAACTTGAAAATGAGCACAAATGCTCGCATACTTGCAGAACTGCCCTACCATTATGACAACAGCAAGTTCCCCAATGGCAGGGTCGAGTCTGCACCCAATACAGGCGCTGGCACGTGGTAAGTGCTCTATTAACACTTGTGGGCTGGGCTCTGTGGCTCATGCCTGTAATCCCAGCACTTTGGGAGGCCGAAGTGGGAGGATCACTTGAGTCCAGCAGTTTGAGAGCAGCCTGGGCAATATATCAAGACCCTGTCTCTACAAAAAAAAATTTCTTATTTTTTCTGTTCGAGACGGAGGCTTGCTCGTTACCCAGGCTGGAGTGCAGTGGTGCAATCTCAGCTCACTGCAACCTCCGCCTCCTGGGGTTCAAGTGATTCTTGTGCCTCAGCCTCCCGAGTAGCTGGGACTACAAGCACACGCCACCACGCCTGGCTAATTTGTATTTTTAGTAGAGATGGGGTTTCACCGTGTTGGCCAGGCTGGTCACAAGCTCCTGACCTCAAGAGATCTGCCCATGTAGGCCTCCCAAAGTGCTGGGATTACAGGCATGAGGCCACTGTGCCCCATCAACAACAAAAATTTTTTTTTAATTAGCTGGGCATGGTGGCAAGCACCTGCAGTCCCAGATACTCTGGAGGCTGAAGCAGGAGGATCACTTGAGGCCAGGAGGTTGAGGCTGCAGTAAGCTGTGACTGCACCACTGTACTCCAGCCTGGGCAACAGAGACAGGCCCTGTCTCTAAATAAATAAATAGGCTGTGGTGGCTCAACCCTGTAATTCTAGCACTTTGGAAGGCTGAAGTGGGTAGATCACTTGAGCTCAGGAGATCGAGACCAGCCTTGGCAGCATGTATTATTCATCTCTACAAAAATTACAAAAATTAGCCAGGTGTGGTGGCATGCCCCTGTAGTCCCAGCTATTTTGGAGGCTGAGGTGAGAGGATGGCGTAAGATCAGGAGGTGGAAGTCACAGTGAGCCAAGACAGTGCCACTGCATTCCAGCCCGGGCAACAGAGCCAGACCCTGTCTCAAAAAATAAATGAACAAATAAATAAATAACTAAAACACTTGTGGGCCAGGTGCGGTGGCTCACGCCTGTAATCCCAGCAGTTTGGGCAGGTCGACAGCTTGAGTCTCATTGTTCAGGACTAGCCTAGGCAACATGGCAAAACCCTGTCTCTACAAAAATTTTTTTAAAAATTAGCCGGGCATGGTGGTGTGTGCCTGCAGTCCCAGCTACTTGGAAGGCTGAGGTGGGAGGATGGCTTGAGCCCGGGAGGTAGAGGTTGAAGGGAGCCGAGACTGTACCACTGCACTCCAACCTGGGCAATAGAGCCAGACTTTGTCTCAAAAATTTAAATAAAAATGAATAAATAAACAAACACATGGACTACTTAAGGAATGAACCCCATTTTCCAGATTCAAAGTTGGGCACTCTGACTCCAGAGTGCATTTTTCTCTCTGTTTTCTTTTTGTTTTGTTGTTGCTTTGATTTTTTTGTTTGTTTGTTTGAGATGGTCTCGCTCTATCACCCAGGCTATAGTGCAATGGGGCAATCAGAGCTCACTGCAGCTTCCACCTCCTGGGCCCAAGTGATCCTCCCGCCTCTACCTCCAGAGGTGCTGGGACTATAGGCTCATGCCACCAAGCCTGACTAATTTTTTAAAAAATTTATTTGAGGCTGGGTGCAGTGGCTCATGCCTGTAATTTCAACACTTTGGAAGGCCAAGACGGGCGGATCATTTGAGCATAGGAGTTCAAGACCAGCCTGGGCAACATAGTGAGAACCCATCTCTACAAAAAAGATACAAAAATTAGCTGTGTGTAGTGGCATGCAACTGTAGTCCCAGCTATACTCAGGAGGCTGAGGTGAGAGGATCACTTGAGCCCGGGAAGTTGAGGCTGCAGTGAGCTGAGATCGCACCACTGCACTCCAGCCTAGGAGACAGAGCAAGACTCCATCTAACAACAACAACAAAAAAAATGGCTGGGCACGGTGGCTCACACCTGTAATTCTGGCACTTTGGAAGGTTGAGGCGGGTGGATCACTTGAGGCCAGGAGTTTGGCACCAGCCTGGCCAACACAACGAAATCTCGTCTCTACTAAAAATATAAAAATTAGCAGGGCATAGAGGTGTACACCTGTAATCCCAGCTACTTGGGAGGCTGAGGCAGGAGAATTGCTTGAACCCAAGAGGCGGAGGTTGCAGTGAGCCAAGATCATGCCACTGCACTCCAGCCTGGGCAACAAAACGAGACTGTCTAAAAAAAAAAAAATTGTTTGTAGAGATGAATTTTCCGTGTGTTGCCCAGGCTGATTTCAAACTCCTGAGTTCCACTGATCCTGCCACCCTGTTAATCCCAGCCTCCCACCTTGGCCTCCCAAAGTGCTAAGATTATAAGCATGAGCCACCTTGCCCAGCCTCAGTACCTTTTCTTGAAAGAATAAAAATCATAGAAAGACCTCACACTTATTGAGAACATAATACACCCCAGGCATTTTATATATGCCACCTCATCAGTTACCACGTCAACTCCTTACGAGAAGCTTAGAGTTTAAATGTGGTCCCATTTTTACATGAGAATACTGAGGCTGGCTGGGCACTGGGGCTCATGCCTGTAACTCCAGCACTTTGGGAGGCCTAGGCGGGTGGATCACTTGAGGTCAGGAGTTCAAGATCAGCCTGGGCAACGTGGTGAAACACTGACTCTACAAAAATTAGGCAGGTGTGGTGACACACGCTTGTAGTCCCAGCTACTCAGGAGGCTGACGTGGGAGGATCCCTTGATCCTGGGAGGTGGAAGTTGCAGTGAGCCAAGATGATGCCCCTGCATGCCAGCCAGGGCAACAAAGTGAGACCCTGGTTCAAAACAAAAAAAAGGAAAAAAAAAAAGAGGTCGGAGAAGTGGCTCACGCCTGTAATCCCAACACTTAGGGAAGTCAAGGAGGGTGCATCACCTGAGGTCAGGAGTTCGAGACCAGCCTGGCCAAGATGGTGAAACCTCATCTCTACTAAAAATACAAAAATTAGCTGGGCGTGGTGACACAAGCCTGTAATCTCAGCTACGCAGGAGGCTGAGGCAGAAGACATCATTTGAACCTGGGAGGCGGAGATTGCAGTGAGCCAAGATCACACCACTGGCCTCCAGCCTGGACAAGAGTGAGACTCTGTCTCAAAAAAAAAAAAAAAAAGGGAAAAGAAAACTGAGGCCCAGAGTGGGAATGCAGCTTGGCCAAGGTTACACAGCAACAGAAGCAGGGTTTTGACCCTGGGCCTCTCTGAAGCCAGTGTTTTCAACCATAAGCTTACTATCACAGCCAATGAATTAAGCCCAGAAAGCTCACAATAAACCAAACTGTTTCAAGGTGAATTTACAAAGTTGTCAAACTGCCCAATGAGGCCTTAATGACCCAAAAGTTAAACGAACAAAAGCAAACTAACAACAACAACAAGAAAAACCTAGTTAGAAATATTTTCTCTTCACTGAAACACCTGGAGTAAGGCCAGAGTGGGTATTTGGCAGGGACAGGAATGGGAATGGGGACACACTGAGTTTCCTTGTTCTTTTTTTTTGAGACAGTCTCACTCTGTCGCCCAGGCTGGAGTGTAGTGGCACAATCTTGGCTCACTGCAACCTCCACCTCCTGGGTTCAAGAGATTCTCCTGCCTCAGCCTCCTGAGTAGCTGGGACTACAGGCGCCCGCCACCATGCCCAGCTAATAGAGATGGGGTTTTGCCATGTTGGCCAGGCTGGTCTTGATCAAACTCTTGGCCTCGGGCAATCTGCCCGCAATGGCCTCCCAAAGTGTTGGGATTACAGGCATGAGCCACCATGCCCAGCCCACAGATTGAGTTTGTAAGCACACTCTCCAGAAGTCGTAATTGGATTTAGGAGCTCAGAGGTGGAGGGCAGGGACATGGTGACAACATGAGAGAGAAAGGAGACAGCCTGACATCTTCCCTCTTGGTTCCTCTCTACTGCCTTCTCTTTCCCACTGACATTCAAAAACAACAACTCACACGTACTGAGCCCTTCCATAAGTATTGGAGTAAGGGCTCATAAAGTAAGTTCCACTATACTGCATTATCTTCCCGAAACTTCTCACCTTCCTAGGGTTACTGATCCCATTTTATAGGTGAGAAGAACCCAAAAGAAGAACCCTTGCCCAGGGCCAGGCGTGGTGGCTCATGCCTGCAATCCCAACACTTTTGGAGGTTGAAGCAGGAAGACCCCTTAAGCCTAGGAATTTGAGACCAGCCTGGGCAACAAAGTAAGACCCGTGTCTCTACAAAAATAAAAATAAAAAATTAGCCGTGTGTAATAAAAAATTAGTCCCAGCTACTTGGGAGGCTGAGGTGGGAGGATCGCCTGAGCCCAGGAGGTTGAGGCTGCAGTGAGTCATGATTGCGCCACTGCATTCCAGCCTGTCTGGGCAACAGAGCGAGACCCTGTCTTTAAAAAAATAAAAAGGCCGCGCGCAGTGGCTCACGCCTGTCATCCCAGCACTTTGGGACACTGGGGCGGGCAGATCACCTGAGGTCGGGAGTTCAAGACCTGTCTCTACTAAAAATACAAAATTAACCAGACGTGGTGGCGCATGCCTGCAATCTCAGCTACTCGGGAGGCTGAGGCGGAGAATTGCTTGAACCCGGGAGGTGGAGGTTGCGGTGAGCCGAGATTGCACCATTGCACTCCGCCTGGGCAACAAGAGCGAAACTCCGCCTCAAAAACAAAACAAAACAAAACAAAAAACCATAAAAATAAATATAGGGCCAGGCGCAATGGCTCACGCCTGTTAATCCCAACACTTTGGGAGGCCGAGGCGGGTGGATCACCTGAGGCCAGGAGTTCAAGACCAGCCTGACCAACATGCAGAAACCCTGTCTCTACTAAAACTACAAAAATTAGCCAGGGCGTGGTGGCACATGCTTGTAATCCCAACTACTCAGGAGGATGAGGCAGGAGAATCGCTTGAACCCAGGAGGCAGAGGCTACAGTTAGCCATACCACTGCACTCCAGCCTGGGTGACAGAGGGAGACTGTCTCTAAATAAATAAATAAAAATAAATAAAAGACTTGCCTAAGGTCATATAGCAAGTAAATGGCAGAACTAATATTCTAGACTGCTTTGTTCGCTGTCTCTACTCATCACATTGTATATTTCAGTATGGAGAGGGGACTAAATTATAGTGCTGAAAGCACAGATTCTGAGCCAGGCTGCCAAGATCGGAATCCTGAGTCTAGCAATTAATGCTGGATAGCCTTGGGAAAGTTGCTTAATTTCTCTGTACTTCTGCTTCCTTTCTGTAAAATGGAGAAAATAACAGCACCTACCCCTCAGGGGTGTTATCAGAATTAAATGAGTTAATGTGTACAAACAGCTAAGGACAGGGCCAGGCATTTTGTAAAACAATAAGCGTTAGCTGTAATCCACAGTGGGGAGCCCCTACATGCTTCTGAGCTGGGGTGTGTGCCCAGATCAGTGCCAGCTTTTGAGAAAACGCCTCTGGGACTGGACTGGAAAGGAGGAAATCCATTAGCACCTGTAACCCAGTCACATTCCGGGGACGGAGAACTTCCCACCAACAGCTCTGAGACTGAAACTTCACAGCCCAGCTCTCCCACTAATAGTAACGATTTTAATGACTCCCTTTAACCCTGTTCTCAGAGGCATGCTTGCTGTTCCCATACTACAGATAAGGGCACTGAGGCTCACAGATTTGTCCATGGCACAAAGGGGTGGAAGAATAGGGGATGTGAATGCTGTACTTCTCATAGGGATAAACCATTACACTCTTCTAAATTCCACCGGGGAAGTGAGGGTGCGAAAGCCTGTCTCGATGGCCCTTTCTGGCCGTATTATCCTACAGTTCTGTGCCTGTCCAGCTTACCGGGAGTCTCTGGCGGGACTAGGGAAATTATCACTACATCCAGGCCCCTAATTTCACGCTCCTTACCCCACCCTCGGTCCTGGAGCCTAAACCCACACTCTATCCTACCACTGATTTCTCCCTCCTACCTCCTCAACTTGCCTTCCTGCCCCCAATCCGATCCAGAGGCCCCAACCCATTGCGTCCACCGTTCGCCTGTCCCTTGGAGCTTCCAGACCCCCTCACTCATCCTAACCCTGATCCTCATACCCTCGCCGCAGGTTAACCCCCCATCGAAATCGACCCCTTCAGGGCCTCTACCTGGATGTCCAGCCCCGTCTCCAACTCGGGGCCCACTTCCCCAGCTCTGAGCCCCTTTACAATCAATTCCAAAGCTCCACTCCCACCCCACCTCCAAGACCCCTCCCCAAGCCACCATTCTTCTACTACTACCTCCGGCTCCCATTCCTCCCAGTCCTCTCCCCCAGGCAATCTCCCCTCACCCAGCCCCTTCTTTCGCCCCTGCCTCTTCCCCCTCGTCACCCGGTCCCGAACCCCCGTCCCGACTCTCCAGCGCCCCCGGCCCGCGCCTGGGCTCTCACCATCGCCGCGCGCTGCATCTCCCTCGGCTACGCGGGTTTCCCCAACTCGCTCCTCTCCAGCCTCCCCTTCCGGGTTCTCGTCCCGAAGCCCGCTGGGAATTGAAGTCCGGGCAGCCACGGACTACATCCCCCAGAAGGCAGCACGGTCAAGCTTGGAGGTGGGGTAGGAAGCAAATTAGGCGGGCGGAGGAAAAGAACGACTCGAACTCCCGGGAGACAAAGCCGGGGAGGACTTGGCAGCGCAAGCGCAGGGTGCTTCCCCGCTGGGCGCGCTGGGAGATGGAGTCTAGCCAGGAGGGTTCCATTTTTGCCCGAGGCCCTTGGGAAGGGAATTGAGAATATTGCAATAGGGTGTTGGTGAGGGGTGGAGAGTTGGGGAAGAGCAAATTTATTGATTCATTTGTGCCGATCAACACAATAGCTAACAGCTCCTTGTGCTTTTCCAAACTCCTTCCCATCCATCCCCTTCCTTTTTTTTTTTTTTTTTGAGACGGAGTCTTGCTCTGTCACCCAGGCTGGAGTGCAGTGGCGCAATTTCGGCTCACTGCAACCTCCGCCTCCTGGGTTCAAGCGATTCTCCTGCCTGAGCCTCCCGAGTAGCTGGGATTACAGGAGTCCGCCACCACGCCCGGCCAATTTTTGTATTTTTAGTAAAAACGGAGTTTCACCATGTTGGTCAGGTTGGTCTTGAACTCCTGACCTCATGATCCACCCGCCTCGGCCTCCCAAAGTGCTGGGATTACAGGCGTGAGCCACCGCGCCCGGCCCGTCCCCTCCTTTCTTACCTCCTGATTTACAAATGAGAAAATTAAGCCTTAGGAGGAAGGAAAGTCCCATACATTAGGAGTTAGTCCACATCATAGAATAGCAGCTCCACATCGCTCGAGCCCAGGAGTTCGAGGCAGTGAGCTAGTGTTACACCACCGCCCTCCATGCAGTTCAGCCTGGGCAACAGAATGAGACCCTGCTGCCTCTTAAAATAAAAGAAGGCCAGGCGCGGTGGCTCACGCCTGTAGTCACAGCACTTTGGGAGGCCGAGGCGGGCTGATCACAAGGTCAGGAGATCAAGACCATCCTGGTTAACACACTGAAACCCCATCTCTACTAAAAATACAAAAAATTAGCCGGGCTGGGTGGCGGGTGCCTGTAGTCCCAGCTACTCGGGAGGCTAAGGCAAGAGAATGGCGTGAACCCAGGAAGCGGAGCTTGCAGTGAGCCGAGATCGCGCCACTGCACTCCAGCCTGGGGGACAGAGCGAGATTCCGTCTCAAAAAAAAAAAAAAAGAAGAAGAAGAAGAAGAAGCTCCACGAGGGCAGAGATCTTTGTGTACCTTGTTCAAGCACCTAGAACAGCGTAAACATGTGTTCAGTAAATATTTATTGCATCGGAACTATATGCCAGACACCCTACAGACAACCCTGGTAGGAATTACAATCCCAAATTTATAAGGCAGAAAGAGATTAAGCCTCTTGTCGCTGGCAACACAGCCAAGAAAACGATTTGAACTGAAATGTATTGGATTTCAGGGTTTCTACTCTTGACTAGGTCGTTAGATCATCTCCCCTTAAGACGTATTTTCCAGGCTGGGTGCGGTGGCTCATGCTTATAATCTCAGCCGGGAGACTGGCTTTAGTCCAGGAGTTTAAGACCAAACTAGGCAGCAAAGTGAGACCCTCGTCTCTACCAAAAAAAAAAAAAAAAAAAAAAAAAAAAGCCCAAATCTTTTATTCTTTTTCTTTCTTTCTTTCTTTCTTTTTTTTTTTTTGAGACAGAGTCTTGCTCTGTCGCCCAGGCTGGAGTGCAGTGGCGATACCAGCTCATTCAACCTCCACCTCCCGGGTTCAAGTGATTCTCCTGCCTCAGCCTCTGGAGTAGTTGGGACTACAGGCGCGCCCCACCATGCCCGGCTAATTTTTGTATTTTTAGCCGAGACGGGGTTTCACCATTGTTGGCCAGGCTGGTCTGGAACTCCTGACCTCAAGTGATCCGCCCGCCTCGTCCTCCCAAGAAGGCCCAATTCAAATGGCCCTCCTCTTTGAATCCTTTCCCAACATATTGTTCTCTGCATTAACCGAGTTCCCGTCTCACCGGATTCTCATGGTCTCGGAGGTTCTCACGGTCTTCTCGATTGCACTGGGAAGACAGTGGCTAAGTTCCCACCATCTAGCCTGGTGCTTGGCACACAGGAGGCCCTCATGAATCACGAACTGAAGGGAAAAGGTGGAAATGGGACATCATAGGGCCAGAAGGGACACAGGCGAGCTCGCTCTCTCTCTCTTCCTGAGAGTTGGCAGTTGAGGAAACCCAGCCTACTTGGGATGCAACGGCCCTGGACCACGCGGGTCGTGCAGGGGCGTGACCGCTTAAAAAGGCGGGTGGCTGAGCGGGCGCTGATTGGTCACCTAGCGGCTCACGCCGACCAAGGCCTTGTCAGAAGGCTTGAGGCCGAGCTCACGCTGTGCAAGACGACAGGGCCCTTCCCAAGGCGCGCGTGCGCACGGCCACTTGCACCCTGCCCTTTCAACCCCGTCGTCTCGTGCCCAGCACACCTTGGCTGGAACTGGTAGGGGCGTGGCCTGGCCTCAGGAACGCACTCTTGCTCTGCTCCTCACGCCTCGCGCAGGATCCTCGCGCCGGGAGGATTCGCACCCAACCCCAAGCCTGGTTGGGAACGTGGTGTCCGAGACCGTCTGGGATCCCCGCGCGCACGGCCGGCTTCCCGGGACCCGCGCGAGACGCTGTCTGATCGGGCTCCCTAGAGTGGGGCCCGGAGAAACCAGAACGGCGGGGGCAGCCTCACGCCATTTTGCACGCCCTGAGGCGGGTGCTGGAGGCCAAGGGGAATGGGGCGCGGGGCAGGGGGCCTCCCCCAGCACTAGCTGGGCTTAGGGGAACCCGGGATCCCCACAGGAACCTCCCTCGGGGGGGCTCAGGGGAATAGAACATGCTCTGGGTGCAGGGCCACGGGCGACGGAGTTTGGGTTTGAAGCCGGGGGTCCAGGTTCGAGTTTGAGGAACGGAAGACTCTGTTTGTGTTGGAAATCCGGGCTCTCGAGTTCTGATCTGGGATCTCGGGATTTGTGTCTAGGGGTGACTAGTTCTGGAATCTGAAGAGCTTGAGTTTTGTGACTGGAAGCTTTCTCCTTGGAATCCAGAGATCCCAATTTGGGGATCTGGAAGTCTTAGTTCTGAGTTATGATGTAACATTTTGAGAGTCTGGAGCCTGATTTGGGGCAACTGAAGCCTCAGTATAGATTTAGGGCCTAAATCCCAATGTAGAGTATGAAGCTTTAGGATCTGGAGTCGCAGTTTGAGTCTTTAGAAGCACGTTTTAGGGCCTGGAGTGCCCACATTGAGTATGGGAGCTCCAGTTTTAGGGTCTGGGGTTTCAGAGTAGGACCCACATTCGAGATCTCAGTTTTAGGGTTGGGGCCACAATTTGAGGGACAGTTTGGACGTCTAAGAGGTCAATCTGGAGGAGTGAGATTTGTTTCATAGGGGCCTGGATTTCTTATCTTAGGATATAGGTTCATAGTGTTACAGCTTGCAGTCTGTAATCTTAGTATTAGGATCATATTTGAAGATCAGAAGTTGACAGTTTGAGGGTCTGGGGTAGCTCAGTATTAGAATTTAGGGTTTGTAGGTTTGTGAGGGCTCCTTTTTTTTTGTTTTTGAGACAAGGTCTCACTTTGTCACCCAGGCTGGAGTGTAGTAGTGCGATTTTAGCTCACTGCAGCCTTGACCTCCTGGGCTCAAACCATCCCCCCACCTCAGCCTCCCAAGTAGCTGGGACTACAAGCATGTGCCACTATGCCCAGGTAATTTTTTTTTTTTTTTTGTAGAGGTGGAGTTTTGTCATATTGCCAGGCTGGTCTCAAACTCCTGAGATCAAGCAATCCTCCTGCCTTGGCCTCCCAAAGTGCTAGGATTACAGGCGTGAGCCACTGTACCTGGCTTTGGAAGGGCTCCAAAGTGAGGATTTAGGTCCTCATTTTGGGACTCTAAAGTATTAGTTTTAGTGCCTTTTTAGAGGTTTAGGGGTTTGTTTTTGTTTTTGTTTTTGTTTTTTGAGACACAGTCTCACTCTGTTGTCCAGGCTGGAGTGCAGTGGCTTAATCCTGGCTCAGTGCAACCTCCGCCTCCCAGGTTCAAGTGATTCTCCTGCCTCAGCCTCCCAAGT
The DNA here is from genome assembly GCF_028858775.2 of Pan troglodytes. Taxonomy (NCBI): domain Eukaryota; kingdom Metazoa; phylum Chordata; class Mammalia; order Primates; family Hominidae; genus Pan; species Pan troglodytes. Next base: position 48,692,493 of record NC_072418.2, read on the forward strand.
AGCTGGGATTACAGTCGTGCACCACCACGCCCGGCTAATTTTTGTATTTTTAGTAGAGATGGGGTTTCACCATGTTGGCCAGGCTGGTCTCAAACTCCTGACCTCGAGTGATTTGCCTGCCTCGGCCTCCCAGAATGCTGGGATTACAGGTGTGAGCTACCACTTCTGGCCAAGGTTTAGCTGTTTAATTTGGGTCTTTGGGCCCATAATTTGTTGGGGCTAGGGACTCTTATTTTGGGATCTCTGGGTGCTCAAAGAAGCATGATAGGGAAGATGAAGGGTGCCCATCAGGGTTCCTGCCCATCCTTCCTGCAATCCCAGAGGTCACTAATCATTCTTTTTCCCTCTTTGCAGATGTTTGGTTCCAGCAGATACTTGGGTTCCTCTGAACAGCCCAGAGCTAATTCACTGGGTCCCAGTGACAGGTAAGGGCTTGCCCCATCTCCCTTATAGCCCCAGCCACTCTCATTGAATAATAATAACAAAAACATTTGCTGAGCATTTACCGTTTGCTAGACTCTTTGCCAAACCTTTTGTTTGTATGATAACTGTTAATCCATACAACAATCTCATGAGGAAGTTGTGTACAAAGATGCCTACCATTTTCCAGATGAGAGTACTCTGCGGTGATCGGCAAAGATCATTTCTTATTTATTTATTTATTTACTTATTTTTGAGACAGGGTTTCACTCCTGTTGCCCAGGCTGGAGTGCAGTGTTGCGATCCCAGCTCACTGCAACCTCCGCCTCCTGAACTCAAGTGATTCTCCTGCCTCAGCCTCCCCAGTAGCTGGGACTACAGGCGCATGCCTCCATGCCTGGCTAATTTTTGTATTTTTTGTAAAGATAGGGTTTTGCCATTTTCCCCAGGCTAGTCTTCAACTCCTGGCTTCAAGTGATCTACCTGTCTCAGCCTCCCAAAGTGCTGGGATTACAGGTGTAAGCCACCATGCCCAGCCCATTTCTTTTTTTATTTTTAGGGCAAAGATAACTTCTAAGGTCCTTGCAGCCTGTGACATTCTGAGTTTGTTTGTTTTCAGAGTTAGGGTATCACTCTGTTGCCCACGCTAGAGTGCAGTGGTGGCATCATAGCTCACTATAGCCTCGGACTCCTGGGTTTGAGCCTGGGCTTGATCCTCCTGTTTCAGCCTTCCGAACAGCTAAGATTACAGGCACATGCCACCACACCCAGCCAGTTTTTCTATTTGTTGTAGTGACAGGGTCTTGCTATGTTGCATAGGCCTGTCTTGAACTTCTGGCCTCAAGTGATCCTCCTGTCTTATCTTCCCAAAGTGCTGGAATTACTAAGCCACCACGCCCAACTGACATTCTGAGTGTCTTTCTTTCTTTCCTTTTTTTTAAGACAGAGTCTAACTCTGATGCCCAGGCTGTAGAGTGCAGTGGCGTGATCTTGGTTCACTGCAACCTCTGCCTCCCAGGCTCAAGCGATTCTCCTGCCTCAGCCTCCCAAGTAGCTGGGATTACAGGTGCCCGCCACTATGCTCAGCTAATTTTTTTGTGTGTATTTTTAGTAGAGACAGGGTCTCACTGTGTTGGCCAGGCTGGTCTTGGACTCCTGACCTCGTGATCCGCCCGCTGGAGTGCAGTGGCGTCATCTGGGCTCACTGCAAGCTCAACCTCCTGGATTCACGCAATTCTCCTGCCTCAGCCTCCTGAGTAGCTGGGACTACAGGCGCCCGCCACCATGCCTGGCTAATTTTTTATATATTTTTTAGTAGAGATGGGGTTTCACCATGTTAGCCAGGATGGTCTCGATCTCCTGACCTCGTGATCCGCCCGCCTCAGCCTCCCAAAGTGCTGGGATTACAGGCGTGAGCCACTGCGCCCAGCCTTTTTTTTTTTTTTTTTGAGATGGAGTTTCACTCTTGCTGCCCAGGCTGGAGTGCAATGGCATGAACTCGGCTCTCTGCAACCTCCGCCTCCCGGGTTCAAGCGATTCTCCTGCCTCAGCCTCCCGAGTAGCTGAGACTACAGGCGCATGCCACCACGCCCAGCGAATTTTTGTATTTTTAGTAGAGATAGGGTTTCACCCTGTTGTTCAGGCTGGTCTCGAACTCCTGATCTCAGGTGATTCACCCGCCTCGGCCTCCCAAAGTGCTAGGATTACAGGTGTGAGTCAGCAAGCCTGGCCTCTTTCCTTTTTTTTTTTTTTGAAACAAGGTCTTGCTCTGTCACCTAGGCTGGAATGTGGAATGCAGTGGTGCAATCCCAGCTGACTGCAGCCTCGACCTTCTGGGCTCAAACAATCTTCCCATCTCAGCCCCCTGAGTAGCTGGGACCATAGGCGTGCACCACCACGCCTGGCTAATTTTTGTATTTTTCGTAGAAATGGGTTTTTGCCATGTTGCCGAGGCTGGTCTCAAACTCCTGGGATCCAGTGATCCACCGAGCCTCCCAAAGTGCTGGGGTTACAGGCCTGGCTCTTTCTTTTTAGACAGGGTCTTGCTCTGTTCCCCAGGCTGGAGTGCAGTGACACGATCACAGTTTACTGCAGCTTTGACCTCCCAAACTGAAGCAGTCCTCCCACATCAGCCTCCCAAGTATGCAGGACCACAGGCACACGCCACTATGCCCAACTAATTAAAAAACAAAAAATTGGCCAGGTGTGGTGGCTCACACCTATAATCTCAGCACTTTGGGAGGCCAAGGTGGGTTGATCACTTGAGGTCAGGAGTTTGAGTCCAGCCTGGCCAACATGGTGAAACTCCATCTCTACTAAAAATACAAAAATTAGCTGGGCATGATATAATCCCAGCTACTTGGGAGGCTGAGACAGGAGAATCGCTTGAACCCAGGAGGCAGAGGTTGCAGTGAGCCGAGATCGCGCCATTGCACTCCAGCCTGGGCAACGAGTGAAACTCTGTCTCAAAAAAAAAAAAAAAAAAAATTGTGGACAGGGTCTCACTATGCTGCCTACACTGGTCTGAAACTCCTAGGCTCAAGTGATCTTCCTGCCTCAGCCTCCAAAAGTGCTGGGATTACAGGCGTGAGCCACCATGTCTTTACTTCCTTTCTTTTATTCACGCATTCATTCATCCATCAAGCACTTACCAAGTGTAATGAATCTTATAGAGGGAATTTTCACAGCAGATTGGAGGTTGGATCAGATTTCTCCCTCCCTCCAAAGTCTGGATAAAGAAAAAATAAGGCCAAGTTCATATTAACCCCTACCATCTCCCCCAGTGACTTTCCATCCAACTATCTCTTCATTAACTCCAAAATTAAGCATCTACGGGGTTATGTCCTGATAAACCCATCATAAACTGAAAATATTGTATGTCAAAAATGCATGGTTGATGGCTCAGGCCTGTAATCCCAACACTTGGCGAAGCCAAGGTGGGCTGATCACTTGAAGTCAGGAGTTTGAGACCAGCCTGGCCAACAGGGCAAAACCCCATCTCTACTAAAGATACAAAATTTAGCCAGGCATGGTGGTGTGTGCCGGTAATCCCAGCTACTCAGGTGGCTGAAGCAGGAGAATCACTTGAACCTGGGAGGCGAAGGTTGCAGTGAGCCAAGATCGCGCCGCTGCGCTCCAGCAACAGAGCAAGACTCAGTCTAAAAAAAGAAAAAAAAGCATAGCTGATTGGGAGCTGTGGCCCAGTGTTGCTGCCCAGCACAGTAAGAGAAGTATGGCTTCTACTGAATTTGTATGGCTTTCACACCATCGTAAAGTCGAAAAATGTTAAGTCCGACTGTTGTAACACGAGGACTGTGTGCTTTGTTTAGGTTCTCTACCTAGATACTATGCTCAGAAGAAGCACCATGAAGAAAATGAAGAATGCCTATCCTGCTGCCCATTCCTCCTGGAATTTTAGAGTTGCCCACAATTCATACTTTCATCCCCCTTTCTAGATATGGGGGTCCTTGTATTGATAAAGACTGTTAGTTGCGAAGAACAGAAACCTAGCAAAAACTGGCTTAAGCATAAAAAGGGATTTATTGGATCATTTAAACAAAAAATTCAGGGATGTCGGCCTTGGCTGGTTCCAGGATGGAGGTTAAATGATGTTGCCGGGAATCTGCGTCTCTTGGCTCTGGTATTGTCTGTGTTGGCTTCTGTCTCAAGCAGGTTCTCCCTTTGCTTTATTTATATATTTTATCTTATTGTTTGTTTGTTTGAGATGGAGTCTTGCTCTGTCGCCCAGACTGGAGTGCAGTGGCGTGATAGCTCAGCGCAACCTCTGCCTCCTGGGTTCAAGGGATTCTCCTGCCTCAGCCTCCCGAGTAGCTGAGATTACAGACATGTGCTACCAGGCCTGGCTAATTTTCTCATAGTTTTAGTGAAAACGGGGTTTCACCATGTTGGTCAGGCTGGTCTCGAACTCCTGACCTCAAATGATCTGCCTGCCTCAACCTCCCAAAGTGCTGGGATTACAGGCATGAGTCATTGTGCCCAGCTGCGGGTTGTCCCTTTGGAAGGGCAAGATGGTTCCCAGCAGTTCCAGGTCTATATCTTGCCAACTCCATATACCCAGAAGAGAAAACATCTTTCTAAGATTGATTGACTCTGATTGGCCAAACCTAGGATTACCACTCCAACCCTGAACCAATCACTGTGACTATTCTTGGCAGGACCTTGGTTTTGTGCTCCCTAGTGGAAGGGGAAGATAAGGTCAACCCCTCCGAACCACATGGACTGAGAATGGAGGAGAAATGGTTGCTCAAAGGAAAACTGAGGTACTGTTAACAGAAAAGGGGGGATTGGATGTTGGCCAAGCAAAAACATAGCCCATTGTTCAACACCTCTTACCCCTAAAATCATTCTGACAAATGACTGTACACACATGCTTTCTTTCTTCCTTTTTTTTTTTTGAGACAGAGCTTTGCTCTTGTTGCCCAAGCTGGAGTGCAGTGGCACAATCTCGGCTCACTGTAACCTCTGCCTCTAGGGTTTAAGTGATTCTCCTGCCTCAACCTCCCGAGTAGCTGGGATTACAGGCACGTGCCACCACGGCCAGCTAATTTTTTGTATTTTTAGTAGAAACAGGGTTTCACCATGTTAGTCAGGCTGGTCTTGAACTCCTGACCGCAGGTGATCTGCCTGCCTTGGCCTCCCAAGGTGCTGGGATACAGGCGTGAGCCACTGCACCCGGCCCCACACGCTTTCTTGAACTAACATTTCATGAACACTCCCTATGTACCAGGCACTATACGAAACACCTTCCAGATAAGATCAAGGTTTTCCTAGCCACCTCCATTTTGTAAAGGAGGAAGAAACAGGCACAGAGAAGTGAAAGCAGTTGCCCAAAGTCACACAGCAAGTGGAGGAACTAGGATTTGAATCCCAGTCTTTCTGCTTCAAAAACTGGAGCTTATATATCAACCTTTATGCCACCTCCTGGGACTGTCCCCTGCTTTGTCCCACTTTGGGGCAGCTCTTACTCTTACATCCCTACACACTATTAAAACAAATGAAGGCCGGGCACGGAGGCTCACGCCTGTAATCCCAAAACTTTGGGAGGCCAAGGCGGATAGATCCGAGGTCAGGAGATTGAGACCATCCTGGCCAACATGGTGAAACCCCGTCTCTACTAAAAATACAAAAATTAGCTGGGCATGGTGTTGCGTGCCTGTAGTCCCAGCTACTGGGGAGGCTGAGGCAGGAGAATCGCTTGAACCCAGGAGACGGAGGTTGCAGTGAGCCGAGATCGTGCCACTGTACTCCAGCCTGGGCAACAAGGCGGGACTCCATCTCAATAATAATAATAATAATAATAATAATAATAACAATGATAATAAAGTAACTAGGGTATGTTCAGGTTGATTAGCTCAGGGAAAAGGAAACTTGAGAATTAGGTTCATATGCCACTTTAGAAGTCTGAGCAGCTATCCCAAGACCTCTCAGTATTCATTAATTCAATAATTCTTTATTGAGCACCCACTAAGTGTTAGGCATTATTCCAGGACTTAAGGGATATAACCAGCGCAGCATTATGGCTTCTGTGGGCCCTATACAATTTTACCTTCTTGATCCCCTTCTTCCATAGAAAAATATTAACGCTGGATGCGGTGGCTCACGCCTGTAATCCCAGCACTTTAGGAGGCCAAGGCGGGCAGATCACGAGGTCAGGAGTTCGAGACCAGTCTGGCCAACATGGTGAAACCCCGTCTCTACTAAAAATACAAAAATTGGGAGGCATGGTGGCGGGCACCTGCAATCCCAGCTACTTGGGTTGCTGATGCAGAAGAATCGCTTGAATCTGGGAGGAGGAGGTTTCAGTGAGCCGAGATCGCACCACTGTACTCCAGCCTGGACAAGAGCGAGACTCTGTCTCGGGGGAAAAAAAAAAGAAAAATATTAACAATTGTGGTTTATGATAGTATTGATATGAAGACAAGTATACTACAGATGGGGTGATATTTATTTTTTGTTCTAATTTAAAAGGAATTAGAATATTTTCATGAGCCCCTAAAAGTATCATGGGTTCCAAGCACTGTGCTTTCTGCATTTTATGGATAAATCAGCCTGGGATATAGCAATAAATAAGACAAAAATTCTTGCCCTGTGGCGTGTGCCTGTAATCCCAGCTACTTGAGAGGCTGAGGTAGGAGAATCACTCTAGCCCAGGAGGTGGAGGTTGCGGTGAGCCAAGAGCCTGCCACTGCACTCCAGCCTGGGCAACAGAGCAAAACTCTGCCTCAAAAACCAACCAACCAACCAACCAATTCTTGCCCTCATGGAGTTCATATTTATAATTAATAAATTAATGAAAGAAATAAGATTTCACAGCCTGTACAATATAGAGAGACCCCGTCTCCAAAAAAGAATTTATTTTAAAATTTATTTTATTTTATTTATTATTTATTTATTTATTTTTTGAGACGGAGCTTTTGCTCTTGTTGCCCAGGCTGGAGTGCAATGGCATGATCTCGGTTGCTCACTGCAACCTCCACCTCCTGGGTTCAAGTGATTCTCCTGCCTCAGCCTCCCAAGTAGCTGAGATTACAGGCACCTGCCACCACACCTGGCTAATTTTTGTATTTTTAGTAGAGACAAGATTTCACCATGTTGATCAGACTGGTCTTGAACTCCTGACCTCAGGTGATCCACCTGCCTTGGCCTCCCAAAGTGCTGGGATTACAGGCGTGAGCCACCACGCCCAGCTTAAAATATATTTTTAAAAGTTTTTTGTAGATGCAGGGTCTCACTATGTTGCCCAGGCTGGACTTAAACTCCTGGGGTCAAGGGACCATCCTGCCTTGGCCTCTGAAGTGCTGGGATTACAGGTGTGAGCCACTGCACCCAGCCTTGTCTCTACAAAAAAATTTTAAAAATAGCCTGGCATGGTGGTGCATGCCTAAAGTCCCAGCTACTCGGGAGACTGAAGCAGAAGGATTGCTGGAGCCCAGGAGTTTGAGGTTACAGTGAGCTATGATTGTGCTATTACATGTGAGCCTGGGTGACAGAGCAACTCGTTGTCTCTTTAAAAACAAACAAGCAGGCCAGGCGCGGTGGCTCACGCCTGTAATCCTAGCACTTTGGGAGGCCGAGGCGGACAGATCATGAGGTCAGGAGATTGAGACCATCCTGGCTAACACGGTGAAACCCCGTCTCTACTAAAAATACAAAAAATTAGCCAGGCGTGGTGGCAGGCACCTGTAGTCCCAGCTACTTGGGAGACTGAGGCAGGAGAACGTGAGGGTGAGGCTGAGGAGGTGTAATCCCGGGAGGCGGAGTTTGCAGAAGCTGAGATCGCGCCACTGCACTCCAGCCTGGGTGACAGAGCAAGACTCTGTCTCAAAACAAACAAACAAAACAAAACAACAACAACAACAACCAGGGCAACAGAACATTCCAAACAGAGAAGGCAGAAATAAAATTGGCAGTTTAGAGAAACAGAAAGAAAACCTATGTGACTGGAGCTGACCTGTTCCCTGAAAACCCAGAGGGCACAGCTGGGATTAGTGGATGCAAATATACAGATTGTGAGGGAAGAAATTGGCTAAAACCCGAACCATCCAGCAAAGAAAAGAGGCAGCTCTGGGAGGTGGTACCTGGCTCCTGGAGGCCCCTGAGAGCGGAGCCCAGGTTGTACTTCTTCAGGACTACTGCCCAGACACTGGGGATGCCAAGACATTGGGATTCCCATCCACTCAGTTGCTCCCTTTCTAACCTCTGTGTTTACCCAGAAGGTTCACCTGGTGCTTTGTAAAACCCAGAATAAACACCCAGGGACTATGGTTTATACGAAACCCTCTGAGACAAGGTCAAATAACACCTTGAACTTTATAAGTAGACCTGGACACTTTTTCTTCCTTGCTTCCTGAGTTGTTTCTTGTCGGGTCTGCCAAGGGCCCCTCTAGAACACATGGGAAATAATGTGATATATATATATTTATTTATTTATCAGGGCTAGACAGGAGTTTACGCTCAGCCTACTCAATTTATCTCGAAGGATAGAACCCCAGCACCCCCTTGGCTCAAAGTTATGGTTTCTACCAGGAGGTAACTTGGGGACTCATCAGTGATTTTTTTTCTTTTTTTGAGACAGAGTTTTGTTCTGTTGCCCAGGTTGGAGTGCAGTGGTGCGATCTTGGCTCACTGCAACCTGTGCCTCCTAGGCTCAAGCAATTCTCCTGCCTCAGCCTCCCGAGTAGCTGGGATTACAGGCACGTGCCACCACACCTGGCTGATTTTTGTATTTTTAGTAGGAACAGGGTTTCGCCATGTTGGCCAGGCTGGCCTTGAACTCCTGGGCCCAAGTCATCTGCCCACTTCAGCTTCCCAAAGTGCTGGGATTACAGGTGTGAGCCACCATGCCCGGCCAACTTTTTATTTTTTCATAAAGGCGAGGTCTCACTTTTTTGCTCAGGCTGGTCTTGAACTCCTGAGCTCAAGTGATCCTCCCACCCTGACCTCCCAAAGTGCTGGGATTACAGATGTGAGCCACCACACTCAGTCAAAAGCAAAGCATGGCCTCTTCATGTATTGGTGACACCACACTTGCCACTTAGCATTTAGATCAATTTCCTTTTACAAGCTTCTTATTTTTACTTTTTTTTTTTTTTTTTTTGAGACAGTCTGGCTCTGTCACCCACAATCTCAGCTCACTGCAGCTTCCGCCTCTCAGGTTCAAGCAATTCTCGTGCCTCAGCCTCCTGAGTAGCTGGGATTATAGGCATCATGTCCAGCTAATTTTTGTATTTTTAGTAGAGATGGGTTTTTGCCATGTTGGCCAGGCTGGTCTTGAACTCCTGACCTCAAGTGATCAGCCCACCTCAGCCTCCCAAAGTGCTGGGATGACAGGTGTGAGTCACCATGCCCGGCCTCCTTTTACAAGTTTCCATAACACCAAGCAACACTTTTTTCTTTATCACGGCTAGCTTCATAGACATATGACCTGGGCAGTCACATAGGGCCCTGTGCTTAGGATGGTCCAATGCTTGGTTTGATGCTCTGCTCTCAGCATCTTTTTTTTGTTTTGTTTTGTTTTTGAGACGGAGTTTTGCTCATGTTGCCCAGGCTGGAGTGCAATGGCGCGATTTCGGCTCACCGCAACCTCTGCCTCCCAGGTTCAAGCTATTCTTCTGCCTCAGCCTCCCTAGTAGCTGGGATTACAGGCATGTGCCACCACACCTGGCTAATTTTGTATTTTTAGTAGAGACAGGGTTTCTCCATGTTGGTCAGGCTGGTCTTGAACTCCTGACCTTTAGTAGAGACAGGGTTTTTCCATGTTGGTCAGGCTGGTCTCGAACTTCCGACCCCAGGTGATCTGCCTGCCTTGGCCTCCCAAAGTGCTGAGATTGCAGACATGAGTCACCACGCCTGGCCTGCTCTCACCACCTTGAAATTCTCAATTTTTGAACAAGAGGCTCCACATTTCCATTTACAATGGCCTCTGAACCCAGTAAATTATGTAGCTTTTTCTGATCTTACTTGCAATTTTGTTTGTGTGACAATTTGATTAATTACTTTAGCCACAACTATACTGTAATCTCCAGAAGAAGGGGCTGTATTTGTTCTTGGTGTTTTTTGTTTTATTTTTCAAGACAGGGTCTCATTCTTTCACCCAGACTAGAGTATAATGGAGTGATCACGGCTCACTGCAACCTCGACCTCCGTGGCTCAAGTGATCCTCCTGCCTCAGCCCCCCAAGTAGCTGGGACTATAGGCACGCGCCACCGGCATGGTGGAGTGCGCTTCTTTTTTTTTTTTCTTTTTTTTTTTGAGACGGAGTCTCGCTCTGTTGCCCAGGCTGGAGTGCAGTGGCGTGATCTCAGCTCACTGCAATCTCCGTCTCCTGGGTTCAAGCTATTCTCCTGCCTCAGCCTCCCGAGTAGCTGGGACTACAGGCGCCCGCCACCACGCCTGGCTAATTTTTCTATTTTTAGTGGAAATGGGGTTTCACCGTATTGGCCAGGCTGGTCTCGAACTCCTAACCTTGTGATCTGCCTGCCTCGGCCTCTCAAAGTGCTGGGATTACAGGCATGAGTCACCGCACCTGGCCGGTGGAGCGCACTTCCACAAAAAATAAAAAAATTAGCCAGCCAGCAATTCTCCTGTCTCAGCCTCCCAAGTTGCTGGGATTACAGGCGCCCACCACCATTCCTGGGTAATTTTTTGTATTTTTAGTAGAGACAGGGTTTTACCATGTTGGCCAGGATGGTCTCGAGCTCCTGAGCTCAAGTGATCCACCCGCCTCAGCTGCCCAAAATGCTAGGATTACAGTCATGAGCCACCGCGCCCAGCCGAGACAACTTATTTCATGTCCTTATTTATTAATTCACTTAGCAAATACACAGTGAGTCATCACAATATGCCAGACCCTGTTCTAGGTGCTAGGGGTACAGTGGTACCCCCGACACAGGTGACAGCCTGGTGAAGTGATCAGAGGTGTGTGAGCACCAGGGTGAGGGGGCCTTAGCAGAGCTACTTCACACATCCTGTGGAATGACAATCAGTTGATGGGAGAGAGACAAAGAAGCAAGGGAGGACACCAGAATGGTCAGCTGGGGCAGGATGCAAATGATAAGCCATATTAGGAACTTTTCTTTTTTGAGATAGGGTCTCACTCTGTCGCCCAGGCTGGAGTGCAGTGGCATGATCTCAGCTCACTGCAACCTCCACCTCCCAGGTTCAAGAGATTCTCCTGCCTCAGCCTCCCCAGTAGCTGGGATTACAGGCGTCTGCCACCACGCCTGGCTAATTTTTGTATTTTTATTATTTATTTATTTATTTATTTTGAGACGGAGTCTTACTTTGTCTCCCAGGCTGGAGTGCAGTGATGCAATCTTGGCTCACTGCAACTTCCACCTCCCGGGTTCAAGGGATTCTCCTGCCTCAGCCTCCCAAAGTGCTGGGATGACAGGCATCAGCCACTGCACCCACCCCACATTAGGACCTTAAACTTGATCCTTAACAATGGGATGGCATGGAGAGGTTTGAAGCAAGAGAGTGACGTGGTCAGATTTGTGTTTCAGAAAGGTCACCCTGACTCTAGCAGACAGTAGGGATGGAAGAGGCCAAATGGCAGGGTTGAGTGAACTATCAGGATGTTAACACATGGACTAGGGCAGGGCTGTGGGGTTGAAGAGAAGGTCATGGAAGAGGAGTGGGTAAGATTTGGTGACTGACTGATTAAGGGCTAAGGGAAAGTAACAAGTACGGGTGATGCCTGGGATTCTGTCCTCGGTGTCCAGGGTGGGGTGCGGGCAGCCCTAAAATGAGTAACACAGACAGGAGGTTTGCGGGTTGGATATGGAATTCAGTTTTGGATGTCCTAACCAAAACCAGCTCCTGTCCCCAAACAGGAATCAGAGGAACCAAAACAAGCTCCTGTCCCCAAACAAGAAGCAGAGGAAAAACCACACTAGCAAGCTGCAAGAGTTGGCACTGCTGCTGCCCATAGCCCTGAAGACGGGGACCCAGAAGCTCACAAAGGTACAGGGACTAGAGGAGAGGGGCCAGATTTGGGACGCAGGTCTTTAAATAGCAGCAAATGGGTCACCCTCTCCTGGGAAACCTGGACAGATCCTTTCAGTGGCAGCATTCAAATGGGAATGGTGCTACTCTGAACGGGAATTTCCGGGAGTCTGTGATCCCATAACTAGGTGCCTGGAGGATCCTTTTTTGCAAAGGAGAGAGGAGAAACCGGGCTGGGGAAATAGAGATAGCACGAAGATCATTTTTCCAGGAATCAAATAGCCATGGGTTTGAGCCCTCTAGCTTCACAGCTACAGAACTCTGGGCAGTTTCTCAGGCTACCCAGACTTTCTTTTTTTCTTTGTTCTTTTTTGTTTTTGAGAGTCCTGAGTAGCTGGGACTACAGGCACAGGCCACCACACCCAGCTAATAGTTTTTTTGTATTTTTAGTAGAGACAGGGTTTCACCATATTGGTCAGGCCGGTCTCAAATTCCTGACCTCAGGTGATCCATCCGCCTTGGCCTCCGAAAGTGCTGGGATTACAGGCGTTAGCCACTGTGGCCAGCCAAATTTATTCTCTTATGGTTCTGGAGTTCAGAAGTCCAATATCAGTCTCAGTGGCTTTTTCACTTGTTTGGTTGTTTTGGGGTTTTTAGGTTTTGTTTTGGGGTTTTTAGGTTTTGTTTTGTTTTGTTTTGTTTTTGAGACAGGATCTCGCTGTCTCACCCAGGCTACAGTGTAGTGGCTGGACCTCAGCTCACTGCAGCCTCTGCTTCCCAGGCTCAAGCAATCCTCCCACCTCAGCCTCCCGAGTAGCTGAGACTACAGGCTCATGCCACACTCGGCTAATTTTTTATAGTTTTGGTAGAGACGAGGTTTTACCATGTTGCCCAGGCTAGTCTCAAACTCCTGACCTCAAGTGATCCGCCCACCTTGGCCTCCCAAAGTTCGGGGATTACAGGCATAAGCCACTGCACCCAGCCAGTCTCACTGGTTTAAAGTCAAGTTGTCAGCAGGGTTGGTTCCTCTTAGAAGCTCTAGAGAGTTTGTTTCCTTTCTTTTTGCCAACTTCTGGGGGCTGCCTGCATTCCTTGACCCATCATGGTCCCTCAAAGCCAGCATGGAAGCATCTTCAAATGTCTTTCCTGTCCTACCGCTTCTGTTGTCACATTGCCTTCCCTGCCTTTGACATTCCTACCTCTGTAAGATTATATGTGATTACACTGGGCCCACCCAGATAAACAGGAATAATCAGGCCATCTCAAGATCCTTAACACAGCGGGCTCAGTAGTTTGGGAGGCCGAGGTGGGTGGATCACCTGAGGTCAGGAGTTTGAGACCAGCCTGGCCAACATGGTGAAACCCCGTCTCTACTAAAAATACAACAAATTAGCCAGGAGTGGTGGCGCGTGCCTATAATCCCAGCTACTCAGGAGGCTGAGGCGGGAGATTTGCTTGAACCTGGGAGGCAGAGGTTGCAGTGATCCGAGATCGCGCCATTGCACCCCAGCCTAGGCAACAGAGCAAGACTCTGTCTCAAAAGAAAAAAAAAAAAAAGATCCTTAACTCAATCATATCTGCAAAGTCCTTTCTTTCTGCCATACAAGGCAACATATTCATAGGTTCTGGGGACTAGGACATGGACATCTTTGGAACTTTGGGGGGATGCATTATACAGTCCACGATGGTGCTAAAATATTTGAGGAATGTGAGTTTTTGGCATGCATAGGTGCTGGAATAGCCCTTGGGGAGCCAGAGATGACTATGACACAGTCCCTCCCCTTGAGGAATGGCAGTCTTGTCAGGGGACTGGCGATGTTTCATAAATGACCGGATGGCCACATCTCTTGGAATTCTCCCCAGGCCTCAGCCTACTTATTTACCATGTGTCCTCTGCTGTCTTCAGAACCCCTCTTCTCCCACCTCTTCATCCTTCCCTCAGCTGCATCACGGGGTCCTGCTCCACAGACAACCCGCATCCCGGGGCCGTGGGACATGCTCAGTCCAGTGCTCCGCGCCATAGCGGGAGCTGTGAGAATTGCCTCTCCTGTGTTAGAGACTTGGGGTGCAGCTTTGATTCAGAGTGTCCTTCCTCACCACTCTGGCTGGTGAATTGCCCCCTGCCCCGTCTGATCATGTAGGTTCTCCCTCTGACCATGAACACCCCCAGCGTATCACTGCAATTACTTCCTTGTTTCCGACCTCCTTCAGGTGGAGTTCTGCGAGAGCCATAAAGGAGACATCTCTGTCCCCCTTGCCCACAGGGCCTAGCAAGAGCAGAGAGCAGACAGCAGACAGCAGTAACAACCGTTCCCAACTTACTGAGCGTTCCAGGTGTCAGACCTTGAGTGCTAAGTGTCTTAGATACATTTTTCTCATTTAACTCTCCCGCAAGGCTTGTGAGAGATGTATGGCTATGCTCATTCTTTGGTCTGAGGAAACTGAAGTGCAGAGAATGGTCACATCGCCCACAGGCACAGAGTTGAGATAGAAAGAGAGACAGAGAGAAAGAGAGAGGGAGGGATTCAGATGTGGCCAGGCACAGTGGCTCACACCTGTAATACCAGCACTTTGGGAGGCTGAAGCAGGCAGATTGCTTGAGATTAGGAGTTCGAGACCAGCCTGGGCAATGTGACGAAAGTCCATCTCTACAAAAAATACAAAAATTAGCCAGCCATGGTCCCCGCTACCCAGGAGGCTGAAGCAGGAGGATAGCTTGAGCCTGGGAAGTGGAGGTTGCGATGAGTCGAGATCGCACCACTGCACTCCAGCCTGAGCAACAGAGTGAGACCCTCTGTTTTTTTTTTGAGACGGAGTCTCACTCTGTACCCCAGGCTGGAGTGCAGTGGCACCATCTCGGCTCACTGCAAGCTCTGCCTCCTGGGTTCACGCCATTCTCCTGCCTCAGCCTCCCGAGTGGCTGGGACTACAGGTGCCCGCCACCATGCCCGGCCAATTAGTTTTTGTATTTTTAGTAGAGACGGGGTTTCACCATGTTAGCCAGGATGACCTCGATCTCCTGACTTCGTGATCCGCCCGCCTCGGGCTCTGAAAGTGCTGGGATTACAGGCGTGAGCCACCGCGCCTGGCCATGAGACCCCATCTTAAAAGAAATAGAGTCAGATGTATCTCACTCCAAAGGCTCTTGCCTTCAACCATTCTGTCACTCAAGGTTCAATAGATGTTTGTTGAATGACTGAATGAGCTCCCTTTGTTGGGACAGTTACAGGACCTGTTGATCTTACCTTCAGAAGGTCTTTGAGAGTCCAGACTCTGGTGTAGCCCCCAAGCTAACCTTCCTGAAGTTTCAATTACTGAGGCATCTGTCTTGAAATCTGGGATGATGCCCAATTGCTTTCTACATACAACCTTTATACTAGTAATAATAAGTAACATTTATATATTACTTCATGGTTTATAAGGACTTTTTCTTAGCGAGTGCCAACCATATGCTCCAAGCCTGGTATTAGAGATAATAAGCTTAAAAAGACTGAGGCTGGCCGGGTGCAGTGGCTCACACATGTAATCCCAGCACTTTGGGAGGCCGAGGTGGGTGGATCACTTGAGGTCGGTAGTTCGAGACCAACCTGGCCAACATGGTGAAACCTTGTCTCTACTAAAAATACAAAAATTAGCCAAGCGTGGTGGCACATTCCTGTAGCCCCAGCTACTCAGGAGGTTGAGGTGGGAGAATCGCTTGAACCTGGGAGTCAGAGGCTGCAGTGAGCTGAGATCGTACCACTGCACTTCAGACTGGGCAACAGACCGAGACTCCCTCTCAAAAAAAAAAAAAAAAAGACTGAGGCCAGGTGTGGTGGCTCATGCCTGTAATCCCAGCACTTTGGGAGGCCAAGGCGGGTGGATCACTTGAGCCCAGGAGTTTGAGACCAGCCTGAACAACATGGCGAAACCTCATCTCGATAAAAAATACAAAAAATTAGCTGGGCATGGTAGCATGCGCCTGTAGTCCCAGCTACTTGTGGGGCTGAGACAGGAGGATTGCTCGAGCCTAGGAGGTGGAGGTTGAAGTGAGCTGAGATGGTACCACTAAACTCCAGCCTGGCCAACAGAGCAAGAGACCCTGTCTCAAAAAAAAAAAAAAAAAAAAAGACCGAGCGCAGTGGCTCACGCCTGTAATCCCAGCATTTTGGGAGGCTGAGGTGGGCGGATCATGAAGTCAGGAGATTGAGACCATTCTGGCTAACATGGTGAAACCCCGTCTCTACTAAAAAATACAAAAAAATTAGCGAGGCGTGGTGGCGGGCGCCTGCAGTCCCAGCTACTCGCTGAAGCAGGAGAATGGCATGAACCCAGGAGGCGGAGCTTGCAGTGAGCCGAGATCGTGCCACTGCACTCCATCCTGGGCGACAGAACAAGATTCTGTCTCAAAAAAAAAAAAAAAAAAAAAGCGCAAAAAAAAAAAAAAACGAAAAAAGACTATTGGCCGGGCGTGGTGGCTCACACCTGGAATCCCAGCACTTTGGGAGACCAAGGCAGGCAGATCACAAGGTCAGGAGTTCGTGACCAGCCTAGCCAGCATGGTGAAACCCCGTCTCTACTAAAAATACAAAACATTAGCTGGGCCTGGTGGCACGCACCTCTAGTCCCAGCTACTCAGGAGGCTGAGGCAGGAGAATTGCTTGAACCTGGCAGGCAGAAGTTGCAGTGAGCTGAGATCGTGCCATTGCACTCCAGCCTGGGCAACATAGTGAGACTCTGTCTCAAAAAAAAAAAAAAAGAAAAAGAAAAAGAAAGAAAGACAGGGTTGAGCACAACAGCCAGGGCTCAAGACAACGTGGGGCTGCTGGGGACCAGAGACACAGAGGCTGCAGGAAGGACCCCATTCCCCACCCACCCCAACAATTCTTCAGTCGGCAGAGACCTTCTTGTTCTGCTATCTAGCCCTCACTGCAGACCAGTGAGACAGGGGCTACGGCTACAGGCTGGAGTGCAGTGGCATGATCTCAGCTCACTGCAACCTTTGCTTCCGGGGTTCTAGTGATTCTCCTGCCTCAGCCTCCTGAGTAGCTGGGATTACAGGTGCGCCCTACCACGCCCGGCTAATTTTTGTATTTTAGTAAAGACGGGGTTTCACCATGTTGGCCAGGCTGGTCTCGAACTCCTGACCTCAGGTCAGGTGATCCGGCCGCCTTGGCCTCCCAAAGTGCTGGGGTTACAGGCATGAGCCACTGTGCCTGGCCAATATAGGCCGTTTTTGAATCCCTTGTTATACTCTTTTATTTATAATGCTTATCACACAGACTCTGCTGGGTGATTTCACATACCCTAATTTATTTAGTTCTAATGATAATCATCTGAGCTAGAATTAATATCCTCATTCCCATCACACAGGTGAGAAGAACGAGGCTCAAAGAAATAAAAATGCCCCGTTGCCAATACACAGCCAGGAAGTGGCAGATTGGCCCCAGGTTCTCCAAAACCAGTGTCCTCTCGGCTGGGTCACCTCTGTCTCTTAGATCACAGGGTTAGATTATAGCTTCCTTCTTTTCTTTCTTTTTTTTTTTTTTGAGACAGAGTCTCGCTCTGTTGCCCAGGCTGGACTGCAGTGGCGTGATCTCGGCTCACTGCAACTTCCACCTCCTGGGTTCACACCATTCTCCTGCCTCAGCCTCCCAAGTAGCTGGGACTACAGGCGCCCGCCACCACACCTGGCTAATTTTTTATATTTTTAGTAGAGACAGGTTTTCACCGTGTTAGCCAGGATGGTCTTGATCTCCTGACCTCATGATCCTCCAGCCTCGGCTTCTCAAAGTGCTGGGATTACAGGAGTGAGCTACTGCGCCCGGCCTATTGCTTCCTTCTGTGGACCACAATGAATCATTTCAGTGACTGTCTGTGTTTTATACAACACCTTCACATGAGTCCCTTCATCAGACCATGTTTCCTGATTTGGAGTTTGGAAGATTATTGCTGTTGTCTTATTTTTCTAGGGATCCAATTTGATTCAAAAAGTACTTCCTGGTGTTCTTCCCTCACCATTTCCCCAGGATAACTCCTTCTACTCTTCAGATCTCAGTTTATTTATTTATTTGAGACAGAGTCTCTCTCTGTCACCCAGGCTAGAGTGCAGTGGCATGATCTCGGCTCACTGCAACCTCCACTGCCTGGGTTCAGGTGATTCTCTTGCCTCAGCTTCCCAGGTAGCTGAGACTACAGGCGTGCACCACTACACCTGGCTAATTTTTGTATTTTTAGGAGAGACTGGGTTTTGCTATCTTGGCCGGGATGGTCTTGAACTCCTGACCTCAAGTGATCCACCTACCTCGGCCTCCCAAAGTGCTGGGATTACAGGCATTAGCCACCACACCCGGCCCAGATCTCAGTTTAAATGCTACTTATTCAGAGAGGCCTTTTCAGACACGCTAATTTTGGAACCCCTTGTTATACTCTTTTATTTATAATGCTTATCACACAGTCGATCATTTTCGATGATTTGTGAGTTAAGATGTGTTGCTCTCACTAGATTGTAAGCTCCATGAAGTTGAACAAAAGCATCTCCTGTTTACTCTGACACACCTAGCCCCTAGTCAGTCGTAGTCTCTTTCAGCTTTGTGACTCCAGTACCAACTCAGGAGGTATTTGGTGGCTGCATGGATGATTCCTGCAGGGCAGGAGGCATCCTTCTTGGTACTTTGGGGAGACTCATTCCTTTGACAATCCCTGGCTTAGTGACCTCTCAATTCTGTGTGCTTGGGATGAGAAACCAATTTGCTACAGTCTCACCCTTAACTAGTTCATGGTCAGTGGCAGAGAATGAACAATGATTATAAAACAGTGCGGCAAGTGCCTTGGTGGAGGTAGGCCCAGGGTGTCACAAGACTGCAGGAAGGGGGCAGGTGAGGTGGCTCATGCCTGATCCCAGCATTTTGGGAGGCTGAGGCCGGCAGATCTTCTGAGGTCAAGAGTTCAAGACCAGCCTGACCAACATGGTGAAACCCCATCTCTACTAAAAATACAAAATTACTCGGGCATGGTAGTGCATGCCTGTAATCCTAGCTTCTTGGGAGGCTAAGGCAGGAGAATCAAATCGCTTGAACCCGGGAAGTGGAGGTTGCAGTGAGCTGAGAGTGCACATTGCCCTCCAGCCTGGGTGACAAGGGCAAACCTCTGTCTCAAAAAAAAAAAAAAAAAAAAAAGAGTGCAGGAGGGAACAGCTGACCCAGCCTGGGTGAGAGGCAGCACTTCTGGAAGAGGAGACCACTGTGCAGAGGCTCAGAGGAGGAGAAGCCTGTGAGGGAGTTCATGGGGAGAAGAGGAGGGCTTTGCAGATAGAGAATACAGCATGAGCCAGGGGCCAGGCAAGACGCCAGTAAGCGTGCGCCAAAAACTGCACCAGGAGGCAGGCGGACCCGGATTGAGATTCCAGCTCTGCTGCTCCATCTCTGCAGCCTTTATTTGAGACAGTCTTGCTCTGTTGCCCAGGCTGGAGTGCCATGGCACGATCTCAGCTCACTACAACCTCCACCTCTTGGGTTCAAGCGATTCTCCTGCTTCAGCCTCCTGAGTAGCTGGGACTACCGGCATGTACCATCATGCCTGGCTTATTTTTGTATTTTTATTAGAGACGGGGTTTTGCCATGTTGGCCAGGCTGGTCTTGAACTCTTAACTTCAAGTGATCCATCTGCTTCGGCCTCCCAAAGTGCCGGGATTACGGGTGTGAACCACTGTGCCCGGCCAATCTCTGTAGCCGTAGCAAGCCCCTTAGCACTTTGAGCCTCCGTTTCTGTAGCTGTAGCCCCTGTCTCACTAGGCTGCAGTGAAGGCTAGACAGCAGAACAGGAAGGTCTCTGCCAACTGAAGAATTGTTGGGGTGGGTGGGGAATGGGGTCCTGGCTGTGTCTCTGGTCCCCAGCAGCCCCACATTGTCTTGAGCCCTGGCTGTTGTGCTCAACCCTTTCTTTCTTTTTCTTTTTCTTTTTTTTTTTTTTTTTTTGAGACAGAGTCTCGCTATGTTGCCCAGGCTGGAGTGCAACGGCATGATCTTGGCTCACTGCAACCTCTGCCTCACGGGTTCAAGCAATTCTCCTGCCTCAGCCTCCCAAGTAGCTGGCATTACAGGCATGTGCCACCACACCCAGCTAATTTTTTGTATTTTTAGTAGAGACGGGGTTTCACCATGCTGGCCAGGCTGGTCTCGAACTCCTGACCTCGTGATCCGCCCACCTCGGCTTCTCAAAGTGCTGTGATTACAGGCGTGAGCCTGGCCAACCCTGTCTTTCTTTTGAGGCAGAAGGAGATTCTGGTGCATGTCCTGCAGTACATTCAGTACCTCCAGAGAAACATCGATGCCGCCAAGGCCTTGTTCAAATGCCACATCACCACTGGGGAAGGTGGACTTGCGGGTAAGTAGTTCAGCCAGTGTTTCCTGGTGCCTGTGATGTTCCAAGTGTTGTTCCAGCCATCAGGGATACTGAGTGACCCTTCCGTCAAGGCCTGGTACAGGGGACAAAGAGAGATATGCAAGATGCCTCAGGGAAGAGGGGCCTTGGAGCTGGGCCTTCAGGACTGTAGGAGATGCAGGGAAGCCCAGCCAGGCAGAAGAAACAGGCCGGGCACAGTGGCTGATGCCTATACTCCCGGCACTTTGGGAGGCCGAGGCGGGCGGATCGCTTGAGGTCAGGAGTTCGAGACCAGCCTGGCCAACATGGCAAAACCCCGTCTCTACTAAAAATACAAAAATTAGCTGGTGTGGTGGCGGGCGCCTGTAATCCCAGCTACTTGGGAGGTTGAGGCAGGAGAATCACTTGAACCTGGGAGGCGGAGGTTGCTGTGAGCCGAGATCACGCCACTGCACCCTAGCCTGGGCAACAGAGCAAGACTGTGTCTCAAATAATAATAATAATAATAATAATATATACATAAAATAAAATAAATCTGATCATGACCTTCCCTGGCATAAAATCCCTCAGTAATTTTCATCTTCTTCACTTCCCTCCATAGCCAGGTGCTGGAAGCCATTTGGGATCTCATCCCTGCCTTCCTAGTCCCTGCCAAACCTCCCCAGCCTCATCTCCTACCATTCTGCCAGCGTATTTTATTTATTTATTTGTGCTTTTTGTTTTGTTTTGTTTTTTGTTTTTTGTGTTTTTTTTGAGACGGAGTATCACTCTGTCACCCAGGCTGGAGTGCAGTCCACCCAGGTCTCTGCTCACTGCGACCTCTGCCTCCCGGGCCTCTGCCAGTATATTTTACACTACAGTAACAGCGACAGCACCCAGCACATCTAGCCTTAGGGGACTGCTATGTTCCAGGTGCTGTGGTATGTTTCTTTCTTTCTTTCTTTTTTTTTTTTTTGAGGCAGAGTTTAGCTCTTGTTGCGCAGGCTGGAGTGCAGTGGCGTGATCTTGGCTCACCGCAACCTCTGCCTTCCAAGTTCAAGTGATTCTCCTGCCTCAGCCTCCCAAGTAGGTAGGATTACAGGCACCCACCACCACACCCAGCTAATTTTTTTGTATTTTTAGTAGAGACGGTGTTTCACCATATTGGCCAGGCTGGTCTCAAACTCCTGACCTCAGGTGATCCACCCACCTTGGCCTCCCAAAGTGCTGGGATTACAGCTGTGAACCCCCGCTCCTAGCCTTTTTTTTTTTTTTTTTTTTTTTTTTTGAGACAAGGTCTCACTCTGTCACCCAGGCTGGAATGCAGTGGCATGATCATGGCTCACTGTAACCTCAAAATCCCAGGACTCAAAACTCCAGGGGTCAAGCAATCCTCCTGCCGCAGACTTCTAAGCAGCTTGCACTACAGGCACGTGCCACCAATATCCAGATAATTTTCTTTTTTTTGAGATGGAGTTTCTCTCTGTCGCCCAGACTAGAGTGCAGTGGCGTGATCTCAGCTCACTGCAAGCTCTGCCTCCCAGGTTCAAGCCATTCTCCTGCCTCAGCCTCCCAAGTAGCTGGGACTACAGGCGCCCGCCACCACACCCAGCTAATTTTTATATTTTTAGTAGAGACAGGATTTTGCCGTGGTCGCCAAGCTGGTATCACCTCAAGTGATCCACCCATCTCAGCCTCCTAAAGTGCTGGGATGACAGATGTGAGCCATCGTGCCTGGCTCTGGCTAATATTTTTGTTTGTTTTTTTGTAGAGACAGAGTCTCACTGTGTTGCCCAAGCTGGTCTTAAACCCCTGGGCTCAAGCAATTCTCTCGCCTTGGCCTCCCAAAGTGCTGGGATTATAGGAGTGGGCCACCAAGCCTGACTTGTTTCTATGTATTAACTCACATTTAATCGTCAGGACAAATACCGAAGGGAAAAGCTAATGTGGTCCTGTTTTGCAGGTGATGGAACTGAAGCCCAGAGAGGTTAAGGTCACAGAGATGAGCCTGAGTCAGGGCCTGGCTCAGAGCCCACACACATCATCTCCATGCCACGCAGACCTCCAATCACACCCAGTGACTTGCCTGTCCCCAGACACCCCGCGTGTGTCTTCTCATGCCTGCAAGCTCTTACTCAGATAGTTTCTTCTTCTTCTTTTTTTTTTTTTTTGAGGCGGAGTCTTGCTCTTTTCACCCAGGCTGGAGTGAAGTGGCGAAATTTCGGATCACTGCAAGCTCCACCCCCTGGGTTCAAGCGATTCTCCTGCCTCAGCCTCCCAAGTAACTGGGATTACAGGCACCCGCCACCACACCCAGCTAATTTTTGTCCCTGACATGTAGTGTTGAGGACTGGTCATGAAGTGAGAGACTGGAGTCAGGGAGATGAGGAAAGACACTGTTCGGAGTGATCTAGACGGGACAATTAGGCCCAAGCTAGCGCTGTAGATGAGAATGTGGATAGAAGTGAGTAAACCTAGAAGATGTTAATGAGGAAGAATCGAGAGGCCAGAGGGAAAGGCCCCAGTGACCTTGAGGGGGTCGGCTAGGAGACCCTCACTGTGTTGAGGAAGGCAGGAGGAGGTACTGGTGTGGGCGGGGAGAGGGTGAAGCATCCTCAAGGTGCCCAGTCTGGGGAAGTGTTGATTCCGTTCTCCCACTGAGCCAAGGCCCAAAACAGCCCTGAAGAAACCTGAGTTCTCGCCCTCTACTTTCACAGTCCTGACTGAGCGGCCTTGGATAAGCCCTCAGTTTCCACACTGTAAAGTCAGCCTGGGGGCCCACCCTGACCCAGGACTGAGGAGCATTGTCTGGAAGGCAGGAACTGCAGTTGGGTGCAGATGGGGTGGGGGATCTGAGCTGTTTCCCTCTCCATCCCTGCAGGGCTGGGTCAGAAACCAGCCTGGGGCCCAGCCAGGCGGAGGAGACACTCTACCCCCTCCAGCTCCCCAAGCTCTCAGAAGTCCCGTCTCCAGGGGGCGTGCCAGAAGCCTCGGAAGAAGAAGCTGACCCAGGCATCAGGTACAAGCTGTCACTGGAGGCAGAACTAGAAGCCCAGGTCACCCAGGAGCAGGGCTCCTTCTCCAGGGATGTCCTTACTCTGGGGGCCTTCTCAGCACCCTGTGCCGGGGTTCAACTCCCAGCTCCTCCTTGTATTAGCACTGAGGCCTCACACCCGGAAACTTGGGGTTCACTGGTCTATGGCAGAACCTGGGCATCAGTATTTTTTTTTTTTTGAGAGAGACTCTCACTCTGTCCACCAGGCTGGAGTACAGTGACGCATCTCAGCTCACTGCCAGCTCTGCCTCCCAGGTTGAAACGATTCTCCTGCCTCAGCCTCCTGAGTAGCTGGGATTACAGGCATGTGCCACCATGCTCAGCTAATTTTTGTATTTTTAGTAGAGACAGGGTTTTGCCATGTTGGCCAGGCTGGTCTTGAACTCCTGACCTCAAGTAATCTGCCTGCCTCGGCCTCTCAAAGCGCTGGGATTACAAGCATGAGCCACTGCGCCTGGCCAGTGTTTTTTAAAGGTCGCAAGATGATTCTGACAGGGGGACAGGGGTTGAACAAAGAGGCCTGTGATTGAGGATCTGGGCATTCCCATACCAGGCCAGGCATAGCTTTGACACTGACAAGGATGTTTCCCACCTGAACCCTATTCTGGTGACAGGCAGGTGACTCCCAGGCCCCTCTGACACCTGAACCTCTGCTCCCCCAGAAAGCCAGACTCGGACCCCGAAGCCTCGCCGCTCTCTGGCCCTGAACAAGCCTGAGAAGCTGGTGACCCCGTCCCCAGACCAGAAAGGAAGTGGCACAGGGGGGACCACTACCCCTCCAAGGTGCCCTGACTCCTGCGGTCACCCGAGGCCTGCATCATCCTCACCTCCAGGTGACAGAAAAGGAGGACAGTCCCAGCTGACGCTGTTGGATCTGGCCGAGGACACCATCCACTGTGACATCTCAAGTGGGTCTCTTTCCTCACTCTGAACTTAGTCTTTCAGTAAGATGCCACTTTGGGGGCACCTGCTGTGTCCCAGACACAGTACCCGTAGTGGGGGCTGCAGCAGTGAATAGGAAACACCGCCTCTCACTTCTCAAGCTTGTGGCCTTGCTCTGGTGGTCTTCATCTCAGGCTGTGTCGTGACTGTAATGGGGGGACGAGATCAGCGTCATTGTCTTGTGTGGGCTTCCCATCACAGAACCAGGGAGGAGGGCAGGGCCTCCGCCTCAGGCCTCACTTGGCTCTCCCATGCCCCAGTCACTGCACTGGTTTGGAAAACGTGTGGTGATGCTTTCAAGCAGAGAGCTAGGCCAGAGGGAGGGAGGTCGGAGCTCGAGGCTTTGAGGCCTCAAGTCATCTCGTTCCTCTATTTGTTCATTCAGCCTTTTCTTTTTTTTTTTTTTTTTTGAGATGGAGTCTTGCTCTGTCGCCCAGGCTGGAGTGCAGTGGTACAATCTCGGCTCACTGCAACCTCTGCCTCCTGGATTCAAGCGACTCTCCTGCCTCAGTCTCACGAGTAGCTGGGATTACAGGCGCGCACCACCACGCCCAGCTAATTTTTGTATTTTTAGTACAAACAGGGTTTTGCCATATTGACCAGGCTGGTCTTGAACTCCTGATCTCAGGTGATCGCCCACCTTGGCCTCCCAAAGTGCTGGGATTACAGGTGTGAGGCACTGTGCCGGGCCCATTAGAGTTTTTTGTTTGTTTTGAGACAAAGTCTTGCTCTGTCGCCCATGCTGGAGTGCAGTGGTGCAATCTCGGCTACTGCAACCTCTACCTCCCAGGTTCAAGCAATTCTCTGCCTCAGCCTCCTGAGTAGCTGGGACAGGTGCCCGCACCCATGCCCGGCTAATTTTTGTATTTTTAGTAGAGACGGGGTTTCACCGTGTTGGCCAGGCTGGTCTTGAACTCCTGACCTCGTGATCCACCGCCTCAGCCTCCCAAAGTGCAGGGGTTACAGGTATGAGCCACTGTGCCCAGCCCCCATTACAGCTTCTGATAGGGATGTGGGATTCAAAAAACCCAGGGGTGATTTGGGGCACCCCTCAGCCTCACACCGACGTGACACCCTGCATCCTGAGGTTTGGGCTAGGATTGGGGAGTGAGAGGGTGTGTGGCAGAAGCTGGCACCCCTTTGTCCCCTGCTTCTGGGCTTCCTGGAATTTGGTCCAGTCCCCAGGCATGGTCATCCTGATCTGCCCCTTAGGCTGCTGGTGCCAGGGCAGTGTCCAGGATGACGCGCCTTTCCCTGCGCTCCTGGCTCAGGAAGATGTGGCGAGGATCCATTTTCTCAACAAGACCCAGCCCCATCCCAGGTAAGGGCGTCCCCAGGGCACTGAGTGAGTGGTGCTGAGGGGTTTGGTCTGGCGTGGGTGAGGGGTAGTGGGAAGACAGGCCAAGTCACATCCTCTGCGGGTGCCCCTTGAGCACCAATGGAGGCCCAGCTTTGTGTCTGCCATTGTGAGCTCGCAGGAAAGCCTGACTTCCCATTTCCCAGACGTGGTCACAGCTTCCTCACCAGTCTCTTTGCCTCACCTGTTGCCCCTCCATCCCATCCTCATGTGACCACATGGCTTTTCCAACACAGAGACCTTGACCACGGAGTTTGTGGCTTAAAGCCCTTCCTCAGTGCCTGCAGCATAGAGTCCAATTTTTTTGTTTGTTTGTTTGTTTGTTTGAGACAGGGTCTCACTCTGTCGCCCAGGCCAGAGAGCAGTGGCACAATCATAGGTCACTGCCGCCTCAACCTTCAGGGCTCAAGCAGTCCTCCTGCCTCAGCTTCCTGAGTAGCTGGGACCACAGGTGCACACCACCACACCCAGCTAATTTTTTTTATGTTTATTTTTTGTAGAAATGAGGTCCCCCTATGTTGCTGGGATTATAGGTATGGGCCACTGCACCCGGCCCGGATATTTCACCTGGCCTTTGAGACCTTCAGTGGCCCCCAACTCACCTCGTCAGCCCTCTCTCCTGCCCTTCACCCATGACTCTTATACTTCACACCGCCACACATTCGCCATTCCCCAGAAGCCCTGCACCAGCCCCTCTGAGCTTCTCACATTCCAGTACTTCCTCCTGGATAGCCTGCTTCCCTGTGCCCCTGGAAAACTGCCCATCCCTCAGGCTGAGCCCACTGCTCTCCACTGGCTCATCATCCTCCAGTGCCCTCGGTCACAGCACTGCTTACGGGCTGGGCTATCCTCATGAGACTGTAAGCTCCCTGAGGATGGGAGCCTCGACTGACTGAGCTTTACACCCCCAGCACTCCCCCAGGGGCCAGTGCAGAGTGCCAAAGGGGCCCCATAGCAGTTTCTAGCCCAGAGTCTGTGAGTCTGACTCTGAAACTCCACCTCTTGCAGGCAGAAGCTGGTGTTCTATGATTCCAGCGAGGATGTGGACAAAGGGTCCCTAGACGCTGACCCTTGGCTCCCTGCCTGGACCCCAGAGAACAGCCCCCAAGGTGACTGCAACTCTGTCTCTCCTCCTTGTAGGCTGGTGTGGGCCTTCCCATACTTTCAGTGTGAGGATGTCTATGGAAGAGAGGAGGCGGGAAAGGGAATGGAGATCCCCTAAGCACAGGGAAGGCAAACACACAGTGCACCTGCCAGCTCTCTACCACCGCTGCCATGGAGACTTGATAATCAATCACCACTCTTTCCTTGAGCCCAGACACTGCCTCAGAATCATTCTGGGTCTTTTTGGTTTGTTTGTTTTCTTTTTTGAGATAGGGTTTCACTCTGTCATCCAAGCTGGAGTACAGTGGCGCAGTCTCAGCTCACTTCAACCTCTGTCTGCTGGGTTCAAGTGATTCTCCTGCCTCAGCCTCCTGAGTAGCTGGGATTACAGGTGCCCACCACCATGCCCAGCTAATTTCTGTATTTTTAGTAGAGATGGGGTTTTACCATGTTGGCCAGGCTGGTCTCAAACTTCTGACCTACGGTGATCTGCCCGCCTCAGCCTCCCAAAGTGTTGGGATTACAGGCGTGAGCCACCCCTCCGAACTCTTTTTGTGTTTTTGTTTTGTTTTTTCTTTTGAGACAAGTTCTCGCCCTGAGGCTGGAGTGCAGTGGCGCAATCACAGCTCACTGAGGCCTCCAATTCCTGGACTCAAGGGATCATCCTGCCTCAGCTTCTCAAAGTGCTGGGATTACAGGCACGTGCCCCTGCTCCCAACCTCAGAATCCTTTTTTTTTTTTTTTTTGAGACGGAGTTTCACTCTTGTCTCCCAGGCTAGAGTGCAGTGGCACTATCTCAGTTCACTGCAACTTCTGCCTCCCGGGATCAGGTGATTCTGTGTCAGCCTCTGAGTAGCTGGGATTACAGGTGTGCACCACCACGCCTAGCAAATTTTTATATTTTTAGTAGAGACACGGTTTCACCGTGTTGGCCAGGCTGGTCTCGAACTCCTGACCTCAGGTGATCCACCTGCCTCGGCCTCCCAAAGCGCTGGGATTATAGGCGTGAGCCCCTGCATCTGACCTCAGAATCTTTCTTGTTGCAGAGCTGCAGGTAGTTATAATCAGCCTATGGGATTTTGCACATTATGATATTGATTTTTCTTTTTTTTTTGGCCATCCCTGACATAATGCCAAACATCATTTTGCTTCATTTCTTCTTCTTCTTCTTCTTTTTTTTTAATTTTGAGACAGGGTCTCACTCTGTCACCCAGGCTGGAGTGCAGTGGCACGATCTCGGCTCACTGCAACCTCTGCTCCTGGGTTCAGGCGATTCTCCTTCCTCAGCCTCCTGAGTAACTGAGATTACAGGCACGTGCCACTACCCCCAGCTAAGTTTTGTATTTTTTAGTAGAGACAGGGTTTCACCATGTTAGCCAGGCTGGTCTTGAACTCCTGATCTCAAATGATCCGCCCACCTTGGCCTCCCAAAGTGCTGGGTTACAGGCGTGAGCCATCGCAGCCGGCTGCCTCTTCATTTCTCTGATCAAGAATTCAAAATGAGAAACTGAGATTCGCTTTCCGTAGCATCAGGCACTATCTCCTCAATGCCAGCTGCTGTGCTAGGGCAGAGGGTGATCTCTGGCCACACCCCTGAGTCTGCTGTTTCCTTTCCAGGGAGCCCACTGTTCCTGGGGCCTCCCCAGATTGATGTCTGGAGTGGAACAGGCCACCCAAGTGAGATCCTCGGGCTCAGCCCTAGCCTTTTCAGCTCCCCAGGGAAACTGCTGCCAGACGAGATCTTGGAGGATGACATGGAGTACCTGACCCAAGGTGAGGCCCAGGCCTGGCCCTGATGCTTAGTTCATTCGGGAAACATATGGTGCCCAGGCCTGCGCTGGGCCTTCCTGGGTGCCCGGGGTGAATCCTGCCCTGGCCCTGCCTCAAGGAGCCCACGGCCTAGTGGGGGAGCAGCCACAGGCTGGTGTGGTGCATGGGTGGCTTTAGAAGCCCATAGCAGGACTTGAGCTCACTCTGTGTGTTGGAGGTGACCCAGGGGAGTGGGCTGTGAGCGGGATTTGGACCTAGAGTGGGAGATCCTGAAGGAGAACGCCAGAGACGGGGACTCCGGCTAGCAGGGACGGTGTGGCTGAAGCTGGGCGGTGTGGGAGAAGCATTTCTACTCTGGCTGCCCCTCTGGTCTCCCTCCCTAGAGGCTTTCTTTGAAGAAGTGTGCTTAGATCTGGAGTCTTCACCTTCAGCCTACACGCAGGAGGCTCCACAGGAAAAGGTAGACATCCTCTGCCCCTCTGTCCACAGACACATCCATCCGTCTTTCCACACACATCACTCATGGCTTCATTCACTCATCCACTCCCTCACCCTTTCAGCCACCATCTACCCATCTGTCCTTCCACTCATGCGTCTCCTCATCCTTAAAACCGCCCCCCGACCCTCTCTGCGCTCACTGGTGGCCACCAGATGCCGGCTCTGTGCTGGGCACGTGGAACGAATTGCACAAAATGGATAAAAAAGGATAAAAGCTGCCAGGTGCCCATAGAAAACTCACATCATTTTATTCATTTATTTTATTTTATTTTATTTAGACTGAGTTTCCCTGTTGTCGCCCAGGCTGGGGTGCAGTGGTGCGATCTCGGCTCACTGTAACCTCCGCCTCCCGGGTTCAAACAATTCTCCTGCCTCAGCCCCCCTAGTAGCTGGGATTACAGGTGCCTGTCAACACACCCGGCTAATTGTGTATTTTTAGTAGAGACGGGGGTTCACCGTGTTGGCCAGGCTGGTCTCGAACTCCTGACCTCGAGTGATCCGCCCACCTTGGCCTCCTAGAGTGCTGAGATTACAGGTGTGAGCCACCGTGCCCAGCTTCCCACATCATTTTACAACTACTCTACGAAGCAGGGTCTCCTGTGGCCCCATTTTACAGATAAGGAAATCGAAATCAAAAGACTAAGCTGGGCGCGGTGGCTCACACCTGTAATCTCAGCAGTTTGAGAGGCTGACGTAGGCGGATCACCTGAGATCAGGAGTTCAAGACCAGCCTGGCCAACATGGGGAAACCCCATTTCTACTAAAAATACAAAAAGTGTCCGGGCGTGGTGGCTCACGCCTGTAATCCCACTATTTTGGGAGGCCGAGGAGGGCAGATCACCTGAGGTCAGGAGTTGGAGACCAACCAGTCTGGCCATCATGGCGAAATACTATCTCTACTAAAAATACAAAATTAGCCGGGTGTGGTGGTACATGCTTGTAATCCCAGCTACTCAGGAGGATGAGGCAGAAGAATCGCTTAAACCTGGGAGGCGGAGGTTGCAGTAAGCCAAGATGGCACCGTTGGACTGCAGCCTGGGCAACAAGAGCGAAACCCAGTCTCAAAAAAGAAAAAGAAAAAGAAATTATCAGGGTGTGGCCGGGCGTGGTGGCTCATGCCTATACTTCTAGCACTTTTGGAGGCTGAGGCGGGCAGATCACCTGAGGTCAGGAGTTTGAAACTAGCTTGACCAATATGATGAAACCCCCTCTCTACTAAAAATACAAAATTAGCTGGGCGTGGTGGTGGGCACTTGTTACCCCAGCTACTCAGGAGTCTGAGGCAGGAGAATCACTCGAACCCAAGAGGTGGAGAATGGAGCCGAGATGGTGCCATTGCACTCCAGCCTGAGGGACAAGAGTAAGACTCCGTCTCAAAAAAAAAAAAAGAAAGAAAAGAAAAAAAAGGAAAGAAAGGAAGAAAGAAAGAAAGACAGGGTCTTGCTTTGTTGCCCAGGCTGGAGTGCAGTGTCACCATCATAGATCAGTGCCTTGAACTCCTGGGCTCAAATGACCCTCCCACACCACCATGCCCAGCTGGTTTTTTAAATTATTTTTAAATTTAACTTAATTCAATTTCTTTTTTTTTTTTGAGACAGAGTCTCACTCTGTCACCCAGGCTGCAGTGCAGTGGTACGATCTCGGCTCACTGCAACCTCCGCCTCCTGGATTTAAGCGATTCTTGTGCCTCAGCCTCCAGAGTAGCTGGGACTACAGGCGCCCACCAACATACCTGGCTAATTTTTTAGTATTTTTAGACAGAGTTTCGCCATGTTGGCCAGGCTGGTTTTGAACTCCTGACCTCAGGTGATCCTCCTGCCTCAGCCTCCGAAAGTGCTGAGATTACAGGCATGAGCCACTGCGCCTGGCCTATTTTTTTTTTTTTTTTTTTTTTTGCAGAACAAGGTCTCTCTATGTTGCCCAGGCTGGTCTGTAACTCCTGGCCTCAAGCAGTCCTCCTGTCTCAGCCTCCCAGAGTGTTGGGGTTACAGGCGTAAGCCACCACACCCTGCCAATCTGAGCTGCTGCTAATGCTCATGTTATGTCCTAGAAAAGCAGTACTGGGGGGATGAAGGGGCACCACTTGTCTCCCCTCCCATCTTTCTCCCTCATCATGCCCCAGGACACAGCCTCCAAGGCCTCCAAAGACCCTCCTGAGTCCCACAGCCTGCACCGGTCCTCAGTCTCGCTGGACCACTGCTACCTCTCGCTGAGCGGGAACAGCAAGGCGCCATCCAGCTCCAGCTCCAGCTCCAGCTCCAGCTCCAGCTCCAGCTCCAGCTCGGAGGACAGCGACTCGGAGCCCCTGTGGAAGCAGCGAGAGGTGAGAGACACGGCCACATGCCAGGGCCAGCAGGGCCTCCTTCCTCTCTCACCACCCTCTCCCTCCCCCAGGATATGCAGGCCAACCCTGTGGGCACGCCGGGCTCCAGCGAAGAGGACGAAGACACCACATGGACCCCCACCCGGCTGGCCTCACCCCTGCCGGCAGCTGAGAAAAAGGCCACGAAGGGCCAAGTAGCCAGGGCCCCCGTGAAGCCCAAGGAGAAGAAGAAAGGCCCCTGCCCACCCCAGATGAAGAAGAAGTGTGTCAACGGCTTCATCATGTTCTGCAGGATGAACCGGAAGCAGTACATCCGGTGGGTAGGGGGTCGTCTTTGGCCCTGGGGAAGGCCCTGGCTTCGTTCTCTGCCTGCAGCCTGGCCATGCCGCTCCTCACAACTGTCTGACACTTTTTCCCCCTCCAAGACCCCACAAACCCTTCGTGGACCACAGTTCTTCCCCAGAACTGAACCCGGCCCCATTGTATTGGACAGGGTCCATCCATTGTCAGCGCTGAAACCCAATTCAGGCTTTAGACTTCAGAAAAAAAGGAGTTTTTTTTTTTGTTTGTTTTGTTTTTTGAGACAGAGTCTCACTCTATTGCCCAGGCTGTAGTGCAGTGGCACAATCACAGCTCACTGCAACGTCTGCCTCCCAGGCTCAAATCACTGCAACCTCTGCCTCTCAGATTCTCCTGCCTCAGCCTCCTGAGTAGCTGGGATAACAGGCGCGCCACCAGCTAATTTTTGTATTTTTAGTAGAGACAGCATTTCACCATGTTGGCCAGGCTGGTCTCGAATGCCTCACCTCAAGTGATCTGCCTGCCTCGGCCTCTCAAATTGCTGGGATTACAGGTGTGAGCCATCAGGCCCAGCAAAAAAAGAAAATGAATTGGCTTATATAACCTAGAAAACAAGGGTGGGTATAGACTGACTTGAGACATAGCTGGTTTTAGGGCTCACACAGGCTGTCTGGAATCTTTGTCCTTTTCGCTCAGTTCCTCTGTCTTCCGGGCTGGCTTCATTCTCTGGCAGGTGGGGTCACCCCAGGAGGCACAGGCTCGGGTCCTGTCCCCCACCCAAGCGACCCCGGGAGGAGGAGAGGTCTCTAAGGTTTTAAGCAAAGTCCTTGGGACTGACTTTGGTAGATCCGGTGCCAACCCTGAACCAGTCACTGCCAGGCCTGGAGCCAGGGGATGGGGAGGCCCCCCCCAAGCCACAGTGGAAAAGAGCTAGTTCCTTTACAGGAAGATCCAGATGTGGGGGCCAGGAGCGGTGCCCACAGGTCCCCTGCACTCTCCTGGGACACCAGGTGCCCCCTTGTGAACAGCCGCTGAGTCCAGCTCCCTCTGCCTCCTCAGCTCCAGAGGGTGGTCTTGGAGGCCTTGTAGACCCACAAGGCTAGGAAGGGTCTGAGTTCTCAGTCAGGGTGTCCTGCAGACCTCTCCTTACCTCCTCCTCCTTCCTGTCCCAGATCCTGCCCTGGAACCGCTTCCACAGCTGCCACCAAGGAGCTGGCCCAGCTGTGGCGGGTGATGACCCAGCAGGAGCGGAGGCCATACTGGTGAGAGGCCCCGGCCCCGAGGTGTGGGTGGGGGGTGGAAGAGCCTCCCTACCCCGGAACCCTGCTCTGTCTCTGGAGCCTTGGGTGTCATGGCATGGGAGACTGGGCCGAGGAATTTGCGTGTTGCCCCTTCTTATGAAACCCTTCGGGGTGACACAGGTGTAGGGGTACCCCACCACAGCTAAGCTGGGGAACAGCTGAGCCCAGACATGGACCCCTGCCTCAATTCTTTTGCTGTCTCTGCCACACGACTTTCTCGGGGCGTGGTCTGATTTTCCTGTCGCTTGGCCACCTCGACTCCCCCGAATCCTGTTCCCTCCACCTTCAAGGAGCTGCCACCTGCCCTGGCTCCTGACTTTGAACACATCCCAGAGCCCTTGGCCGAGTCCCATCTTACAGACTGGGACGTGGTGGACCCAAGGCTCGCCCAATAGAGGCTAAAACGGTGGCCCAGGCCCCTGCGGGGCCACAGGATTGGGGGTGGTACAGGGATGCCCGGGAGGCGAGTGAGGAAGCCAGGCCATCCTGCCACCGTCTCCCCAGCACCAAGGCTCGCAGGTTCAGCCGCCAGCACAACCGCATCGTGAAGCAGGACGGCTCCAGCAGCGAGGCTGAGGACTGGGAGACGCCAAAGCCCTTCTACCAGCTGCTGGCCGAGAAGGCCTTGCTGCTGCCCCCGCACCTCCAGTGAGAGGGCGGCCCCTCGCCTCGCTCCCCTCACCCCTCATGGCAACCGCGGCTCTTGCTGGAAGCCAGGACCCATCGATGAACTTATCCCTCCTGGGCCTCCAGCCCCTGAGAATGCAGGTCCCATGGGACTGGGGAGGGGGGCACTGATTAGCCCCAACTGCTGGGCACATTTGCCTGGAGCACCAGAGTCACCCACAGCTGCCTTGATTCTCCCCCAGGCTTAGGAAGGAAACCCAAAATGAAATGCGGGGTGTCGGAAGGTGAAGTTTACCCACCCTTCTCCCCTTCCCTTCCCCACCCCAGAGCCACTCGGTTGCAACCCTGTTTATGCTCACCTCACCCTACTCCTCCCTCTCCTGTTCTATTTTTAGACTATTTATTGTTTTAAATAAAATAAAGCAAGTGGAACCTTTGTTACCAGCAAGAGAGACAAGGGCAGGCCCTCCTGCGTCCCCCTGCTGCCCCGCTGGGGTGCTCCGTCCACCCTCATCTGGAGGCCTGTGGCTTGCAAGAGGCCTCAGTGCCACCCCCTCCCCAGCCACTCTGTGCATCTGAATGCAAACCCCTCTTCCCCTCGGGAGGCAGCAATGGGAAGGCCAGGTCTCGAGGTGGGCTCTGTGTTCAGCGCTGCTTTGGACAGACACTGGAAGGCACCCCAGACCCCTGGTGGTGGTGTAATCCGATAACTTTATTTTAATTGAAAATGGAGGCATAACATGTCCTAGAAAAATAAAGATTTAGGATACAAAGGAGACACAGCGGCAGGGCTGCCCCCAGGGATGAGGGAATCTTTGGTCTGGGCCGGATATGAGGACAAGGGCTTGAGTCCAGGGGAGCTGGTGAAGGAAGACCCCCGCCTCCCCACAGCTGCCCCACCCCCCGCCCCTGGCAGGAAATGCCACACTGGGGAGGGTCTCCAGTCTCAGGGGCGCGGGGCTGCCTGTCCTCCACCTTCGGATTCCAGGCAGTTGTGACAACACCAGCTATCGGCAGAGCTATTAATAGTGTTTCAGGGAGTGACAGGGAGAGGGCTCTGGGGGCTGGAAGTCCGGCCCTGGGGCAGGGTGTTCCGCTTACAGCTAGTACCAAGTGGAGGGGGCAGGGCCCCTGAGTCAGGACCCTGAGTCCCCCACGTATATGGCAGGGCACAGCATGGGGAGGGCTGTAACAGAGAGGCCTCCCATCCAGAGGGGGATGGAGACCTGGACAGGAGGTGGCCGGGGATACAACCCCCAGCACCACCAGGGCTTGGAGAGGCCACCCAGGCAGAAGGATGTGGCGACTGGGGTCTTCAGCAACCGCATTTCTGGGGCTCCCCCCTCCCATTGCTGTCCCTGCGTCTTCAGCACCAATGTCGGGAGAGGCCACAGGGCCACACTGGGTCACAGTTCCAAGGGCTCCTCCACAGGCACCGACTGGAGCTGGGTCAGAACCTTGGCCTCAGCTTCCAACCCCTCGTCAACCTCACCCCCTGCGGTGGCCCCCAGGAGCAGCCCCTCAGGGTCGGGGTCTGGCAGCCTCAGCACGGTGTGGGGGGCCTGTGTCCCCAGCCCCTTTTCCGCTTCCAGCAGCCCCTCTGTTCCTGCGCTTAGTTCCAGCCCTGCTGACCAGACAGGCACGGCCGCGGGTGACAACATCAGCCCCTCTGGTGGGGGCGCCGGGAAGTTGGGCAGGAGGCCAGGGGAGTCAGGGGAGAAGGGCAGGCTGGTGCTGGAGGTGGTGGCAGCGGCGGGGGGTGGCTGCTGCGCAGAAAGGGTGCCTAGGGCGTGAGCCTCTGGGAGAGCAGGGCTGGGGGCCACCGGGAGGCCTCCCTCAGGCACGGAGATGGCCGTCTCTGGCTTCAGTGGCAGGGCCAGGCCGGGGGCTGGCGGCAGGACCTGGGAGACGAGCATGCTGGTGGGGAAGGTGGCGGTGAGGATGATCTTGCCCTGCTGCACGGCCACACCCGTCACGATGGGGCTGCCAGACACAGGGTTGGCCAGGAGGAAGTTTCCTGTGGGGAGAGAGGGACCGAGTGCAGGTGAGAGCCAGGAGAGCAGGCCAAGCCAGAGAGAAGTGGAGACTGCGCAGCTGGAGGGCGGGCGGAGGGAGCCTTCCGGTGGGCCTTGGGGCACTGGGACTTGCCAGGGATGAGATGCCCTCCAGGAGCCCAGGGACAGCCCCCTCCCTCTCCGAGATGACTGCACCCCTCCCCGGCTCTCACCTAGGCCTGAGGGAGGGAGATGGGGGTACCTGGGGCAGTGGCCGAAGGCAGCTGCAGGGCAGTCACGCCCACCCCGGAGTTGATGAGGTGCACGTTGGCAGGGCCTGCTGCAGCTGCCACCTTCACAGGGCTGCCTGGCCCGGCTGCCAACAGCTGCAGGGGCCCCACAGCCTGGGGCAGGGTCACCACCTGTGAGGTGGGTACTACCTGGGGCAGGTTCAATAGTGGGGAGGTGGGGCTCAGGCCCGTGGGATACCCCGGGGGTGGGGAGAGCGGTACCACTTGTGGGGCAGCCACAGCAGGCACTGGCCCCGGGGGCAGAGGAAAGGTGGCAGCCGTCGGGGGGCCAGGCACCACTTGGGCCAGGGGCCCCAGGACCTCCTCTCCAAGGGCTGGTCCCGGAGCAGCCACCTGGGCCCCTTTGGTCTCAGGGGCCTCCGACTGAGCCTCCTCCAGCCGCACCTCCCCTGTCTGAGGGTCCAGGACCAGAGAGGTCTTGGCCTCGCTGGCCCCCTGAGGGCTGGGCTGCGGTGGAGGGGCACCCCCGCCCCCAGTGAGCAGCAGCGGGCCCAGGCTGGAGGCCTCGCCCAGGGCCAGGCCGTTGATGATGACGGGGCCCCCGTTGAGGAGCACTGCTGGGGAGCCGCTGGCTGCCAGGAAGCTCCCATTCACCAGGATGGAGGAGGAAGCCGGGCAAGGCGCGGGAGGGCCGGTCCCTGCCAGGAACATGGAGCCCTGGGCAGCGGCCTCGGCGGACACTGGGGCCGCCCCTCTCTCCAGGTCCTCAGGACTTCGGCTGGACTCGTCCTCAGTCGTGGGATTCCCATCAGACTCGCTGGCCGGAGAAATGGCTGTCAGCTGGGGTCCCTTAGCCTGTGGGGCCTCCCGCATAGCCAGCCGGCTGCTCCCCCAGCTTTCCCTGGCCCAAGTTTCGGTGGATCATTCCAGGGGTTATGACGCCTCTCTGAGACCACTCCAAACTCCAGGGCCTTTTGCAAGCCCTGCGTGGACACCACTGCAGAGAAGCGCTGGGGAGGGAAGAGGCCCTTGCTCTCCCCCACCTCGGCCTCGGGTCCCCAGAGGCTGAGCTCCCAGGTTGCCCTAAAAATTCCTTGGTTGGGCGGAAAGCGGGCGAGTGGCCTGGAGAGAGGGAGCAGCAGCCGCCAGCCCAGTTCCCGGTGCCCTCCCCGCAGGGCGTCAGAGAAGGGAGAGGCCGGCGCTCAGGGTGGGAGGAGAAGGGTTTGGGTTACAGGGAAACCGGAGCTGGGAAAGGTTCACGTTTCACAACAAAGGCAGAAGACGGACCACGCCGTCCGGGCCCGGAGGGAGTGTGGGGGCGGGTGGGTAAGAGTAACGGTCAGTGAAGAAAGGGGGCTGGGAGGCAGCCCCTACGCGGAGTGGAGTGGCCACAGGCCCTGTCCTTTTTCCTCAGTCCCTCTAGTGCCCCCCGCAGTGTGATTCCCCAACACCGATGGGATTTGGGAAGGAGCTCGGAATGGAGCCGCTGGAAGAGGAGACGCGTGCGGGGAGAGGGCCCGGGCGGGTGCCTGTCCCGTCCACACTTAGTCCCCGCGCCCCGCGGGCGCCTGAGATTGTGAGCTGGTCCCGGGAGATGTCCGAGGACCTCGGCGCGCCGGCCCCAGCAGTGGGCACGGGGGAAGAGGGCTGGTGGACGGGATGTCCCCGGGAGAGCTGGACTTGCGCCGCCCGAGGCCCCTCACCTCTTGCAGGGCGCGCCGCCTCCGGCCCCGGTCCGGTCGCGCTGTCGCCGGTTCTTGAACCAGTTGCTGACCTGCGTGAGCGACAGGCCGGTGAGTGTGGCCAGGCGGCGCTTCTCGTCCGGCGTGGGGTAGCGGTTGCCGCGGTAGCAGGCCTTGAGCGCTGCGCGGGAGCGCTCCTTGAAGCAGTAGACTGTCTCCTCGCCGTCCCAGATGGTCTTGGGCAGCGGGAACTTCTTGCGGAGTCGATACTTGTCCACTGCGCCCAGCGCACGGCCGCGGGCCCGCTCGGCCTCATGGTAGCGCGCGCGCAGGTACAGGTCCTGCAGGAAGGCGTGGTGGGCGGCGGGGAAGGGGCGGCTCTCGAGTAGCCGGTAGAGCTCGGCGTACTCGCCCCGCTGGAAGGCCACCAGGGCCCGCGCGCGCAACACCGGGTCGCTGCCACGTAGGCGCTCGGCCGGGGGCAGTGCGCCCAGGAAGCGGCTCAAGCGGCCGGCGTGGCCCGCCTGGAGCAGCGCCTCGCAGACGCACGCCACCTGCTCGGGCGAGAAGCGGAGGCCCGTGGGCGGTTCGGAAGCGGCCTCGGGGGGCGACCCGGGGACGCCCGGGGATCCCGGGCCCTCAGCTCCCGCAGCCGCTGCGCCCGCCCCGGCCCCGGCCGCCGCCGCCGCCTCACCCTCGGCCGCCTGCAAAGTCTGTAAGAGCTGGCGCGCTTCCTCCTCCTCCTCTTCGGTCGCCGCCGCCGCCACCGCCTCCCCCCCAGCCGCCGGCCCCGCGCTCGGCTCCGCAGGCAAGGTAGCCATGTTTTGCAACTTTGGGAAGTTCCTCCCTCCTTCTCTTCCTCCCTCGGGCTTTCCCCAGCCCCCTCCCCCACCTGTCCCCCCTTTTCGCCCCCACTCCCCGCTCTTCTCGATCTTCTTTCTGGCCGACTCTGCGCCCCACGCCGGGAAGGCGAGATCCAGCTCTCCACTCGGGTCTCTGTCCCCTTGTGTGTGTCCGTCCCCCTCCCGTCTGTCTGTGATTCTCCCTTTGTTTTCCCTCCGCCTCTGGCCGCCCTTTCTGCCTCCCCCCAGCGTGTGCTTCTGGCTCAGGGCCTCAGTTTCCCCATCGGGACAACGCAGAAGGTAACGGGCCGTCCAGGAGGGCTAAGGGCGCGAAGCCTCCGCCCCGAGACTGAGCTCCTGCACGCCTCCGTCTCCAGGGTCCTCTGCAGGCCCCCACATTCCCCATCTCGTCCTGCGCTCCGCCCCTCGGAATTCCCGGCTCCGCAGGGGGGGCGGGTCTTGCCGGGAGGAGGGGCGGGGAACGGGCTAGAAAGTTTGCAGCAACTTTTCTCGAGCTTGCGTCCCAGGAGCGGATGCGCGTGGCGTGCGCAGGCGCAGTGGAAGGAGGATGGCCGCGCGCGCTGCCAGCCCAGCCCCCCTCTTCTCGACGCTCGGTGGCACAGCTGGGCCACAGCTGGGCGGGGGCGGTGCCTCCGGGTGGCCCGCTCGCCCTCCTATTGGCCGGACGCCAAAGCCCCGCCCCGTGGCTTTTCCTCCCCCAACCCTGATTCGGCCGCTTCGCATCCCGCTAGCTCCTCCCAGACCTTCGGCCGCCTCCACTCGCCTTCGGATTGGCCCGCTGCGTAGCCTCCTGCCCACAACGCAAACCGCGGACACTGTGGAGTCCAGAGCTTTGGGCAGATGGAGGGCCTTTTATTCGCGAGGGTCGGGGGTGGGGGTCCTAGGTGGGGACAGACAATAAATACCGAGGAATGTCGGGGTCTCAGTGCATCCAAAACGTGGATTGGGGTGTTGGGGGTCCTGTAGCCTGTCAGCGAGTCGGAGGACGAGGTCAATAAATATCCAAACCGCCGAAGCGGGCGGAGCCGGCTGGGGCTCCGAGAGCAGCGCAAGTGAGGAGCGGGGCGCGGGATCCCCGAAAAAGCGGGTTTGGCAAAAGCAAATTTCCCGAGTAAGCAGGCAGAGATCGCGCCAGACGCTCCCCAGAGCAGGGCGTCATGCACAAGAAAGCTTTGCACTTTGCGAACCAACGATAGGTGGGGGTGCGTGGAGGATGGAACACGGACGGCCTGGCTTGCTGCCTTCTCAGGCCTGCAGTTTGCCCATCCACGTCAGGGCCTCAGCCTGGCCGAAAGAAAGAAATGGTCTGTGATCCCCCCACCAGCAGCAGCAGCAGCAGCAGCAGCAGCAGCAGCAGCATTCCTGGCTACAAGGACCCTTCGAACCCCGTTCGCCGGCCGCGGACCCGGCCCCTCCCTCCCCGGCCGCTAGGGGGCGAGCCCGGATCACAGGACTGGAGCTGGGCGGAGACCCACGCTCGGAGCGGTGTGAACTGGCAGGCGGTGGGCGCGGCTTCTGTGCCGTGCCCCAGGCGCTCAGTCTTCCAACGGGGCCCCGGAGTCGAAGACAGTTCTAGGGTTCAGGGAGCGCGGGCGGCTCCTGGGCGGCGCCAGACTGCGGTGAGTTGGCCGGCGTGGGCCACCAACCCAATGCAGCCCAGGGCGGCGGCACGAGACAGAACAACGGCGAACAGGAGCAGGGAAAGCGCCTCCGATAGGCCAGGCCTAGGGACCTGCGGGGAGAGGGCGAGGTCAACACCCGGCATGGGCCTCTGATTGGCTCCTGGGACTCGCCCCGCCTACGCCCATAGGTGGGCCCGCACTCTTCCCTGCGCCCCGCCCCCGCCCCAACAGCCTACAGCTGTTGTTAGTCCACTCGCACGCCTCGAATCCCGTCCGAACTCGTCATTGGCTGCTTCCTAGCGGCCTGTGTTGATTGGCTGCCCGAGGATCCGCCCTCCTGCCGTGGGCCCAGCCCCGCAAATGCGCAGCTAAGCGGGTGGCACGGGGCGGGTGGAGCGCGGGGCGCGACGGCGGAGGGGGGCGTGGGCAGCCGGACGTACCCTGGCAGGGAGCAGCAGGTGGCGGCGGTGCATGGGGCCTGGCCCCACCAGCGGGCACTGGCCCACAGCCACGGCCGGGGGGCCATCTAGCTGGAGAGAGAAGGGACAGGTGACCCGATCGGAGCCCAGCCCAGCCCTCAGCGGTGGGGCGAGAGACAGCGAGGGGAATCGAGGTTGGGGAGGTTATCTAGGGAGATCCCGGAGGGAATCTGGTGAGGCCTGAACGGAGGGAGATCTGGGGCTGAATAAAGGGCTTCTGCCCTCTAAAGTCGCAAAGACGTAGGGTGAGCCCTATATCTGGACGGGGAGACCAGGAGCCAGGGAGGGGATCTGCAGAATGGGCAGCAGGTCTGAGGCAGGGGAAAGAGAGGGGTCTTACATGGGAAGGTGGATCCGTGGCCCGGGGACTGGGGACCCCCGTGACAGCTGGAAGGAGAAGAAAGAGGCATAGGGCGCGTGGAGGGGCGAAGGAGGGCGGTGGCGCGGCGTGCCCCAGCGTGGGTCCCTTCCCTCCTCCAGGTGTCTATACACGCCCCGCGGAGCAGACGGCCCACCTCCTCCCGGTCCTCCGGGGAAGGGGACACATGAGGTACTCACCTGTGGCTCCCTCTGCCTGCAGCAACTCCATCCGCTCCTGCAGCTGCCGGACGTGTGCCTCTAGGTCCCGGTTCCGAGCCTCTGCCTCGCGTAGTTGACTGTGGGGAGGTAAGGACGGTGAGTCCGTCCGGGCCGGACGAGAGGGGCTGCCAAGGGTTGCCACCGGCCCGCACCCCGGCCCCGGCCCCGATCCCGACCTGGCGAAGTTCTGGTTGTCCGTGCGGATGGCCTCCATCTCCCGGCTCAGGCTCTGCCGGGTGAGCACCTCCTCCTCCAGGGCTTCCTGGAGCTCCCGCAGCGTCACCTCGGCCTCAGCCTCTGCCGCAGGGACAGCCGCTGGAACTGCCACTTCAGCCTGTGTATGGGGACCAGGCTTAAGGCTGCCTGTGGCTCCTGGAAGACTCAGGACTTGGGCACTGGTTCCAGGCTAGGAATCCTTGTTTATCCCCTACTCCTCCGTCCCCTCAAAATTTCTGGAATCCCCATAGCTCCTGCAATGATCCAAGCCCCCTCCCTTCCCTACCTCCCTCAGCCCCATCCCTGAGTCTGGTCCTCTAAATCTACACAGGGACCAGAGGGCTGGTGCTCAAACACTAACACAACCTATGTCCCTCTGCTGCTCAAAATCCCTCCAGCTCCCTAATGCCCTCACGACAAAAGGCCTTGCTGGGTTTTGTTTCCTGCTGGCCTCTCCAGCCTTCTCAGGAATGATTCAGCCAAACTACCTTTCAGGAACAAATCAGGATTCCCACCTGCCCAAGGCCTTTGCCCTTGAGGCTCTCGCCTGACCACCTGGCACCTTTCCTTCCATGGCTGGTTTCTCCTTCACGAGCGCTCAGCTCAAAGATCAACTTCTCAGATCCCCAGCAACACACACACCCTTACTTAATGCCCCACTGTAACTACAGAGACCATCCCATGTCTGAAGTAACCTCGTCTCTCCGTGGTTTCTGTCTGCTTCTGTTCAGGAAGTCCCTAGAGGGCTCTACAGTGCACGCCACCCGGGAAGCCCTCACCTTTTCTCTCCCAATTGTCCCTGACGGACCCCCTCCCCTCCACCAACTTACTGTTTCATCCTGTGGGGACACCGAGGGCTCCAGGCTGGGCGCTTGCACGTGTGGCTCAAGCAGCTGCTCGGCCTCCAGTTCCATGGGTGTGGGGCCTGGGACCTCACTGTCCCTGGGGAGAGGAGGAGGGAGTGGGGAGGGAGACAGAATGCTGATTCTCTGGTGGAGAACCAGAACTTCTGGCCTGTGGGTAGGGGCAGCTGCTTCCAAGACCTCCTGATTTGAGGAAGGGGAGCAGCAGAGCGAAGAGAACAGAGTCCCAGGTAGGCCAATAGCCCCTCCTCTGCAACAGAGTCCCAGGTAGGCCAATAGCCCCTCCTCTGCTTAGGAAAAGCCCTGCCCCTCTCCTGGCCTTGGGCCCCTGGGAGCTGCTCTTTCTAAACCTTCTGCAGGGACTTGGGGTCCAGACCCCCATGTTCTAGGGTCAGCTCATCTCCTCCCTTGACATGTGACC
Source organism: Pan troglodytes (assembly GCF_028858775.2). Taxonomy (NCBI): domain Eukaryota; kingdom Metazoa; phylum Chordata; class Mammalia; order Primates; family Hominidae; genus Pan; species Pan troglodytes. The sequence goes on from NC_072418.2 coordinate 48,734,966, forward strand.
TCTGCAGACCCCTCTTCTCAGGGCCTCAGGACAGGGAGGCCGACCTGATGGGGAGACTGCTTGGCTCTGGCCACCTCCACAGATGTGGTCCTAAGACTGGGCATGGGACCCCAAGATGGCAACTTGAGGTCAGCACACCCCACTCAGCTGTGGGAAGGGGACAGCTCCTCCCTGGGGTATGAAGTGGCTGTCCCCTCCAACCCAGCAGTCCCTCCTGTGGGAACACGGCTCAGGACCTAGCTATCCTGGACATGCGCCTGGGTTCTAATAGAGGATGGGTTCAATCCTGACCCACCGTTCAGGCCCCGCAGCAGTTCAGAATCAAGCTGGAGTTCATTAATGATAAGGTATAGTATGTGTAATGTTGTCCAGTAATAAAAGCTGATTAGAAAACCAACTGTTCTCTTAGACAAAGTAGCATGAGGAAGGGGAAAAAAACAAACCAAAAAAACACCTGTTCTCCAGTATTTAAACATGTGTCAGTACACGTGTGAGCCAGGGACCACTGCCATCTGGTAAGCTCACGAGATATCAACTTCCTTTTCCTTATCTGTATTTTCTAATTTACTTGTGATAAGCAATGCATTATTTGTGTAATTAATACTTTTGTTGAGACCAGGTCTCACTTTGTTGCCTAGGCTGGAATCTATCATGGCTCACTGAAGCCTCAAACTCCAGGCTCAAGTGATTCTCCTACTTCAGACTCCTGAGTAGCTAGGACTGCAGGCACAGACCACCATGCCTGGCACAATTTTTTCAATTTTTTGTAGAGACAGGGTCTCATTATGTTGCCCAGGCTGGTCTTGAACTCCTGGGCTGAAGCAATCCGTCCACTTCAGCCTCCCAAAGTGCTGGGATTCCAAGCGTGAGCCACCATGCCCAGCCTGTAAATTAGTACTTTTTTTTTTTTTTTGAGATGAAGTTTCACTCTTGTTGCCCAGGCTGGAATGCAATGGCACGATCTCAGCTCACCACAACCTCCCCCTCCTGGGTTCTGATTCTCCTGCCTCAGCCTCCTGAGTAGCTGGGATTACAGGTATATGCCACCATGCCTGGCTAATTTTGTTTTTTAGTAGAGATGAGGTTTCTCCATGTTGGTCAGGCTGGTCTCGAACTCCTGACCTCAGGTGATCCACCCACCTCATCCTCCCAAAGCACTGGAATTACAGGCGTGAGCCACCACACCCGGCCTAAATAAATACTTTTTTTTTTTTGAGATGGAGTCTTGCTCTGTCGCCCAGGCTGGAGTGCAGTGGCATGATCTCAGCTCACTGCAAGCTCCGCCTCCCGGGTTCATGCCATTCTCCTGCCTCGCCTCCTGAGTAGCTGGGACCGCAGGCGCCCGCCACCACGCCCGGCTAATTTTTTTGTATTTTTAGTAGAGACGGGGTTTCACCGTGTTAGCCAGGATGGTCTCGATCTCCTGACCTCGTGATCCACCTGCCTTGGCCTCCCAAAGTGCTAGGATTACAGGAGTGAGCCACCGCGGCCCGCCTAAATTAATACTTTTAAATGGCCTTATTGTTATATGGCTGATTCAAAGAATTTGCATTCTTTTACAACTGACTGTAAAAGTCTAAACTTTATATTTTCCAAGTTCTGAAGTCCTGTGGCTCTGTGTACTACAGAAGTAAAAGTTAATGGTTACAAGATTCTGGGAAGCCCAGTCTGTGACTCTGAGGTTTTAAAATTCAATCTAACATTTTGAAGTACATAGATCTGAAAATTTAAGGTCCTCCAACTCTGGCCTTTTAGGAGTCTTTGGTCCCAAAACAGTAAGGTTCCAAGACTGATCCTGCAACTCCATTGGCTGCCAAGGAGCAGGACCCAGGAAGCTCAAGCAGCCTCGTGGCCCCTGGAGGCCGTCCAGGGCAGTGCTTACCTGAGGGCCATGCAGGAGTAGGAGTAGCCCACGAAAGGCAGGTGGACCCCTAGCGGCGCACCTTCCCGAATGTCCGACAGTGTCTCCTGCGCAAGACACACAGATGTGAGCAGCAGTCGTCAGGGCGGGCCCCTCACTGCTTTTTGATCTTGGCTTACATGTTCCCCCCAAACCAGCCCCAACTCAGGGCTTATCTAAAGTGGCCCCTCCAGCATTTTTTCTTTTTTCTTTTTCTTTGATACGGAGTCTCGCTCTGTTACCCAGGCTGGAGTGCAGTGGTGCAATCTCAGCTCACTGCAACCTCCGCCTCCCAGGTTCAGGCGATTCTCCTGCCTCAGCCTCCTGAGTAGCTGAGATTACAGGCGCCCTCTACCAAGCCTGGCTAATTTTTTATATTTTTGGTAGAGACGGGGTTTCGCCACGCTGGCCAGGCTGGTCTCCATCTCCTGACCTCAAGTGATCCGCCTACCTCAGCTGTTATAGTCCCAAACTCTGGGCTCAAGCAGTCCTCCAACCTCAGCCTCCCAAAGTGCTGGGATTACAAATATAAGCCACTGTGCCCAGCCCAGTTCTGTTTTTTTTTTTAGATGGAGTCTTGCTGTCTCCCAGCCTAGAGTGCAGTGGCACGACCCCGGCCCACTGCAAACTCTGCCTCCCAGGTTCAATCAAGCGATTCTCCTGCCTCAGCCTCCTGAGTTGCTGGCATTACAGGCATACACCACCAAGCCTGGCTAAATTTTGTATTTTTAGTAGACACAGGGTTTCACCATGTTGGCCAGGCTGGTCTTGAACTCCTGACTTCCAGTGATCTGCCTGCCTCAGCCTCCCAAAGTTCTGGGATTACAGGCGTGAACCACCTTGCCCAACCCTTTTTTTTTTTTTTTTTTGAGACAGCGTCTCACTCTGTCACCCAGACTGGAGTGCAGTGGCATGATCTTGGCTCACTGCAAACTCTGCCTCCCAGGTTCAAGCAATTCTCCTGCCTCAGCTTCCCCAGTAGCTGGGATTACAGGCACCCACGACCACACCCAGCTAATTTTCTTGTATTTTTAGTAGAGACGGGGTTTCACCGTGTTGGCCAGGCTAGTCTCAAAACTCCTGATCTCATGACCCACCGGCCTTGGACTCCCAAAGTGCTGGGATTACAGGCATGAGCCACAGCGCCCGGCCACGGTCCAGCCTATATATATATATATATATATATATTTTTTTTTTTTTTTTTTTTGAGACAGAGTCTCGCTCTGTCGCCCAGGCTGGAGTGCAGTGGCACGATCTCGGCTCACTGCAAACTCCGCCTCCCGGGTTCACGCCATTCTCCTGCCTCAGCCTCCTGAGTAGCTGGGACTACAGGCTCCTGCCACCATGCCTGGCTAATTTTTTGTATTTTTAGGAGAGATGGGGTTTCACCGTGTTAGCCAGGATGGTCTCGATCTCCTGACCTCGTGATCCACCCGCCTCGGCCTCCCAAAGTGCTGAGATTACAAGCGTGAGCCACCACGCCCGGCCAGCCCAGCCTATTTTTTAATTTCAATTTATCTTATTTTTGAGACAGAGTCTCTCTCCGTTGCCCAGGCTGGAGTGCAGTGGCACAATCACAGCTCACTGCAGCCTTGACCTCCTGGGCTCAAGCCCACGTCGGCCTCCCTAGTAGCTGAGTATACAGGCATGGGCCACCACGCCCAACCAATTTTTAAAACATTTTTGTAGAGACGGGGGTCTCACCACATTGCCCAGGCTGGTCTCGAACTCCTGGGCTCAAGCAATCCACCCACTTCGGCCTCCCAAATTGCTGGGGTTACAGGCATGAGCCACCGTGCCTGGCCCCATCATTTTTTCTTGTATCCTGTTGCTTCCCTTCAGGGCACCTGCCACACTCTCCATAATTCTCTAATTCTCTAGACTGCAAGTGGATGAGGGCAGGGACCAGAGCTCATCTGGTCAGTGCTGGATCCCCAGCATTGTTCAGCAAAAGGGCACCCAGAGCCGAGCAAGCATGCCATGACAGCTTGTTACACGGTGAAGAGAGACGGCCTAAGGGAGGAGGAGTCCTCTCCTGCTTCTCATCCCTCCAAGTCTCAGCTCAGATAGCTCCCCACTCCAGAAAGCCCTCCAGGACCTTCCTTGCTGAGTCAGGAGTCCCCCACCCCCTGCACTCCATTGTTTCAGCCCTGATCACTCTGGGGCCTTACTGTCTGAAGACTGCTCTGTGTTCCCCCCCTGGACTGTAAGTCTAGGTCACTGCTGGGTCCTCAGTACTAGATGGGCACAGAGCAGGTGCTCTGGGGGAATGAGTGATTCAGGACCCCAGAAGGTAGGCACTGTCCTTACTCCAACTTTATGGAGGGAGCATGGGGAGGTTCCCGCAGCCGAGCAGGGGCCACAGGTACCTACCCCGCCCCCGCTCACCATGGCAGTGAGCCCGTCCTCCACCAAGTCGAAGTTGCATGTGTCGGTGGCACCTTCGAAATCCGGTGTAAAGGGGGGCACGCTGTCCCGGAGACCATCCCAGTCGAGGCCAAAGAAGAAGGGATGTGTCCGGAAGTCGCCTGCTCCACCCCGGCCCAGCCGTGTCTCCGGGGGACACAGCAACCGCTGAATGAAGTCTCGAGCCTCCTCAGGGACCCCTTCGTCCACCAGCGGCAGAGAGAGGTGCTCCTGCTCAGAGGGAGAGGAGGCGATAGCCTGGGAGCGCCTACCGGGAGAGGCCAGGTCTCCCTGGGGCCGTGCTCACCTTGTAGTGGACGATCTTGCCATAGGTCTCCGCCGTGGAATCCGCGTAGAAGGGCGTCTGCCCATAGAACATTTCATAGGCGAATACACCCAGCGCCCACCAGTCACACTCGGGCCCGTAGCTGCCTGTCCCAGGCCCACCGCCCACAGCCTGCAGGATCTCGGGGGACAGGTAGTCTGGGGTGCCCACAGCCACCAGCGACCGCACCTGGACCAAAATGAGCAGAGCGAGGCTTGGGCCCACCCCTCTGGGCCCACCAGCTCTGAGCCCTCCTTCCAACCACTCCCCAAATGCTTAGCCCCTCCCTCTGCCTGGTCTAATACTCCGCCACACAGATGCACACTTAGGCCTGGGTCACACCACCTCTTTTCCCCTCCAAATCCAGTCCCGCTCCCACACTCTGTGCCTTCCATCCCTCATCAGCAGCCCCAGTTGCTCTGTGGCCAGGGCACTGGCTCACCGTTCCATCTGCCCGCAGCTTGAGGCAAGAGCCGAAGTCGGCCAGGCGGATGTGGCCACAGCGGTCCAGCAGGATGTTGTCGGGTTTGATGTCCCTGCACCGAGGAAAAGAGAAGGGTGGGATAAATGAACCTCCCTTCTGTGGTCCCACCAGGCTCCGCCCCTCTGGGCAGTGCCACCTGGGACCCCACTTCCTCAGGTTCCACCCCTGTAGGGCTTCTACAGTTCTGGACCCTACTCCCAGGCACCCCCCGGTGGGCCCCAACCAAGAAGGTCCCTCTCTAGGCCCTGGCCTCTCTGGGCTCTGACCTTCCAAGAACCCGGCCAGGGAACAAGTTTGCTATCCCCTCGGCCATGCTGCGCTCACCTGTGCACGTAGCCAAGCCGGTGCACCGAGTCTATGGCCATGACAATCTCCGCCAGGTAGAAGCGCGCCATCTCGGCCGGAATCCGCTCCCCAAACTTGCTCAGCAGTGTCAGCAGGTCCCCGCCCACGTAATACTCCATGACCAGGTACTGAGAAGGGGTTCGTCATGGGTGGTTGGTAGTCCCCTGAGGCCCTGATCCATCACGGATGGCCGGGACAACCCCTCCCAGAGACACCCCATCCTTGGGCAGAGACCTGCAGCCCCAGCCCAGAGATAACCATAGAGATCTGCCGGGCCAAATCAGAGACCACCTGCAGCCCCCGCCCCCTGCCCCTCAAAAAAAAACACAAACAAAAAAACTTTCCTGGGATGTCACTGGGCAGATTCACTCCCCCTGAGATGTTCTGGGAAAGAGAACCCAGAGGCCACCCAACACCCAGAGAATAGGTCCCAGACACTCCTTCCCTAGGCAGTGGCCCCGTTAGAATTCCTGAAGACCTATCCCATTCCAGGTAAGAGACCCCCCGCAACAGAGACATCTTTATAAGAGTCCCCCAGATCACCCCAGAAACGGGCAGTGAAGGACACCATCCCCGTCTCAGATAGGGAAGGCCCCTCATCCACCTGACACACCCTCTTACCGCACACAGACTTTCCCACAGACGTTTCCGGGCAGCACCCCCAATCCTAGAGCTTCCTCTCCCCACCTCCTCGTCCAGTGACAGCACGGGCTCTTGTCCCTCTTCCTAGTCACCCCGGCCCGGAGCTCACCAGGTAGTTCTCATCCTGGAAGGCGAAGTGCAGCTGCGTGATCCACCGCCGGTCCCCATTCACCAACACGTCCCTCTCCTCACGGAAGCACGACACCTGCAGGGCACCCGGAGGAGCTGCAGCCGGAGACGGGGCGCGGATCCTCAAAGCCCCCCACGTCCACCCAGCCCCTCACCTCGCCCCTCTTCAGCATGTCCCACTTGTTCATGATCTTCATGGCATACACCTGGCCCGTCTGCTTCATCTTCACTACCGCTACCTGAGGTCGAGATAGTGAGACAGAGTGGAGACGGCGGGAAAACAAAAGGGCTCGCCCAGACCCAACTCCACCCGCTTCTGCACCCAGCCGTGGCCCCGCCCCACCTGCCACACCACGCCCATTGGTCCCAAGCCCCGCCTCCAGCCCAGCCCTAGGTTCTAAGGCTCGGTCATTCATCAATTTCTAAGGCCCCGCCCCAACCCCTATGCCCCGCCCACCACGAGTCAAGTCAGGCTCCCGCCCGGTTCGGCTTACCTCGCTGAACGCTCCGCGTCCGATCACCTTCAGAATCTCGAAGTCGTCCCTCTGCAGTCGGACCTCCTTAAGCCTCACCACGATGGGCTCCGCTGGGGGGGGGGTGGGGGAAAAGAACCGAGGGTCACCAGAAAGGGCACTGGAGACAAGGGGGAAAGCCCCACCCTCTGTCTGTCTCCCCTTCTCTCTGCCTCTCAGCTTCACCCTAGGACTGTCTGCTTCCCAGGGGCTTCCCCACATAAACACCGTGTAAGGTTCTGGGGGCCAAAACTGCCCTCCCATAGAGGTGAGATGCCTGAGAAGCCCTTTGCGGGACAAGGCATTGGCCCAGAGGGCTCCAAGGGTGTGCAGGATGGTTAGCGTGGGGTAACGGAGTCTGCAGAAGGACAGACCCTAAAGAACAAGGGGAGAAGGAAATAAGACCCAGTTCTTCCACCTTCCACCCTGACTCCAGGTGACAGTTCAGGTGCAGCCAGGGCCCCACCCCCACGTTCTCATGTAGAATGTCCTGGGTAACGGCCCAGACGTGGGGTTGTATCCAGTACCTCTAGATTCAGATGTAGGTGGTTCTTGAACCACACTTTGGAAAACCCTGGATTTGGGGCTGGGGGAAGGAACAGGACAGGGAGACAAAGGCAGCATGGTCACATATCCCAGACTCAAGTGCTCCGGTCCAGCCCATCTCTCAGTCCTCCAGGAGGAGTGCTTTAGTCCTACCCCTTATTTACAGATGACAATCAGGCCTCTCAGAAGTCAAGGTCCTATGACTAGGAATGTTAAAACTGGGCAGCCTGGGTGGGGGACCAGCTGGGGTGGAGGCTTGTGGCTCAGGGACTGTGGGGACAGGGAGGCCTGGACTCCCGGGGGTGGAAGAAGTGGAGGCAGGATGGAGAGAGGGATGGGTATGGGAGGGGAGGAAAGGAGAGGAGACAGTGGGTTCTGGAGGAAAGAGAGGGGTTCCGGGGGGTTCCGGGAGAGTGGGCCAGCAGGGACGAACCAGCCAGGGCTGAGGACGGGGGAGGGAGGAGAGAGCCAAGACATTGAGCCCTTTTAAGGCAGCAGGAACCCTGGCCCCCTCCCCCGCCCCAGGCCTGGCAGGGGAGGGGCCGCGAGATGCAGCTCAGGCCACAAAAGGAGTGCTCCTCCCGGGAGCGCCAGACCCCTACCCCACCCGGTCTCAGTTTACCCTGCCAACCCAAGTTCATCCTCTACTAAAGGGAGGCCAGGAGAGTCATTAGGGGCTGTGGGAGGTTGGGAGAAGGTTTTTCCAGAGGCTGAATGGCCTGGCCCTTCTTGGCCTCCACCTTCCCATCTGTGAAATGGGAGGAGGAGGGAAAGGAACCAGGCCTGGGTCAGAAAGAGATGGACACAAGAGGAAGCAGGGGAAGGTGGAGAAACAGGAAACAAGTGTCACACACAGTTTGTTACACACAGGCCAAAAACCAAACACCAGTCACTGAGGGCCAGACGGGCAGGGTGCTGGGAATGAAAGAAACCAGTGACCAGTGAGCCCGAGTCCTGGGCTTGGGGAGGAGGTGTGCAGACAAGGCAGCTGGCAGAAGCGGAAGCATCCTCCTTCCAGCCCTGGCCCCAGGCCCTGGAAAGCCCTTGCAAGAAGGGGTTTTGTGGGACAGCTGGAAGGTCGGAGGCCCTGGGCCAGGAGAACTAAAGGACGCAGGGACCCGGGGTGGTGGGAATGGTGGCTGACCCACACGGCTCATAGGAACCGAGACTTTGGGGCTGGGGGTGGGGGTGGGTGCAGAACCTACAAAAGGAGACACACCCAGAAGAACCCAAAGTTGTCCCTCCTGGATCGCAGAGGAGGGGGCACTGGTGGCGCCTGTCTGCAAAGCTGGTTCTCCCACAGGGCCCGCGTGAGTCACCGCCCTCCCAGCGCCTGGGCACCTGTTGGGGCAGCTGGAGAGGCTGGCGCCGAACACCTGCCTGTCGGCTGCGCCCCTGGCAGCTGCCCCATGCTGGCCCTCCTGGCTTGCCCCAGGCCACAGGAAACCAGGGGAGAGGGCCATAGAGCCCACTTTTGGGGGGAGGGTCCTAGGAGAGGGAGCTCCCAGCATGACCCTGACCCTGACCCTGAGGTGGGGTGCAGAGAGGCCATGGGAGGCTGTTGGCAGCCTAGCCTGCTGTGACTCCTAAGCCATGGCTCTGAGTCACAGCCACCCTAGCCTCTGCTGACCTTACTCTGCCCCTCCAGGGTGGTGGCATAGGACAGAGAAATGTTGCCCCAGGGCCCAGGTCCACACTCTGAGCCCCAGGATGGGAGGATCTCCCCATGCCCATCCTGCCATCCTGCCCCCCCAACAGCCAGGCCTCTGTGCCCAGACCTGTCTCCTGCCCCACCCCCACCCCATCTGCAGGACCCCCGAGGGTAGGCACTCACCCCACTGCAAGAAGTCGGCCACGTACTTGTCCTGGGCCAGTTCGGAGGCGCCCAGCTCCTGGTGGACGCCCAGGAGAAGGTCGAGCAGGGGCTCCAGCCCCAGGAAGCCCGGGTCCAACACCAGCTGCTGGAGCCGCCTCAGCCGCACCTCGGCTGACATGTTGGACAGGCAGCACCATGGCCCCTCCCCGGGCCGGGGGCTCGGGGTCCTCCTGTCACAGGGCCTGGCAGCCCCTGTCCAGGCCCTGGAGCCCTGGCTGCATGTCTGCCTGTCCCTGGCTGTCCCCTGGGCCTCTCTGGCCACTTCTCTCTGCCGAGGCCTCCTCCCCTTCTCCCCACCCCTTGGTCCAGCCCCCCTCCCGCCTCCCAGCCTTAACCCCTCACAAGCCAGCCCCCCAAGCTCCCTCCTTCCAGGGCCCTTCAGAACCCTTCAGTGCTAGAGTAGGGGGAATGGATGGAGAATCTCAGCTGTCACACTGTCACCCCAATAAAAAGGTAGAGCACAGAGGAAGCCACAGGTGTGATGAATTCCAAGAGGAACCTGCCCATTGCTGAAACAGGGCCAATTGAGGCTGAGTGACCCAGTAGCAACCACCCCCTTGCTCCCGACAAGCTCCAGAACTGGGGGCTAGGGGGTGAGGGCTGGGGGCTGGGGCTGGGTGGGAGAAAGGGGTTGAGGCCTGGGAAGGGGGCGGGAGGCCAGGGCAGCTTCTTGGGTGACTCAGAGATGGATTCCGACTCGGACAGTTAAATTTAGCCCTCAGGCTCTCTGCTTTATACCGGCTTTTTTTTTTTTTTTTTTTTTTTCCCAGGAGGTGGGGAAGGGGTGGTGAGGAGAGGACCAGGAGGGGGCACCCTCAGAGCCTGAACAGGGGTGACCTGCTGCCCAAAGGCTGGGGGAGGAAAGTGGTGGAGCCAAGCCCTCCCCGGGCAAACGAGACCCCAAAATAGCTCCTTGGCCCCTGGCCGGGGAGCCACATTCCTGCCCAGGCTGGGATTAGAAACAGAAACATTTCGGGGGGTGGAGGGTGGCGCGGGAAGACACACTCCCTGCGGCTCCGAGAGCCAAGAGGAATCTGAGCTCTTCTTTCCAGGGTGGACGCTTCTCCAGAGTGAAGTCGGGGCCTCCAACCGGCCTGGGGTGCCTGGGCCTTGGGAGGGCCAGGCCTGAGAAACTAGGAGGCAAGGACCGAGGAGTCCCAGCTGGGCAGGGCCTGGGAAACGTGGTCCTGGGCAGTTCTGATAATTTAAAAAACACCGAGGACTTTGATGAGGGGCCCTGGCTGCGGGCAGGATGCTCTTCTCCCCAAGAGGGTCCTGCTGCAGCCGCTGGTGTGGGTCACCAGTTGTGTGACTCGCAGGTCCGTTCCCTCCCTGGGCTCCGGCTTTTCCTGCTATGAAAAGGGGTGGGAGGCGCTGGGCTGGGAGCAGGCCTGCACTCCTCCTCTGGGGAAAGCGGACTGCCTAGAACCACAGAGTACACACACAGGTCCTCTACATCATCTCCTCCGAAGGGGACAGACCCGCTGAGAAAACAGGGAACTTTAGTATAAATAAGAGGTCCTGCGGGACAGGGAGGAACCTGAGGGGCTTCCATAATTTAACACTCTTCAAAAGCACAGACAATAGCAAGGGCAGCTGGGGTGGGGGCCGGGCGAGGGCTGGACCACCCCCGGCCCTGCCCACTCAACTGAGGGGCACACTGCAGACCTGGGGCTCTTGTGGCAGGGGCGGGGAGTCTCTCCCCAGGAGTGACCAGTCACATGCTGGGGACAGGGATGAGGGTAACACTGATGTTTCAGAGGAAGAGGTCATTGTACTTGGCAGTGGGTGGGGGACAAGGCTGAGGCCACAAGGGCTATTACATCGCCCGTGTCCGGGCCAGTCTGGGGGGCCCCCAAATTTTGTGCAGGTAGGGGGACTGGAGCAGTCCATCCATCATGGTTAGTCTTGTTAATACGTTGATCTGTGAGGTCAGCGGGGAGGGTTATGGCTAGGAGGCTGGGGGCATGGGGTTGGGGGGGCCCGATATCCATGGCTTCACACCACTGTGCCACTCGGGGAGTTGCCTGGTTGGGAGGAGATGCCCTGGGGAAGATGAGAGGGAGAGATGGGAGGGGTTAGAGACCACCTGGGCTTCAGCCAGTGTCAAGGGGAGGGAGCCAGCCCAGAGTCCCCAAAGCTGCTGCCACCCTGGCCTTGCCCTTGGGTCCGCCCTAGACCCCCCAGAGGCCACTGCTCTAGGCTGGGAACTTGCATCTTAGCTAGCTTCCTGTCCTGGCAGTCAGCACTTTCACGCAATAATCAAAGTCCTTGGCGGATCCTGAGTGAGACCATGGGGTAAGGGTAAGGGTGGGAGGGGAGGGGGAAACTGGAGCTCCCTTCTAACTTGGGAGGGACCCTGAGGTGCTGGGGAAAGAACTCAGGGACAGTCCTACCTCTACCACTGACTTGCTGGGTGACCTGGGCCAACTTCCTTCCCCTGTCTGGGCCTCGGTCTCCTCGTCTGTGAACTACGGAGACAGAGGGGTCTCTTTTAGGACTCAACCAGACTCCCCAAATCCCACCGCTCTTGCCTCTGAGTCACTCAGACTGTGCTCTCAAGTTCTAGGGACTCAGGACTCTACGATTCCAAAACTGAGGATCTGAGGAACCAAGCCACGGCCTCCAGGACCCTGGGCAACTGAGTCCAAGCCCTAAGAAGCTGAGACACCCAAGACGAGCTCCGAACTTACAAGATGCCAGGCCTGATTCGCCTACTATGACCTTCCCAACGCCACAGCCCACCCAGGAGGCAAGCACATCCACCCACTGCCCATCCTACAGGCTCTGTTCTAAGAGGTGGTGAGTTGGAGGTCAGAGGGGGCAGTGACTTGTCCAGGGTCACAGAGGGAGTGGGACTGGAACCCAGGCCTGGGATTCCCAGCCTGTGCCTTCAGCAGGAGGCTCAGATCCTGAGTCCCAGACCCAGGCTGGCAGCCACGCCCACAGGCTTGACCTCGCCCCTAGTTTTGGCCTGAAGTACTCAAAGAAGTTTCACGATTTAAAAAACAGATGTTCAATAGAAATAGATTCTGGTTCGAGTGATAGGCAGTAAGACCTGGCCATGTGGGGCCCATCTGCTGCCCTTCAGACGGCCAGCCTTGGATCCCCCAATTCCTAGCTGGCTCTCACACCCACCCCTCTTTTTGCTGCCTGCTGCCTAGGGCTAGACCCCCTCACTCTAAGGATCTGAGAGGTCTTGTTCTGAGACACTAAGATTTCCCTGGCTTCCCCTCACCCCACGGAGCCAGAGGCTGTGACAGCAACAAAGCCCTCTCTCTGCCAATGCCTGCCTCTTCCCACGAAGGGTCCTGCCAGGTCGCCGGCAGGCTGGTGTGGGGCCACTCACCGCCTTGCCCGGCCGGGCCCAGGTGCAGATGAGGCCCTCCTGGCAGGCAGTGATGATGCAGTCCTCCAGGAACAGGAGGACTGTGAGCCGCTCCTGGGCGATCTTCTTGCACACAAGGGGCTCCAGCAGGGGCACCTCGTGGATGCGCGGGCACAGCGCAGTGCCCAGCACCTTGGCGGGGTCCAGGCGGTTGCGGGGAACAGGGCCGCTGGGCTTCTCCCCACCGCTGCCACCGCCGCCGCTGCCACCCCGGCTGATGTTGCCCAGGCTGTGGTAGCGCTTGTGCTCCTTCTCTGCCCCCCGGTCCCGCCGCTCCTGCAGCGTGAGCGTGGCGAAGCGGCCAATGCTGAATGGTGTGCCAGGCTCTGCCGCCACACCCGGGCCGCCCGCCTTGCCCCCGCCAGCCGGGTGCGGGAGACTGTTGGAGCGGGACAGCGAGCGAGGCAGGGGGCCTGGGCCAGGCTCGCCACCCCTCGAGCTGCTGGCAGCCGGTGGCGTGGTGCCAGGTGTGCCAGGGAGGGTGCGGGTGCGGGCCAGGGGCGGGTGCGGGTAGAGCACGTCTTCAGTGAGGTCCCACAGGCAGAACTGCGTGTCCTGGCCCGCCGAGCCAAAGCGGTAAGTAATGGAGCCAGCCTTGGGCAATGGAGAGAGCGGGGCGCCCCCGGCCGAGCCTGTGCCCGCAGCCTCGGGCTCCTCCTCCTCCTCTTCGCCGCTCCGCTCCCCATCAGCACCGGCTGCTGTCGCCGCCTCCTCTGCCCTTGTGGTGTAGGGGTCAAAGGCCACAGCGTTGACCCAGGACTTGTGGCCATGGCCTCGAGCCACCACACGGCCCTCGGTGAAGGACCACACGGTGACCAGGTCATCTTCGCCACCCGTCACCACGTAGCGGCCGTCAGGGCTCCAGCACACACACAGCAGGCCCCCAAAGTAGCTCTTCATGAGCCCACGCAGGAGCATGGAGTCGAAGTGGAAGACGCGCAGGCAGCCATCCTGGCTCACACAGGCCAGGTGCCGGCCATCGGGCGAGAAGGCGAACTCGTTGAGGGGCCCCTCACCCACCGCCCACTTGGCCAGCGGGTTGCGGGGTGCCTTGCTCTTGGCAGCATAGACAGAGAAGCCCTCGCCCTGCTTCAGCAGGCTGTACTGGGGCGGGGCCGAGGCGCAGGGGTGGCTGACGTTGTACAGGTACAGGTGGCCACTGGCGTGTGATGCCAGGAACAGGCTCTCCGACTCAGGCAGCCACTTCAGATATGTCACCTTGGTCTTGTCGATCAACCGCTGCCAGGGGAGACAGTGTGGGGTTGGGAGAAGGCAGTAAAACCCAGGCAGAACTTCTCCCCGACCCAAAGTCCCCAAGAAGGCCGTTGGACATGGCCCCGCTCACACAGCAGGTGCCACACCAGGCCCAGGTCCTCCTCGGAGAGAAGCTCCCAAACTGGGGAAGACAGATGGACACCCGGTCATGGAAACATGGGGAAACAGAGGCTGCTGCAAGGTGGCCACAGGGTGCTCCAAGGAGCCTCGATGTCCCATCTTTGGCGAGGGGACAGTCCTGCTTGCCACAGAATTGTCCTGTATCTCGGGGTCCTCAACCTCCAGGCCATGGAACAGTAGTGGTCCGTGGCCTGTTAGGAACCAGGCCATGCAGCAGGAGGTGAGTGGTGGGCGAGCAGGCATTACAGCCTGAGCCCAGCCTCCTACCGGAGCAGCGCACCATTCAATCCTCGTAAGAGTGCGAACCCCACCATGAACTATGCATGCGAGGGATCTAGGTGTGCGCTTCTTATTAGAATCTAACACCTGATGATCAGAGGCAGAACGGTTTCATCCCAAAACCATCCCCACAACAGTCTGTGGAAAAACTGTCTTCCATAAGACCAGTCCCTGGTGCCAAAATGGTTAGGGACCACTGTATCTGTCTAACCCTCCCCCGATCTTTACTACGTCAGGCTTCAAGTAGGAAATTTCTTCACAGAAAGGCAGCTCCCCAAAGGAAGCGATCTTTGTTTGGTTCACTATTCTTTAAAGCAGTGCACACAGGAGGCAGCTTGAAGGTAATTCCTGGACAAATGAGTGACAACCCCCCATCCCGCTAGGTGCTTAGACAAAAAACCTCAGCATCTGCCCCTCTTTTCCTCATCCAATCCTTCCACAAATCCTGTGGGCTCGACCTTCAAAATACACCCAGAAGTGGCTGGGCGTGGTGGCTCACGCCTGTAATCCCAGCACTTTGGGAGACTGAGGCAGGCGGATCACAAAGTCAGGAGTTCCAGACCAGCCTAGCCAATATGGTGAAATACAAGTAGAGACACAAAATCTCTACTACAAATACAAAAATTAGCCAGGCATGGTGGCGGGCGCCTATAGTCCCAGCTACTCAGGAGGCTGAGGCAGAATTGCTTGAACTCGGGAGGCGGAGGTTGCAGTGAGGAGAGATCATGCCACTGTACTCCAGCCTGGGCGACAGAGCGAGACTCCATCTCAAAATAAAAAAAAAAGAAAAAATACACCCAGAATCTGACCTCCTCTCACCATCCCATTCAACCACCCCAAGCCTGCAATGCTGTGTGACTGGCCTCAGGCTCCAATGCCTGGGCCTGTCTGTCCTCTGCAGCCGCCACAGCAATGCTCTGTGAAGTATCAGCCAGCACCTGGCACTGTCCTGCTCTGAACACTTCGCAGCCTCTCTCAAGCAGGGTTGCAGAGCCTGAGGCCCTAATGCTCTCAGGCAGCCAGTGTATGCAACTAAGGAGCTGCTCTCCCAGGATGAGGCGCCTCCCATCCCTGGGAGAACTGAACAAATAATCACTCTAGTCACTTCTGCCTTCCAGGGCTCAGGTGAGCCCCAATGAGAAAGGCTCCTCCACAGGCTTCCAACTAAGAGTAAGGCAAAATCTCTCCGTGACCTTCCAGACTCTCCATGAGCCGGCCCCTCCGTTATTTCTTGGAACTCATCTACCATCTTCTCTCCCTCAGTAACTACACTGGCCACACGGCTTCTGTGCAATCCTGCATTTCTCCTAGCTGGCCCCGATACTCAGAATGTCCTTCTTGGCTGGGTGCGATGGCTCACGCCTATAATCCCAGCGCTTTGGGAGGCCAAAGCAGGAGAATAGCTTGAGCCCAGGAGTTCGAGACCAGCTTGGGCAACACAAAGAGACCCCGCCTCTACAAAAAATACAAAAGTTAGCCAGTTGTGGTGGTGCACGCCTGTAGTCCCAGCTACTCAGGAGGCTGATATGGGAGGACTGCTTGAGCCTGGGAGGCGGAGGTTGCAGTGAACGAAGATCGTACCACTGCACTCCAGCATGGACGACAGAGTGAGACCCTATCTCAGGAAAAAAAAAAAAAAAATGCCCTTCCCCAGGCAACTCTTCTCACCTGCCTCCTTCAGGTCTTTATTTCAATATCACCTCTTAGTGAGGGCTTTCCTGACCACCCTACTAAACTCTCCAAGCTTCCCTCAGCCCCTTCCCCACTGCTTCTTCTAAACAGGCCTTAATCACCTGCTGACACACGAAGACTTAACTTGATTAACTGTCTGTCTCCCCAGCTAGACTGAAAGCTCCAAAAGGGCAGGGCCTCCTGTCCAGGGCCCTGAGATGTGATATCCCTAGTGCTGGGAACGGTGCCTGGCACAGAACGGATGCTCAAAAACTATTTGTGAATGGATGAGCTAATGAATTTTTAATCCACTGACTGTTCCATTCACTCCCTTCAGCCATTCACTCATTCTGAGAATATTTATGGAACACCTCCTCTGGACCAGAGAGAATGAGACAGAAGCCAAGAGCAGTCCCTGCCCGCGGATAAGGTCGTTTACTGGTATCTCCTCGTAGGCCAAGTTGGCCCAGGACTGAGCAATCTCCACGTATGATTCTACAACAGCGGTCCTGCAAGGTAGGAACTGGAATCCCATTTTGCAGAGGAGGAGAAGTGAGGCTCAGAGAATGGTCACCTTCCCAAAGTCACACGATGAGTAAATGGTGCAGCAGGGCTTTGAATCCAAAGCCTCCAGAGCCCAGAACTCAAAGAGCAAGGGCATCAACTAAGTCCCGACTTATTTACTAGCCTCAATTCTCTAATCTGCAAAATGGGCAGCACACTTCTGTATCCACTGGTTGATGAAAACTCAAAGAATGGCCGGGCGCGGTGGCTCATGCCTGTAATCCCAGCACTTCGGGAGGCCGAGGTGGGCGGATCACAAGGTCAGGTGTTTGAGACCAGCCTGGCCAACATGGTGAAACCCCATCTCTACTAAAAATACAAAAATTGGCCGGGTGTGGTGGCTCACGCCTTTAATTCCAGCACTTTGGGAGGCTGAGGCGGGCAGATCACGAGGTCAGGAGATCGAGACTATCCTGACTAACACGGTGAAATCCCGTCTCTACTAAAAATACAAAAAAATTAGCTGGGCGTGGTGCTGGGCGCCTGTAGTCCCAGCTGCTGGGGAGGCTGAGACAGAAGAATGGCGTGAACCCGGGAGGCAGAGGTTGCAGTGAGCCGAGATCGTGCCACTGCACTCCAGCCTGGGCGACAGAGCCAGACTCCATCTCAAAAAAAAAAAAAAAAAAAATTAGCCGGGTATGATAGTGCACACCTGTAGTCCCAGCTACTCAGGAGGCTGAGGCAGGAGAATTGCTTGAACCTGGGAGGCGGAGGTTGCAGTGAGCTGAGATTGTACCACTGCACTCCAGCCTGGGCGACAGAGTGAGACTCCGCCTTAAAAAGAAAAAAAAATTAAAAACAATAAAAATTACAATTACAATTAAAAAAAAAAAAAAAAAGAACCGGGCATGGTGGCTCACACCTGTAATCCCACCACTTTGGGAGGCCGAGGTGGGCAGATCACGAGGTCAGGAGATCGAGACCATCCTGACTAACACGGTGAAACCCCATCTCTACTAAAAATACAAAAAATTAGGCGGGCATGGCAGCAGGCGCCTGAAGTCCCAGCTACTCAGGAGGCTGAGGTAGGAGAATGGCATGAACCCGGGAGGCGGATCTTGCAGTGAGCAGAGATCGCGCCACTGCACTCCAGCCTGGGTGACAGGGTGAGACTCCATCTCAAAATAAATAAATAAAAGAAAGAAAGAAAGAAAGAAAACCCAAGGAGTAAAGTATTCAGCACAAGGGTAACACAGCACAGGGCCTGGGTACAGTAAGGGCAGCTGTCATTAGCTGCTGTCACCCCATTCTCCATCTCTCCCTGGTCCTGCCCCTCTCAGGCCTACACTGTTCCCCAGGCAGCTGCATCCTAATGGCATATAGTGGGTAGGTGAGAAGGCAGAGAAGTTGGGGGCTCTGGGGGCTGCAATCACCTCCTCATTGAACAGCTTGCTGGTGTCCTTTTTGATGAGATCCAGGTACTGCACTTGACCCGCTGAGAAGCCCACCAGCAGCGAGATGGTCTCGGTGGCAGCAGTGAACTGGTTGAAATCGTGGCAGGTGGGCTGGGTGCCCTTGTAGATCCGCTTGTCAATTGGCTTGTTGAGGTCAATGGACTTGAGGGGTGGGAGAAAAGGAGTTAATGGTGTATGCCACTGAGGAGAAGGAAGAGGATGTTGAGGTTGGGGGAAACCACTAAGAGGAAGCAGGGTTAGAACCCAGAGGGAAGTGGGGAGGTGAGTAGGTGGATTGGGAAGGAGGGGGCAACCACAGACGGGAAGGAGACCCAAATCACAGACAAGAGTAGCAAAAAAGATGGTAAGGATCCCCCTTGACCACAGTGCCTCCCCAAAGTTGGGTCACCTCTAATTCAGAGACACCCTTGTCCACATAATCAGGGTTCTGGGTCCACACAGTTCCTAAGCTCCGATTCCTTTTAGCCTCACCACTCCATCCTATAACCTCAGCAACTCCCTTGGGACCTAGTACCACACTATTCCAAGACCCCCAAACCTTGAGATCACCCAAATTTCCAGGACTCTAAAGCCTAACATCCTAGCATTCTCTTCACTTTGTAGTCCCTAAACCGCCACAGTTCTGGGACCCGTCAAACCTCACGGTCTCCCACATTTTAGGCCCATTTATTACCTAGGGGCTCCGAAGGATCCCCATCATTTCTGGGATCACCATAAACGGCCAGGGTTCTCACCACATCGCTTTAGAGATGATGTCCTGAATCACACCTGCAGATTCCCCTGCCAGGGCCTCTCATCCCCTTGAGAGCTCCCATCAGCTTCCGGACGCTCATCTCCTCCAGGACCCTCATGACTTCCAAACCCCAATTTTCTCTAGAATCCCATTCAGCTTCTGGATCCCCTATCACCTTCAAGGCCCCCATCACTTCTAGACTTCTCCTCATTGCTGGGCTCAATCTCAAGACCCCTCTCCCACACCTCCAGGCTGCAATACTGGGTTCTCCATCACCTCTGGGCTTGCATCACCTCATGATTCCCCATTACCTGCAGAATGCCTGCCACCCCAGAACCCGGGGGATCCCACCTCATCTCAGATACCCCATCATGTCCAATAGTCACCATCCCAGAACTCCTACGCATAACGGGGGTAAAGGGGATTTCCCCCATCACCTCCAAGATGCCTGCCCAGCACCCCGCGGGCCTCTCATCACATTTCAGAATCCTGTACTCCCTCCAATGCTGTCGCCCTACGACGTCCATCACATTTAGAATGCCTATCTCAGGGCCCCATGTCAATTCGGGGACCCTCCTATCAGTTCTCTGGAACCTCCATCCTTTCAGCACCCAGGGCCCCACGATGCAGGCCGCTCACCCGTTGGCTCCCACGACGACAGCAGCCTGGGTAGAAATAGAGCTCACGGCCCAAGTTGAAGCAGACGCGGTCTCCCCCCGAGCCCAGCCCCGCGGGCGTGGCGGGCGGCTCCCCGGCCCCGGCGCTGTCGGGCTCCCCGAGGCGCACGAGGCTGAGGCGCACGGCGGGCAGCGCCGGCCCGGGTCCGGGGCCTGCGGGCGGCGGGGACGACGCGGGGCCTGCAGCGCCGGGACCGGAGGCGGAGGCAGGGCCGGGCGGGGGCTGCGGTGGCTGAGGCGGCACCGGAGTCTGGGCGGAAGCCGGACCCGACCTGCGAGCGGCGCCGTCGCCCGGGAGCAGCTTGTAGAAACCCTCGCGCGTGCGGAATTGCGACTTAATCTCCGCGCAGTCCCCCATGGCGGCGCCGGGGCCCGAGCCGCCCTCCGCTCCGCCCGCCGCCATCTTGGGCGCCCCCCGGGCCCCGCCACTGCCGGACTGCCGCCCGCAGCCGGGCCCCCTGCCGGAAGCCGCGGGCCCGCGCCGGAAAAGGTGGGGTCGTCGCCCGGGCAACGCCTCTTCGATTGGCACCCAGGTCCGGAGGCGGGACGAATCCCCGCGGTCGCTCGGGTAACGGTGCTGGGACTGTGGGCGGGGCGAGAAGGTGGGCGCGGCCTTTGTGCCTGTGACCGACTTGTGGTTGGCTGCGGGGGCGGAGCCCGCAATGGAAAGAGGCGTGGCCAGTTAGAAAGCTCAAGTCCTTAGCAACCGCGCCCTGGGAACCGTTTGCCTAGCAACGGAGGGATTTTTTTTTTTTTTTTTTCCCCCCCACAAAGAAGCCCTCATCCATAGTCCAGCCTTCCCATGAAGTCACAGCCAACCCCAAGTGACCCTGGTCTCTCCTTAGACGCCCAATATACACTCCCCTGACCTCCAGTGTTTCCCACTGACATATTCAAATCCCTGAATGACCACAGCATCTGCTACCATTCTTCCCCACCCTTGGTGACCCACCAAATCCCTGTGTCCCCACACAACTCAGAGGACTTCCTCTGACCCACTATTGATTAATGCTAACTCCAAACATCCTTCATATTTTCCACCAACCTCCAATGTATATTTCCATGATTTTCTTATTTTCAACAACCTCACTTGTCCTCCAAAACCTACCTCTGATTCCCAAATGGTATTGATCCCCACGGTGCCCCAGTGTCCCAGTGATCCACTCGTAACCCAAAGTCTCCCCGTGATCGCAACAGCTCCTACTCATAGCCAGTGCTCCCCATGTCTGCTGAAGCCACCCAGACCCATCATAGATCTTTCTAGTCTCATGTAGTCAATGGCCTCTACGATTTCTCCCTAGAGTGTCCCAAGGGCATCTCACACTTAAAAAAAAAAAAATCCTACAATGGTTCGGGCATGGTGGCTCATGCCTGGAATCCCAGAATCCCAGCACTTTGGGAGGCTGAGGTGGGAGGATCGCTTGAGCCCAGGAGATCAAGACTGCTATGAATTCACATCACTGCACTAAAGCCTGGGGGACAGAGTCAGACTCAGTCTCTCTAAAAAAAAAAAAAAAAAGACAGAAAGAAAAAAGAATCCTACAATGAAATTGACGTCTTACACCAAATCCTCCCCCTCTCTTGCATCCCCACCTTAGGGCTAGCTCTGCCGTCCATTCAGTCAACCAGGCCACAGACCTGGGTGTCTTCCTAGATGTGTACCATTTATCTTCACTCTGCCCCTGCTTACAGCCTCCAAGTCTTTTGCATTCGACCACGTGGAATTCCTCTTTCTCAGTTCCTTGTTCTCCGCAGCCCTGATCCAAGCTTCTCCTCTACCCAAGCCCTTCCCCCACCCCCACATCAACCGTGTCTCTTGGTCTCCCAGATTTCTGTCTCACCCCCACTTCCACCTTTCACTTGGCATGTAGAGAGGTTTTATTTTGTTTGTTTTTGTTTTTGTTTTTTTTGAGACAGTCTCACCCTGTCACCCAGGCTGGAGTGCAATGGCTCCATCTCGGCTCAGAGACGGGGTTTCACCATGTTGGCCAGTCTGGTCTCGAACTCCTGACCTCAGGTGATCCACCCACCTTGGCCTCCCAAAGTGCTGTGAGTACAGGCATGAGCCACTGCACCCGGCTTTTTTTTTTTTTTTTTTTTTTTTTTTTGAGACAGAGTCTCGCTCTTGTCACGTGGGCTGGAGTGCAATGGGACGATTTTGGCTCACTGCAACCTCTGCCTCCTGGGTTCAAGTGATTCTCCTGCCTTAGCCTCCTGAGTGGCTGGGATTACAGGCACCTGCCACCACACCCAGCTACTTTTTTGTAGTTTTAGTAGAGACGGGGTTTCACCATGTTGGGCATGCTGGTCTCAAACTCCTGACCTCAGGTGATCCGCCAACCTTGGCCTCCCTAAGTGCTGGGATTACATGTGTGACCCACTGCACTAGGCCTAGAGAGGTCTTTCTAAAGCATGAATATGATCAGGGCCCTCCCCTGCTCAAAACCCATCTGTAGCTCCCTAGTGCTCTCAGGGGAAAGTTAAGCCCCAAGTGATCTGGCCCCTGCCAACCTCTTTTCAATCTCATATCTCACCACTAACTCCTCACACTATCCACCACCTAAAATGAGGCTTGAAAAACTACCCCAACATATCACACTCTCTCTTGTCCTTGGGTCTTTGCACATTCTGTTCCCTATTCTTGGAATGCCTTTCCCCATTCTTTTCTTGACCCTTTAAGAGTTGGCTCGGGAGCTCTGTCAGTCCTCTGGGCTTCCCCATTTGGGCTGTCACTGTCTGGAGATGAGTCTCTCTCCCTATAGTGTTGTGAGGCCCAGGAAGGCAGGACTGCAGCTGTCTGTGTCCCCAGCACAGGGGTGGGCTGACAGGAGGTATTTCAATAATGGTTTGATGGCTAGGTAAATGAATAAATAAAACAGGTGGGGCTGGTCGCGGTGGCTCACAGCTGTATCCTAACACTTTGGGAGGCCAGGACAGGCAGATCGCTTGATGCCAGGAGTTCAAGACCAGCTTGGGCAACATAAACCCCATCTCATAGTGAGACTCCGGAAAATTGAAAAAATTTAGCTGGGCATGGTGGGCTGTGCCTGCAGTCCTAGTTACTCAGGACCCTGTCTCTACAAAAAATACAAAAATTAGTGTATGTGGTGACGTGCACCTGCGGTCTCAGCTACTCAGGAGGCTGAGATGGGAGGACTGCTTGAGCCCAGGAGGTCAAGGCTGCAGGGAGCTGAGATTGTGCCACTGTACTCTAACCTGGGTGACAGAATGAGACCCTGTCTCAAACAACAACAAAAAAAACCAAACAGGTGGGAGAGACTCTGCCAGGCAATGTCTGTGCCCTCTGCAGGGCCCAACAGCCCTGGCTTGGAGTCCATGTCAACAGAGGTGGTGAACAAATGAATGAATGGCTCATCCATAATGCTGTGGAGGAATTTTATTTGAAGCAGTTGCCTTCCTTTTCTATCCCTGCCCTCTGGGGACAGGAAGCACATAGTGAAAATATAATCCATGCTAACTACCTCTAAGGGGAAATTTGCTATCTACCTGCTTGGGGAAAGTGGCTAGAGGGCGGGCCTCAGTCATCTGTCTCCTCGCCCTCCTCCTCCTCCTCGCCCTCCTCCTCCTCCTCTGTGGCTCCCAGGGCTTGTTCTTGGGCTGCTTTCAGAGCCTGCTCCTCTTCCACTGTGGGGTCACTCATCTCCACGATCTCTGGGCCACTGGGGTACTCTTGTTGAATGGGGGCTGGCAGGGCCGGGTTGAAGCTCTCGGGGCTGTACTTGTGACCCCAGCCGATGTAGATGTTCTCAAACTTTCTGGAGAAGCAGTGAGACACTGTGAAATTCTCCCTCAAAGGCCCCAGACTTGACTTTTTTTTTTTTTTTTTTTTTGAGATGGAGTCTTACTCTGTTGCCTAGTGCAGTGGTGTGATCTCGACTTACTGCAACCTCTGCCTCCCGGGTTCAAGCGATTCTCCTGCCTCAGCCTCCCATGTAGCTGGGACTACAGGCACACGTCACTACGCCCAGCTAATTTTTGTATTTTTGGTAGAGACGGGGTTTCACCATGTTGGCCAGTGTGGTCTGGAACTCCTGACCTCATGATCTGCCCGCCTCGGCCTCCCAAAGTGCTGGGATTACAGACGTGAGCCACTGCACCTGGCCAGCCTTGACTTTCTTTAAGGGTAGGACCCAGCATGTGCATAGCATGACTGCAAAGTTGTGGATGGCAGGGTGAAATGTGCTCACTGGGTTCCTCTGTATTACCCAGGCTGGATGCAAACTCCACCTCCTGGGTTCACTGCAAAATCTGCCTCCTGGGTTCAAGTGATTCTCCCACCTCAGCTTCCCAAGTAGCTGGGACTACAGGCACACACCACCTCGCCCAGCTAATTTTTGTATTTTTAGTAGAGACGGGGTTTCACCATGTTAGCCAGGCTGGTCTCAAACTCCTGATCTCAAGTGATCTGCCTGCCTCAGCCTCCCAAAGTGCTGGGATCACAGGCATGAGCCACCATGCCTGGCCTAATTTTTGTATTTTTAGTAGAGAGGGGGTTTCATCATGTTGGCCAGGCTGGTCTTGAACTCCTGACATCAAGTGATCTGCCGCCTCCACCTCCCAAAGTTTAAAAATTAGCCAGTTGCAGTAGCACGTACCTGTGGTTCCAGCTACGGGGGAGGCTGAGGGGGGAGGATTGCCGGAGCCCAGGAGTTTGAGGCTGCAGTAAGTTGTGATCATGCCACTGCACTCCAGCCTGAGTGACAGAGTGAGAACGTATCTCAAAATAAATCAAGAAATAAGTAACTAGGCCGGACGCGGTGGCTCACGCCTGCAATCCCAGCACTTTGGGAGGCCGAGGCGGGCGGATCACAAGGTCAGGAGATCGAGACCATCCTAGCTAACACGGTGAAACCCCGTCTCTACTAAAAATACAAAAACAAAATCAGTGGGGCGTGGTGGTGGGCGCCTGTAGTCCCAGCTGCTGGGGAGGCTGAGGCAGGAGAATGGCGTGAACCCTGGGAGGCGGAGCTTGCAGTGAGCCAAGATCGCGCCACTGCACTCCAGCCTGGGTGACAGAGCGAGACTCCGTCTCAAAAAAAAAAAAGAAATAAGTAACTAAAAATAACAAAAAAAATTAAATTATATATGTGGCTCATATTTTATTTATGTGAGACATAATTTTATGTTGCATATCAATTTATTTATATTGTGACATTTTATTTATGTCCCACATATTATGTGGGACATAAATAAAATTGCCTAGGTGCTGGGGACACAGCAGTAAACAAACTAGACAAAAATCCCTGCCAGGTGCGGTGGTTCAGGCCTGTAATCCCAGCACTTTAGGAGGCCGAGGTAGGAGGATCAACTGAGGTCAGGGGCTCGAGACCACCCTGGTGAAACCACATCTCTACAAAAAATACAAAAATTAGCTGGGCGTGGTAGTGGGCGCCTGTAGTCCCAGCTACTCAGGAGGCTGGGGCATAAGAATCAATTGAACCCAAGAGGTGAAGGTTGCAGTGAGCTGAGATCACACCACTGTACTCCAGACTAGGCAACACAGCAAGACTCCATTTCAAAAAATAAAAAAAAAATCCCTGGTTTGTGCCTACATTCTGCTAAGAGGAGACTGATAATGAACAAGGAGGTAAGTGCCCAGGCCTAACCCAGCCAATTCAGCCTTTCTGCAGAATTTTAACTAGAGAAGGAAGAGGAATAGATGGGAGGAAAGGGAGGGGACTAAGAGGTAGGGAGAGAGGGAGACAGAGACTGATAAAGAGGCAGAGAGAGCCAAGCACGGTGGCCCACGCCTGTAATCCCTGCACTTTGAGAGGCCGAGGTGGGTGGATCACCTGGTCAGGAGTTCGAGACCAGCCTGGCCAACATGGTGAAACCCCATCTCTACTAAAAATACAAAAATTAGCTGGGCATGGTAGTGCATGCCTGTAATCCCAGCTACTAGGGGGGCTGAGGCAGGAGGACGGCTTGAACCCGGGAGGCGGAGGTTGCAGTGAGTTGAGATCACACCACTAAACTCCAGCCTGGGCAACAAAATAAGACTCCATCTCAAAAAAAAAGAAAAAAGAAAAAAATTTAAAAATGAGGCCAGGCACAGTGGCTCATGTCTGTAATCCTAGTATGTTGGGAGGCTGAGGTGGGAGGATTGCTTGAGGCCAGGAGGTGGAGGCTGCAGTGAGCCGTGATCACGCCACTGCACTCCAGCCTGGGTGACAGAGAGAGACCCTATCTCAAAAAAAAAAAAAAAAAAAAAAAAAACAAGGCCGGGCGCGGTGGCTCATGCCTGTAATCCCAGCACTTTGGGAGGCAGAGGCGGGCGGATCATGAGGTCAGGAGATCGAGACCATCCTGGCTAACACGGTGAAACCCCGTCTTTACTAAAAATACAAAAAAATTAGCTGGGCATGGTGGCGAGCACCTGTAGTCCCAGCTACTTGGGAGGCTGAGGCAGGAGAATGGTGTGAACCCGGGAGGCGGAGGTTGCAGTGAGCCGAGATCACACTGCACTCCAGCCTGGGCAACAGAGCAAGACTCTATCTCAAAAAAAAAAAAAAGAAAGAAAAGAAAAACAAAAAACAATGGAACAATGGGTGGACACAGATTGGGTGGGGGACAGAAGAGTGTTGGGTGGGTGGGGGCAGAGGATGGATGGACAAGTGGAGCCTCAAGTTTGTATCATTTGCTTTCAGAGGAATGTTGGCATATCAGGGTATGGCCTGAAGAAGGGAGTTGACAAAAGCAAACGTGCCTCTTCCCAGCTTCCAGAGAAGGAAAAAATAAATGCCAGGAATGTGTTAAAGTATCCAGATTACGTGCAATCCCACCACGGCTGTGATTCAAACAGGAGCGAATACAGTCCCAGTTCACATTGAGATTAAAAACGAAATTCTAGGAAAAATCGTCATGCCATCTGGTGGACAAAGCTGGTAGGTGCGCCCACCTCCAGCGGCAAACCCCCTGTCACGCGGCAGGGCAGAGGGCTGCCAGGTGCCTGCGGGGGAAGGCTGAAAGACTGTGGGGAGTGTGTAGCTGGGTGGGAGGATGTAGGAGTGACTTTGGCTTGCCATTCTTGTTTGTTTTTTGAGACAAGGTCTTGCTCTGTCGCCCAGACTGGAGTGCAGTGGTGCAATCACAGCTCACTGCAACCTCGATCTCCTGGGCTCGAGCAATCCTTCTGCCTCAGCCCCCTAAGTAGCTGGGGCTCTGTAGTCCGTGCCACCATGCCGGGCTGATTTTAAAATTAAAAAAAATTTTTTTTTTGTACAGATAGGGTCTTACTGTGTTCCTCTCGCTGGTCTCAAGCTCCTGGGCTCAAGCAGTCCTCCCACCTTGGCAACCCAGAGTGCTGGGATTACAGGCATGAGCCAGTGCACCTGGCCCAAGCTTGCCATTCTTTTTGGAACAACTGGTGGTGGGAGGGAAGGTTTCTGCCCCATAGAGAGAAAAGCCTTCCAACTGGAAGAACAGGCCGGGTGCGGTGGTTCATGCCTGTAATCCTAGCACTTTGGGAGGCCAAGGCGGGCAGATCACTCGAGGTCAGGAGTCTGAGACCAGCCTGGCCAACATGGTGAAATCTTGTCTCCACTAAAAATACAAAAATTAGCCAGGCATGGTGGCATGCATCTGTAGTCCCAGCTACTAGGGAGGCTGAGGGAGGAAAATCACTTGAACCTGGGAGGCAGAAGTTTCAGTGAGCTGAGATCGCACTACTGCACTGTTGCCCAGCCTGGGTGACAGGGCGAGACTCCATCTCAAACAAAACAAAACCAAACCACAAACAAGAAGAACTGTCCAGGGGACCCCAGGGACGGAGTTAGCTCCTCCAGAGAGGGATTCTGCTGCTGTCATCAGGGGGCTGGAGATCCAGGTTCGTATCCTGCAAGTGCTGTGTGACCATAGCCAGTCCCTCCCACTCTCTTATTCTCCTTGCTCTCATCATGACTCATCACCAAGACCCATCCTAGTGGGCTGGTATTTCCCACTTTAGCCCTGGTGAAACTCCTAGGAGCTATGAGGGCATTAGTCCTAGGGGCTTCCTGAAGGGGGCCTTCCCCATCTCTGCCCACCCTGGTGAGTTGCCCAGCCCAACCAGGCTTGAAGAAGTCCTGAGGGATTCTCCTGCTGGGAGGGGCTGGGGGAAGACCTACTTGCCACTGGCATAGGCATAGGCCCCGGGCCAGAGGTTGGAGCGCACAACGGCCACTGAGTACTGCGGGCAGAGGCTGCAGGACAGGCGGGTGGTCCAGGGTGCCAGGTGCATGATTTCTGT